>NC_090322.1:159752562-161010950 GCF_040869045.1 Eurosta solidaginis | reverse complement strand
TAAATCAATTTTAATTCAAAACAGTTATTCAATTTTCATTTTGTTCGTTGCTCACATCTGAGTGTATCTTATTTGTTCATAAAATAATGTTGAATTTAGTAAAAATAATATTTTTATTTGTTCTTATTACAGATCGGTGCCCTTAAAGACTATTACCTGTTTCATCATCGCCATGTGGCTAAACGATCACTACGTATCAGCGAACACCATAGCGCCTTAAGATCCGAACCGGAGGTAAGTGCATATTCCCTGTATTAAAACAGAATACTTGAAACTGTGCTTAGGAGGACAGGAGCATATTTAAAAAAAAACTTCTTTACAACATACTAATGTACCCGGCAGACTTTATCTAGCTAGAGAAGTTCTGTACCGATATTCAAAAAGTGCGCCTCGCTTTACCTCTTCTGTCACGTTTATTTTATCGAATATTTTGCTTCTTATTCTTCCACTACCACCCCAATTCCTACTCCCTCCCCAGCACCCGTTACCATTCTCACTTTCACTTTCATTCCCACTCCTGCTCTTACTCCTACCGCCGCTCTCACTCTGGCTCTCACTCCCACTCTCACTCCAACACTTTCTCCTATTTCCACTCCCACTTCTCTCCCATTTTCTAAAACTAATTTGTCCTAAATAGTATCGATATCTAAACAGGAAAATTCGCTAGTAAAAATGTATAAAAACAATTTTTCCACTTTATTCAATTATAATAATAAATATTTTAATTTTTTTTCAGGTTCGATGGATGCAACAACAACACGAAAAGTTGCGTAAGAAGCGTGACGGCTCTTATACTACCCTACCAGGCTATAGTCCTTATGATGTGATAAGGCCAGGTGCTGGTTTCGAAATACCAGCCGGTGCCCGCTTTGCATATCATCCAACGGCATCAGCGCGCAGCAGCTCCGTTTTGTTGCCACGCTCTCCTCGCATTCAGTATCGTGCTGCTACACCGCATAACATATTTCCAGATCCTCTTTTTAAGGAACAGTGGTACTTGGTGAGTGAAGTATGTAAGCATATTTATTTTCAATCAATTTATTTCACGCTTCACACGGGGTACCTGGAATGGAGTTGGTAAATTTAATTTTGTGCTTTGAGTTTTAGTTACAAATCTGTATACATACACACACGTAGTTTCGATATAATATTTTAGTATGGTAGCTTTTAAGAAGTAAAAAATGGGTTTTGTTTTATTTGGTTTTAGTATTCTTCTTTTAATCTCACTGGTTTGGAAAAAAATTATTTAATTGATGCTTATAACTGTCTGAAGTTCACTAGTTCCCAACAGTTGGTGGAAGTTTTCTTTAGTTGAGTTTCGTGGAAGCAGGAAATGTTTTATGCAGTGGCCGAGAGCACTGCGAGACTCTCCGAGTTTTGGAATCCACCTACCCACAAAACTTTGCCATCCACAGCTAGGGCAATTCCCCGTACCTGGGACCGTGTTTATAATTTCTTCGAGTATGGGTGCACGTAAGCTCCGGGGCTATTCTCACAATAATGGGCTTGGCATTATGTTGTAGTTTCAGCAGGTCTGGTTATTGATTACACTGCCCGGGAGTAGGTTGCTAAGTGCCTCTTTCATCTTCTTTCGTTGTTGAGCGAAGCTGTCGCAATTAAAACAGGCGTGGGTTACATCGTCCATATAACAGCAGTAAAGACAGTTATGGTTTTAACCTTCCCCAATCAGTGAAGATATTTACAAAAGTATAGAAGCCGTCCTTATTTCAAAGATGAGTTCAGCTCGGGAATAACTTCCCTTGTCCACTTTCCTGCAGTACTCCTGCTCCACTGTTACTTCCAGCGCCAGATTCTCGTCCCTACATGGCAACAGCATCTCATTCCAGTTTTTATGTCGTATGCGAATTTTCTCTCTTTAACACGAAGATATTTTGTTGAGGTATGTATATCTATTTTCTTGAGGATGACGATCTTAATTTTTGCGGTTGCTAGCTGAAGACCGTAATCAACCGTCCATCTTTTTACATTGCGCACGACCAAGTTTAGTTTAAGCTGTAAGCATTTTAGGGGTCGGGACTATCGATCTTGATCCGTGGTACTCTCGGCCTTCTTCACTGCATCTTACATTTCTGCTATGATATCTTTTGTAGGGGTATCCTCATCGGAAACAATGCTGTTCGTGGAAAAGGGTACATCCCTCGTTTATGAGACAATCTTCCCCCGTTTTCGTTTGCTTCGCTGAAGTGGTGCTTCATCTGTGCAACATAAACAGTGGGCAGTAAGGCGATATAAATATGTGATCTCCTTTCCCTTGTCGAATGAGAACTAACCTTGCTGCCTTCCATCTGGTGTAGAAAGTTGTTTCTTGGAGACTTTTTTAACATGCGCAACATAAGTTCTGGGTAGGTATTTGCAACCAGCCTTATTGTCGCCGCTGGTATTCCGCCGGGTCATGGGAACCTTTTATTCAGAGCAGTGTTAAGTTTTTCTTGTTGTTGTGGTATTCTGGTGTTATGTGCCTATCCATCCTGGGTAGTTGGGTAGTGAGCATAACGTTTACAATATTTCTAATTTTTCCTTGTCTATCACCTGGTTTGGTGGACGGAACTTCCTCGTTACTATTCGATACCGTTGCACCCAGCGGTCTTTAGCAATTCCTAGCATTAAAATGAAGGAAGTTATCGCGAAGTCCAATAAGACCCCTGGTCCAAGAGTACCCTGACATACTTTTTTTTCATCAAAGTTTACAATGTTATATTTTAGCCATGTTATCTGACAAAATAAGACGAAGTTAGTTTTAAAGCGGTATGAGCGGTTATATTTCTATTAAATGGCGGACCGGCAAATTTTAAGCCTATTTTACACTATGAGGATCTTCTTTTGTGACGACCCACACAAAAAACAGACCACCTACACAAATAAAAGAAGATATGGGAGCTGTCAATACTTAGCATTACGGGTGCTCTAAAAACAATCCCGACGGCTGCACTGTAGGCTATTCTGCACTCTCCACCTGCAGACATGGTGGCAGAGAACATATCGTCAACAACTGCAGCGAGAATCAGTGCCTGGGGAAGCTTGAGCGCAGACGGAAAGGGCATAGTATTAGAGCATCATAAATTAGTGGACGAGCAGACTACCTTATTTCGTACCTGCAATGCAAGGGGATACTTAGGGCCACAAGAGAGGTGGCTGGTTGGCAAAAGAGTGCCCAAATATCAGACGAGGTGTTATTCCTGTACACCGATGGTTACCAGGTAATTAGGGTCTAAGGTTTTCTGAGCTGAGCAGGAAACGAGTAGATCCTTCTAGCTTCCAAACAACAGTAGTGAAGTAGTAGCCATAACCAAATCAGTACAAACACTGGAAAAGAACCCAAACTGCAGCCGCGTCAACGTTTATATCGACAGCTTAATAGAGATTACCCGCATATAGGTAAAGACGGTATTGAAAGAGCGGATGAGCTAGCTAAAAGGGCACATCCCTCGAAGCTTGCGTTTTGGACGTCGCAATCAGATAGCGCGAGATTAAGAGAACGCGAATTTTGCACTTGATCTACCAAGCGGGAATGGCGTGAACCCAAGCGGGGCTGTAAAATCTCGAAGGTCATGTGCAGGTCTTAAAACCTTAGACTATAAAAGTTCCTCTTATTATTAAAAAGAGAGGACTGAAAGCTCATTAAGGGTATTCTGACTGGGCACTTCCTTCTAGCGTCACATACTTTTAAATTATGCCATGATAGTCGATGTAGGAAATGCGGGTTGGAGGAAGAAACGATCGATCGGATTTTATGCTCATGCCCTGCGCTTGCAAGCTTAAATTCTAACTTTTAAGATTAGCAAAGCTTTCCGATATAGAATAAGCCAGTAGCATAGATCTTAGAAAGCGTGCATTATTTGCGAAGGGGATGAAGTAATTTTATATTATAGAGTCTGGTTTTTGATAGGGTTTTTCCGTGAGATCATCAAACAAATTTCTGGTAACCCTGAACGTTTTTTTTTTATTTTTTTTATGTAACTATTATAAAACGGATTATTTCAGGGCTCATTCGAACTAAATAGCACCCGACTATGTGGCTGAGTGGCTGAGAAGCTTGAATCTACGCCGTTTTGCCACATAGGAGGGTGGCGGGATGTCGATGACTAAGAAATGCTGACCCAGTAAGACAGGATGCCATGTGGAACATGCATATTGGATGATCTGCAGCCAGGGAATATATTCGGATGTATTCCCCCTGATACCGGGTCTCCTCGATAAGTATTGAGTTAGGAGTACTGTTGCGGCAGATGGTTCTGTTCCCCATATTTAATATTTGAACCGCTGAGCCCGCCTTATCAGGCAGGCTCGTCGTATGACCAAAATGAACGACTCAAGTTCTTCTATCAATAAGGTGGACGAGAAAGAATGAACGAAATCGCAAGCCAAGGAAAACAAAAGTGCTATAAGCGATGCATCGAACTCGACGAGCGAAAGTAGTGGAGGGTTAACGTGCGTCGCGATGGAAAAGCGTACGAATTCTAACGGAGAGGTAAGGTGGCGAAGGTTACGTTGCAGAGGAAGTAAGAGAGCTTTTTTTTCTTCTTTCTGTTTTCTGATGATATTCAGAAATTACAACAAATCAACCCAAATTCCTTTCTAATTCGTTGAATAGTCAAAAAATTTAATCTTTTTAGACAACAGCTCTGACAATCAGTATTTAGATGTGTCTTTCGTTTTGTGCCCTCATTAACCACGTAAAAGTAAAATAGGTGGTTATCCGCTCAGATCAAATCAAATTCGAACAAAACTCTTTTTCAAAACTTTCCTCGCATTCATCAGTATTATTGGATTTTCGATTTTGCAACATATCCCTAAACAAGCAAATGAAAGCATTTGCGAACTCAACGTAAGTAAACCCAGCTTGCGCTCACTTATGCCAAGAATGTAAACGGCAGACGAAAGTTTAAGATCAAGAGAAAAAAAGAGAAAGAAAACTAAACAAATCAAATGATTTGGGAGTGGCAAAAAGAAAAAAATGCAAATAAAGTAAAATCCAGTATAAATAAATAATAAAAGAGAAAATGCAATTTTTCTTCAACAAGAACGATGATACGCCTGACTAAGTTGTAGTTTTACACATAAAAGGTAAACCAACTTTGACAAAGCTCGCAAAGCAACAACAGCCACAACAAAAAAAAAAAAGAACACTCCAAACTGAATATGCTTTAAAGGGTAGGTGTAAAAAAGGAAAACAAACCAAAAAATATAAGTAAAAAAGACTGCAATAAACTCATACCCACCTGTGAGTTTCAAGAATTTTAGGGATCTACCTCAACTCTATTCAAAAAAAAAAAAAATGTGCAAGAATACTCGCTTTGTTTGCTTACAGTCAAAAAATTTTGCATAAAGCTATATGAATAAAATTTTATTACATTCAAGTAACAAAGAATGAAAATAAAATATATTGCTTATATTAAACAATATAAATATTACATGTTTGAGCTTTTGTTTGTAGTATGTTATTTTGAAATGTGTTAATAAACAATAGACTCCTCCAGTGGTGCCACTGCGCTTGTTCAGCGACGACTGACTGACACATTCAATAAACGAAATAGTGGAAAAATCTGTGTGAATCGATTTGACAATGAAGCTTTGAAATGACAACCACTGATTAGCCGTGCAAGACCGAGGCATAAGAGATAAATAAAGATAAGAGAAGATTCTAAAAATACGAAGACCTAGATACAGAAAGTTTTGAAATTAAGATACAATAAAGGAGAAGATCCAGGAACAAATAAAAGATAAAGAATGTGAATAGTGATTCTGGCTGTGAAATCAATGATGCTGATGACGAAAATGTTAGGATGGTGATAATGGTTGTGATTTCTGAAACATTGTCCACGATTATGAAGATCATGATGATGAAGATTTTGATTATGATTATGATGATGAAGGCAATGCTGGTAGTGATGCTGATGATGATTCTGACAATGACTATGATTATGATATAGATAATTATAAGGATATGGAGATGATAAGGATGACGTTGATAAGATAAATATGATTGTGATGATAATGATGTTTAGGTTTGGTTGAACTGAAATGCCCATAGTATTATCTGAATGACCGACAGCAATGAACAGATAGATGTCAGAAACAATTGTAAGCAAACTCCCTCAATTAAGTTCTCTTTCTTGTTTTCCAATTTTTTGGGAAAAACCACTATACATTTTCCAAACGAAACAATGCTAACAAATATCGAAAATTTAACCAGAATTTTGTACCTTTGTAACCCAATCGTTAGAGACTGGGAGAGTGAAATAAAACCACCGCATACAAATCCAAAACGAGCATCTTGGAGTCTATTCAACAGGATAGTCAATGTTAAGCTCAGTAAAAGCAATCTGCAGATAGTCTGGATAGCAGAGTAAGGTCTCTGAAAAAAAATGGTTAGGTTAAGTTGCCTGTCCAATTTCATGGAGCAAGAAGACATTCTCTCCATGGTGGGCTATAATCTTAGCGATCATAGGTCGATCTCAGTATTCTCGGTATTAGGTATTCTATTAATGCCATCCAATAGGTGACTTTCAAGATTAAAGGACTTTCATAAGGGAAAATAAGAAAAAACCATGCGCAGTGCTAGAACTAAATTTTTGTGAACATTGCGAGTACATTGAGTTCACGAAGAAATCCGTAAGGCTTGGAGAGATTCTAGCCGCGCATCATTCAAATAACCCCTTTGTCAAAGGCGCTGATCGAACATGGACAGGACCAGCAGTTGAAACCCTGCGCGTCGTTAAAGATGCTCACATTCCGTATGGCTCCAAAGAGGCAGTACATATAAATGAAACGGTGCAGTAGGAAGCAATTGACGGGATAACTGGAAAGGTTCTGGCAGAAGATAAAACTTCCTGGAAAGTAAATGGCTTTTCGCCTTATAAATCACCAGAGGTTGATGGCGTTTAAGCGGTTAAGTAACAATAAAGTAAGTAGGGTTGATGGTGTTCGCCCCATTATGCGGCAGAAGATAGAACCTTTGATTGAGAATTTCAAAGAAATATTTTCTGCGTACATACGTTAAAGTCACATTCCGTCCTCGTCAGGGTAAACTTGTTTGTGTTTTATACCAAATTCGGGAAGAAGAGGACACGATTTACGCATAAGGAAACTTCTTGATGAAATTCCTTTCACTGCACAACATGCGTACCTGCGGAGAAAACCCACATAGACAGCGATACATGAGATGGTGTGAATAGTGAAGAAACTCCTTAGGTATAGACAATTTACACTGGCGGCGTTTGTTGCTGTGAAAGGTACTTTTAATAACATAACTTGATCTCGTCTCTTCTTTTTTATCGCGAAATATCAGTTGAGCTGGAGAGAGCGAGATATGTAGAGGCACGCCACAAGATGAAGTGATCTCACCTCTGCTATTATTCATTAATATTACCGATATTCTAGTAAACTCCCAAAGACTAGATTTATTTTATCTGTATATGACAACAAAAGACAGTTCGCTATGCAAATGCACATCATGCAACTACACTGTTCCTTATTTAGTGATAATAAACCTGGTCGCGCTGTACACCTACAAGAGGGTATAAAAAGAGAGGAAAAAGTCAAACACGAATAAAGAAAAGCCTGCAATACAGAAAGCCAAGCGTCTATAGTAAACACGCAAGCAAATAAGTCAGAACCAAGCAACCATCAGCAAATTTGCAGTGACACCACCAAGAGCTAACAAGGACATTCGCTTCTTACTAAAGATCTGTCGCATTATCCTTGGCAACGTATAGAGGAAAAGTTTCAACACACACAAAAAAAAAATCGAAAGAGAAACTGAAACCTAAGAAAATTCAGGAATTCAATGTTGTACTTAAGAAATAACAGAAACTTGCTTTCAATGCGGTTACCCACAGCAAATGGTAGCCAACTCCCCCGATGGCATTTTACTTTTGCTGTGATTTATAAAGCAGCTTAAAAGCGGCGTAATTTCATGAACAAAATAAAGAGGGCGAGCATAAAATGTGCACAAGGAAAGGATATAGATGAGAAAAAAAAAAATACGAATAACAGAAAATGATATTATATTCGCAGATATATTAAAGCGAATCTGACAATTCTTGCAATATATCAAATAACAAATACAAAATAAAGGAAACTTCCACACCAACAAGGTAAATTCTGTTTGCGATTCTCTTCTTTCGCTGCTTATGGGAAAATTGAGTAACGATTTCAACGCAAGGCCAAAGTATCAGTTGAATGAATGATTGCTGATTAGTTACCAATGGCGATTTTGAAAACAATGTCTTTGCGCGTAAAACGAGTATTTTGATGTGAATACACAGAGAAGACAAGTATTGGTTATCCCTGCCGTCAAAATCCAAAGTAGTTAGGAAACATTCTAGTTCATTGACTAGAATTTTGTGGAGTTATCCATACTAGTCAGCTTTTGAATAGTTCATTGACTATAATTTTTTGGTGTTATTCATATTAGTTAATAGTATTTGAATAATTTATTCGACTAGAATTTCGTCTGTTGGACTCGAGGAAAGGCGCGAGTGCTTTCTGTAGCCAATTTGCAATAAATACTTCAGTTGACAATGCTAGATATCGTCCAAATCAACGGGCACATAAAAACAAGCATGACGAGTCGACCCTCACGGTGAAAGAAGCCATTGAAAAGGCCAAGCCTTCCATATCAATATAGTTAATTGGTATGACCCTGATGGGTATGCTGACTAGAATGGCATCTGGTATTATGCTGGCGTATATAATGGCTAGCTTGTCAGTTGGTATGATGCTGATACAGAGGCTGATACTTTCCTAGGACATCGCCATGTTAAAAATACCAGTTGATAATATGGAAAAATTACAGAACTCATACTAGTTGGGATTTTTGGCAAACTAGTATTCTTCTAGTATACAACTATTTGGTTTTACTGAAGGGTGCTTTTAGAGGCGAAAAGTGATCGGACAACGTATGTATGTATGAAAAGACAGTACGAGCTTAAAAAATTTGCATTATTTAGTTGTTGATTATTTTAGTTATACGCGTGTACAAATTAATCCAAAGGAAACGTTTAAGCAAGCAAAGGTCGCGGAAAATGAAACGTGCGGATTTCCAGGGTGAAGAGAGTCTCATTGAAAAAATTTTGAGCGCTTGAATACTCTATCGAAACAACGTGGTTGAGGAAAGTCGCAGCAAGCAAAATCATAGTATAGGGTCTAACTAAAAAAGAGAATGGGGAGTGGTCACGTAGTAGTGAATAGTTCCTTTAAGTGCTTCTCTACGCACATCCCCCATCGGACAATGATTCAGAAGAGCCAGCGGACAGTACTTACACTTCGATTACCTAGTGCGTAATGCCAGGCTTGGCGACCCATACCAAGATCGAATAGGCAGTGAAAGCTTTATGGCATAGCAAACTTCTAAGACGTCACTAAGACTTTCAACAATGTTCCTTAACGGGCGATTCGTGGATGGTACACATTACATTGAAGTATATCCAGCCATAACCAGATGGATCGGCCCCATAAGGAATTGCAGAGAGTTTACTTCACAATGAGGGTTGTATAAAATGGATAAATGCAAGGCGCCATATATATCCAAAATTTATTTAATCCGGGCTTCTCCAATTTTTGTCGTGTTCCTTTTTTAATTTTTCCCACAAACTGACAAGACGGGAGCTATGCGTTATAAGCCGATTCCGAAAAAGGCAGATGAGTTAACGCTGAGAAGTTTTCATGACAGAAATACACACGGTTTTTTGGCAAACTACGGCCGAGGGGAGTAGGATCTAGGATTGACCTTACAGCAGCTAGGAGTCATTATAGACAGTTAGTTGGCAAAGAACCCCAACATGGAGGAGAGAGTGAAGAATGCTTTGACGGCAATTTATGCATATAGAAGATTGCTAAGTTGTGCCTGCAGTGTTTTATCCTCTCCCTCTCATTCGGCATTTATAGTTATTGTAAGCCCACCCTGGCGATGGCGAGTACCTAAGAAAATTTAGCGATGAGCTGTACAAGCTCTACGTAGATATCAACATAGCCCAGGGAATTTAAACGCAGCAGCTCCGCTGGCTAGGCCACGTTATGCGAATGAAAGATGACGCTCTGGCCAAGAAAAAGCGACTGGCGCACCTTGTTGGACGGCCATAACCGTTTAAAGGGGTAAGCGCGGATTAAATGAGTAAGTAAGACCATCCTATACTATAGAATTCCAGTTGGGTGGTCAATCACACAAGAAATAACGCACTTGAAAACAACCATGACGGGGGCCTGCACTGCATGCCATTCCATTCATTACCTTTGGGCAGGCTGTTCGCAAACCATAGTACTATGGCGTTATAAAATACTTGACAAACAGACCACCCATTCCCTTTCCTACGCCTCAAAGGGGCTCTTTGAGCGGCAAAAGAGGTGGATGTTTGGTGGAGCGTACCCAAGCGGCAAACGAGGCGATGTACGTGTAAACCGATCGTTCCAAAGTAATGAAAGGGGTAGAATCTGCGGTATGCTGCTCTAATCAGGAAACAAACAAATCCTACAAGCTGCAGATAAATTTAGTGTTTTTTTCAGGGGGAAGTACGAGGAATGACTTGAACAGTAAAAACATTGGAAGAAAATAGCTTGAACTGCAGCAGGGTCAAATTTCATTATGACGGTTAAACAGGAATTTAGGCAATAATCTAGCATAATATCTACAGCAATATCTGGAAATAATCGGGCTAGGGAGAAGAATACATCTTTATACATATATTGGATATCAGGGCATGTGGTTATAAATGGGAAACAAAAAACGGATGAGCTACCTAAAAAGGGTGTATACCTCGAAGCCTGCTCCTTAAACGTGCAAATCAGATTGGACGGGAAAAGCACTGGACACTACCTTCTAGCGTCACATGCTGTTAAATTGGGCCTTGTCAATTATAGCAAATGTAGCAAGCGCGGGTTGGAGGAATGGCTCAAGTTTGTTTTGTGTTCGTGCTCTGCGCTCGCATGGCTAAGACTCCAGCTATTCGGAGTGGCACAGCTATCAGTTATAAGCAGCAAGTAGTTTAGGTCCTAGAAGCATCCAAGCTAAGGCGACGGAGTTATTGCATAAGATATGTCCTGATTTCTCATTTAGGTTTTCGCTTTAGTCGTCAAGAAAACTTGTTATGAACACTTCCCCCTAGCAGGTTAGGGGGTTTAAAATATACCCTCAGCAGGTATGCCTGCGACTAAAATACCAAATTGATTCAAGGGGTTGTGTAGCGCAAGCAAAATATAGCTTCTCCATCCCAATTTTCAACCTCACCTACCTGTGGCGAATCCTGTTACTTTAACAGCCGCGGCTCTGGCGGCCCCAAGTTCCTCATGGATCTAGGGGGTGGGAGGGCGGTATGGCCTTGAAGGTTTCTTGTGGTCATACTAAATCGTTCCCGCTATGATCGGGCTGGTGCCTTAAAGGTGCTTGTTACCGGAACGTACCTGATCTGCATCCGGCAAAGGACCATCAACATGGATCACACTCCCCAAGGCCTTCGGGGAGTGTCCTTATCGCTACAACAACAACAACACTATGAACTTATTTACTGCAATCTAACCTGTATAAATTTTTTTTAAGTTTTTGTTTAGAGTAATTGCTTTATGGATGGTCATTTCACCATCAATTTATTTTAATGATGCTTAAGAGCTAAGTGTAAAATTATAACAGTGGTATGAATTTATTTTAATTACATAAGAATTATTTTATAGAAACATATTATGTATCATTTTTGTATGAAATAATTTAAATTAGACTTCTTGTGGTTTTTGTGATTTAAGTTTTGTTTATTAAATTTACTTGCCGTAATAATTTGCCAACAAATAATGCTTTAAAATGTACAAATAAATTATGCTAACAATATCTTGTACATTTCTATCCTATTTCAAATATATTGTGTAATAATTCTAATTTATGGCTTTTATTCTTCCTCTTTTGTCTTTTGCATATTATCACATCTTCATTTGCATACTGCACGCGCCAACATACAATAATACGGAATGAAAATTTCAACATAAAATTGTTTGCGTACGATAACTTCAAAATCAAATTCAAATAAAACTAAAATAAACAAAAAAAAACCACAACAATAATAACAATAATTTCAACAAATAAATAGAATGGTGGCGCCAAAGATGGGCTTGATATGAATATTGGCCCCGCATGGCAGAAAGGTTATACCGGTAAAGGTGTTGTTGTTTCCATACTTGATGATGGCATACAAACGAATCATCCTGACCTTGCTCAAAACTATGTAAGTATTACTTTTTACATAACCGACCTTTATTTACACATACGTACATCTCCTATGTAATATTCTTGTAAAAAATTTACAAAGTGTAAGCAATGAAATGTAAACAAAGAAAAACAGTTGATCGGTGGTTGAGTTTGAAGCTGAAGTTTTAAAATATGTTATATTCATAGAAAATATACATTTGTTATAACTGAAAAAGTTGTTTGCTGTAATTTTAATTTGAGTGTAGGTAGGTTGAAATGGCCGGTCCATGAGGACCTCACATAGACTGATTGAGTCCGTAGTGTTACCAGAAGTTTGTTTTAACGAGCAAACTGAAAAGCCCTATCAAAAACCAGGACTTATGTTATAAAATAACTCCGTCCTCTTGGCAAATACTAGAAGCTTCCTAGGACTTAAGCCACTTGTTGCTTCTAGATCTGACAGCTGTATCACTCCTAATAGCTGGAGTCTTAGCCTGCCAAGTGCAGGGCACGAGCACAGAACGTGCTCGATCGTTTCCTCCTCCAACCCGCACTTCCTACATCTGCTATCGCTGACCAAGCCTAGTTTAAGGGCATGTGACGCCAGCAGGCAGTCTCTAGTCAGAATACCCGTCATGAGTCTATAGTCCTCTCTTTTTAATGATAGGAGCAACTGTGTTAGTCTAAGGTTGTAAGACCTTCACATAATCTTCGACACTTTACAGCCCCGCGCTTGAACCCATGCCTTTCCCGCTTGGTCGATCATGTGCACCTCTCGACTTCGCTTAATCTCGCGAAAATCTGATTGGGACATCTACGGAGCAAGCTTCAAGGGATGCGCCCTTTTTAGCTAGTTCGTCCGCTTTTTCATTCCCATCAATTCCCATATGCCCTGGGACCCAATATAGATGTATGCGTCTCCCTGTCCCGATTCTCTCCAGAGACTGCTTACACTCTAACACGCATTTAGATGCTGTGCTATGCGAGATTATTGCCTTAATTGCTGCTTGACTGTCAATATAAAAGTTAACACGGTTGCAGCTTAAGCTATTCTCTTCCAGGGTTTCTACTGCTTTGGTTACGGCTAATATTTCCGCTTGGAAAACGCTACAGTAATCCGGCAGCCTGTAGGATCTGCTTATTTCCGGATCAAAGCAGTATACCGCAGACCCTACTCCTTCCACTACTTTGGAACCATCGGTGTACACATGTATCGCCTCGTCCGCTATTTGCGCACCATTGCGCCAACCGTCCACCTCTATTGTGGCCTTAAGATCTCCCACGAAGCGCAGATAGGGAATCATGTAGTCTGTTCGTCTTGTGATTGATGACGCTATACTACTATGGCCATATGGTCGGCGCTCAAGCTGGCCCGAAGCACCGAGCCTGGTTGCGGTCGTTAACGCTTTGTTCTTTGCTACCAGGTCTACAGGTGGGATGTGCAAAATTGCATACAGTGCAGCCGTCGGGGTTGTTTTCAGGGCTCCCGTAATGCTAAGCATCGATAGTCTGCATACCCCCTCTAATTTTTTGAGGTATGTTGTTTCTTGTGTGGCTTTCCACCAAACAAGACCTCCATAGTATAGAATAGGGTTTACAATCGCTGTAAAACCCCAATGAGAAAGAGAGGGCGATAGGCCCCACGTACACCCCAGCATTCTTTTACATGCATAGAGTGCCGTTGAGGCCTTCTTGACCCTCTCCTCCACGTTGAGCTTGCATGACAGCTTACTGTCTAGGATGATTCCTAGATATTTTGTGCAAGGTTTCTCCTGTAAGGCCACCCCTCCTAACTTAGGCCTGGTCCAATTTGGGACCTTGTACCCCTTTGTAAACAAGACCATATCCGTCTTCTCCGCATTGACTTTCAAGCCGAAATTAGATGCCCAGGTATGAATATCGCGAAGCGCCCGATCCATCAAAGAACTAATCGTTGGAAGGCACTTTCCACTTATAACAATTGCAACGTCATTTGCGTAAGCCGTAAGTTTTACGGGTCCCTCGTCGAATTGCCTGAGCAGTTGGTTGATGACCAGCGTCCACAGCAGAGGTGATAGCACCCCTCCCTGCGGCGTGCCCCTGTCCACTGATTTCGTGGCCTCGTACAATCCCCATTGTGATGTAATCTTTCTGCAATTTAACATGCAGCCGATCCATCTGATTAAGGCAGGATGTACTTTAATGTAATTAAGACCATCCATAATCGCCCATTTTGCAACATTATTGAAAGCCCCGGCAATGTCCAAGAAGACTCCTAGAGCATACTCCTTATATTCCAGGGATTTCTCTATGCTTATTACCACCCTATGCAATGCGGTGTCTTCCGACTTGCCTTTGGTGTACGCATGCTGTGTTGTGGAGAGCAGCTTTTCATCCACGGTGGACTTTATGTACACATCTATCAGCCTCTCAAAGGTTTTGAGCAGAAATGATGTTAAGCTAATGGGTCTATAGTCTTTGGGATACACGTGACCGATCTTCCCCGCCTTTGGTAGAAAAGCTACACGAGCTGTTCTCCAAGAGTGCGGTACATGATTCAGTCGTATGCACCCATCGAATATTATTTTAAGCCATTCCACGACCGCCCTACTTGAGACTTGTAGCATGGCCGGGAATATACCATCTGGGCCCGGCGATTTAAACTTGGAAAACGTCTTCACTGCCCACTCGATCTTGGTATCGGTCACCAAGCCCGGCACTACTAGCTCCGTGATCGAAGTGTGAGTGATGTCTGCTGGCTCCTCTAAACCGTCTCCCGATGGGAAATGTGTATAGAGAAGCACCTCAAGGGATTCCTCACTATTACGTGACCATTCCCCGTTCTCTTTCTTTATTAGTCCCTGGACTATGTTTCCTTTTGCTAGGACTTTTTTCAACCGTGCTGTTTCGCTGGAGCACTCTATGTCCGTACAAAAACTTTTCCATGAGTTTCTCTTCGCCTTGGTAATTTCGGGCTTGTAGATCCTCAGTAGATCCCTGTACTCGTCCCGACACGCTTCGCTTTCCGCGGTATTTGCGAGCTTAAACATTTCTTTTACCTGTCTTCTTAGAAGACTCAGCTCATTGCTCCACCATGGCGGCTTTGCTTTTCCTCTGAATCTTATTAGAGAGCAAGCTTTGTTATACGCAATTATAAGCGTCCTTGTTAGGAATTCATTCGACTCCTCCAGTTCCTCTACATTAGCAACCTTTTTGGGTTGTCCCAGTTTTGTTTCTACATGTTCCTGGAATTTAGTCCAGTTCGTTGACCTAGGGTTTCTAAAGGTTCCTCCCTTCTCTACCCTCTTTAGGGGGATGTTGAAGCTGATATACGCATGGTCGGAGAAGGATGGTCTATCAAAAACCATCCAATCATACCTTGATATATCACGCTCGGATCTCAATGTAATATCCAGAACATTGCTGGAAGTTGGACCAATGTATGTAGGGACATTTCCCCTTTTGGCTATCTGCAAATTAGTTTGCAGGATGTAACAAAACAGAGATTCGCCTCTCTCTATCGTATCTGCTCTTCCCCACGCATTGTGGTGCGCATTTGCATCTGCGCCTATGACCAACCGCCCTTTGCGCCCTTCCACCTGTACTAGCCTTTTGCACTCCATCGGTGGGACCTCCGCAGCATGGGCCATGTAGCAGGACGCCAGGATAAATGCCTGCTTATTCTTTTGCTCAACGGCCACCGCTACGAGATCCTCAGTGATGTAATTAGGCAGCATATATGAATGCAGCTGTTTCCTTACCATTACTACAGCTCGCACCCGTCCTTCCGTTTGGCCAAATCCGCGCCAGAAGCCAGAAACCTTTCCTCCCGATGAGAGCCACGGCTCCTGGATCAGCGCCACCTCAAACGAACCCTCTTCAAGGGTTAGGAGAAGTTCGCTCGACGCCACTTTACTGTGTAGGAGGTTTATCTGTAGGACTCGCAGCACCATTGGGCTGTTTGTCCCCCTCAAGCACCTTCGTCTTGACGTCGTCGTCCTCCCCTTGCCCTTTTGGTTTAGAGTATTCGAGGTCTCCTTCAGCCTCTCGTGACTGTTGTGCAGGGTGTTCCTCTGTGCGAGTCACAGCACTATTTAGCGGCTGGTCCTCTTCTAGCACGTTCGTGGTGACGTCGGGGACATCCACCTGTCTTTTTCCCCTTAGGCTTTTAAGGTCTTCTTCGACTTCGCCCACCTCTAGCGTGTTAGGGTTTTTATCCTCGGGACTTCTTTTCCTGAGTCGCATGTAAATTTTGCCAGTGCCAAAGGACATTTTACCAAGCTGCGTGTACAAAATATCCTCCGCCTGCTTGTTTATTTGGAAGATGTAGAACTGACCATCCTCGGTAGGCCGAGATACAGTAAGTACCTTCCAATCCTGTGTCGGTATGTTCGGATTCTGATTCTGCAGAAGTCGCAGTGTATCCTCCGACTTCATCACGCATGGTATCCACACCTTAACTTTTGGTACCGTGGGGATTTGCGCTTTATCCACCACCTCAAACCGCGCGTTCGTGCCTTGCCTTTGGAGGTTTGGAACCACTTCCTCCAGCCACCGCAAGCTCGCGATGTTGTCGCACGCTATCATCTTCACACCATTATACCATCCCCCCGAATCAAAGGTTGGAAGGGGCTTACTTGGTTGTTCCCGCATCATCTTAAGCATTAAGCTAATAAGCTCCCTTTCCAAAGATCTCCACCTTTCAGTAGTCATTTGTCCGAAAGGACTGCTACGATCAACCAGCGCCACAGTCAGGGACTGCTTCGCCACATCACTCATCTTCTCGGGAAAAGCAGGAGTCTTAGTGTTATCTTCCTTTGGCACATCCGAGAAAGCCGGAGTCTTAGCTTTAACTCCCTTTAGCGCCTCCGAGAAATCCGGAGTCTTAGCGTTATCTCCCTTTGGCTTATCTCCTACTTCCTTAATTGGAACTTCCCTCTGACTCGCAGCTTTCGAGGTAGTTGCTACCTCGCTATTGGAGCCCATCTGTCTTACAGCTTTGGGCCTACTTGTCTTATCTATGCGACTGCCCTGCCTCGCGGCTCTAGGACTGAGTCCTTTCTGCCTCTTGAAAGCAGGCTTGTCGCCTTCCGCCGAACGTTGCCTCTTCATTCTGCCATTCGACGCTTCTTCCTCCTCGTACCGGTTGCAGAACCGATGGTTTCTCGCATCAAACCTTTTGAACTGCCTTCAACCTACTTCTACCGCTTCATGAGCCCATTCCAAGCGCTCGATCTCCACTTCTGTTGGGTCGACCACTGCTCCCAAGCGTTGTACAATTCTTAGTGCAGCACGGTACTGCGAGAGAGCTCTTTTACTTCCTCTGCTCCATACCCTTCTCCACTCTTCTACACCGTTTTCATTTGTGTGCTTCTCCAACACGGAGTTCATTGAATCAGCACTACTCTCGCTCCTCGAGTCCGACACATCACTTAATTCGTATTTGTCGTCCTTGGATTGCGACTCAGTCCTCCTCTTTACATCGTCCTTATTACAGTCAGGTAATCAGTGTAGTAATTGAAAAAGTACAGCAACAATGTTGATGTGAAATTTAAAATCCTGCACAAATAGAAAATATTTTGTGTGGAGCGTTGCAATATGAGGTATTTCGAAGAAACTTTTTACTCAACGAAAAATCATCCACTAAGCATATAGCTCGAAAGTGTTGTATTTTGAGCTGAGATTAAGAAAAGATTAGGCAAAGAATTTATTCTAATCCAAGGTCGTTTTATTCCTTAGTCAACTCTAAAAAAATTAATTTTAATGATTTAAGTTGTAATCAAGACTATGAAATTGCCAATATGTTTTCCACCTTTTTTGATGTACAAACATCTTTTTTCACGGGTATTGGGGAATCCTGATTGCAAGCGACTGATGTTATGGGTGTAAGGATAAGCGTAGTCTTTGTAAAATGTATGCTATATGGGGGATACATGTAAAATGTAAATGAAGGCATGTGTAATATTGATATGTGTAAAGTTCTAGGGTATGTTTAAGCGTAGGTGTAGTATGTGGTATTGAGAGGTTGTATGGAGTAATAGAGAATGAGAATGTAAGTAAAGTAAGTAGGTATATTGTAACGTAATGTAGGAGTAATGTATGTGGTAGAGTTGGTATGAGCGTCATCAAACAGCAAATCAAGGTAAACATATTACCTACACATTAAGTAAAGTCTCTAAGCATATACACAATTTTTGTGCATGCAAGTGCTAGAATGCGTACACTGCTGTTTTTTTTTTTGGGAGTAGAGAGCCAGAAAAAACATGAGCAAATGCGTGACTTTTATATAAATAACTAAAATATTATAGAATAAAAAAATATGTATTAAAAAAAATTAAAAAAATTAAAAAAATAACATAAAAAAATATATAAAATGAACAAAAATAAAAAGCATTGAAATGAACAAAAATAAACAACAAACATAAAATTGAATAAAGTAATATAAAATAGATTAAAATAAAATAAAATAAAATGAAATACAATAAAATAAAACAAAATAAAATAAAATAAAATAAAATAAAATAAAATAAAATGAAATAGAATAAAATAAAATAAATTAAAATAAAATAAAGTGAATAAATTAAAATAAAATAAAACAAAGTGAATAAATTAAAATAAAATAAAATAAAATAAAACAAAATAGAATAAAAGAGTGCAATAAAATTAAAAAAAAAAACTAAAACAAGATAAATAAAATAATATAGAATTAAAAATATATATTAAAAAATAAATAAAAAATTTAAAATATAACGTAAAAAAATATATGAAATTAACAAAAATAAAAAACAATGAAGTGAACAAAAATAAAATATCAACATAAAATTGAATAACTTAATATAAAATAGAATAAAATAAAATTAAATAAATATAAATAAATTAAAATGAAATAAAATAAAATAAAGTAAAATAAAAGAAAACAAAATAAAATAAAATAAAATAAAATAAGAGAAAGTGAATAAATTAAAACAAAAGAACATAAAATAAAATAAAACAAAATACAATAAAACAAAGCGAAATAAAAAAAACTAAAATAAAATGATTTAAAATAAAATAAAGTAAAACCAAATTAAATAAGATCGATGATTTATCCGAAATGATTTCGCAACTCGACTCTCATACCTGCTCTCTGAGAGCACAACTCAGCCTGAAGGAATACAGGAGCAGTGGGAGCATATCTCCAAAGAACTTCGTACTGCCGCCGAGGAAAAATTTGATTACCGGCGGCCACGGAAAAATAAATGGTACGATGAAGAATGCCGCGTTGCAGCCGAAAGATAAGACGCTGCCTACAGGGCTACGTTAAAAGCGAGCGCAACAAGAGGAGTGTGTGAACGCTGCCGCGAGTTAAAAAGGGAAGCGAGACACATTTTCAGGAAGAAAAAAGCAAAGGCTGAAAGGCGTGAGGACGAGGAGCTTGAGCTGCTAGCCACCAGGAATAACGCCCGAAAATATTACCAAAAAATTCGGCGACAGACGGAAGGTTTTAAGACCGGGGCAAACTACTGTAAGGATGAAAACGGCGACCTTGTAACTGATGTCCAGAGAGTACTTAGATTATGGAGGGAACACTTCTCTGCTCTCCTAAATGGAGACAACGATTTACCGCACAGAGATGACGAACCCGATCCCGCAATCGATGATGATGGAATAAATGTCCCCCTCACCTGATTATGGCGAAGTCAGAATAGTAATAACCAAATTTAAAAACAACAAGACCGCGAGCGCTGATGGATTTCATGCGGAGCTATTCAAATAGGTAAGACGCATGCATCATCTTCTTCGCAAAATATGGGCGGACGAGTGCATGCCCGACGATTGAAATCTAAATGTTCTTTGCCCAGTCCACAAGAAGGGGGATACTGCAAACTGCACCAACTATAGCGTAATCAGCCTTCTTAATATCGCATTGGGCAAATGATTGAAACCCACCGTGAATCAAATGATTGGACCTTATCAGTGCGGCTTCAGACCTGGTAAATCTACCATCGACCAGATTTTCACAATGCGCCAAATCTTGGAAAAAACCCGCGAATAAGAATCGATACATATCACCCCATCGTCGATTTTAAAGTCGCCTTCGACAGCACGAAAAGGATCTGCCTATATGCCGCTATGTCTGAATTTGGTTTCCCCGCTAAACTTATACGGCTGTGCAAAATGACGTTGAGCAACACGATCAGCTTAGTCAGAATTGGGAAGGACCTCTCCGAGCCGTTCGAAACTAAACGAGGTTTCAGACAGGGGGGTGACCCCCTATCATGCGATTTCTTTAATTTGATGTTGGAGAAAATTATACTAGCTGCAGAACTTAACCACTACGGAATAATATTCTACAAAAGCGTGCAATTACTGGCGTATGCTGATGACATTGATATCATCGGCATAAACACCTGCGCCGTTAGTTCTGCTTACTTCAAACTGGCAAAATAAGCGGTAAAGATGGGTTTGATGGTGAATGACGACAAAACGAAGTACCTGCTGTCATCGAGCAAAGAGTCAGCACATATGCGCCTTGGCAACCACGCTACTGTTGGCAGCCATAATTTCGAAATAGTAAAAGACTTCGTTTATTTGGGAACCAGCATCAACACTAGCAACAATATCAGCTCTCAAATCCAGCGAAGAATCACTCTTTCCAATAAATGCTACTTTGCACTAGGTAGGCAATTGAAAAGTAAAGTCCTCTCTCGGTAAAATAAAATCATACTCTACAAGTCACTTATCGTACCCGTGCTGCTATATGGTGCAGAAGCATGGACCATGACAACAGCAGATGAAGCGGCTCTGGGAGTGTTCGAGAGAAAAGTTCTTCGAAAGATTTATGTACCTCTACGCGTTGACGGTGGCGAGTACCGAAGAAGATTTAACGATGAGCTGTACGAGCTATACGCAGACATCAACATAATCCATCGAATTAAAACGCAGCGGCTGCGCTGGCTAGGCCATGTTATGCGAATGAAAGATGACACTCCGGCCAAGAAAGTGTTTCTATCGGAACCCGCCTATGGAAGCAGAGGAAGAGGATGGGCCCCACTCCGTTGGAAGGGCCAGGTGGAAAACGATTTAAACTCCCTTGGTGTGACCAATTGGCGCCGGTTGGCAGAGAGAAGGAGCGACTGGTGCGCCTTGTTGGACGGCCACAACCGTTTCAACTGTTAACCGCCAATTAAATAAAAAAAAATAATAAATTTATCCGTTCGCTTCGACAATTTTTGGATTTAGCATCGAAAAATTGTCGATATGTTATTAATATTTAATCGATTTAATATCGAATTTTTACCAATTTCTTATTGATGTGTTATCCAAATTTATCGGTTTTTTGTTAAAAAGTTATTGCCAGCTTACCGAAAAGTTATTGATATATTGTTAAAATGTATTCAATATTTTCAAATCTGTATCGATTTGATATCGAAAAGTTGCCGATTTATTATCGGAGAATAGCTAGTTCGTTATCAGCATGTTATTGAATTCTTAACGACGACGCCCAGCTTTATTAGGCAAAAGATACCAACAAAATCTCAACACAAACTGGTCCAACTTTAATATTACCGATAGATAACAAGCCGGTAAGAAACCAATAAGAAGCCCATGACTAGTGAACCTGATGAAATTTCTTCTATTGTGCTGAAAACATGTGCCAAATTTCTGTGTAAACCACTTACATGTCTTTTTTTAAAGTATATGCATAAAGCAAGGGATATTTCATGCAATTCGATAAGAACTACCTTACTCTTGTTCTCACTTCGCGCCTCTTACGTCTTCGGCTCTTTAAAGAATTTATAATATCCTCCAAACATGTGATTTTACTTAGATTTAGTGCGGTGACTTTAGTGAAGCTACCTTGATTGAAATGTGTAAAACTTTTGTTTCAAGTTCTCTGAGCTGAGATCGTTATTGACTGGTATACTACAAGGATCTATCCTTGGTCTTATGTTATTTTTTTTTTTTTTATAAATAACATATTTAATTCGTGTTGGCATGGGAATATGCATCTCTACGAAGATGGCATCCCCCTGAAAAGAAAACATTAGACCTGTGTGTCGAGCTTAATAGTGATCTGTCATCTACAAAAGCCTGAGCTCTGCATAATGGCCTTTTTGTAAACTGCAAGAGGTCATATCAGCTTGTGCCTAAACTCATCAACTCGGGCTTTACATTTGATGATCACCTCAACTCTTTTATTAGCACCACATTGTCATTATTAAGAAACTTAAGATACTCTGCCACAAATGCCACGGTTGTTATAAGAAGAAAAAAAGATACGGCTCTCTGTTAAAGTAAAGTAGCCGTGAAAAATATGAGAAGCCGTATCCGCATTGATACGTTGTTTGTTTTAATAAAAACATGTACGGAAGGCTAAGTTCGGGTCTAACCGAACAATACATACTCAGCTGAGAGCTTCGGAGACAAAATAAGGGAAAATCACCATGTATCATGGGTATCATATGGAAGGTATTAAAGAGTATTTTAAAAGGAAGTGGGCCATAGTTCTATAGGTGGACGCCATTTCGGGATATCGCCATAAAGGTGGACGAGGCGTGACTCCACTCTGTACGATATGGGTATGAAATGAAAGGTGTTATTGAGTAGTTTAACAGGGAGTGATCCTTAGTTCTATAGTGGACGATTTTTCGAGTTATCACCATAAAGGTGGACCAGGGGTGACTCTAGAATGTGTTTGAACGATATGGGTATCAAACGAAAGGGCTTATGGGTGTTTTAAATGGGAGTGGGCCTTAGTTATATAGGTGGACGCCTTTTCGAGATTTCGCCATAAAGGTGGACCAGGGGTGACTCTAGAATATGTTTGTACGATATTTGTATCAAATTAAAGGTACTAATGAGGATTTTAAAAGGGAGTGGTGGAAGTTGTATATGTGAAGGCGTTTTCGAGATATCGACCAAAATGTGGACCAGGGTGACCCAAAACATCATCTGTCGGGTACTGTTAATTTATTTATATATGTAATACCACGGCCACCGTTGTGTAATGGTAGCGTGCTCCGCCTACCACACCGTATGCCCTGGGTTCACACCCCGGGCAAAGCAACATCAAAATTTTAGAAATAAGGTTTTTCAATTAGAAGAAAATTTTTCTAAGCGGGGTCGCACCTCGGCAGTGTTTGGCAAGCTCTCCGGGTGTATTTCTGCCATGAAAAGCTCTCAGTGAAAACTCATCTGCCTTGCAGATGCCGTTCGGAGTCGGCATAAGACATGTAGGTCCCGTCCGGCCGATTTGCAGGGAAAATCAATAGGAGCACGACGCAAATTAGAAGAAAAGCTCTGCCCTAGATCTCTGCGGAGGTTATCGCACCTTACATTTATTTTATTTTTAAATACCACGAACAGTATTCCTGCCAAGATTCCACGGGCTTTTGAATTCGCCCTGCAGAACTTTTCCATTTTCTTCTACTTAATATGGTAGGTGTCACACCAATTTTACAAATCTTTTTCTAAAGTTATGTATACTTTGCGTCAAAAAACCAATCCAATCACCATGTTTCATCCCTCTTTCATATTTAGTATAGAATTATGGCATTTTTTTCATTTTTCGTAATTTTCGATATCGAAAAAGTGTGCGTGGCCATAGTCGGATTTCTGCCACTTTTTATACCAAGATAAAGTGAGTTCAGATAAGTACGTGAACTAAGTTCAGTAAAGATATGACGATTTTTGCTGCAGTTATCGTGTTAACAGCCAAGGGGAAGGACAGACGGTCGACTGTGTATAAAAACTAGGCGTGGCTTCACCGATTTCGCCCATTTTCACAGAAAAATGTTATCGTCATACAATCTATGCCCCACAAGGATTGGAAAATTTTTGTTCGACTTATGGCATTAAAAGTATTCTAGACAAATTTAATGAAAAAGGGCGGAGCCACGCCCATTTTGAAATTTTCTTTTATTTGTGTATTTTGTTGCACCATATCATTGCTGGAGTCGAATGTTGACATAATTTACTTATATACTGTAAAAAAGATATAAAATTTTTTGTTAAAATTTGACTTTAAAAATTTTTTTTTTAAAGTGGGCGTGTTCGTTCTCCGATTTTGCTAAGTTTTATTTAGCACACATCTTCAAAGACTGCCAAAGTACATCTTGCAAAACTTTTAAATTACCTTCTTCATAAGTTTAACCCACCTACCAAGTTTCATCGCTTTATCCGTCTTTTGTAATGAATTATCGCACTTTTTCGGTTTTTCGAAATTTTCGATATCGAAAAAGTGGGCGTGGTTATAGTCCGATTTCGTTCATTTTAAATAGCGATCTGATGAGTACCCAGGAACCTACGTACCAAATTTCATCAAGATACCTCAAAATTTACTCAAGTTATCGTGTTAAGGGACAGACGGAGGGACGGGCGGGCGGACGGACATGGCTAAATGAATTTCTTTTTTCCCCGGAGTTATGCGAATATACTCTGTGAGCTCTGCTCAGCTGAGTATAAAAACATGTAGTTTCTTTTGGTTACCTAAAAAGTGTAGATTTTGCTTTCGTTTTGTAGTTCCCCACATTTTTCACTATGATTTTTCGAAAAAAGTGTGAGTACTGCAAAAGTATGAATTTAAAGCCGCTACACCTTCATACGTATTTGTAATTTGAAAAGTACTTTCACACAAATAAACTCACATTTATTTGTCAAGTCCGTCAATACATTTTTGAGTTATAGATACCAACATTCTTTATTATATGGCAGTATGCGAACGAATATTAAAAACGTGCCGTTCTTGTATACCTTGAGGTGTACCTCCACCAGTACCTCCAGTTCTACCTCCACTTCTAAATCCACCTTTACGTCTAAATCTACCTCCAATTCTGCCTCTACCTCTACCCCTACTTCTATATCTACTGGGTAAAACTTCCGGGCAAAGCAATATCAAAAACTAAAAAACAAGTTTTTTCAATTAGAAACATGTTTTTCTAAGCGGGGTCGCCCCTCGGCAGTGATTTGGCTATCATTCCGAGTGTATTTCTACCACGAAAAGCTTTTCAGTGAATATAAATCATGTAGGTCCCGTTGCGTTAATTAGAAATGAAGCCTATTGAAAATAAGAAAAAAATTCTGAACTGCGCTTTCCTACCTAGTACTATAAGGCGTATGAGAAACTTTTTGAATTAATATTTCTTTAACTTGTCTGCCCCGCTGGACTGGCTTCTATAACATAACCATGGTTCACCAAAATTAGAAGTGCTTACACATTCGCATACGTAGTGATAGCACAATTTTGCCATGCAATTCAAAGCCCTATAATTAAGACATTCTAATGCCGTCTTAGGCGATTATTATATAAGACTACAGATACATCTTTATATATAAAAAGAAGTGTACATTTTGACTGTCACTCCATAACTCAAGAACGGATAGAAAGATTGCCATGAAATTTTAAGGAAAGATACAGGAAGGAGAGATGATGGTTAGTTGATTTTAAAATCCCAAATCTGTTTAGTCATTCTTGAGTTATGATTTTTTTTATCTAAAATATAAAATTCTTCTGTCACGGTGTTAGAGGCTTAACTCCTCCGAAACGGCTGAACCGATTTTCATGAAATTTTGTGATCATATTGGGTAGGTCCGAGAATCGGCCAACGTCTACCTTTTTTTTTCGCTACGTGCCTAGGGTCTTGGGATCAAAACGTGGACCCGGGTACCCCTAGAATGTGTTTATACAATATGGACATCAAATGAAAGCTGTTGATGAGTGCTATAATACGGGATAATATTCATACAATTGGGAGGCTAGGGTCTCGAGATATAGCCCAAAACGTGGACCCGGGTACCCCTAGAATGTGTTTATACAATATGGATATCAAATAAAAACTGTTGATGAGTGCTATAGTACAGGATAATATTCATACAACTGGGAGGCTAGGGTCTCGAGATATAGCCCAAAACGTGGACCCGGGTACCCCTAGAATGTGCTTATACAATATGGATATCAAATGAAAGCTGTTGCTGAGAGCTCTAAAGTTCATTGTGATATTCGATTTAATCGCATCAACCTGGCAAAACTGATAAATATGCATGCGAAGCGGAAATAAAGACAAGAATTAATAATACCCACATACCTATTTACATACGTCCTATTCGATTTGCCTGAAATTTCGTATATAAATTTGCCTATATTAATATTTACGATGCTTTTTTCCGGGAAGTATACCAGACACGGACTGGGACTGGGATTATTACTAGGACTGGGACTGAGACTGAGACTCCGAGTGGGACTGGGACTGAGACTCGGAATGGGACTGGAACAAAATACATACCACCCTCTGGGTCTGGCAATAAGGGATGAAGAAGAAGGAGAAAAACTTGAGAGAAGAGAAAAGAGAGAAGGATACTGAGAAAGAGATAGAATGAGATGAAGATTGAGATGAAGCAAAAAAGACGGAGGGTGGAGAGAATAAAAAGATTAGGAAAAGTGTAGAGGGGTAGGGCAGCGTTAGACGGAAAAAGCTTATTAAAATGTATGCAGATAGGGCAGAACAACGTCTGCGGGGTCTGCTAGTTTTACATAAATTAATTTATGCCATAAAGTTTCCAGTCATCAAATCCATTTCTTTTGAAGAATGATTATGTAGCAGCGCAACTTATATTTACTTTTCTATTTTATATTTTTGCGTATAGAATATTCCTTTGTGAAAATGAAAGCGCTTTTATTTTACAAATTCAATCAAATTTGCACAGAATCATATCTAAAGCAGCTTTGAAAATAAATATTTTCTTGCCAAAACAAAATTATTTCGATATCCGATTTGTGCCATTAGTAAAGTAGAAAAAATTCACAGAACATAATACGCCTACAAAGACATAAAATAATGATACATACTGTGATATATGTATATATACATATGTATTGATTCCCTGTAGAGAATTTGGCACCATTTGAAGTATGCACTCAATCTCTTCCACATGCTTTCAACTGGCAACTTTAAAATTGCGATATCCTAGGCGGTGGAAATTGTTCCCGCTGCAGTACTATTTCTTTAGTTCCATACTAAATAAAACTAGTTCTAATTTAAGACTTTAGTTATAGCTCTTAGCCAGAAATAAGTAACTAGTGATACTGAATTCCCTACAGGGTTTGTATGTATAAAATATAAATGCTCACAATCCACCCTAGAGCTACACGGATTTCGTTTTAATAGCAAAAGCATTTTGTAAAATTATCAAACAAATAAACAGCCAAATCATCATCATTATCTAGCATAATATGCATTTTTTTCCTATTACATATTTCTTTGCTAAAGTATCGAAAAAAGGGGCGGGTAAAATACGCATGTGTTTGTGTACGATGCGGTCTTAACTTAAACGCCTTCCAATCTACGTTCTTCTTTTGTCTTCTTAAACTGAACATCGTTAATCGCAGCAATTTTTGTTGTTGCTTTACCGGCTATGGCCTACTTACAAGTGTCATTTGCATTATTATGGCATTAAAGGCAACTGGGTGTCATTTTTATGTTTTTAAATTTTTGATTGTGGTTGCTTTTATGTAGAACGTATCTTTACGGCGGTTGCCGTGGTAAGGTGGTGGCGTGCTCCGCCTACAATACCGAAGATCCTAGGTTCACGCCCCAGTTAAATCAACATCAAAATTTTGGAAATAAGTTTTCTCAATTAGCAGAAAATGTTTCCAAGCGTGGTCGCTCCTCGGCAGTGTTTGGTATTTCTGCCACAAAAAGCTCTCAGTGTAAACTCATCTGCCTTGCAGATGCTGTTCAGAGTCGGCATAAAAATGTAGGTTGCGCCTCGACAATTTGTAGGAAAAATTAACACGATGCAAATTGGACGAGAAGCTCGGCCTAAAATCAGGCTATCGCGCCGGACGTACATTTTTTTTTATTTTATATTGACCAAAATCTATATGACATATGAATTTTACATCTATGATATAAAAATGAGTATCTGAATGTGTTGCTTAGCGCAAAACTCCAAAACGGTTTGACCGGTTTCGCTAATTCTTTTTTAGAATATTCCTTAATATACGAGGATGGTTTTCGCGGAGCAAAAAACTCTTTCCAGGAAGGGGACCAGGGCGCGATCTTCTCGAACAAATTCTATACACGTTTCGAATTGCCTGATATGGAGAATAAGAAGTAATACTTTTTTAAATGTTATGCAGATAAACCAAAGTTAGGGAAGAACAACGTCTGCCGGGTCTGCTGGTATATTATAAATTTTAAGATTTGGTTTTCTAAATATCTTTATATTTAAATGAAGCAATATCTATATCCCGATTTTATTACTTAATTACACCGCAAGGGCTGAAGTAATTCGAAACAGACTCGAATTGAAAACAGACTCGAAATTATTCAAAAATCACTCTCATAATGTTCGGAAAAGAATACCACAATGAACAGAATCCTTTTGATATAATTTTCAGTTGACCATTCAATGAAAGCAGTACTAAAATTATTACGAAATTTCACCGAAGAAGTCACAAATATATCTTTTTACAACCCAGAAGTATTTCCGCAGTGTACTGAAGTGATCCCGAAAACAGTACCGTCTTGGTTCCAAAATAGTCTTAAGTACAGTCCCGAAATGTACCCGAAAAGGGTCCTATGTTATCCTTAAAACAATGATATCGAAGTAGTCCCGAAATAATCGCATATATTCGATATATGTGGCTCGTTCTTTTTCATATACATATATTTCAGGAATGAGAAAACATATTTGAGGAAGGGCCAAAACTTATTTGAGAAACGGGCAAAAGTGTCTAAGAAGGATCAAACGAATTTATGAAAAGTTGGAATGTATATGAAAAAAGGATAAATTTATTTGGAAAAAGTATACATTTATTTGAGAAATTGTGGAATGAATTTCAAAAAGAACTACTGTGTTTGAAAAATGGGCAAATGTATTCGAGAAAACCGGTTAAGCGGTAAGGCGCCAAGTAATGAAGATGAACGGTTCACAAAAAACCTTTCTAAAGAAGAGTTCGAAGATAGGATAGGCCTGTAATACAGCTCAATTATTCTCAATTGATAAGACTTAGTTTATAGAGATATGAAAACAAATTTTGTCCAGTGGGGATCGGTTGCTTGGCACTGCCGCTTTTTCAAAAATTTCTTCAACATTGAACCATATAGCCCCCACATATCCCAAATTATAGTTAAGGCCGATATAGGTATAACTACTATGAATATAAATAATTATTAATTTGCAAATGCCAGAGGGCTTGAGACATCTAATCCTTTTTCAGAAGGACAAAGCTCTTATCCTTTCATACTATTGTCTTTCTGTGTACCATAGTCGTACGAATCAGTAAAATTATACTGGCATGATTGTATCACGAAGCTTATTAAAATGTAACTGTTCCCAAGAGCGCTATGTCCCCCGGCCCTCCCTTTTTCAAAAATGTAGAATCTTCTGAACATCCGGACAGCCTGACATCCAAACTTTAACTTTTTTTGTAATATGAATACGATTAAAACAAGCTAAAAGATTTAGTAAAATTTAAGCAAAAATTCTAAGAATATCTAATCAAGCCTATTTTAAAGGCTCGAAGTCAATAAAAATCAGTAATTTGGAAACATATTTGAAAAATCTGTTTACTGAAGTCTAGCGGTCAATTCTCCCACAGAATTCTCAGTACAAGCCAAAGGCCTGGATTGGTTTTTCATTCCATTTTTTTCCTTTCGTTTTTAATATGTCTTATTTTATTCAAAAATTTAAAGCTATTAAGTATTGTGTGTTAAATTGTCTACAATAGCAAAAGAATATGAGTCGACGTTCCAGCCAGACAGCAAGCAAAGTTGTCTGCATCAAGGCATCTAAGGATAATTCTACAGACAACAAACTCTTATACACACTTACCACATTCAAATGATATTAGATTTTGCATCATCTGCTTTGTATAAAAGGGTATTTGTTGTTGTTTTAACCACACCCCTTAGTATTTTTCTGTTATAACTAAAAGATGTTTGGCTGGCCTTCTTTTCAATTTTTATTGCTTCATTTGTGTGAGTATATTTTAAATTTTTTTATTTTTTTAGTCATAACTTCTAATTTGAAAATATAAAAATCCACATGCGAATGCCGTGGGTTCTATGAGTTAGGGCAGCATTTAGTTTCAGGTTTTTCACATTTATATTTGCTTTTTTTTTATACTTTTTGCATCCTACTCAGCATTGCTTTAATATTTCGGCCTTTACCCATCCATGACATTGATTTGCTGGTCAGCTGCCAAATGTTATTTATATATTCGATGATATCAGTTTATGTTAGTCATTTGTTTGTTCATTTATTAAATTTATGCTTATGGGTAATAGATATCTCAATGTCAAATTTATAGTATAATCGGTTAATTATGTCGCGAATTATAGTAACGGATGAATGATACTGTAACGATATCTGGGAATTTCTGATATTTTGCACATTTTGCTAACGTTCAGGTCGCTGAATTGTCGAATAAATAATTCCAATATTCAAACTTGAAATATGGTCTTTATTTAGTCTACTTTTGGAGTAGTACAATTATACGTCAATATCACGTACTTCACAAAAGCGTGTTTAAATGAAACTAATTACTGATTCGTCAGCTTGCGCTGCTTTTACACTCTCGGTTTTCTCGTTCACCTATTTCTCCTAAGGTCTAGTCATTTCGCGAAAATCTGTTCGAGAACAGTTGTATCTCATGATTGGTTACTAGCTTTATACATGTATATTTGTAGTTTATGCTTTTCTTATAGCCATATACGTGTGTATGTATGAGTAACTACTTCGGCTGATGAATACATCTGTGTGTGTGAGATATCTCTTCGTAGTCTTCTGTCTGTATATGTGTGTAAATGATGATTGATGTGTTCGTGTACACAAGTGTGGCTTGCTTTAATGTTTTTGTTGTTGTGATTATTTACTAACATAGTGCATAGCATAGTGATGCTAATATTCGCCACAATACCTGTGTATTAGAGTGAGGAAAGGGAAGATTTTAGGATTGATAATAATTTAGAATGCATTGTTGTGGTTACCTTTAAAAAACCTTAACAAATATATTTATTCTTTACGTGCGTTTGTGACTGAACTCCTCCTAAACGACTATACTGTTTTTGACGAATTAGAATTCACAACTTGTTCCTTTTTTGCCTAATATTTTCGAAAAGTTACCCAAGAAACAACCTTTTCTTAACAAAAGAAAATTTATCGTGCGATTTTCTTGAATTTTAGTACAGAGGTACTTTCTTCACTAGCTTAATATTTGGGACCCTTTCTTTTCAGGGGCTTCTCCTTGGCAAAGCTAATATTTGCGAAACTTTTCATTCGCCTAAGAGAACAAGGACCTACCCTATTGTAAAATATCGTATTTATGGTGCAATTTGCTTCAAATTTGGTACATCCTTAACTAGCTAATTTTTGGAATAAATCGTATTTATTGTGCTATTTATTCGCAATTTAGTCCAGGACTTCCACTTCGAAAAATTTAATACTTGGGACCCTTTCCTTCTGGCAGTGGACCACGGCCCAAGAAACAATTTTTATATATGTTGCGAATTGCTTGAAATTTGGTACTTCGATACCTCTTTGACTACCATTTCATTTTAAACATTTTTCTTTTTTTCTTTGACCTATTGTAATAATTGATATTCGTGTTGTGATTTGCTTTAGATTTGGTGCAGCGGTTCCTCTTTGTCCAGCTTAATAATTAAGAAACTTTTCTTTTCGGGAAGGGGACATTTGACCGACCTATTGAAAAATCTTATTTAAGGGAGTTTTGCTGAAACAACTTAGGTACAAAGGTTCCTCTTCGACAAAGTGACATACTCAAAAAACTTTCTTTCCGGCATGTGAATCAGCAACCTGCTAAAAAAAATCTTATTTATGCTGCTATTTGTTTTAAAATTTAAACCACGCAGCAGTGGTTTGAAACAGGAAAATAAGAGATCAGAGTGGGCAGTGAAGAGAGGAGCATTTCGTTCGTATTCAGAGCACAGTTGCGGCTATGGAAAAAAATTCCTATGCCATATTTCATTCGGTTTGGGAGATTTTTTTTCGACTTATGGCATTAACAGTATTTTAGAAAAAATAACACAAAAAAGGGGCGGGTCACGCCCATTTTCAAAAAAGGTTTAAGTCTTGTTCTTAGCTCAACCATACCACTACTGATGTAGAATAACAGTTAAGTGTAGTTAAATACCACAGAGTTATAGCAAACGTTGTTAGGGTTGAACCTTTAGGAAAAGTGGGCGTGATTTTTAACCTATTTTGATTACCTTCACGCACTCTATATAATTTGGCAAGGATAGTATCTTTGCCTCACAGACGTACGTTATCTCACTAGGGTTAAGGATGTAGCATTTCCTGGTTGCCGCTTGCGTGCGACGCAGGCCTATCCGGATGAGGTGATAAGGGGCACATTCCCGTATTAGTTAATATCGAAAGCCCATGCGCCGACTACAAGGTGTGATTTTTTAGTTAAGCCCCCAAACAACACTTTTCTAATCCGCAACAGCAAACCAGTCACGAACTATTTTACAAAAAAGTGTTAATTTTTCCATTCATTGTGAGCTATAAATGTACGTAATAAACACCCACCTTTACATTTAGCAAAAGGTTAAAATAAATAGCAAACAAACGAAAAGGAAATAAATATGACTGATAATGGAATTGAAAATAGCAGGTGCAGCTGTGCACCTCTGCGCTATTTTCCAAATGAACCCATATGTATGTATAAAATAAATAAATGTAAGGCGCGATAACCTCCGAAGAGATCTAAGGCCGAGCTTCTCTTCCAATTTGCGTCGTGCTCCTCTTGATTTTCCCTACAAATTGGCCGGACGGGACCTACATGTTTTTATGCCGACTCCGAACGGCATCTGCAAGGCAGATGAGTTTTCACTGAGAGCTTTTCATGGCAGAAATACACCCGGAGCGCTTGCCAAACACTGCCGAGGGGCGACCCCGCTTAGAAAAATTTTTTTATAATTGAAAAACCTTATTTCTAAAATTTTGATGTTGCTTTGCCCGGGAGTTGAACCCAGGGCATACGGTGTGATAGGCGGAGCACGCTACCATCACACCACGGTGGCCGCATATTGTATGTATGCAATGATTAAATTGCAGTTGCTATTCCACTTCACTGGCATCTTTTTATTAATAACCTACAATGCAATGGTTGATTGCATTCGGAATTATTACCAAAGCGCTAATGGTAAAAAAATATATAAAAACATAGAAAATACCCAAAATTATTCGCTTAACTAGAGCCATGTTCATACCTTTTTCAAGCCACAAAATAATAATGCAAGGAAAAAAATTTAAACACACACACCTATACAAATGTTGTACAAATGTCGGTTTCTAAAATGACAACGGAAGTGTTTATTTATCAAAACTGATATATGAGCGCAAACAAACACTCTAACAAAGGATGAAAAAACAGCGTGAAATGGCAAAACGAAAAGTTAAAAATAAAAATATTATCAGCAAAAACGCTTTTGAAACAAGTGTGCCTAGAGCATCATTGAAAATATAGCAGAAATTCATTTCGTTGATTTCCCAAATGATTTTTGCAAATAAATTTTAACATCCGAAGCTGAAAAAAATACAAACTCTTTACAGATGAGCCAAAACAATATTTATGAAAAACGCCGTGTAAATACCTGCAATTTCTTTTTCATCCCCATCCTGATCCGTTTCATATTTATTTCTGAAAATAATTTTCTATTATTTGAAATAATGTTGTGTCAGCATTAATTTTTTCTTTACTCTACGGTATACATACATACACTCACGGAAAAAAGTACACAAGCGCTTTTTGCACTTTTCAAATGCCCAGCAAAAAATTTTGATCTAAAATAGGGTTTACTTCAATTGGCCAAAAGCCTTATGGCACAATACGCCTTATTTTTCTAAACTTAAGTCATAAGGCCTAAAGTTTTTCTCAAAGATTACGTTATGCATAAGTATTATAGTCCATATTAAATAAGGCTTAAAAAAGGATTTATTATAAGGCATATGATAGAGTATAACAAACTCATTAAAATACTTATTATAAGATACTACTTGCTTTATTAGGACCTTTTCTATATCAGCCCAATGAGAATCAGCTTGCGTAGAGCTTATAATAAGGCACCACCTGACTTTGAGTTTCTTTACATTAATTAAGTGTTGATTCGTAATCTATCATCGGAAATTAATTTACAATTCCTACGTTCAAGTTAGTTACTTTAGGAATTGGGATGATTTCTAGCGTTAAATGGCCTAAAATGAGCTTTATTATAAGCTATGCAATGTACTATATTGTAACGAATCTTAGGGAATTCTGATTGTTTTGCACCTTCTGCTAACGTTCGTATCACTGAACTGTCGACTAAATAACTCCAATATTTAGTATTGCAAACTGCTCTTTATTTAGATTACTTTGGGAGTAGTACAATTATACTTCGATATCACGTACTTCACAGAAGAGTGTTTAAATCAAAGTGATTACTGATTCCTTAGCTTGCGCTGCTTTTATACTATCGGGTTTCTCGTTCGCCCATTTCTCCTAAGGTCTAGTAATTTCGCGAACAGTTGTATGTCATAGCCATATGCGTGTGTATGTGTGAGTAATTACTTCGGCTGATTACTAAATGTGTGTGTGTGAAACATCTCTTCTTTGCTTTGTAAATAAGTGTTGCTGATTTTGTTGTTGTGATTATTTACTAATAGCATAGTGATGCTAATATTCGCCACAATATTTACCTTATACTTACTAAAGTTTAGCTATCTGGAGTGGAGCCAGTATTTATTATTGCTTACAACCGCTTATAATAATAATAATAATAATAATAAACCCAACGGATTAATACCCTCCAAAGCCCGCCCAACCGACACGAGGGACGCATCCGCATGACGCACGGATTTGTTTTTGCCGAGTTGTTGATAGGCGGAGGTTTGTTAAGCGTCGAGATCTAAAACTGCTCAGCTACAGAATAAAAATCATCAGCTGAGTATTATATACATAACAGTAGAAAATTATAAATATAATAAATTGTTAAATAAGTTAACGATTTAGCATATAAAGATTTTTATTTATTTTTATTTTGTTACGAGTTAAGATAGGATAGGACAGTTTTCCTTATAGTAAAAAGTGAACTCGTTATATCAAATGAATTCGAGTGAGAGTTAAAAGCATAACACAAACACCGGAAAGGTTCATTTAATTCGAAATTAGTTCTACACTGCCTCAAAAGAAGAGGTTTGTAATGTCTTGACGCTCGTGATGGGACATTGAAGTTTACTTCGTTCAAAAGAAAGGGGCTAGAAATTAGTCCATTCAGTAGTTTAGCCATAAATAAACGCCTAGCATTTCCCTACGGCTAGCGAGCGTTGGAAGATTGATAAGCCTTAACCGACTAGTATAAGGTGGAAGATTTTATGCAGAGTCCCAATGAAAATTCCTTAAAGAAAAAAGTAAAAATTGCTTCTGTATTGACTCAAGTCTATCTGCATGAACTTGATATCGTGGATTCCAGACTATTGATCCATATTCTAGTATCGGTCTAACTAATGTGGTAAAAATGGCTTTGGTTACATAAGGGTCACTAAATTCTTTAGACCATCTCTTTACGAATGATAGAACACCTCTAGCCTTATTGGCAGTAGTCATAATATGAAGGTTGAAACTAAGTTAAGCATCCATCGTGACTCCCAAGTCAACAAAATAATTTACTGACGCAAGACAAAAATTATCAATTACGTAAGAGGCTGCTGGCAAAGATCTCCGAGAGAGTCACATGAAATTACATTTATTGATGTTCAGCGGCATTGAATTCGCGTTGCACCAAGCAACTAAGCAGTTTAAGTCCGCTTGAAGCAATGGGCGTTCTTCAATAGACTCATAAGACCTAAACAGTTTTACATCATCAGCGTACATTAAAATTTTGGAATATTTTATTATGGTGCAGATATCATAAATAAATAGCAAGAACAGAATTGGACCGAGATGACTGCCCTGTGGGACGCCAGAGGGAACGTTAATGACCTCTGAAAGAGTATTTTTAAAAATTACTTGTTGCGTTCTACCGCAGAGATAAGAAGATATCCACTGAGTGAGACCTGGTTGGAAACCAAGTCGATCCAGCTTGTGGATAAGCAATGAATGGGAAACTTTGTCAAATGCTTTACTGAAATCAGTGTAAATAACATCGGTGTGAAGATTTTCTCTAAATCCATTAGAAACATGCATTGTGAATTGAAGTAGGTTGGTAATGGTGGATTTGCCTCTACAGAATCCATGTTGAGAGTCTGCAATCAATGCAGAAATGGAAAATGTTAGCTGATTAGTAACAATGGCTTCAAACACCTTTGGAATGGCAGACAATTTTGCAATTCCTCGATTATTTTCTACACATGACCTACTGCCGTCTTTGTGGAGGGGTATTAGAAAAGATTCCTTCCAAGCAGAAGGAAAAACTCCATGTTTTAGGGACATGTTGAATAAATCAGTTAGGGGCAGATAAATGTGTTCTGCACATCTTTTGAGAAAACATGTGGGAATTAGGTCAGGACCATATTTATAAGATTCCTTCAAAGAAGTTAAATATGTAAGGACCTCTTCTGGAGATTTTGATGGAATATTAATTGCGTTAAGTGAGTAAAGTTGATACCGGTATTCACTATACAAAGAAATTAATTCAGCGGAATAGTTAGATTTGAAAAATTGTGCAAATAAATTAGCAATAACTTGATCGTCGCTAGAGAAATCATCACGGTATTTCATACCAGAAGGAAAGCCTTTAACCCTACGTTTAGAGTTCACGAAATTATAGAAAGCTTTCGGATTGCAAGTTATTTTCTTTTTCATGGCACAGAGATAGGTATTGTAACACTTTTTATTTAATTCAAAATATTTATGACGCAATATAGAGTACTTGAAGTAGTCGGAGTGTGACCCCGTCTTCTTGTACAGCTTGAAGGAACGCGATTTTTTGTTTTTTAAAGATTTCAGTTCTTTGGTGTACCATATTTGGACTAGTTCAGTGAAAACACGTTTACGCTTAGGTACATGTCTTTCGAGAATAGCGTAAATGACGGCGCTGAAGTCAGAAACGTTTTTGTCAATATCTACACCGTATTTGGGCCAAACTATTGTAGATAAAATTTGGTTGAGTTTATTAAAATTAGCCTTCGCGAATTCGAATCTAAAACTAGAGTTGTTTTCTGTGGTAGTGCAACTCCGAGAACTTTCTTCCAATTCGTAAACTATTTCCAGCGAAGGACGGTAAGGATCCTCAGGTACAGGCCAGCTTTTGCTGGGTATTTTTGCTTAAGAAAAATTATTAGCACAATTCTTTAATCACATTTATTACAAATATGTAATTAAATCGGTATAAACTGAAGTTCAGGATCTTACGCAATTCTCGCGAAAATTGATTCGATTATCGAACCATGAACCGTGTATTTTTATACTCAGTTGAGCAGAGCTCACAGAGTATATTAACTTTGATTGGATAACGGTTGATTGTACAGGTACAAAGGAATCGAGATAGATATAGACTTCCATATATCAAAATCATCAGTATCGAAAAAAAATTTGATTGAGCCATGTCCGTCCGTCCGTCCGTCCGTCTGTCCCTTAACACGATAACTTGAGTAAATTTTGAGGTATCTTGATGAAATTTGGTATGTATGCCTGGGCATTCATCTCAGATCGCTATTTAAAATGAACGATATCGGACTATAACCACGCCCACTTTTTCGATATAGAAAATTTCGAAAAACCGAAAAAATGCGATAATTCATAGCCAAAGGCGGTTAAAGCGATGAAACTTGGTAGATGGGTTGACGTTATGACGCAGAATAGAAAACTAGTAAGATTTTGGACAAGGGGCGTGGCACCGCCCACTTTTACAAGAAGGTAATTTAAAAGTTTTGCAAGCTGTAATTTGGCAGTCGTTGAAGATATCATGATCACATTTGGTAGGAACGTTACTACTATTACTATATATGTGCTAAATAAAAATTAGCAAAATTGGATGAAGAACACGCCCACTTTTTAAAAAAAAATTTTTTTTAATTCAAATTTTAACAAAAAATATAATATCTGTACTGTATATAAGTAAATTAAGTCAAAATTCAACTCCAGTAATGATATGATGCAACAAAATACAAAAATAAAAGAAAATTTCAAAATGGGCGTGGCTCCGCCCATTTTCATTTAGTTTGTCTAGAATACTTTTAATGCCATAAGTCGAACAAAAATTTACCAATCCTTCTCAAATTTGGTAGGGGCATAGACTCTATGACGGTAACTGTTCTCTGTGAAAAAGGGCGAAATCGGTTGAAGCCACGCCCAGTTTTTATACACAGTCCACCGTCTGTCCTTCCGCTCGGCCGTTAACACAATAACTTGAGCAAAAACCGATATATCTTTACTAAACTTAGCCCACGTACTTATCTGAACTCACTTTATCGTGGTATAAAAATGGCCGAAATCCGACCATAACCACGCCCACTTTATCGATATCGAAAATTACGAAAAATGCAAAAAATGCCATAATTCTATACCAAATACGAAAAAAGGGATGAAACATTGTAACTGGATTGGTTTATTGACGCAAAATATAACTTTGGAAAAAACTTTGTAAAATGGGTGTGACACCTACCATATTAAGTAGAAGAAAATGAAAAAGTTCTAAAAGGCGAAATCAACAGCCCTTGGAATCTTGGCAGGAATACTGTTAGTGGTATTGCATATATAAAAAAATTAGCAGTACCCGACAGATGATTTTCTGGATCACCTGGTCCACATTTTAGTCGATATCGCGAGAACGCCTTCACATATACATCTAAGGGCCACTCGCTTTTAAAACCCTCATTAATACCTTTAATTTGATATCCATATCGTACAAACACATTCTAGAGTCACCCGTGGCCCACCTCGATATCTCGAAAAGGCGTCCACCTATAGACCTAATGCCCACTCCCCCTTAAAATGCTCAGTAACACCTTTCGTTTGATACCAATATCGTACAAACATTCTAGAGTCACCCCTGGCCCACCCTAATGGCGATATCTCGAAAAGGCGTCCACCTATAGACCTAATGTCCACTCTCTCTTAAAATGCTCAGTAACACCTTTCGTTTGATACCCATATCGTACAAACATTCTAGAGTCACCCCTGGCCCACCCTAATGGCGATATCTCGAAAAGGCGTCCACCTCACCTATAGGCCTAATGCCCACTCCCTCTTAAAATGCTCAGTAACACCTTTCGTTTGATACCCATATCGTACAAACATTCTAGAGTCACCCCTGGCCCACCCTAATGGCGATATCTCGAAAAGGCGTCCACCTATAGACCTAATGCCCACTCCCACTTAAAATGCTCAGTAACACCTTTCGTTTGATACCCATATCGTACAAACACATTCTAGAGTCACCCCTGGCCCACCCTAATGACGATATCTCGAAAAGGCGTCCACCTATAGACCTCATGCCCACTCCCTCTTAAAATTCTCAGTAACACCTTTCGTTTGATACCCATATCGTACAAACATTCTAGAGTCACCCTTGGTCCACCTTTATGGCGATATCTCGAAAAGGCGTCCACCTATAGAACTAAGGATTACTCCCTTTTAAAATACTCATTACCATCTTTCATTTGATACCCATATCGTACAAACATATTCTAGAGTCACCCCTGGTCCACCTTTATGGCGATTTCTCGAAAAGGCGTTCACCTATAGAACTAAAGCCCATCCCCGTTTAAAATACTCATTACCACCTTTCGTTTGATACCCATATCGTACAAACACATTCTAGAGTCACCCCTGGTCCACATTAATGGCGATATCTCGAAAAGGCGTCCACCGATAGACCTAAGGCCCACTCCCTCTTAAAATGCTCAGTAACACCTTTCATTTGATACCCATATCGTACAATCAAATTCTAGAATCAGCCCTGGTCCACCTTAATGGCGATATCCCTAAATTGCGTCCATCCATAGAACTATGGCCTACTCTCTCTTAAAATACTCTTTAATACCTTCCATTTGATACACATGTCATACAACAGCATTCCAGGGTTACCCTAGGTTCATTTTCCTACATGGTTATTTTCCTTATTTTGTCTCCATAGCTCTCAACTGAGTATGTAATGTTCGGTTACACCCGAACTTAGCCTTTCTTACTTGTTTTAGTTAACAACCCCATACTATTGTCTTCTCGCATCAATCGCACTGAGTAAAATACTGTCTAGAGGAGAGATCGTAAGGACCAAGCAATGCGAGTTCAATGCCCAATTCTAGTAAAAGATTATTACTCATTCATAGATGGAATAGACCATGTAGAATGGCGTGGTGTCAGCAATATAAACAGACGATCTAAAAAATGATCTCATAGATGGTTTTGCAGGCTTTCGGTAAAAAAAATTCAGACAAAAGCACATTCGGAGTGTCGTTGAACAATTTTTTTTTATTTCTATTTATTATTTATACATGATTTTGATTATAAATATTCGAAAACATTATATAAACCGATTTTTCTTGGTTTGGAGTCCAAGAGGTAAGAATCTTCTTTACTTAACAATTAAATTGAGAAAACAAGGATATCTACTTGAATAATTAAGACTTACTCATAATTGCGGATTTGGGAGTATACTGAAATAATATGTACCGAATATATTCTAGCAAAGTTGATATTATTATACAAAGAAATGAGTGGAAGAGACTGGGAACAAAAATTTTTAAGTTAGTACTGTGCTAGAATAAGAAACCTCTATTTAAGCTTAAAACATAAATAAATAATTAAGTATTCTTTATAATTTCAGGACGCCGACGCTTCTTTCGATATTAACGGAAACGACTCGGATCCAACACCACAAGACAATGGTGATAACAAACACGGAACGAGGTGTGCGGGTGAAGTAGCTGCCGTCGCTTTTAATACTTACTGTGGCGTGGGTGTAGCATACAATGCTAGTATCGGCGGTAAGTAAAAAAAAATACGTATATATCACAATCTATAGCCATAAAATATATGAATATATTAGCATATGAGTATATTTCCATAGATTACTATGCCTGTATAGTGAAATGAACAAGACTCATGTACTTCTGCACAGACCGATTGTTTTTCTTGTTGGGAACACAATTTATGTCCAAAAAATTTATCTATGTATATCAGTGTTCGGCAAGTTGTAGGTCAATTGAGCCAGACTTGCTTCACATATATTCTTACTCTCCATCGTCAGTCGTTAGCGAGACATCAACAAATAAACACTGCGCACGGCTACCGTACAAATGTTAAGATTCCCTGTGAGAAATGTAAAGATGGGGAAACGCAACTGGTTAGACATCCTTTCCATATGTAGCTAGTAGTTCTCATATATGAACTGCCTTGTGGTACCGGTTCATGAACAGGAGGGTTCATACCTATTCTATACAATATGATTTCTTTTAAATTATTTCAACAAAAGTTTTAACAGTTTCATTTTGGGCTCCCTTTTTTCTGACCCAAAAAAACAATTAACTTCTGCACTGCAAACAATGACTATAATATGTTTAAAGTAACTTAGCGAAATAGGAAAAAATTACATTAATGTATCTATATGTTTTATTTTTAAGTCAGCCAACATTTTGTATTTATACGGTTGCGGCAAATTTATTTGTTTCGGAAACATGATTTTTTAGCGAGTGATCGCCACAATTTTTGCGATATTTGCCGTGTTCAGCCGTTTTGACAAACCAAATTTCATATGCGTGTGCATGTAAAAATATCGGTTACCTTTCAAAGCGAATAAAACTTAATGAACTGGGCAATATTTCAATATATTTTTGAATCCAAAATAAAATTTTCCAAAATTGATATAACTGTTTTTGGTAAATGCACCATCTGCATGTTGTAATTTGAACTTAAATTTTCTGCTGGGATGCTCAAGCTCTCGCTCTAACTAATACACTTATATTTAAATTTTTGCCGACCACTGATCTATATGCTCTCGGAAATGTCAAAGTTTAGTTCTCCCCTCTCTTCCTCTCTCTATTTCTCTGAGGATTGGTATTTGGTGTGCTAAGATCTAGATCTAGTGAGGCTTAGCTCCCAGCTCTTTTTTAACCTTACAAATATTTTAATTTTTTTGTGGATTTTAACATTTTGGAGGTTAATATCGTCTTATGTTAGTAAAAATGTATTGTAGATGATGACACAAAAAAACATACAAATGATGCTGATACAAGCTTGTTAAAAAGAGCGTTTTTGCAACAATTTCTTTACATAGATTTCGGAAATTTTTTGTACATTTAGTAAAGTAGTGCATTTTTGAATCGGAAGTCGAAATAGGATAGTGTTTTTCCCATAAACACTATTCGGCTCTGCAAGTATTCCAAATTAACACTACTTCAGAACTACAACCTTAAAAAATTTCATTTAGCTTTCATTTCTGCACCCTACATGTCTAATATCATTATTGTGATGACTTCACGACTTTGATCTTGAGTTAGCAATGCAATCTATTTTATTTTTTCACTGGTATTTATACATACATATGTAGATAGTAGTAGACAGTGTTAAGCAAGAAACAATATTATACATATCAATTATCATTAATAAGTGCTTACAAAGTTATTTTGGCAGTTTCGTAATAAGGCATGTCAGATATCCCTGTTTCGCTATAACTAACGCCAATCGGCAGCACGAAGGCAGGTCAAGTCTTCATCCACTCTTCCCTTTACACTCAATGGAAGTCCCCCCACCCCCCCCCCCCCCCTTCCTCTGCTGCCAAACTGCGGTGTAAACTGAAATACTTTCTTGGCCGAAGCGTCTAAGTCCATCCGCATAACATGAACCAGCACTGTTCCCAAGTCGACAAAAATATGGTTAGTATCGATTCTATTATCTTAAGGCCTCTCCAGAATGCGTCGTGAAGATCTGCTAGAAAGTAGATTTACTTGGTCTGAAGCCGCACTGATTAGGTCCAATCAGTTCGTTGACTTTGCGCTTTCGCACAGTACGCTAGATGGAATCTTATTGCGATCATTGGTATAGTTCCCGTTTCTTTTGTCGGGATAGAGTACATTTAAGTTCAATTCTGGCGACATGCGCTCATCCGGCCATATTTTGCATAGCAGTTGATGCATGCCCTTTATCAACACTTTGCCTCCGTGTTTCTACAGCTCGGTGGACATTCCGTCTTTACCTGGCGCATTGTGATTTTTTATACGCGATATTGCCATTATTACTTCATCATAATTGGGTGCCGAAAAGTGTGTTTCATCATCGGTGAATGACATTTCGGTTTCGTATTCTTTCTCGCTAGCTAGCAATCAGGAGAAGTGTTCCCTCCACAACTTGAACACACTCTATACGTCAGCCACCAGGTCGCCAGTATCATTTCTTCCCCAGTCTTGAAAAATTCCGGACTTTTTGGTATACGTTTCTGGCATTATTTCTATTAGCCATCATCTGAACCTGCCGTACTGCCTTACGTTTTTTCCTTCTAAATGGGCATCTCTCTCTTTTCTTCCCATCACAATAACGCTCTACTATACCGCGTGTTGCCTTACCAGCACGCAGCGTAGCACTATAGGTAGCATCCTTCTTTTGAGAGGCAGCGCGATACTCCTCATCTTGCGACTCTGCTCTGCCAGTAAGCATGATTCTTTCTACCAATTTTAAATCAGAATAAATATACTCATATGCAGTAAAAACGTATATGTATATGTATGTATGCATGTATGTAAAGATGTGTCTCTTTTGTATGTGTAGAGTAATCTTATTTATAAAAATATAATACTCTTTATATCAAGCCTTTTCCATTTCCCCTCTTACTGACTTCTTTTATCTTTCTTGCAGGCGTTCGCATGTTGGATGGTAAAGTGAACGATGTTGTCGAAGCGCAAGCATTAAGCTTAAATCCATCACACATTGATATCTATAGTGCTTCTTGGGGTCCTGAGGATGATGGCTCCACAGTTGATGGGCCTGGGCCATTAGCGCGCCGTGCTTTTATCTATGGCGTAACCAGCGGGCGACAAGGTAAAGGTTCCATATTTGTTTGGGCATCCGGCAATGGTGGTCGCTATACTGACTCGTGCAATTGTGATGGTTATACAAATTCAATTTTCACACTCTCCATTTCGAGTGCGACACAAGGCGGGTAAGTTGATATACATACATACATGCACATTTATGTAAGTGCAAATTTTTGTTTTTTTTTTTCACTGTGTCTACATTAGGCCGTCCTTTGTTTAACAAAGTAAGAAAAATATTTTTGATGGGAAATTTGTCGCTCTACAAAAAGGTGTTCATAAAATTCGCTCGTTAAAAACGATTCGAAGTTAAAATTTAAAAATTTAAGTAGATTTGTGCAACATGAAGTAGAAAAAGGGTGCACCCAAGCGCGGGCGTCCCAGCGGGGTTGATTCAAGGGGTTGTATAGCGCAACCCTCTCAAGGGTTGATTTAAGGGGTGGTATAGCGCAACCCTCTCAAGGGGTTGCCAGCGCAATATATAGCTTCTCCAACCCAATTTTCAACCTCACCTCCTACCCGTGGCGAATCCTGTTTCATTAACAGTCGAGGCTCTGGCGACCCCGAACTCCTGATGGATCGGGGGTGGGAGGGCGTTATGGCCTAGAAGGTTGCATGTGGTCATACAAAATCGTTCCTGAGATAGTCGGGCTAGTACCTTTATGGTGCTTGTTACCGTAACGTGCCGGATCTGCATCCGACAAAGGACCATCAACATCATTAACACTCCACAAAGCCTTCGGACAGTGTCGTTATCGTTACAACAACAACAAGCGCAGGGAAAAATAAAGTTACTCATATCATTTTAAAGAGAGGACAGTGGACTCATGATAGGTATTCTGACTTGATATTGTCTTCTGGCATCACATACTTTTAAATTAGGCCTAGTAAGTGATAGTAGAAGTATGAAGTGTGAGTTGCAGTAGGAAACAATCGAACACGTTTTGGGCTCGTGACCTGCTCTGAGACTACGGATGATGGGAGTGATACACTTACAAAATCTAGAAGCAGCAAGTTGCATAGCCGATAAAAAGTTTCTAGTATTTGCCAAGAGTTGTTTTATAATAAAGGTTGTTGTTTTTAATAGAATTTTTCAGAGCATGAACTCTTTCAGTCTAAGTGTGGTCCTCATATACCGGTTAGGTTAGCCTAACCATACACATATCACAAAACGTTGAAAAAAATGAGGAAAAGTTGGTTTTTCAAAAAAATATGTTTAAGATTCCCCACTTATCGCTATTCGACATTTTCTCTTCGTTGTGCTTACTCTCCAAAGATTTATCGTCCTGTCCGCGATGACGACGAGGAGTATTGAAGGAGGCTTACTGATGAGCGGTATAAGCTTTACGCATATATGACGATAGTGCAGTGAATAAAAACCAAAAGGCATCGCTTCATATTATGCGATTGGAGAAAGATGCTCCGGCCAAGAAAGTGTTTCAGTCGACACCGCAGTTTGGAAGTAGAGAAGGAGGAACCCACCACTAAGTTGAGAGAGCCAGTTGCAGGAAGACTTAACCTCTTGTGGGTCTCCCAATTGGCGCTAGTTATCGCGAAATAGGAATAGCTGACCTGGCTTGTTACGAAGCGCCGATTAGTGATGATAGTGAGATGCTAATTCTCTCCAGGGTAAACAAAAAAATGTGTTCGTAATCATAAATCTAACAAAATGCGGTTCCTATTACCGCGGAAATCTGTGTGTTGTAAATTGCAGAGCAAAAACGTAGTTCATACTGAATAAAACCACAATAATATTTATATTTAACGACAATAGAAACTTTATTTACTATCAAAAATGAGCAAATATATATATATATATATATATATCAAAATCAAACATAAGCTTTAATTACCCACTTTTGCACTATTTATTGCACAAATATTCATTGTTAACCCAACTCATTTATCAAACGCTGCTTGTGTGATCTACAGCAGCGAACACGAAAATATCAGTGGCAATTTTTATCAATTTTCATCAATTAAATTCTTGTTTTTTTAAACACATTTTTACTAGCCCCATTGGTATGTTTGCATATATGTCACTATTTTCTACAGAATAATAATGTGGCGAATATTAGTATCACTGTGCTGTTGGTGGATAATCATAACAACAACAACAGCAAGCAGCCACACTTATGTACATGTACACATTAAAGCAAGCAGCCACACTTATGTACAAGGCAACGAAGAATATTCCATATACGTAACCAGCAGATTGAAATAGAGAGATTATTTAGCCGACAGCTAAGAGTAGAAGCTGTTACTCACACATACACATGCATATGGCTAGAAGAACGGCATAAACTACAGATATGCATGTATATAGCTAAATAACCAAGCATGAGATACAACTGTTCTAGAAGGCATATGCGTGAAACGTCTAAACTTGAGGACAAATATGCGAACGAAGTAACAGAGAGTATAAAAGCAGCGCAAGCTGAGGAATATCTAATGAGTTTGATTTAAACACGCTGGTAGTGAAGTACTACTCCCAAAGTAGTCTAAATAAAGACCATTTTAAAATACTGAATATTGGAGTTATTTATTCGACAGTTCAGCGAGTCGAACCTTAGCAGAAGGTGCATAATTATCAGGAATTCCCAAAAATTCGTTACAATAAAAAGAATATATACGCGAAGGTCTTTTCAATGCTATCGATATGTTTTCGCGTAGTTTTTGATTGTCAATAAAATAAAGTGCCTAATATTTTCGATAATATAAGAAAAGGCGCCTATAAAGTTTGTTATTGAAACTATTTGTTTAAGGTTTTCCGCTTTTTTTTGAGTTTTTGGTTTGCAGCCCACTCAACGATCGGACCCTCTCCCCTCATTTTACTAGTTAAAAATGTTCTCTCAACATCAATTCCGGTTATCCAATCGTCCCTCAGTAACGCCATGTTCGTTCCATTATTCAACATGAAGGTGATAGTTCTTTGTATCACCGCCAGGCCAAGAGTGGGTTCGTCCATTAACATTTGCATCGTATTTGTCGATGCAAAGCGCCATACCGAAAAAAAGCCAAAAATGTACATTTTTGTAAATTAAGGACACGCCATAGTCGCGACGCAACAGCTGTGAAATACATTTAATTTTCTCTCCCATACACTCAGCGCCAGGTACATTAACTGAGTCACGTACCTGATGCTGACGCCGTCTCTACGAAAAACTGGTGGACGACTTCGTGACCTTCTACCCTTGAGAAAAATTGTCACGGTTTAGCACACCGATATGTCCACACCGCTCATGTTAGCCACTAATTCACATAGTGACTCACTGATGCGCTTAATATTAGCACGAGCCGCACTTTCTACCAATAAGAGATCATTCGAATATCCTGTGAATTTATAAAGTTGCTCAACCAGAGAGTCCATCATCATATTCCAAATATATGCACCACAGATGGGTCCCCACGTGCAATACCTAACCACTTCCACCTCCATACTTTTATTCATCAGAGCGATATTTCTGGAAAACGGAGCCTCTCTGACCGTTCGCCAGGATCAGGACAGGATCATCTCCTGGCAGTCGTTTGGCTAACCAACCTTTCGGAAATATTTCTGGGTGCGTCGTAAAACATATAGGCTCCGCTTATTTGTAGGAAACTATTGAAAGTACGTTAATAAATTATTATATACTTCGCCTTATTCAATGCAAAAAATATCTATTTGTGATTACAAAACTGGTTTGGCATTTTTTTGACATCTGTTATATGTGACTGCCATCTCGAATATTTTTTGCTTTATATCTTGCGTAAAGCTTGAACTATAAACATAAGATACTAAGTGGAAATTTTTAATCAAAATAAGTAAGGAAGGCTAAGTTCGGGTGTAACCGAACATTACATACTCAGCTGAAAGCTTTGAAGACAAAATAAGGGGAAATAACCACGTAGGAAAATGAACCTAGGGTAACCCTGGAATGTGTTTGTATGACATGGGTATCAAATGGAAGGTATTGAAGAGTATTTTAAAAGGGAGTGGGCCATAGTTCTATAGGTGGACGCCATTTCGCGATATCGCCATAAAGGTGGACCAGGGGTGACTCTAGAATGTGTTTGCACGATATGGGTATAAACAAAAGGTGTTAATGAGTATTTTAAAAGGGAGTAGCCCTAAATTGTATATGTGAAGGTGTTTTCGAGATACCTACCAAAATGGGGACCAGGGTGACCCAGAATATAATCTGTCGGGTACCGCTAATTTATTTACAAACAGTATTCCTGCCATGATTCGTAGGGCTTTTGATTTCGCCCTGCAGAACTTTTTCATTTTCTTCTACTTACTATGGTAGGTGTCACATCCAACACCCATTTTACAAAATTTTTTCTGAAGTTATATTTTGCGTCAAAAAACCAATCCAGTCACCATGTTTCATTCTTTTTTTCGTATTTGGTATAGAATTATGCCATTTTTTTCATTTTTCGAAATTTTCGATATCGAAAAAGTGGGCGTGGTCATAGTCGGATTTCGCCAATTTTTATAACCAAGATAGAGTGAGTTCAGATAAGTACGTGAACTAAGTTTAGTAAAGATATATCGATTTTTGCCCAAGTTATCGTGTTAACTGCCGAGCGGAAGGTCAGACGGTCGACTGTGTATAAAAACTGGGCATGGCTTGAACCGATTTCGCCCATTTTCACAGAATACAGTTATCGTCATAGAAGCTATGCCTTTACCAAATTTCCCAAGGATTGGTAAATTTTTGTTCGACTTATGGCATTCAAAGTATTCTAGACAAATTAAATGAAAAAGGGCGGAGCCACGCCCATTGTGAAATTTTCTTTTATTTTTTGTATTTTGTTGCAGCATATAATTACTGGAGATGAATGTTGACATCATTTACATATATACTGTAAAGATATTAAATTTTTTGTTAAAATTTGACTTAAAATTTTTTTTTTAAGTGGGCGTGTTCGTCATCCGATTTTGCAATTTTTTTATTTAGCACAAATATAGTAATAGGAGTAACGTTTCTGTCAAATTTCATCATGATACCCTCAACGACTGCCAAATTTCAGCTCGCAAAACGTTTAAATTACTTTCATTTATAAGTGGCCGGTGCCACGCCCGTTGTCCAAAATTTTACTAATGTTCTATTCTACGTCATAAGGTAAACCTACCTCACCAAGTTGCATCGCTTTATCCGTCTTTGGTAATGAATTATCGCACTTTTTCGTTTTTCGAAATTTTCGATATCGAAAAAGTGGGCGTGGTTATAGTCCGATTTCGTTTATTTTAAACAGCGATCTGAGATGAGTGCCCAGGAACCTACATACCAAATTTCATCAGATACCTCAAAATTTACTGAAGTTATCTTGTTAACGGACAGACGGCGAGACGGACGGACGGACGGACGGACGGACATGGCTAAATGAATTTCTTTTTTCGCCCAGATAATTTTGATATATAGCAGTATATATCTATCTCGATTAGTTTATGCCGTTAGGAGATTCCGTTATGCGAACAAAGTTATATAATCTGTGAGCTCTGCTCAGTATAATAAGTATTTCTCTAAAAGTATACTTCAAAATTCAGCGATATGGCCACGTTAACCGCAGTGTAAAGCAACATCTTTTATATATTGTTGTTGTTGTTGTATTAACGATAAAGACACTCCCCGAAGGCTTTGGGGAGTGTTGTCGATGTTGATGGTCCTTTGCCAGATATAGATCCGGTACGTTCCGGTAATAAAACACAATTAAGGTACTAGCCCGACCAACTCGGGAACGATTAATATGACAACATTAAACCTTCTAGGCCATCCCGCCCTCCCCACCCCTTAGTTCCATGAAGAGCCCCAGAGCCAAGGCTTTTTATGAAGCAGGATTCGCCACGGGTAGGTGAGGTTGACATTTGGATTGTTGATTGAGAGTGTTGCGCTAAGCAACCCTTGAATCAATTTCATATCTTAGTTACCTCTTACGACAGGTATACCTACCGCGGGTGTATTCTAAGCCCCCTAAGCCGGTGGGGTGATCCTTTAAATATTATTTTCAGTATGTGTCTATAGTGTTGCAAATTTGTTTGCCGATTAAGAACCCCAATCATGTGTCATGACTTAGTTTATAGAATAACTCCGTCGTGTTGGCAAATACTAGAAATTTCCTAGGACATAGCTTAATTAGGGCTTCGACACCTGGCAACTCTGCCGCCGTAATAGCTGGAGTCTTGATCTGGTGAGCGCAGGACATTAACACAGAGTGTGTTCAACTGTTTCTTCCTGCAGCCCGCACTTCTTACATCTGCTGTTACTGACGTGGCCTAACTTACAAGCATGTGACGCCAAAAGGCAGTACCCAGCTATGGAATCGTAACACGGACATCCATCACGGATCGGAAAATATTTTTACTCAAGCGATAAAAATTAGGCTATCCAAATATTAAAAAAAAAACAATAATATATTATGAATCTAGTGAGTACACCCTGGTTCACATATTTCATTAATCCGATACACCATTTCGGAGGTATTGTGATTTTAAAAACTGCATTCGATCACGGATCGTATGTTACGATTCGGCCCCAGTTAGTATGCCCATCGTGAGCCGTAAATATTCTCTCTTCAGAGATAATAACCACTTTGTATGTTCTAATATCGTAGGATTTGTACAAGACCTTAAACATTTTGTAGCCCTCGCTTCTTTCCACGTCTTCCCTGCTTAATGCATTATATACAACTCCTGTCTCCTCTTTATTTCTCCCAAACGGATTGGGACGTTTATTGTCGATTCAGCCAGTGCTGCACCCACCTTTGCAAACTAAAGCTTAACACACTATTTTTAGTGGTTTAGTTCCGCTAAATTGAGTATAGCTTGTATACAATAATGATATAAATATTTATTGGTCCATTCAATGCGTATTTGATAAGCGGTTGTTATTTTTTGTTTTCTAAGATAATGGGCGTCGATTTAACTATTGGTCGGTTTGACATAAAATTACCCATTCATATTTCATATTAAAACAACATAAACTTAAAAAAAAAAAAGAAAAAATAAACTTAGTTCAAATTAATTACAATAGACAAGTGCTTTATTTTTGTTTTTTTACTTTACATCTCACTACAGCTTCAAACCTTGGTACCTTGAAGAATGCTCTTCCACACTCGCCACAACCTACAGCTCTGGCACGCCGGGTCATGATAAAAGTGTCGCCACAGTCGATATGGATGGTCGATTACGACCCGATCACATTTGTACTGTCGAGCATACCGGCACATCAGCTTCTGCGCCGCTTGCTGCTGGTATTTGCGCTCTAGCACTTGAAGCTAATCCTAATCTAACGTGGCGTGATATGCAATATCTTGTAGTCTACACATCACGTCCTGGTCCACTCGAAAAAGAAAGTGGTTGGATATTGAATGGTGTTAAACGCAAGTACAGTCATAAATTTGGTTATGGTCTTATGGATGCTGGCGCTATGGTGGGTTTATCTGAACAATGGACCACTGTACCACCGCAACACATTTGTAAGTCACGCGAGAATAATGAAGATCGTAAAATAGAAGGCTCATATGGCTACACTTTAGCCACACACATGGATGTAAATGGCTGTGCTGGCACAATTAATGAAGTTCGCTATTTAGAGCATGTGCAATGTCGCATTACGCTGCGCTTCTTTCCGCGTGGTAATTTGCGTATTCTACTCACTTCACCAATGGGCACAACCAGCACGTTGCTCTTCGAACGTCCACGTGATATTGTTAAGTCCAATTTTGATGATTGGCCTTTCTTGAGCGTACACTTTTGGGGTGAAAAAGCAGAAGGACGTTGGACCTTGCAGGTAATTAATAGTGGAAGACGACGAGTTAATCAACCTGGCATACTCTCTAAATGGCAATTGATTTTCTATGGTACTGCCGTGCAACCGATGCGTTTGAAGAGCGATTTGATGCAGCAACAGATGCGCGTATCCGCAGGTATTAACCCATATACCTACCCTACAGAATCAGACTTGGGTCAACCCACAAATGATGGTGGCTATTATAATGCAGATCAATTTGCTGGTTATCTAAATTATCAAAACCTTTTCACTGGCGCCGGTTCAAATCCTGAGCAAGCTGTGGCCACTGTTGATGGTCATAATATACCAACACCACAGCGTCAGAATGTAATGGCTGATTCGAATAATAAACTCGTTTTGCACGACTGTGATCCTGAATGTGATTCACAAGGTTGCTATGGTCGCGGTCCAACGCAATGTGTGGCTTGCAAACATTATCGTCTAGATAAGTGAGTTGGATGAGTTATGATTTTGAAGCAACTTTTGGAATACAAATTTAAACAATTTTTCTTTCTATTTATCTTCTTCCAGCACTTGTGTTAGTCGTTGTCCACCTCGTTCATTTCCCAATCAAGGCGGTGTTTGTTGGCCCTGTCATGAATCGTGTGAAACGTGTGCTGGCGCTGGTCAGGATAGTTGTTTAACTTGTGCCCCAGCACATCTGCATGTTGTGGATTTGGCAGTATGTTTGCAAATTTGTCCTGATGGATACTATGAAAGTAAGTGACTTATGTTGTATGCAATTTTTTTAGTTCGTATATATAAATAGGTTCTTATGCAGTAGGAAATTTTCTTGGAAAGTCTTGTTAGAGTAATATATCATCAATAAATTGCTTACGATTATATAAAAATATTTAATATTTTGCACTGTATATTTCTTGATGGAAATACCTTTCGAGCAGTTTTGGAAAAGTAAGATCGCTTTGTTTCGTCAGGCTCTTGCTAAGGAAATCATTCGGCTTGTAAACTCCATCACAATTATGTCGACTATAATAAAGGAGCGATATTTTTAATTTTGCAGTAATGTTGCAGTTCATTAATTTCAAATATCTTGTTATTTGACATTTGGGTTATATATTATTTGGAATTGAGAAGTAAAAATATCTGTAATTATTGCAGAGGTCCTCACCATTAAAAAAAACTACGTAAACGTGGCTGTTTTGCTCACTAAATATCAAAATATCCTCTGGAAACACAGCAATATTCAATAAGGAGCAAGCTTGCAAAAGAGTAGAGTGAAGGTTGGATACCCCCAGTCATAGCCAAGTAGAGAAAAGCACACCTACTAAAAAATCATACCATGAATGGCCCTAAAATCTATAGGCAAAAACATTACTCATATTTTTTAATCATCAAGATAGTTTTTGTTTTAAAAGGTATCTAATTATAAAGGCCTCATACATTAATTACTCAAAAAACAAGTATACATATATGTATATATAGTTGAAGGCCCGACAGCCCTAGTCCTGCAGGCGCCTTGTCTTCTCCGGATAGTTCTATAATATTCTTGAATTACCGAAAAATATGAAGCAAGTAAAATCAATAAATCAGGTTTGTTGTTCTTGAATCATTAAAATTAATCGCAAAATTATATGGTCATTTAAACAGAAGAAAAACTGTTGATCTCTAGTTAACGATAAATACTATGGATTCATTCAGTCTACGTAAGGCCCTCCTGACGTACCAGCCAAATCAAGCTAGCTAAAAATATTCTGTAAAAATGACAATCTCAATCAATCTAACTGAGTTTTCCGTCAAAAGAGCAATTTCAGTCATTTCAAGAGCAACTGTTTTTTTTTAAGAGCTTCATTTTGTATTGCGAACGATAGCTCAGACGAACGATTCGCCTCTAAACGATGCCATCTATCAATGGTATTCTCGATTATTTTCGTTCGGCCTTTACGTTTCCAACTTTATGTCAAACAGGAAGGCGAAAGCAATTGTCAAATGATATGTTACCATCGATAGCGATTCTTCTCTGAGGCGAAACGAACGTTCGTTTCGTAATAGAGAATGAGGCCCTAAGTTTTTATTTAGAACAAACTATTTGTGCGAAGTGTATATAAATATGCAACAGCTATTTTGTATATCTCTTTGCTTATACCTATCAAAATATAAGCTGTCCCTCTTCCTTCCTTCTCTCAGCCTCTGATTCTTACTTTATTTCCAAATCTGCCACCGTTTCAGTAAAAATCTCACCGATCACGTCTTTATAATGTTGGGCCTTATGCATGAAAAGCGATAATTTTCGCAGACTCGAGTTTCTGAGAAGCTCGAGGCAGAGCAAATGCGAGCGAGATAATAACAACATAAATCGTATAAGAAGAAAAACAAAGACCAAAAAGAGATAGAGAGAGGGCGCGATAACCTCCGAAGAGATTTAAGGACGAGCTTCTATTTCAATTTTCGTCGTGCTATTTTTTTTTTTTTTGACTCCGAACGGCATCTGCAGGGCAGATGAGTTTTCACTGAGGCAGAGCACGCTACCACCACACCACATACGTACCTTTAAATAAGTGAATGTGAAAAATCGAGTGATTTAGATGATCGATTCACAGCTGGCTCACAACTAGGAAACAATTACATTACATATATGGATTGAATAAATTTTTTTATGCATTAATGCCTACCACTCATTTTTGCACTTCACAAAATACATCTCCTTCTATCCCCATTTTTCTTATTTCTTCGTACTCTCTTTTCCCCTTACTTCTACAAAACGTTAAGCAAACGTTTCATGATCCTTTGCCGGCTATAAGTCCGAAAAGTTCTGGTTACTAGCACCATAAAAAACGATTTGATATGACCACGTTAAACGTAGAAATCACACCACCTCGCCACCGCCTAGTTCCCTGAGGAGATTTAGCTCGTCAAAGCCTCGCCTGCTTATATTATGGACGATACGCTCATATTCTTAACAGGATTCGCCTCGAGTATTTGAGGTTGTCAAATAGGTTGTGAAAGCTATGAAGATTTCAAGCTTTGTGTTGCGCCTGTAACAGCCCCTTCTATTTTGATAGTGTGTTATACTTCGTCTAAGTAAAATTAGCACACAGTCTGGTTTTATTAAATAGCTCTCATAATAAAACAGCCATATAATTAATAAATATTTATTTTTATTTTAACGTTTTTTTTTTTTTCCAGATTATGATAACAAGACCTGCGTTCCTTGTGAGGCTAATTGCGCATCATGCCAGGATCGTCCAGATTATTGCACCAGTTGTGAACATCATTTGGTGATGCACGAACATAAATGTTATTCGGCGTGTCCATTGCATACATACGAAACTGAAGATTACAAGTAAGTTGAAAATTGTATACGAATTTTAAGAAAAGTCTCTTATATGGTAGTTTATTGAGGGGCAAATAATGTATAATTCAACGAGTCATCTTTTTGTGTGAACCAAAATTCCTTTAACAAAATAATATTCATTCACTTCAGTGAGTAACAGTAAATCTGATGTTTTTAGAAATTTTTTGGTGATTGTGAATGTGAGTGACTGCGACGCAAAGTGTCACGGAGTCATACATAATATGATCCTAAATCGTAGTTACGGAATTAGATATCTAATATAGGTCAAAGTTCTAATATAGCTCTCAGTACCGATCGCTCAATTTGATAGAAATTTTAAAATTCGGCCACTTCATGCACTGCACCTGAGAGTCTCAAAAGTAAACTTAAAAAAAAATTTGTTTGCATATTTGCTAAAAAAATGGTCTTGAAAATCTGCAAAAAAAATGCAGTATTCGAGAGAACACAACATCTAACGTGCGTTCTTTTATAAAACATTATTTTTCTTTAGAACAGTTTTCAGTCTCCTTAAGAAAAAAAGGTTTACTTTGTTTGGAACTAGGTGCCCCAATTCTCGAATGTTTGGGTTTAGGTAATATTTGCCAAATATACTTAATACTCGCTTCACAACCTAAAATTTAAGTCATCGCTGCTCAATTTTTTCAGTCAAGTTGCACTATAAAATACAGTTTTTTATTTTACAAATAATATTAACAGATATTATTTTTTCTAACTTTGCCTATTTTTTTTTAAGAAGACATGCAGTCATACATGAAGACATCTCCTTCATCCATTGTGCTGGCCCATATAACTTATGTACACTCACACACACAAAGAGTGCCTTTAGTTGTCAAGTATTATAAATGTTTTGTACTGATTTGGGAGTAGCGTTGCCCTGAAGTCATTAATGTGACATTTTGTTGCACATTGTTGTGGCATGTTGTCACGCTACGTTTATGCATTATGCATGTGTTTGTGAATATGCATGCCTACGAATGGCAGTTTTACTGTTGTGCATGCTAGTGAATACCCAATAAGCATTGTAGAAATTTAGCTTACTTTTATGGGTGCCTAAAGGGAAAAAGTTTTAACAAAACTCAATCATTGCCTTGGCATGTCTTAAACAGAAAAATGTGTGCAAATGTGAGTGTTGCAGGTAACTCGTTTTACAGTACAGGAGTTGTAGGGCAGCAGTCCCAAGAGAAAGCGTTCACCCGTTGGCTCGCAGTGACTGACTTTTGTAATACAAAAATGCCAGATGCTATTAATATTTTAATGAAAAATTAAAATGTCACTTAACTATATAATTAGGAAACTTCAAATGTAGCTTCGCACAACCCTAGAAATAAATTTTCTTAAAACAGCGGCCAAGAGTCTGAACTATTTACTACGCTACACCAAAAAAAACTCTAGCAACGACAACATAATAAAGCAAAACAAATAAAACAAAACAAAAAACAATAAGGTACTAGTGAAGTACAATAAAACTTATGTCTAGGAAAGTATTTTTCATAAGTTATCTAGAGCTCGCTTCGTCATATTTTTGATTTATTTATTTATTCGTCGTATTTTGATCCATAACAACCGCTATAGAAACGTTTTTCTTTTATTGTCGGCTAATTATCGTAAGCGAATTATTATCGTCGTGTTATCCATTTATTATCGTCTTGCTATTACCGAGCCATCGGCTTGCTATCTACGTGTTACAGACGTCTCATCGATTTTTTTATTGAAATATGTATGATCGGTATGTGTTTCATTAAAAACCGACAACTTTTCAATAACAAAGAATAACAAACTGTTAGCTCATTATTAGCAAACCATTAACACTTCGCTCACAAACTGATGACCTATCCGGTTTTGGTTTCGGTTGCGCCTTCAGCTTTGACTTCTTATATTTCCTTTCTCATTTTTTTCTTTCCCTTTTTCCTTTTCTGTCCTTTCTATCCTTTTTTTTAGATTCCTCCTTATTTTTTTGGGTTTTTAATGTCCTTTCCCATCCCTTCATTTCCTATCACTTCCTTTACTTTCCTTTCCTATTCTTAACTTTAATTTCCTTTCCTACCATTTCCTTTCTTTGCTTTTCTTTTCTTTTCTTTTCTTTTCTTTTCATTTCTTTCCTTTTCTTTTCTTTTCTTTTCTTTTCTTTTCTTTTCTTTTCTTTTCTTTTCTTTTATTTTCTTTTCTCCTCATTCCTTTCCTTTCCTTTCCTTTCGTTCCCTTTCCTTTCCATTTCTTTTCTTTTCTTGCTTTGTCTTTCCTTGAGTTTCTAACTGATTTCGCTCAAATCAACTCTACCACTTACATTATTCCCCCATTACGATGCATTGTAGTCACTACACTTACGCTTACATTGTGTTTTACTCCACACAGTATACCAATACCCCAAACTTCGCCTACATTTACATTCTGCATATCGTCTCTAGCGCTTGCATTAAGTATTCCCCATACCGTGAGCAAAGATGTTTACACATCAAAAACCTTAACGTGGGTATCAATATGACAACACATATACCTGCGCATGTACTGTGTACACCTACCTTCATTGCCATATTAACTAATGTTACGCGTGTCGCGAATGTTATCACAAATTACGAATACTGCTACCTTAGTCCTTATGCTCATCCTCTTTTATTATCTAAATGCTACTTGGCAAATAATGTTCCAAGTAATTGAGCCATGTTGCTATGGAGAATATTGCGATATGATATCTAGTCTTTGACCAATGTGTTTTATTCAAATATCTGATGACATAAATATTTTAGTTTACATACTTCTAATTTTTATGACTTCACTAAACATTCTGAGCTCCGAGGAAGTTAGTGGCCAATTTTTGATTTTATTGCATATTAAGTATAAAAAACCTTTCCCTACGTAAAGAGTTTAAAATAAATTAGCGAAGCAGATTTTTATAAAAAATTTTCTACAAGTCCAATTGGTAAATTAAATTTTAGTAATAAATTTGTGGAAATACGGAACTGAATAACAACCTTGCAGCGAATGGAACTGGTTTCTAACTAGCAAAGAACTTTGACAATAAGAGGCTTTTTTATACCCAGCTGTACTTGTACCCAGGGTATTATAACTTTGATTGGATAACGGTTAGTTGTACAGGTATAAAAGAATCGAGACAGATATAGACTTCCATATATCAAAATCTTGAGTATCGAAAAAAAATTTGATTGACCCATGTCCGTCCGTCCGTCTGTCTGTCTGTCCGTTAACACGATAACTTCAGTAAATATACGAGCTTAACTGGACCCCGAATAGATTGGTATTGAAAATGAGCGAAATCGGATGATAACCACGCCCACTTTTTATATATATAACATTTTGGAAACACACAAAAAACAGATTATTTAGTAAATAATACCCCTAGAATGTTGAAATTTGGCGCGTGAACTGATTTTGAGACTTGATAAAAATTTGAAAACATTTTTTAAAATGAGGCAGGCCAGGCACCGCCCAGTTGTGATAGTATCAATTTTACAAAAATTATTAATCATAAATCAAAAATTGTTAAACCTGTCGTAACAATATTCGGCAGAGTAATTGCCTTTACATTAAGGAATGCTTTGAACTGACGAAATCGGTTAAGGACCACGGCCACTTTTATATAAAAGATTGTTTAAAGGGTCGTGGACGAATAAAATAAGCTATATTTTTGCAAAAAAGAGCTTTATATCAAAGGTCTTTCATTTCCCAAGTAGATTTATAACAATAAATAGGAAAAACTTCAAATCTTAAATAATGGGCGTGGCACCGCCCCTTTTATGACTAAGCAATTTTCTATGTTTAGAGAGCCATAACTCGAAGAAAAATTAGTTCAGAATAGAACCATATGTATATGTGTTATTGTGCAGCCTTGTAACACTATTAAGTACAAAAACGTTTTGTATAAAAGTGGGCGTGGTCCTTAACCGATTTCGTCAGTTTTTCTTCAAAGCATTCCTTACAATAAAGGCAACCTCTCTGCCAAATTTTGTTACGATAGGTTAACGGTTTTTGATTTTTCATTAAAGTATTTGTAAAATTGATTTTATCACAAGTGGACGGTGCCACGCCCATTTCAAATTTTTATCAAGAGTCTCAATATCACTCCATACGTCAAATTTCAACATTCTAGGTGTATTATTTACCAAACAATCATGCTTTTTGTGTTTTCCAAAATGTTATATATGTATATAAAAAGTGGGCGTGGTTATCATCCGATTTCGCTCATTTTCAATACCAACCTACTCTGGGTCCAGATAAGCTCGTTTACCAAATTTTGGTGAAGATATCTTAAGATTTACTCAAGTTATCGTGTTAACGGCCAAACGCAAAGCACGCTGAGTATAAAAAAAAATTATGTATTAAAAAAAACAGGATTAACCTGGTTTCATCGGGCCACTTGAGGGCAGTGTGCCCCACAACGTACGAGGAAAAAAAGTGGGCGGTGCCACGCCCATTTAAAATTTTTATTTTTTTTTTTTTTGTACTGGAAATTAAGATAATTTATGCTGCGGATGTCAACGGCGGTAGTACAATCGGGAAACTCGCTTTATCTTACAAGATGCACAGATTGTTTATATACTATGTAATACTGCGGGAGCACCCTATTTCGTAGTTACAGCATGCATTAGAAAAAATTACTTCAAAACATTGGCATCAGGAATAAAAAAATGCCACGAAAAATCATGAAAAATAGTTTCTTATTTTTTCGTGAGCGAAATGTGAGAATTGAGAGAAATTCCGTTGAAGAAGCAATCTATTCATTTCGTGCAATCCCAGCACCGTTTGCAAGACAAAGCGAGTCTCCCTAATATATTACGTGAGCGTTTACTCTGGTAAAAAAATTGTTCGTGGTAGTAACGAGGATAGGGTGAAATACTTGCTGTCATCAAAGAAAGAATCGGTAAAATTCGTTCGATGAACAAGAATCACGTTCTATAAATGTCTCATTATACATACGTATTAAGAAGAAGTCGCTTTGACATAGAATGAATTGCTATCAGCACCCAATTGGAAACAGATAAAGAATGACTTGTTCTCCCTTGTTGCTTCCAATTGGCGTCAGGTGCTGCTCTTAATGAATGGCTAGCGTACTTTGAAATTAGAGGACCATTACCCAGGTTATGAAGCACGAGTTAGTGAAACAATTTAGATACATCAAAAGCATAAAGTGCCATTCTTCACTTCGGCTTCTAAAGCACCATCTTGGTAAGATTACAGGGAAAAGCTTTTGTAATGATTGAGTGTCGTTTAATTAATTCAAAGTAAGATCAAGGGTTCAGGGATAATTATGGTAGTTTACACTTTTACATACAACTATTAAAATATAAATTGATAAATACTTATACGGAGAACCCCCTCCTAACGGACACCGCTGTTAAGCTAAAAAATTGCGTTCCGTTAGGCGGACACCATCTTGTCGGACGCGGCCAGCTGTTTGCTATGAAATGGAAGTGGAAATTGAAACCCCTTTTTATAGCATCTGTCTTGAATGAACATGGTCTCCTTGTGATTGGGCAAAGTGGGAGCGTATATATCAAGGTATACGTTTGAAAAATGTTGTACTCTTTACGTACACGTGTAGCTGCCTAAATAAAAAAGGGAACCCACCAAATAAACCAATTTTGCATTCGATAAAAATGTACTCAGGTTTAAAAAGTGTAATAGTGTGATTCGCATAGAGCGAAATTTTCGCTAGATAAATTTTCAGGTATAAAAAGCCCACTAATTAGTATAAATTTTATTTACATAAAAGCTAAAGAAATTGGATTGCCTGATGCTATGTTAGGTTGAACTGAGCAGTCTGTAAGGACGTCACATAAACTGAGTGTGTCCAAAGTGTTACCAGAAGCGTTTTCGTTGACTAACTTAAAAAATCCCCTAAATAACCATGACCAATGTTTCAAATTAATTTCGCTCTCATGGAAAATACTAGACGTTTTCTAGAACCCATCCATTTAGCTGCGTCTAGACCTGAACATTTGATTTCACATGAGTTATGACAACTTGTAGCCCTACGTTTGGTGTCACGCCTTTCACCGCATGGTTTATCATGTGCAGCTTTTTCTCTTGGGTGAAAAAAAAGTTAGCTGATAGTGAGTGTCCTTAAGAGGAGGCTTCACTGTATAAATATATGCACTTATGATCGACAGAAAATTTTGATTCTATATATACTCTGGATGTGCATATAAAGATTAACATGTTAAGCAGTGTCTGCTTATTCTAACTAAGTGTACCTAATTGTAGGCACATTCAAATTCTGCTTAGCCGTAGCCACTAGCCGAAACCAACGCGGATATATATACAAATTATGACTAAACCTATGTGTGGGTTTGTTTTTAATTAACTTTTAATTATTTTTCATCATTTATTTATGATTTATTGATCCATTATTAATGATTAAAAGAACAAGTTACTTTAGGGATAAGGGATAAGATGTACCCATCAAAAACCCGTGTTAGCGTTTGAAGAAAATCAGAAATTGGACGCTTTCAAATCACTTTATAATTTTTTCTAATTGTTAAAATGTGCAAACTTATACGTTTTTCATAATGCTATTGAAACATAAAGAGGCTCTGGTGGCGAATTTTGCGCTTTCTCACTCTATGGAATCGAAAATTTATTTCAGGAAACCACTTTATATGTTGTACTATGATTATAGCCTCAATCGCTGCTCGGCATCGATGTAAAAATTAACACGGTTGCAGTTCAAGCTATTTTCCTCTAGTGTCTCCAGCACTTTAGTGATTTGACAGTTTGTATACTTTGTTTACTTTCGGATATGCGTGGTATACTGCAGACCCTACTCCATCCATTTTGGTTGCTTTGGAACCATTGGTATGCAATTATATCGCACCTTCTGCCGTTTGTGTGCCCTTTCTCGAATATTCCACCTCTACTGTTGCTCCGAGAGACCTATCGAAGCGCAGGAAGTTAACTAGGTAGTCTGTCCTAGTAATAAGAACGCTGACTTTAAGCACAATGTTTAAAACTGAAATGCAACCAAATCTAAATAACTTAACTTTTCTGAAACTCTCTGGTATGCTCAAAGCTGGCTTTACAATTATTAAAAGATTTTTGTGTCTATGGAACAACATATTTTAACTGCTATGTATTCATTTATAAATGTGTTTGTGATAAGTCCTTCATATATATAGATTCATAATAGATACATAATACGTTAGGATGGTAACATCATTATAATAATTGAAAGGCTTTAGGCGTAAGTATACATTTCATTTTAAAACTATGTTTGGGTATTGCTTGGTCACTCATATTTTGATAGATACCATTTTACGGGCAGTTACACTAAAATACATCATTTTATTCTTTGACTCCAGCTGGTTGGCTTTGTTTAGTTTAATAATTAGAGGAAGATGGGTGAAGTGTTTTGCGCCTTCTCTTCTCTTCGTAGCGCTATTGGAGGTATCCCCTCATATTGCTTGAAGGCGGGACGTAGCGATCTGTTGTCTGTTCGGGTCTCCAAGTATCCAGGTATCCAGCATCTTTGCTATTTCAGCATTCCAAGCCGCTCTTTTATGGGGAGTATATTCGCCTCATTTTGTATCGCAGTTCAATTTAGCAGCATTTTGGAGGATTTTGTTGCGGCCCGGTTTATTAGGAACAATACCGACTGCATACTCTTAGGAACCTTGTTCCTAGCGAATATCACGACTAATATTTTTGATATCAAACAGTTGGAATAGTGATATAATCGACGTGGTTAACCACTAGTGTCACGGTTCCAAAATAGCGGAAAGAGCAAGGTGAGCGGTATACTGTGCTGATTCGGAAATAAACAGATCCCAGAAGCTGCCAAGCGAAATAAGTAACCGTAACCAAAGCAATAGAAGCACTCAGAGAAACTAGCTGGGCGAGAATAAGGGAAGGCGAGAGTTGCATATGATAAACCAAGCGGTAAAGGCGTGGACCCAAGCGCGGAGATGTAAAGTGCGAAGATCAGTGTAAGTTTTACAACCTTATCATTAAAAAGAGAGGACTGCGACTCATGACGGGTATTCTGGCTGAACATTGCCTTCTGGTGTCACATGCCTTTAAAGTAGGCTTGCTCAGTAATAGCAGACGCAGGAAGTGCGAGTTGGAGGAGAAACCAACCGAGTAAGTTTAGTGCTCGTGCACTGCTGACAGATTTGGAAGCAGCTAGTAGCATAAGACCTAGAAAACCTTTAGTACTTGGCAAGATGACGGAGTTATTTTTTAACACTGGTCCTGGTTTTTGACATAGTTTTTCAATTGGGTCGCTAAAAAATACCTAATGTAACACTACGGACTCATCTAGTCAATTTTTGGTTCTCATTGGCCGGTCAGTTCAACCTAACCTAACCAATTTTACCGAGATATGCATTATTCACGTCATGCGTAATGTCGCCGGGGTTAAACAAATGAAGTATATTACTTACATGAAAAAGTAAAGTAGGAACTCTTAGGTTGATTGGTTGTATCGAATTTGAGTTCTTTATTAGAAATCACTTTCTTTTATACAAAATAGTTCTTATATTACCAATACATATTTACAATAATACTTACAAGCTAGATGTATGTTAGTAAATTCATAATACCCCTGCAATCAAACCAACTAGTTGTATACTAGAAGAATACTAGTTTGCCAAAAATGCCAACTAGTATGAGTTCTGTCTTTTTTCCATATTACCAACTGGTATTTTTAACACGGCGATGTCCTACGAAATATCAATTGCCAGCCTCTGCATCAGCATCATACCAATTGACAAACTAGTCATTATATACACCAACATCATACCAGATGACATACTAGTCAGCATACCCATCAGACTCATACCAATTGACATACTAGTCAGTAGACTGGGTTGGTCCCAATACAAAAAAAAACAAGTAAGGAAGGTTAAGTTTGGGTGTAACCGAACATTACATACTCAGTTGAGAGCTATGGTGACAACATAAGGGAAAATAACCATGTAGGAAAATGAACCGAGGGAAACCCTGGAATGTGTTTGTATGACATGTGTATCAAATGAAAGGCATTAAAGAGTATTTTATGAGGGAGTGGGCCATAGTTCTATAGGTGGACGCCATTTAGGGATATAGCCATAAAGGGGGATCAGGGTTGACTCTAGAATGCGTTTGTACGTTATGGGTATCAAATGAAAGGTGTTAATGAGTATTTTAAAAGGGAGTAATCCTTAGTTCCATAGGTGGACGCCGTTTCGAGATATCGCCACAAAGGTGGACGACCAGGGGTGACCCTAGAATTTGTTTGTACAATATGGGTATCAAAAGAAAGGTGTTAACGAGTATTTTAAAAGGGAGTAATCCTTAGTTCCATAGGTGGACGCCGTCTCGAGATATCGCCACAAAGGTGGACCAGGGGTGACCCTAGAATTTGATTGTATAATATGGGTATCAAAAGAAAGGTGTTAATGAGTATTTTAAAAGGGAGTAATCCTTAGTTCCATAGGTGGACGCCGTTTCGAGATATCGCCATAAAGGTGGAGCAGGGGTGGCCCTAAAATTTGTTTTGTACAATATGAGTATCAAAATAAAGGTGTTAATGAGTATTTTAAAAGGGAGTAATCCATAGTTCCATAGGTGGACGCCGTTTCGAGATATCGCCATAAAGGTGGGCCAGGGGTGACTCTAGAATTCGTTTGTGCAATATGGGTATCAAACGAAAGAAGTTAATGAGTATTTTAAAAGGGAGTGGGCCTTAGTTCTATAGGTGGACGCCTTTTCGAGGTATCGCAATAAAGGTGGACCAGGGGTGACTCTAGACTTTGTTTGTACGATATGGGTATCAAATGAAAGGTGCTAATGAGTATTTTTAAAAGGGAGTGGGCCTTCGTTCTATAGGTGTTCGCCTTTTCGAGATATCGCCATAAAGGTGGACCAGGGGTGACTTTAGAATATGTTTGTACGATATGGGTATCAAATGAAAGGTGTTAATGAGTATTTTAAAAGGAAGTGGGCCTTAGTTCTATAGGTGGACGCCTTTGCGAGGTATCGCAATAAAGGTGAACCAGGGGTGACTCGACTTTGTTTGTGCGATATGGGTATCAAATGAAAGGTGTTAATGAGTATTTTTAAAAGGGAGTGGGCTTTCGTTCTATAGGTGTTCGCCTTTTCGAGATATCGCCATAAAGGTGGACCAGGGGTGACTTTAGAATATGTTTGTACGATATGGGTATCAAATGAAAGGTGTTAATGAGTATTTTAAAAGGGCGTGGGGCTTAGTTCTATAGGTGGACGCCTTTGCGAGGTATCGCAATAAAGGTGAACCAGGGGTGACTCGACTTTGTTTGTGCGATATGGGTATCAAATGAAAGGTGTTAATGAGTATTTTTAAAAGGGAGTAGGCTTTCGTTCTATAGGTGTTCGCCTTTTCGAGATATCGCCATAAAGGTGGACCAGGGGTGACTCTAGAATGAGTTTGTACGATATGGGTATCAAATTAAAGGCATTAATGAGAGTTTTAAAAGGGAGTGGTGGTAGTTGTATATGTGAAGGCGTTTTCCAGATATCGACCAAAATGTGTACCAGGGTGACCCAGAACATTATCTGTTGGATACCGCTAATTTATTTATATATGTAATACCTGTCAAGATTTTAAGGGTTTTTTATTTCGCCCTGCAGAAATTTTTCATTTTCTACTACATAATATGGTAGGTGTCACAACCATTATATGAAGTTTTTTCTAAAGTTATATTTCGCGTCAATAAAACAATCCAATTACCTTACCATGTTTCATCCCTTTTTTCGTATTTGGTATAGAATTATGGCATTTTTTTCATTTTTCGTAATTTTCGATATCGAAAAAGTGGGCGTGGTCATAGTCGGATTTCGTTCATTTTTCATACCAAGATAAAGTGAGTTCAAGCAAGCACGTGAACTAAGTTCATTAAAGATATGTCGATTTTTGCTCAAGTTATCGTGTTAACGGCCATGCGGAAGGACAGACGGACGACTGTTTATAAAAACTGGGCGTGGCATCAACCGATTCCTCCCATTTTCACAGAAAACAGTTAACGTCATAAAATCTATGCCCCTACCAAATTTCAAAAGGATTGGTTAATTTTTGTTCGACTTATGGCGTTAAAAGTATCCTAGACAAATTAAATGAAAAAGGGCGGAGCCACGCCCAGTTTGAAAATTTCTTTTATTTTTGTATTTTGTTGCACCATATCATTACTGGAGTTGAATGTTGACATAATTTACTTATATACTGTAAAGATATTAAATTTGTTGTTAAAATTTGACTTCCAAAAAAATTTTTTTTAAAAGTGGGCGTGGTCCTTCTCCGATTTTGCTAAGTTTTATTAAGCGTACATATAGTAATAGGTGTAACGTTCCTGCCAAATTTCATCATGATATCTTCAACGACTGCCAAATTACAGCTTGCAGAACTTCTAAATTACCTTCTTTTAAAAGTGGGCGGTGCCACGCCCATTGTCCAGAATTTTACTAATTTTCTATTCTGCGTCATAAGTTCAACTCATTTACCAAGTTTCGTCGCTTTAGCTGTCTTTTGTAATGAATTATCGCACTTTTTCGGTTGTTCGAAATTTTCGATATCGAAAAAGTGGGCGTGGTTATAGTCCGATATCGTTCATTTTAAATAGCGATCTGAGATGAGTGCTCAGGAACCTACATACCAAATTTCATCAAGATACCTCAAAATTTACTCAAGTTATCGTGTTAACGGACGGACGGACGGACGGACGAACGGACGGACATGGCTCAATCAAATTTTTTTTCGATCCTGATTATTTTGATATATGGAAGTCTATATCTATCTCGATTCCTTTATATATGTACAACCAACCGTTATCCAATCAAACTTAATATACTCTGTGAGCTCTGCTCAACTGAGTATAAAAAGTTGCTAATGGCCGCCCCTAAATTTGAAGATTGTGTTGAGAGGGTTTCGGAAAAATTTTTTTAAATTTTTTTTGATCCTTCGAAATAAAGCCAAAAAGGTTTTTTCGTTGTAACTTGGTTATTTGACGACCGATTTTTAAAATTGATATGTCATTATTTTGGCCTTGAGAAGCTCCACATTTCCGTTTAATGTCCTTTTAAGCTATGAAGTCGTTTTCACATGATTAGGTTAGCTAACAAAATTTTACCCTCCACTAATGTATGTTTTTTTCCTTACCAAACGAAAGTACTTAAAAATTCAAGAAAATGTTGCTTTGAAACCATATTACTAAAATAATAAACAAAGAAGTTATAGAACTTTCAATATTTATTGCAACTGTTATTTTACCTGATTCTTATTATACTTAGACCTGAAACTTATGATATTTTTGTAGGAAAAATTGCAGGGTTTGGATTGAAAAGTTAATAAAGATATGCCAAATATCAGGAATAGGGGAAGTTAAAGTAAATAAGTGAGTCAAACCTGTAGTTTCGTATTTATAATAATAAAATTATGCGACAAAATCAACTTTTTTTCTGGGTATTGGACAAAACCCACTTTTTTGTAGAGATTGAGGCTTAAGTAAACAAAGTAGTATCTCCCTTTTTCGAACCGAAATTTAATTTTTTTGTTAACGCGTTCAGCAAATTGAAAAAGTAAAGGTGAAAAGTTAGAAGTCAGAAGTCGGGGTTAAATTTTGTTAGCTGACCTAATCATGTGAAAACGACTTCATAGCTTAAAAGGACATTAAACGGAAATGTGGAGCTTCTCAAGGCCAAAATAATGACATATCAATTTTAAAAATCGGTCGTCAAATAACCAAGTTACAACGAAAAAACCTTTTTGGCTGTATTTCGAAGGATCAAAAAAAATTAAAAAAATTTTTTCCGAAACCCTCTCAACATAATCTTCAAATTTAGGGGCGGACATTAGCAACTTTTTCTTCGACCCAGTCTACTAGTCAGTGTATTCAACATCAACATACCAGTTGGCATACTACTCAGTCTATGCATCAATGTAATAACAGTTGACATACTAGTCGGTATTTGCATCAGCATCCTACTATTTAATAACCTAGTCTCAGTTGGGTTGAAAAATTACTTGAAAATTGATAAATTAGCTCAAATTTATGTTATTCATTATATTTCATATGGCGGCCACCGTGGTGTGGTGGTAGCGTGCTCCGCCTATCACACCGTATGCCCTGGGTTCAACTCCCGGGCAAAGCAACATCAAAATTTTAGAAATAAGATTTTTCAATTAGAAGAAAATTTTTCTAAGCGGGGTCGCCCCTCGGCAGTGTCTGGCAAGCGCTCCGATTGTATTTCTGCCATGAAAAGCTCTCAGTGAAAACTCATCTGCCTTGCAGATGCCGTTCGGAGTCGGCATAAAACATGTAGGTCCCGTCCGGCCAATTTGTAGGGAAAAATCAAGAGGAGCACGACACAAATTGGAAGAGAAGCTCGGCCTTAGATCTCTTCGGAGGTTATCGCGCCTTACATTTATTTTTTTTTATTATATTTCATATATATAAAAGGTATGTATATATATACATTTGTATATAATAGGGCGGGTCGATTTTAAAATCGTTCATTGCTCTGTGAAAATCGTATTCTAGGGATCAAAATAAGAAACTTTGCCGAAGGAACCATACCTCTAAAACGAATTCTTATGTCCCCCCTTTGGGTCGAACTTTTGGGTAGGGGCAATTTCAATTCTACCTGCTGTGTCTTGTGGTGACTTAAAAAAAAAACAACACAAGCAATTTTACGATCTGCAATTGTGTCACAGTGATACCTTCATTTTTTAAAACGGTTGAATAAAAAACCCACACAACTATGTTTACGACATGCAAATGCATCACAGTGATGCCTTGGTTTTAAAAGGGTTGTAAAAACGCTAATTTCTAATAATTTTTTTTTTATTTATTTTCTATTACTAAGTTAAATTCATTTTTTCATTTACATATGTTCTGACTAAATAAATTTCTAAAGAGAAAAATAAACTCCAAAAAGAAAAAACATAGGCATTTCAAAGTGGGATTTTTCAAAATATGCCCCTACGACCCAAAGGGGGGACATCAGAATTCGTTTTAGAGGTATGGTTCCTTCGGCAAAGTTTCTTATTTTGATCCCTAGAATATGATTCTCACAGAGCAATGGGCGATTTGTTTGCCTCCCAACAAATCGACCCGGCCTAGTATATAACTTTAAAATTTATCACTTCAATACATTATACTTTGGAATAAATTTTAATAAAAATACGTACATATATATGAAAACTAAAAAGTAACGGATTAACACACGAATGTGACGCAATCTCAAGACGCAGGGCTAAGTTTATGGGTTCACCATGGCCAGAACATTCCCACATTAAATACCTCAAGCCAAGAGAACTGCTAGGGTTCATCATGGAAGTCGGATGAGATGAGGTGCTGACCAAAGGTCGCAGTGCAATCCTCAATAAGTTATCTATCTATCTAACGGAGAAGGGACGAACCAGTAGTGGTTGACTGTGTAAAAACAGGCCAAGCTGCACTAGCGGCGTCCCGTTATGAGTGTTAATGAAGTTCAGAATGGTGGTAGTGATATGCACTTTACGGAAGTCATGCTTATGGCTGGATAACCGAACAATTTCATTTAATTGAGGGAATCATAACGGCTTTAAACGTTTTTGTTACTGACTAAGGGGATAATATCGGTAGATACTGGCTGTTTTCCAGGTCTTTCTCTGTTATTCTGGAAAGGCATAGGCTTTTAACGACAAGTAGAAAAAATGTCCTAGGCTACTGATGCCCTCATGGCACAGGTGTTTTGGCATCGGTACAGGTCTTCCGTCTGGCACTATTGATATGGATGGCTTAGCCTTTTCAATAACTTCTTTAACCTCTGTTGAGGTAAAGGTGAGGGTTGACTCCTCATGCTTGTGTTTATGTGCCCGTTGATTTGGACGATATCTAGCATTGTCAACTGAAGTATGCATTGCAAATTGGCTACAGAAAGCACTCGCGCATTTCCTCGAGCCGACAGACGAAATTCTAGTGAAAGGAGTTATTTAAATACTAACTAGTATGAATAACACCACAAAATTATAGTCAATGAACTATTCAAAAGCTGACTAGTATGAATAAACCCACAAAATTCTAGTCAATAAACTAGAATGTTTGCTGACTACTTTGGCTTTTGACTGCAGGGACATAAATGCCAGTCAGAATATTGCAATAACCTATTTAAATACATATGCACATGGTTCGACAGTCAATATGACTAATAGGCAAATATGTATGTCAGTGTGGCAAATCTACAAATGTGTCGGTCAATGTGACGGATTGACAAATGTAAACAAATATGTATCGTATGTGCCGGCATGCATTATTTGGGTCAGTAAAATTTGACTACTTGTGGGGGCTATGTGTGTGTGTATATATTGTACCATTAAATGCATTGAAAGTGAAACGCATTCCAAGTAACGATACACTATGGAGATAGCTCATCTATGGAAAGTTGAGGACCTGCTGCTATAACTGTTCAGCAATCACCGTAGGAAACGATGAAAGCTCCTTCTTGTGGAAGTGAGCTTCTAAATATTGAAGCTAAACAAAAGTGGAAATATCACAGCACAATGCGGTAATCCTGACTTCTTCAGTTTGATTTGGATGTTTCGTTCCTTATCTAAGCCGATTCCTGTCTAACACTCAAATAGTTTGCGGTCTATGTTTTAAGACTAGATGTAAGTGAATACGCTTCTTTTTCTGTAGCAAAGTGCCGTTACACAGTCCGTTAAGGCTTGCGACAGGTCGAGCGCAACGAGGCCGTAATACATATGGTAGTTGATAACATTTAGCGTATTGCAGTTGCCTTATAATTTTTGGTAGCAATGCTTTTTGTTGTAAAGTCGCAGGTGTGCGGTATTTTAAGATAACAGGACGGCTTTAAGACCTAACGACAAGAAAAATATCGAATAATATCAGTCCCGTTAGTTAGCTGATATCCCAGAAATTAGTAGCGTTTTCCACTTTTCGGGAATCAGAAAGTAGAAAAGAGGAAAATTAAAAACATACTCAAGGTAACTTCTTTAGTTCTTTATAGCCAAATTTTTTTAGTGTTGCCATTGTTTTTGTCATCATCAACCTATTTGGCGGTGATGATAATGGGAGACGTCGGCATAAAGGCGTGTTTATTTATTTATTGGTTTATTATTACAGCTTTTTAAGCCTAAAACCTAAAATATTACAATTAATAAAAACATTTTGATAATAAAATTAAAAAAATTTGGGCCGTCGAAGTGCGTGAGATTTCGATCAGCATAGTGACCGGCGGTTCCAAAACGCGTCCCGGAGTCCAGTGTTGAGCGGTTGGAAAGAATGTGTTTCCAATCCTGGAGGTTGGAGAGCACATGTATCTAATCTTGGAGGTTGGAAAGAACCTGTTTCCAATCCTTCCTTCCTCCACGACTAATGATAGCATGGTTTGAATATTTATGCTGTCGGAAAGCAGTAGCTTCCGATAAACACATCAACTGTTATCTCAAAGTGATGAGCAACGTTTATTGGAAGGTTGGAAAGAGCGTGTTTCCAATCCTGTCCCGAATCAAGCTGAAAGGACGTGAGTCCCATCAACGCAGAAACTGTTGGTCTGAGATTGCGATTTCGGTTTCGTCCCCATTTCCTCGTTTTTTTAAATGATTTATGCATGAATTTTTCGTCGGGTGATCCACTTTCGGTTCATCATTCGGCTTAGCTGTTTGTTGACTGCGTCTGAAAATTTCGACCTAGTGCATTATGTTTTGCCGACAGAAAGCACTCGCGCATTTCTTCGGATCCCACAGAGCTATAATAACAGAATATCGGGTTCGCCATCTCGCTCGCTATATAGGAATGAAGAGAAGTGGTACCTCCATAATTTAAGCGCATTTTATAAGTTGGTGAGCAGGTCGCCATTATCATTCCTGCAGCAAATATTCCTCTGTCTGGAATCATTCCGTATTTGCTGGATTTTCTAATAGAACTTTCGGACATTAATCTAGTTAAACATCATCTGAAACGACTCGAACTCATGCGTTTCTGGCTCAAGCTCCTTTCTTCTAAGTATTATTTATATGCTGGTAAATATTGAAAATAGTAAAAGTGAGTTGTGCTCTTTAGCAACTCCATTGAAATTTACTTCAACCAATACAAATGGGTTGCTGCATAAATACATATAAAATTTCATTTGCTTTAAAACCAATCAACATTTGTTTGCCTTCATATTCTTGGGAGTTCCGCTCAGAGCAAAATTGTGACAGCTTTAGTGTGTGGTTTAAAAAACGCCTATAACTATTTACGTGCACATGCACTCAAATAGTAAATATCAAAGAACACAATACTCCATACATATATGGCATACCTATAAATATTCACATTTCCATTATGGCAACAGCAGTGAATTATAGTTCAAATTAATTTTATACTTATGTATTTGTTTTATATGTATTTTATGGCTACATTCTTGCGGCGTGTGTGACAATATGTGAAAAAATTTTATGAATTTCAAAAAATTTAATAAAAATGGAAAAAGTGGATTATTTAAAAATTACAAAGGTTTTTTTTGAAATGCTAAGCACCTATATATACGTAAATAACATTTGAAAATATTTTTATTTTATTTTTTTTATTTTTTTTTGCTTAAGCCATTGTTATTTTAAAACAAAATAACGTGCGCATATTGCATGAAAATTTGAGCTGACAGTTATTTTTATATTTCACTGCTGCTTTGTTCTAAGGCAGTCGTGCACTTGTGAGCTTCGTAGAGCTTCCAAAACTATTCACCCTTCCTTTCGTGTTAGCGCAGCGACAGAGATTCAGTAAAGCAATCATTCAAGCAGTTTTAAGCTGGAGTCATTGGTGCCGTATGTCGTATCGCTGTATCCGTATCACTAACGTAATCAGCTGTTTATCGTTACGACGGTAAACGAAAACCCAATTGGTTGGCTACGATACGGTTACGACTTTAGCGGCACAAATAATCGATTGCATTGATTCTCATAAGGTTGGTGGAATCAGCTGTTAAAAGGTTACCGATACGGTTACCGATAAAGCACCAATGTCTCCAGCTTTAGCTTGTACTTCCAGCAGTAGACATCTCATGCGGCACTTCTATGCTCGAACGTGCGTCATGCAAGCACATACTAGCTGTTTCTTTTTACATGTATATACATATGCTCTTAAACTTTATTTGGATTGCTAAGTGGGAAACTTTATCTACACTTATGAAATTGTTGCGCAAAAATTAATGCTGCTAAATTTCATTTGGCATTATACTCAGCTGCAACTGAAATGTGTCTCTCCATTTTATCTCTACACTATTCTCCATTTCTGTGACCGAAAAGTGTGTGTGTCCACAATTCATGGTAGCCGATTCAGCAATAGGTTATACAATATCACCATCAGAAGTGTACGTATCCGCTATTAAGTCAACCCGTTTTGTAGCGAGTTATTTAACCACTGCTGCAAGTCTCCAATGGTTGCCGCTAGATGGGTCTCCTAAACATTATCGTAGTGATAATAAGCGTTTTTTATGACCCTTAAATGTAGATTTATATATATTAGAGCGGGACAAATTGTATGGATGGATTTTTCCCATCAGGAGTATAGCAAAAACGTAATCTACAGACAATTCTAAGAAAAATTTCTGAAGACACCATAGCTCTAAGTCCGGTTTCGAGGTCCCCACTTTTTAAAAATAGATATTTTGATGAATATTAGTGACACTAAGTGATACACACATCAATAGTCTAATGCTAAGTAAATGAAGCCACAACAACAATATAGCAGGCAGTCACTTGTATCTAAGTATAAACGAATAAATCATTATGTCTACACATATGTATGTACACGCAGCGGAGAAGAGACGCACAAACATATGCATATATCTTATCTGAGATGCTCCCAAAAGTAGGCAATTATCTGTGGTACTGTCACTCATATATACACGCGCATACGAGAAGCTATACACGTGCATCTGTAGTTATAATATTATAGTAGTAACTAAGTAAATTCTTGAAACGCCTAGAAGTATGGAACGAGGAAATCGAAGAGTATAAAAAGCAGCAACAGTAGAGGCACGACAATCAGTTTGATTTAAGCAAGCTATTAGTTGCGAAGTATAAGTGTTATTTTGAAGTAGTCTAATAAAGGCCATTTTGCATTATCAAATATTGGGGTTATTTATTCAACAGTTTAGTGATTCGAGCGTTAGCAGAAGATTGCAAATAAGAGGAATTCCAGTAAATTCGTTACACTATTTTGCATTTGAATGTAGGGTTTGGCCAAAAAACCTTCATAGCTTCTGATATAATTCTATCATAATATCACATTAGGCTTACTTTAAAGGTATTTTACGTGCATTTGAGAATATGTATTAATATCTATAGTGTTTTGAATTTTAGTAGAGATATCAATCAGACTTATATTATGAGAAATTAGCCTAAAATGAACTTCTAACTACTATATTATCATCTTTAACAAAAAAAAAAAAAACTATATTTTCAAGTAATAGCAAAAATTTGTTTCTACTAAAACGAATTCGAAAAAAGAAAAACTGTCTGAATGAAAGTTGTTGGAAATGTTCTGAACTTATTTCAGCTGTAAAGAAAAAAATATTCCATCATAAATTTGTTAGAAATGATAATATAGTAGTTAAAAGTTCATTTTAGGCTAATTTCTTATAATTTAAGCCTGATATCTCTACTAAAAATGCAAAATGTTTATTTTGCAAAAGTGGGGACCTCGAAATCGGACTTAGAGCTGTGGTGTCTTTAGCACTTTTTCTTAGAATCATCTGTAGATTATGTTTTTGCTATACTCCTGATGGGCAAACAATTTGACGCGCCCTAATATACATGTAAAAAAATAAAAATACTGCTACTACTTCAAAATAAGTTGCGTTTGTATTCGAAGCTCTGCCGCCGTAGTGCACCACTGTTGTGCATGCATTTATGTGTGTGAAGCAGCTGCTGGCACACTCTGATCCTTGCGAGTGATTCACTATTGGTAATTGAACGCTTTATATAGCGATGTGATTTTTTCCATAACTTAAATCAAACAGCAATTTAACATTTTTTTTTTAAATTTTTAAGCTATTAGCGTTGTATAATGACTGGTCTGTCATATATCACATTTTTTGATAAAATGCAGTTGTGCGAAATATCAATAAGTTATTGAAAATGAAAATTCAAAAGTTAGTAACTTACTGTAATGAGTGCAGTACATTGCGGTGTAATAGTGACTAGTGTTAGTTTTTTTTTTTTACGGGGAGAATGCGTCGAAAGTTGAAAGCAGTGTCGGATTTAAACCCAAAGTAAACCTCCTAGCGTCTAAGTACAATTCCCTATTGCAGTTTTCACGACTGAATAGGTCTTGTCTTCAATCCGTGTGCAAGCAAGGACTATCTATAGAATTAATAGTCATTTAGACAAATGCTATTATTTGGCCGGTTCGAGAGGCTCAGTATCCAATCCGTGCTCTAGACTGGACGATCGATGTATGTAGGTGATAGCCGTTTGCACCGATGTTATTATTCGGATGGTTCGAGAGGCCTTGTCCCCAATCCGAATCTGCGATTTTACGTTTCGCTTTGCTGCTTAGTCGCTACTTCTGCCGACGCAGCCTCTTCAGGCTTCTTAACCACATTCTTATGTACGCGATGACAACGCTAGCTTCTGTTTATTTTTCAATACTTCATTGCATTTGACAAACGATTTTCTCGGGAATGTTATTTTTTTCCAAATATCTAAATATATAAAGCTATAAAGCTGTAGCACTTCAGGTATTCAAATAAGTCGTGGTACACATCCTCTATTGTTTCGGTCGCATATATAATTTTCTTCATGTCTGAACTGGTGCAGGTATATCCTAAAACAATCGTGGATGGTTTGTTAGAAATCCACTTTGCCATGAGTTCATGTCAGCCACTCATTTAGATCTGGGATACATCGATGTTTTCAACGCCCTTTGTAGAGTATTTCCATCTCAGCTGCCAATTTTTTGTGCTGGTTTCTCGTACACCGTAGAGTTTTGGGTTCTTTACAGCTCATGCCTGTAGTTGGGGACGTCTGTGCCTTGGCCCCATGCATTTAACATTATTCTTGTTAAAAATGCTATTTTTTTGATGTCTTTTCATTCGCATACTGTAGGTGGGTTTTGGAATGATATCCTCCTTTCTAACACAGTTTTCAGATATTTTTCTGCTGGTCGCGTTTCGATATCATGGCAGCCAATTTTTGGGACGACTTGCTGTTTTTTTCCTGCTTGAAATGAGCACTGCCCATTTTTTTGTTTGTGAAATCCTTCTTGCCTGAGCCACGATTGAACGCTGGCCATGCCTATGTTAAATTTTTCGCATATATCGCTTAAGTGTTTGGCATTAACAACCAAAGCTATGTCATTCATAAATCCAATATTTTTAAATTCATTTGGTCACTTTGAGCTGTAAGACTCCGTCATAATGTTGCAGACAGATGAACCGAGCACTTACCTTTGGGATAAACCGAGCTTTAGCTTTACCAGCTATATGGGACATAAGCAGTCGCTTTTCTAAGTAGCTGCTTTGGTCCTCCTGAGATAAAAGGATATACCGGATTGCAATGCTGCATTTTCATGAAAATTAAGGTCGCTACAGTACATCACGCTCCGTATTTTCAGGTATCTAACAGAAGGTAGCGTTATTCCATTGTCGCGGATGTCCAAGAGTACCCTCATTTGTATCGTCGCAAAAAAGGTCAGTGTTACCCCATATAACTGCATTCTTTTCCTCTCACCTTTCATTGTTTTCCTCTCACTTTTCAGCATTGCGACTCCAAAAACCGCCCTCTCTAGAGACTATAGAAATGTAAAAACAGAAATATAAAGTAGAAAAACTCTCATAGGAGCTAAACCAAGCAACCAGGAGAGTCATGTAATATCTTACTTAAAACTCACTTTCCAGACAGTATATCAGACTATCAATACTCGCATATAATTGTAGGAGTACCTTCCTTTAGTGGTAAAGAAAAAAACCTAACAATCAAGCAATGTGCCTTTTCTACTTTCAGTACATTCAAGTGACCAGGAACGGACGGGGTCCGTGCCTGTCACAGCAGCGACTCAACTATATATCCCAAGACCTTCCTTACTGCTCGATTTAAGGGCATGTGTATAGCAAAGAAAGGGAAGCCCAAGATACTGTCCTCGTCGTATCGACCAATCAGCCTCAGTTTGTTACTGCTTAATGGTATTGCCGACCACCAATTGAATCATTGATCTGCTTTTATCACTTTTACCCATTTTTATCCAGCTCATATTGCTTTAGAAATTTTCAACTAATTTTCTTCAACGTATTTTATTTCCGAACAATTTTCCAGTTCACACTACAAAATAAAATTACATTCAATATGTCTGCAAATTTTGTAACTCTCGGTCTTTATCATTATTTTTTTTTTTCACCGCCAACAATATCGCGATATTTTACTTATATGCACATGGCATTAATGTTTGCAGCAATTTTTTGCAATCGAGCTGCAATAAATACTCGTTACATTACTCGCTACCATCATTTTCTTTAATTTGCGCTTAACCGTCTAAGCCATTTTGGCCGTTTCGCAATAAGTCACGCCAGTTATTCCTGTTTCGAGAAATTTTACGCAAATAAAGTGCATTAGGGGAGGTCAAATTTCCTTCCGCCTGCCTTTTCCAACTCAGTGGAGTTCTCCCCTTGCTCTGCTTCCAAACTGCGGTGTACTTTCTAGGTCGGAGCGTCTTCGTCCATTCGCATAATATAACCAAGCCAGTTATATAGCAAACTATCAATACTCGCATATAATTGGAAGAGTGCCTTCCTTTAGTGGTAAAGAGAAAAACGTAACAACAAAGCAATGTGCCTTTTCTACTTTCAGTACATTCAAGTCACCTGGAACGGACGGGGTGTTTTTCTGTCACATTAAGCCTTTGTGCTTTTATTCGCTGCACTATCGTCATATCTGCATAAAGCTCATACAGATCATCAATTTATCTCCTTCGATACTTGCCGGCGGCATCACGGGCAGGATCATTAATCTACCGGCGAACTTTTCTCTCGACTACTCCAAGAGTCATCTCATCTTCTCTCGGCACCGTCCATGATTCCGAGCCCTACATGAGGACTGGTATGATGAGTGACTAGTATAGCGTGATTTTTATTTGTCGAGAGAGGACTTTACTTTTTGATTGCCCATTCAGTCCAAATTAGGACTTGTTGGCAAGAAGTATTCTCCGTTTGATTTCGAAGCTGGCATTGTTTTTGCTTTTAATGCTCATTCCCAAATAGATGAAATCCCTCACAGTCTCGTATTTATATGCGTCAACAGTGACATTGCTGCTAAGGCTCAACGATTTAGAATCAAGAATACGTTTACCTCTTAAACATACATAGGTGAGAGGATACAATTCTATTTTACGAATTAAGTCGATATCATGACCGGGAAACAGCCCCTATCTCAATCCCATTGCGAATATGTGGTCAATTTAAAAAAGAAACGTACGGCAGCAGAAGACCAGTAACATCAGACAGCTGAAATAAATTATTGAGAATACGTGGTATAATGATATCTCGCCGGAATTGATTAGGAAACGATACGAAACGGTACAAAAGCATGCCATCCTGTGTGAGTTGCGCGCTCAACGTCAAAAGGGACCACACCCGGTATTTAATAAGCTCTTACTGAACTAATAATAATATAATTGCCATAATAAAAGATGCACCAATGCATATGTTTCAATGCAGTTGAGTTTTTTATATTCATTTAAAGAAATAAAATGTTTATTACGGAAACTAACATTTTTTTTTTAAGTTTATTAAAACTTTTTTTTGTAGCTTCGTTGTTGTCGTATGACCCATCTTTAAATTATAAGGAATTATGACTGGTGACTCACCTCAACCAGCTGGAATGAGTAGCAAAAAAACCTATTCCCATTCTTAGCCGAGAAATCTGGCTTCTGCTTGTGGTATTTAAATCAGCTTTTTATACTCAGTTGAGCAGAGCTCACAGAGTATATTAAGTTTGATTGGATAACGGTTGGTTGTACATATATAAAGGAATCGAGATAGATATAGACTTCCATATATCAAAATAATCAGGATCGAAAAAAAATTTGATTGAGCCATGTCCGTCCGTCCGTCCGTCCGTCCGTCCGTCCGTTAACACGATAACTTGAGTAAATCTTGAGGTATCTTGATGAAATTTGGTATGTAGATTCCTGGGCATTCATCTCAGATCGCTATTTAAAATGAACGATATCGGACTATAACCACGCCCACTTTTTCGATATCGAAAATTTCGAAAACCCGAAAAAATGCGATAATTCTTTGCCAAAGGCGGTTAAAGCGATGAAACTTGGCAGATGGGTTGAAGTTATGACACAGAATAGAAAATTAGTAAAATTTTGGACAATGGGCGTGGCACCGCCCACTTTTACAAGAAGGTAATTTAAAAGTTTTACAAGCTGTAATTTGGCAGTCGTTGAAGATATCATGATGAAATTTGGCAGGAACGCTACTACTATTACTATATATGTGCTAAATAAAAATTAGCAAAATTGGATGAAGAACACGCCCACTTTTTAAAAAAATTTTTTTTTTAAATTCAAATTTTAACAAAAAATTTAATATCTTTACTGTATATAAGTAAATTAAGTTAAAATTCAACTCCTGTAATGATATGATGAAACAAAATACAAACATAAAAGAAAATTTCAAAATGGGCGTGTTTCCGCCCAGTTTCATTTAGTTTGTCTAGAATACTTTTAATGCCATAAGTCGAACAAAAATTTACCAATCCTTCTCAAATTTGGTAGAGACATAGATTCTATGACGGTAACTGTTCTCTGTGAAAATGGGCGAAATCGGTGGAAACCACGCCCAGATTTTATACACAGTCCACCGTCTGTCCTTCCGCTCGGCCGTTAACACAATAACTTGAGCAAACAACGATATATCTTTACTAAACTTAGCCCACCTACTTATCTGAACTCACTTTATCTTGGTATAAAAAAATGGCCGAAATCCGATCATAACCACGCCCACTTTATCGATATCGAAAATTACGAAAAATGAAAAAAATGCCATAATTCTATACCAAATACGAAAAAAGGGATGAAACATAGTAGCTGGATTGGTTTATTGACGCAAAATATAACTTTGGAAAAAACTTTGTAAAATGGGTGTGACACCTACCATATTAAGTAGAAGAAAATGAAAAAGTTCTACAAGGCCAAATCAACAGCCCTTGGAATCTTGGCAGGAATACTGTTAGTGGTATTGCATATATAAATAAATTAGCAGTACCCGATAGATGATTTTCTGGATCACCTGGTCCACATTTTGGTCGATATCGCGAGAACACCTTCACATATACATCTAAGGGCCACTCGCTTTTAAAACCCTCATTAATACCTTTAATTTGATATCCATATCGTACAAACACATTCTAGAGTCACCCCTGGCCCACCCTAATGGCGATATCTCGAAAAGGCGTCCACCTATAGACCTAATGCCCACTCCCTCTTAAAATGCTCAGTAACACCTTTCGTTTGATACCCATATCGTACAAACATTCTAGACTCACCTCTGGCCCACCCTAATGGCGATATCTCGAAAAGGCGTCCACCTATAGACCTAATGTCCACTCCCTCTTAAAATGCTCAGTAACACCTTTCGGTTGATACCCATATCGTACAAACATTCTAGAGTCACCCCTGGCCCACCCTATTGGCGATGTCTCGAAAAGGCCTCCACCTATAGACCTAATGCTCACTCCCTCTTAAAATGCTCAGTAACACATTTCGTTTGATACCCATATCGTACAAACATTCTAAAGTCACCGCTGGCCCACCCTAATGGCGATATCTCGAAAAGGCGTCCACCTATAGACCTAATGCCCACTCCCTCTTAAAATGCTCAGTAACACCTTTCGTTTGATACCCATATCGTACAAACATTCTAGAGTCACCCTTGGTCCACCTTTATGGCGATATCTCGAAAAGGCGTCCACCTATAGAACTAAGGATTACTCCCTTTTAAAATACTCATTACCACCTTTCATTTAATACCCATATCGTATAAACACGTTCTAGAGTCACCCTGGCCCACCCTAATGGCGATATCTCTAAAAGGCGTCCACCTATAGACCTAATGCCCACTCCCTCTTAAAATGCTCAGTAACACCTTTCGTTTGATACCCATATCGTACAAACATTCTAGAGTCACCCTTGGTCCACCTTTATGGCGATATCTCGAAAAGGCGTCCACCTATAGAACTAAGGATTACTCCCTTTTAAAATACTCATTACCACCTTTCATTTAATACCCATATCGTATAAACACGTTCTAGAGTCACCCTGGCCCACCCTAATGGCGATATCTCTAAAAGGCGTCCACCTATAGACCTAATGCCCACTCCCTCTTAAAATGCTCAGTAACACCTTTCGTTTGATACCCATATCGTACAAACATTCTAGAGCCACCCTTGGTCCACCTTTATGGCGATATCTCGAAAAGGCGTCCACATATAGAACTAAGGATTACTCCCTTTTAAAATACTCATTACCACCTTTCATTTGATACCCATATCGTACAAACACATTCTAGAGTCACCCCTGGCCCACCCTAATGGCGATATCTCGAAAAGGCGTCCACCTATAGACCTAATGCCCACTCACTCTTAAAATGCTCAGTAACATCTTTCGTTTGATACCCATATCGTACAAACACATTCTAGAGTCACCCCTGGCCCACCCTAATGACGATATCTAGAAAAGGCGTCTACTTATAGACCTAATGCCCGCTCCCTCTTAAAATGCTCAGTAACACCTTTTTTTTTTTTTTTTTTTTAACACCTTTCGTTTGATACCCATATCGTACAAACATTCTAGAGTCACCCTTGGTCCACCTTTATGGCGATATCTCGAAAAGGCGTCCACCTATAGAACTAAGGATTACTCCCTTTTAAAATACTCATTACCATCTTTCATTTGATACCCATATCATACAAACAAATTCTAGAGTCAGCCCTGGTCCACCTTTATGGCGATATCCCTAAATGGCGTCCATCCATAGAACTATGGCCTACTCTCTCTTAAAATACTCTTTAATACCTTCCATTTGATACACATGTCATACAACCACATTCCAGGGTTCCCTAGGTTCATTTTCCTACATGGTGATTTTCCTTATTTTGTCTCCATAGCTCTCAACTGAGTATGTAATGTTCGGTTGCACCCGAACTTAGCCTTCCCTACTTGTTTTACCATAAGTTTACATGTACCATGTATAATGTCACGGCCAGGGTAATGCAGAAGGAACCAAATAAACTTCTAACAATACTCGAATCATCAGATACAATGGAGTTCAGTTGTTAACAAAATTAGCACCGTTTTCCGGCTGTTTGACCATCTTCAGTTAGGATAGATTCTATCTAAAGAATAGCAATGTGAGAGATGTCTTTATTTGACATTTTCGTTTTCACCAACATAGGGTGACCAAACCACGGTTAAATGGATAACTGTAACTATTTTGTAGAACGAATCAGAATAATATTAAGTGAATACACGAAAACTAGCCAAACAGCTGACTTTTGTCTACACTTTTTCCTTGCACTTAACTGAGACCGGAGCTTCAGTTAGCATGGAGAAAACGTAAATTTGGCTAGCATGTAGAGAAGGGACTACCTGAAGATGCTTAAAACGGCTCTATATAGTTTAAGGGATGTTTTCTCAAGTAAACTTTAAGTTTTATCCGTGCGATAAAACCGTTTTTGTTAATAAAATTTGTAATAATAGGGCAGATAAATTTTAAAGTTAACATAAGAAGGGGTGGTTTTCCCACTTTATTTCATTTTCTGTATGCTTAGCGGAGTGTGCCTAAAGCGTAATGGGGCTATATTCAATAAGTGTAAATTTTGAAATGTACATTTCTCTTTCATACAAATTATATGAAGAAGAACTCACAGTTACTGAATCTACCCCCTGATGATGAAGGTTTAGCAACCCTCGAAATGGATCTATCTTCGCAGCTTTGGCAGTTTTCTGGGAAATATTTCTATCATATATTCCAAAATAAAAATAATTTTTTAATTATAGATAAATAAAAAAAAAATTATCAGGCAATTAGCCCAGTCTAGGAAGGGTATTAAACGTAGAAAATAATCCACGATTTCTAGACGAAATATGAAACAATCAAAGAACGCACCATTACACAAGTTAAAATCTCTTATATCTGATCCTATAACTAGGGTCAACTGCTAAATATAATATGTTAATTATATGCATTGAAAAATTTTTTAAACTCGTTGGATTCTAGGCAGAGAGAATTCCTCTAATAATTATCATAAAAATGTTCGTTATTGGCCTTGAGCTCGAATCGAACCTGGAATCCTTTGTCAATTTGCCGATAAAAACAAAAAAAAAAACAAAACACCCCTTTTTAAATATTTGTATTTTAAATTTCGATAGTTGAGAGTGGCAACGGTTTTTAAAAATTTGACAAATTGTGACTCTGCGACAGCTTATGTCAAATAGGCCAAAGTGGAATTACCTTATTCTCTTGTTCGACAAAAAATTGTGGATATTCGCTGTTATTTTATCTTATTGTGCAATCTTTGTTTTCAAGCTCTAAGTGTATTTTTTATTTTCGACTTCTCTTATTTTTTCCCCAAGCATCCTCGTTTCATTTTAGCTCACTCATCTTATGAAGAATTTTCAACTACAATGCCTCGAACTTACTACTACTTATGTAACAATACAAGCACATATGTATGTACATCATCGTATACGACCATGATATAGCATTTACTCGAATGCTTATTGCCTCCGTACATGAATTGCATTCAACACAAATTGAATTGTATAAAAAGCATTCAATCTATTTCCAATTGAAAATTGAATAGTGGTGAACATCCTCCTATATAAAATGCATACATTTGCAACATACGTATATTAGAGCGGATCAAATTTTTTTCCCATCAGGAGTATAGCAAAAACGTAATCTACAGATGATTCTAAGAAAAATTGCTGAAGACACCATAGCTCTAAGTCCGATTTCGAGGTGCTCACTTTTGCAAAATAGATATTTTGCATTTGGTTTGGCCAAAAAATCTTCATAGCTTCTGATAGAATTATAGGAAAAGTATCATATTTGGCTTACTTTAAAGGTATTTTACGAACATTTCAGAATCTGTGTTAAGATCTATAGTGTTTTTGAATTTTATTAGAGATATCAGGATTAAATTATGAGAAATTAGCCTAAAATGAACTTTTAACTACTATATTATCATTTTTAACAAATTTCTTATGGAAAACATTTTTTTCTACTAAAACGAATTCGAAAAAAGAAAAACTGTCTGAATGAAAGTTGTTGGAAATATTCTGAACTTATTTTAGCTGTAAAAAAACAAAATTGTCCATAAGAAATTTGTTAAAATGATAATATAGTAGTTAAAAGTTCATTTTAGGCTAATTTCTCATAATTTAAGCCTGATATCTCTACTAAAATTCAAAAACACTATAGATATTAATACAGATTCTGAAATGTACGTGAAATACCTTTAAAGTAAGCCCAATATGATATTTTTCCTATAATTCTATCAGAAGCTATGAAGGTTTTTTGGCCAAACCCTGCATTCGAATGGAAAATATCTATTTTGCAAAAGTGGGCACGTCGAAATTGGACTTAGAACTATGGTGTCTTCAGCAATTTTTCTTATAATCATCTGTAGATTACGTTTTTTCTATACTCCTGATGGGAAAAAATCCATCTATACAATTTGACCCGCTCTAATATATGTATATATATATATATATATATATATATATATATATGTGCATTAAAATTTGCATACGTAGATACATATATAACTATTTGGTATTTGCATTATTCGAATTTTAAGTGCTATCGTTGGCCAGTAGGAATCTAGTTTTAAGCGCAAATCTGGTGTTCTGTAATAAGGCTCCGTAAATCTGTCGTTCTATATCATTTCATAACTATAGCAGCCTGCTTTCTTCACGGCTCTCTCAAACTCTATCTGTACCACTTGCAACACCTTTCCATATCTCTTTCACTCTTTTAAGCACTTTTCTACAGATTTTTGTTTATTGCTACTGGAAATCCTTATTGGGCATTAAATAAGTTTGTGGATTTTTGTTAACAGTTTCCATTGTTATATGTAATGCATTAATAATTATATTTCAGTATTGAATTTTTACTTACGGTTTTGTTATATTTGTACATTTAAGCTTACAGTTTCGTCAAAAGATGTTCGCATAAAAATGGGACCACCTTTATTGAATTATGATATGATTTAAAATCTGTGGCTTTTGTGAGCTGGAGGATGAAATGTCAGTTCACGTTCACTGCAAATGTATCGCCCTGACAAGGGAGATGCTCCCTCATCTAGGTTGCGTGAATCTCACTCCCGTCGTGATATGAAATTTAAAGACTCCAGAGGTACTTAAATACACTAAAAGCCTCTACAACTAGTAATAGGCTCAAAAGTGAAGCACAGTACATCTAAATAAAGGCCGCAGTTAATTGAGACCTAATGGTACAATGACAGCATGGCACTCTTAATGCACAACAAAAATGTCGTAAAGGGTGGGAAATTACGTGTTTTGTATAAATTAGCGCGAATTCGTAAAGGGGAAGCTAAAATTTTTGTTTAAAAAAATATTTCCAAAAACCTAAAAAATGACCGCTGACTACTCCGAAACCGTAATTCTTAGTAGTAAGCAAACAAGCAAGCAGTTAAGCACAGTAGTAAAGTTTTTTTAGTTACTGTCGAATTATCCTTTGTGAAACATCTGAACTGATGATGATAATGTGTCTGTTTTCGAAACGGAGCCATTTCAAAATACACAATGTTAGAATAACAGTTATTGTTGAGCTTATAATTTCCAAAAAATTTTAGTTTTTCGGGACTTCGTCTTAAAACAAACACCTTTTTACTACAAACGGTGCAAAACGTGTAAGGGATTTTAAACATTTATGCACGATCTTTGTTTTATTTCTGAATTTATGTTCCCAAAAAATGTAATAAGGCTCTGTCAAATGACGCTAAGTAATACCATCAGCTCCGTAGAATTGAGAAGGGCCTCTCCGAGTCATTCAAAATCAAAAGAGGCTTCCGAAAAGGTGACTCCCTTTCTTAAAATTTCATTAACGTAACACACTTCATTATAAGGGCATAAATTACTGGCTTATGCTGATGTTACTGACATTATTACCCTTAATAAATGCGCCACGTCTACTGCGCTCTCTGTGTTAGATCAAATGTCAAAAAAGGTAGGTCTTGCGGTAAATAACGACAAGGTGAATCAGTTGCTGTTTTCTATTAAAGAATCGCTGCATTCGCTCCTTGACAGCGACGTCACTGTCGACGGATATAAATTCGAGACAGTGAAGGATTTCGAGTACTTAGAAATCAGCACTTACAGTAAAAGCAATGTCAATTTAGAAATCAAACGGAGAATAGCTCTTGCCAATATGTGCAACCTTGGACTGAGTGGGCAATTGAAAAGTAAAGTGCCCTTCAGTCTAACAACAATCACGCACTGTAAGTCTCTCATCATATCCATCAGTCCTGATGAATGGGGCTGGCAATCATGGACGGTGTCGAAGATGACATTGTTTCCGAGAGAAAAGTTCTTCAGTAGATTTATGGTCCTGTCATCATCCTGGTATAAGGATGAGTTGTATGAGCCTTATGAAGATATGTAGGTAGTGCAGCCAATAAAGAACCAAAAGTTTCTACAGCTAAGTCATGATATGCGAATGGCCTAAGACCCTCCGGCCAATAAAAATGTCAATCGACAATGCAGTTTAGAAGCAGAGGAAGGGGAACTGGGCTATGAGAGGCAGGTGGAGAAAGACTTGACCTCTCTTGGTGCTGACAATAGGCGTCAGTGATGGGGAAACAGCGATGTTTTTGTTTTTGTTGTAGCAATAATGACACTCCTCGAAAGTCTTGGGGAGTGTTAACGATGGTGATGGTTCTTTGCCGGATACAGATCCGGTACGTTCCGGTAACAAGCACCATTAAGGTACTAGCCCGAACATCTCGGGAACGATTTAATATGACCACATGAAACCTTTTAGGCCGTACTGTACTCCCACCCCAGAGATCCGTGATTATCTTGGGGTCGCCAGAGCCTCGGCTGTTGAAGAAATAGGAATCGTTACGGGGATTTGAGGTTGACAATAGTGTTGAAGAAGCTATAGGTTGCACTGGCAGCCCATTGAAAGGGTTGCACTACACAACCCCTTGAATCAATTTGGTATTTTAGTCACTTCTTACGACAGGCATACCTGGCGCGTATATTCTAAGCCCCCTAACCCGCTGGTGATCCGATGGCTTGCGTGACTTGTTACGAAACCACCCAAATTAGGCGTTTAATAGCCAATTAATGATGATGACGATGATGATTCAGAATATACCACTGTTTCAGGGAGTTTAGAGTTGCTGGAGGCTTGCGGATTCTGCGAAACATTATGCTTATTTTTTTCCAATTTCTCTTAATTTTTTACTACTTTGAGGATGTCCACGTATGAACAATAGCATGAGCTTCAGTGTATTGCATCGAGACGGGCGGGTCTGTGCTTCGTGGGTGCCACCTTCATGATTTTTCAAGTCTTTTGTGCATTTTTCGTCTTCTTTGGCCGCATCATCGGCGTTGGCTTTGCATTTATGTTGCGCGCTTTTTGCCACAGTTGGGGAAGTCTGCAACTGCTTCACATTCCAGCAAGCCGTATTCGACTTTTTTAGTGCAATCACGGCTTGCTCAGTAGATTCATACCCATACATATATATATCTGAATTTTTAAGTCAAAGCATTGTCTTCCGTAGAAGAGTACATATAGAAACAAGGTTAAACGTCTTCATGTAACAAAGAACTTTATTAACTGAATTCAATATCACACTCTTCTTAATCTAAAGCTTTCTTAGAATTATGATACATTTCTTGTGAGTAAAGCTAGGAGTGTATGTATGAACAGGTGTATGTCGTATCCGTTGTATGTATATAAGTATGTAGTTTCCGATTAGCATCGCTTAAGCGGAAACTGATGCAACCGATGTTATGTGTAATATGTGAAAGTGAGAAGATTCTCAATAAATAGATGATTTGTGTGAGAGAAGTCTTCAATAAATGAATGTAGAGTGTGAGAGTGCTTCTCAATAAGTAATATGTATATGTGTTATAAAAGTAGGTGGGATCGTAATGTAACTATATAATGACAATGCCAAAACAGGATTTAAACAATTTTTGAAGTTTTTTTATATCCTTAATAGGGTAAACATGTATAACTTTTCGATTTTTATACTCAGCGTGCTTTGCACACAGAGTATATTAACTTTGATTGGATAACGTTTGGTTGTACAGGTATAAAGGAATCGAGATAGATATAGACTTCCATATATCAAAATCATCAGTGTCGAAAAAAAAATTTGATTTAGCCATGTCCGTCCGTCCGTTAACACGATAACTTGAGTAAATATTGAGATATCTTCACTAAATTTGGTACACGAACTTATCTGGACCCAGAATAGATTGGTATTGAAAATGAGAGAAATCGGATGATAACCACGCCCACTTTTTATATATATAACATGGAAAGCACAAAAACCTAAATGTTGAAATTTGACATGTGGACTGATATTGACTCTTGATAAAAATTTGAAAAAATTTTTTTAAATGGGCGTGGCACCGCCCACTTGTGACAAAATCAATTTTACAAATATTATTAATCATAAATCAAAAATCGTTAAACCTATCGTAACAAAATTTGGCAGAGAGGGTACTTTTACTATAGGGAATGATTTGAAGAAAAATTAACGAAGTCGGTTCAGGACTGCGCCCACTTTTATATAAAAGATTTTAAAAGGGTAGTGGACGAATAAAATAAGCTATATCTTTGTAAAAAAGAGCTTTGTGTCAATAGAATTTTACTTTTTAAATTGAATTATAACATTAAATTGGAAAACACTAAAATTTTTTAAATTGGGTGTGGCACCGCTCCTTTTATGACTAAGCAATTTTCTATGTTTCGGGAGCCATAACTCGAAGAAAAATTACCATATCGGAATGAAGTTTTGTACGAATATTTTCCTTATAGCAGAAAATATTTCTAGCAAAAACGGAATTGGTTAAAGACCCGGCAACTTAGATAGAAAACAAGTCTAAAAGGGCCGTAGACTAGAATAATAAGCTATAACTTAGCAAACAATTTTTGAATCAATGACATTTCACTTATCAAGTGATACTGTAAGAGAAAATGGGGAGAAATTTTTCTTTTAAACGGGCGGTGCCCCGTGTTATGTACAAAAGTAATTTCTCTGAAATGAAATGTGCAATTGAAGCTCACGCTGAGTATATAATTTTGGGTTACACCCGAACTTAGACACCTTTACTTGTTCCTTCTGAATATGTATTTTCTTTGATATGAAATAAATCATTTAGTTAAGTCAAAAGTTAACCTTTTCTCCTTTTTGTCTCCTTTCAGTTGCGCTTCTTGCCATTCATCTTGTGCCACATGCAATGGTTCCGCCGAATCACAATGCATTACCTGTCGTTCAGGTCGCTTTGCTTTCGATGGGAAATGTTTAAACAATTGCCCAGATGGTTACTATGCGGACAAAAAACGTCAGGAATGTGTTGCCTGCCCCACCGGCTGTGCAACGTGCAGCAGCAATGGCTTTTGTTTGACGTGCCGTGAAAATTGGACTCGCAATAAGAAGGGCAAATGTATCGTAGCAGGCAGTGAAAACTGTGATGAATGTGAGTGTGAACAAATTTTAAATTATGTTACTTTGCATATTACTTCTTATATGCCACATTTTATGCTTGTAATAAACAAGTTGGACAGTGTCTGTCCGAAAAATATTAGCTCTACCTGAGGCAGTATTCGCGTGAAAGAAATAAAACAAAAACTCTCGAAAAGTTAAGTTAAGCCCATCGGTTGTCCATTTACCCATTCTCAAAATTATTTAAAGCTTGATGTCCATAGATAAAGGTGATCCTTATAAAACAAATTTCCGATTTTTTCCATTCTCAACTCTGGAAACTGAAATACCAAAACCCAAAGTATCACATGTATCCCCAATCGGGCCCTTCATTTTTGTGCTATTTTTATACTCAGTTGAGCAGAGCTCACAGAGTATATTAACTTCGTACGCAAAACGGTAATCCGTAACGGCATAAACTAATCAGATAGGTATAGACTTCTATATATCAAAATTATCTGGGCGAAAAAAGAAATTCATTTAGCCATGTCCGTCCGTCCGTCCGTCCGTCCGCCCTTTAACACGATAACTTGAGTAAATTTTGAAGTATCTTGATTAAATTTGGTATGTAGGTTCCTGGGCACTCATCTCAGATCGCTATTTAAAATGAACAACATCGGACTATAGCCACGCCCACTTTTTCGATATCGAAAATTTCGAAAAATCTAAAAAGTACGGTAATTCATTACCAAAGACGGATAAAGCGATGAAACTTGGTAGGTGGGTTGAACTTATGACGCAGAATAGAAAATTAGTAAAATTTTGGACAATGGGCGTGATACCGCCCACTTTTAAAAGAAGGTAATTTAAAAGTTTTGCAAGCTTTAATTTGGCAGTCGTTGAAGATATCATAATGAAATTTGGCAGGAACGTTACTTCTATTACTATATGTATGCTTAATAAAAATTAGCAAAATCAGAGAACGACCACGCCCATTTAAAAAAAAAAATATTTCAACATTCAACCCCAGTAATGATATGATGCAACAAAATACAAAAATAAAAGAAAATTTCAAAATGGGCGTAGCTCCGCCCTTTTTCATTTCATTTGTCTAAGATACTTTTAATGCTATAAGTCGAACAAAAATTTACCAATCCTGGTGAAATTTGGTAGGGGCTTAGATTCTAGGACGATAACTGTTTTTACTAAACTCAGTCCACCTACTTATTTGAACTCACTTTGTATTGTTATAAAAGATGGCTGAAATCCGACTATGACCACGCCCACTTTTTCGATATCGAAAATTACGAAAAATTAAAAAACTGCCATAATTCTATACCAAATACGAAAAAAGGGATGAAACATGGTAATTGGATTGGTTTATTGACGTAAAATATAACTTTAGAAAAAAAACTTTGTAAAATGGGTGTAACACCTACCATATTAAGTAAAAGAAAATGAAAAATTTCTGCAGGGCGAAATCAAAAGCCCTTGAAATCTTGGCAGGAATCCTATTCGTGTTATTACATATATAAATAAATTAGCGGTACCCGACAGATGATGTTCTGGGTCACCCTGGTCCATATTTTGGTCGATATCTCGAAAACGCCTTCACATATACAACTACCACCACTCCCTTTTAAAACCCTTTATTCCTTTAATTTGATACTCATATCGTACAAGCATATTCTAGAGTGACCCCTAGTCCACCTTTATGGCGATATCTCGAAAAGGCGTCCACCCATAGAACTAAGGCCCACTCCCTTTTAAAACACTTATTATCACCTTTCTTTTGATACCCATATTGTACAAACGCATACAACCCTGGTCCACCTTTATAACGATATCTCGAAAAGGCGTCCACCCATAGAACTAAGGCCCACTCCCTTTTAAAATAGTCATTATCACCTTTCATTTGATGCCCATATCGTACAAGCAAATTCTAGGGTCACCCCTGGTCCACCTTTATGGCGATATCCCTAACACATTCCAGGGTTACCCTAGGTTCATTTTCCTACATGGTGATTTTCCCTTATTTTGTCTCCATAGCTCTCAACTGAGTATGTAATGTTCGGTTACACCCGAACGTAGCTTTCCTTTCTTGTTTACTTTGAAAAGAGTTTTGCAAATACTCCAAGTATATTTCTGCCATGAAAAGCCTTTCAGTGAGAATTCAACCGCCTTGCAGATGTAGTGCGGAGTCGGCATAAAACAAGTAGGTCTCGACCCACCAAAAATTAACAGGAGCGCGACGCAAGTTGGAAGAGAAGCTCCATCTTAATCTCTTCGGAGGTTGCTTACGTTGAACTGGTCGGTGAATAAAGACCTCGAATAGACTGAATGTATCCATAGTGTTAATAGAATTTGTTTGATGACGAACCAGACGAATTCAAATGAGGTATCAGGACTTATGTTATAGAATAACTCCGTCCTCCTGGCAAATACTAGAAGCTTTATAGGATCTAGACTAATTGCTGGCCTGCAGTCCCTTATAACTGGAGCCTTGTCCTGGCGAACGCAGGACATAAGCACAAAACGTGCTCAACAATTTATTTCTGCAGCTTACACATCCTACACCTGCTGTTACTGACGAGACCTAACTTATAAGCATGTGACGCCAGAAGGAAATGTCCAGTTAGTACACCCATCGTGAGCCCAAAGTCTTCGCACTTCACAGATGGGGAACATTTTATGAGTCTTATCTCTTCGGAGGTAAGTCGCGTCAAGTATTTATAGAAAATGCGTCGTGCTAATTTTTAATTGTTTTTTACAACTCCGTATGACATCTGTATAGCAGATGAATTTTATCTGAAAACCTTTTCAATGCCGGAATACACTCGTAGTGTTTGGTAAACTGCTGGCAAGAGCCAATAAATTTATCCGAAAATAAAAATCGGATATAATGAAAATTTTCCTTTCCGGAGATACTATCCATAACCGCGCTTAATACCATTAGCCCTCAGAAAACTACGGATTAAGTCAAGCCAAACGCCATTATAAGAAAGTGCTTTACACAAACGGCTATTACGCGCCCATACAATTTTTCCAGGTTTCTTCCTTACTGCCTAAAAAGATAGACCGCAATTCTATGCAGGCACCGCAGAGTGGCGTCGTAATCCCACTTTTGGTTTAACATATCAAAGCTCTTTCCTTAACAAACGGCGCTGCTTTTATTTGCTATGCTCACGACTGTGCGGTAGCGGCAAAAGACCCTGGCCCACCACCGCAGAACAAATTGTTCATGACTTGTCTGCTATTATTCATGATGCTAAGAACTTGTGTTATTATGAATCTCTAAAAATTTCCCCTTGCACAGGAGCTGTCTTTTGAATTTTCAGAAACCGATTTTCCTATGCTATTCACAAACGATATCTCTACGGGGAAAGGCAGGTATATCAAGTACTTGTGAAGTTCGATGTGTGAACATACCTAAAAAACAAATGCTTCGCAATTAAATAGAGTTCGTGTAGGGGCAGACGTTAAAGCAAAGGAGAGGTAACTTTACCAGAAACAACTAATTTCAGGCTACATGAGAAGAGTCATTGCCTTAGCGGTATTGTCTTAGCGGTATATGTTTCATAACAAACCAATGCGCCGTTAATAACTAATCGATATCACGCCGATCGCAAATTGTCAACATTCCTGCCACAAATCGGTATTTTCAATAATAAGCCGACGACAATTCAGTTACTTTTTGATGACAAAACTGTAATTTATTTATATGATACCGATAGCTTTCGATCGATAATCGATGATTTTTTTGAAAACAAATCAATCACTTTTTGAAAATCAATCGTTAACTTTTCAACAAAAAAGCGATAGCACGCTACTACCAAATTGGTAGAATTTTGATAAAAAATCGATAACTTTTGTATAACATCGATAAATGTCCGATAATTATACGGTAAATTTTTGTGTAGCAAATCGATTACTTTTCGAAAGCAAAACAGAAACTCGCCGATAACAAACGAATAATTCGGCGATAACCTTTGTGATCGGTAGCAAGTTTATAAAACTACGACAACAAATCGGTAACTCGTTTATAACTCTGTTACTCTTTTATACCTCGTCTAATACCTTGCCGATAAAAATCGAATAGCGCACCCATTTTTCGTCGATAACAAACCGATAACTCATCGATAGAAACCGTTAACACTTCGTTAACAAATTGATAACATGCCGTCTTGTTTTGATTCCGGCTTCGGTTTTTGCTTAAATTTTGTATTCAAAACTTTCCTTTCCTCTCCATTCCTGTTCTTTTTCACCATTCATGAAAATGAACTGACAAATATGTATGTTAGTTTTCTCCGAATCTTAAAATAAGCAGAAGAGATAAACCCACCCCACAAGTAAGGATGACGACCTGAGTTGCTTAAGCCACGTACATCTCTCCGTCTGACTTCGTGAACGAAAACTAGTTCCTTAGTTTTTAAGGTATCTAGATGAAATTTAATAACCGGGTATATTTTGAGGCGTCCGATTAGAAATTTTTTGTAACTGTGTCGGACCACAAAAGGTTACCTATATCTCCCACAAAACTGATTTTTCCAATTTATAAACTAGTAGCTACAAATTTCATGGGATGCTTACATTATGGCATAAAGATTTTAATCATATACATTAGGGCGGGTCAAATTGTATGGGGGAAAAAACTTCAGGTTCACATCCAGTTTCTGAATCTATGGGTCATACTGAGTAATATTGTCCATGGGACCATAGGTCTGAAATGAATTTCGAGCCTCCCTAATTTTGTTAGAAAATTTTATATCCCAATCCGAATCCGAATTTGACATATATTTTCATGTATTTTATTTTTGAGAGCCGCTACACGCATTGGGATATAAAATTTTCTAACAAAATTAGGGAGGCTCGAAATTAATTTCAGACCTATGGTCCAATGGACAATATTACTTAGTATGACCCATAGATTCAGAAACTGGATGTGCACCTGAAGTTTTTTTTCCCCCATACAATTTGGCCCGCCCTAATATACACATACGATGGCGGCCACCGTGGTGTGATGGTAGCGTGCTCCGCCTATCACACCGTATGCCCTGGGTTCAACTCCCGGGCAAAGCAACATCAAAATTTTAGAAATAAGATTTTTCAATTAGAAGAAAATTTTTCTAAGCGGGGTCGCCCCTCGGCAGTGTCTGGCAAACGCTCCGATTGTATTTCTGCCATGAAAAGCTCTCAGTGAAAACTCATCTGCCTTGCAGATGCCGTTCGGAGTCGGCATAAAACATGTAGGTCCCGTCCGGCCAATTTGTAGGGAAAAATCAAGAGGAGCACGACGCAAATTGGAAGAGAAGCTCGGCCTTAGATCTCTTCGGAGGTTATCGCGCCTTACATTTATTTTTTTTTTTTTTAATATACACATACATCATAAAGATTCCTTACAGTCGATTATTCCTATTTTACGAATCGGATAAGGTTATTGCTTAGCTCTTTTGCATGAGGTCTTCGTTTCTTTTCTAGCCTTGCTTTATCTTCGCAACCGCGACGATAACCAAAAGCACCTTTATTTTCATACACTTCATTATCGACATTGTTTTGTTCCATTTTCTTCTTTAGTTTTAACTAATTTTTCTTTTCACTCAATTTTTTTATACCTTTCATGAAAATGAAATGGTATATTAATTTCGTCACGAAACCGAAAATTGTAAGTCCTTAAAGGAAAATAGATAGACCCATCATTAAGTATACCGAAATAATCAGGTTGAAGAGCTGAGTTGATTTAGCCATGTCCGTCTGTCCGTCTGTCCGTCTGTCTGTTTGTATGCAAACTAGTCCCTCAATTTTTGAGATATCTTGATAAAATTTGGTGAGCGGGTGTATTTGGGTGTCCGATTAGACATTTGTCGGAACCGACCGGATCGGACCACTATAGCATATATCCTCCATACAACCGATTTTTCAGAAAAAGAGGATTTTTGTAATATCTTACCCAATTTAACAGATTGAAGCTTCAAGCTTCACCATATACTTTCGTATATTGCACGTCTTGTTGCCTGAAAAAATTGATGAGATCGGTCGTATATATAGTATATATCCCCCACAACCGATTGTTCAGATAAGGAATTTTTCGTAATTACTGCCCTATTTTAAGAGCTAGAGGCTTCAAATTTCAGCGAATGCTTACGTATATAGCATATATTGTTGTCTGAAAAAATCATGAAGATCGGTGGTATATATAGTATATATATGGTGGTATATATAGCATATATATATAGTATATATATATATATATATATATATTCGCAAATTTTAGCCCCATTTTAACAGCGAGAAGCTCCAAATTTCACAGAATAGTTACGTATATAGCATATATTATTGTCTGAAAAAATCATAGAGATCAGTTGTATATATAGTATATATCTCATACAACCGATTGTTCAGATAAGAAACTTTTCGCAATTTCTACCCAATTTTAACAGCTATAAGCTTCAAATTTCACCGATTGCTTACGTATATAGCATATATTGTTGTCTGAAAAAATCATAGAGATCGGTTGTATATATAGTATATATCTCATACAACCGATTGTTCAGATAAGAAACTTTTCGCAATTTCTACCCCATTTTAACAGCTATAAGCTTCAAATTTCACCGATTGCTTACGTATATAGCATATATTGTTGTCTGAAAAAATCATAGAGATCGGTGGTATATATAGTATATATCTCATACAACCGATTGTTCAGATAAGAAACTTTTCGCAATTTCTACCCCATTTTAACAGCTATAAGCTTCAAATTTCACCGATTGCTTACGTATATAGCATATATTGTTGTCTGAAAAAATCATAGAGATCGGTTGTATATATAGTATATATCTCATACAACCGATTGTTCAGATAAGAAACTTTTCGCAATTTCTACCCCATTTTAACAGCTATAAGCTTCAAATTTCACCGATTGCTTACGTATATAGCATATATTGTTGTCTGAAAAAATCATAGAGATCGGTGGTATATATAGTATATATCTCATACAACCGATTGTTCAGATAAGAAACTTTTCGCAATTTCTACCCCATTTTAACAGCTATAAGTTTCAAATTTCACCTATTGCTTACGTATATAGCATATATTGTTGTCTGAAAAAATCATAGAGATCGGTTGTATATATAGTATATATCTCATACAACCGATTGTTCAGATAAGAAACTTTTCGCAATTTCTACCCCATTTTAACAGCTATAAGCTTCAAATTTCACAGATTGCTTACGTATATAGTATGTATTGTTGTGTCAAAAAAGCATAGAGATCGGTGATATATATAATATATATATGATGGTATATATAGTATATATATATAGTATATATATATTTTTTTTGCGATTTCGGCCTCATTTTAACAGCTATAAGCTTCAAATTTCACCAAATGCTTACGTGTATAGCATATATTGTTGTCTGAAAAAATCATAGAGATCGGTGGTATATATATTATATACCCCATATAAGCTCTAATTTTTGCCCCCTTTTTACGGCTAGAAGCTTCAAAATTCATCAAATTTCATCAAATAGTCACGTCATATATTGTTGAGATACGTGATTCGTAATCATAGTTTTTACACGCAGACCACAAAAAACCTGAAACTTTGCATCCTCACACAAAGTACCTACCTGTTTTTTATTTTATATTTATCTTAAAAATCGTTAAGGTATGTAGATCTGTTCACTATATATTTCTTATTTTATACATCCGATTATTCTGAGATTACGAGCGGGATAAGATTATTGTTCAGCCCCATTCATGAAAGGTATGAAGTCTTCGGCACAGCCGAAGACAGTCCCGTTTTTACTTGTTTCTATCGTTGTTTACGTGCGCATCTTGCGCAGCAAAATACAAAAGTCTCATATCAAATATCAACAGAAATCAGCTGTTCTATCATTCAAGCATCTGTCAATAAAAACTTACATGTGCTTGCGCTGCCATCTGGCCATTGTTAGCAGCTGCCAGTAATGCAGTATTAGTCTTAATCAAATATTCACAATAGGGCCATATTACAAATAGATTTCTTTGTGTGCTCACAATCGTTTATTTTCATCAAATCTTTTATAATAAAATATAGCTAAACAAAAGCACTACGACCAATAATGCCCAATCCATCTTTACAACCTAAACTTTATATATAGATTTGGATTCCAAATAAGAGCGAAAAAGGGACCTGCGCATAAAAGCAGCAATTAGAAGTAATATATAAGATAACTTGGTAGCTTAAATTGAGGTTATGTAACGAATAGAGTGGAAGGCAGTCGAATGGAAGGGAATGAAGAACAGGAGGAAGAGCAGAGATTCATTGCCTCACCATATTTTCAATCTATGTATCAAATAACTAAATACTTGAATATAAGCAACTGTTTTCTCTTAACTACTGCATATAAGGTGTCTTTAGTGTTATATATTCCCAAATTAATAATTTATTTTGCATTGTCTAAAAAGTTTCGTAATATGGCCATTAGTGATTTTTGTGTGCTAATTTTGAGTGATCATTTGTTACTTGAGTTACTTGTTAAGATTAACAATATCTTCTGCACTCATTGATTTCCATCAACTGATTTGCTGTCTTATTTCGCTCGTATCAAACCTATCATGTACATTGATCTCACATTACGCTTCGCACACTTGCACTACGCTTACATACTAGATTTCCCTATACATTGAGCAAAGATATTTACACATCAAATTTATATTGTAATTTCTCCAAATGCTTATAACAAACTTACATTAATTTACACCACATTTATTCAAGAAAATATATCTCAAGCTAATTACCGTACATATATCACTTGCATACAAAATTTCGCAATCTCATATCGTCATTGTCATTATTAATTTGCTCCAGGTGAAGTAAATGCGAAGAATGTGACGAATGAGACGCCATAATAAGCAAACTCACGAAACATTGAAATAACGGTATGGTATAAAAACAACAAGCTAAATATAAGTATAAATAATATGAAATTCTGTAAGAATAACACGTGCACACACATACATATTTATATATTTACTTTATATGTTACATATAAATTCGCTCAAGAAGTCAATTTGTGAAATGTTGCGTATACGCCATGTACAACGCGCCAGTATCGGTGAATATGTGTTTTAGCGTGATGCATTTGGCGATGATTGTGCATTTAAGTACATTAGGCCGATTGAAAAAAAGGCATTTACTTTTTGTAATCCTCGGATGAAATGGATTCACAATGGAAGTAGGGAGGGACGTGTAGATGATAGCAGATTCAATACGAGTGTATACCGATGGTACTAAATTAATGGAAAGGAAGCTTTCACATCACTGTTGTGAATGCACGTGAAACATATTACTTACTTACTTAATTGGCGCTTAACCGTCTAAACGGTTATGGCCGTCCAACAAGGCGCGCCAGTCGCTCCTTCGCTCCGCCAACCGGCGCCAATTGGTCAATCCAAGGGAAACATATAGCCGTGACAAAATAAGGAGCAGAACTATACATTGATAGGTTGGTGGCTACAAAAGACAATAATCGCGCATGGACCTTCATTCTTCTCATGCTTATAAGTTAAGCCTCTTCAATCATAAGCAATTGTGGAGTGACCTCCATTTTTTCACAAAATATGCTTGGCAGGACCATATATGCGATACTTAGTAGAGTTGTCCATCGATTTTTCACCTCGTCAAAGTTAGCCGGGTTTTAGGAATATCTGTTCCATCATCATCGGTTGTGGGCTCGGGCTATATCTTCCACGGATGCTTTATAGCTTTCTCCATTCAAGAGGTTAGAAAATTATACCTTCCTCCAGCTTTTACTACATTTTTTGATAAGATTTGTTTTTGTTTAAGCCAACAACTTACATTCTTCTCACCCACGGCTTTTTGACTCTAATTTGCTCTTTCTAAAAATACGCCTTATTTTACAAGTTAATATAAGAAAAATCCTCAGCATGCCAAGCTTTTTCGCATAGTACTTAATTCTCTTCAAAAGTTTTCTCCTATAGATAAAAACGATGATGAAATTTTTAAAGAAATAAAAAAAGATATGTGAAGATTTTAATTAAATATACGACTCATAGTTTTTTGATTTAGCCTAATGTACTTATAATCAACATATGTACATACATACTACGTGCAGTGCATCATTTTTTTGCTATTTTATATAAAATGCATGCCAGTGTTGGCTGCTGTACGCACGTAACTGCTGATGACAGGATTTTGGATGAGACTCTCAGCAACTTTACAAATGTGTGGCGACAATCACGACGCTGAATGATAATGACAGACAAAAAAGTGAGAGCGAGTGAAAGTATGTGCGAGGTGCTGGTGTTGGGTAGTAAGGCAATGGGTAACAAAATATCTGAATAAATTACACAAGACAATGAGAAAGAACAAGTCTGCTTTCTTGGTAGAGCTGAAGGCCCAACTTTATATGAATAAGTAACTAATGGGTAACTCTGTTTTTAATTATCGGTATCCTTCAAAAAGGAACGTGAACTGAAACAATAACGTAATATTTTTTTTGGCAAGTAAAGGGTCAACAAATCCATATTTCATAAAAACACATTGTCTATGTCCTAAGGACAAATACACACTCCCACACTTGAAGGAAGGGTAAGGAGGAAGCAGCAGCTTTCCGTAACAAGAAAGTCATTTGAGACGGAGATGGCGTGACGTATATAGAAGCATGCGATGGGCGGAATAGGTGAAGATGGAATTTACACCTATGGAGATGTGATTGGCAATCGCCTTATAGCCGAAGAAGCAGCGGAGCAGCGCAACAACAACAAAACGGTGACGCAACAGGGACGGAGAGAGCAACAGAGTGACGACAGCAGTAGCTGTGCAGTAGGGCAACCAACAGCGATCGTAGGCGACGAAGTGCATGTCAGTGCATATCAAGGAAAGGAGCGTCAATTATAGGGACCAGGCATGGTGACCTTCAGTCAGTTGCAGTTAACCCTTCCTCACTTAGCTTTGAGATGAGCGAGATAATTTTAAATGCGCAACACGTTGTCCCCCAAGCGATGGGTGACCCGTATCAAGGCATCACCCCTTCCTTTCAGTCAGTCAAGAGATAGCACTGCCTTTAATAAGGCAATCACATCCTCCGGCTAACCTGCAAAGGAATTCAGTGCCAACAATATATTTGTGTCTTCCATACTGCCCCTCTTATGACGGGTTTAAGAAATTAGCGATTAATTTGGCATTTCAGGGAATTGCCATTTACTGTGAATCGCCATGTGATATTTGAGTAGTTGTTGCAACAAAATGCCACTCTACTGAATTGCAATATGAAAGTCGTTTCGCTGTTTGTAGAACGAGTTATTCGACAAAGAAAACACTCGGTTCCCGTAGCTTATTCTACTCGTGCTATTAAGCACTCAACTTTTTTAGACGCTTCGGGATGACGTGACATGTCAGTTGGAATTACATACTATTTCAATTTTATGTAATTCGCTGCGTATATCATCCGTTCAACTTGGTTAACTTTTCCTTTTGAATTATATGTAATTATACTCAGTTGAGCAGAGCTCACAGAGTATATTAAGTTTGATGATGGATAACGGTTGGTTGTACATATATAAAGGAATCGAGATAGATATAGACTTCCATATATCAAAATAATCAGGATCGAAAAAAAATTTGATTGAGCCATGTCCGTCCGTCCGTCCGTCCGTCCGTCCGTCCGTTAACACGATAACTTGAGTAAATTTTGAGGTATCTTGATGAAATTTGGTATGTAGGTTCCTGAGCACTCATCTCAGATCGCTATTTAAAATGAACGATATCGGACTATAACCACGCCCACTTTTTCGATATCGAAAATTTCGAAAAACCGAAAAAGTGCGATAATTCATTACAAAAGACCGATAAAGCGACGAAACTTGGTAGATGAGTTGAACTTATGACGCAAAATATAAAATTAGTAAAATTTTGGACAATGGGCGTGGCACCGTCCACTTTTTAAAGAAGGTAATTTAAAACTTTTGCAAGCCGTAATTTGGCAGTCGTTGAAGATATCATGATGAAATTTGGCAGGAACGTTACTCTTATTACTGCATGTACGCTTAATAAAAATTAGCAAAATCGGAGAAGGACCACGCCCACTTTTAAAAAAAAAATTTTTTTAAAGTAAAATTTTAACAAAAAATTTAATATCTTTACAGTATATAAGTAAATTATGTCAAGATTCAACTCCAGTAATGATATGGTGCAACAAAATACAAAAATAAAAGAAAATTTAAAAATGGGCGTGGCTCCGCCCTTTTTCATTTAATTTGTCTAGGATACTTTTAATGCCATAAATCGAACAAAAATTAACCAATCCTTTTGAAATTTGGTAGGGGCATAGATTTTATGGCATTAACTGTTTTCTGTGAAAATGGGCGAAATCGGTTGATGCCACGCCCAGTTTTTATACACAGTCGTCCGTCTGTCCTTCCGCATGGCCGTTAACACGATAACTTGAGCAAAAATCGATATATCTTCACTAAACTCAGTTCACGTACTTATCTGAACCCACTTTACCTTGGTATGAAAAATGAACGAAATCCGACTATGACCACGCCCACTTTTTCGATATCGAAAATTGCGAAAAATGAAAAAATGCCATAATTCTATACCAAATACGAAAAAAGGGATGAAACATGGTAAGGTAATTGGATTGTTTTATTGACGCGAAATATAACTTTAGAAAAAACTTTATAAAATGGTTGTGACACCTACCATATTAAGTAGAAGAAAATGAAAAAGTTCTGCAGGGCGAAATAAAACACCCTTAAAATCTTGCCAGGTATTACATATATAAATAAATTGGCGGTATCCAACCGATAATGTTCTGGGTCACCCTAGTCCACATTTTGGTCGATATCTGGAAAAAGCCTTCACATATACAACTACCACCACTCCCTTTTAAATCTCTCATTAATACCTTTAATTTGATACCCATATCGTACAAACTCATTCTAGAGTCACCCCTGGTCCACCTTTATGGCGATATCTCGAAAAGGCGTCCACCTATAGAACTAAGCCCCACACCCTTTTAAAATACTCATTAACACCTTTCTTTTGATACCCATATTGTACAAACAAATTCTAGGGTCACCCCTGCTCCACCTTTATGGCGATATCTCGAAACGGCGTCCACCTATGGAACTAAGGAATACTCCCTTTTAAAATACTCATTATCACCTTTCTTTTGATGCCCATATTGTACAAACAAATTCTAGGGTCACCCCTGGTCCACCTTTATGGCTATATCTCGAAAATGCGACCACCTATACAACAACCACCACTCCCTTTTAAAACCCTCACTAATACCTTTAATTTGATACCCATATCGTACAAACACATTCTAGAGTCACCCCTGGTCCACCTTTGTGGCGATATTCCGAAAAGGTGTCCACCTATAGAACTAAGCCCCACACCCTTTTAAAATACTCATTAACACCTTTCTTTTGATACCCATATTGTACAAACAAATTCTAGGGTCACCCCTGGTCCACCTTTATGGCGATATCGCGAAACGGCCTCCACCTATGGAACTAAGGATTACTCCCTTTTAAAATACTCATTAACACCTTTCCTTTGATACCCATATTGTACAAACAAATTCTAGGGTCACCCCTGGTCCACCTTTATGGCGATATCTCGAAACGGCGTCCACCTATGGAACTAAGGATTACTCCCTTTTAAAATACTCATTAATACCTTTAATTTGATATCCATATCGTACAAACGCATTCTAGAGTCACCCCTGGTCCACATTTATGGCGATATTTCGAAAAGGCGACCACCTATAGAACTAAGGCCCACTCCCTTTTAAAATACTCATTAACACCTTTCGTTTGATGCCCATATTGTGCAAACGCATTCTAGAGTCACCCCTGGTCCATCTTTACGGCGATATCTCGAAAAGGCGTCCATCTATAGAACCTAGGTCCACGCCCTTTTAAAATACTCATTAATACCTTTCATTTGATACCCATATCGTACAAACGCATTCTAGGGTCAACCCTGATCCACCTTTATGGCTATATCCCTAAATGGCGTCCACCTATAGAACTATGGCGCACTCCCTCATAAAATACTCTTTATGCCTTTCATTTCATACACATGTCATACAAACACATTCCAGGGTTTCCCTCGGTTCATTTTCCTACATGGTTATTTTCCCTTATGTTGTCACCATAGCTCTCAACTGAGTATGTAATGTTCGGTTACACCCGAACTTAACCTTCCTTACTTGTTTTAGATGTATTTAACATCAAAATTTACATATATCGAAATGAAGTTTTGGATTATTTTTTCGGAATACATTTTGAAATACAATTGACTTTTTCTTTCACTTGAGCTTTTCTGAAATAAATATAATGTTTTCTGAATTACATTTACACATTTCTGATATTCATCTGAGCTTTTCTTGAAATACCATTGATTTTTCTGAAATACATTTTATTCCCAAATGCAGTTGGAAAAATGATAGAGGACTATATAATATTAAAATTAAAAGCTTTCAAGGGATAACTTTTCCATGCTATGAACAATATTTTCACTATACCAAAGGTTACAGCTTCCTATGTGGCTCACCCTTATATATAAACGTATGAATTGGAATCGGCGGCCACCGTGGTGTGATGGTAGCGTGCACCGCTTACCATACCGTATGCCCTGGGTTCACACCCCGGGCAAAGCTACATCAAATTTTTAGAAATAAGATTTTTCAATTAGAAGAACATTTTTCTAAGCGGGGTCGCCCCTCGGCAGTGTTTGGCAAGCGGTCCGGGTGTATTTCTGCCATGCAAAGCTCTCAGTGAAAACTCATCTGCTTTGCAGATGCCGTTCGGAGTCGGTGTAAAACATGTAGGTCCTGTCCGACCGATTTGTAGGGAAAATCAAGAGGAGCACGACGCAAATTGGAAGAAAAGCTCGGCCTTAGAACTCTTCGGAGGTTATCGCGCCTTACATTTTTTATGAATTGGAAACTCCCTATCTCAAAATATTTTTCTAAAACGTATCAGAACATAATCGTCTGATTTCTCATCAAAATGAGTCCAATTTGTGCCCAGATAGAGAGTTTTCGAAAAACATTCCTCTCGATTCGCAGCTTCCCGCTAGATTCTTGAACATCGACATGCTCGCAAAGTTCTCGGGCTTCCCGACATTCAATTAAGTCGCTAAATTGGCTGTAATCCACGTATTACGATATTTTTTACTTGTGATTTTGTGAGAATTTTCGCTTAAGCTCGCGAGCTTTGCGAGTATTTCGAGATTCAAAACTCTCGCGCGAGGCTACTCGAGAAAAATTTTCCTCTGACAAACTCGAAAATCCGCATTCTCAGTTATGGAACCTTTGATAAGCATACTTACTTTGGGTTGACAATTGTTTCGCAGTTGTACCAAGTTTACCTGGTGGCACGAAGAAGATGATAGGCGTCTGCCCGTGTGCGTCTAGCTGTCCCGGAGCTTCTGCCACTTATGTGGATTCGTTGACCAAACGACCGACCAAACCACCAGTTCCGACAAACCCAAGGCCTAGCAAGAAAAAATTTACGTACACGTTAGTGTTAAGGAATTTCTTACCTCATCACTCAATACGATCGCTGATTAACCTTTTTTTTCAAAGTGACACAACATTTTGTCTTTTGCCTAGCTGTTCTTCTACCAATTACTTACCGCTCTTAACCCACCCAACCATGACTTCTCAGATGTTAATGAAATGTCCCAAAGTAATGCAACAAAAACAACGAACTTCAGACCATTATTACAAACTTAGCAATTCATGTTTTATTTAATAATAAGACTAATCAACTAAAAAGAAAAAGATCAGAATTTGATTTCATACTAAATTTAGTACTAAAGCAAAAAAAAGGTACCAATATTTACTATTAGGCTTAAGTTCGAACACCTATAGGAACGGCATGGAATCGGAACTATATGCACAAAGGAATCTTACAAACTTATTAAAGAGTGCGTGATATTTAAACAGGTGAAATATTATTAAGACAGAGAAACGAATCATTTTAAATCAAATATAAGGTATTTGATTGAAAATTCCGCGTTTTTGAATGTATGCTACGAATTTAGTATTAGTAAATATTAATCTCAATGAATCTAAAGACATTTCTAACACCAACTCGTTTCGTCGATTCTCTCGTTTCTCTTACGATTCACTGATTATACTTAATGATCATTAACACGGTAGTTAAATAAAAAGAATGTATGTACATATGCAAAGCAAAAAAAACCAAATGGTATGAAAATATAAAAATTTTATTATAAACTTACGTGCATTGATGTTGCAGGAACTCGATGAAGGCGTTCTACGATGCTTCTGCTTTGCTGTAAAATGGTAGTTTTGCACATATTTTAATTTTCTAATTAGAATTCGATATTGTGATTGCTTCAAGTTGCAATCAGATTTTTGTTTTCTGGTTCATATTAGAACGCCAATAAGACATTGGAAACTCTCCCTCCAATCACTTAAAAATATATCACTCTCTCTTTTCTAACTTGAACTTTTCTAATTTTACTTTAATTTTCACGAACAATGAAATTTAAAAAGATTATAATTTTCTTTGTTAAATTCAAAGGAAATTCATTGAAAACTTTCGCACACATTTAATTTAATAAGATTATGTCACCCACACTATATTTTTCTCTCTATTTCATATTAAGTATGTATATAAATGTGTCTTTAAGTTATTTTACAGAAGTAAGTATACATATTCGTATATTTTTACTTTTATTCGAAAGATTTAATTTTTACATTGTTTTTTTTTTTTATGTTAAAAATTGCTTTTTCCGTGTTTTCTTTTTTGTTTTTTGACGTTCTATATTCTGAAACTTGGTTTTCTTCAATTTTTCTAATTTTCTTTTTCTTGATTTTCATCTAGACAACTATATAATTTTCAGACTATTATGACTTTACTCCGTTCCTTTCGTGACATAACTAAGTGTGCACTGGAAGTTAAGAGGAACTTGGAATTTCTTGATTTCTCACGACTCTTGACTGCATTTACTTATGTATATGCCTTTTTTTTTAAACAAAAGGATTTATTTTTTTTTTTTTTTTTTTTTTCAAAGGTTTAAATATAAAACACTTATGCAACTATTTTATAACTCCAAATTTGTTCACTGCAACCAAGCCTGCGAGTTTTCCATGGTGAAGTTGATGATGATGTAGCCCCAATCCGTGTCATTGCGAGTCCCAATTAGAACATTGATGGATCTTTAAAATATTATAGCTTTAATTTGCGGGTTACGTGTTTAGATTTTCGAAAACCCGAATTATTTTTCTCTAGGAAGGATTAGTGAATATTTAACTTTCAGCTTTACTTGTGGAACTTAGATCCGAACGATATTTAAGTTTTCGCCGATACTAGGATCATCGCGCGAGTATACGTTTAACGCAAACTTTATCCAGCAAAAGACCCCGCTATGTCTAAATCCGAAGCTTTTATAGGCACGGAAAAACAAGTCAAAAAGGTGGCGTGATGCGAAACAGAGATAATTAAATAGCGATGGAGGTCGATATTTATATACATTTGTCCTTTTTTAGTTGTTTTATAGGACATTATCTGACGGTAAATTGTGTTTTAACCTTTGCGTTCCTTAATATCTTTTCAGTGGTACCACCCTATCTTACCATGTATGTCTTGCAATTGATACATGGAGTTTCCTTTTGTGGCGAGAACTGTAGCTTTAACAAAAACGGGTGCCAGCTTGGCGTTAAACTTATTCGCTTTTTCGCTCAGAACGAAATTGCACCGATATATGTACATTTTCACCTACACTAAATGGTTTTACTCTGCTTCGGAGGTTGTAGCGTTGAGCTGATTTCTCAAAAGCGTTTTGTATGTTCTTGGCCAAGTCCGTACGCATGAGTCGGAGTTTGTCTATGCGGTCTATTACATCTCTAATATGAAACAACCACAGTACACTGCGTATATCACGAAAGATTTTGTGTGTAGATCTTATAAGCCAAGAAAAAGTTTAATATGAAATTTAAAAACTTTCATTTGATTAGAAAAAAATTTCAGTGAATAAAAAAATTAAATTTTATTTGGAAAAAGTTTTATTTGATAAGAACAAAATTTCATTTGATTTGAAAAAAGTTTGATACTTAAGTTGAATGGAAAAAAATTTCATTTGCAATAAAAAAGCCTAATTTCAACAAGTTTTATTTGATTTGAAAAACGTTTCATTTGACTTAAAAAAAGTTTATTTCGAATTCAAAAACGGTGTCATTTGACTTAAAAAATTTCAATCGACCCAATAGCATTCAAAAGCGAAAATCCAAGTTATTTAATTTAATTTGAAAAAAGTTTTATTTGATTTGAAAAAGGGTTCAATCTGATTTTAAAACGTTTCATTTGTTTTGAAAAAAGTTTCCTTAAAACTGAAAAAAGTTTCATTTAAATTGGAAAAGTTTCATTTTAATTGAAAAAAGTTCATTAAAACTAAAAAAGTTTCCACTATTCAAGCCCTACGTTTCGCTAATCTTCTTAGCTTCTTCAGGGGCAGACTGCATTTATTAAATAATAGTATAATACACCACAAACAACAACGTTGAACATGAAACATGAAAATAGAAAATTATAGAACTTAAAATTGAAGAACTTTCAACAAAACAATGTAGTTTACGAAATCGAATGTAAGGGAACAGAAAACCAAACATGCAATAAAACATACATAGGAACAACAAAACGTACACTAGGCGTAAGATTAAAAGAACATGCTGCAGACATTAAAAACAACAAAAACAGCACAGCACTATCGCAACATACAACAGCCACTGGCCACATAGCTGACATAAGCAATGCGAAAATCTTAGACAAAGAAAAAAGAGGAAAAGTCAGATTGACACTGGAAAGCTTGCGAATAATGCAAAACAGAAGCCGAACTGTAAACAGGAAAGAGGACACTTATGACATTTCATCCGCTTATTTATTATGTTTATAATTGTTGGTTTTTTCTACTTATGGATCAAAGTCCAATTTGACAAGTATACCTAAACAGAAGGGTATCTAAACATTTTAAATTTTGACTTGAATTTAATTTATTTATTTATTACAACTGTGCATTATGTAAATTATAATTACATATTTATACACATAAATTGTAAGTTTTTTATCTTAATGTGATATTTACACAAAAAGTTCTTCAATTTTAAGTTCTATAATTTTCTATTTTCATGTTTCATGTTCAACGTTGTTGTTTGTGGTGTATTATACTATTATTTAATAAGTGCAGCCTGCCCCTGAAGAAGCTAAGAAGATTAGCGAAACGTAGGGCTTGAATAGTGGAGTCCTTTGACTTGCACTAAAGCAAATTTTGGTCATTGCAGCCTATTTCTATTACATACATATTCAAAAAGTGTTGACCAGCTTAATCAAATCTAAAAAAGTTTCATTTAAGTTGAAAACAGTTTCATTTAAGTTTAACAAAGTTTCATTTGAATTGAAAAAAAAAAATTCATTAAAATTAAAAAACCTTCATTTTACCAATAACAAATTATAATTATTTATGTACTTTTATAAAAAAAAAATCTTGAATAATAAAACCAATTTCTTATTCCAATACCAAATAATGCAAGCTGCTGGCAACTAGAGGTTTACGCCGATCACTTTATCGGCGGCGGCGGCGTAGGCGGCGCGCCGGCGTACGCCGGTGTTCTTACTTTAAAAGCTTGATTTTTCTATTTAAAAAATAATATTTAGGAAAGGTTTTGTTTGTATGTATTTAAGGAAATCAACGTGTTGGCCATTTCGGAAAGATCCGGGGTTTTTGCATCAAAATCTCGCAGACCGTTCAAAAAATTTCAGGAGTAGCTCCTTGCGAAGGGATTGTCCCTCGTTCGCATGCTCCAGAGAGGCTTCGAACCTAACCCCGGTCTTTGGAATTGGTACTGCTGCGTCTGCTGAAAAGAAATAGAGATACATAAAATAGTCACATTTTTGCCTGTATATCTCGTGCAAAGCGTAGTTTCACCTAGGGTTAACTCCTAATAATCGTCGCGAACACAATTTCTTTAAATCATTTGTCGCTCCTTAGCGGTCACGCATAAAGGCGACTTAGGGTTGCTATGAATGGTCTATTAATACTCATGACTACCGTGGCACAGGGCGCCTCCAGTTTTTTCGGCTGTTTTTAAGAGCTAAAATTTCCGATGTGCGAACAGTAGGAATCCCTACCACCAGTCGCTACCGCGCCTCCTGAACCTCACACCATATGCAAGTACAGAAGCTATACGACTGCGACTTCGAACTCATACCTTCGTCGACGTCACTTTCCTAGAAGCTCTAGGTGTAGCTCCGAAGACTTTCCAACGGATGCTTTTGTTGCGCTATGCTGCCGTGCTACACTTTGAAACGTTAGGGAGTGACTATTCGGCCAAAGATGCCGCCCTCGAAATCATAAGCAGTCTAAGTGGATGTCATTGCATCATGGGTGAACATCCGTATAATCCTCGGCGCATCTACATAATTACAATTTTACAAGGACCCTGGATAACATTTTTAAAATGTAGGCCAAAGATTGCAGACGTTTGTGTTCATAACATTGATTTCAATAGTCTTCGTTAAATCAAATTTAGAATGAAAGTCGACGGATTTTAAGTTGAAAGTTGTTAACTACTGTTTTCCGGCCTTACGATATAGGAGCTCATTATGGATAACCGCGTAGCTTCAGTTTTCAGACAAGTTCGACTGTCCACTACGTTAGGGTAGTATCACACACGGTCATTAGTTCCACTGTCTTGGGAAAGCTTTTGCTTCAACACTTTGAGTGTTCTTGCGAAGGAACAAAGCCTCACCTGGTAGATATATGTGCCTACGTATTCACAATTGTAAAGGGAGCCGTAACGTGTAGGTGATATTTAAACTTGGTTGATAGGCTATAATTAGTGTGATTCACTCCAAGGACTAGTTTTGGATAGGGCCGCCAACTTTAGGAAATGTCAAACCGGGAGACTTGGGTGTTGAAGGATGAAGTGTGAAAATCAAAATTAACATTTCAGACGCTATTGTATAGTTTCGCAAATAAACAACAGATGTTTGAATGTAAGCCCAAGCGATTTTTCAAGCCCTTCTCATATGTACATATATCCTCAACTTAAGTATGAGGTAAAAGAATAATTTCAAAGGAGTGTTTATGCCCCTAGAACCTGCTAAAGGATTTTGCATCACTGATATCGCTTATTCTTGAGGACAGTTTAAAAACATGTTCGCCTTGGGTCATTTTATTTGAATTAATTGTTCATTATTAATTTTTTCAAAAATGCAAAGTGAGCATATAAATTTATTATATAACTTTTTTTTTTTGTATTTTGTTTTAATAACTTGCTGAATTGGGTGGAAAGTCCGTGTTAAGCTGACATCGAAAGCGCCTGTTATTTTAAATAACTTTTGAATAGTTATAAAGAGTTAAATTTCGCAATTAATTTTTTATAACTGGCAGTGATGCGTATCCGTTGATACCACTTTCGACCATATCCGACCAATTTTCGACATGAAAAATAAATGGCCTAAACAGTCTTATACTAATTTCACACAGACGGCTTATTGAATAATAAAGGCAGTTTTCTACATTAAGACGCTTATTGAGCTCAATCTTCCCTACAAAATTCGAATCTATTATTATTTCATTAGTAGCTAATCGAATGCCTAATGAAGTCAAAAGCACAATGCAACTCTGTTGGCAGCATTCCACTTTCGTTTCCGCTTCTTAGTTTTTGGTGTGTTCAGTGCTTAAAAATGCCATTTGTCAAAGCAAATGTCATTGCTGCATGGCGGAACGATACAAGGTGGCCGCATCGAACAGCTGATTATAACCTTTTTTATTTGATTTGATACATCAATTACCGGCGCAGTACGATTTTGACATTTGTCCATCGAATTTACAAGTACATGGAATTTTTTTTGTTTGTAGGTATGTCACCATGCTCCCACCTTGTATCGTTCCGCCATGATTGTCTTTCTCATCCTTCATACTAATCGAGCAGATACTTCTGTGTGAAAGCAAAAAATTTACGATTTCATTAGCAAGTGAAATGAGATCATTAAGTGTCTGTGTGAAAACAGTATTAAACGAGTAGAAAATATAGTAACGCGCCGGACGCCGCGCCGCCACGCCGATATTTTTGACATTCGGCGGCGGCGTCCGAAAAACGACCAAAATCGGCGGCGGCGGCGTTTATCGGCGGCGGCGTTTATCGGCGGCGGCGTTTATCGGCGGCGTATATCTCTACTGGCAACAGACTTATAATAGACAACGTTTAAGCATATGATAGCCGCTATATTTTAATATGTCAACTGGTCACCGCATAAAAGGAGCTCCAGGCATCTGCAAAAGTCTTTATCTTCATCTTGAGATCTGCCTGATCTTTACTTAATTTATGCCCACAATATGTTCATTTTCCTTTCAATTGTTACTAAGTGATTTCAAATTTAGCGAGGCCTAGAGTTAATGTCCACTTTTGTTGAAAAAAGAATTGACATCTTTTATGGGATAAAAAAAAAAACGTGTGGTAACACTAATGATGATGCTTAAATACATCCGTGTGCTTTGCATCTTGATTGCTCTAATTTAACCTGCTGTTCATTTTTCCTGATTGCGAGGGTTCAACGAGCATCAGTCATCATTGTATATTTCATTCAACATCATTTCGTTCAGCAGCATAATGCAACTGACAGTTTCATTTGCATGCCAAATGAACAAACAAGAATGGTGGATAAACAGACAGATAGTCGGACAAGCAGGCAGACATGGTGTAACGTACAAGCGAGAAGCAATACAGTCAAATTCATTCTGTGCACACACTTTGGATCTTTTTTTTTGTTGCGCATTTTTTTTTTTTTACTTTTTGTAGTAACATAAGCTAAAGTCTGTTATCCAGCAATTTTATGACCAACGTAATAACATAAAGCAAAAGAAAAGGTAATTTTTGGAGCCATTTGGCAGAATGATGGCATTGCATGTTGTTGACTTCACAGCTTGATGGTGTGCCCTGATGACCTTAACATAATAACTACGTCGCGAATAGGCGGATTCCATTGGTAGTAGCTGATTGGAAAAGGTGATGTAGGTTATAAAGCATTTTGCGAAGATTAAAGATTTTCCTTACAAACAATTTTCCAAAACTTATATTCTTCGCCTCTAGATGAGGGGTATGGAATAAACGCTCTATAAGAACACGAGTATAACGATGGTTCCAAGTTAACGGAAGAAGTTAAATCTTCTATATACTGTGCCAGTTTAGATAAAACTGATTCTATCGGCAGCTATATCCCGTAGAGCCCTTCATCGGAAATGTTAGCAGTGACGTAAAAAGCAAAATACTGGAAGAAACGCTTTTAATGGCAGTCGCGTTGATAGCAAGGCTGACATAAAGGCACCTATCACACAAAGCACATCATCTGAAAAGTTGGAAAGTGTAATGAGTTGAGAGAATTCATGCAGGGCATAGCTTACATCTATACTGGGTTTTTCGTTACAAGGGGAAAGCAGGTGATGAAAAGACTGATATGTTGACAAAGGGAGGGCGCAGCATATATGGTATATGTATTAATCCAGTTTTGAAAGAAAAAGGCAATTGTCTCATGCTAAATAACCAAAGTTCTTTCTATCTCTAAAGACATAGGATTTAACAAGCATGGTGAAGATCTTTACAAATGCTTATAAAGTAGGCCTTGCCAATGCCAGCAGCTAAAGGTAGAGATGGTTAAGGCTCAAAATCAGCCTAAAGAAAACGGAGCAGTCGCTTTGTTTTGCTTCAAGTGCGTTGGACAATCACTTCCCAATTATGCGGCGCCTTTTAAGTTGAAAAAAATCCAGTTCAGGAAATTCAATTTTTCGTTGAACTCTACAAAGTGGTGGTGTGTCAATTACCTTATCGATGTGCAAATTTGACCAGGCCTGGATTTAAACGGTCTGATATTGTACTGGTGAGATCCAGTCAGATTGTTGTGTTTGCGACTTAAACTAGACTCTGTCAGTGCTAATTATTATGGCTCGCGAAGTCTCAGCTCCAATTTTGATACATACTCTGTGCCATTCATATTTTGGATGGGATAACAGTTGTGATCTGTATCAACATTTCGCTTGACCGATAATACATTTTTTTCGCGGTTTTGTCCTTTTAAGTCGGTATATTTCTGTTCTAACTTCATCGTATTCGAGTAAAGGCACAAACATTTTGCAACCTTTCAAACAAAAAACTCTCTAACTTTCCGACGTAAAAGTTTGTGTGTGCTAAGCTTGTGGATTTTATCTGTCTATCCAGAACCCAGGTTAATACAATATCCCTAGCTATTAGACCCATATTTTATTCATTCCATCCTTAACTGCCTGCGTAATTTTGGATGTTCCGAAACAAGTCATTCCAGCTATCCCTCTCCGAACTCAGTGAGGTCCCCTCCTTTATCTGCTTCTAAGAACGGATGACGATTAAAATCTTTTACTGACCGGAGCGTTTCGTCCATTCGTATAGCATCACCTAGCCAGTGAAGCCCCTAAGCTATTATTATTTACACTATCTTAATATCTGCGTAAGACTTATCGTTGTGCCTCGTTCTATGATACCCGCCGTCAGCATCCCGAACAGGACGATGAACCTTCCCGAGAACTTCTCTCTCGAGTACGCCAAGGGTCGTCTCTTCTTCTCTCATCACCGTCTATGATTCCGAAGCATACATCAGGACAAGTATGTTGACTGACTTTCAAAAGCGTGACTTTTTTTCATCGAGACAGAGCATTACATGCCTACTTTGTTCAAAGTAGAACTTATTGGGAAAAGTATTATTCTGTTTGATTTCTAAGTCGGCCTCTTTTTTCGTTGTTAATTCCTTTTCGACGACAGTCTTGAATTAATTTCCGGCAACAGTGAAATAACTTCCTGGACGCACGTATGCCAATTCTTACTTGGAGGACCGCAAGTACTTCGCCTTGTTGTCATATACCACAAAACCCAACTTTCGTCCCTCTTTACACAATTCAGAGAAGGTGAAACTTAAGACGCATTTGTACACAATTGTTTGCACGAATTATACGATTTAGGTTTTTATCTGCTTAAATTTTTTTCTCAAGCGTTGCCCTGTCTAAGACCTCGTTTGGTTTCGAATGGCTCGAAGAGATCCGTCTCCATATGGAGCAGGTTGTGTTGTTCAACATTATTTGGCAAAGCCAAACCACATTTGCAGAAAACAAAAACTCAAACTTGGCATTACTCAAGCAATTTCTTTAAGAGAGGCATGCAGAGAGATAACTCCTGTCGATTCTCTAGTCGCAAGTATTTTCCAGGATTTACCGTATCGTGAAAAACTGTTCGATAGTATATTAACCAGATCTGAAAACGCACTGGTAACGTACAATCTGTTCGGTGAATTTACGATTCAGTGACATTAAGCAAGCTGATTCCGTTCTAATTATACTGTATTCAAACAGAAAAATAAATTGATTCAATTTCGGCGGCCACCGTGGTGTGATGGTAGCGTGCTCCGCCCATCACACCGTATGCCCTGTGTTCGCACCCCGGGCAAAGCAACATCAAAATTTTAGAAATAAGGTTTTTCAATTAGAAGAAAATTTGTCTAAGCGGGATCGCCCCTCGGCAGTGTTTGGCAAGCGCTCCGGGTGTATTTCTGCCGTTCGGAGTCGGCATAAACATGTAGGTCCCGTCCGGGCAATTTGTAGGGAAAATCAAGAGGAGCACGACGCAAATTGGAAGAGAAGCTCGGCCTTAGATCTCTTCGGAGGTTATCGCGCCTTACATTTATTTATTTTTTAATTTCGATTTAAATTGAGTGGTGTTCATACAACTCAATTTAGATTACACAATAGTAATTTGATAGCTGGTTGGCCCATCTCTACAGCAACAACATACCATTGTTCAGACTGCCAAAATGTACGTGTTGGTATTAGGCGAATGGAATCGGATGAAAACATAAATCTTTGAAATTTTTGTGTTTTGTAAGAAAATGTGTTCAATGTTTTTGTTTCAAGCCTTTACAAGGTTGCGTTTGCAGTTTGAAACAATTTATTACGGATGTTTTTTTTTTTTTAATTGCTAATTTATTAAGTATTACAATTTATTATACGATAAATTGCGTAATAAATTGCCCAATGGTATAAATTATCAATTTGGTGTGTGTTTGTACATAGTATTAGATGTATTTGTTATCGAATGCCAGTGATTCTATTTTATTTTGATTTTGAGTGTTTATTCTTCAAATTAAAATAAAGCTCCAATTCCAATTAATTATGTCAATCCTCAGGTCAAAATTCAAGATCATTATCCCCTCTATTTTCAGGAAAGGAACAGAAAACTCAATTTCAATTAAGCTTTTTTACCCTTTAAGAGTGTCTTCATGTTGGAGCCGCAGTACAAGAAAAGTTTATCTATAGAGCCCTGAGTCAAACTGCGAATCTGGCGAAGATAGACGCATGGTAGACACATTTATTTGGCGGTAGTATAGTTTATCTCGCAAAACTTGAAGTTAAAATCACATCGTCAGCAAAAATACAAGGCGGATTTTCCTTTAGGATTTGCGAAGTGAAACTCGGAGTTTGAATCGAGACTCCAATATGGACATTCGCTTAGTTGCGCTATCTATGCGACCCCTATTGTACCCTGTGAAAATCACTCCAAACGAATAACGAATAATTGTGTGCACGTGCGTTTAAGTCATTAAAATCTCCTACAAAAAAGAAATAATAATAAAAGATCAACAAACAACAATTTACTTGACAACAAATTGCATCTGCGACCAACTTCTTGGCGCTGCATACAAAGCGAAATTAAAACAAGTAAAGGTGTCTAAGTTCTGGTGTAACCCAACATTTATACTCAGCGTCATCTTCAATTGTACATTTCATTTCAGATAAATTACTTTTCTACATAACACGTGGCACCGCCCGTTTAAAAAAAATGTTTCCCATTTCCTCTTACAATAAAAGTTGATAAGTGAAACTACATTGATTGAAAACAATTTTTTGCTAAGTTATAGCTTATTAGCTTTATTATCGCGCCTTACATTTATTTTTTTTTATAGCTTATTATTCAAGTCTACGACCCTTTTAGACTTGTTTTATATCTAAATTGCCGTGGTCTTTAACCAATCCCGTCCATTTTTACTAGAAATATTTTCTGCAATAAGGAAAATATTTGTACGCAATTTCATTACGATATGTTAATTTTTCTTCGAGTTATGGCTCCCGAAACATAGAAAATTGCTTAGTCATAAAAGGGGCGGTGCCACGCCCATTTTTTTAAATTTAAAGTTTTTCCTATTTATTGTTATAAATCCACTTGGGAAATGAAATACCATTGACATAAAGCTCTTTTTCGCAAAGATATATCTTATTTTATTCGTCCACGACCCTTTTAAAAATTTTTATATATAAAAGTGGGCGTGGTCCTCAGCCGATTTCGTTAAATTTTCTTCAAAGCATTCCTTATGGTAAAGGCAACCTCTCTGCCGAATTTTGTTATGATAGGTTTAACGATTTTTGATTTATGATTAATAATATTTGTAAAATTGATTTTATCACAAGTAGGCGGTGCCACAGCCGTTTTAAAAAAATTTTTCAAATTTTTATCAAGAGTCTCAATATCAGTACACACGTCAAATTTCAACATTCTAGGTGTATTATTTACTAAATAATCAGGTTTTTTGTGTTTTCCAAAATGTTATACATATATATAAAAATTAGGCGTGGTTATCATCCGATTTCGCTCATTTTCAATACCAATCTATTCTGGGCCCAGATAAGCTCGTGTACCAAATTTGGTGATATCTCAATATTTAATCAAGTTATCGTGTTAACGGACCGGCGGACGGACGGACGGACATGGCTCAATCAAATTTTATTTCGATACTGATGATTTTGATATATGGAAGTCTATATCTATCTCGATTCCTTTATACCTGTAAAACCAACCGTTATCCAATCAAAGTTAATATACTCTGTGTGCAAAGCACGCTGCGTATAAACACGTTAAATTTGCGTTGAGTCATACGAATTAAATGAGTTTCGTAGGCATTGGCATACAATCGTTTATACATGCATACAAACATCCATACTACTGTATATGCATATCGTTGGTCCACCCATACGTGTGATTTATAAATATTTGCATGCGTATGGGTACGGTCAACGAACCAAGCAGCCGGTGGCCGTCCATAAGATAGTCATTTCATGCCTGAACACGAAGCCAATTTATCACGATAGCACCAACAACAATATTCAACTTGATTCATTTGGGTTTTGGTTACGCCTTTATGATTGCCATAAAATTGTGCGAAAGCATCAAATAAGAGCATGAATACATACAGGACAAAAAACAACAACAATAACAGCCACAGTAAGAACTTACATAGCTGCACAGTCTTATGGTCACCTTATCAACTTGTTGATGTTGTGATGTGTTGGTAATTCATTTCATTCGTCAAATTACATTTTACATTCTCATTTGCAATTTTCCTTGTACCATTTCATTTGCATTACATTTCCATAGATTTTTTTTCTGTTCAATCGTCCTACTTTGTGATTTAACAGTATTTTGCTTGTGTTTAAATCGATATGTAAGTGTAGCAATATAAGTATGTATGTATATGCGTGTAACTATGATTTGTTTTACCAGTGTGAACACTTTACTGTTGCCTACCGACCCACTCGTTATTTCCTTACCGACACTTTATTTTACTTTACTTTACTGTTGTTTGTAATTGTAATTTCAACTCATTTAATTGCTGCTATATGGGCGCTGCAAAAAAGTTCTATCAACATTTTTTAAAGCGTAATAGTAGGTAACATTGCCATTGCCAATTTCAAAAAAACCTGACTTTTAGATGTATGAGCATCATTTTTCACGGCACGTGGCGTCCTAAATATAAGCTTAAGACAGAAATGTAAGTGTAAGCGCAAGCATAGCCTTTGTCAGTGGTATGCTTTATCGGGGATACATGTAGAATGTAAATGCAGTCGAAGTGTGTCATACTTGAACATGTATATACAGCATGGAGTACTAAAGAATGTGTAAGCATACTACGCCTAATGTGACGTTATATAATAAAGAATACGAGCGTAAGTGTGTTAATGTGTTAGATGTAGGTAATGTGGGAAAAAGGTTCTTGACAAAGATTATATAAGAGAAATCCTTATGCAACTTAAAGCAAACATGTCTTGTACATAAAAATTAAGGTCTCTAAGCATATACACAATTTCGTGCATGCAAGTCGTTGAAGAGATGTAAACACTGATGTTTTGTTCATCATGAGGATTAGAGACAAAATGCCAAATATGAGCAAATGCTTTTTTTTATAACGGAAACACAAAGTGTTTACAAAACCAAAGCTCGGGGCTAGGTATCCAGGTTTAAATAGACAATTTTTTTCTTTTTAAGAATTTGTTGGTTGGAATACCTTTTAACATTATTTTGTTAGATTAATATAAAATTTAAAAGAAAGAACAAAATATATAAAACAATTAAAATTAAATGAAAGTAAATGAAACCAAAGAAAATAAAATAAAACAAAATAAAGTTGAATAAAATAAAATTAAATTAAATTAAATAAAACAAAATGAAATAAAATTAAATTAAACAAAATAAAATGAAACAGAATAAAATAAAATAAAATAAATAAAATAATATAAACGAAAACAAAAAAAATGAAATTAAATAAATAAAATAAAATAAAATAAGACAAAATCAAATAAAATAAAATAAATTTAATTAAGTTTAATTTAATAAAATAAAATATAACACAAAAAATTTTAATAAAATAAAATAAGATAAAACAAAACAAAAATAAAATAATGTAAAATTAAATAAAATAAAACAAAATATAATAAAATAAAATGGAATATCTTGAAGTTATAAGAAATCGAATGAAATTTACTTAACTTAATTAAATAACATATGTAAAAAACGTGAAGTCTTAACGAAAATTGTGAATAATTCGATTGAAAGAGGACATTGCTATGGGACTATATGCTCGTCTGAGCCATCGTTCGCAATACAGAATTATGTCCTCATTTTTTTTACTCCATATAACGAGAGGAGTCAGGGTCACCCCACCTAGATATAAGAGTATATGACTTGCGAGAACACGCATTCACAGCGAGTTGGAACCTGTTTTTATTCTCCCCCTCACAATAGTGGCATTCAATTGTATAGGATATATTTTCCTTACTTGGGTGATATTGTAGTATAGTATCCAGTAAGATTTCTTAGGTCCTCTCTGCTAAGATTAATGAATTTGGCTTATATCTACTCCCTTTAGAAGTATAGTCAATTTGGCCTGTCTTTGCCCTAGGCAGTCAATCCGTTATAGTTATTTTTTGAGCAAACGGAAGATTTCCAAAATAACTGTTAATTTCTGAGAGAAATAAAAAAAAAAAAACAATGAAAACTACTTATTTTCTGAGCGAAACATACAAGTCAAAATATAAATGTTTAAATGTAATTTTTATTTTAACTGTTATAACTGCTAACATGCCTGCTAATTCGTACTTCTCACGCATTCTGAAGAAGTTTTGTCAGTCCCCAAATAATATCTATGCATATATTAGTAAATGTATATAACTCTTAAATTTTACATTAAAATAGCAACAGTTATTTTTGCTCTTGTATGCAATCACCAAGTAAAGTTATGCATAAGTATTAATTAAATTTCTGAAACGGTTTCATGTAAGCAAACAAGGAAAATTCATATTATTTCACACAAATAAACATATAAATAAGTTTTCATGCTCAGTTGTTGACTAATAAATATTATTGAGATAAAAATTCTGCAAAATGCATACATAAATTTTATGCAAAATTTAAATAAAAGGAATTTTTGTTGGTTTGTTATTGAAAATCAAAATAATTTGGAGTGAGGTCACAAAGAAGTATGACAAAACAAGATCTTTGTTGCCAAGGCAGATAAAGAACTCTTGTGTTCGAAGAATTTTTTCTATCTGGCAGCCAGGTTAATACTGTGGACCCATGCAGTCTATGTGAGATCCTCGCGGACCGTCCAGTTCAACGTCGCACCCGAATTTAAAACAGAAAGTAATTTATACGTAGAAATTCAACGCAAATGGACATTTGCAATAGTCCTCTTGATAGCATTTTCGAAGTAAATTTCTCTCCCGGAGAAAGCGGCAGACGAGTCAGAAGAGAGTGCCATTAAAATTGGTTAGACCCTTGAGTCGTTTCCGACACAACCGGCCTTGAAGCCCGAGAGGCTGCAGTGTTATTTATCAAAGGTAATTTATTGACATGAAAGGGGAAGGCGCGATGGTTTCTAATTTCTAATAAGCGATATGAGGAGAAAAATGCTTCGGTTGTAATGAAAGGTGGTGACACATTGAAGCTTTTTTGAGTCAAAAATTACCCAGTCCCAGAGCTGTGAGGCAATTTGGCTGCATCGAAAATGCACGAAGGTTTGAAGCTGAGAAACAGAAGGCTCCAATAACGTAACCGGCCCGAAAGCGAAAAGGGGAGATTAATGAGGGCATGTTATGTCCACTCAAGAGACTAGTATGAAGAAAGTGATTGATAACTGAAGTGCTGTTTAACCAAAAATAAAAGTTTTTCGGATAATGCAAAGAGTGAAGAATTTGCTTATCGTGTTTTTCTCGAGATACTGAATTACGTGGATGAGCAGACAATGAGTGGGGCAGAGCAGACGTTTACGGAGAGTTAAAAATCTGAATCAAGGGGGCTTCTTATTTCCATCCTTTGGCTCAGATAAGTGCACAAGTTGATTAAGTTGAAAAGGTGCTACAATATGGCTACCTTGAGATGACTAACGGAAAGGCAACACACAAGAGTAAAGGTTTTGAGGTGGTAGTGTTTTCGGGATTTAAGAAGCGATGTACATCTCCTTAAATCCTGAAGATGTACAGCGCACCTTAAATCCCGAAAACACCACCATCTCAAACCGTTTACTCTTTCAAGGTATTTCCAGCTTCGCCGACCAAATTGTCGACCTCACCAGCCATAGCAAAACCTTTTTTTCCAATAGTCGAGGCTCTGGCGACCCAAAATTCCTCGCGGGAGTAGGGCTTACTGAGAAGGCTCAAAGTGATCATATCTTATTGTTCCCGAGATGGCCGATAAAGTACTCTCTTGGTGTTTTTTCCTGAATGTTCCAGAAAAGGACCATCAAAATCGATAAAAACTCCCCAAAACCTTCGAGAAGGCTTGTTATTGCTACCAGAAGAATAAGGTGGTGGATACAGTAGAATTGCTTTTAATAGATAGTTAATTTAAAGAAGACTTTACCACTTCTGAAGCATAAACCCTAGGATATACCGACACAGTGTTGAAAGTCACTTTGCGTATCTTAACCTACGGTAGGAGGTAAAGCGAAGGAACGTAGGAAATAATGTACACATATTATAGGAATATGCCCTAGAGCACGGATAGTCATTATATGTGGCGCACAAAAGAGAACTCATGGAGACAACATTGCTTATACGCTAAAATCAGCTTACGTACGCAAAACGAGGCCGTGAGAGCCTTCAATGAAGGCTGCAGTAAGAAAACGTAGAAGAAACCACCACGGTCTTTAAGGTGGTACTCAGTCCGGCATCGTCCAGTAAGGCGTAAGTGCAGATCTCATATTAGAAACAATGGCCTTGATGCGAATCGCGGTGATGTGCTTTTCAACATGGTGAAATAGAGCAATTGGCGATGCGAAGTCTTTTTCCTCCCATAAACTTAACACTATGTATTTTTTTTTTTTCGACTCCATCCTCTTAAAATATTGGTCACCAGACCACGGTGCAGAACTTTATTTGAAAGGAACCAGACATTTCAGATTATGACCTCCAATCTTGATTCCTAAATCACTTTCGCCACTAAAGGGTGTCACTCTCTGGCGCGATCCTAGGTTTCACAAGGTTCTATTACCAAATCTTTCACATATTTGTCCACTTTGGTCGTTAGCCGTTGAGACTCAATTGACTATATAATTTTTTTTTTTTAATTTTTATCCTTTGATAAGTTTTTTGATATAACAATTTATTATGCATAATCCCTCAAATTTCATATGACTTTTGTTAACGGTAGAATTAAATAGTTGGTACCTTAATTCATAGATTTCTTATTAATGACTGAATTTCCATCAATTACTTAATGTTTTTTTTTTTTGTTCTTTTCTCGTTTACGTTTTCTTAAACAGCTGAATATTACGACAACAATCACTGTCATCCCTGTCACTCAACCTGCGAAACGTGTGACGGACCCACCGAATCGAATTGCCTTTCATGTCCACAAAGTTTACTCCTACAATCCAGTCGTTGCGTTAGCAGTTGTGACGATGGCTTTTACATGGAGGCGGGAATATGTGCCAAGTGTCTGCATACCTGTACACAATGCGTATCACGAATGAATTGCACAGCATGCGCCAAAGGATTGCAACTACAAAGCGGCGAGTGTCGTACAACCTGCGCTGATGGGTAATTAATCGAAAATTTCGTAGCTCATTTTTAGAGCTCGCAAGTAATTGCGTTTAAATGAAAAAGGGTTTGATAGTGTTAAGCGTAGTGTAGGAGGTGTATGTGTGTGTTTGGCAAATTGACAGTTCAGCGGATGTTAAAATCGAATATTATTGAACAGTTTTGAATTTCTTACGAGTAATCAGCGATTTGTTTGCTGTCATCTTAATATTGAAATAAAGATATAAAGCGCAAAAGGGACGTATTATATAATTTTTTTTTTTTTTTCACATGGGATGGAGGAACTATACCTTGTCACGATTGATAAAATACGTTTAATGCATTCTTTATCAACTTTGAAAACCTAAGTCTTTTGTATTTGAAACTTTAAGGTCCATTTTTCTTTTTATGGGTAAATAAACTTTAAAGTTCACATGAGAAAGCGGCACTACCGGTTTCACAATGTAATTCAAGGAAAAGTATAATTTTAGCTTAAGTTACCCTATGTTGAAAAAATACCCGGTTCTAAAAAGTGCGCGGATCCGAAAAAGTATCGGATTACAAAAACACCTGGTGATAAAAATGTTAACCGTTTAAATGGTTATGGCCAGCCAACAAGACCAGTCGCTTCTTCGTTTCGCTAACTGACGCCAATTAGTAACCCCAAGGGAATTACATTGTTTTCCTTCAAGTGGAGTGGGAGCCGCCCTCTGCTCACGTAGACGAATTCCGATAAAAATAGTTTCATAGTCAGTGCATCATCTTTCACTCGCATAAAACAGCACTCGAATCGAAAAAAGTACTCAGTTCTTAAAAGGTACACAGTCCTAGGAAAGATCACATCTGAGAAATCTCAATTTCTTATTTTCGAAAGTTTGTTGACCATGAAATCGGAATTTTACCTGCATTTGCTGATTTTTCATGGACGAAAAATGCAGAGAATGAATACAACTTAATCAAAACGGTTCAGCGTTTGTAGTTTCCTTTTTTATGGATTTTAGTTAAAAATGTATATCTGTTATTTACCTAAATTTTTATGCTTAGAACATCGTCGAAATTTTCGTCGATATATCCTTTGCTTTCCTAGATGCACAACCATATGTTTACCCATCAAACTTCGCGAGTACTTGGTACTCATTTCATGATAAACTTGAAAACATGCGATCGTGACATCCGCCATTATGCTAAAACCATGCCTAGCAACTTTAACTTCAGAGTGAGTAATACAAGATAATACGGTGCTCCAAGTGGACAAATCAGCTTCGACCATGTAAGATCACCAATAGCTTGAACGTTTGATAAAATCAAATTCTAACTCTTGATTCGGACCTTGTGGCAGTCAGATACGCACATGTCTCTGCGCTGGGAAGAGAGTGCAGGCCCTGACAAACTTCTCCCGAGCTGGGAACAACTGTTTGAAGCATAAATTGGTGTCGGATGATGCTCTCAACTGGCGCCAGTTGTCGAGAAGAATGAATCATTTGCGTAACTTGCTACTCAATGGCCAAGAAAGCCTTCTATTACAGTATTTGTAAAAAGAGCGATCTGGCCAGAGAGTACTTGGATTATGGAGTAGGGTGGGTCGGTTTTTATGGACGAAAGTTAACCGATAACGCGCCATCGATTTTTTCGATAGGATTTGGGCTCAGGAAAAAAAGTTCCACTACGCATACCCAAAAAAATTATTTTCGAGCCTGCGAAATTTCATTTCATTGACGATAACAGTTTTTTGAAAACAAAAAAAAAAAAAAATTTTTTTGGTAGGTCATGAAAGAAACCTTAAAAATCAAAGTCGAAAAAAGTCAAAAAAATGAAATTTCGTAGGCTCGAAAATTAGTTTTTTGGGTATGCGTAGTGGAACTGTTTTTCCTGAGCCCAAATCCTATCGAAAAATCGATGGCGCGATATCGGTTAATAAATCGACCCAGTCTATTTGGAGGGAGAACATCTCTGCCCTCGTAAATGGAGACAGCCATGTGCCGTTCAGGGATGATGTACCCGGACCCGAAATCGATGATGATGGAATTATTGTCCCCTTACCCGATAATGACAAAGTCAGAATATCAATAATCATATTAAAAACCATGATTCAATCAGAAGAGGTTTGCTCGACAGACGAATTTTTTGACAATTGCAGCCATTTTTGCTCCCAAATCGAATTGACATCCGTTAACGGTGTTGTTTCTTTGCAATTTTTCGAAAAATATTAGTAGTAGAAATAGGAAGCAATCAGTTTACAAATCCCCGATAAGTACTGAAGTGCATAATTCCTTAGAACATTTATTTTAATTTTATGATGAATTTATTAACTATGCCATGATCTATTAGTGTGGCTGAACATAGGTAATTTTTTGAAAAGTATGGACATCAAGGAATCGTGCACTTTCGTCAACCTATGAACAGACGAAGCCTAAACCACTTCAAAATTCATCGTTCAACGTCAAAAACTCGACTAGTAAATCGATTTACGTAAAAATGTAATTAGTAAATATCGGAGATGCCATAACGAAATGTACTCATTGAGCATGTTAACTTATTCATTCCGTACGTTCGGAAAATTCGTCACCATTTAAGAATTTGGGGAATCGGTTTATATTTGGAATATTATGTAGTATATACTTATTTGGTATATTCGGACTTCGTGAGGTAGTATGAAACGAACGTGTTCCGAATATTCTAAATTAACGGAAGACTTCCATGAATACTCAACGTAAAGGAGCTTTCCGAAATTTCAGAGTAAAAAGGTGAATACTCCCTGTGTAGCAGGACCGCATAAAAGCTGAACTCTTCTGTCAAAGTCAAGACCGGAATATAAAGTTCCAAGACAATAAGCCATTTTCTTTTACATTTTTTTTGGCAGACCATGTCGGCTGCCTTTTAAATATAGTCCTATCTCAAAACATTTTTTAAAAACTTCCTATTACATGATTTGTCACAAAAACGCTCTATTTTAGAATTAGATTGAAGAACCGCTCAGAATGATTTTCATTAACTCCCCCTTATGTTAAAATGCATTGAACTTATGCTCATATAGGGAGTTTTGAAACAAATTGTGATAGTGTATTTTTGAATAAAATTCTAAACCAACATAGCTCTTTATAAATTCATGAAATATTTAGTAGAAAATTAATTATTTCCTCCAAAATCTGTTGCCATTTACAAATTTTTTATCACTACTAATATACTACTAAAGGTACTTTTGTACTACAATTTTCGCTAAAGGGGATTGAATTATTACCCGTTTTCCTTACTTCGTAAAAGCAACCCGTCCAGATTTTTCAATTTGGGAGTGTCAAAGTTCTGACGTCATTGAAGAACAAACCTCTAGTAATTGAATCATGATTAAAAACAATATGACTGAGGCGCTGATGGATTGTCTGCGGATCTACTCAAATACGGTTGCTAGGACTTGGTGATGCATAGCATCAGCTTCTTTGCAAAATATGATATGGCATATCTGACGGTTTGAACATAATTGTTTTTTGCCCAGTTCACAAGAAATGGGATCCTGTACACTAGACTGGATCGAAAAAAAAAGTTGCTAATGTCCGCCCCTAAATTGAAGATTATGTTGAGAGGGTTTCGGAAAAAATTTTTTTAATTTTTTTTGATCCCTCGAAATACAGCCGAAACGGTTTTTTCGTTGTAACTTGGTTATTTGCCGGCAGATTTTTAAAATTGATATGCCATTATTTTGGCCTTGAGAAGCTTCACATTTCCGTTTAATGTCCTATTTAAGCTATGAAGTCGTTTTTCCACATGATTAGGTCAGCTAACAAAATTTAACCCCCACCCCCCCCCCCCCCCCCCCCCCCTATGTATGTTTTTTCCTTACCAACGAAAGTACTTAAAAATTCAAAAAAAATTTTGTTTGAAACTATATTACAACAAGTAAGGAAGGTTAAGTTCGGGTGTAACCGAACATTACATACTCAGTTGAGAGCTATGGTGACAACATAAGGGAAAATAACCATGTAGGAAAATGAACCGAGGGAAACCCTGGAATGTGTTTGTATGACATGGCGTATCAAATGAAAGGCATTAAAGAGTATTTTATGAGGGAGTGGGCCATAGTTCTATAGGTGGACGCCATTTAGGGATATAGCCATAAGGTGGATCAGGGTTGACTCTAGAATGCGTTTGTACGATATGGGTATCAAATTAAAGGTGTTAATGAGTATTTTAAAAGGGAGTAATCCTTAGTTCCATAGGCGGACGCCGTTTCAAGATATCGCCATAAAGGTGGACCAGGGGTGACCTAGAATTTGTTTGTACAATATGGGCATCAAAGGAATGGTGTTAATGAGTATTTTAAAAGGGAGTGGGCCTTAGTTCTATAGGTGGATGCCGTTTCGAAATATCGCCATAAAAGTGGACCAGGGGTGACTCTAGAATGTGTTTGTACGATATGGGTATCAAACTAAAGGTATTAATGAGGGTTTTAGAAGGGAGTGGTGGTTGTTGTATAGGTGGTCGCATTTCCGAGATGTCGCCATAAAGGTGGACCAGGGGTGACCCTAGAATATGTTAGTACAATATGGGCATCTAACGAAAGGTGTTAATGAGTATTTTAAAAGGGAGTGGGCCTTAGTTATATAGGTGGACGCCGTTTCGAAATATCGTCACAAAGGTGGACCAGGGGTGACTCTAGAAGGTGTTTGTACGATATGGGTATCAAATTAAAGGTATTAATGAGGGTTTTAAAAGGGAGTGGTGGTTGTTGTAAAGGTGGTCGCATTTCCGAGATATCGCCATAAAGGTGGGGCAGGGGTGACGCTAGAATTTGTTTGTACAATATGGGTATCAAAAGAAAGGTGTTAATGAGTTTTTTAAAAGGGAGTAATCCTAAGTTCCATAGGTGGACGCCGTTTCGAGATATCGCCATAAAGGTGGGCCAGGGGTGACTCTAGAATTCGTTTGTGCAATATGGGTATCAAACGAAAGGAGTTAATGAGTATTTTAAAAGGAAGTGGGCCTTAGTTCTATAGGTGGACGCCTTTGCGAGGTATCGCAATAAAGGTGAACCAGGGGTGACTCGACTTTGTTTGTGCGATATGGGTATCAAATGAAAGGTGTTAATGAGTATTTTTAAAAGGGAGTGGGCTTTCGTTCTATAGGTGTTCGCCTTTTCGAGATATCGCCATAAAGGTGGACCAGGGGTGACTTTAGAATATGTTTGTACGATATGGGTATCAAATGAAAGGTGTTAATGAGTATTTTAAAAGGGCGTGGGGCTTAGTTCTATAGGTGGACGCCTTTGCGAGGTATCGCAATAAAGGTGAACCAGGGGTGACTCGACTTTGTTTGTGCGATATGGGTATCAAATGAAAGGTGTTAATGAGTATTTTTAAAAGGGAGTAGGCTTTCGTTCTATAGGTGTTCGCCTTTTCGAGATATCGCCATAAAGGTGGACCAGGGGTGACTCTAGAATGAGTTTGTACGATATGGGTATCAAATTAAAGGCATTAATGAGAGTTTTAAAAGGGAGTGGTGGTAGTTGTATATGTGAAGGCGTTTTCCAGATATCGACCAAAATGTGTACCAGGGTGACCCAGAACATTATCTGTTGGATACCGCTAATTTATTTATATATGTAATACCTGTCAAGATTTTAAGGGTTTTTTATTTCGCCCTGCAGAAATTTTTCATTTTCTACTACATAATATGGTAGGTGTCACAACCATTATATGAAGTTTTTTCTAAAGTTATATTTCGCGTCAATAAAACAATCCAATTACCTTACCATGTTTCATCCCTTTTTTCGTATTTGGTATAGAATTATGGCATTTTTTTCATTTTTCGTAATTTTCGATATCGAAAAAGTGGGCGTGGTCATAGTCGGATTTCGTTCATTTTTCATACCAAGATAAAGTGAGTTCAAGTAAGCACGTGAACTAAGTTCATTAAAGATATGTCGATTTTTGCTCAAGTTATCGTGTTAACGGCCATGCGGAAGGACAGACGGACGACTGTTTATAAAAACTGGGCGTGGCATCAACCGATTCCTCCCATTTTCACAGAAAACAGTTAACGTCATAAAATCTATGCCCCTACCAAATTTCAAAAGGATTGGTTAATTTTTGTTCGACTTATGGCGTTAAAAGTATCCTAGACAAATTAAATGAAAAAGGGCGGAGCCACGCCCATTTTGAAATTTTCTTTTATTTTTGTATTTTGTTGCACCACATCATTATTGGAGTTGAATGTTGACATAATTCACTTATATACTGTAAAGATATTAAATTTTTTGTTAAAATTTTACTTTAAAAAAAATTTTTTTTTAAAAGTGGGCGTGGTCCTTCTCCGATTTTGCTAATTTTTATTAAGCGTACATATAGTAATAGGAGTAACGTTCCTGCCAAATTTCATCATGATATCTTCAACGACTGCCAAATTACAGCTTGCAAAAGTTTTAAATTACCTTCTTTTAAAAGTGGGCGGTGCCACGCCCATTGTCCAAAATTTTACTAATTTTCTATTCTGCGTCATAAGTTCAACTCATCTACCAAGTTTCGACGCTTTATCTGTCTTTTGTAATGAACTATCGCACTTTTCGATTTTTCGAAATTTTCGATATCGAAAAAGTGGGCGTGGTTATAGTCCGTTATCGTTCATTTTAAATAGCGATCTGAGATGAGTGCTCAGGAACCTACATACCAAATTTCATCGATATACCTCAAAATTTACTCAAGTTATCGTGTTAAGGGACGGACGGACGGACGGACGGACGGACATGGCTCAATCAAATTTTTTTTCGATCCTGATTATTTTGATATGTGGAAGTCTATATCTATCTCGATTCCTTTATATATGTACAACCAACCGTTATCCAATCAAACTTAATATACTCTGTGAGCTCTGCTCAACTGAGTATAAAAATAATAAACAAAGAAGTTATAGCACTTTCAATATTTATTGCAACTGTTATTTCACCTGATTCTTATTATACTTAGACCTGAAGCTCATGATATTTTTGCATTGAAAAGTTAATAAAGATATGTCAAATATCATGAATAGGGGAAGTCAAAGTAAATAAGTGAGTCAAACCTGTTGTTTCGTATTTATAATAATAACGCTATGCGACAGAATCAACTTTTTTTCTGGGTATTGGACAAGCCCCACTTTTTTGTAGAGATTAAGGATTAAGTAAACAAAGTACTATCTCCGTTTTTCGAACTTAGCCTCCAAAAAATAGATATCGGCTTCCGAAGTACGAAGCTCGAAATTCTACATTTCAGAGTCTGACTGTATTCAGAAGTCATAGTCTGACTTTTCACCTCGTATAAAAGCTGTTATACTAAATTTCTCAAAAAAAGAATTCAGCCCTTCAAATAAGGGAAAGGAGCGGACCACGCCACATTTTTACTTTTTCAATTTGCTGAACGCGTTAACAAAAAAATAAAATGAATTTCGAAATGTAGAATTTCGAACTTCGTAAGCCGATATCTATTCTTTGGAGGCTAAGTTCGAAAAACGGAGATAGTACTTTGTTTACTTAATCCTTAATCTCTACAAAAAAGTGGGGCTTGTCCAATACCCAGAAAAAAAGTTGATTCTGTCGCATAGCGTTATTATTATAAATACGAAACAACAGGTTTGACTCACTTATTTACTTTGACTTCCCCTATTCATGATATTTGACATATCTTTATTAACTTTTCAATGCAAAAATATCATGAGCTTCAGGTCTAAGTATAATAAGAATCAGGTGAAATAACAGTTGCAATAAATATTGAAAGTGCTATAACTTCTTTGTTTATTATTTTAGTAATATGGTTTCAAAGCAACATTTTCTTGAATTTTTAATTACTTTCGTTTGGTAAGGAAAAAAGCATACATTAGGGGGGGGGGGGGGGGGGGTTAAATTTTGTTAGCTGACCTAATCATGTGAAAACGACTTCATAGCTTAAAAGGACATTAAACGGAAATGTGAAGCTTCTCAAGGCCAAAATAATGACATATCAATTTTAAAAATCGGACGTCAAATAACCAAGTTACAACGAAAAAACCTTTTCGGCTGTATTTCGAAGGATCAAAAAAAAAAAAAAACAAAATTTTCCGAAACCCTCTCAACATATTCTTTAAATATAAAGGCGGACATGAGCAACTCTTTTTTTGTATGGGGGCCATCCCAGTCTACTGTACACTGCTCTCAGAATCGAGTAATACACTTTGTATTATGGCATATTACTTACTAAAAGCGTATTGTGCGAAAGATTGACGCCCACCTTGAATAAGCTAATTGGAACTTATCAGTGCTCCTTGAGGGATCGTCTGTGAAAAGCGATCGATGTAAATATCTCTGGAGACTTTTTTTGAGCTAACCAGCCCTAAATGTAACTTCTTTGACACAGTTAGAACAATCCCTTATTTTCTCTACTTGTTTTCCACGAAATATCTTTTCATTTCTTTCAACAAATTTTAACTCTCTCAAATTCTTTTATCACCTACAATTTAAAAGTGCTTCTGATTAACGCTTCCATCACTTTTTAACCTGTTCAAACATTTCAAACGACAAACTGGGAAACATGTAACTGAAGACAGTGTAAAAAGTTGAAGCAATAGCAATATAAACAAAAAACAACATACAATTTTTGTCACCATTAAAAGTTTGAAAATAACACAAAGGTGGGGGTGTGAATAGTTTCAACTTTGTCTACGGTGTGCTGTCTTGTTGTGCTAACACAGCGTTTGAAGTACAAGAGCACGAAGAACAATATTGACAAGTTGTGCACATTTCAAGCTACTCACTGTGCTCATTTATTTCGCTAAAGTCGTTGCCGAGCGTTAGTAACCACTCGTACTTGTGCTGCCGATAATGACTAACATTAAAAATTTACAGTTTAGGATTATTTTCTAGGAAACTATAATGCTGAAACTTTATGAGATATATTTTTATTTCGCAGCTCGTTTATTTCTCTTGTTCTTACTAAACTTATTTATTATTTTATATTTTTCTCTTCCACAGTTATTACAGCGACCGTGGCACCTGTGCCAAGTGTTATCTAAGCTGTCACACCTGCAGTGGACCACGTCGTGACCAATGCGTTCAATGTCCGGCCGGTTGGCAATTGGCTGGCGGCGAATGTCATCCTGAATGTCCAGAGGGTTTCTACAAGTCTGAGTTTGGTTGTCAAAAGTGTCATCATTATTGCAAAACTTGCAACGGTAAGTTATATGCACTTTTGCTTTATTGTTTTGTGCCACAAAGCTGTTTAGCAGTGATATTCTGTAAGTTTCAGTGACTTGCTGTGAGTTGCATAAGTTATACACTCTCTGTAGCATATGCCATTTAGGAGGTGTTTGAGTTTGTTGAATTTCTATTTTACAAATCTGTTGATTTACTTTGGTATTAGATTTGTAAGCTTATGTCGCAAGAATAAATTTCTATTTAAATTTTTGTGCATTAACTTTTTTTTTTAATTATTTTTATTTCATTTTCCTTTCTTCCATACATTATACAGGCGCTGGTCCCTTGGCTTGCACATCATGCCCGTTGCATTTCATGCTTGATGGCGGCCTTTGCATGGAATGTCTTGGCTCACAGTATTATGATTCACCCACACAAACTTGCAAAACATGTCATGACTCGTGTCGTTCTTGCTCTGGTCCTGGCCAATATTCGTGCAAAACGTGCGCTTTCCCTTTACATTTGGATCGATTGAATAATCAATGTGTGCCCTGTTGTCCCACCGATGCGGCACCAGAGGATCAATCATGCTGTCATTGTGATAAGGATACTGGTAAGTGAATGAAAGAACAAACAATCATATGTACATATACATACATACATGTGACATATTCATCATTTTGAAGTAATTCAATGTGTCACACTGGCATATACAGTGAATAGCAATAGAAATGGTTTTATTTATTTTTTTTTAATAGCAAATAAGCAAAAGAAAGAAAAAAAGTTTTTTTTTTTATTTCTTAACGTAGAAGCCCTGGTACACCAGAAATATGCCCTAGTCGTTTTTTTTTTTTGGACTTGAGTGCTGTTTTCAAACAATGCCTCGAAGCGACAAAAAAATTGGATTGGCTTAATAATAAGCTTCAGAGTTATTACGTTGCAGTTGAGCCTATGCGAGACCAGTAACGCTGTGGACGCTGGTCATCAGCTTATTGCTTAGGAGATTCGACAGAGACAAATTCACGCCGTATGCAGAGAACATTTCAGTCATGATAAGCAGATGTCTACCAGCAATCTGCTTTCAGTTGGATCAGGAGTTTCGTTATGTAATTGCCTGGGAATCTGATGTCATGTTAACCGCCAATACGGTAAAAAAGGATCTAGTACTATTTACTAGGGAATATAAGGTCCCTAATTGGACTAAAACTAAGCTTGAAGCGGTAACCCTACAAAAAAAATATACAGCAAAAAATATCTAGGAATTATACTAGATAGTAAGTTGTCGTGGAAATTCCTTGAGCAAGAGAGAGCGAAGAAAGCCGCCGTGGCACTACATATATGCAAGAGGATGCTAAAATGCATGGATGCACATGAAGCCTATCGCCTTAAGTCTCTCATTCGATATTAACGGCAATCGTCAAGCCCAAAATATACTATGGGATCCTTCTTTCATGAAAAGCAACATAAAACAGTAGATTAGGTTAGGTAAAGTGGTAGCTGTCCTAGCAGGAGAAGCTCACTTTGACAGCATTGTAAGTCATTGTAATTCCACATAAAATAACGGTGACGTAAACTACTTAGAGAGGGGTTGCTAGGCAACGATATAGTTTCGAACAAGACCGGTCTCAATTTTGGGTAAATCCTCCGGAGACCCAAGTAAGTAGAGACCGAAATACTTTCGCCTAATTCGCCTAGCATAAAGTGAGTCGATGATTCCACTTCATCATGCTCCATACAGCTGCAGCAGCCTAAGGCTTTTAGCATATTGAGACGTACTGCATGGATTCCCATTAGACAGTGTCCTGTCAAAACCCAATCATTTTGACATCAACTACCTGCCAGAAGGATCTTGCTACCCTGGAAGAAGTGGTGTCCGCCCAACACTTACTGAGCTGACTCGAGGCCCATCTATGCAATAGCACACCAAAGTTGGTCAGTGGATTCCCGAAAACCCTTCTTCCATCTTCATCCAGTTCAGTTGTACCGATGCGGGCTAAGAGATCTGCTTAAATATGGTCCGGGGCCCAGATAATCTTAATCATAAAATTCATAAATTAATCCGATGCAATCACAAGCGAATCAGGCACTCCCAGACCATCTTCGATTGCCCTACAGTTGAATGCAAAGCTTTGAGAGTCGTCTGGCTATTCGAGTAGATGTTAAATTACCTAGCCGCAGTAGCACTGAAACTCCTTAAACGCGGAAAATTTTGATTGGAAGACGCTGCAGTGATCAGACAACTTAAACTTGCGGCTTACATTTTGCTCTCGACAAAATACCCGCACCAACCCTTCCGCTAAAATTCGTCCCACGCGTAAAAAAGTAACTGGTCAAATTCCCAAGGTGAATCCGCTCCCCCATTTCTCTCTCGGAGGGAATGATTGCGATGAAGGTTGCGGAGAGAGCAGTTATCGACACACAAAAGGCCGTCTTATCAAAGTTCAGTTGTACCAATGCGGGCTAAGGGATCCGCTTGAATATGGCCCGGGACCCAGAAAATCTTAATCATAAAATTCATTGGATGCAATCGCAAGCGAGGTCAGGCACTCGCAGACCACCCTCGATCGCACTATGGTTGAGTTCAAGGCCTTGACAGCCGCTTGGCTATCCGAGTAGATGTTAAATTACCACCTCATCCTTAAACGCGGAAAAATCTGATTGGAAGACGCTGCAGTGATCAGACAACTTAAACTTGCGGCTTACATTTAGCTCTCGACAAAATACCCCACCAATCTTTCCGCTAAAATTCGACCCACGCGTAAAAAAGTAACTGGTCCAATACCCAAGGTGAATCCTCTCCCCCAGTTCTCTTTCGAGGGGAATGATTGGGATGAAGTTTGCGAAGGGAGCAGTTATCGACACACAAAAGTCCGTCCTATCAGAGATAAATTCGAAACTGGTAAGAAGGCTAGAGTGCTAGAAATCATAAAGTCCTTAGCCTATAGCACGAAACCTGATCAAAGAGAAGACTTAAGGCTCATTATATTCACACTAACTGGATACTGCCTTCTGGCGTCCCGTAACTAACTTGTACCGGCTTCATTAATAACAGCAAATGTGGAAAGTGCGAGCTGCAAGAAAAAATGGTTGAGCACGATCTGTGTTCGTATTTTGCGCTCGCTAGGTTAAAGCTGCAGCTACAAGAGGTGACCGAGTTGCCAGATCCCAAAGAATAAATAAGGCTGGGTCCTAAAAAACGTCTGGTATTTGCCAAAAGGACGGTGTTATTCTGTAACATAAATCCTGGTACCCATTTGGGGTCTTTTCGTTTGGTCGGTAAAAAATTCTGGTAGCACTAAAATTTATGATTAATCGATTAATTAAATATTTAAATTTCTTTTTAATCAATACCTTTCGTAATAAGTTAAATTGAGAAAAGGCAGTAATCGTGTTATGCACTGCTTTGAAACTGCAATTACTTAAAAAGCTTGCCTTTCGATTGATCAAACTATTAGAACTAGTCGGCTAATCAATTTATCGCGCATTTTTAATAAGGAATAGGTTAAACTTTGTTCATAAGAAAGAACTATAAAATATATAAAAATTTCTTCAGAAAAGTTGTGCCCAAATTTTTGAAAGTAACTGTATACAATCCCATGTTTAAAGCTCATTAATGTATGCAGTTTGAAGCTCGCTTTACATAAACGCACACACTGATATTACCATATATACATACATATTTACAGCTGCCTCTTTTTCTCATATGTATGTTCCTTTTCTCAATTATTTACTCTTTGCAGGCGGTTGCATTAATGCTTCACCAGCGGGCAAACGTCGCATTGCTGCTGCTGCTGAACAACAGCAATTTGGTAGCGCCTACAATGGTGGCTTATATGGCGGGCTATTGGATGACGATGCTGTGGGCGGTAATGGTGGTGTCTTTGGTGGTTTCTTTTCACGTGCTGGTTCACCACTGACGACAATTACTGCCATTGCGGTCGCTGCATGCCTGTTGGTTGTCACCGTATTTGCACTCATCTTTGCTGTGTTACAGGTTAGTTGGAACTTCATCTAATATGTAATGAAATGTTTGCATTGCCAGTGATTTTCACATAGATTTCTATATAAATTTGTTACATATGTGCAACATGTTAGATATATACAACATGGGACCCTTAGTATTTAATTTTATTTGCTTAGAACTAATTGAAGTGGGCCTGAGGGTAATCACTACTTATGATAGAAAAATTTGGTAATTTGAATTACACTGTAACTAGACAAATTATTTAAATATGATGATAATTGTGATTTTGGTATGTTCATGATTGCCACATTTCGTTGTTGCACATTTATTTTGAAATTTATATGATATGTAACGGATTCAAGGAGCTGCGATGTTATGTGACAACGTATGAAGGGTTGGGTTTGGTTATTAAGTGCTCTATAAGATTGAATGACTCATTTTATGATTAGAAATAATTTAAAGCCTTTAATTCACTCAAACTTTTAAATGCAATGAAATCTCGTAAATAAACCCAGTTTCATTAACATTCTTTTGCTTTACGAATTTTCACGATTCGATACTTGACCTCTATGGTCCGAAGTAGCTTGAATATGATAAAAGAACTCATATATGTAAGTTGATTGAAGTTATGATGGGGCGTCAGAGTAAACTAGATGGGTTGTGATGAAATGTAAAAAGCTTATGTGACTTGTCACGTGATATTAAGTTATGGAACGTACATGCTGCGATGTAATGAGATGTGATACAAAGCGAGATGATGTAATGTAAAGAGATGTTTTTATATGCGGAATGATTTTATATGTAAAATGAGATGTCTTCATATGAAGTATAATCGATCTGCGGAACATGTTTTGATCTGAGTAAAATCGCACTGTTTAATACTGATAAACAAAGCTCCAAATTAGATGCAAATTCGAACTGACATACGTTATTATTGATATGACTTCCATTACTGTAGAAGAAAAAAAAGCAAGAAACAAAAAATTGATGTATGTTGCATTGATTTGCCACCATCGCTTGTTTGTAAAGTTTATTTTTAAAACATTTTTATTAACACGTTGTGCCATTTACTATTTTGCAGAACGTGAATTTCCTTAACATACGTCAGTTATAATTATCAATACATCCGTCAGAATATCTATACAAAATATTTATCTAAAAACTAATTATATAATTTAAAAAATTTACATCGTACATAGGTGTGATTTGAAGAGTACTTAATGTTAGGATCTGAAGGTAGAGTGACGTGACAGAATGCCATATGTTATGTTCTCATGACAAAGTATTGTGATGAATTTCAGATGATATGATCTGATATTAAGATTGCATACAAGAAATGGCATGATTTGGTGTTATTAATCTTGATTCTTCATTTGTAATGCCCTTTATGCAATTTAGAAGTATCATAGGAAGAATTTCTAAAAAACTTAAAAATGTACAGGCATCACATCTCCGTTTGATGGTTAGTGTGCTTGCTGAACCCGGGGAAGTTAACATTCAAATACTTCTGCAAATTGGTTAAATAACGATGTCGCTCTACGACATTAGTCGGTAAAAGCCTGTATCATACTTCTTAACATAAAAAGTAGTTAAGATTAAGTGTGCGATGTTTCGGTAGGAAAAATTAAATGTTGCACAGCGGAAACAAAATGTGGTTGCACGACTTTGTATTGTTATAATATATCGAATAAAAAATCATATAATATAAGATAATTTATTAAATGTCAGTTCATACGTGTGGTTATAATGTTTTTATTTATTATTGTTTATTTGGGGTATTGGTAGTGGATTTCTATAAAATTATAGATGACACTACATATGATGTGACTATTGTCATGTGACCTTAAAGTCAAGGCAATGGAATACGATCTTATGTGATGGCCAATGCTATGATGTAATATAGTGCTTTACTTCAAATATATCTATTACAAACAGGGCTGCAAACCGGTTCGAACCGAGCCGGTTCATGAGCTGAACCACCCGCTATTTTGGGGCTTTGAACCGAACCGTTTTTTTCTTAACTCCAAAAACGGAACCGAAACCCACCCAAAAAGATGGTTCGGTTCGCTTCAAAATAAATCTTCAACAAAAATCACTTAACTTATTTAATTCACCACTTTGCTTGAAAATACAACGCTTATATAAAATTGCATACATTTTTTCTCGATGGCAACGCCGTGAGTTGTCACTTTTGATAGTAATAACAAAGAGGAGAAATATAATAAGAGCCACCAGTTCGCTACCAGTGGCGAGTAACTCGCTGGAAATAAAAAAGAAATGATGCCTAATATTTTCTGAGGGACATTTTTGAATTTTTATCCATGCGACGTAGGCACCTTATGCAAGTGTGATTTTTGGAAAGAGAACTAATTAATTAAATACAGTCGCAAAAATAAACAGAAAAGCCCACGAAAATGTATTGACGATATTTTATGCACATTTCGCCAAAAAAAAAACCAGCGACTACTTCGAAGAAAACATTTAGCAAATGGCTTCAAGTAACGAGTGACGTCTCTTATTATTAACACGCTTTTATTAGTTTGGCCTGTATGTAACGGAATCTTTGAGCTTAATTTTCACCGGTTTCTGGAAATCTGATTAATTTGAAACTTTGCATACGTATCAAGGACCGATGACAATGCATTGATGTGATGATGTGGTGGCATAAGGTCAACGGCCACAAGGTCAATTGGCCTTAATACCACTTTGAATGGCCATAAGTTTGATTGAAACTTTGCACACATATCAAGGCTCGATAACAATACATTAATGTGATGGTGTGGTGACATAAGGTCAACGGCCATAAGGTCAATTGGCCTTATTACCCATTTGAATGGCCATAAGTTTGATTGAAACTTTGCATACGTATCAAGGGTCGATGACAATGCATTAATATGATGGTCTGGTGACATAAAGTCAACGGCCATAAGGTCAATTGGCCTTATTACCGCTTTGAATGGCCATAAGTTTGATTGAAACTTTGCACACGTATCAAGGCTCGATGACAATGCAATAATGTGATGTGGGGTTACATAAGGTTAACGGACGTAAGGTCAATTCGCCTTTTTACCCCTTTGAATGGCCATAAGTTTGATTGAAACTTTGCGTACGTATCAAGGGTCGATGACAATGCATTAATGTGATGGTGTGGTGACATAAGGTCAACGGCCATAAGGTTAATTGGCCTTATTACCACTTTGAATGGCCATAAGTTTGATTGAAACTTTGCACACGTATCAAGGCTCGATGACAATGCAATAATGTGATGGTGGGGTGACATAAAGTTAACGGACATAAGGTCAATTGAACTTATGACCACCCGAAATGGCCATAGATTTGAAACCTTGCACATAATGCGAAAAACGCATTCCTTTATTAACGATAGAAGTGGATGCATGGCACATCTACGAAAGAGCATACTGGAGCCCTTTTTTAACACGCTTTTATTAGCTTGGCCTGTATCTATGTAACGGAATGTTTGAGCTTAATTTTCACCGGTTTCTAGCAGTCTGATTAATTTGAAACTTTGCATACGTATTAAGGACCGATGACAATGCATTAATGTGATGGTGTGGTGACATAAGCTCAACGGCCATAAGGTCAATTAAGAATGCAATAATGTGATGGTGGTGTGACATAAAGTTAACGGACATAAGGTCAATTGAATGTGACCACCCTAGATGGCCATAGATTCGAAACCTTGCACATAATGCGAAAAACGCATTCCTTTATTAACGATAGAAGTGGATGCATGGCACATCTACGAAAGAGCATACTGGAGCCCTTTTTAACACGCTTTTATTAGCTTGGGCTGTATCTATCTATGTATCTATGTATCCATGTATGTATGTAACGGAATCTGGAGTGGAGCCGAGAGCCCAGGTAATGCAGAGCTCCGAACTCCGTTGCACCTTTTGAAGCATTTTAAGATAGGTACTTTTAGCTAGTGCAGGCCACCAGACCAAGGCACCATAAAGAAGAATCGGGGGCACAATGGCTGTATAAATCCAGTAGGTCACTTTAGGGGAGAATCCCCAGGAGGTGCCAATTGCCCTCTTGCAGGTGAAGAGCTCTGCTGCTGCCTTCTTGGATTACTCCACTTTATTCACTCCGTAATAGCTTCCTATCCAGAATGACTCCCAAATACTTGACTTGATCGCTAAACGCTAAGAACGTTTTGGCGGTGTAAGATTTGGTACTTTGTTCCTCCTCGTGAAGAGGTCAAGCTCGATTTTATGCGGGTTGAATTCCAAACCTTCCATTAGGTTGCAAAGAGTTTGCGGAAATTTCCCCCGCATGGTGACGCAGATTTCATCTGCATACGCGATCACTTGGTAACCTTCTGCCTCCATGAGGCGTAGTAGTTGGTTGACGGTAACCACCCAAAGTAGCGGAGAGAGAACTCCGCCCTGCGGAGTGTCTCTGGCGACCGGTCTGCGGATCACGCATCCACCTAGCTCAGTTCTAATCTGCCTACGCGTAAACAGATTTTATATAAACTCCACCAGGAACGCGTTATAGAGTTGAACTATATATTTAAATCAATTTATTCTATTTATTATTTATTATATTCAATTTTTTGAAAAATTTAAAGATAACTAATTAGAAAATTTTCATTTTGAAATAAGATAAAAAGTAATATAACATAAAAATAATTTAAAAAATTAAAGTATATTTTACAAAGTAGATATCCCTACATATACTCCCCCTCGAGTGAAACGAAAAAATTTTATTTTAATTTTAATTTACAGTGTATTGATTACTGTAAGAATTTTGTGTTGTAGTATGAAAAATGTTTGAATTTTGTGTTGTAGATATATGGTATTTTTTCTTTTTCTTTTAACTGTCGGAATTTTGAGAAATGTATTTTTATTTATTTTATATTGTTATTGATGTAAGTATTCAATCTTTTGATGATTGGATGTACTGGATAGTTTATTTTTAGGTGTTGTTATTGTTTACTTATTGTATTAATATTTTATGTATATTAATATTTGGTTATGTTATTGCTATGATGTTGAGGCTAAAAATAATTTAAAAGCTGTTTGTTAAATATTGTAATTTATAATGATGTGTTTGAAGAACATAGAGTGAGGTTGAATGATAGTAGATGGCAACTTTGTGTGCACAATTACTCAAAACTTAAAAACTTGTATTATGCAGAATATATAATATATAATTGTACTCTGCTTAATGTATGTCCAAGTTGTTGATAAGGAATGAAAAGTTGATTCCTTAATTCGTTTGAGGGTGATATAAAATTGTCAATGATTCGTGTCATGTTAATGAGTTTAATATTGAGTTTTTATATGATTTTAATTTCAATATGAAATAATAGATATTTGCAAAATATGCCGATAACAATTATTTTAAAAACCCTTTAGAGATTTTTTAAAATTGTAAAAATTTGTTTCATTTTATTTTAAAAATCAAAGTTATTGCTTTGTTTTGTAGTCTTTGTGTTATTTTCGAATTGAAAATGAGGTTATTATTTAAATATGAATCTATTTGTATTGTGGAGTTTGTATGCCGTTGTTGTAAAATGATAATGATTGTATATAAATATTTTTAAAAATTAACTGGAGAAGGAGTGTACCTAATTAAAATGTACTTAACGAAACTATAATTTAGAAAAATTAATTAAATTTTTGTATATATTTAATAATTTTATCAATAATTAGTATTAAAATATATATTGAATATTTTGTTTATAAATTGGTTCAACGAAAGATTTAGACAACGGACTTTATTAAAAAAGAAAAATATGTACTATTTTTCAAAAAATGTTAAATTTTGAACAAAATAGCTCACCAAATGATGGAGATGATGAGATGGATGAGATGATGAGATGGATGATGAGATTGAATTTAAAATCCAAATATAAAGTGACAATGTCGTTGTCCATACATTAGGACATAAAATTGTAACAGCTAATATAATTAATACGAAGTAAAGGATAAGATCTTCTTTAGCAATTTCAGTAGTTGTGAGCAATAGAGCACAACAAGCACACGTGAAACAAATAAGTATTCCAAAAAGTTGGTTAATTGATTTGAACGCAAGCGAGTCATATACATATATCTGATAATTTTCTTTGACATCAAATTCTTTACATTGTTCTCTTAGTCCAGAAATGTCCTAGTTTCTTCTATACTGACGTGTTACATCATCGAATATTGCATAGGCGGTAGATCTTGCTGTTCCTTAATTTACTGGTAAAGACACGTTTGCGGCACAACCAAGAGCTCCGTATTGACTCGACTCGATGGCCACACATTCCAATTCAGGCGCACATCATCGCGATCTTTATTTTGCTAAATGAATTCGTCGTATGTTGTCGTCACGGATGGATGGGTTTTAAGGAAAATTTGTTAATAAATAACACGAAAAATAGTTTTTATAAAATTCATTTGGTTCGATGGAAGGATCGCCATAAATATATAGAGTTGAGCTATATATTTAAATCAATTTATTCTATTTATTATTTATTATATTCACTTTTTTAAAAATTTTAAAGATAACTAATTAGAAAATTTTAATTTTGAAATAAGATAAAAAGTAATATAACATAAAAATAATTTAAAAAATTAAAGTATATTTTACAAAGTAGATATCCCTACAGGCGTCAACCCCCAGATCGGCCAGCGCCGAGGTGATGGCCTCAGGGAGAACGTTGTTGAAGGCACCCGCTATATCTAGAAATGCCACCAGTGTATATTCCTTGAGGTCAAGTGACCTTTCGATAACGGTTACCAGTGAGTTCAAGGCCGTGTCAGTTGACATACCCTTAGTATAGGCATGTTGAGCTTGCGAAAGAAGCGATGGCTCAATCCTCCTCCTTATGTAGTCTTCTAGGAGCCTTCGAGTACTTTTAGCAGAAACGAAGATAAGCTTATAGGCCTATAATCATTTGGTTTAGAGTGGGAGGTTTTCCCTTCCTTGGGGATAAAAACCATGTTGATTTCTCTCCATGACGCTGGTACGTAATTGAGCCTAAGACAACCTATAAACATCCCTTTTATCCAGGGCCTTATAAGTTCGGCAGTATACTGTAGCCACCCAGCCTGGCTTTTTAATCTGAATTAAATTATTCTGTTAATAACTTAAATTTTATTATAATTTTATTTTGACGAGATTAACTATAAGTGATTGTTTGACCTTCTACTACTGTTATATAAACTCTTTTTAATTGAAAATTATTTTCTATTTTTAAGTTCGGTTAGCTATGAAAGCGTCTTTTTTTAGTTTTTTTAAACTGCTATTTATATTTATCCTCTTTGGTAATAGCGTCTACTGTTTGCGCCTATGGTCAAAAGCTTGTGAAAAAATAAACAAATTTAAAAAATGAGTTCAAACCCCGTACATAACAACTTTGTATATGAAAGAGCTTCTGCATTTTTCATTTATAACATTTTTTCATTTATAACATAGTCCGAACTATAACAGAAACCACATACATATGTGTAATTATAAAAATTTTAAAGTTAAATTAATCAAGTTCATATCAGTTTTCGAAACTTTTTATTACCATTTTTTAGAAAATTTCTGAATGCGCAGTCTTGAAGCTCATTCAATTGTATTACTTTTCCCCGAGGGTGTTGCCCATATCTTCCATATAAAAACAAATTTTGTTCATGCGGTGTATGGAAAATAGAATAATTAAAAAAAAAATTTTAAGTTAAACGGTTTTATTGAAAACAATACTTACATGAAATAATAAAAATACGAAAAGCTAAAAAATAATTATGTAGGTCCTAGGTACTAGTCATCACATTCCTTATCAATCTAGGGCGTTGATCAGACAATTAAATAAAAGCGTTGGGCGCGTGAAATTTCTAAAAATATGAGGCGTAGCATAACCTGATTAAGGTTCAGTTGGTTTTACTTATGCCTATCAATAGAAATATGACACGCCCAATTGATGTCACTTCTACTGGACTGTATGCAATATTTGTTCCAAATATGAGCCAAATCGAGCATCATAGGTCGCTTTCTATTCATGTATATATTATGTGTTCCAAATATGGACCTAATCAAATCGGACCACAAATACGATTTTTGTGAATATCTCGATCCTTGCGCTACCTAGCGGCGATTTTTTTGATAGGTCGATTTCTATTCTTGCATGTATTATGTGTTCCAAATATGAGCCAAATCGGACCACAAATACGATTTTTGTGAATATCTCGATCCATGCGCAACCTAGCGACAGTTTTTTTCACGGGTCGACTTCTATTCTTGCATGTATTATGTGTTCCAAATATGAGCCAAATCGGGCCACAAATGCGAATTTTGCGAATATCTCGATGTCAGGAAGTTACTTAAATTTCAATTACAAGATTCGTTCACAACGGCCGTGCATGCGGCCGTGCAGCCTGTCAACTCAAGCTAAATAAAACCGTTTAAAGATGCGAACCCCGTCCTGAAACTTGCACATTATTACACTACAGTTAGATGGGCTACAAAACTGCACACTCAGAAATTTTTTTAAAGTTTTTAATAAGTCTAAAAACTGATGAAAATTTGATTAATTGTTGGGAGCTTTGTGTAGGCTTTTTGAATTATTTATATATATAGTTTGTGTTATAGTTGAAACGATATTTTAAATTGGAATTATTAAAAACTAATAAGTAAACATAATTTGGGAACAATACCTTTTTAAAAGGAGACCATATTATTTTTCACTTAACCGTATATCAACATTTATAAGCTTAATGCCCAAGAAAACCAAAGAGGAGATTTACATTTTCATGAATATCTTTTAGTTTGTGTAGTAATCTCGCATCTAAAATTTAGTAGGTATGTTTTATATGTGTATTGAAAGCAGCTAATTGAATAGTTTTTCTTCTCTTAAAAATACGACTACTTTCTTATGTGCAGAATATATGCGTTGTAAATACTCCCTATAGGTATAGTCATGCATTCTACAATTTTCGTTCCTTAGATTTTATAATAATCGACAAACCGTTTTGATAAGTTTTATAAATAAATACATAGATGGATTTGATCTTAATAACTGTATTTTCTTTGTATGCTTAGTAGGCACATATCTATGGTTGGTTGCACACAGATCCCAAGTGACGAATTTCAAATTGTGTATACTATCAAAACTTAGTATTAAACGTTTGAACCTCTTGAACCGAACTGGTTCGGCGGTCCAGAGGTAGCAGTGAACCGGTTCACGAACCAGTTCAAGTTTTGTTTCAGTGGTACGAACCACTGAACCGAACCAATTCGATTTTCGAGGCGGTTTGCAGCGCTGATTACAAACTGATTTCATTTTAATATTTATGATATCATCTAAGTGCTTTTGTAAGACTCTGAGATTATAACAATAGTATGATGTGTGAAACGTGTAATTAGCGTGTCCAGAACTATATGATTGTGTGATTTAGTAGTGATGCGATATCGTAACTCATCAATATAACTTGACATGAACTCGATGTAACTAGATTTTCCGCTCTATTTTCAGCTCTGCGCTAGAATTCGAAACATGTTTAATCTCATCTTTTTCAACTATTTAGCCAACGCAACAAAATAAAAAGACCATATTTACAAAACTACGAGGAACAATTGTTCCAGTATACATCAACTGCATTTGACCTAAGCGATATTCAATGGATTCTATTAACAAATGTATAAAGTCTCCAAAACAGTTATCAAAATATTATATTTTACTGGAACAGGATAGTGCTGTTGTTCCAGTAATGTATAGATAATCAATCCGAGAGGCACTTTTTCATTTCCCATATAGATGCAATGCCAAATATAAAGTCCCTTCGGTGAATATTTCTCAAGGCAAATAGTTTACAATGCTGGAAATGGGGAGGAAAAATTAGACTTTAAAGTCTGCAGTATGCGGCAGGAAGCCCTTGCTGTAAGAGTAATCATATGGTATTTCTCAAAGTCCTTTTTTTAGTACGTGTGGCAGGACGCCACGTCCAATGACTTGCCAATGCAAAAAGGAGTTACAATTTTTCTGGACGAGGGTTGTTCCTGATACAACGGATAAAAAGGTTTCTCATGCCTAATGGCAGAACTGCAGAGCTTCATCGTAGATGTGTCATTAAAATTCAAAATTCAATTAAAATTCAACGTTTCTTTAAATATTTTGCATTTCAGTAAATCATACATATTTAGATAGAAAAGATAATATTCATGGCAATTCCACTGGCTGAAGCTTTTGTGATGCATATTAAAATAGGCAAACACTCAAATTTAATATGCGAAAATAAATTTACTTTTAATAGCTGCTTTAATTTTAAAAATATTTTCATTTCATTTTCAGCGAAATTTACATTAAATAAATCATTTAGTCTCTTGAAATGTGTTGCATAAATAAAAGTGTACTTAAATCGTTTATTTATAACCATGAGGGTGGTTCTTTTCGAGATGGAAAAAGCTTCGTGCATCAAAAAACCACCCCATTTAGAAGTGTCGCCCTCGGGAACACTTTTGCATAACTTTGCGGTGGCGTTCTATATTTTTCGTTTTATAAGGGCCTTCTGTTCCTGTGTTCATGTCCCGCTTTTTTGCTCTCAGTATGGTTTCTACGAACACTATCGATAGAAGTTTGGCCGACTTTTTCTTGGAGCAATTTTCGCTTCATTTCTATCGCGGGCATTTGAAAAATGTGTGTTCAGCATCGTCATCGTCTGCATTCCCGTTAACGTGCTTAGGGTCTTCGGCCTCTCCTAACCTGCGCAAATATTTTTTGAGATACCCGTGTCCGAATAGAACTTGGGCTACGTAGTAATTTACCTCACCAAAGCTTCTGGTGCTGCATGCTACAACATCTGTTATGTGCTACAACCGCTGTCCATCTGGCTCGTTGTTCGTTTTCATACTGCTCTTTCCCCAACCATAACGCCTATTCTTTGGTCTTTTTCCTAACGACTTTCATACGCTCTTGATCCATCTACTTCTTTGTTTCCTATAATATCTTCCTCAGCGCTAATATGTCGATGTGGATTATTCCGCTTATCACATGAACGCTGCCTTTAGCTGTTCACCTGCTAAAACCGTACAACGATTTTTCTTACGAAGTGTGTTTGCCCAAAGCCCGGAGCCGCACAGTAACGTACATAGGGTGATGACCATCAACAGTTTTCTTTTGCCTTCCGTTGATCCTCCGATGTTCGCCATCAGCTTCCTTACCAACCATATCTGTTTAGATGCCTTCTCAGTCGCATGTTGAATTTGCGTGTGATATGTTAGTCATATCTCCTAAAAAATTTACTACCTTCTTTGATATTGTACGAAGGTTCCTGGGCACTCATCTCATATAACCACGCCCGCGATATTGAAAATTTCGAAAAACCGAAAAAGTGCGATAATTCATTACCAAAGACGGATAAAGCGATGTAGGTGGGTTGACCTTATGACGCAGAATAGAAAATTAGTAAAATTTTGGACAATGGGCGCGACACCGCCCACTTTTAAAAGAAGGTAATTTAAAAGTTTTGCAAGCTGTACTTTGGCAGTCGTTGAAGATATCATGATGAAACTTGGCAGGAAATTTACTCCTACTACTATATGTGCGATAAATAAAAATAAGCAAAATCGGATGACGAACGCGCCTACTTAAAAAAATAAAAATAATTCAAATTTGAAAAAAAATTGAATCTTTTTACAGTATATAAGTAAATTATGTCAACATTCAACTCCAGTAATGATATGGTGCAAAAAAATACAAAAATAAAAGAAAACTTCAAAATGGGCGTGGCTCCGGCCTTTTTCATTTAATTTGTCTAGAACACTTTTAATGCCATTAGTCGAAAAAAAATGTACCAATCCATGTGAAATTTGGTAGGGGCATAGATTCTATGACGGTGACTGCGGCGAGATCGGCTGAAGCCACGCCCAGTTTTTATACACAGTCGACCGTCTGTCCTTCCGCTCGGCCGTTAACACGATAACTTGGCAAAAATCGATATATCTTTACTAAACTTAGTTTGCATACTTATCTGAACTCATTTTATCTTGGTATAAAAAATGGCCGAAATCCGACTATGACCACGCCCACTTTTTCGATATCGAAAATTACGAAAGGAAAAAAAATGCCATAATTCTATTCCAAATACGAAAAAACGGACGAAACATGGTAATTGGATTGGTTTATTGACGCAAAATATAACTTTAGAAAAAACTTTGTAAAATGGGTGTGACACCTACCATATTAAGTGGAAGAAACTGAACAAGTTTTGCAGGGCGAAATCAAAAGCCCATGGAATCTTGGCAGGAATACTGTTCGTGGTATTACATATTTAAATAAATTAGCGGTACCCGACAGATGATGTTCTGGGTCACCCTGGTCCACATTTTCTTCGATATCTCGAAAACGTCCACCTATAGAACTACGGCCCCCTCCCTCCTGAAATACTCGTTAATACCTTCCATTTGATGCCGCTTACAAATACATTCCAGGGTTACCGTAGGTTCATTTTGCTACATGGTGATTTTCCCTTATTTTGTCTCCAAAGCTCTCAGCTGAGTATGTAATGTTCGGTTACACCCGAACTTAGCCTTCCTTACTTTTTTTGTTAGAAGTATTTAATCTGTCTTTTCTGCTGCCAGCTAAACTCCATGCGAGTCTATCCACTACTTTGTGCGTATCACGACGTGCTTTCTTCTGTGTTTCAGGCAGCAATGTCTTTTCAAGATCACAAATATCATTGTGACGTTCATGGTACCCGAATTCTATGAGATTTGATATATATCGATGCGATTACTTAGGTAGCTGCTGACGACGCGCGTTAGGTGGCATGGTACTTGGAATCGCTGCTGTAAAGCGGCCATATATTATTCTCGCGCTGTTTTTCACGTCTAAGGTTCCGAAGATGACACCTCACTTCGATTAAGCATTATCTCGCTGTGCTATTTCTACCCTTGTATTCTCTTTTCTTCAATTGCGTCTAAATTTCATTTTCCGGGCATGAAGCCATGCTACCTAGGTTATAGTTTTCCTGCTCTATGGCTTAAGGAATCAAAAACTTGACAGGTATTCAATACGCCCTAATCGCACTTCATCTAGATTAATTATGCAATATGCTTGATTAAAGCGTTATTGATTTTGGATATCAAATTTAAAGGAGCACAACTTAACTGAATAAATTATGTTAAAATTTTTCCATAATCAAATTTTTCGTTTTTAAATTCGCATTTAACTATTGTACGAGACATAAATTAAATGTTTCCAATAGAAAAAAAAAGAAGGGGTCGAAGTTCGGATTTTGCTATAGCGAATATTAGCAACATCCCTAGAAGGAACGAAATAACAGAAACCAAAAACCAATAAATATTTTCAGAGAAGTGTTAATATTAAAACGATGAATTTAAATAAAACTCAAGAATAACTTCTCAACTTAAATGCAAACATACATACGTAACTCGCAGACATTTGAAATTATTTCACAGTTCAATTTATTTGTCAGTTGAGCGTGACAAGTTAACAAGAAAATCGGCATTCTCGTATCATTTTGCCATAAATTGCTTTTCTTCAGAGGCAAATATCATTACCATCGCATTTTCAATAAAAGTAGGCAATATGAGATAATTCAGATGGATTGCGATAATTTTATACATATCAGTAATAACGAAAACAGAAAACGGAACAAGTAGCCAAATTGTGTTATGAATAATATCATTTGCGCTAAGGATATATGTATGTATGTTTAACAAAATTGCAGGGTTTTGTAATTGGGATAGCCTAATTGGTTGCCATTCATTTTGGTTACTCTATACATATTCAAACTCAGAAAGCTTTACGGAGCGAAGTTAACTTCAACCCCTGGTACTCACAATTCTTTTCCCCCATTAAAATCGATTAAAGTTAAACCATAATTTAATTTGAGAAATTTTACTTATTTGAGCCCCTGCTGAAATTTTTACCAGAAATAATAAATTTTGTGCTTTTTGACCTATATCGACAGTTTATTGTTTTATTATCGACTCATATTTTTATTGGTTTCTTATCGGCTTGTTATCGATGATTCACAGATGTTTCATCGTAATAGTGAGGCTGTGAGGTAAGTCTGCGGTTATAGAAATTTGACGACTGGAGTTCGGATCTCTTCGGGGAGAATATAATATCTTATTTAAAAATACAAAGATATCTGAAAACATCTTTGGCAGGGTCGAAAAAGCTATAATATCAGCCAGTTTTTTAACTCCTTTCAGTTTTTCCATCATAATAAAAAATCAGGTTATTTTCTATAAAATAACGATAACACGCCGACAACAAATTGAAAAAACAAATCGATAACTATTCGAAAGAGGTTTATAACTTTTTGAAAAATTCTGATAACTTTTCCATAAATAATCGGTAAAAAAATACTTGATGCGTTTTATCTCAGAACTTGAGCTTCTCATCTAATTTGCGTTGTGCTCCTTTTTATTTCTCCTACAAGTTGCCCGAACATATATACATACATGACATACGACAGCTGCAAGGCAGATAAACTTTCACGGAGTATTCGCTTCTGCCGAATGGTGACCACGCCTAGAAAAACTTTTTTCTTTTCGCTTTTAGATTATAAATCACCATTTTCGAAAAATTTTTGATAAAAAATCTATAGCTTTTTGATAACAAGTCGGTAATTTTTTGACAGTTAATCGTCGTTAAAAAATAGATAACTCTTTAATAATGAAATGTTCGGGTGTTAACAAACCGATAAATTTTCAATAGGAAACCGAAAATATTTAGATATTATATCAGGGAGACTTTGATAAATAATTGAAAACCTGTTAATAAAAGATCGATAATTTTACGACTACAAACAAATAACTCGCAAGAAACAAATCGATTACTCCTTCACAACCTTTGTTGTTGTTGTCGTGGTTGTTATAGCGCCACGCACACTCATCGAAGATTTTAAAGAGTGTTATCGATGTTGATGGTCCTTTGCCACATATCTATAGATCTGGTACGTTCCGATAACAAGCTCTATTAAGGTATGACCCCGACTATCTCGGGAGCGATTTAATATGACTAAGTTGAACCTTCTAGGCTATTCTCGCCACCGGTAGATGAGGTTGACAATTTGGTGGAGCAACCAATTGGGTATTTTAGTCGCCTTTTACGACAGCCATACCTATACCTTCCGCGCGTATATCCCATACCCCCTTGCCCCTAACCCACCCCTTAACCTATGGTGTCGATACCAACTGCATAAAATTTCGATAAAAATTCAATAACTTGTCTATATATTGTCGACAGCACACATATAACAAACCATTCCTTTCATTGGCATGCTTTGCCTTGATTTTCAGTCTGATTTCGCTCATATCAAGGATGTACATTGGTCTGTAGCTATTCTGCACTGAAGGACTAAATTTACTCTTACATTCTGTTTTTTTTTTTTTCTCATACAACACACCCCTTCCCGGAAGTAACTTATCTTACGCTTACATTCTGCATCCCCATATCCCCTAACAAGTAAGCATAATCGAAGTCTATTAAAATAATCCGCTCCAATTGTTAAACCCCCTTAAGCATATTTGGCCGTAAGCACAATTCTGAATATTAAATAACAACTAAGAATTAAGCAAAAAAGAAGAGCTGAACAGCAAAAGACACGTTTGACGACGACAGCAAAATGGAATGCATAAGAAATGAAATGAAAATGTAGGTACTAAACATAATGAATAACCAATGAGTAAATATTCTTCACGGAACGGTAACTAAATCAAATTCAAAATCAGAATGAAGAGAAGTCAAAAACAGAAAAAAAGTGATAAACAAATATATCAAACGAATGTGAAGAAGGACAATGCTGTCTTCTTGCTTACAAGTTTCTGTAAGGATATAATATACTCGCCTCTACACTAATATATACCTACATACATTTTGTGATATGATATTGATTTCAAGGCTTTTGGTTGTAGTTGAACATAAAGTACATGATCTCTTAAAGTCAGTATGATTTAAAGAGGATACACATAAATATATCATGTCAAAGAAGTTAACATTTAGCTACCAAAAGTCTGTTCCGAAATGGACCTACACCAGTGCAGCAATCGGAATTTGATTTGGCTTTATTCTCTATTATCTGACCCGATAAATATTATTTGACCTTTTAAACTATTTTTAATAAATGTTATGTTTACTAAATATCAAAGTACGATTGTCATTGAAGTGGGTGAACTTTTACTTCTATAAACCGTCACCACCGATAAAAACAGAGGAAAAACTATAAATTTTCTTAACTCAATATTTTTCTCTCAAATATGGTAGTTATCACGAAACCTTTTATATCTTACTCAAATGTTTTACAATTCTTCCTGCGAGATAAATTCAGCAGTAAGACCAACAAACCAATGTGTACTACTAACTGTTTGTTTTCTTTAAGAAAAGCATTCTTGTATGGTATTGCCGAAAAAAGTCGGAGGTGGTTATTTTGTTCTTCTTATCAGCTAACTACACTGGATCACAAATTCCAACTTTTTTCTGCACCAGAGACGCCACTATAAGATTCGTATGTAAAATCACACCCTGATTCCTAAAATCAAGGTTATTTTTAATTCTATGGTAGCGTTTTTGAGATATTTACTAATTACCATTTTTTCAAAAAAACAAAAAAAACAAAAAAAATTGGGTCCACTTAATCATATATATCTCAAGAATAAATTGAGCAATTCCAAAACGTTTGGAGCTTTTAAAAGTTATAAAATTTGCTATAAACTGTGCATACACTTTTTGTTAGGCCCTTCAGATTCAAAGATAATGAACAATCATTACGGATTTTTTCAATTTTTTTTGTAAAAATATAAAAAAAATCTAGGAGAGATCTCGAAAACTTTTTAGTTTTTCGCAGAATTTTTTTTTCTCTCTAAGCTCTGTTTTATTACAAAAAATAAGCTTTCATTCAAAAAAACCGATGGACTAATATAAAAGTTATAAGCATTCAGGTAAATATATTCATTTAATACTTAAGTACCCTACTGCTACATATGTGTTAGTATTTGTATATCAGTTAGTTAGAAGGTAGATTTTCGAAGGGTTATTAGCGGCCACCGTGGTGTGATGGTAGCGTTCTCCGCCTACCACACCGAATGCCCTGTGTTCACGCCCCCTGCAAAGCAACATCAAAATTTTAGAAATAAGGTTTTTCAATTAGAAGACAATTTTTCTAAGCGGGGTCGCCCCTCGGCAGTGTTTGGCAAGCACTCCGAGTGTATTTCTGCAATGAGAAGCTCTCAGTGAAAACTCATCTGCCTCGCAGATGCCGTTCTGAGTCGGCATAAAACAACTAGGTCCCGTCCCGCCAATTTGCAGGAAAAATTAAAAAATGAGCACGACGCAAATTGGAAGAGAAGCTCGGCGTAAAATATCTTCGGACGTTAACGCGCCTTACATGTATTTTTTTTATTTTTTTTTATTAGATACAAAAAACTGTTAGTGTCGTTTTCTCAAACCCAGGTACATTTCAAGCAAAAGCATATTTTTAAGGCAGGTAGTGTTATCTTTGTAGAACTAGGGAACCTTTTTGTCTAGGTAGGCTTGAATTTTTACTTGATCTAAATATAAATAATGTACATGCGCCTTGTTCCTTCATAATATGTGCAAAGTTCGCCGGATACTGTTCAGTTTATAATTGCAGTTTATAACCCGACATTTACTTAAAAATATAATATGAATAAAAGGGCACGAGAGTTTCAATGTAAAAATGATCCAGATATGTTCTGTTTCATCTGCTGTCAATTTATCGTTAAAACGATGCGACGTGTGTTTTCAAATCCTTTGAAAGTTACATACTATAAGTATTTTGGAATTGATCCTAAAAACAATGAAAAACCATGGACACCGAATACTGTGTGCACCACATGTCGAGTCAAATTGATTTTATCGGAAACCGGAGCAAAAAGGTGCGTTGTAAAAATTAGGAATTTGCTTACTTTCAATGCATAGCTGACTAATTTCTGAAACTATCTATTTAGGCGACATATGAAATTTATTACACCAATGAAGTGGAGGGAACCAACTTGCCAACGGACTGCTATATTTGTACTACAAAAGTACTTGGGGTTGGAAAGTCAAGAAATGTAACCTATGCGAGCGTATCTACAGTGTCATTACCAGAACTAAATGCAACGGAAGCCACATTGCCAGAATCAAATTTAACTTTAGCTCCGGCTCCACTTTCATTGTCAACAGCAGTATCTGATTACGCGGCATCATGTTGTACTGGATTTGAAACGGAAAACGAAAGAAACTCTTTGTCACAAGCACAACTCAATGATTGGATAAGGGATTTGGAATTGTCAAAGGAAAAGACCGAACTACACGCCTCTCGTATGCAACAGTTTAAATTTGTTTCATCCGATGTTAAGCTAACATATTATAGAACTCATCACGAACAATTTTCCAAGTACTATACGAAGGAGGACAGTGTTTATTACTGCAAAGATATTGCTGGTCTATTCAAACAGTTTGGTGAACCATATGATTCAAAAGTTTAAAGGCCGTATGATTGCATATTGGCAACCAAAAACCATCTATCTCGATCGCGCATGCAGTAAATACGAAGGAAACGTTCGAGATAATGCCAAAATTGCTCAAATTAATCAAATACGAAGAACATGATTGGAAAATATGTGCCGATCTTAAAGTCGCTGGAATGCTATGTGATCTACAAAGTGTATACACAAAATACTGTTGCTCTCTATGCAAATGGGATAGCCGACCTCGTCAAGACCAATACGTCGTAAAGGATTTGCCAGAACGAATCTAGTTTCAGGTTGGGGTGGATAACCTAAAATACTCCCCACTTATAAAGAAGGAAAAAATAATTCTACCTCCGCTCCACATCAAGCTCGACCTTATCAAAAACTTTGTCAAGGCTTTGGACAAAGAAGGCGAAGCTTTTCATCATTTAAAGACAATCTTTCCAGAGATTTCAGAAGCAAAAATAAAGGAAAGGTTTTTGTAGGACCGCAAATAAGGAAAATGATGACCAATGACCATTTCAAAGAACTATTGTCACCAGTGGAGGCAGCAGCGTGGGGTTTTTTTGAAAAGGTCGTTACTTCTTTTTTAGGCAAACACAAAAGTCCTAACTACGAGATGATAGTGAACGAATTAGTCGAAAACTATGCGGAAATGAGTAAATAAAAAAACATATTTAAGACCGCCTTCTCAGTTAACTTTAAAATCACATCCGTTTAGCGGTGAGCTAATGTGAGAAAGCAGCAACCTGGCTAGGCCACTCTGACATAATCGGTTTAAGGGCTAGCTGGGGAGATTTCATCAGCAGCTCCTGTACACCTCGAGGTGCGGCTGCAAGCGGGCGTCTGTCTTGGAGTAAGCTGCTCATTATATAAACATGCAGGTAATATTTTCACCCACGCTGAGCGGGCTGTGCGCTGGGCTTGGGACCCGCCACGTAAAACACCCGTGAAAAGAGAATCGACACACACCACCACTTCGTCGACTTTAATGCCGCCTTCGACAGCACAAAAGGAGCTGCCTATATGCCGCTATGTCTGAATTTGGTTTCCTCGCAAACCTTATGCGGCTGTGCAAAATGACGTCGAGCAACACCATCAGCTCAGTCAGAATTGTGAATGACCTCTCCGAGCCGTTCGAAACTAAACGAGTTTTCAGACAGGGTGATCCCCTAACGTGCGATTTCTTTAATTTGATGCTGGAGAAAATTATACTAGCTGCAGAACTTAACCGCACTGGAACAATTTTCTATAAAAGCGTGCAATTATTGGCATATGCTAATGTCATTGATATCATCGGTCAAACACCCGCACTGTTAGTTCTGCTTACTCCAAACTGGAAAAAGAAGCGGAAAAGATGGGTTTGATGGTGAATGAGGACAAAACGAAGTACCTGCTGTCATCGAGCGCGAAGAGTCAGCGCATATGCACCTTGGCAACCACGCTACTGTTGGCAGCCATAATTTCGAAATAGTAAAAGGCTTCGTTTATTCGGAAACCAGCATCAACACTAGCAACAACATCAGCACTGAAATCCAGCGAAGAATCAATCTTGCCAATAAATGCTACTTTGGACTAGGTAGGCAATGGAAAAGTAAAGTCCTCTCTCGGTGAACGAAAACCATATTCTACAAGTCACTTATCGTACCCGTCCTGCTATATGGGGCAGAAGCATGGACCATGACAACAGCAGATAAAGCGGCTTTGGGAGTGTTCGAGTGACAAGTTCTTCGAAAGATTTATGGACCTCTACGCGTTGGCGATGGCGAGTACCGAAGAAGATTTAATGATGAGCTGTGCGAGCTATACGCAGACATCAACATAGTCCAGCGAATTAAAACGCAGCGGCTGTGCTGGCGAGGCCATGTTATGCGAATAAAAGATGATGCTCCGGCCAAGAAAGTGTTTCTATCGGAGCCCGCCTATGGAAGCAGAGGTAGAGGGCGCCCCCACTCCGTTGGAAGGACCAGGTGGAAAACGATTTAAACTCCCTTGGTGTGACCAATTGGCGCCGGTTAGCGGAGCGAAGGAGCGACTGGCGCGCTTTGTTGGACGACCATAACCGTTTAGACGGTTAAGCGCCAATTAAGTAAATAAGCTAGGTTAGGCGGCCGCCATGTTGTGGTGGTAGCGTGCTCGGTCTATCATGCCGAAGGTGCTGGGTACACGCCCCGAGCAAAGCTACATCAAAATTAAAAAAAAAAAAAGTTTTCAATTAGAAAAAAGTTAATCTTAACGGGGTCGACAGTGATTTGGCAAACACTCCGCTTATATTCCTGCCATGAAAAGCTTCTCAGTGAAAATTCATCGGCCTTGCAGATGCCGTTCGCAGTCGGCAGAAAACATGTAGGTCCCGTTCCTCCAATTTGTAGAAAAATTATTGGGAGGGAAGTTAGGCCTACAATCTCTTCGAAGGTTATCGCGCCTTAAATTTTTTAATTTTTTTTACCAACTGTTAAACATTCCCGATCTGCTTTTCTTCCAACCAAAAACCCGCCCCAACTGGCTGTTATAATGAATGAAATAAGTATGATTTTTTGAGTCGTAAATGAACTTCCCATCGTATATTCGGCTAACAAATTGGCTTGTCGGGTGTGTTATTGTATCCACCATACACCGAGTCCTTTCACCTGTTCAAGTAGGTTTGAACTAATTAACGAAATAAAAAAGATCGAATTGCGTCCATCCAACCACACTGTTAAGTTAAATAGGGCTAAGAAGGCATGGATGGCAATTTTCCATACATGCACATTTTTGTCCATTGTGAGTGGCCTCAGTTGAAGTGCCCTATCATGGACTCGATAAGCAATCGAAAGGTAAAGTCGTCTCTCGGCAGACGAAAATCATGCTCTTAAAGACACCTATCGAACCCGTCCTGCTAAATGGTGCAGAAGCATGGACCATAGCAACATCAGATGAAGTGGATTTGGTAGTTTTAGAGAGAAAGTTTCTTCGAAAGATTTACGGACCTCTCCGCGTTGTCAACGGCGAGAACCAAAGAAGATTTAATGATGATCTGTGTGAGCTTTACGCAGATATCAACATTGTCCAGCGAATTAAAACGCAGCGGCTACGCCATGTTATGCGAATGAAAGATGACGCTCCGTCCAAGAAAGTGTTTCTATCGGAACCCGCTTATGGAAGTAGAGGTAGAGGGTCGCAGCCGTAGGTCCTCAACGAACCACTTCTTTTCTCTTATTAACTTGAGTAGAAGCAACAGATTCAAAATCATAATATTTTCCAGACTGACGAAAACCCATGCGCCCAGAAATCTGAGTCGCCTTGATTGTAGTATTGCACATCGGTAGAGAAAGAGATGAAACGACTCCTCTGCGGAACCTCTTTTCATCCTCCCCCACTTTCGCTCGTCTCCTCCTTATTGAATACGTAGTTAAATTAATTTACTTTCTTTCGAATTGATTTGATTGGTGGCCTCTTCAACTTCATGCCGCAAAAACCAAAAATGTCATCAATTCAAAATAAGTTAATTTAAATACTCTTTGTAAAAGAATTGAAATCTTGCTGCCATTTAAAATGGGAAACATGTGATTTATAGCTAAGTTATTATGTTTATATGTGTCAGTGTATACAATGTGACGAGGTATGTAAATACATTGTTTTATAAATAAATAAATAACTAAGCCCATTAAGTCAGAAATAAATCGTTTGAAAAATACTTTTCAATTTAATGATTAACGTTTGTTGTCTTTTTGACATTGCGGCGCCACAAAATCCGTCATCTTTGAGCATGAGCGATTATATCCGACTATTTGTAAGGCATATCCTTTCACTGTGTAACGCTCTGAAGGCAGCCAAGAAAAAATATATACAAAAATTGGTTAAAGGGAAAGATATGAGCATGCGAGCGGAAGCGACTACGCAAGAAAATAAAAAAGTAGGAGGCCATAAAAGCGGCAAAAGCTAAATTGTAAGATAGCAAAGATGGCAAAGACAGCAGAAGGGTCTTAAATTTTTATGTAAACAGACAAACATGCATATGTATTTATATGAAATAAATATCGCATGTCTCTAAATGACAACTTTGTTTCACAAAAGAAAAAAGGCTTCGCACCCATACATCTAACATTTATGTATTGTATGTTTGAAGAAGTGTGTTTCGCATGTGCCTTTCGAAATTTGTTTTCCACGTACAGATGTATTTAGCAAAAAATTACACGCTTAGCATTTTGTAAAGCGCAAAACAAATAAATGGTTTTTAGCTACTCTTTTGACAGGGGTAGCTTTCGTAATCTGTATTACCCTTTTTATGCTCGTTTGCATACCATCGATATATAAAAACATTATTCGAGTTTTAAGCACCCTTAGCACACACTCAAACACACATATACCGAGCATTCCACGGTTGGTATGGAACAAATCGTATGCATTTCTTCCGTTTCGAGCTTTACTATAGACAAACTTTAACTTTTTCAGACAAACTGTTTAGTGCAATAATATTGTGTGACATATCTAAACGAAAAAAAAAAATTTCTATATTTGTGTGAAAAATATCCATGATAAGAAAGTCTTTGTAAGGGATAGCAAGCAGTCACTGGATTTTGAAAAAAAAAAAAATTATAATTTGGTAGTACTCGCATCAATATTTATCTGTTGAGAATCTACAAGCGTGAAATTTCCAGGGCGTACAGAGTCTCATGGAAAATTTTATTTACAGACTTTGAAAGATCCAGTGAAGCAACGCAGTTCACGAAATTCCTAGCAAGGGGAGAATATATTGCAGGGAATAACAAAGAACGGGGAATCATCACGTATTAATGCAGAGTCCCTTGTGGCGTTTTTCGACACAGATTTCCCATCGGGAGATGATTCAGAAGAGCCAGCACTTACACTTCGATTACGGAGAGGGTAGTGCCGAGACCGGTGACCGATAGCAAGATCGAATGTACTGTAAAGACATATCCTAATTTAAAATCGCCGGGCCCAGATGGTATATTCCCTAACATGCTACACATTTCGAGCAATCGTGGAATGACTTAAAATAATAGTCGATGGGTGCATTTGACTGAATCATTTCTTTGTTAACAACTGCAACGAGGCTCAGGTCGTCGAGGCGATTCGGGGCCAGACCATGCGACCATAGTAGTAAAGCGCCATCAATTACTGAACGAACAGACTACCTAAGCGCTTCGGAGGGGTTTTGAGATTCACGTTAATGACGGATGATCTGCTGTGCTGATTTGGAAAAAAAAAAATCGTACAAGCTGCCAAATACTTTTAGTGTTTTAAGGGCGGAAATAGCCGTAATCGAAGCAGTAAAAACACTGGAAGGAAAAAAGTTAAACTGCAGCCGCGTTAACTTTTATATTAACAATTAAGCCGAAACTAAGCAAATTATCTCACAACATCTAAAAGCATGCAAGATAGTACGCGATCTCTGCGAAAAATCGTGACCGAGAGCAGCAAACATTGAATCCCAGGGCATATGGGAATAAATGGGAAAGAAAAAAGTGGATAAGCTATCTTAAAAGGGCGCATCCCTCGATGCTTGCCTCGTTCAACTCCCAAACATATTGGGTGAGATTGAAAGAAGGCGAGGGTAGCATATGATCGACCAAGCGGGAAGGGACCTAAGCATGGGATTGTAAAGTTTTAAAGACAATGTGTAGGTCTAACAACCTTAGATTAATAAGGTTACTCTTATCATAACAAAGAAAAGACTGTATGCTCATGACCAGTATTTTGACTGAACACTGCCTTCTGGCGCCACATGCCTTTAAATTAAGACTAGTCAGTGATGGCAGATTTGGGAAGTGCATGCTTGAGGAGGAAATGATAGACCGCGTTTTGTGCTCCCACCCTGCGCCTGCCAGACTAAGTCCCTAGCTATGAGCAGTGATAAAGTTTTCAAATCTAGAAGCAACAGTGGCATATGTTCTAGAGATATCTAGTATTTACCAAGAGGAAAATTAAATAATTTATTAGAAAAAAAAAAAATAGTATGATAATTTAATTGTTTGTAGGGTTTATTTGTGTCAGTACGGGACGCGTATGAAATTCAGTCCCGTTTGCTTACTTTACGCGAAAAAAAGCTATGTATTTCAGGTTCAGTCATAGTATATTTCTTTAAATTAACATCCTTAATTTTTTCTTTCACATTTAATGGGTAAGAAAAAAAAAATGGTTGCCTATGAAGTTAAGGTTGGTGCTTATGCGATTAAAAAAAATTGTTTTTCTTCCAAAATTTTTTTTTCTCAATTTGTACTAGTTTTAAGTTCTTCTTCCTGTAGGCGCTGAGGTGTGATAGGCACATTTACAATATTCAAATACATATATTAAATGGATAATGAGATCAACTCGCAAATCGCCTAAAATATACGATTTTCCATGGAATGCACGATTCATTCTAAAGTGCTTTGTCGAAAAGCTCATGTGCAAATGTGATTTGTGTGGTCCTAAGCTTAATACGCATATACATATGTATGTATACTATTTATATGAATGTTCATTGTACACATAAATGTTATCGCACAGAGTCACTGTGTATGCATGTGTATGTGTGTTAAGCGAACTTGGATTAGAGAACGCAAAACCTTCGATTGGCACGCGGTTGCCGCTATAAATCGTTTCGTCAAAAGTAAGCACATTTTGCATGGCCAAGCACGTATTGCCTATTGAATATTTACAATAGGGCAACTCATGCAAACGGGCAAATCGTTTAAAAATTTATATACCACGCAAAGAAGCAAAGTTTGCATATAAGTATTACGACATAAGCGAGTCATTTTCGAGTTTGAGTGATTGGCCCTACCAGAAATTTTACCTTCATACATACAAAACGCAAACGTACTTTTATAAGAATATCCCGTAACAGCTTTATTTTCCCTTGTAACATCTGTAGGGAAATAAAAATTGTTTGTAAGAAAATCTGGCTCGTAGCTAGAGCTGCAGTTCCAAAATGGAATAGTTCGGTCGCATCTACTTCTTGAAAAGTGTTCTCCTCAAAACTTGACAACTATTCTTTTATTCTAAGCTTAAAGTCGATGAAATCGTGCTGAAAAACTAAATAAAGTCTGGATAATTTTAACCAAATCGAGAATATGTCATATTTTATGACAATTTGTTCAAAACTACCGGAAAAAAAATACAAAAAAAGGGTGAGTAAAAAGTACTCGCGAAGTTCGATGTGAAAACTAAGCAAATCTATAATAATCGATTGACAGCTTTTTGAAAACAATTCGATAATTTGTTGATCACAAATCGAAAATGCACCCCAACAAAAATCGGCAACTTTTCGATAAAAAATCAATAATACGCCGATAAATTAGAAATTTATCAATATGAAGTCAACAACTTTTCGATAAATAGTCGAAAGATTTGCGATATATCGATGACTTTGCTATAAATGTTCGCATAGCACTTCCAAAGACTATGCTTTCGTGTACATTTTGGATTCCCTGACAAATTTTTAAGTGTTTTATGCTGACTCCAAGCGATATCTGCAAAGCAAACGCATTTTTTTCTGAGAAGCTTTTTATACACTCGGAGTATGTACCAAACCGCTGTCGTGGGCCGGCCACAGGAGCTTCGATGTAGTATGGTAACCGCCGCACTTGGATAAAGAAATTATCAGTGCCTTCAGAATGAAATGGGCATTCTAAATAATATTCAGCTAGTGATTATTTTGCTGTCAGCAGGCGACATTATAAATCCCATCATTTCTATCGGCTTAGGTACTAACTTATTGATTCAACCTGTATGCTCGTAACGAAATGCATTAAGTCCTGCATATCATTTGGAAAACATAGAGGATCATTGTAGTTGTTATTGTAGCAGTGCTTCGTCCCATTCAATAGGTATAGCCACTCGCTCAATTGTCATCCATATCCTCTAACGGAAGTGCGAGGAAATTTGCAATTTCAACAGACCACAGAGAAGTGGACATTAGAGGCATGGATTTCACATTGCAATCGAAAAGAATCATCTTCACAATCGCTGTAATGTAATAGATGTTGTTGAAGCCCTCTCAATGTCACTTCTATGACCATTTCTAAGAAATCAGACACAAAATTGCAAAACTGTATAAATATTAATGAAATTTTCACAATAGCTTCCATATAGCAAATCCTTCAAAACCACCCATAAATATTTGAAATACATCAACGAAAATTTAGCGACACAAGTTATAAGTATCTAATATTTGAAACTATCAGCCATTTTGTGGTGTATAACCGCTTAATATTTTCAAACACACATTAACATACACATGTATGCATACATGCATGTATGTAGATATGCGCGTATGTTGCACGCTGATGAGGCATAGCCATATTTAATGCAATTGAAAACCACATACCCTTTTTCATAGCATTCGAATTATATGGTAGGCAACCATAAATTGTTTAACTTTATAGCATTCTTGTTTGAACGAGCCTATTTCCGCAAAATTCCCATACACCGCGGCCATATATCGCTATCTCCCTCCTCCTCCATCACTGTACAAATAATTGAACAAACTGAATTGAACTCAATTGCACGACAAGAAGTCAAACAGCAACACCGCACCAAACCACCAGCAAAGCTGTACCACATCGCAAAGCCAATAATGCTAAATGGCGTGGCATTCAATGGACCAACTAACCAGCTGACCGACGAAGGCAATGAACCGTATTGGAGCCAAGTCGGCTATACATACACAGCCACCTGCAGCAGTGCGTATTATCAACATAACCGTCGATTTATCAATACTTCGCGTTTATTCTGCGGCTAGCACGCATGTATGTTAAAATTAATGCATTTTGGGTTTATTTATGTAAATTGGGGTGATCCTTAATTGAATAAATGCAAGGCGCGATAACCTGGAAAGGGATTGTAGACCGAACTTCTCTTCCAATTTGTGTCGTGCTCCTTTTTAATTTTTCCTTCTAATTCGAGGGACGGGAACTGTTTTACGCCGACTCTGAACGGAACATGCAAGGTGGATGAGTTTTCACTGAGAAGCATTTCATGGCACAAAGACACTCGGACTGTTTGCCAATCAATGCCGAGGAGAAACCCTGCTTAAAACAACTTTTTTCTAATTGAAAAATCTTTTCTTAAATTCTTAAATTTCGATGTTGCTTTGCTCGAGTCGTGAACCCAGAATCTTGGATGTGGAAGGCGGAGCACGCTACTGCCACACCACGGCAGTCGCTGTGATCCTTAAATAATCAAAGTAACACGATTATGATTTCAGTCTCATCCCTTCTATCAGTAATGCTACGGTTACGGATATAAAATATACATTATTGTTCCCCCTGACGATGGCTATAATATAACGCATAGAGGTCAATAAAATTCAAAGCTGTCATTTTTTTCTATCTTCTGGGGTGTTCCAAATATTATTATAAAAAAAATCCTTTTTTGAATACCATATACGTGTCCCAGTCAAATCGATAGAAGCAGCAACGTAACATAAGAACCGGATACGGACCCGACAAATGTTTCTCTAAACTACAGATATCTGATTACTTTGGTATTTGGTGTTTTAGACCTTTCCTAGTACTTTTCAGCACCCCATTTGTGTAAACTTAGTCACTTTTTCATAGCTTTGTGGAACGGGAGTCATAGCTCAAGGACCATGGCTAGTTTAGCGGAGTAAACTAAGTGAAAACGAAAACTTCGTGTTGCTATGGTCAGATCTCTTTGGCGGAGACCCTGAGTCAAGCCTCTGGTTCACGGATGGACCAAAATTTGATGACGGAAAACCGGAAGTTCGCATATATGGGCCGAACTTCAATAAATCGATACTAATCCAGTTCATGCGGCCAACGTGGTGTGATGGTAGCGTGCTCCGCCTACCACACCGTATGCCCTGGGTTCACACACCGGGCAAAGCAACATCAAAAATTTTAGAAGTAAGGGTTTTCAATTAGAAGAAAAATTTTTCTAAGCGGGTCGCCCCTCGGCAGTGTTTGGCAAGCGCTCCGGGTGTATTTCTGCCATGAAAAGCTCTCAGTGAAAACTCATCTGCCTTGCAGATGCCGTTCGGAGTCGGCATAAAACATGTAGGTCCCGTCCGGCCAATATGTAGGGAAAATCAAGAGGAGCACGACGCAAATTGGAAGAGAAGCTCGGCCTTAAATCTTTTCGGAGGTTATCGTGCCTTACATTTATTTTTTATTTATTTAATCCAGTTCATGCTATAGAAGTTTGCGGTAGAGAATGTACACAAAGGGCCTTATTTTCTGGGAATATCCCCATTTTTCCAGATAGCTGGGCAGTTTTGCGTGCCCTACAGTGTATGAGATGGGTTCCTGGGTATCAGGGACACGCAGGTAACGTACATGCAGACTACCAAGCCAAGCAGGGTGCTATAGCAGCATTCTATGATCCTGATACTTTCTGTTGACTCACAAAGGGACACACTAGGGAAACCAAACGTAACTGGCAAACAAAGCTGTTCAGACAACACTGGGTTAAACATCCAGGGCAAAGACAGGCCAAACTGTTAATACCCACGGCAACAATAGTATCAGTCATACTCATTAATTTAAGTAAAGAGGATCTATGAACTCTCTTTGGGTATTATACTGATCACTTAGCGGATGTTGTAACAGGTTAAACTCTTACTTGTCCAGAATCAACACCTATATGAGTAATACATGTCCTTCATATGACGTACCTTAACATGACACCAATTATCTTTTCAATTCTAATGTGGCATATACGTCTCTAACAGCAGCATTCCTATGGTCAACCTTGTTGAAAATGCTAGATTCCTTGAAATCGCGTTATAGAATTTTGATGAAAATGTGTGAGTGGTCCCACCTATTCAATGGGACAAAGAACTGCTAACACAACAACAACATTCCACCAAAACGTGAGGAAGGCAGCAATAAGATCAGACTTGGAATCAATAGAACCACATCTTTATATATTCTGAACCACACATCACTACTTAGTAACGGCAACAAGTAATTTTAATGTAGCTCCTTAACAAAAATGGTTCACATGAATACCCTAAATAGGTTTGTACATATTGTAACGAATTTGCTTGCAACTCCTCTTATTTGCAATCCTCTGCTAAGTTCGAATCACTAAACTGTTGAATAAATAATTCCAATTTGTAATAATGCAAAATGGCCTTTATTAAAGTACTTCACAATTACAAACTGTGCAACGAATAGCTTGCTTAATAACCACACTGATTGATAGCTCAATGAAACTCTACTATTCAAAATAACACTGCTATTGCTCGCTAGATATCGTCTTAATCAAACTGCTTGACAACTCAAATCAAACTGAATTACTTCTTACTCGCTTGCCCCGCTTTTATAGTTTACGCTGCATACTTCTAGGCTCTTCGATTTCCAGAACTTACTAGTTGTTTCGGCTACAAAATCGCCAGCCACAACTACGTGCACAAATTATTGCTCTCTCTTGTGACAACTCAGATAAGATATATGCATGTGTTTGTGCATTGCCGCTCCGCTGCTCGTATACGTACATATGTGTAGACGCAATTATTTATTCGTTTATGTAGATACATAGAGATTGAATTATAGATGTGAATGTTTGTAGTTTACAGTCTCTCGCGCGCACATAGGCATATAAGTAAATGCATCTGTGTGTGACATCTCTCTGGGCTGCCTTATATATGTGTATACTTGATTTAATTATTAACGTAAATACTGCTTGGCATGGCCTTAGCATCGCCTTAGTGATGGGATAATTTAGTGATGCTAATATCCGTGACAATATGTACATATGCATATGAGTATGCCAGGTTACATATTTTTCAAATACAAACGTGAAAATTTGCATGTAATATATGTTTTCAAAAATAAAAAAATTTAAATTCTAAACGATAAACGACAAATGCGAAATGCAGCATAAATTTTCGATAGCTTAACTTCCTTCCTTCGACATACACATTGTTCTTGTACGATTTGTACAATTTGTAATTTTACTAACACACACAGCTGGTTGTTAAATATTGTTTTTTTGCTTCAAATCGATTAGCAAGTACTTATGTATATGCAATGCATATGCGCCTAATTGTATGCCTCATTTTATTTGCATTTTGATGTTGGCATTTGACACTTTATGTAAACTTAGTACTTTATTTTTGCCGCATTGTTATCGTAAATTAGCATAATGCATAGAACTTATTGAATCGATGTTGGGCAGTTTAATATATTGTGGTGAATCGACTTAACTTAATAACGGTATTTTATTTTATTTTTTAAATATGAAAGGGTTAAATTACTATTTCATGAATATCATTATATATGTATATATATTTTTTTTTAACTAAAAGTTGTGCTATATTGTCGTGATAGTGGTTAAAAACGAGTGCCAGTTGGGTTAGATTGAGAAGGCCGATAAACAAAGACCACCCATTTTTCGAATACGTCCATAGTGATATCAAAATTGGTTTGACGACGAGTCGGGAAACCCCAATTAGCTACCAGGTCCTATGTTAAAAATAACTCCGTCCACTTGGCAGAGATATAAGCACCTTTAAGAGTCTAACGACTTAGAAACTTTGCAACCACACGCTTTTGCTCACAACTTTCTTTCCTGATGGATCTCCCAAACGGATTGGAACGTCTACAATCGATTCATTGAGTACTTCACCCTTCTTTACCAAATAATCGGCAGTTTTCGCAATCTTTTTTCCCCTTATGACCAGAATCCCAGTACAGATGTATGGGCAATTCCAAATGATGTGTTGTGCGCAATTATTATTTTCTTCGGAACGTAACTATCAATATCTTTATAGAATATAGAGTTTCTGTCGCTTTCTTCTTCGACTGCAATTTCCGCCTAAAATACATTTTATAGAAAATATTCTAATGATGCGCTGACTCTTTGCTTGATGACAGCAGGTACTTCGGTTAGTCGACTCATTTTGTTTTGTTCGAGTAGTCCTTATGTACCAGCAAACCCATCTTTTCCGTTTCTCATTCCAGTTGAGAGTAAGCAGAACTTAAAGCATGAGTATTTGATCGATGTTATCAATGTAACCAGCATACGCCAATACTTGCAGTTAAGTTCAGCAGCAAGTATTGGTTTCTCCAGCTCAAATTAAAGAAATCGCACGTTAAAGAGTCAACTTGTCGTTTACTTTCGAATGTCCCGGACAAGTTTTTACCAATTCTGACTGAGCCGGTGGTGTTGCTAAATGTCATTTGCACAGCCGTATAAATTTTGAGGGAAAACCAAATTCAGACATAGCAGCATAGGCAGCTCCTTTTTGTACTGTCGAAGGCAGCTTTCAAGTCGATTAAGAGGCAATATGATAATTTATTTAACCCTTCTGTTAGGTTAAGGTCATTTGGTGACCGTTTTTGCTTTGTTTTTCTGATATCTCTTGATAGGAAAACAATTTTTGCATTTCCTTTCATGTCTTTGTGTATTAAGAAAAACTCTTTCTAAAGAGCCTAAAAAGCAAGATTTAGCCCAATTCTATAACTGATAATAAACAAACTTACGTGGTGGCACCATAAAGTCATTCTGTGACCAGAGCTGTTGTTCTGAGCATACAATGAAATCAATGTATAAATAATAACAAAAATGATAATAATTGGATACCATAGATCTTTTGGAACATTTAAGCTAAGTCTTTTTTTAAATTAGTGATACTGGGCTATTTTTTTCCTAAAGATTAATGGAGACCTATATTTTCTATGTCGACTAAAAATGATAACTGCTTCAAGAGTGGTGTTATTATATGGAAAGCTTTTTATTGCAGAATACACTCGGAGGGTATGTCACATCACTTCCGACAGGTGACTCTGCTTAAAAAACTTTTTTGAAAGTGTTTTGATGGTAATTCTTCCATTAGCTGAACTAAAGACCATCGATACAGTAGACTAGAATCTTACGTCAATACAACATGGACCATATTGCAAAACAACCGATAAATAATCAATTAAACAAACAAATCTTACCAACCGCATCAGTAATCAAAGTTTTTACCGATAATCATAACAAAAAACCACAAGAAATACGTACGTGAACCACAATTTTACATAATATTGTCTAGAACATAACAAGTTAGCATGCATCGTAAAAGTTCTTATATGCATATAAACCTAAATTTTTTCTATAAACCTAAGAATCATGAATTAGATTTATAAATGTTGAAAACATCTGAGAAAATAAACCTTTAAGCCGATATCCATAGAAAACATAGGGATGGTCATTTTGTGACCTTAGTAACACATATGTATGTAATCTGGCATCCCAATGCATGCACTGTGAGAAGGCAACCCTACGTCGTAAAACATGAGAAGAGAGAGAGAGAACGAATAACGAAACAGTCAGTCATAAGAGATAAGTGGTCAGCCGAACATCAGCAGTATCAGCCGTATTTTACAAAACTTCTTAAATCTTTAATTTGACTCTGAATTTGTCTTAAATATTATTCTACTTAAAACTGAACCGAATTACTTTACTGTACAATATATAATTTTCATTATATAAACATTTTTATTCACAAATCAAACTCTTTTGATTTACATGTATGTTTTTCTTAACCATCATGTGCCCGGGATATAAAACTTACGTACACGGTCGGAAGTTTACGTTTGTAGCAAGCATGTAACTGCATGTAAAACCACGATATTGTTTAGAAAAAAATACTTGTATGGTAATTATTTGACATGTACGTGTGTACTAACGTTTTTATATTTAAGTCAAAAAATGTATTAGGTATTAGGAACTGAACAGCAATTTCCCAAAGTATATGTTTCGGCATGAGCATCGCACACTGTTTTTTTACACCAAATACAAATTTTGTGGGTACTTTTACGATTTCCCATTTCACAATGTTGAAATATCAGGTAAAATTTATAAATCACCTTTAGAAGTGGCAGTAAGGGATCCATCTAATGCCATTTCGATAGCTTTACGTGTTTGGATGTGTCCCACCACCCGCGGAACTTTAGAGCGTTGTTCAATTGCTGGCATAAAAAGCTGCTTGGCCAAGCTCCGCAAGAACTTTCGTCGCGCGTCTGTAAGACGGACATATGTATTGTTTTCCGAGTAAATGATGAATGATGCAAGTGCACTTATATCTAGCATGTTATAAAACATGGCCAAGGACCAACCCAAAGTTTTGCGTTTCGTTGAATATGCAGAAAGCAGTTTATCCATTGCGTCGACGCCTCCTTTGTTTGCATTGTAATCAAGGATATATCGTGGCTTTTTTTTTTCTTATCAACTGAAATTGAATCTGTCAAAGGTGTACTGGCAAGTATTATGACTGCTCTGCCACTGTTTGGGACGTAAGATACCAAAGAAAACTTTCCATTGAGAAACCCGAAAATGGTAGAGTCTTCTGATCGATTGCGGTCAGCCTTCATTTCATTTGGTACAAAAGTCTTATTTTGACAAACAGTACCAAGAAGAGCATGACCTTTGGACATTAAATACTTGCCCAAATTTAGCGATGTGAAATTATTGTCACAAATTATAATCCTTCCGGTGTTCTCCCAATGGCATACTGACCTTTGCACAACGCCTTCTCCTACGTTGGTTGCTCGACTAGCATTTGAGTTCTTTCCCGTATATATCTCACTTTTGAGTGGATAGAACGATTTAGCATCGCACGCTAACCAAACCTTTATCCCATACTTGGCAGGCTTAGAGGTTATATACTGGGTAAACCTAGGTCTGCCGCGATAAGCAAATAGTTGCTCATCCACAGTTATTTCTCCAGACGGTTGGTAATATTTGCGCAGATTTGCGTTCATTTGCATCCACAATGCAGATATTGGAGCAGCCTTATCGCTTTCTAGTCTAGTCTAACAAAAAATCATGTTGCGACAAGCTGAAGTCAAAAATATAATGAGATTTTGCATATATTTTATATGGTGACTACAAATGTAGACTACCGGACACAAGAAGGTTAAAGTAACAGAAGGGTAAGAGCAGATCTGCTCAACACTTTAATTTTTTTGCCCTGAAAAGTAGGCAAAGATACAAATTCACACTTTGAATATAAAATAAAATGTTCATACCACTCCCATTTTCATATGAATTTGCCTGAATTTCATATGAAAGTGCAAACAAAAAGCACTTCCATATGAATCCAATGCACTTCAGAATGAATTAAATTTATTTAAAATTAACACTAATAAATGACACCAAAATTTTTCTTAATTATTGTGGCACTAAGAAACATTTTTATTCTCATTAAGGGGACCAAAAAAATTCTTTAAGCATTTTTTTTTAATTTAGAAAAGTTTCAGTATGCATTTTATTTTATTTATTGTGATTTGCACTAAGATATAAAAATTTTTGAACAGCCCTACTTAAAAGTAAAAAAGGAGAACTTAAAAACATATCCATAAAAACGAAGCTCACAAAAAAATTAAGTAAAAATGGTACTACTCATGGAAACCTGATATGAATGATACATGGCAGCTCTATTTTTACTCGAATTTTTTTTTTTTTTTTTTTGTACTTTCATCTTAATGGATATGATCATGATTCAATCACAAGAGGTTTGCTCGACAGACACATTTTTTGACAATTGCAGCCATTTTGCTCCCAAATCGAATTGACATCCATTAACTGTGTTGTGTCTTTGCGAATTTTCGAAAAATATTAGTAGTAGAAATAGGAAGCAATCAGTTGATAAGTACTTAACTGCATAATTCCTTAGAACATTTATTAATTCAAGATGAATTTATTAACTATGCTATGATCTATTAATGTGACTGAACACAGGTTTTAGGAAAAGTACGGACACTAAGGAATCGTGCACTTTCGTAAACCTATGAACATACGAAACCTAAACCAATTCAAAATTCATCGTTCAACGTCAAAACCTCGACTATTAAATCGATTCCCATAAAAATGTTATTAGTAATTAATGGAGATGCCATAATAAAATGTACTCATTGGGCATGTTAACTTATTCAGGTAAAAGTATAGAACAGGAGTCTACTGCTAATACGCGTCCAGAAATATCGAGAGAGGTGACCTCGACAACAATAATCCTAAAGCGGAAAAGAAAAATTGTATCTCTGTCCCGAGATATTTGCAGTAGAAGTTGGCAATTTTCATGTGGTTGTAATGTTTTTGTGCACTGAAAAAGATGTTCTGTACAGTCGATAAGTGCTTAACGTGGGTACCTGTCTGCGAAGACCTACCCCACGGTGTCAAACACAGATCAATGTCCGTTGACCTTCGGCCCAACAACTTGGTACCAATCGGTGAGCTGGGTGTTCAAGTCCACCAGCCTTGGTTTGGCCGGGAAGGACTATCCACCCTCCCCTTCCATTTTCGGGTAATGGCACCCGGTTGCACGGCAACTCCACCGCGAGTTCCGTGCTTGTCTCAGTGTCCCTCTATCATTGATTTGATATCTCGATATCTGATTAGCAAGTTAATCAGATTGAGATATTGTGTTTTGTCGCAATTTAGGAATGTGACCAACCTTTCCTGTCCTGCATTGTTACAGCAATTTAAAACATTGTTGACGACGGAGCTGGTTTTGCTTAGATATGGTTTAAAGGCCGCACTACGTTGACAAACAGAGTGAGCTTGGCACCAATTATGCTCCGTCTTAAACTCCATCACAATTAAAATCAAGGGATGTGACCAACCTTTTCCACACACAGACCTGTGAGTACCGAGTGCCCGCCTCAGCAATGTCTCTCGACATCGCTTAAGACAACACTACGTTGACAAACATTTCGCGCCATATTGTGCTTCATTTTGGCTTCTATTTTTGCTACTATTACTTCACCCAATTTTCACTCAATTACGCAACAATTATGCTCCATTTTTCACTCCGATTACACTCCTACCACAATTAAAGGGATGTGTCCAACCTTTTCCGCTCACAGACCTTTAAGTACCGAGTACCTGCCCCAGCAACATCTTCGCATAGCAGCCGGCCACACTGCAGTGATTTGACAGCATCAAATCTTGCCACATTTTTGGATGCGGCCATCCATTATGCGAACGCCTCCTATTCGCAGCGCAGTCTAAAGTAGCTTCAAACATCTCAAAAAACGAAATGAGCACCGGCCCACTCGTACAATTATCGATTGTTTTCGGCTAACGATAGACATGCGTTTCTTCACCATCTTTCACCATCTTTCTCCGGTTGCCACAATTAGGGGATGTGACCAACTCTTTCTACTGCCCCACAGGGTTAGTTTCTCAATGAAATTGGGTATGCTGTGACAAGCAAGAGACCAAATTCCCTTGGGTCATGCGCCTCCAAGAGAAAACAAGTCTACTCAGAGCGTGTCATAAAGTGAACTCTTATTTGAAACCACAGCCACCGCGATGCTCCCACAAGGGGGCCATCCCAGGATAGGAGGTGAGGCCTGAGTACAAAGCATCGTTCGATGCAGTACATCAGGTCACACTGGCTTCTCCTGCTCCCGCGGTAGCAGTTTTTATAAAGACCATGCGTAGGGTCCCACAGGGTGATACCCGCGTCCACCCTGCTACCTTTCGAGTGAAATCACCTTACTCATGGATTGGGTACCCATGGTATTATGGTTGCCTTTTATGACCGGTATACCTACCGTGGGCATATTCTAACCCCTAACACACAGGGAGAAGATGTTCTGTACAAAGGGCTTTTGCAAGGAATTAATTTTGATCCCATCTCATTGGTGGATCGGCCAGGGAAATTTTTTATAAGCTCGCATGAAGGCCGCCAACGCAACCAAGGGCCATTTTTCGGTTTTTTGTCAATATCTTTTGAACGAGCTAAAATTTTTATTTCGGTCTTCGAATTATTTTTTTTCGATGTCAATACGCGTCTTTTGACACTTCTCTCGATATTTTTGGGCGCGTATTAAAAGTCTACCTTCTGTTCTATTAATTCCGTATGTTCGGAACATTCGTCTCCATTTAAGAATTTGGAGAATCGGTTTATATTTGGAATATTATGCATATTCGGAACTCGTGAGGTAGTATCAAATGTATTCCGAATATTCGAAATTAACGGTTTATCCGGAACGCTTCCATAAATACTTAACGAAAAAATGCTTTCCAAAATTTCAGAACAAAAAGGTGAATACTCCCTGTGTAGCAGGACCGCACAAAAGCTTAACTCCTCTGTCAAAGCCAAGGTAGGAACATAAAGTTATAAGACAATAATCCATTTACTTTATTTTTGTTTTTGTCAGTTCATTACGGCCGCTGAGTAGCGTATCACCCCATGTCGGCTGCCTGTTCAAAATCATGCTATCTCAAAATATTTTTCAAAAATTTCCCAATTCAGGATTTGTCACAAAACCGCCCTAATTAGAGTTACATTGAAGAATGGTTCAACTCAGAATGCTTTTCATTAACTCCTTCTTGTGATAAAATGCATTGAACTTATGCTCATGTAGGGAGTTTTGGAAACAAATTTTGAGATAGTGCACTTTTGAATAGAATTCTAATGTACGGCTTTCTTCAAATAATTTTGGAAAGAATGACAAAACCTACATAACTTTATCAATTCACGAAATATTTAGTAGAAAATGAATTATTTCCCCAAAAACTTTTGGCATTTGCAAATTTGTTATCACTACTAATATACTAACAAAGATATTTGTCTACTACAATTTCACTGAAAGGGATTGAATTATTCCCCTTTTTCCTTACTTCGTAAAAGCAACCCGTCCAGATTTTTCAATTTGGGAGTGTCAAAGATCTGTCATCGTTGAAGAACAAACCTCTAGTAATTGAATCATGGGATATGATAAACATTTTTTAATGCCGGCCTGTCATTTTTGTTCAGGATTTTGTGTTTGGGTCTTTGCCTTTCTGGAATAAATTTTGTAAATTTATCTGGTTCAGTACAATTGTGATAATTGTGGCACGCAAGCATATTTTAATATGATGTATATCCTCTTTGAATTTTTAACAGGATATTAGTATAATAACTTTAAAATTTGTTTCTCCTTTTCTTCTACAGCGTACTAGCCATCGCAGTGTGCGCGATACAATGCGCTACAATAAAATACCAAATAAAACGAGAAATTCACGAGGAGGCGGAACAGGTGGGCGTGGTAATGAAGCCGCATCTGCTAAGCTATTAAAAACAGATGCTGAATCGAATTTACCTGATAGCGCAGCATATGATGATGACGACGATGAAGACGACGATGATATCTATGATTACCATGCCGATGATTCTGCGGAAGTGGAGGTCAACATCGAATCACACTTGGACGCAGATGTGTATGGCAATGAAATGAATGATGCTGAGGTAGGCTTCAAATGTTCGACTACCACGAAAACAAATCCAGCAGCAAATTTAATAGCAATCAAGTCGACGCAAACTAAAAGACCAACAACAACAGCGGCAGCGAATAGCTCAGCCACGTTAGGTGATATTGATGACATTAAATACTATTGCCGTAGCACAAAATCTACGCAGCAACAACAACAATTTATTCAAAACTCATTAGCCAAAAATACTGCGTTTGCAACAGCAAAAGCAGTCAAAGCCAAGTCAAGTTCAACGCATACAAAGTCCATTGAAGAAATTAATGAGCTGCAACAAATTGGGCATCTAGCGTTACGCAGTACGTCCGACGGAAGCAGCAACAGCAATAATAACCTCACTAATACAAGTAGCCTCAAAGGAAATGTGCCACCAAGACTGCCGTTTGTCAAAAGTAACGAAATAACGCAACAACGAGCATTGGCAAGGAATGAAGTAAAATCCACGACGTCGCCAAACACATCAACGGCGTCGGGCAATCAAGTTTTTAACGGCGTCAACAAAAGGACATAGGAGGACTTGTCGTTATTAAATGTGTTTAACACAAAACTTGATAACAGATGATGATGATGATCATTAAAAACAAAAAGGAAGAAAGTAACAAAATACCTTTGTGATTGTGTACATATAAAGCGAATAAACAAAAAAACACAAAAAAAAGGAAACCAATTTGTAAAAATTAGTAGCTAAAAGCTTTTTATTAGTAAAAATAATGAGGGATTATAAAGTCAGTAAAATGAAAAATGTAAAACAAACCGAAAACGTAGGAAATTATTAAAGGAAAATTAATACCAATTTATAAAATGGAAAACTACTTAAATATATTAAAATGATGCAATGATGTGTCAACTAAATTTATAAAAATAAGTATAAAAGTACGTGAGTGCTTAGGTATTTAGCTAATAATAACAAATGAGATTTCATCAAAAATGGACGAAAGAACTGAAATTTTTTATACATATAAATCATCTATGTGAATTAAAAAATATTGCAAATTATTCAAATTATGCTCTGCGTGCGGAACGTACTTCTATTTTTTTTTTTTTTTAGCTCGCTTATTTTTATGTGTTTATGGGTATCTGTAGTAAAATTATTTAAATAAGACTTAGAAATATGAATATATATTTGTTTATTAAAACTTTTCCTTGTTGAAAGCAAGTAGATCCCGTGTTAAATTAGGGACAAACCAGAAGTTCTTCTTCAACTACCAAAGCATTTTGTTGAGATTTTTCGATTAACATCATCGAGATTGAACATTTACACAAAGAATAAAATAAATATTTACAGCAGTGAACAGAGTTCCTTAGCATTTTGTCAAGAAAGTCTATCTTTTTTGACATTCGCTTTAAAAAAAAAACAAAACTTCTATGAATTTTGTAATAATAACCAAAATAAAAGGCGATTTTATATATGGCAAGGCAAATTCAGTATCAAGTGCTGTTATCTAATCAGCTTATTGCTTATTCTTGATATTTTTACAAACAACGCCTTGGTACAACAATATGTCAATTTGTCGAAATCAATACAAATTTTCTTCTGATTTGGTATTCTTCTGCATGGCGAGTGGGAATGAATTCGCTTTTCCATCACCTTGTATGAAGACATTATATAGGAAAAAAAAAAACAAGGAGAAGCAAACAACTGACGGTATAATATATACTTGGTACTGAATTCTCCTTGCCAGATTAACAATGTTCACTCTTCTCTGTAAGAGTCCTTGCGTCAAATTAAACACAACTTTAACCAGTTGAATCAAATTTTCTTTGGAAATTTAAAAAGTTTGAAGTACAAGTAAACTAAAAATATTTTAAAGTACCACATAAACTAACAACGTGTATATTCATTCTTGGAGCGCAGAAAGAACATCCGCCTGCAATGAGCTCATCAAAGTATAAGGGCCAGTGTCGATGACCTCTCGCATGTTGCCATAGCGTGACCTTTCAGGGTTTTAATGCTATTGATTGGATGATATTTCTGCTATTTTTGCTCACTGAAAATTGCGCTATTCTATTGCAGTTTTTCACTATTCTGGTGGTATGATCAATAGTCAGGGCAAACAGTTTTGAGTCTGCGGATCTTAGTTGTCTCCTATTAACAGCATGCTAGAGACTATCGTGATGTCTTCTCATACGTTATTTCTTGAACCATTTGTAATTAGCTCTAAGTTGTACTTGTCGTTGTCTATCGGGATTCCAAGGAAACTACCAGTTTCAACGCGACTGGACCATAGATATGCTGCTGTTAGAGGCATAGGTTCCATACTAAATTACATTTCATGCGGGAACACATCGCATATCGCGGTTGATTCTGAACAAACAGGATTTAAACCTGTTACAGTATCCAGAAAGAAGTTGGGCCAAAATCACTCGTGTCTCTCTTGGTAGTCTGCTTTCTTCTTCTGCGAGAATTGGATAGTGATAGGTATTAGTTGTAGTAAAATTTTTATTAAGAAAACTCAAATTCTACTTTAAAATCGAGTTTCTATTTACCAATACCCATATTCGCATTATCTTACAAGTAATACCTAAAAATTAATCGAAACTTCATAAAAACGTATTATTATAAGAACGATGAACATATAAGATATAATACCTAAGTTTTTCTTTTTTACATGTATATATATGTGCACCTAAACTTTATATGAACTTCCTTGTACACTTATGAAATTGTTGTGAATAAAATTAGTACTAAAAATTGTGTATCTCCACTATTGTCCGCTTTCAATTTTAGTATGCGTTTTACATTATCACCGAAAAGGTTTATGGGTCCACTATTTCTTCATCACTACTGCTATGTGCGATTGTCGATGACCTTGTTTTTTTTTAGTCGCAAATGTAGATGTATATACATGTAAAAAAAGCACGACTAAACTTTGCCTAGTATAATTATTTTTTTTTTTATCTCTCTCTCTAAAACTTATGATTGTGCAAATTTTAATTTTTAAATTTTTTTCTTTACACTTGAAAACTAAATAGCTTCTAAGTACATACTAGGATATCTATGAAACTAATAAGTAAACGATATCAATTCTCAGCGTTTAAAGTTATAAACTATAAGATAAATATTATAATTGCATAAGGGCTATAATAATATTTACCTACCTTTTTGAGCGAGAAAACTTTCGTCGTTATAACTGCAATTTTACTATAATTTGCACACAACTAAAGAAAAATGATTTTAAAAAAATTTAGTTAAGAAATTTTTACAAAAATTGGTGTACTTTTACAGGTTTTTAAACTTTTTAATTTTTTTTTTATATATTTGCTGCTTTAATTATTAATTTCTTTTTAGCATACAAATTTATATTTAAGCTTGGTATATTCTATTTATATATATATAACAATATTTTTAAATTATATCTATTCAAACGCTATCTCTTTAGATTTTGCACACATACGTGTACATATATGTATTTTATTTATAAAGCAATAACTGTAGCCTACATTGAAAGCAAAAAAAATTCTGGTAAAATTCAGTTCAACCGATATATCTGTAAAGTTTTTGATTCTGAATTAACGGTCAGATTAACAAAAATAAAGTTCATCAAATGTAACCCACAGCTCTGTTAAAACAAAGATTTTGATAATGTTTTTTCCAGGCCTTAATCCCAGAATTTTCGGCGCGACAGGGGTAGCATGCTCATTCCTTGGTGGTCATCTAAATCTGTTGTGTTAACCAGCAATTATTTATCTCACTCTAAAAGCCCCTCATATAAGTTTTGTGATGCAGCATCGTGCCCTGACAGATGAGTAGCCGTCCTTTCTTTGCATAGAGACCGACAAACAGCTCATTACTAACGCCATCTGAAATGAAAAATTAGCCAACTTCAGACTTTTGTTGCAAGCAAAGCATAAGAAGAAGTGTTTAGCATGTGTTTTGGCTACGAAGTGTAATTAATTTTCCCATTCGTTGGTACTTTTCTAACATTTTTCACAACTATAAACCGCACTTAAACAAATGAATAGATGACAAAATGTGTTAGCAAAAACTTTTTCGCTTTGCGGAATTTTTATAACAGTGCCTCAAGAAATATGTTATGTGCATGAGCAAGCCGAAATAAGTTTTAATTGCTAAGTCTGCACCATAGCCATAAGAACAAAGTATTGAATGCTGTGAGCGTAAGTTTCTCTTTAAAATAAGCTGATACATTTGCAGAATATTGACAGTTGTTTGCTGTTGAAATGACCACTGAAATCAACTCTTTTAACAGCAAACCATTTGGATTGATTGAGGGTTTCTGACTCTTACAGATTATTGTTAACTTAAGGTCAATAGTTTTTCTCTGCTGAAATTATTTTACAAGTTTGTCCTCGCGAGAAAAATTCCGTTGAATCAACCAACAATTTTACTGAATAGCTGTTAATTTAAAAACAGAAAACCTGATTTTACTAGCTTCACTTCTTTCGGTTTTACTTTTTATTGATTTTATTATTTTAATTTTAAATCATTTTTTACCACATACACATAGCTATAATCGAATAGCCGTGCGAATATTCTTGTTCTGTGTAGTGGTAACGTAAACAAAATTTTAAAGGCAAATTTTTAATGAGATTTTTTTTTTTACTTCTTTGTTTATCCGTAATTCCACCCTGCTGATGAAAATATATTTATTTGCTTTTACCACAAAAAAATCAATGAAAATCAGTTTCAGGGAAGTTATAAAAAACAATTTCCATAATTCATTAACATTTGCCTGCGTTTTTATGTCAAACTTATCGTCTGCATAACTACCACGTATTTTTTATGCCTTATTCCTGGAAAAAAATTTAAAAAAAGCTGAAACTTGAATGAAATGCAAACTTATAATAGCAAATTATAATTTCTTTTATTTTAATTTCATTATGTAAATTTTAAGAATTTAAAACCAGGAACCCCCCACTGTTATAAGTACTAAAATTGAAGTTAACTCCAGCCTTTAGTTTTTTAAGGACGGAAAAAATATCCGCCCATATAACAGATAGTTATTTGTAATTTTTGTGTTTTGTTCTAAAACAATAATTTTTTTGCGTTTTGGCTTTAAAGTGATTGTATTTTTTGCATTTTGGTGAGAAAAGTATTTGATATTTTTAGAATAGATGGATTGGTACTAACCTTGACTCTATCTATAGCTTTGCTTGGAAGTTAGGTTAGGTTAGGTTAGGTGGTAGCTGCCCTGATAAGGATAGCTCACTTGGACAACACGAAGGTCCGTTGTGATACCACATGCACCAAAAATAACGGTGACTTGGATCTAGCTACTTAGAGAATCGTTGAGTAGCAATGATAAAGCTCCTAATGATACCGATCGCAACTTTGGATAAATCCTCGGGAGATCCAAGTGAGTCGCGACCGAAGTACTGTCGCCTAGTTCTGGCAAAAGCTGGGCAATCAAGCATAAAGGGATTTGGTGATTGCACCTCATCATCCTCCATACAGCTGCAGCAGGATTGAGTTTCCAGTATATTGAGACGTACCGCATGGATACCCATCGGACAGTGCCCTGTCAAAACCCCAATGACCATTGATAGGTGAGCCTTAGTGAACCCAATTATTTAAGCAGACCTGCTGCCATCCACTTTCGGCCAGAAAGATCTTGCTACCCTGCAAGACGTGGTGTCCACCCAACTTTTTCTGAGCTGACTCGAGGACCAGCTATGGAGGAGCAATCCACAGGTGGCCAGCGGAATCCCGAAATCCCTACAGCCATCTTCATACAGTTCACTTGTACCGATGCTGGCTAAGAGATCCGCTTGACAATTACCCGGGATATCACTATGGCCCGGGACCCAGATAATCTTAATTGTAAAATAATTCGATGCAATCGCTAGCGAGGTCAGGCACTTCCAGACCACCCTCGATCGCACTATAGTTGAGCTCAAGGCCTTGATAGCCGCTTGGCTATCAGCGTAGATGTTAAAATCCCTGACCATAGTAGCACTGGATAGCATTCCAATTGCTTGGAAGTAGTCGATAAAGCAATTTTTTGCGAGTTCTTTTTTAATTTCTCGCCCGTAGGTTGGTGATACTCCATGGACAAAATTTTCATATATACATGTAAGGATTAGTTGTGGAGTACTCATACACTCCTTAAATACTCCTTACCTTCTCCTTAAATCATCCTTCAAGAGTTTACGAGTACTTCATGCTTTATCCTCATTCATTTAACATAAAAAATTTTCTGCTCAAAATGTAAGAGTTGTATCAAATTATTGCGTTTTTCTATAAAACATATTTTCTGTAATGTTCCAGAATGGCAAATTTTTTCTCCTTTTTACTTCTCATTAAGATTTTAACATAGATTTCAGAATGTGAAACTTAATCCCACCCATATCTCAAAAAAGTTAAGGGTTCACTTATGGCGTTTTTGTTTGGATCTCCTCAAGTATGATACAATGAGAGTTGGTTATGGTTGTTCAATGACAAATTTCTAGTATTGGTTACAAAAACTTTTGAAGTGTCCCTACAGATTTCAAATCCAGATATTTAGAATAATCGCTTGGTAAAAAATTCGTTTTGGATTAGCCGTTCCTTAGTTATGTGGCCGGAACTAATTCTGTCTTTAAAAAATAAAAGTCCGGCTGAAACTTTTATTTTCGGACTTAAAAATAAAAGTCCGGATTTTACTTTAAAAGAACCAATCACAACATATTATATACACAAGCATCTCACACCCGAATATTCAAACGCACACACATAAAAGTTTACAAAAGAACAGGAATCATGCAAATGTTATGTAAATTATGTAAAAACAAATAGAGTAGAATGAAAATTAAATTTATATTATGTAAAATAGGTGATTATTATAATATAACACAAAAAAAAAAAAACGCAAGCGAAAGAAAAAACTTTTAGAAATAAATAGTTTAAATAAATAAAAATAAAGATCTAAATTAAAACTATAACTTATCATAATTGCCGTAGTTAGCGTAAAAATAAATAAATTATCAACTAATTAATAACTAAATTTTACGTAACGAATATACACGCATATACATACATATATACTTATTATAAATAAATATTTAAAATATAATAGCTTTAGTTCTAATGAAAAAAAGCGAAAAAGAAAGTATGTATGCAAATCCATAAATGTTGTAAATTTAATGTAAATAAATGGTAAATGTTAAAATAAAATTTAAATAAAACTCGTTAGCCAACTTTTTTTCGTCATAGAAAATCTGGATTTCTCTAAAGCCTTAGTAAGCATTTTTGAGGTTTGTATGTTGTGGTGCATGATGGAATAACCAGGTCATGGTTCAGCTATCTCATCTGTACAGCAACAAAATATGTCTGTTCAAATTGTCGAAATCTGTGTATTGGTATGAGGCGAATGTAATAGAAACGTCAATTGTTGTGTCAAGCATTGCAAAATTGTAGTCAACAAACATGCATTTATGCTAAAGTTTAGTTAATATTATAAAATAAATAAATGTAAGGCGCGATAACCTCCGAAGAGATATAAGGCCGAGCTTCTCTTCCAATTTGCGTCGTGCTCCTATTGATTTTCCCTACAAATCGGCCGGACGGGACCTACATGTTTTATGCCGACTCCGAACGGCATCTGCAAGGCAGATGAGTTTTCACTGAGAGCTTTTCATGGCAGAAATACACCCGGAGCGCTTGCCAAACACTGCCGAGGGGCGACCCCGCTTAGAAAAATTTTCTTCTAATTGAAAAACCTTATTTCTAAAATTTTGATGTTGCTTTGCCCGAGGTGTGAACCCAGGGCATACGGTGTGGTAGGCGGAGCACGCTACCATCTCCCACGGTAGCCACCAGTTTAGTTAATATTAGAAACATTAAAATTGATGTGCAACTTATTTGTTAATGAGAAACCATCACCATGCCATTAAATAAAAAAAAACCCTGAGTGCATCCACAAACGTTTTGGGATAAAAAATTACCACCAAAGACGTGGTAAGGCGGTAGATGGACGTTTAGTTTTATTTTTATTTTATTTTTCCGATGGCGGCCAATGGAATGTGTAAGTTAATTTAAGAACCAAACTTGGCGTAAAGCTAAATAAATGCTTTCCAGGGACTATAGTTTTGAGGGGAGCATTCTCAAGAATGCCATATTAAAAACCAAGCTTCGAGAATACGAGAAAAATCGCCCACCGAGGATGAAGTTTCACATAAGATTGAATAAATGATGGGAAGTATTTATAAGATAGCTGGAGTCTGTTTGAGTATTCCATCTGACCGTTCTACCAGTGAGTATTATGATAAAAAAAAAGCATATCAATCGATTGGGCCAATGACACCATCCGACTATATAATAATCAACGCGTCGAGAAATTATTACAGCCTGTATCAGCAAGTTCAAAAGCTGGTGAAGCCGTTTGGTGTGGTTTTGAAGTTAGGAAACCCTTTGCATTAAAGCATGGCTTTTGAAGATTTCAATGTTCACGTAAGTATTCGATGTTGATATTCAAACACCTTTATCGAAAGCGGATAGACTTATATTTGGAGAACCAGCAATGACACACGCTATATTATCCAATGCTGTGTCGGTTGATGAAAATCGTGATTTGAAAAAACTGCGCGTAGAACATTAATGGGGCGAAGATCGTGGTGAAAAATATGCAAACATTATACATACATACATATATATTAAATAGTTTGTGTACGATTTTCAAGTTACGCGAAATAAATTACTGCAATTCTATTATATGCTATAAATGTTTATTCACCTAGAGGGCATCTTTATTGGATAATTCTATCGACATCATGAAAGATTTGTTGATAATTTATTGAGGATTGCACTGCGACCGTTGGTCTATTATCCCCCTGAACCCTAGCAGTTCTCTTGGCTTTAGATATTGAACGAGGGAATGCTCTGACCACGGTAAGCCCATAAACTTAGTCCTGATTCTTGAGATCATGGACATGTTTCTGTTTTTATATTACAATTTTTAATTTGTAAATATATTACATTTGAAAATGAATTTATTTAATTTTTATTTTTTGTTTTTGTAACCTTTGTTAACGTTTTGCATTCTCTATTCCCTTTTGACAATCCCATCGACCATGCAATGAAAATAATAAAATCAGCTGATGAGATGAGCCAACCATATAATTGAGCCATGAACCAGGCGAAGTAAGCCGTCAATTGCCTTGCTCTAAATTCTTCTTGTTCTGTCAATCGGCTATGTGAAAAATGTTCACCAATATTGTTCCTGAAAAAGTGTTGTTTTTTGCGATTTTTAGGACTAAAATATGCTACTTTTAGCACTTTTTTTACATACACTATTAGCTGGATATCGATGAACCTACCAGGATTGAATTACATAGATTCATCATATGGGTATCTTTGGTGCTGGCTTCCATAATTAAGGCCGTGCTAACCATATTGTGATGTTTCCATTATATATGTATGTATATTAGATTGGGTCGATTTATTAACCGATATCGCGCCATCGATTTTTCGATAGGATTTGGGCTCAGGAAAAAAAGGTTCCACTACGCATACCCAAAAAAATAAAATCCGAGCCTGTGAAATTTCATCGATTTTTTATGCATTTTTCTCATTTTCAAGGCTTCAAATCATTTTTTGTGTATTTTTTTCGTGACCCAGATAATCTTAATTGTAAAATAATTCGATGCAATCGCAAGCGAGGTCAGGCACTCCCATACCACCCTCGATCGCACTATAGTTGAGCTCAAGGCCTTGCGACTTCTTTTTTAATTTCTCGCCCGTAGGTTGGTGATCCTGGCCATGGACAAAATTTTCATATATACATGTAAGGATTAGTTGTGGAGTACTCGTACACTCCTTAAATACTCCTTATCTTCTCCTTAAATCATCCTTCAAGAGTTTACGAGTACTTCATGCCTTATCCTCATTCATTTAACATAAAAAATTTTCTGCTCAAAATGTAAGAGTTGTATGAAATTATTGCGTTTTTCTATAAAACATATTTGCTGGAATTTTCAAGAATGGCAAATTTTTCTCTTTTTTACATCTCATTAAGATTTTAACATAGATTTCAGAATGTGAAACTTAATCCCAACCATATCTCAAAAAAGTTAAGGGTGCACTTATGGCGTTTTTATTTGGATCTCATCAAGTATGATGCAATGAGAGTTGGTTATGATTGTTCAATGACAAATTTCAAGTATTGGTTACAAAAACTTTTGAAGTGTCCCTACAGATTTCAAATGCGGATATTTAGAATAATCGCTTGGTAAAAAATTCGTTTTGGATTAGCCGTTCCTTAGTTATGTGGCCGGAACTTCATTACGTCCTTAAAAAATAAAAGTCCGGCTGAAACTTTTATTTTCGGACTTAAAAATAAAAGTCCGGATTTTACTTTAAAAAGAACCTATCACAACATATTATATACACAAGCATCTCACACCTGAATATTCACACGCACACACCTAAAAGTTTACAAAAGAACAGGAATCATGCAAATGTTATGTAAATTATGTAAAAACAAACAGAGTAGAATGAAAATTAAATTTATATTATGTAGAATAGGTGATTATTATAATATAACAAAAAAAAAAAAAAAAGCAAGAGAAAGAAAAAACTTTTAGAAATAAATAGTTTAAATAAATAAAAATAAAGATCTAAATTAAAACTATAACTTATCATAATTGCCGTAGTTGGCGTAAAAATAAATAAATTATCAACTAATTAATCACTAAATTTTACGTAACGAATATACACGCATATATATACTTATTATAAATAAATATTTAAAATATAATAGCTTTAGTTCTAATGAAAAAAAGCGAAAGAGAAAGTATGTATGCAAATCCATAAATGTTGTAAATTTAATGTAAATAAATGGTAAATGTTAAAATAAAATTTAAATAAAACTCGTTAGACAACTTTTTTTCGTCATAGAAAATCTGGATTTCTCTAAAGCCTTAGTAAGCATTTTTGAGGTTTGTATGTTGTGGTGCATAATGGAATAACCAGGCCATGGTTCAACTATATGGTTGGCTCATCTGTAAAACAACAAAATATGTCTGTTCAAATTGTCAAAATCTGTGTATTGGTATGAGGCGAATGTAATAGAAACGTCAATTGTTGTGTCAGGCATTGCAACATTGTAGTCAACAAACATGAATTTATACTAAGGTTTATTTATTACTAGAAACATTAAGATTGATGTGCAACTTATTTGCTAATGAAAAACCATCACCATGCCATTAAATAAAAAAAAACCCTGAGTGCATCCACAAGCGTTTTGGGATAAAAAATTACCACCAAAGACGTGGTAAGGCGGTAGATGGACGTTTAGTTTTATTTTTATTTTATTTTTCCGATGGCGGCCAATGGAATGTGTAAGTTAATTTAAGAACCAAACTTGGTGTAAAGCTAAATAAATGCTTTCCAGAGACTATAGTTTTGAGGGGAGCATTCTCAAGAATGCCATATTAAAAACCAAGCTTCGAGAATACGAGAAAAATCGCCCACCGAGGATGAAGTTTCACATAAGATTGAATAAATGATGGGAAGTATTTATAAGATAGCTGGTGTCTGTTTGAGTATTCCATCTGACCGTTCTACCAGTAAGTATTATGATAAAAAAAAGCTTATCAATCGATTGGGCCAATGACACCATCCGACTATATAATAATCAACGCGTCGAGAAATTATTATAGCCTGTATCAGCAAGTTCAAAAGCTGGTGAAGCCGTTTGGTGTGGTTTTGAAGTTAGCAAACCCTTTGCGTTAAAGCATGGCTTTTGAAGATTTCAATTTTCACGTAAGTATTCGATGTTGATATTCAAACACCTTTATCGAAAGCGGATAGACTTATATTTGGAGAACCAGCAATGACACACGCTATATTATCCAATGCTGTGTCGGTTGATGAAAATCGTGATTTGAAAAAACTGCGCGTAGAAAATTAATGGGGCGAAGATCGTGGTGAAAAATATGCAAACATTATACATACATACATATATATTAAATAGTTTGTGTACGATTTTCAAGTTATGCGAAATAAATTACTGCAATTCTATTATATGCTATAAATGTTTATTCACCTAGAGGGCATCTTTATTGGATAATTCTATCGACATCATGAAAGATATGTTGATAATTTATTGAGGATTGCACCAACGGTCGCAGGTCTATTATCCCCCTGAACCCTAGCAGTTCTCCTGGCTTAAGGTATTGAACGAGGCAATGCTCTGACCACGGTAAGCCCATAAACTTAGCCCTGATTCTTGAGATCATGGACATGTTTCTTTTTTTATATTACAATTTTTAATTTGTAAATATATTACATTTGAAAATGAATTTATTTAATTTTTAATTTTTGTTTTTGTAACCTTTGTTAACGTTTTGCATTTTCTATTCCATTTTGACAATCCCATCGACCATGCAATGAAAATAATAAAATCAGCTGATGAGATGAGCCAACCATATAATTGAGCCATGAACCAGGCGAAGTAAGCCGTCAATTGCCTTGCTCTAAATTCTTCTTGTTCTGTCAATCGGCTATGTGAAAAATGTTCACCAATATTGTTCCTGAAAAAGTGTTGTTTTTTGCGATTTTTAGGACTAAAATATGCTACTTTTAGCACTTTTTTTACATACACTATTAGCTGGATATCGATGAACCTACCAGGATTGAATTACATAGATTCATCATATGGGTATCTTTGGTGCTGGCTTCCATAATTAAGGCCGTGCTAACCATATTGTGATGTTTCCATTATATATGTATGTATATTAGACTGGGTCGATTTATTAACCCATATCGCGCCATCGATTTTTCGATAGGATTTGGGCTCAGGAAAAAACGCATACCCAAAAAAATAATTTTCGAGCCTGCGAAATTTCATCGATTTTTTATGCATTTTTTCTCATTTTCAAGGCTTCAAATCATTTTTTTTGTATTTTTTTTCGTGTCAATTGGCAAATTCGAAATTGGTAAATGCAGTTTTTTGAAAAAAAAAAAATCTTTTATGGAGATTTAGCAGAATTTTGGTCGAAAAATCGACTTTTTTCGTAAGCTCGAAAATTTTTTTTTGAGTGTGCGTAGTGGAACTTTTTTTTGTCTGAGCCCAAATCCTATCGCAAAATCGATCGCGCGATATAGGTTAACTTTCGTCCATACAAATCCACCCAACCCAATGTATATTTCATTTGTTCCCAAAAAAATTTATACAGGTCTTTGTTAAAATAAACTATTTGTATTCACGTCATATCCAACCAAGGATTTGTCTTTGTTATTCCTACAACAGGACCATCAAAATTTTTAGTATATACCTTATTTATGTAAAAACTTTACTGTTTGGTATTCTAAATATACAAAAAATTTAACTCATTGTAAAAATCAGACCACTAAGAGGAGAGAAATGTTACAGTTATGGATTGTAATTTAGAACACATTAATCCGGCTCGCTTCGGACCATCATCTTCTAGTGCTAGGCCGAATACCGCGGGGCTAGGTTATCCCCTGACGCATTTTGGTAAATAATCAGCCCAATCACGCAATCCATCATAGACTGCTTTTTCGGGAAAGTTACGAAATTGCTATCATGCAATTCGACCGTGTTTCCGAACGTCTCCGAAAGTAATAAGTAAATTCGAAATTCGTACAGTGGCTTCACTGTATTCACTCGGAACGTAAATTTTTGACGTTTATTTGCAATTTTCGACGACAAGTTCTTGCCATCGCAGAAAATTTACGAAACGCGAAAAATATTTAAAACGAACAGCCCACTCACGCAATCCGTCGTAGCAATGTTACGAATTCGAATATTACGAATCCCGAAAAAACAGTCTACGATGGATTGCGATGGGGGGTGAATAACTTTCTAACATTAGTAATACTTCGTGAATTTAACTGTCAAGATATTTTGGGGGATCTTTTGACCAATTTTTTATAATACATTATGTTTACTTCCGACTCTTAATGACAAATCAACAGAGCAGATGGACATTTCAATGGATTTTTAGGAATGGAAACACGTTTAAGAGTATAACGATCACTTACAATTGTTACTGTAAAACTTCATCTATCGAAACCGAAACAATTTTAAATGCCGCAAAAGGCAGTCAAGTTCAACTAAATAACTGGCATACATACGAACTATGTATGTACATATGGATAACATATCTCCCTTTTATGTCCGGGTTTTCAAAATTTTTAACTTCAGTTGAAGCTGAGGTCAGTCTACTTTGGCCGCATCCATTGAATTTTATTGCTCATCACAGTTTTAGTGGAAAATTTTAATTTTTAATTTTTTTTCGATCCTAAAAGTAATGTAAACTCGCACTGGTCCTTTGTATCCCCTTTTTCATTGGCGTTAGGTTACACAGATATGCTGAAACAAAAAACAGTTCCTGTAATGGTTTTCGTAGCAAGGTATTTATTTTTCTACTCCTATTTTTTGGAAGCGGGTAAAAGTTTTACGCTCTTCTAGCCGTAGGAAACACATCCTTACCGTTTCAGATAGCGTACATCTTCTGTCGTTTCTTATTTACTTCACCTGGTGATTCCACCATGGGTGGGGTGTTATAAAGACAATATTAGTAATAGAGAGTATTATGAAAATATTTGAAACTGATCTTTGCAATGTTGGTACCGAACAAACAAAAAACCAATTTAGAACATTTACTGACCCAAAAATAATATTTTTATGAATCTCCAATTCCAAAAGTCATTTACACCCAGCGTATACTTGTACATAATTTAATTGTGTACCGGTTTTACGTAATGACATAAAGGAATCGAGATAGATATACACTTCCTTTTATCAATATTATCAGCATCGAAAAAATTTTGATTTAGCCATGTGCGCTCATACGCCCGTCTGCCCCTCCATTAACAAGATAACTTCAGCAAAAATTGAGATATTTTTTCGAAATTTGGTACACTGGCTTACCACAATAGATTGGTTTAGAAAATGGGCGAAATGGAACTATAACTACGCTCACTTTTACGATATCGGAAATTTAAAAAAATGGAAAAAAGATAGTTAATTCATTATCAAAAGCGAATAACTCGATAAAAGTAGAAATGTGGGTCGTTCTTATGACGACGTATAGAAATTTTAAAAATTTTGGAAAACAGGACGTGGCACCGCAAATTAAGCAAATAAGTTTTGAAAAATGGAAAAAATACCATAATGTTTCACTAAATACCGATAAGTTAATGAGAGTTATGCCCAGTTTTACAATGCGAGTTTGAATTCAAGTTCAAATTGACTAGAGTTTTACCCTGTAACTTCAACCACTTAAGCTGAGATAAGCAGCAAAATTGTATGTTGTCGAACAAAAGGGCAAGGTTAAAATTTGTTCAACTTTAACTGGAGTTCAAACTCGCACTGAAATATCGGGCATTAAGTGACTTGCTTTTATGACAAAACATAGAAATGAGGTAATGTTTTCGCAAATGGGCATGGCACCGCCTACATTAAAAAAAAGTACTAAATGCTCTACAAACCGTAAAACAAAGTGAATTCGAGAAATTGTTGCAATTTGGAATTATGATGGTGATTGGTTTACTATTTCTAAAAAACATAGTTGGGTATGAGGCACCAAATTTTAATTTTACTATATTTTTATCAGTATTACGCTATATTGGCAAAAATTTCAGTGGGCACTACTTTTTTACCAGCATAGTGATAGTGCTGCCTTTCTCCGCTACGACTTAAAACATTTGTTGCAGTCATTTTATTTTCGCTACCACTCAGCAGAGTGGAACAAAAATAAAACAAAATTATTGGAAGTTTTCTATGATCCACTCACATGAGTGAAGAAAAATGTTTTTGCGCTATTAGCTGTAAATATTTTTACTACCAGCTTTTACATTTTAGTAAAACATTCTATATCTTAAATACCGCTTTTAACTAATTGAGTCTAAATTTTGGAGTGTTTCTATGACAGTAGCAGTTTTATAACTTCTTACCGAGCTTTTATATCAATTAAAATTTGCGATATTTGCTTTAAATGTATCCTTAAAACTGCCTATTTCATAGTAAACAGTTGCTGCAAACCTGATGACTGTAAGCTCATGGTGGATATTCTAGGTGAACGCAGCTTATTGGCGTCACATGCTTTTAAATTTGTCAATGTAGCAGATGTAGGAACTTCGGGTTGTGGGAGAAACGATCGAGCACGTTTTGTGCTAGTTACCTGTGCTTGCCCGGCTAATGCGCCAACCATTGGAAGTTATAGAGTTATGAGATATAAAAGCAGCCAGTGGCATACATCCTTGAAAGCTTCGAGTATTTGCCAAGATGACGGAGTTATTTTGTAACGTAGGTCCTGGTTTTTGTTATGGTCTTTCAGTTTGGTCATTAAATAAACTCCTGGTAACACTACGGACTCATTCAGTATTTGTGAAATCCTCATGAACCGGCTAATTTAATCTAACCTAATAGATAAGCAATTGGTAACAACTCTTTGCTTAAAATCATTATTTTTATAATCAGTTGAGCAGAGCTCACTTGGTGTAACAAAATAAAAAAGAAAAGAAAATTTCAAAATGTGAGTGGCTCCGCCCCTTTTCATTTAATTTGTCTCCTTTTCATTTAATTTGTCTAGGATACTTTTAATGCCATATGTCGAACAAAAATTTACCAATCCTTGTGAAATTTGGTGGGGGCTTAGATTCTAGGACGATAACTGTTTTCTGTGAAAAAGGCCGGAATCGGTTGAAGCCACGTCCAGTTTTTATACACAGTCGACCGTGTGTCCGTCCGCTCGGCCGTTAACACGATAACTTGAGCAAAAATCGATATATGTTTACTAAACTCAGTCCACGTACTTATCTGAGCACACTTTGTATTGGTATACAAAATGGCCAAAATCCGACTATGACCACGCCCACTTTTTCTATTTCGAAAAATACGAAAAATGCCATAATTCTATACCAAATACAAAAAAAGGGATGAAGCATGGTAATTGGATTGGTTTATTGACGCAAAATATAACTTTAGAAAAAAACTTTTTAAAATGGGTGTGACACCTACTATATTAAGTAGAAGAATGAAAAGTTCTGCAGCGCGAAATCAAAAGCCCTTGGAATCATGGCAGGAATACTGTTCGAGGGTTATATATATAAACCTTTATGGCGATATCAAGAAAAGACGTCCACCCATAGAACTAAGGCCCACTCCCTTTTAAAATACTCATTGACACCTTTCGTTTGATACTCATATCGTACAAACGCATTCTAGAGTCACCCCTGGTCCACCTTTATGGCGATATTTCCAAAAGACGTCCAACTATTGAACCAAGGCCCACTCTCTTCTAAAATACTCATTAACGCCTTTCATTTGATACTCATATCGTACAAAAAAATTCTAGAGTCACCCCTGGTCCACCTTTATGGCGCTATCTCGAAAAGGCGTCTACTATAAAACTAAGGCCCACTCCCTTTTAAAATACTCATTAACACCTTTCATTTGATACCCATATCGTACAAACAAATTCTAGAGTCACCCCTGGTCCACCTTTATGGCGATCTCTCGAAAAGGCGTCCACCTATAGAAATAAGCCCACGCCTTTTAAATTCTCATTAACATCTTTCATTTGATACCAATATCTGCATACAAATTCTAAAGTCAGCCCTGGTCCACCCTTATGGCGATATCCCTAAATGGCGTCCACCTATAGAACTATGGCCCACTCCCTCTTAAAATACTCCTTAATACCTTCCATTTGATACACATGAAATATAAACACATTCCAGGGTTACCCTAGGTTCATTTTCCTACATGGTGATTTTCCTTTATTTTGTCTCCATAGCTCTCAGCTGAGTACGTAATGTTCGGTTATACCCGAACTTAGCCTTCCTTACTTGTTTAATTCTGCTTTATTTTAGTTTGTTTTATTTTATGTTATTTTATTTTATTTTATTTTATTTTATTTTATTTTATCTATTTCACTTTTTAGTCTTTCATTTTTATTTTTATACTCAGCTGAGCAGAGGTCACAGAGTATATTAATTTTGTTCGCACAAAGGTACCCCGTAACGGCATAAGCTAATCTCGATAGATATAGACTTTTATATATCAAAATGATCTGGCCGAAAAAATTAATTCATTTAGCCATGTTCGTCCGTCCGTGCGTCTGCCCGTAAACCCAGTCACTTGAACAAATTTTGAGGTATCTTAATGAAATTTGGTATGTAAGTTACTGGGCACTCATTTCAGATCGGACTATAACCACGCCCACTTTGTCGATATCGAAGATTTTGAAAAACCGAAAAAGTGCGATAATTCATTACCAAAGACGGATAAAGCAATGAAACTTGTTAGGTGGGTTGACCTTATGACGCAGAAGATAAAATTAGTAAAATTTTTGAAAATGGGCGTGACACCGCCCACTTTTAAAAGAAGGTAATTTAAAAGTTTTGCAAGCTGTAATTTGGCAGCTGAGTATGTAATGTTCGGTTAAACCCGAACTTAGCCTTCCTTACTTGTTTTCATTTCCTTTTATTAATTTCGTTTTGTCTTTTGCTTTTATTACAACCAACAAAATCTTAGAAAGAAAAAAATCCCAACTTGACCCTGAAAGCCGAACCACTGTCTTCGTTTTTGTAAACACTTAGTGTACTAGTAATAAAAGTCTCTCATTTTTCCTGTTTGCTATTATATCTCTCACCCTATGTTTCCAGTAATATAGCAGAGTGTATACATCTGTTCATACACTTATGCATAAAAATTGTGTAAATGAAATCTACATTTTCACAGACGCCTCTAAGCTGAAAAATAGAGCTTGCAGTGGAATGTTCTCAAAAAAGCTCAATGTAAATAAGAGCCTACACTTACCAGACCACTGCAGTGTTTTCAAGCAGAACTTATAGCTATCTGGGAAGCTGCTCCATTTTTTCCGACAGCCAAACTGCCATTAAATTCCTACAATGTAGTGATACAGCGTCACTAGTAGCGCGTAAGCGCAGGGAAGCTCCAAACCAGCTAGCTGATAAGTGCATCCTGAGCGTAGTATGTGTCCCAGGTTACAGTTACATCTCTTGAAATTGCGCTGCTGATGAGCTAGGGAAAGCCACACGGAACAAGCTAACGCTGATGGGCCATGGAATCAACATGTAGGGGAGGCTCAAGCTTGACGAAAAGAGATCGCAGTCGCTCATACTTCTGAGTCGTCTCTCTATTCCCCCATTAGCGGGTATTTTTATGGGCGCCCGTGGGACTCATATAGGCCTGCAAACAAATGACTTCTGTCCCAGCTGCAGGCACGATAAAGAGATAGAAAGCGTAGAGCATTATATATGCCATTGTTCCGCCCTGTTGAGGACCAGTTACCGATGGCTCTACAGACACTTCTTTGAGTGCATTGCGGAGCTAGAATCCGCAAATATTAACGAAATTCTGCGCTACATTAGCCAAACGCACTGTTTAGCTTTATGGGTAAATGAAACACATTCCATAGAAGGAAACTATAAACTTGGTATCACAACGGGCCACAATGGCCTACCTGAATCTTCGTTATTTTAACATTATAAACCTTACGCTTACATTCAAGATTCCCCTTTAAGCATAAATGTTTACACATTAAAAATAATCGAAATAAATTATAAATCCATCCGAAATTTCAGCACTTGGAAAATTGTAAGTATTGTTTCAAGTATGACAAAAGAGTTAAAGATACACAACAAACAAAATTTTTAAAGCTTTGTGTGGGTGTTGTGTTTTTTACATGCACGTGTATTTACATATATGTATGTACTACATATTCGTGTATATTCACAGTTCTATAAGTTTTAATTCGACAAAAAATTGTTTAAATTGTAAAAACAAAAAAGATACACTCAGCATATAATTGAATTTGTAATTGCTTTCAATATGTATGAGCGTGTTTTATTTGTGCATACCTTTTTTATTTACTCGCTAAGAAAAGAGTGATATCATGACAACTACGTACGGTATTGAATGACACCAACATAAATTGAAGAGCGTAATAAACTGATGTAAAACAAACTAGATTGACTGAAAAAATCAAGTTTTACTTAAACAACTAAGGAAGCCTAAATATACGGGTGAAACCGATAATTTTATCCCCAGCTGTATGCCTTTACATATACATATATATTAAGGATACATTTAAGGAAATATGTCATTTATACGAACATTTAATGAAATAGAAGCTGAAATATACCATTTGTATGCAAATATAAATAAAAGATCATATAACATTCCGCTAGAACTGGCTGTTCTTGAAATGAATAATCTTTGCCTAAACAAGTTGGGAAGTCTAGGTTTGGGTGAAACGGAGCGTACACTCAAATGTTCTATATATAAAATTATCTTGAGTGCAGCACTTATATTCATGTAGAACATTGTGCTCGCGAGCTTCACTTATAACGTGTTAAAATCAAACTCATTGACTAACACGTGGATTGCGTTGCGTTTATACTCTCATTTGCCGCGTTCACCTATTTGAGCTATCAAGTGTGCTAGAGTGAGAGTTATAACTTTGAAACAAATTTCGAAATGAACAGAACATCCGAAATCTATTTACATACATACCTAGGCATACGAAAAAATATACCTCCAAAGTAGAGATGACGATCCCGGGCTAACGGTCTTTTGTAATCCCCTGAAATCCCTCCGTAATTGGTTTTTTATGCCGGAATTGTTGAAATAACATTTCAATATTCACTTGAAGAGGGCTGTCCAAGAATTTTTATATTGAAGTGCAAATCAATCTGACTTTTTTAAATAGAAAAAAAAAAATGTGTTTTATATGATTAAAGAATTTTGATGGTCTCCTTAACAAATAAAGTTTGACTTAAAATTTTTCTCAGTGCTACACTATTTTCGACAAATTTTTTGCTGTCAATTTGTTAGTGTAAATTTATATATCATATGGGGCTTTTTCTTTTCACTTTTATATGAAATTCAGGCACTTTCATATGAATCGAATTTATATGTGAGGGCGTATGGGAGTGTTATGAAAATTGTTATTTATATTCAAAGTGTGAATTTTTATCTGTGCCTATTCTTCAGAGCAAAACAGAAACAAATATGCTATAAGTGTACAGGGTTTGAGCAGCATTGCGTTTGAATAATATAGAACGTGTCTTCTAAATATCCCTCTTTGAAGAGCACAACAAACATTGCACTAAGGGAAAAAATATACTAAAAAACTGCGGAAAGATTTGTGCCAAGGTTTTTAGAATCCAAATCTCAACTCCAAGTTTCTAAATTGCTTCATATTTGCGATATGTTTGTTGTTTGCTTTGATGTGGTTTGTCAAGGTTTTGAGATATTCGAGTCCGAACGTGAAAACAACACACAAGGCACATTTGTGGTCATGTCACATCTAGAATTTTATTTTTTTCTAAATGGTTATTCTACCTAAAAGTTTTTGGAAATTCATGTTTTTTTCTTAGAAATTGCACTCGAATTTACTGAGTTTTGCAAATTTGTCAATGTTCTGACTTTTTTCTTCAAAATCTTGACAGCTGCGCAAGACAGATAAGTAGAAAATTTCTCAGAAGCAAAAACAAATATTTTCTGAAAGCTGAAAATGGTTTTAAAAGAGTAGCAGTGATTCTTTCAGGTATACAAACGATCTTAGAAAAAATTGTTTTGCACTGTTAGGCTTGAATATCTCGAAAAACTATCATGAAATGACTATCGCCCAGTGTTTTCCTTATGCGGTTGCAGCACTGGGAAAAACAGCTGATATGATAATTTCATTTAAAATTGAAAGTAAACACACGAAATACTACAACTTGTGTTTTTGTTTCATATCAACACCTGTGCGTGCATATTTCTAGAAATTTTCGTAAAAAATCAAGAAACATTATGCATGCTGAATTTCGTGACAATTCCTGGATTGAACTTTTAGATCCCGAAAATCTCAGGAAGCCAAAAATCTCGAAAACCGTCTTATCTACTCCAAAACTGCAGTACTTAATCGCTGCATCATATACCTGCTGAAGTGGTTACAAAGAATGGGAATACGGGACTTACACAAATTATCAAATTAACTACTTTTCTTCTGAAGACTAATGCTATCTAATCTGTGGACGTCTAATAACTCATCGCCATATAACAAATTGAGTTTGATTATTCGGTGCAGAACTTTGCTTATTCACTGCAGAAGAAATTCACGTTATATATAACCTGCTGTCAAACTAAAGGTAAGCGCCACATTTGTTGAGTTATATTTACTCCTCTACACTCACATCACACCAATGTAAATGAATTTACATAGTAGGCACGCACTTGTACGGTTGTCCCTTTTCGATGCTCAATCGCAAATATACAAATATACAAACACAATTGACATTGAAATGACATTTTTATGTGGCATGACAATCAATTTGCATAGTAAACAGGCGTAACGTGGCATTTTAATGGAAAAATGGACAGGCAAACGACAGGCAATGATTTGAATACTGCTTCAGTTGTAACGGGACTCTGTAATGGAAACGCGCGCCTCAGTGGCTGGAAGACTCATAGAGTGGTAGATCCCATAAAGCCGCAAATAGACAGAGAGGACTGTACATAAGTATGTTGTTAAGATTGATGTAAAAAATCAAATATTGATTAACAACAAATCGTAAAATTACACACAATATGTATGAAGGTATGTTTATATATACAAAAATAGTTTCAGAGTGATTTCCCCAAAAACCTGTACACGTGAAGCTTATGGAAACAAACCCTACTCAAAAGCATTGAGGAATATGCAATTTAAAACTAATTTCGTTTGCAACTCATTAAACATAATGAATGAACGACAGGTTGCATTAAATAAAACCAAAAAACCTATTCATTTTGCTTCGTTCATTGGGCTGAACCGATTTGTAATAGGTGAGGAAAAACAATTTTTACTTATAAAAAGAACTTAAATTATTTAAAATTGAATTATTTACAATAAAAAAGTGCTTGATCAGCCGTATTTCACAGCATTGAATGTGACCGTAGTGTTACCAGAATTTGTTTTACGACCAAACGGAAAACAAAACCCCTCCTTTTGGCAAATACTGTTAGTATTCTCAACGTGAACCTTAAGTGCTCTTTCTTAAAGCAAATTTGTGAGTGTAATGTCGTAGGATTTGCACTTAATCCCAGAAATTTTACAGCCACGCCTCTCCCTCCTATCTCCTTTTGATTTCTCCCAACCGGACTGGGAAGCCTATCGTCGATTTATTGAGTGATACACCCTCTTTAGCCAACTGAACGGTCTCTTCGCTACGTTCTATCCTTTAAGGGCCGCAAACTGAGTAAAAATGTATGGCCCGGCCTAAAAGAAGTTTCTGCAATGCTTCTTTGCATTCTAGGACACTTTTTCATTTTGTTCTTCACCGTTTCAGGGCTAATCAGTACTGTTTAGCAAGAAGATTTTATAAGCGATTAGTTATATTTACATAAATGTTTTTAAATAACAAGAAATTTATAAATATATTGGCATATTCAGTTGAAATTTGCAATCATACGTGCATATTTCATGCGCCCGATATCAAATCCTTTCAATCACAATTCAAAAAGTTTCAAAACTATAATAAATAGTTTATAACCTGACAAATAGTTTTACATAAATGCGAGTAGAAAGCCATTCAACGCCTAAAACTATGCATGAACATTTTTGGTTGTATCGTGGCTTTGTTTCTCCTTAGCTATTTTGGCCAACCCACATATCAACAACAACGCTGATGAGTCATTGTAATAACTGTTTGCAATCATTTCATCTATTTTCGTACTAACAACAAACGAACGAAAACTTTTGTGTTAGTTCATATGTATGTACGTATAAAGGCATGCATGTAAAGTGAAACCTCCCTTGAGCGGACACTGACAATCAATAGTTTTTTCTGCGCACAAGGTGTCCGCTCAAGGAAATAAGAACACCAATAGAAATGGAAGGGTGGGGCTAGAGCTTGGAAATGTCAGAAGATAAGATACATATATAAGCTGGTGGAACCAAACTAATGGGTGTATTGTATACTGTGCCAGTAATCCGGTAATAAGACGATTGTACAAACTGGCAGATCACCAAATCATGTTAAATAGAATTTTCAGGCATATAAAAAGCTCGTGAGGTGTGCCCCAGAAAGCCTCCATTACTTTCCAACAGGACTTTGTTCTTTGATAGGTCATGGTTCTTGTGGGAGGTTTTCAGTTTGGTCGTCGAGTAAGCCTATCGTCCTTACGGATCTTAATTTAAATTTTTTTAAAGCAATGCCCCTTTTAAACCTAAAAATGTATCGAATAAGACTTTCGTTTTACATATCAGAGCTGATCAACCCCTATACACTTGGCGTGGGTTCAAACGCGGGGCTGAAAAGTGTTGAAGATTATGTGTAGGTCTTACAACCTTAGCCTAACAAAGTTGCTTCTATCATTAAAAAGAGAGGAATGTAGACTCATGACGAGTATTCTGACTGGGCACTGCCTTCAGGCGTCACATGCCTTTAAATTAGGCTTGCCCAGTGATAGAAGATGTAGGAAGGCTGGATTGGAGGAGGAAACGATCAAGCACGTTTTGTGCTCATGCCCTGCGCTTGCCAGGCTAAGACAACAGCTATTAGAGTGATACAGCTGTCAGATCTAGAAGCAGCAAATGGCTTAATTCCTGCACAGCTTCAAGACTTTGCCAAGAGAACGGAGTTATTTTAAAACATAAGTCCTGGTTTTGGTAGGGTTTTTCAGTTCTGGTAACAACACGGACTCATTCAGTCTATGTGCACTCCCCTATGCCCTCACATGTTAATTCGATTCATATGAAAGTGCAAAGAAAAAGCACTTCCATATGAAGCCAAGTCTTGTCCAATATTCAAATTTACACTAACAACACCAAAAAAATTTTCAACGATATTGAAGCAATGAAAAAATGTTAATTCAAAATATGTTCATTAAAGGGACCATCAAAATTTTTTAAAAATGTAAAACACATTTTTTTTTACAATTTAAAAAGTTTCAGTGTACATATAATTTTGTATATGCATTGTGTTTTGTACTTCAATATAAAATTTTATGAACAGACGTGTTCATTCCCCATTCTTTTCTACTCTATCTTCCATTGTTCGTATAAATTTTTTTTATCCCTTATTTCATTTGTCTGCCTCCCACTCGTACTTCAATTCCCCAACCCCACCTCCACTCACAATCACATTCCTACTCCAAAACCTATTCCCTTTCCGCTAAATTTTATGGTCCTATTCCCTCTTCCAGTTCTAGTCCCACCCCCACTACAACTCCCTCTCCCACCTTCATTCTCTCTCACCACAACTACCTTATATATGTGTCTTTATACTTAATACCGAATACCTGCTTCACCTCTCCGACCGATTTCAATATTTTGTATAAAATTCAACGAAACTATACGAAACTAACACAGTTTTTAAGATCGATTTCATTTTTAGAAGTAAGATATAGATAGATAATTGATTCGTTCACTCCTGTACTGAATTTTAAGACAATAGCATCATAAATAAAACTATTTGGAATAGGGCGGCTCCTAGCCCACTTCCCGAACAAAATTGTGAATCTAAAGCATCATCCAACCCCCTTGAACACACACACAAAATCTCAACAAAATAGATCTAGTCATTTAGGAGGAGTTCTATGACAAACAAACGCACAGAAGAAAAATATTATAACGAATTTAGGGAAAATCCGCTTATTTGCAAACTTTTGCTTACATTCGTATCGCTAAACTGTTGAATAAAACACTCCAATATTCTGTATTACAAAATGTTTTTTATTAGACTACTTTGAAAGTACTTCGTAAATAAACTTCACTTCGCAACTGATAGCGTGCTTAAATCAAACTGATTCAGATTACTCAGCTTTCGCTGCTTTTTTACTCTGTGCCCAAATGTCTAGTCGTTTCTTCTGCTAGAATTTTCTACTTGGTTACCAGCTATACGCTACCAGCTATAAACTACAGATACACGTTTATATCCTTTCGCATTTCCATATGCGCGTGTATATGTGAGTACTACTTCCACCGATGACTTCACCTGTATGTGAGTTATAACTTCGTTGCCTTGTGTGTATGTGGGTACATAATGTGTTTATGTAGCTTGCTTAATGTTTCTGTGCCTTTAATTACTTAGTATCAGATTAGTAATGTGAATCTATTAGTGATGCTAATATTCGTCACAATATATATTAGATATGTTCACACTTTGTACTCTTACGAAGCGTTTTCGTCTGTCCAGGAGAGGTTTTTGATTGATTTGTTATCAAAACAGCTCTCAAAGAGCAAAGACGTTCGCGTCCCCTCAGTAGAAGTTTTCCATCCTCTTTAAAGAAAATAACTGTTCGCACCTGAGCAAGTATCCGCTTAGTGGGACACAATTTGTTCTAAAAATTTTACCCTAAACTGTGTCCGTTATGAGAGCTTTCTCTGTATATGTTTTAATGCTTGTTTTGTCACTAAATGTTGTTTGCTTTATTATTCGTACTGTATGTGTATGTATATCCATTAAGGTTTATCTTTGATTTTTTAGTAAACTAGAGTTGGCGATCGTAGGTAACATATTGGTGGGATTTATTTTACCAATTTTACATGATAAACAGTAATTTGAATTAAATTGGATTTATGTTTTGGTTCTATGCTTTTAAATAATGTAGAAAATGTGTTGGCATGATACAATTATTTCGTTTTTGTTGATTAAAGTACACTAACGCAGTTATTCCAACTGCTATACAATACACAGTATCACAGTGTAACGCATAAATTTCATAATCAAAACTGCGTAGTGCCACGGCTAGCGCGCTGCTAAAAACTAGAGATTATGTAAATGAATTCGCCTTTATAATACCCCCTAGTAAATCTTGTATAAATTCATAATAGGGCAATTCTCTCAGTCTAGCAAGCGTATCATAAATAAATAAATAAATGTGTGGCGCGATAACCTCCGAAAAGATTTAGGCCGAACTTCTCTTCCAATTTGAGTCGTTCTCCTCTTGATTTTTCATACAAATTGGCGGGACAGGACCTACTTGTTTTATGCCGACTCCGAACGGCATCTGCGAGGCAGATGAGTTTTCACTGAGAGCTTTTCATGGCAGAAATACACTCGGAGTGCTTGCCAAACACTGCCGAGGGCGACCCCGCTTAGACAAATTTTCTTCTAATTGAAAAACCTTATTTCTAAAATTTTGATGTTTGTTTGCCCGGGGTGTGAACCCAGGGCATTCGGTGTGGTAGGCGGAGCACGCTACCATCACACCACGGTGGCCGCCGGTCAAACCGGGCAAGCGTATCATACGTAGAAAATATTAAGCCGTTCAAAATAAATAAAAAAATGTATTTCATTTTATATTTTTTATTTTATTTCATTTTTATTATATGTTTTATGTATTAAATTTTTTTTATTTAACTAATTTTTTTATTTTTTTTTTTATTTCTTATATTTTGTTTTATTTTATTAAATTTTTTAAATTTTATTTTTTTTATTGGATTTTATCTTCTTTAATTTAATTACATTTTTTTTATTTTTGTTTTTTTTTTTATTTTAATTATCTGATTTTATTTTGTTTTATTATTTTTATTTTATTATATTTTATTTTATGTTATTTTTGTTTTATTTTATTGTGTTTTATTTTGTTACTTTATTTTATTTCATTTTATTTTATTTTATTTTATTTTATTTTATTTTATTTCACTTTATTTTATTTTATTTTATTTCGTTTTATTTTATTTTATTTTACTTTATTTGAAATATTTTATTTTCTTTTATCCATTTTTTATTTTATTTTATTATACTGTATTATAAATTTATTTTGTTTTACTTTATTTTCTTTAATTTTTGAATTAAATTTATGGTTAGTTTTAATTATTTTTTTCTTCTTTGTACAAATTTTAACTCATACACATATATCTAACCAAATAATGTAAAAATATATTAAAACTAATCAAACCCTGAAAATAAACAAATTTTAACTTGCACCTTATTATCTAACCACGTGATTTGTTTTGTGTATTAACAACACACATTTTCTCATATTTCTCATATTACCTCTGGCTCTTTTTTTTAATATAACAGCTGTGTACACAGGTCTTGCACTTGCATGCACAAAAATTGTGTATTTACTCAGAGACATTAATATATATCGGCGATGCCTTTGCAAAACCATCTATCGACAAATTGCAAAACCACCCAAATACCCTTAATTCGGCAAACTGGAGAACTGTTAGCGCTGAGCTCAGTCCATCAAAATCATAACTTTCATATTTGAATAGCAGTTTTGTAAAATAACGAGTAAACTAAATTTTTGACTCCAGAATTACAGTTAAGCTCTTTTGCTTATATAAAGTATCTAAGTTAGAAAAACAGGAACATCTTTGAGTATAGACAAACCAAATCTTCTAAAATATTTAGAAATAAAGATTGCTTTAATTTATCATTGAAAAAATTCCTAAAGAAAAAACTGCGTAAATGAAGTTTTTCTGTTCTCGTGTAGAATTCAAATGACGTCAGATAGACGGTTTTGCAGTTTCTCGATAGATGGTTTTGCAAAAGCATGGACGATATGTAAAAAACGTGTTTGCTTTGAATTACGCTACAGTGTTGTGACTGCACCACCAACTGAAACTTTCAACTTCTGTGATTTTGTAACATAGATAGGAAGGCTAAGTTCGGGTGTAACCGAACATTACATACTCAGCTGAGAGCTATGGAGACAAAATAAGGGAAAATCACCATGTAGGAAAATGAACCTAGGGTAACCCTGGAATGTATTTGTATGACATGTGTATCAAATGGAAGGTACTAAAGAGTATTTTAAGAGGGAGTGGGTCATAGTTCTATAGGTGGACGCCATTTAGCAATATCGCCATAAGGGTGGACCAGGGCTGACTCTAGAATTTTTTTGTACGATATTGGTATCAAATGAAAGATGTTAATGAGAATTTTAAAAGGCGTGGGCTTAGTTCTATATGTGGACGCCTTTTCGAGATATCGCCATAAAGGTGGACCAGGGGTGACTCTAGAATTTGTTTGTACGATATGGGTATCAAACGAAAGGTGTTAATGAGTATTTTAAAAGCGCGTGGGCCTTAGTTCTATAGGTGGACGCCTTTTCGAGATGTCGCCATAAAGGTGGACCAGGTGTGAATCTAGAATGCGTTTGTACAATATGGGTATCAAACGAAAGGTGTCAATGAGTATTTTAAAAGGGAGTGGGCCTTAGTTCGATGGGTGGACCCCTTTCCAATATATCGCCATAAAGGTGGACCAGGGATGACTCTAGAATGCGTTTTTACAATATGGGTATCAAACGAAAGGTGATAATGAGTATTTTAAAAGGGAGTAGGCCTTAGTTCTATAGGTGGATGCCTTTTCGAGATATCGCCATAAAGTAGAGCAGGGGTGACTCTATAATTTGTTTGTACGATATGGGTATCAAATTAGAGGTAATAATGAGGGTTTTAAAAGGGAGTGGTGGTAGTTATATATGTATGTGAAGGCGTTTTCGAGATATCGATCAAAATGTGGAACAGGGTGACCCAGAACATCATCTGTCGGGTACCGCTAATTTATTTATATATGTAATACCACGAAGAATATTCCTGCCATAATGCCAAGGGCTTTTGATTTCGCCCTGCAGAACTTTTTAATTTTCTTCTACTTAATATTGTAGGTGTCACACCCATTTTGCAATTTTTTTTTCTAAAGTTATATTTTTCGTCAATAAACCAATCCAGTTACCATGTTTCAACCCCTTTTTTCGTATTTGGTATAGAATTATGGCAATTTTTTAATTTTTCGTAATTTTCGAATTCGAAAAAGTGGGCGTGGTCATAATCGGATTTCGGCCATTTTTTATACCAAGTGAGTTCAGATAAGTACCTGAACTAAGTTTAATAGAGATATATCGAATTTTGCTCAAGTTACCGTGTTAACGGCCGAGCGGAAGGACAGACGGTCGACTGTGTATAAAAACTGGGCGTGGCTTCAACCGATTTCTCCCGTTTTCACAGAAAACAGTCACTGTCCTAGAATCTAAGCCCCTACCAAATTTCACAAGGATTGGTAAATTTTTGTTCGACTTATGGCATTAAAAGTATCCTAGACAAATTAAATGAAAAAGGGCGGAGCCACGCCCATTTTGAAATTTTGTTTTATTTTTGTATTTTGTTGCACCATATCACTACTGGAATTGAATGTTGACATAATTTACGTATATACTGTAAAGATATTAAATTTTTTTGTTAAAATTTGATTTTCAAAATATTTTTTTTTAAGTGGGCGTGGTTATGGTCCGATCTGAAATGAGTGCCCAGGAACCTACGTACCAAATTTCAATACGATACCTAAAAATTTACTCAAATTATCGTATTAAAGGACGGATGGGCTTTTTTTCGATACTGATGATTTTGATATATGGAAGTCTATATCTATATCGATTTCTTTATACCTGCACAACCAACCGTTATCCAATCAAAGTTATTATACTCTGTGAGCTCTGCTTAACTGAGTATAATGAATAGTGTGCTAGACTGTAGATTTTTTCAGATAATTATGTGAGAAAAATAGTTGTGGCACAGTATTATTTCCATTCGGACCTCTTTCAATTTCTCAAGTCACTTTATCACAAACTGTAGAACCGAAGTATTCTCGTAATGTAATTATCGTCTTCACCACTACTATACTATATTATATGAACAGAATTAAAGTAATATTTAATCAGATATCCCGTACTCCGTATATGTCTAATTTATATTTTATATCGATTTATGGAACTCTGTACCATGTTCAAAAAATCGTGTCCTAAGACAGCAGAAAGTTACTTAACAGTCAATACTAAAATAATATAATTTTTATCTGAAGACCTTGATCTTGTATTTTCCTATATTGTGTATGTATTTATATATAATAAGTAGTAAAAAAGGAGGCAGTCGCCACAAAAAACCAACCGTTCCACTTATATATGCAAAAACTGTTAGCTGACCATCAGTACATATTTCACGTTAGCTAACTTAACTTGATCTCATAACTATGGTGGTAATTGCTGCTTTTCCAGCTCATTTAATCCACAATCAAGCGAAAATAATATGTACAACTGGCGCCAACGTAACCCGACAACCATAAATATGAGCACAATAAAAATGTTTACACATGTGAGCAACGTTTATCTTGTACATAATTCTATCCATACTTTCACTTACGATTAACCCTATTAAAAACATTAGCTAACAATTGGCGTAAGAGCAGTCAAACAAGTCGACCGAATGATAAACCGAAATGTGATTAGGCCTATTGTGCTGATTATTTGGTTGATATGGAACACAAAATTAAATCAAATAAGAAACATTGAGAAGTTTACCAAATGAAATAATAGTAAATTACTGAAGCGAACAGAAAAGTGAAAAGCGAGCAAAGTTTTGGAAAATAAAGATAATAATAGATAGAGCAAATCGCCTCAAACATTTTTTTTGTTTTTTTTTTTTTTTTTTTTGTTTTTGCAAGTAATTCGGTAAATATGCCACACGCAAATGTTTCAACTATTTTTGTGTACACATCGCTTGGCCGGTTTGAACGAAATATTGATACATCAATCTACCAGAAATAGAGTTTTACACCTTTGTGGTAATTACATAACTATTACCACTGGATCTTCATCACTGGTATTGCTAATATGGGAAGTCTTGCAAAAGCATACTTGTGTTATTGTTACAGAATTAAAAATTGTTTTGATTAATCATTGTTTACGCTAAAAATATTTCACCATACGTATGTGATAGCACCAATTTGCCATTTATTTTCCGTTCTGTTATTCAGTTTGTACTCGCTTAACAAGTGTAAGGCACTCAATATATGTCAGGATTAGGATAGATAGGCGCAATTCACAGCGTCCGTAAATCAATTGTCATACTCAGCTCCACGATGCAAATTCTGTTACAAATATGTATGCATCATACACATATTCAGCAGCGTCTTCAGAACTAACGGATGGGCCCACCTAGATGACCTAGAAAATTCAATGTTGTTATATTAAATCATTTCTAAGATCGTTGGGCTTGTACCTTAATGATGCTTGTTACCACAACGTACCGCATCTATATCCGGCAGAGGACCAGCAATATCAATAAACCTTCGGGCAGTGTATTTGTCGCTACAACAGCAATACCTACTCAATGTATGTATGGTGAAATAAGCAACACACGCGACAAAGCAATTCGGTTCACATAATTATATTTCTTACCTCTACGGTACTGAATGCTGTACATAGTGTACACAATTTTAAAACTTAATTTTTAATTAAAATTAATTAGAGCTAAATGTAGGCATTGTTTAAAAGAAGTTTACAGCTCAATAGGTTTAGCAATGACTGAGACTATCTTTTTTTCTCAAAACTAAGACTTTGGTTTGTTTTATATATGTAAAGATTTGCGCTTCATCACATATCTACATTGACATACAATATTTTAAAGTATGTGAATTTTGACGATTATCACGAATACATATTAATAACACTTAAAACGAATTTCATATTTTAGCGAATATTATCATATCGATATATACATTCTCTGCTGCTATGTAGTAAATAAATGCAGAGCGGCAGCAAAGCAAGCAGCAACACATACATGTAAACCCCAAAGCTAAGTGCGAAGAGAATAGTTCACATACATGTATTCAGCAGCTTAGAGCCAAGAGCAATAGAGAAATAGTCACACATCATTTAATCATCAGCTATGAGATACAGCTCTTCGAGAAGGCTGTTCGTGAAAAGTTTGGAGCTTAGGAAAAATAGGCAAACGAGTTAACTGATAGTATAAAAGCAAGCTGAGGAATATTCAATCAGTTTTTCTTTAATAAGCTATATCTGAAGTATGCGAGTATTGTAGTTGTGAAGTAGTACTATTACAGTAGAGTTGTGAATAAAGTACATTTTGCTATACTGAATATTTGTGTTACTTATTTGTCTGTTCAACGATTCGAAAAGCAGGTGCAAAACAATCAAAAATTTACCCAAAATTTTCTACAATACATTGGAATTTTAAAATTTTTGTATTTTAGATAAAATTTATGATATAATTTGTTTCTTATGATGATTAGTCTTACTTTTTTAATGTCTTAAAAAAAAAATAATAATAATAATATGCTATATCAATTTTGTTTAACAATTTTATGCTGAACGTTAAATACAGTTCCAAAGTTTTAAATCTTATTTTCAAAGAGTATACCCTTGAGATCTTGTGAAACAACAAAGGCGTCGGAAATCTCTTTTTAATTAAAAACAAAAATTATAAGCTATTACCGATAAGGTAATACGAAAAGGAGTTAGCGGGTTCACATCTAGCTTCCAGGAATGTATATACGGTCCAATTCTTGTTATATCACTGTTCGCTATATTTTATTCTGCAGTTGGCTATAAGGTCCACACCACTTGTAAAGGCCAAAAGACCGGTAGGTACAGCACTGCATTCAGAGCGATGTAGAAGGCCCGCGTCTTATTGATTATGGTTACCAAGAAGCTATCAATGCATTGCTGAATTGTGTTTCGTTTAAGTGTAAGTAGAAAGAGACCGTCCAAGATCCAGATATACCATTACAACTACACTAAATTTAAATTTTATTCGGAGTAGGTCTCGCTTTCCTACAAGTTGCTGCAATAGGAGGTATTCCATAAAAAAATAACATCATCTGCAAAATCCTGAGCATGAATATTTAATCTATTAAGGGTCCACATATACCAGTCAATCACCCCGCATGGCTCTGCCTTAACTCCCGCAACTTTCCGCGCCATAACTAGATTAATCCAAGTGCTTAGCACATGTACCGTATCTAATAACAGAGCTGTACATTATACTGAAAGCAACGTTAACCCTTCAAACAACATGACTTTCTACCTTTCAGGCGTGTTGATGCATACCTAGTGGGTGTAATGGCAATGTCTCTTGAAGAATGCACGTACAAATCATGAAGAAACAATTACATTCATTATTGCACTTAGAAAACAGCTCTAACAAAATGAGGAAAACATTTCCTAAAAAAATTTTCTCTAAACTGTGAAAAAATTTAAAAGGAATGAGTAGGAGTTTCTAATTTTTGTATAAAATTGTTCATTAATTTGAGGGAAAGGTTTGTTTTTTTTTTTTTTTTTTTTGAATTTAATATTTTTTAAAATATTGACAGCTAGCTCAGTGAGTAAGAGCACTCGACTGTAAAGTTTAGCACCTGGACTAGAAATGCATGGACGTGCCAGTTACACAATTTGGTTTCTTAATTTTCTTATTCCAACTTCACACAGAAACTTAATGGGGCACCAAGTTATTTTAATGGAGTAATTTTTTTTAATTTTCACAAATTTCACATTTTTAGTTTTTCTTTCTCACTTTCTTCATAAACTAACATCTGTCATCATCAGGTCCAAAAAAATAGTGTGATTTTTACAAACGAATTTTAAAGTTAAAATGAATAGTAACCGTTCGTTCTGGTCGATAGCAGACTTATCAGATCTGAAGCCGCACGGATAAGGTCCAATCAGCTTGTTGACTATGGAATTCAGTCTTTGGTACAGTACGCTAGATAGGAGCTGATACGGGATATTAAGCTAACTGATTCCGCGGTGATTGGCGTGGTGTGCGGGATCGCCTTTCTTGTGGATTATTTCCATCACCCGCTGAAGATAGTCGACTGTATGCGTCGCCACATTGTTTGTACATTGACTGTTAAATCCTGAAACATCAAGCAAAACAGACTAACTTTTTTACTACATTAGGCATCAAAGAATAAATAATGAGATAATTAAGAATTTGTATCTTGTATGGAAAATTGAGCTCATTAAGGGCTTTAATATAGAAAACCTGGCTAATTATTTTATCAAGCCCCTGTGGGAAATTGGTACTATACAATTTTCCCAGTTTTAGAAAACTACTCCTAGAGCCAAATAAAATAAAATTTTACTTTTAAGAAAATTATTTGTACAGATTTAAGAAAAAATTTTTATTGCGAAATATCTTATACCATTTTTCCTAATTTTAATAGCTATTTTCCTCCTTTTTAGGACTTTTTTTTTGTTTGAATATCGAGGGAGATGACAATCCAATATCCCAATGCATTTTGCTACGCGACTATGACAAACTGAGACTGAGTGTATACCGGCTTACAAAATAATAAAGTACCGGGACACGACGAAAAACTGATCGAGCTGTTCACACATACGGCGAAGAGTTGGCGAACAGCCTGACCTAAAAGGTATCATGTGGTCATACTAAATCGTTCCCGAAATGCTCGGGCTAGTACCTTAATGATGCTTGTTACCGTAACGTGCCGGATCTGCATCCGGCAAAGGACCGTCAACATCGATAACACTCCCAAGGCCTTCGGGGAGTGTCCTTACCGCTACAACAACAACAACAACAACAGTTGGTTAATAGCAGATATCAACTCTTGTGCAAAATATAGTCGCATAAGCGCATGCATCTGAATTGCAATTTATCTCTGCCAATCCAGAATAAAGGTGATCCCGGTACCCAAACTATCAGAAATTTAAGAATCCTTTTCTTAAAATCCTAGGATATTCAAAATTAAAACTAACCGCGGTATTTCGTCATGTGCAGCCCTAAGGCTCACGCATCGCACACAATTCAAACTCAAACAAATCTGAAATTAGCGCACACAAAACAATGGTACTAATATAAGGGTCAAGCAAATCTCTAGAGCTTAACAAAAACATAACAACAACAAAGCAATTGCACTGCATGAGGTTAATAGAGAGTACTAAAACAAGTAGTTTAAAAAAGTTTTCTAATTTTCTTTCAATGTGGCCCTTTCCGGTCACTGCCAGTATTCGATTCGAGCTACTTGACCCACATCCTTGCACTCGAGTGTGTGGGAGTACACGCGAACTTTTGTGTTTAGCTTTTGTTCTTCTTAACATTTGCTCACACACAAAAGAATAAATGAGCACATAAAAAGGAAAAATAAATAAAATACGTAAACAAGCACAATAAGAAGACCAAAAGAAAAAAAAAAGAAACTTTAGAGCTTCGCATATTTTTCGCAATTGCAATCAAGATATTTGGTCCTTTTTCTTGGATTTGTTTATATGAGCTTTCATAAAAGCTATTACTATGCATATACTGTTGTTTTTGTAATATGTCTTTTCCTTGTATATTAAATTATTTGTTTTAGTTTTTTATTTATTCTCTTCATTTGACCATAAGTGGATCGAAACAAAATGTCTTGTGCCATATTTAGACAATGTCTATTTTCATGTCTCTTTTCCAGGCGCTCGGAAACAATATTTGGTTCGTTACTGAGACAAGAAATTATTAGCAATGTTGTTGTTAAAAGATATCGTGCTAGTGGTGCTACTTAAAATGTTTTCACGACGTTGCCATCTAATCGAAATTTTTTAAAATATAAAGTACTTGCAAACATATACTTTAAAATTTTTTTTTTCGTAGGTCTACAGTTAAGTACAGAAGTTTCCAGAAATAATGCTCAGAGATAACAGGTTATCATCTTCGAAACAAAGGACTTCTAGTCCCTCGTTTATTGTGCCAGTAAATAGCTTTGAATTTCTGTTCGAAACTCCTGAAACTATTGAATCAAAGTATACTCGGTTAATGCTTACTAATCTTCTTTGCGTTGCTGTACTCATACCAAAAATCTAGCAATTGATAACGAATACCAAAAAAAAATGACATATTATTTTTGTATCTCTTCACTAAAGTTTGTTTTCATGCACAAATAAATAAATTATCGAATAAGCCACTAATGAACTCATTTCCAAAAATGGAATCAAAAGATGTGCGCGTCTGCGTTTTCCAACAAATAGGTAAATAAATAAGACTAATGACCAAAGTGGCCATCTTATCAAAACTGAACTAAAGAAAACTTCATTGGAACGAGTTCTTAAATAAAAACTGGGTACGTGTGCTTATATATGTATGAACGCGCGTCAGAAGTTATACTTCTTTGGCATCATTAAAAAGTATCGTTAATACTAACCTAGGCAAAAGGCCACCTACATAGATATGCATTCACCAAATTTCAGACAAATCTAACCCTGAATAGACTTTATTCGAATATATGGGTGCCAAGCTCACTTCCCGGAAAAAACTTCACAAGAGCACTATCGAGGTTGCTGTTAAGATATCATGCAAATTTGAATACATCCTTCCTTATATAGTTAGCTTAATGTGAAAATGTGCTAAGTCACTTTTTTTGAAAAATTGTATTTTAATGCAGTTTTAAAACTGAATTCTAAATACATCGATCACAAAAAAAAAAAAGTATTTAAATTGTGACATGTGTAAATGTGCTAAGTCGTCAGCTGTTAAAAAAAAATGTGATAAGTCAACCTGTCAATAATATCAATCTGAATTACTAGTTATTTCTTTGTGCGCGCATTTTATTTACTTATTTAATTCATTCAGTATAAAAGTACATGCTTTGTTGTTGTTGTTGTTGTTGTTGTATTAATGACAGAGACACTCCCCGAAGGCTTTGGGGAGTGTTACCGATGTTGATGGCCCTTTGCCGGATATAGATCCGGTACGTTCCGGTAACAAAGCACTATTAAGGTACTACTAGCTCAACCATCTCGGGAACGATTTATATGATCAGACTAAATCTTCTAGGACATACCGCCCTCCCCACCCCCTAGTTCCATGAGGAACTTGGGGTCTCCAGAGCCTCGGCTGTCAATGAAACAGGATTTGCCACGGTTAGGTGAGTTGATAATTGGGTTGGAGAAGCTATATATTGTGCTGGAAACCCCTTGAAAGGGTTGCGAGCACAACCTCTTGAAATTGGATTTACCCAATTGAGACATGCTTTTGATGTATGATAAATGCTTTGCGTTGACTATAATCTACTTCAATTCTTACATGTCGATAACTACATGGTTTCTTACAGACTAGTTAAAAATAGAAAACGTTTCAAGCTTAAACTTATATAAGCTGTTATTAAAATTAATAACACTACTGAATCTATTTGCTATATAGATGTATAGTCCTAGTTATAGGTTCATTCATAGCATAATTCGTTTTATGAATTATCTCGATAAATAACACTGGCCGAAAAAATTCAACCATTATTCAGACCCAGAAACCAGACTATATATTTCCGAAGGTTTATGATGCGCTTAATCCAAATCTGGACTTGCTCTATCAGCTTTGGTTTTTGAGATATCCTAACCTAAAAGTGCAAAAAACACGGTTGTTGCCCATACTTGAGGTTTTGTAGCCTTGCAGATGTTTTGTTTCACCAAAATTAAAGGATGACATCTCTAAGCACAAGTCTTCTTCTTCCAAACGGCGTTGAGCTTGCTCAAATATCGTTTGCTTTCGCTGAGATATCGCATTTTGAAATTTTCATGTTTCTAAATTTCCCTATGCCTGAAAATCGATTGAGAGAACATAGACATGATATAGTCGATTACTAATTTTCTTGAATTGAGTCTTATTTTTCTTAAAATTTTGTCCCACACCATAAGTTTGCTAACTCGGTGTGGTGCTATCTAACCCTCGGGTACCAAGCCACACATAGCCCTAACCCCTAGAAACAACCCCCAATTATACCGCAAGCAGGTTAACCCACTTAACCCTGGGGACAGCGTTTACTCGCATATTTTTCCTAAAATAAGTCTTATTTAAGTAGATATCTCACACCACAAGTGGGCTAACCAACTTAACTGCTAACCCATCAACTTCCGTATCCCCTAACCCCTAGAAAACACTCCTACTACACACCAAAATTCAAAATACGATATCTCAGCGAAAACAAATTATATTTGAGCAAACTGAACGCCATTTGAAAGAATAAGACTTGTATTCAAAGATGCTGTCTTTTAATTTTGGTGAAAGAAAACATTTGCAAGGCTGCATAACCTCATATATGGGCAAAAACGGTGTTTTTTGCACTTTTAGGTTAGGATATCTAGAAAACCAGAGCTGATAGAGCAATTTTGTGGCTAGATTTCCATTTATCGCATCAAAATCCTTCCAAAATATATAGTCCGGTTCCTGAGTCTGAGATGCTGTCGGCATGTGTAATCTGTTATGCCGAAAATCACGCAGTGGAATATATGGAATGAATAAATTTGAAAAATCAGATCATTTCGTGCTAAAGTTTATTACATTATAGGAAAGCATGCAAAGCCTGAAGACCAAGCAACTTGCGCCTGCTGGTATGTGATGGGAGGCCGTCTGGCCAGTGAAGCATACGTAAAGCAATATTTGTACAAAATTTTTGAACTCCTTCAATTTTATATGAGTTAGATTCATAGAAAGGATTCCATATTATTGAGCAATATTCAACACCACTTCTGACCAAGGACATATAAAATGCCTTCAATGTCATAGGGTCTTTAAAGTTACTGGTGTTACGTCTACTGGACCCAACCATTGCAACAAATTTTGAAGCACCAAAATCAAAATTACACCCAAGTCTTTACTCTCTTGACAAGGATTAAGAGATTTAGCATTTCGTTTGTAGATAAAGTATGTGGCTGTTGTCTTTATGGAATAAGACACAACACAGCATTTGTTTGAATTTAAAAACAAGTTATTGTCTGCGCTCCATCCGGCAAAAGAGTCCAGATCAGAACCGTTAGAAATAAAATAAATAAATAAATGTAAGGCGCGATAACCTCCGAAGAGGTTTTAGACCTAGCTTCTCTTCCAATTTACGTCGTGCTCCTTTTTCTTTTTTTCCTGCAAATTGGCCGGACGGGACCTACTTGTTTTATGCCGACTCCGAACGACATCTGCGAAGCAGATGAGTTTTCACTGAGAGCTTTTCATGGCAGAAATTCACTCGGAGTGCTTGCCAACCACTACCGAGGGGCGACTCCGCTTAGAAAAATTTTCTTCTACTTGAAAACAATTATTTCAAAAATTTTGATGTTCCTTTGCCCGGGGTGTGAACCCAGGGCATTCGGTGTGGTAGGCGGAGCATGCTACCATCTCACCACGGTGGCCGCCAATAGTTAGAAATAGTTTGACAAATAGATAATATTTTTTGTGAAATATATAGTTTTAGTGTTATATTTCATTCATTAAAAGGGAGAATTGATGGGGAAACAAGAGTAAAAAGTGCTAAGTCAGGAGAAAAAATTTGTTTTGAGTGAGGAAATTGTGCTAAGTCATAAAATAGCGCCTGAGTTAGCATACGTGATTTTCATTTTTATTTTTCAAAGCTTCTATACTCAAAAGTATTGCAACTAAGGTATCCTCATTCAACGTTTAAAAAAACAAAAGATTATTTCAAAAATTATTCAGTTTTTTTCGTCTCCTGTAAAATTCGTAAAAAGTGACTTAGTGCATTTTCACATTAAGCTAACGATATATATATTTCAGTCTCATCATTTTTTCATAACGCGCGTAAAGAAGTATAACTTCAAAAATTTTAAATAGGTGAAATTCCTATTTACTTTTATATATTTTTGGCAGAGCTCCTTGTCCTAAATAAATAAATGAGTTGATTAAAGATGATTTTATTTTTGTAATATTTACATCTGCGTAATCAATTGTGCAAGGGTGGGTGCAATACAATGAAAAGCAAATAAGAAAAGCAGCCGGATTCTGATAAAATAATAGGAAAGGTAGGGTGAAGTAGAGGGGCTAGGGAGAAAGGGAAATCGATCTTACAGTAATGATAATAATGATAGGAGATGAAGTGGGGAAAAAACAGGATAGACAAGGTAACGACGCTTCAGGTAAAATATAGTTATAATTTTATCATTCTTTAAATAAAGATATGAGGTGTCCGTTGCCGAAACAACTACAAACATATCGAAAGGTATGAAAAATCGCATTTTGAATTCGATGTCAACAATGCGAAAGTGTAAATCAAAAAATCTGTTTCTTTCAAAATTCTTTGTTGCAGCGGATCTATGATAACTCGCGCGGAACATTTTTGTGCGATTACAGCCTTGAAACGCTTTTTAATGAGCCGTCATGGGATGCCTGTCGGAAGTAAAACATTGACATTATTTTCTAAAGGTAATATACAGAATATAACAGATTGCCATAGGAACTGAATATAGCATATTGATAAAATAAAATATAAAAATTTGTCTCCGAAATGACAGCGAGAGGAATATGAAGCTATCCCCACGATCATACCGAAATGACCCCCAAGTGAGCCGGGAAAGATTCCGAGAAAGTTCAATAATCATCCTGAAAAGATCCCCAAATGAGTCGAGGAAGGTTCCGATGGAGTCAAAACATCATCCCGAAATTACCTCGGGAAGATTCCGAGGGAGTGTTCAAAAAATTCCCGATATTAAACGCAAACTACCCCAGGAGGGCCCCTAGAGGGTAGATCACGTAAGTGTGAGTTTTAAAATAAACGCATTTTCTTCATATAATTTGTATGAAAGAAAAATGTACATTTCAAAACTGAAATGACCTTAAAATGACGTCGAAGTGATACGCAATAGCCCTTCAAACGACCCCGGAAGGACTTTGACTCAACACATGATCCTGTGGGAAGAGAGTTGCACATTAATTGTGCATGGTCTTACAGCTACATGCCAATTTGCTGTTGTGTTTTGCTAATATCTCTTGAGAGGAGTTAAATTAATATTTTTCGTTGACGAATCTTGAGGTACTCCGCCATACAGTTTTGAACGTGTTTAAGCAACCGAAGCTCCATGTATCGTTTTACCTTTTGAATACACAAATTTAATAATTTGTAAATTGTTTCTTTTTGAAATAAACATAATTATGTAATTATATGTTATTTTTAAAAAAAAAACTTGGTTTTAACATATTTTGACTTGCATTCCGCATATTTCGAATTATATAAATCCAATTATTGCTAATTTTGCTAACAAACTCAATTTTGACAACTTTTTCTGTTGTGCCAGCATCAGATAACGTAATGAAATGTTAGCTAGGGTTTTTGCGTTTAAGAAACTCTGAGAGTCCATTTGCTTAAGCGATGGCGATTATTTCAATCCGGCGGCAGATTAGAATTTTCAAGTTCGTGTGAAAGCGAATGTTTTATAACTAATAACTTGAACCCAGGACCCTTGCAGTGATAGTCGGAGTATGATACACTCAAATGATTTGTATATAAAGGGATTTTTGTTTAATTTACAACACTGCTGTGGTAGTAGCACTTCACAATACATTCGCGTACTTCAATTGTAACTTGTTAAAGTCAAACTTATTAAGCATCACTTTGAATGCTTTGCTTTTGTACTTTGATTTACGCCAAGGTAAGGTGTTTTCCCAGCCTTCTCGATTAGTTGCATATTTACTTTTCTCATCTGCTGCATCTCATATTCGCTCTTGTCTTATATGTATATGTGGGGTAATGTCGTCTACGCTCTTTATTGCTGTGTTCATGTGTGCATAGCTATTTGTTGTCTTATCTGCTTTCATTACTGTTGTGATTTTGTAGTATTTATTTATTAGCGGCATGGTGTTAATCCTATGGGATTTGTAATCGAGACCTTACTAGACCGCGTAAGGAACGTATTCGATAATATGCGAAAATTCGATCAAGTTTCGCGGCGATTTCAAGCAAAGGCATTGGCGTTACAAAATTTATTCTAATTCACAACTGAACATACTATATGCAAGTTTATTTATTAGATTAAAGCAAATTAAATGAAGTAAATTAGATAAATAACTTGCAAAAAAATTTAAAATGTAACATGTAATTTATCTAGGAATTTGTTAAAGTTGTAGAGCCCTTTCCTAGATAGAAGCGGATATACATATATATATGAAAAAGCACATTTAAAATGAACGATTGTTGTTGGCAGTCTTTGTTCCATCAAAATTTTCATCGACACGCTTTTTCAATGCTTTACATTTCTCTCTCCATATAAATGTCGCATGGTTGCCTTATTAACTTCTAAATGAAATAAGAGAGAAAGGTTCACATAAATCCAATATCGAAACAATGCGTACATAATATATTTATTTGCCATTCGATGATCCGTAAGTTGCCAATAAAATGTACCAAACTATGTTTAGTTAGCTTAATATCTAATTTAGTGATTCCTTTCTCATTTTCACATGCTATTAACACAAAAGGTGACCTCTTATTACGGTTGTTTGTCGTGGCAGTTTGCATCCCTTAACAAAATTACGTAGTATACAAAAGAACATACATACATACATTGATATATCAGTTGATGGGAATAAAAAATAATTGGATTTGGTGTAGTGCCCATTTAGCGGCACCAGACGGAATCGAGTTCTTTATTAAAAAGCGGTTTCTTTTATACAAAATGTCTATAAGCTAAAATACCTACTTACACTAATACTTACAAACTAAGTGTATTATATACATATTGTAACGTATTTGCTGCAAATCCTCTTATTTGCAATCCTCTGCTAAGTTCGAATCACTAAACTGTTGAATAAATAGCTCCAATTTGTAATAATGCAAAATGGCCTTTATTAAAGTACTTCACAATAACAAACTGTGCAACGAATAGCTTGCTTAATAACCACACTGATTGATAGCTCAATGAAAATCTTCTATTCAAAATAACCCTGCTATTGCTCGCTAGATATCGTCTTAATCAAACTGCATGACAACTCAAATCAAACTGAATCCCTTCTTACTCGCTTGCCCCGCTTTTATAGCTTACGCTGCATACTTCTAGGCTCTTCGATTTCCAGAAGTTACTAGTTAGTTTCGGCTACAAAATCGCCAGCCACAACTACGTGCACAAATTATTGCTCTCTCTTGTGACAACTCAGATAAGATATATGCATGTGTTTGTGCATTGCCGCTCCGATGCTCGTATACGTACATATGTGTAGACGCAATTATTTATTCGTTTATGTAGATACATAATGATTGAATTGTTGATGTGAATCTTTGCAGTTTACAGTCTCTCGCGCATACATAGGCATATAAGTAAATGCATCTGTGTGTGACATCTTTCGGCTGCCTTATACATGTGTATACATGATTTGATTATTGACGTAAATACTGCTTATCGTGGCCTTGGCATCGCCTTAGTGATGGTATAACTTAGTGATGTTAATATCCGTGACAATATACATTCAGTTCAGTTCCCTAGGAACTGCATTCTAAGCATAAATAAAATTAGCTGTGGAATCTGCAACGCAAGCATAAATGAATCATGTTAATAATTTGTATACAGGTAAAGGCTTGTGACGAGCAAGCCCTAAGCAGTAACATACCAAGGTTCAGGTTACCAGACAGTGCACGGCTTAGTTATCATGGCATGTAGAAAATATATGTTTGTACAAATGAATGAATGTGTCAATGAGTTTCAGGCCGTACCAAAGCGAGCCAAAATATATGTGTGTACAAATGTATTAACATGTATGTAAGAGTCAATGCATTTTAAGACATTCCAAAGCGGGTTGAGATATATGTTTGTACAAATAATTGAGCGCTTCCAGCTAAAACAAATGTTGATCAATTGTTGAGTGATAATTTTCCGAACGCACCGTTGAGTATTTTTGATCCACTAAATGGTTGCTATTTTACAGCAAATTACTGATCAAAATTTTTTTTTCGCTACATTCGTGTAACGTGCTAATTCGGCTTTCCGATTGTCCTTTGCTATTTTAAAGCGATTGAAAACGAGGGGCATTTAGTCAGGTAGGGAAGCAGCGCTAATGGCGCTAAACTCCCCTATTACTTCGTCTAAGGTAAGAGGTTGCTTCAAACCATAAGCTTACTTCGCAAACATAAAATTTGTACGGATACCTGGTAAAAGGAACATCGAGGGTAACGAGAAAGCAGACAACTTGCAAATTCAATGGCACTGCTGGAGGATGCGGAGGCGCTCGAGATGCACCGTCTACTAAGATCAATCAAAAGAAGCATACATGACAGTTTGAAGGAGTTAGCAGTCTCCTACTGGTACCTTTCTGACACCTGTAAGATAAGCAAATAAACCTGGCCGTATAACGACAATAAGCGAACAGAAGACCTACCAAATAGGTCAAGGAAAGAAATCTTTTTAATCAAACATGTGCCACTGGCCTCCTGGCCAGAATTTAGAGAATGGATATCACTTTTAACAGCAGTTGCAGGAGCTGCGGCGAGGTGGGCGGCAAGGAAACAATATAGTGGGCATTCACAGCTCTAGCACACACTATGTTTTTAACTATGGAAAGTTATATATTGCCGAAAATTAAGGAAGTAGCTAAATGCTCTGTAAAAGATATCAGCAGGTTCATTGTCTGCTACAAATGGTTTGCACGGAGTACCGACTAGCTATACGAAATCAGCAGCAATTAGTTCCAGGAGAAAGTGTATCAATATGGCGTCCCATGCGCTACTTGGGCTCGAATCTTTGGTGTCTCGGCGGAACAGCAACCAACCAACCTACAACTTTTTCCTTAAAATTTATGAATAACTATTTCTATTGGCAGTTCGCTCAAATCGCCGTTCAGAGAACAATTTTTTCTATAACTCAAATGAGGAGAAACATGTTTGCAAAGTATCACAAAAATATTGTTCGATGAAAGCGCCCCATTATATAACCAGTAAAGAAGGCTAAGTTCGGGTGTAACCGAACATTACTTACTCAGCTGAGAGCTTTGGAGACAACATAAGGAAAAATCACAATTTAGGAAAGTGAACCTAGGGTAACCCTGAAATGTGTTTGAATGAGATGGGTATCAAATGGAAATTAATAAATAGTATTTTAAAAGGGAGTGGATCATAGTTCTATATGTGGACGCCTTTTCGAGATATCGCCATAAAGGTGGACCGGGGGTGACTCTATAATGTGTTTGTACTATATCAGAATCAAATTAAAGGTATTAATGAGGGTTTTAAAAGGGAGAGGCCCTCAGTTATATATATGAAGGCGTTTTCGAGATATCGAACAAAATGTGGACCAGGGTGACCCAGAATAGCATCTATGGGGTATCGCTAATTTATTTGTATATGTAATACCACGAACAGGATTCCTGCCATGATTCCAAGGGCTTTTGATTTCGCCCTGCAGAACTTTTTCATTTCCTTCTACTTTATGGTAGGTGTCACACCTATTTTACAAGGTTTTTTCTAAAGTTATATTTTGCGTCAAAAAACGAATCCAATCACCATGTTTCATCCCTTTTTTCGTATGTTTACATATATATATGTTCGTGGTATTACATACATAAATCAATTAGCGGTACGAGACAGATGATGTTCTGGGTCACCATGGTCCGATATCTCGAAAACGCCTTCACATATACAACTAAGGCCCACTCCCTTTTAAAACCCTCATTAGTACCTTTAATTTGATACCCATATCGTACAAACACATTCTAGAGTCAACCCCGGTTCACCTTATTGGCAATATCTCGAAAAGGCGTCTACCTATAAAACTATGACCCACTCCCTTTTAAAATACTCTTTATTACCTTCCATTTGATACCAATGTCATATAAACACATTCCAGGGTTATCTTAGGTTAATTTTCCTAAATGGTGATTTTCTCTTATTTTGTCTTCAGCGCTCTCAGCTGAGTATGTAATGTTCAGTTACACCCGAACTTAGCCTTCCTGACTTGTTTAGGTGTATCAATGAGAAGAGAGTGGAAAGACTGAAGTTAATGTGATCACGTGCGTATACTTGCAAAAATAAAATTACGCACAAATGAATGAAGTATCCAGCTAACATAGACAAATAATAAAATAAACACTAACAAAGCTCTAAGTGTGGTTGTAGGAAACAAATTTGTGCGATGGTCATCGTCGAAGGCTAGCAAGCACTCCGCCAATTCAGAGTGAACCAATCCTTATTTCGCTTTGTAGGTGTTATTTGTGTTGGATATACTCACATCTTAACGTAGGGTAGAGAATTTAACTTGCATTTTTGGGATAATTGACCATAAGTAACACAAAGTATATTCATTGGGGGCCGCTATGGAGTTATAATAACGCGCTTTCCTACCACACAGAAGATGCTGGGTTCAAGTCCCGGGAAAAATCAAAATCAAAAATTTTAGAAAAGGGCTTTCAAAGCTGGATTGCCCATCGGTAGTAGTTTGGCAAACATTGAGAGTGTAAATTCTCATTCGGCATACAAGAAAATGGTTCTGTCTTAACTTATTATTTGTACTTTAAAAAACTCATTCAAGCAAATACAACTATAGTAGTCTACTAATGGTTATTAACGGTATTGCTAGACCAAAATCAAATCATGCGATCAAATCAAATCACTTTCAGTCCTGAGTTTGACGCATTCAGGCTGGATAAGAGAGTACATAAGAAAGGCTTCAATTTCGGAGTATGTTTATTCTAGATTTAGCAGAGAAATGCGGAGCCCTAATGTAATCAAAAGCAACGAAGCGAATTAAGTTCCGGAAAAAGAGAGAAATATATGAGTTCGCCTTTGTAGAGATTGGATAAATCTAGTCACAATTAAAAAAAAGCTAACAGATGCATTTAGCAGAGCTTGAGAGCTTGCCGTCTAAAAATATGCAGAACGTAAAGTCACCATTCTTAAGTAAGGTGTCGGGGTCTCTTGGAATAAACGTAACGGTAATTTTAAAGCTGACAATCGTTTGTTTTCCACACAATCTAATTATAGAGAATTTATCAAACTTTTTTCATTATTCAGTCTAATGTATATACAAAAAAAAAAAATTGGCACATGTTGAAGTTCTAAGAAAAACTGGCTTCAAAGCAAAATCAAGTAATTATATACATATATACATAATAATGTATGCATAATTATGTACAAGAATGTAAGCGAAATTTATATTAAATTTGGTAATACCGCACAGGAAGATAACTACATATATATGTACGAGTAGTGACAGTATAACAAAGAGGCAGTGAGGCAAAAGGTCAAATAAATATTACATGAGGTAACCTTAAGCAGAAAGTTAAAGGAAATGCTGAAACAACAGGATGAAAATCAACCATCTGTCCAAGTGCTTCAAGTAAGTATCACATTATACAAATATACACCTTGTAGCATATTGCATTAGTTCCAAACTAACGCAGAACTATCTCGTTAAGAGATGGCACTAGTTCTAATTTCATACATTCGCAGTACTTTTAACTGATACTCTTAACATTGTGATGTCCTACCAAATGGCAATTGACCTATTTTACAGACCTTATGAGCGCGTTTTTAACAGACTTTTGGAGCGCACAACAAAAAAAGAGTGAAAACGCTATCGCGAATTGAAAAGAGAAGCGAGCTACTTCTACTGGAAAAAAGCGACAGAGGCAAAAAAGGGTGAGCGCCAAGAACTAGAGCTGCTGGCCACAGAATTAACCGCCGCAAAATTTTACCGGCAAACTCGCCGAGAAACCGGAGAAAACTTCTGTAAGAACGAAAACACCGACCACGTAACCGGTGTTCAGAGAGCACTTAGATTATGGAGGGAACACTACCTTACACTCATAAATCGAGACAGCGATGACGAACCTGATCAGGGAATCTATGCAGATGGATTATGATGATATCAGATAAGCTATCACTAGAATAAAAGACCACAAGGCCGAAAGCGCTAATAGATTGCCTGACGATTGAAATCTAAGTGTTCTTTGACCAGTATACAAGAAGGGGATCTTGCAAATTGCGCTAACTTTGGCGGAATCAGCCTACTTAGTATCTAATATAAGGTCCAGTCAAGCGTATTTTGTGAAAGATTGAAGCCCACCGTGAATCAGCTGATTGGACCTTATCAGTGCGGCTTAAGACCTGGTAAATATAACATCGATCACATTTTCGCTATGCACAGAGTCTCGGAAAAAACCTGTGGAAAAAACCTTGACACATATAATCTATTCTTCAATTTAAAAGCCGCCTTTCTACAACACGAAAAGGGTCTGCCTATTTGCCACTATGTCTGAATTTGTTTCCCCCTTAAACTTATATGGCTGTGCTAAATGACGTTGAACAACGCCTTCAGCTCAGTTTGAATTGAGGTGGACTTCCCTGAGCCGTTCAAAACTTAACGAGGGTCCAAAAAGGATGAGTCCATATCTTGCGATTGCTTTAATTTATTGCTGTAGAAAATAATACGGGATGCAAAATTTAACCACTCTGAATATGTAAATTCTGCTTACTCCAAACCAGAAAAAGAAGCGGAAATAATGGAATTGATGGTGAATGAGAACAAAAGGAAGTACATGCTGTCGTCAGTACAATTACACCTCGACTACCACACCATTGTTGGCAGTCATGATTTCGAAAAAGTAAAAGACTTCGTTTATTTGGGAACCAGCATTAACACAAACAACAAAATCAGCTTTGAAATTGGACTAGGTAGACAATCGAAAATCATGCTCTACATCTATGCCAGCTAGATCGTGTAAAGAGAATAAAAGATGATGCTCCGTGTAAAAAAATATTATCTGAACCCGCTTATGGCAGCAGAGGAAAAAGGCGACCCATTCCTCTAGAAGGACTAGATGTAAAACGATTCCATTTCCCTTGTTGTGACCAATTGGCGCCAGCTAACCCAACGAGGAAGCGACTGGCGTGCCTTTTTGGATGGCCATAATCAATTAAATGGTTTAGCGCCAAATAACTTAATAATATTATACAAAATAGAAATAATTTACCAGTTAGCTTTTCGGCTACATAGATGTGAACTTGAATGCCCGCAGTCGCGTTGTTGTAATAGCTTTCTTCGTCTTCAATAATAAAAGTTTGTACCAATATTTTGGTTCAGGCCGTGCCCATTTGTATGTACTGGGAAATATATCATAATAATTGCTGAGCATACTTTCAGTTCAGTTCAGTTCAGTCTTGTAGATCAATGATGAAATGTAAAAAGTACAAGCGCAAAGTTTTTGGGAAATTGTTTTCGATGATTGGGTTCACTCTTTAACATTTTTGTGCAAAAAAAAAAAAAAAACTTACACAACAAATTCTCTAAGTAGATATTTATTTGTTTACGTGCTTCAGATGATGAATACTGTCAGTGGTAAGTGGCAACAAATGACATAATTACGCTAGAAGCTAATGTTTTTTAAGCTCACATTAAAGGTTGTCTAGGATGTGTTAACATAGTAATGCCCTTTTAGTAAAATTGCCTTCGTTATTGCCTAGCTATAAAAGTATTAAGTACGTACTATATAATACAAAAGTAAATATTTTGATATCGCATTCGGAATTGAGGTAAATGTGTATTTAGGCGATATGTTTTGCAAGCCGAATTTGGTATATGGTTCAAAGGGTTCAAAAATTCAGCACGAAATAATTTTATTCATTCCTGGTGTATCAGCTTTAAATACCATTTTATTATCACTAACGACTTATCAATTCTTTTTTACGAATTACTTTTAAAATCCGTAAGTATACTGTCGTCCATATTTACATGAATAGTTTTAAATTTCTGATAGTAAAATTGAATTTTTTCCAATTTTAATTTTCACACACACACATGGCAGTAACTTCGCTTAGGCCGGATCATACATCTTTACTGGGTTCCCGGTCATAAAGGGATAGAATGTAACGAAAGGTGGATGAGGTGGCATTGATGAGGAAAGTGCAACACTCGCTGAGTCGACGATAGACGTATCAATCCGCTTCGGAGAAATCAAAAGGAGACAGGATTTGCATATGATCCATCAAGCAGGAAAGGCGTGGATAAAAGCGCGGGGCTGCAAAATTTCTAAGATCCATGTGCAACGCCTATGATATTAGATTCAAAAAGTGGCTTATATCTCTGAAGAGCGTAGAATTAAGGCTCACGATGGGCATACTGAATGCACACTGCCTCCTGGCGTCACATGCCTATAAGTTAGGCCTCGTCAGTAACAGCAAGTGCAGGAAGTATGAGCTGAAGGAAGAAACGGTTGAGCATGTTCTGTGTACATATCCTGTGCCCGCCAGGTCAAGGCTCCAGCCATTAGAGGCGGCAGGGTTGCCAGATCTCGAGGCAACAATTAAGCTGGGTCCTAGAAAACTACTAGTATTTGCCAAGAGGATGGCGTTATGTCCTGGGACCTGATTGAGGTTCTTTCATTTGGTCGTCAAACAAATTCTGGTAACACTATGAACAAATTTAATCTTTTTGAGGTCTTTATTGATCGGCCAGTTCAATCTAACCTAACCCAACGCAGCATAATTGTAGGGCTCGCGGTATTCGAATAATCAAATAATCGAATTATTCGAATGATCTAAAATTTTATTCACGGAACTCGTTTAGCTAAAATCGATTAATTGCTCGTTGTCGATTATTCGAATTATCGCTGCTGAACGATTATTAGAATGTTGGTAATATATATGTAGGTAAATTTTAAGCATAAAGTGTCACTATCTTCCGTTTTAAATCAATGTTTGTATTTGCGTCTCCAGAGCAGCAGTACCAATGAAAAGTACACTCTGCTACTGATGCAGCTGGATAGATTATAGAATCGAGCCAATGCGCAAGAATTGGCAGTGCTTGAAGCTGCGTCGTGTACAAGGGCACAGAAAATAGCAAAGTGAAAACTACGAGCGCCAAGTTTTTATAGCAGAGCGGTAGGATTATTATTGATATTGTACTCCGTAGTTATTCGGGTTCAGTTCGATCACTTCCAAATGGTTTTGGGGACTATTTTGTTGTCATTTCGGGATGGTTTTGGGAGTAATATCGGGATATTATAAAGACTGTCGGGATTATTTTGGGACAATTTCAAGGTTTTTTGTGACCATTCGAGGTCAATTTGTGGTATTTTTCTAATGTACTTGGGGACTATTTCGTGTTCTCCCGGTGTCATATAGGGATCACTTTGGGCTGATTTTGGGATGCTTTTGGAGGCTATTTGGGGCTATTTCTGCGTCAATTTAGGATAAATTTTTCGTAATTTCATGACTCGGGGACTATTTCACGTTACGTCCCGAGTCATTTATCTCCCACATAAAACAGCAGCTGCTCTTCCAAACGATCTTAATACTTTGCCTACACTACATTTTTTTCTTATTTACAGCATTTAAGGCTTCTTCAATCACAAGTTATGTGACGATTCAATTGCGTTATTTCTTACAAAACACTGTTGCTGTAATACTGCATGCATGCTTAATACACTGAAGTGCATTTTTGCAATTATTTAATGGTAAATCAGAATTATTTCTAGAAAGATTTTGGGATTGGCGGAACTGAAATTATTCGAAATATTCGAAATAAAAGTCACTGATAATGCCGAACAGGTCTGGTTTTTAAATACCCTTAGTATGTAATACCGGAAAATCCCAAAAATATTCTGTAATACCTCCAAGCTACCGAGAAAGGATCGGAAATTAATCATTAAATTAGCGACGATATATCTCTGGAACAAGATACATTGGTTGTTTATTATTGGCATTTAAAACTCCATTCCCTTCTTCATATAAAGTCTCTTTGTACTCAAGTATATATTCGAAAAACCCGTCTTCATTTATGCGAGTCATTTGGAGGATTTAAGCGTGATCAAATAGCAATTAAATACTTTGCTCACGTTTTCCTGGAGCAGAGGTATAAAAATAGTTTCAAGTCAGCCGATTGTCACCCGTCACATCTCAAACGTTCTTTTCATAATAGAAAGATCAGGTATGACATGTTGGAAAAGTACGTAACCTTTAATTTCAAAGCGGAAGCGATTTACGGCAACCACAAATTGGTTCCCAAAAATTGTAAAATATTTCAGTTTTTACCATCTTTCCTCTTTTCTACCAAAATATTAATTTATGCCGAAAGTTTTGTACACTTAATTATGTTTTTCTTATCGGAATCGGAAAGTTCGCAAACTTTGATTTGGGGACACCATTTGTGAAACATACCATTCCAAGGTTTCAATATCTACTAATCGATCACATTGACAAAGTTTCAACAAAGAAGAAACATTTGGTTCATACACGGCGTATACGCAATTTTTTTTGAATGAACATTTCATACCAAATCGAATAATCGTTGAAATGCTGGTATTCGAATTATCTAAATAAAATCTCAAATCGAATAATGGAATACTCGATCAATCAAATTATTCGAATATTTTTAAGAGCTCTTCATAGTATGATTGCTTGGCATATTTTTGACTTTTCTAATTGCTTTCAAATATCTTTTCGCTGTGTTCTAACTTTTATATTTCTCACAAAAGTGAAACGGTATATTCACGAGAAAACGTAATTTTTTGAAACATAAAATATATACCCAATAATAAGCATACCGAACCGATCAGGATGACGAGCTCAGCCATATCCTTCTGTCTGTCTCTCTATCTGGCTTTATTATATCTTGATCAAAATCGGTAAGCGGGCATATTTAGACGTCCGACCGGGTCAAACCACTACACCATATATCCCCCATACAACTAATTTTTCAGATGACTTTTTTCATTTTTTTTTTTGTTCAAACAGCAACGAACTTGAAGCTCCACTAGATTTTTACTGAACGCCATAGAAGTATTTAATAATTTGGGAAAAATTTAAACATCGTGACATCAGGACGGACAAGGCGACAGCTGCTTCGATTATACCTTGTAAATTTCTTCAAAGCCTTTTCTCCCGGGAGTGGTATTTGAACCCGCACTCCTACGATGGTTGAAGTGTTACTGTGTTTACTCAACCACGACCCTTTTAGAAATCTATATATGTGGGCGTGGTCCTTAACCGATTTCGTTAATTTTTCTTCACAGCATTCCTTATAGTAAAGGCAATCACTCTACCGAATTTTGTTACGAAAGCTTTAACGATTTTTGATTTATGATTAATAATCTTTGTAAAATTTATTTTATCACAAGTGGGCGGTCACCACCATTTTAAAAAAATTTTTATAATTTTTATCAAGAGCTTAATATCAGCCCACACATCAAATTTCAACAATCTAAGGTTTTTTTATGTTTTCCGAAATGTTATATATATAAAAAGTGGGCGTGGTTATCATCCGATTTCGCTCATTTTCAATACCAACCTATTCTGGGTCCAGAAAAGCTCGTGTACCAAATTTCGCGAAGATATCTCAACATTTACTCAAGTTATCGTTTTAACGGACAGACGGACGGACGTACATGGCTCAATCAAATTTTTTTCGGTACTGATGATTTTTATATATTGAAGTCCATATCTATCTCGAATCCTTTATACCTCTACAACCAGAAAAGAGTACAAAGATATTAAGTTTGACCTTTTGACTATCCGATCTGATGATTTTAAAAATCAAGAAAGTTGATAATTAGTTTTTGCAGAACTTCGAAACGTAAAAAATTTCGATTTTTACACTTTTTCAAGCGATACCCTTGATTTTTTTTTTGAATTTTTTCGATACAATTTTGAGCCATTGCTGAAACGCTATGGAATTTAAACTGAATGTTGTTTTTGAGACGGAGATTCTAAAAGTATGAACAAAATTAATGTGCCCCTACAAATCACACTATGACATTTTTTTGCTTACAGCTTTTTGAGGCAACTGAGTATTGAAATTTGGATTATGCACGATAATAGCCTATCAGGGGTTAAAATACCTAGTGCTTCAAGTGCGATGTGCCCTTTTCAGTTTTTAAGGTAGAGGCAGAAAAGTGGAAACACTTGGTTGCGTAAATTTTTTTCAGGAGCATGTTTTTTGTGGGCACAGCTACAATTTTACTTTTATCACTTGATGCCCTTTTGTTAATTTTTTCTCTACACCACAGTGGTATACTGTCAATTGCCTCATCTTGGAATATTCACGCAAGGAAAGTTATTGATGTGTGTACATGGGGCAAATATACGAAATTTCCGACAAAAATTGGCAATCGTCAAAAAGTGTAGAAAAAAAATTTTTTATTTTAAGCAGGTTTTATTTAAAAGTAAATGAAAAGGAACACAAATTTGGTACAAAAATTTTTTCTACACTTTTTGACGATTGCCAATTTTTGGCGAAAATTTCGTATATTTGCCCCATGTACAAACATAAATAACCTTCCTTGCGTGAATATTCCCAGATGAGGCAATTGTTGGTATACTACTGTGATGTAGAAAAAAAATTAACAAACGGGTACGAAATATTTGACGGTTACCCGGTTTCATATTTTTGCCCATATCTCTAAAACCGGGTTTCAGGTATCAACAAAATTTTACCTAAATATACCCCACATAGATATGTACATCCTGATAAAATTTCAACACAATCGGTTAAGAAGTGTTGAAATACGTAAAAAAATTTAAGGTTTTTCGGGTTTATATTTTTATCAATATCTCCAAAACCGGATCTCGGGTATTGAAGCTTTTTTACCAAAGCATACTTCGTTCACATATCTACATGTTTTTAAAGTTTCAAGAGAATCGATAGAAAGGTGTTAAAATAAATGTGTTGCAAACTTTGCAGAAAAAAATATTTGGCGGTTATTCAGTTTTATATTTTAACCGATATCTTCAAAACCGGGTCTCGTGTATCAAAAAAATTTTACATAGCTAACAGCTGCATATATCTCCATATTTTGTTAAAATTTCGATATAAGCGGTACAGCAGTGTTGAAATAAATGTATATTTAACACTGCGACCTCAATTTATATATATTTTGCTCGATCTTTTGACTATATCTTTATTAGGCATTATGTAAGACGAGTAACGGCGATACACTATAGCTCCAATTTACCCCTCAATGTTCCTAAGAAAAAGATATTTACGTGTTTCAAAAAAAAAATTTTTTCTCCAAAAAAACCAAAGTTTGGCGGATTTCCCCATATGGGTTATTTAGGTAGAAAAAGTAGAGAGCTTGGGAGTGGAAATGCGAGTGGTAGGGGGAATGAGAGTGAAATGAAACAAATATTTATTTTCGCTATATTTCTGTAGTTTTTTGAAGGGGTCATGCAATATTTGGTATATATGTAGATTCTATAAACAGACATTTTATTTGGAGTAATTTAGGTTGTAAAGGAAGAGGCCGTCAAGTGGGAGTAGGAGTGAGAGTGGAACAAAAGTGTAAATTCGCGATATCTCCGTAATTACTTGAAAAGGGAAACCTAATATTTGATATATAGATCCCATGTTTGAAGTAATTTGTGTGGAAGTGGTAGAGCACGTGGTGGTGGGAGTAGGAGTGAGAGTAATTTTTTGAAGGTTGCATCCAATATTTGTTGCATAGGTTTCATATATGAAGTAATTTACATGGGAGATATAGAGTGGAAGAGGGAGCAAGAGTGAAATTGGGAATGAGAGAGGGAGTGGGAAAGAGAGTTGAAGTGGGATTTAAAGTGGGAGTGGAAGTGGGTGGATGTTATAGATAGTGGAAGAAGGTGTAAGAGTGGGAATGAAGATAGGAATGAGAGAGGTAGTGGGGACTACATTTTGAGTGGGAATGAAAGTGGGAGTGGAAGTGAGAACGGGCTTGGGAGTCAGAGCAGTGTTGCCAGAGTTTTTTCAGAAAAATGGCTAAATGGACAAAACAAAAAATAAGCTAAAAAGGCTAAGTAAAAATATTTAAGGCTAAAACAGCTAAAACTTTAAGTCAACTTTTAATTTCAGTCATAAAAAACGTATCACTATAAACATTAAATAGTTCCACTAAAATTAATTTGTATTCCACTTTCATAGAAAATAATTAAAATAATTTACAGATGCAATCTGCTTTTTGTAAAATTTTGCATTTGACACTAGTTTTAAATAGGTTTCAAATAGCTCTAAAGTTCCTGAAAAGGATAAAAAAGGCCTGCAATTTTACACCTAATATTCGAATTTTTCTAAAGTGGAAATTTTTAGAAGACCTGAAAATTAAGAAAAAGCTGTTCTGAGTAGCTTTTCAATGGTTCTGTAGTGTCTGAAAAGGAGAAAAAAGGTCTGCAAAATTACGCCCAATTATGAAATTTTTTCAAAAGTCGCAAGATCTCTTAAAAAAATGTTAATTTTAAAAAAATTGTTGTTCTGGGCAGCTTTTCAATAGCTCTGGAGCTCCTAAAAGGGAAGAAAAAGGTTATGCAAAATTTCGGCCAACATTCACATTTTTCCAAAAATCGAAATTTTGATGAAAAATTTGTAATTAAAAAAACAAGCTTTTCATTACTTTTGGAGTTCCTGAAAACTTTAAAAATATTCTGAAAAATGTGATAATTGGGCGTAATTTTGCAGAACTCTTTTCCCTATTTTCAGGAACTTCAGAACTTCCGAAAACCTACTCAGAACACCTACTTTTTTCATTTCGAAAATTTTTCTAAATTTTGGAATTTTAGAAAAATGTTATCTCATTCGTGAAAATGCAGTTCGCAGTGGTTCAAGTCCAACCTTAATGGCAGCAAATAGCTCTTTTGCCGACTTAGAAATACAGTTAAATAAAAATTTAAATTTTGTTCGGAATTAGTTTTGAAGCAGGTGAACCGCCTATTGAATCGAATGGCAAATACACGGAAATAAATCGCTAAAAAGCTGAAAAAGCTTAAAGCTACATCATAATTTTAAAAGATAAACGTAGAATAAAAAGGCTAAAACCAGCTTGAAAAAAGCTAAAATGGAAACATTGAGTGAGAGGGAGAATTAGGACGAAACGGGAATGGATATAAAGGCAATAAGGAAAGGATAGGAATAATAAAGAGGAATGAAAGAAAAATCAGTAAATTTGTAGTGTATTCGGCTATATAGAGAGTGATGGAGGAAAGGGAAGTACACTTTTCAAATACAGGGCACGACCAGTGGCGGATCCAAGTCAGTAATTGTCAGTAATTGTTTGTCCCAATAGCTGATGTGTTTGGAACAAAGTTCACATCAAGATACTTTATACGTGAAAATGCAAGAAAAACTACAGGGGAAACGTATAGGAGACCGTTATTTTTTAGGGGTAAATTTATTAGTATTTTTTTACATTGTTTAATAATTTCATACACATATTTGGTTTCATTTAGTTATTCAAATTAACAATAGTAAATCCAATTTTTTCACATCATTTTAACTTCTGCATAGTTCATATTCACACGCAGCATTTATTGATGGAAACGCATATTCATTGCAATCATTTAAAACTTTTTCAGCTGATAGTGGAATACATTTTTTGTGTTGCTTATCAGACCAGCGTTTTGACCACACTTCGTACTCTCCATCTAGATTAATTTTACTTCCTCCAATAAGAGAGAAGATCTTGGACAAGTTCTTTAGACAAATTCTTTTTTTGCAGTGTATTATCTTTGATGATTCGCAATGCGAGTAGCAAATTATGATTAAAAACTTAAATACAATGTATCTACAGGTAATCTATCTTGTAAATCAAGAATGATATGATCAAGAAAAGGTATATAAATTGCTTTTCGATAATACTCTTTAGCGTCTGATGAAGTGTAATTCGCTCGATTTATTTGCTTTTTAGCAATTCGTGGGAGGACAATATCAAACTTCAACTCATCTGCTAAAGCGACTATTTTTTTGTAAATTCCCGAAAAACGATTTCCTGCTTCAAGTCTATGGTTTTTTAATGTTCGCATAGTGTCACTCAATGCTTCAGAAGCTTGATTCAAATCTATTGACGGTGTTTGCAAAAGTAAGCTTAGTGGTCGTGTAACAGAAAGTAAATTGCTCAAACAAATCATTGAAATAACGAAACAGATTTCAACATAGAACGGGTCTCAGAACTTGTTATTGAATCTTGCCAAGTAGAAATTTCTTGAAACGAAGCAACACTTTTTGTGATTTTTTCTTCAAACTGCATTATAACATCATGTTATTCAGACCAGCGCGTCACGTAGTCCACTTAATGATTCCTGCAGATGTTTTTTGAAAACTATGGTACGTTTCGGACACTGATTTGGAAAACTGATAATTTTTTATATCAACGCAATACAATCCTTTGTTTGAAGAACTTTCGACGTTTTCGCAAGCGAGTTATTAAGACAATGGTTGAAACACGGACAATGATTAGCATTGGTACATATTTTAATAAGTTCCTGCACAGCTCCCGTAATTTCTGATGTCATTACAGAACATCCATCCTTTCCAATTCCAACGCAATCTTCGAAGGGTAGTCCTAAATTATTAAATCACTATGTGTGCCAAGGCTACACTTGTCAATTTTTTTTCTCCATTTATAATATCTTCTTCTTGGATCGAATCGTACGCATCAAGGAAAGTTACAAAATGTTCTCTTATATTGCCATCATATAAGATTGTGAATAAACTTTATTCAATAAAGTAAGATTTATTCAGTATGTTATCAACAGCGCAAATATTTCTGAGCATTGGACTGATTTGCATGAGCATTCTTACTGATGAGCGCTAATATTACTTGAAAATTGATACTCGATTAAAGCATGCATACAAAAACTGCATTATGAAAAGTAACGATCAAATATCCATTATTATATTTATTCAAATACTGCATATAAATAGTGGGTTTTTGGGACTTCTTGAAAAAAATTTTGTTCCAAATAAATTTTGCAAAAAAAAAATCTAGTCTGGAGGGGGGGGGGGGGGGGGGGGGGGGGCGATCGCTGCTGGTAGGACAACGTCCAACGCGTGCGCTAGTATTAAATAAACCGGTAAAAATCCAAGAAAATGACTTATCTCTTTTGGATATGAGTAGTTTCAACACTATTAGGCCTAGGCACAAAAATATTTAACAAATTCCAACTCATAAATTTTAATAAAAGTTAAACGTGAATAAAAAAAATCCATATGAACAATTTACTACTTTGTTACCCAAATGCATACATAAATATTTTATAATTTTTCTTGGCTGTGCTACAAACTTATATTAATATTTTAAATAAAATAAAAAATATACACATAAATGCACGCAGTAAATTTCCCAAAACTCACCGCACACCGAAAAACTTTTGTCATGAATTATGAAAGTTAATTTTTACACGCAGCAAATATCACAAAACTTCCGCTAGAGAGTAACAATTGTTTTAGTCTTCTCTCGCAAAGCGACAATGAAATGCGTTTAAAAGTGCATTCAGGCAGTATTTCCGCTTAGATGCGTTATATTGATATTTGTGCAACTTTTTATACACTTATGTGCTTTGGTTTCTCTTTAGTTGTCGAATAAATCTTTCGCTTCGGTGCGCCCTCTTTTAGAAACATTCTAATTTCCACCACCACATTCATTACACCTCTTGGTCCCAACTCTGCAAAATTACATTTAACTTGGAGCTATGTCCACTGCAGTAGGAGTCATATAATCCGAAGCTATTTACTTTGATCTATGTTACTTGTTATTGTGTCATGTCACCAAAAGGATGTATATTATTTCAAACCACCCACTTTTTAGGGTAGGTTAAGCAGGCCTGGACGGTTAGGACTGATGAGTTCATAATTTTAGCAGAAGTTGCTCAATGACCAATCTGAAAACCCCTATCAAAATCTAGGACCTTTGTTAAAAATAACTCCCTCCTCTTGGCAAATACTAGAACCTTCTTAGGACCAATGCCACATTCCGCTTCGAAATCTGATAGCTGTACCACTCCTTAGCACTGGAGTCTTAGCCTGGCGAGTGAAGGGCACGAGAACAAAACGTGCTCCATCGCTTCGTTCTCCAACCCGCGCTTTTTAAATTTGTTATCACTGACAAGGCCATAATTAAAATCATCTAATACCAAAAGCAATCAGAATACCCATCCAATCCTTATACCTCATAGTATATAAGACCATATCCGTTCAACTCGACAGATATTTATGTCCCGAAGCGCCCGATCCATTATAGGCCTAATTATTAAAAGGCATCTTCCACTTATTAAAATTAGTTAATAACCGGCCTACAACATGCCTCTATCCTCGGCTTTTGTAGCCTCATACAGCCGGCACTGGGAATTAATCTTAACGCCGTTTAACATGCAGTCGCCCAGTCTGGCTATGGTTTCAATGTAAATAAGACCATCCATGGTCGCAAGTTAAAGAATATTTTTAAAAGCTCAGGCAGTTTTAAGAAGACTCCCAAGGCATATTTGTTATATTCCAGAACTTTCTCTATACCTATAACCATCCTATGCAGTGTCGTGTCTACCGAAATTAGCGTCCACATGCTGTGTTGCCGAGAACATTTTTTCATCCATGTTGGGCGTTATATATACATCTATAAGCCTCGCAAAGGTTTTGAGCAGATATGATATTAAACTAAGTGATATTTAGTCGATGTATATTGGAACGATTTTCCGTCATCCCTCGTCAAATTTGATTTCGAGACAAACCGGTTTCGGCATTGTGACATCATCAGTGTCAATTTTCGTTCTCAGGACAACAGCACGAGCAGTTTCTCCATTAGTTGGGTACAAGATACAGTCTTATAACCCATTTAATATTGTTTGAAGCCATTCCGCGATCACTCTTCTCGAGATTTGTACCTTAGCAGGGAAATATACATGTGTATTCAGCGATTTTAAACTTAGAAAACAATTTTTTCAACGCCCATTCGATTGGTACCAGTCATCAGCCCGGAAGAAATCGCTGCGTATTGCTAACAGAATTCGTTGGTAGACCATGGATGAACTTTTTAATTTTTATAACCAGAAGTCAAGTTTCCAAAAACGCGACTGTCTAGGGGAACGAGTTGATATTTTAACGAATTTTTGGAGTTATTGATAACTATACACAATCTGCTAAATGTTCGAATCGCTGAAACTGTTGACTAAATAACCCCAATATTCAGTATTGCAAAATGGTATTTATTAAGACTATTTTGGGATTACTTCATAATATACTTGACTAATAGCTTGTTTAAATCAAACTGATTAGTTATTCCCCAGCCTGCGTTGCTGTTTATACTCTCTGTTGCCTTGTTCGCATATTTCTCCTAAGGTCTAGATATTTCTCGAACATGCCTTCTGGAACAGTTGTAGCTCATACCTGGTTATTTAGCTATATGCATGTGTATGTGTGAGTTAAAACTTAACTGCTGGCTACATAAATGTATGCGAATTAATCTCTCTGCCTCAAGCTGCTGGTTATGTTTATGAAATATTCTTCGTTGCCTTAAACATACGTCGGCTGCTTGCTTTAATTTGTACATGTACATAAGTGTGGTTGCTTGCTGCTTTGTTGTTGTGATTATTTGCTAACAGCATAGTGATGCTAACATTCGCACAATATGATCAGATTGAACCTTGTATATATTCAACCCCCTCCTTCTATGAGGTACTTTGGGTCGTGGCCAGCTAAACAAATAGAATTATTTCTTCATAAGACTTGCATATAATCGTCCATACTTTGTATCGACGAACTTTAACACATTCTTCCTTCATGGACGACAATGCGAAGTTCTTGACTCTTTTTCACCTCGCCAAATCTTATTAGGACTTATTCGTCAGCGTACCCGAAATAATAAATTAAAACCAAAATTGGGATAATAAATCTATTTCTTTAAATAGAATTCCATAGAATTCTTGTTAAAACTCACAGTTTGGTATAATATGTTTTTTTTTTTTTTTTTTTTTTTTGAATTTTGTGCTTGAAATAACCTAAATTTTGGTATTTTTTTGTCGTTTTTGTTATTATTGTGATTCCGGTTGTATGCGTTCACTGAGTTTTAATTATGCGTTAAAGTTGTTTGTTTGTTAGAAATTAATGAATTTGTATGGTGAATATATATGAATCTAAATACATACAAAAAAAATCTACATGTGTATTTTTACTAGCTAAGTATAAACGTTAACCCAGTAGAAAAAGTGAGGAGTAAAAAGCACTTTCTTACGATGTTCTTGCTTAACAACTTGTAAATTCGGTTCTCGGAAATCTTTTTGAATATGTTTGTGTAATTTCGACATCATAATTATAAAAGCTGCTGATAAGGGCTTCTCATAAAGTTTTAGCTTTTTGAGTATCTTAGTTCGTTTGCGAAATATATATAACCCCAAATAGGGGCCAAGTATATCCCTGAATGCATTTTCAAGTTATGGGTATCAAACGAATATTATTCACTTGTGCATTAACAACTGGTGCTTTTTAATACATATACTCCTTTCTTAGTAGATGTTGACCTAAATGTGATCCAGGGACATGCCTAGAGTATGTTTCGAGAATAACGGCTTTTTCATAGAGTTGCTTTTAGCGCTATATTCTAATTTATGAAGTTTTTGTTATACCGCAAGAAATATTATAATTGATTTCATTTTTGATTTTCTAAAACATTTCTTTACACCTACCATCTGATTCTTTGTTTTCAAAATCTTGGACAATGTCCCCTCAACCGATATTGCACCATCGTCTACCTCTCTACCGGTCGTCGATAATCAACAATAACAGTAGTATGGGTGGCATCATCATGTTTCTCATGTGTAATCGCTGAGTGAGGCAGCATTAAAGCTACAAACTCTACTTCAACTATTTTGCATACAACTTTTCTCCAATCGGAGCTTTCTGTGGGGAGTCAATATATTGTAACGAATTTTGAGGAAATACGGCTTATTTCAAACCTTCTGCTAACGTTCGTATCGCTAAACTGTTGAATAAAACACTCCAATATTCTGTATTACAAAATGGTTTTTATTAGACAACTTTGAAAGTACTTCACAATTAAACTTCACTTCGCAACTGATAGCTTGTTTAAAACAAAATAACTAATTGATAAATTGCTCAGCTTGCGCTCCTCTATACTCTCTGCTGCTTTATTCGCATATTTATACCCCAGTCTAGACGTTTCGCCTGCTAGAACTGCTGTACATATCTCCTACTTGTAATTAGCTATATACATGTATATTTGTAGTTCGTATCCATATGCGTGTATATATGTGAGTAATACTTCACTGATGATATGCGTTTCTGAGCATCTCTCTGCTGCCTTGTATGTATGTGTGTAGATGATTGATTTGTTTACGTATATACTGCTTAGTATCCGCTTAGCGGTGGTAGTATCGCTTAGTGATACTAATATTCGTCACACTGCCCTTCACCTTAGTCGGATAGTCCCAATCAGACGAATTTCCTGATCTAAACGCTGCCAGCCTTTCCAAATGAACCACTTTCATTTTGGTGTGAGTTTTACCAATGGTTTGTATGCGGTAAACTACATCGTTGATCCGTTTTACAACTTTGTATGGGCCTTCCCAATTACACTACAATATCGCGGACAAACCCTTTTTTCGTTGTGGGTTGTATAGCAGCACCAAATTTCCTTCCCGAAAACCTTACGAATTAATGGCTTTATCGTATCTGGCTTTCATCTGTTCAGTCATAATTTTCGTTCGTTGCCTTACAAGATCGTGTATTTCTCTCATATCTTCTTCCAAGACACCAATGGATTTCTTGGTATTTCTCTCCACATCGGCATCTATCCCAAACTTCAAATCAGCTGGCAGTCGAAGGTCATTGCCAAAAATTACCTCTGTGGGATTTGGCCCGTTGTTTCATGCACTTCCGATCGGTAAGCCAATCAAAAATAATGATATGTGTGTATCCCAAAATTTATGGTACTTGTCGACTACTTTCCAGAAGTGCTCCTCCAAGGTTCTATTGAATCGTTCCACCATACCATCGGAATGCCCAATTTCTTACACATATCTTGAAACTCCGCTGATTCGAAATTCCTGCCTTGGTCAGAATGTAACTCCATTATTACACCATACCTTGCAACACAATTGTTTATGAACACTTCTGCTACTGTTTCCGCTTCTTGATTTGGGATTGGGTATATCTCTGGCCATTTGTTGAAATAATCCATAACCACCAATACATATTTGTTTCCGCAGTTGCTAGTAGGAAATGGACCTGCGATATCCATAGCGATCCTTTCAAATGGCGCACCTGAGTTATATTGCTTCATCTGGCCTTGACTTCGGGTTTTGTGCCCTTTCGCTCTGCTGCAAACCTCGCAGTTCGGAGTGTAGTTTGTATCCATATGCGTGTGTAAATGGGAGTAATACTTCGCTGATGATATGCGTTTCTGAGTATCTCTCTGCTGCCTTGTATGTATGTGTGTAGATGATTGATTTGTTTACGTATATACTGTTTAGTATCGGCTTAGTGGTGGTAGTATCGCTTAATGATACTAATATTCGTCACAATATTAAATGTCGTTGATGACTGTGTATGTGATTAAACTCCGAAATATAAATAATTAATAAAATTTGTTGTGTGTGTTCAAGTTGATTTGAAAACGGTTTATATTTATAACGTGGTTCGCTTTGTTTCTTTTCTTTCGGGGTAATGGATCAAGAGACGTTCTATTCTAAAAAATCGTTGTTATGGTGAGACGTATTTACTATTTAAGCCCCATTATTTTCCGCAAGTGCGATTTGTTAGAATTTTTTTTTTTACCTGTTTGACTAACTTATTACTTGAAAAACCTTTCTTTGCGGAAAGTGGACCAAGGGCCTACCTATACTAAACAGTTATTTTTAAGGTGCAGTAGGTAATCTTTCTAATTGGTTTATATTTTGTACGGTGCGGTTTTCTTGAATATTTAAAAATCTGTAGCGTTTTGGCTAGGCTAAATTCGGGAAACTTTTCTTATTTATTTATTTGGATTAAAGTCGACAGACACAAAGCGGTCGACTACTAAGATAAATGTTAAAATAAATTAATGTTACAATTTAAAATAATTTAATAAAAATTAAATATTAAATTCAACTGAACATATGGAAGAAAGTTCAAAATATCAGGTCTGACGTGAATTATGCAACGCGTCAAACGAACATTCAAGGCTGATGCAGTTATATAAGTTGTTATAGTGCGAACACCAGTTATGCAGTGGATTATTTTTAGCAAAATTTTGACGGCAAAGTTGTAAATGAAGAGGCATAAAGTGCCTGGACGTTCTATCAAGAACAGCAAAATTTAGTCGACTAACAAGATCAGAGGAGTCAATCTCGCCCATAATGAGCTTATGAATGAACATTAGCCCGAGTAAAGTTCTTCGATTTTCTAAAGATGGCAGATTAATAAGGAGAAGCCTATTTCTATATGTTGGCAAATGTACACTTGAGTCTCAGTTAAGACCACGTAGTGCAAATATAATGAATTGCTTCTGTATCGACTCAATACACTTTATAAAGTTTTGATACCCTGGGCACCAGACACACGAACAATAATCTAAGATTGGTCGTACCAACGATATGTAGAGAGTTTTAGTCAGATATGGATCATTAAAGTCCTTAGCCCATCGCTTCACGAATCTGAGTATACCCGTTGCTTTGCTTACAACAGATATACGCTTCAAAGGCGATCTGTTTAGCGTATACGATTTCAAACATGGCTTCACTCGGTGAAATGTTATTAGTTTGCATTTCGAGCAGTTCAAAACTAGTAAATTTGCAGAGCACCAGCATTGGAATGAGTATAAGTCTGCCTGTAGAAGCTCCACGCGGGAAGACGCCGAAGGCAAGTATGACTATCAAAGTTTAATATCATCCGCATACATAAGAGTTGGGGAATGTATGAGAATTGTGGTAAGTCAATGTGGTAAGTCATTTATAAACAAAGCAAAAAGTAATGGACCCAAATGACAACGCTGAGGCACACTAGACGTTACATCAAACAACCTTTAAAGACTGTTTTTAAACAAAACTTGTTGATTCCGATTCGCGAGATAGCTTGCGAGCCATACATGTAAATGCTTCGGAAACCCAAGTAAATCAAGTTTGTAAATTAAAGCTCAAGTCGGTAGAGATCACATCCGTTTGCCTTTTATTTAAAACTCTATCCCCTACTAAATAATTGAGCTCTAGCAATATGGAAGTCGTTGATCTACGCTGCGCAAAACCATGCTGCCAGGATGATAATATGGAGCTACATATGTGTTGAAGTTGACTTGTAATTATTTGCTCAAATGTTTTGGAAATAGCTGAAAATTTAGCTATATGTATAATAAATGATTTCCTCCAGATCAATGGAAAAGTTGCAGATTCCATAGATAATTGGAATAATTTATATATCGGCTCAGATAAATTAATTGCACAGTATTTGAGCACACAATAAGGAAACCCGTCTGGACCCGAAGAAAAAATCGGTTTCAAAGCTAGAAGGCTAGAAGAAAGTACACCATCATGCGGTATGGTTGAAATTTGTTACACAAGTGGCTTGTTGGTTAGGTTGATATTTGGGATACTTTTGTTTGGGAAATGGGCGATGTTGAGCCTTTTAGAAAAAATATTATTCGTGGTACGATAGGGACATAGAGAGGGAGGGGTAGAGGAAGAGGGAGGTAAAATAAGTGGATAGGGGAAAAAGAACCGGAAAGGTAAAGGAACGGAAACATTTATCGTGACGGAAGAGGCATACGGCCAGGGACGAAGAGAGCCCAGGAAGGGGCAGAGTCAGGATGAGAGGCAAGGAAGTGCTTATTGGGATATCGAGAGTGTAGTTCAGAGGTAGACGAAGAGCGACCGCGACGGAGAGAGGGAGAATTTAAGTGACGTTGGAGTAGGAGGTATAAGAAGAAAGGGGGAAAATAATATAAAGATAGGAACTGGTGGAGATTACATTTGAGAAAGGACGTCAAAAGGATTTCCCAAATAGCGATTGTATTAAATTTGTTAATTTGAGGCAGCTGCGCGCCGGAAGAAAGTGATCCTGCTAGCTGCGCCAACTATCTCCTTCTTCTTAATATAGAATATAAGGTCCTATTAAACGGATTGTAGGACAACATGAATCGGCTGCATGGACCTCACCAGTACTGCCTCAGACTTGGTAAATGATTTTCAATATAACCCATATTTTGGAAGATATCTAAGAAAAATAATTTACACACATCATCTCTTCGTCGATTTTAAAGCCGCCTTTGGTAGTACGAAAAGGAGCTGCCTAAATTCCGCTATGTCTAATTTTGGTTTACCCGCAAAACGACGTTGAGCAACACCACCTCTCCGAGTCGTTCGAATATAAACCAGGTTTCATACAGGGTGACTACCTATTGTACGATTTCTTCAACTTGATGAAATCCTCTCTCGGCAAACGAAAATCATGCTCTACGAGCTACTTATCGTACACGTCCTAACTAATTGAGCAGAAGTATAGATACTGACAACATCTGGGAGTGTCCGAGAGAAAAGTTCTTTGAAAGGTTTACGTGGGTCTACGCATCAGCGACGGCGAGTATCGAAGAAGATTTAATGATGAGCTGAACGAGCTTTATGTAGACACCAACATAGTCCAGCGAATAACAGCACAGTGGCCACACTAGCAGGGTCATGTTTTGCGAATGACAGATTATGCTACGGCCAAAAAAGGATTCTTATCATAACCCGCCTACAGAAGCAAAGGAAGTGGGCGGACCCCACTCCGGAAGGACCAGGTGACAATAAAACGATTTTAATTTCCTTGATGTGATCAATTGGCGCAAGATGGCCCGAAGAAGAAATGACTGGAGCCCCTTGTTGGGCGGGCATAACTGTTTTAACGTTTAAGCGCCAAGTAAGTAAGCAAGTAAATATCAATGTTCACGTTCAATCTAATATAAAAATACTCATCTACTTTTAGATTAAAATTTTCCTCATTTTTTTTTTTTACTAAGTGAAATCCAGAAGATTTTAATATTCCTGGTGCGCTATATTTGCATATTTTTATATTAGAAAGCTAAATCACTTAAATGAAAGAATAAAGATTTTGTACGCAACTTTTTATAAAGCAAAATCAAAAAATAAAAATAAACGTATAAAACGCATTTCTGTTAATTGAAATATTTGGTTTTTTATTCAAATTACAACGATGACCTGAGCTGCAGCTTAAATATTTATAAACAACATAGGCGAAGTCACGCATACAAATGCACGTAACTTTTAAACAAATTCCGCGTCCAGCATAAGTATTTTTCAGTCCGGACACAAGCCAAGTACTTACTTGGCATCACCTCAAGAGTAAACAACTTGTTTAAAGCTTTGTTTAACTTGTAAATGCTTAGAGGGATTTTGATTTGGTTTTGCTCTCTTCTTCATAATTGAAATGCAGCTCAGACAACTTTTGCTAGGTTAAACAGTTGCAAAGCTGCAGCGGTTGTCGATTTAAGTTGTGCGTAAAAAGTTTGAGAGAGAAGTGATAAAAACCTGAAGATAAAATGAAAGAACAAAAAAAAAATTTTGTTTTGAAAATTGCAAAAACGTTGTGATTTCTCGTTCAACTAATGCTTATACTTAACATACTTCAGCGTTTATTTAAATGATTTACAAAGTTTAAGATTAGGAAAGATGTGAAGAAACCTAGAATGACTGTAGCTCAAAAAATCACTTTCAAATCCTTAATGTACTTTAATTTGTGTATTAGAGCAGAGATGCACAGCGCCAGCAAAGCTTAGTACACAACGCCACCTTTTTAACACGCTTATAGTAGCTTCACTTGTATGTATGCGTGTTTGTAACTCTTTAGGCTAGGCGCGCAAAGTAAAGTTAGACCCATTTAGCGGCAATTATTGAAGTGGTTAAATAACTCGATACGGTTCTATCAACATCAAATATCTAAGTGGATTGTAGATACTAAAACGGCACCATATTTGCGTGTTTTTTAGTTTTTTTATACCTTTCATGAAAATGAATTGGTATATTAACTTTGGTCCGATGTTTGTAACGTTGAGAAATATAGAAGATAGACTCACCATTAAGTATACCGAATTGATCAGGGCGACGAACTGAGTTGACATAGCCATGTCGGTCTGTCCGTCCGTCCGTCTGTCTGTTTGAACGCAAACTAGTCCCTCAAATTTTGAGATATCTCAATGAAATTTGGCAGAAGGGTGTATTTTTGTATTATGTTAGAGATTTTTCGGATCCGGTAGGATTGGACCACTATAACATATATCTCCCATACAACCGATCGTTCAGATAAGACGATTTTGGTCATTCCTGCCGCAATTTAGAAAGTATAAACGTGAAACTCGGTGATATATATTTTAATATATCATAGAAGATTTCATGAAAAAATCATTTCGATCGGAGCTATATATAATATATATACCATACAACCGATCGTTCAGATAAGGGGGTTTTTTGCCATTTTTTATTTTATATTTATCTTAAAAATCGTTTAGGTATGTACACCTGTTCACTATATATTTCTTATCTTACACATCGGATTATTTGGAGATTACGAACGGGCGAGGGAGAAGGAAAGGGAGCTACAGAGAAAAAAGGAATGGATAAAATGTATATGGGGAAAGAGGTACAGAGAGAGGAGTGAATAAAAGCGTAAAGAAAAGAGGTAAAATACGTCCTAATAGTTATGCATAGAGATCAAAGCTAGAGCAGAACAACGTCTTCCGGTTCAGGCGGTATCTATATATATATATATATATATAAAGGATGTACGAGTATGTATGTGGCTATGTATTAAACTTATGGACTCCAAAATTTTGATCATATTTTCAGGACAGTTTCGTAGCAATCCGCAGAGAAGACTGGGAGGGTTGCAACCACTTCTACTCGAGAGGTAGAAAAATGTTGAGACAGGGGAAGGACATGGTGCGCGGCATACGTGGATAAAAGAGATGGAGAGCTGCGGTAGAACTGGAAGCGGAATCGACAGATGGGATCTGGTACAGAACACCCCCTGCAACCGTCATTTTATTTGCTTTTCTTTGAAGTTTATGTAACAAAAAAGAAGCACTTCCAATATAGCAAGGTCAGTCGTAGTATACACAAACAATTATATTTCAAAAAATGTCTGTTTCCTTCACAACTTTCCAAATGAATGTACCTTGCAATTCTTATACCATTTGGTTTTTAACGGTCGGAGGTTTCTGCGAGTGACTTTGAATTCAATTTTGCTCAAAAGTAATGGACTGTCAACAGTCCCAGAAATTATACCAATGAGAAGGTCTGGGAGCAAATCATAGAAAAATTTTCTGAACTCGCTCGAACCCATTAGACAACCCAGTCTGACCGTCATGTTCTTGGTCACCAAATTTGTTAGAAATCATTTCTCGATTATGACTTGAGAAGGCTTTAAAACCACTGTACAACGTATTTATCTTATTATGGAGCGTCGTTGCGAATATACGCCGAATAGCGAAGAATTTTAGGGGCAGTCATGAATTGCGTTTGTAGTATTATTACCGGAAATTGACAAATTTATTTTAACACTAAAACGATGTGACGGAGGGCTGCTGGGTTAAGAGATATCGCTTGTAAACTTTTATTAGGGTGACACTGCATAGGGTGGCTATAAACAAAGAAAAAGAATTGCGTTACAAGGGGAATTTTTTAAGAGACTTAAAAATCATTGACGTGGTTTTCAACAATGTCTCTAAACGGGCAATCATGGAAGGTCTTCAGTAAATTGAAATTCATCCAGCCATAACCAGATGAATTGGTTGCATGCTTAATTGCAGGATGATTACTTTGCAGTGGGGGCTGTATGGGGTAACAAAATCGGTGAACAGGAGCACGTCGCAAAACGCTGGTCATAAAAAAGTGCTCGGGCGGTTCGATGTTGACTTCGACAAATTTACGGCATACGCAGATGACATTGCCGTCGTCATAAGTGGGAAGTGTCTTCCAACAATTAACTCTTTGATGAATTGGGTGCTACGGTTTATACCTAATTGAGCGTCTAATGATGAGTTTAGCGCCAACACGACGGATACGGATATGGTCTGGTCTACTTAAAGGTATAAGGTACCGAATTCATCTGGGCCCAAGCTAAACTTCTTCTTGCAAATGAATAAAAATATTATCGACAATTGTCAAACAAACATAAATAAATTCATAACATAGGGTCTGTCGCCCTCTCTCTCTCTCTCTCTCTCTCTCTCATTAGAGTGTAAGGCCTATCCTATACCACGCAGTCCTTGTTTAATGGACGGCCACTCAAAAAAGTAAAATAAAAATTCCAAAAAGTTATGATGGCATCCCTTGTGAGCTTAAAACCCAGTTGAAATAAATTATATGCATGCACGAGGCATGTATGCTATATGCTTGAAAATGTATTTAAAGTTCATAGTTTTTGAATTAAAAACATATATATTCACACAGAAAATATGCGTTCTGTATTGGTGAAAAATTATTAACATTTCAGCAGTACTCGGGTGGAAAAACTGTATGCATGCATGAAATATGCATGTTGTATCAATGAAATAGTATGTTTGGAAAAATACACTATTCTGTCTGCCCGTATGTAATTTAGAACTCTTTGATTTGCCTGTGTTGTCTTAAAAGATTTATTTGTAATTACACACCGTATGTACTTGGAACAATTGTTTTTTTTTTTCGAAAAGAACCCCAGGATATGAATAATTCATTAGAGATGGGGCAACTTGGAGCAATAAACTAGGAATATATCGAGGATTAATAACAACCGCCGACCGTTTGTCTCAGGATGCTTTTCTGCCATTAAACTGTTGTGAAAACAATTTTCAGGATTGTGGAATTTAACCAAGCCAGTAAGAACTATGCGTGTATTAATGGTACATATATTCCAAGTTGATGGCTTCGAGTTGCCCAATCCTTAATCAATGTTATTACTTTGTAATTATATATGCCGAATAAATTCCTATTGATCCATGGAGAGATAGTGCTTTCGTACGTATGAAACATATGTTTCGACGTGTATATGTTTTTCTAGTGCTTTTGTTGGACGGTTGGAACAAATGCGCTCGAATTTCAAGCGAAGCTAAACACGTGTATAATGATAGTTCCAACGCAAAAGAGGGGAATGGTCTACGGTGTACTGCGCGAATTCGGAAATAAATAAATCCAAAATGTTGCTAGATCACTGTAATGTAGCGTAAACTACAGCCCCGTCTATTTTTACATTGAAAGCCAGCAGAAATTAGGGCTTAAATCTCTCAAAGTACAACATCTTAATAGAGTGTAAGTATTCCCAGGAAAGGATCAGTCTAGGGAGAAATATACATCTATATTGGGTCAGTTGACATATAGAAATAGATGGAAATTATAAAACAGATGAGCTAGGTAAGTAGGCCCCAACGGTCGTAGCTTGTAGTGTAGACATTGCAGTCGGATTGGGCGAGATTAGAACGAGGCGGAGTTTCACAAGACCGGCCAAGCAGGAAAGGGTTGAAAATTGGGCTTATCCTCTTGTCGTTTATAATATGGACCAAAAAATTAAAAAAAAAAATGTGGTTCAATTAAAAGTTTTTGGTTTTAGTTTTAAACTTTTCATCGAAAATTAATTTTTTCAAGTGGTTGGATTAAAATTTAAACCAAGATATAGAAGTTGCATATTGCTATTTAGTGGTTTTAAAAGTATTATAAAAAAGCTTAGAATCAGCATTTAGTTTTGCTGGGTTTAAAAAATAAACTAAATTGTTTGTCCGTGTAAAGTTTTTGAAGTGCTTGTGAAAAGTTGTAAACTGTCATGACCTTTTCCTTTGTAATATGATTGTTTGGGTTGCAAAGTTAAAATCTTTAAAAAAACAAACCTTTTTTACGCCGGGAACCGCTAAGTTCTGCTGAGCCTAAGTTGAGAAATGTCGATGTTGTGAACTGTTTTAAAGTTTAAATTGGTATTTTCGGGAAAGATTAACATTTATAGATAGCGAATCGCGCACTAACTCAATTCAGAGAAAAAATTTACTTTTTAAGCTTTGACGGCAAGCCACAGAACGCCTTCTGTTGGTATAAGCTCAAATTTTTTAACAATCAGTTCTCTCACAATTTCTCTATACTGATTTGATTATTACGTTCAGTATGTAATTTTGTTACATCTCAAATTTGAATTCTTCACTTATACACATACATCGTTTTTGTCAGTAGCTTTTGAAAATCCTCACTTTAAAATTGAACTTTTTTTTGGCTACAATTTCTTTTCAATGGACAATAACTATTTAATTGAGGCAATAAACTTAAAGCAAAACAATTATCCACCAATTTGTATCCATTGTGTATACATACATATATTAATCGCATGCTTCCAGGAGTACGTGCAAAGTAGTCAACAAGCCATTTTTGCTTTACCTTTTGTGACCTATATCCGTGCTGTTTTGTGTGCTTCTTTTTATAGCATTTCTATGCTAATTTTTATTAACAGCAGAATGTAATGATGCAAATGTTGTGTTCATTAGCGTTTGAGAGGACTTAGTGAAGCTATTGTTACAAATTTTAAATAAAATATATTGTGGTTATGTATTTGATTAACCCATTAAACGCGAAAGCTAAATAGCAAAGTTAGAACAACCAAATTGTTTGTGGTTACTACAAAGACTGATATGTACCCAAAACTGCAACTAAAAGTTTCGACCTCTATCCTGATGAGTCTGAACGACCCGTGATATATATGTAACACTCGCGTGTTTCTATTATGTAATAAAATTTTTCATACTAACATGAAAATTAACATTTTTATTCAATATAATTCATCAATTTTATTTTATACATATAAAGATATGGAATATTCGTAAATTTGAAGCTTGGAAAGGACACTCAGGTTGGTCTAAAGTGGAAGTTGTGGAAACAATCCACACACAAAGCTACGTCGCACTTTACACATTTCGTATTTATAGGTCGCTGGCAGTTGTATCCAGCACATCTTCTCCTGGTGGGGTTTCTAACTATGAAATGACCAACTAGATTAATTCTAGCATCAAGTTCGATTTGAGATTCCGGACGTCTAAATCCCCATGGACCTCGGACTTCTCCATAAGTGCGACAAATAAAGTTGATGCGATGGAAACTGCTGCATTGTCTACCCATTTTGTGACTACAATACCACACTCAGAAATCCGAGAACTAGCAATATAACCGCGTTCCATTTTCTTCAACTTATCCTTCAGTGGCAAAGGACAAGAGTTTGGTATATAATTTTGCCGAATGGTTCCAGTTCCTTCATATCCACATTTTTTTAGTCCAAGTAAAACAGGTATTGAAGTGAAGAGGTTATCAAAAAAGAATCGAAAGGGAAGTGGCTTCCACGTTTCATCAAATTCATCAATCATTGAAAATAAAGGAGCAGCGTTCTTTGCATAGCCTGCAGCATATTCCTCGATTGTTCTAGGGTTTTTCCCCTGATACATCTCAAAGTTTAGCAGATAGCCAGAAGGCGTATTTAGGCACCACATTTTATATCCAAATCTCAATGGTTTGCCTCTAATAAATTGTTTACAACCATGCCTGCCGTAGTATTCTACCATTGATTCATCGTAGGACAAATTCTGTTCTGGATGAAAGTTTTTTGCGAACTTCGCCTTCAGAGCATCCGTTATGGGTCTTAATTTCCATATTTTGTCTGATAAATCTATCTTTTCTGGGTCAATAAAATGCAAGTTTCTGAAAATCAGTCGAAAACGATCACGTCTCATCGAGTCAATAATAACACCATTTTGAATATCTTCGTCAACGCTCCAATATGCTTCTTTTTTTGGAGAATAGGTATATCCACTTATTATCATAATTCCCATAAAGACCTTCATTTCTCTCACTGTAATATTTGGATTCCCATTATTATTTAGGACTGAATACCTGTTTGACTCGTCACATAGCATTTGCAATAAATCGTCATCAAAAAACTTTTGGAACTGCTCGCATGGCTCTAAGTTGGTGCAGTCACTGTAATTACCGTTAGGAAAATTGGAACTCTATGTTGGGTGTTATCATCGACCCATATAAAGGATGACTTAGTTCTCTTTGCCTTACTATGTGGTTGCGTTGAAGCTGCCTTGCGACGACGATTATTGGCTTTTTCCTTAGGCTTTTGAGCTGACAGCGATGTACTCGACTTTTCGGGTGCTTTCTCAGAAGAAAATGATTCTTCCAAAAGGTTTACTTCTAAATCCGACAGGGAATGAATCAAGTAGTCTAAAATTTCAGTGTCTATATTGAAGTCGGGTTTCTCTTCGACGTCGGTCTTTTTTCTTATTACTACTTCACACTCCTCTACAAGCTGTGTATGCGACAAGTTTTCTAAACTTCCCCCGTCTTCATCACCGGAATCTTCACCTCATCAGGTGCCTCGATATAAATAGCTTCCACTTCATCTTCTTCATTGTTATTGAATTCCTCCAAAATGGCGCAAATATCCTCAACAGATAGTTTTTCCCTGGTAACCAACAAATATTATACTTTTACATTGACCGCACAAATCTTTATATAAATGTTTATACATAAAGCGAACCCGCGAGCTTGTCATATATGTCACGCTTACAAGAAACGAAAAAAAAAACTTATAAGTACAGTTATTTTCATATCTTTTTTTATACGAACACATGCATTCGTAAAATTATTAAAATATGTAGAACAAACCTTTCACATAATGTCTTGCACATTGCTAAAATTACTACTTACCGATAGCGTGTTCCCATTTGGATAGTTTTTTTACGTATGTGAAATTTGATTCGTCTTCAACGCTCTATTGCTTTTGTTATACTAAATAGAAGAGCTAAACTGTAGTGCACTCTCACTCTTTGCTATGTTTACTGCGATTCTTATTTAAAAGTTTGAAACATTTAAAATTGCAATTTTGAAAAATCGTATATAAATATAGTGCTTTAAACGTTACATATATGTAACACTAGCGTTTAATGAGTTAAATTTCGTGTGTAAATAAAATTGTGACATTGATCTACCATTATGTAAAAAATATTTCTATTGAAGCATATAGCAAACACTAAGCTATATATATTGTTGTCGTTGTGTCAACAGTCAAGCCTAGTTAACTTCGTTCTTAGTTTGCAATACACAATTCTTGTAGAAAGAGAAAGCAGACATCTCAGGTAATTACGCCCTACAATGGCTCAACATTGATCTAGGCACTGTGATCAGTGCACGGACTTTACCACGTTATTGGTAGATCTACCAACTTTTTAGCACATTTTCATTTTCTACCACTTCTACCACCAAAGCTCAAAAATCTACCAATATTTGCCTCTGTAAAGAAGTTAAGAAGCGATTCAATTTCGAAGATGAAAAATTACACCTTTTGGAATATTTTGATACAAAAAATATTCAATCTAATCAAATGACAACGATTGTTCCCTTACTTTAAGCTTTTCCAATTTCACAAGACTTCCATGGAAATTCTTAACAACGAATTACGATCATTCATGTTATATGATAAGGAAAAAATAAAAAAGATATTTTCCGACGATATTGTTAAAGGATGGAAAAAATTGGGAATTAGAAAGAGTCTTCTAGAAGAAAATTTGAGTGAACAAATATGCTCCTTAACAATATTACCTCACAGTAGTGCAGCCGCAGAAAGGTCGTTGTCTATAAAGAACGACATAAAAACCGCCAAGCGTAATAGACTAAACATTTCAAGCATTTCCAATCAAATATTAATAAAAGGGTATTGTATCGGATGGACTTTATTTCAGCCGCCAATTGAATTAATAAGATTTTATAAAAAATTTGGAATTGTATTTAGTAACACCCATATGGCACTAGATTTTTCTTTTGTTTTTTTCTAACAACTTTTTTGTTGGGAATTCGGTTTTTATTTTGAAAAATTTGTGCACAAGTTCAAACAAACAATAAATTTGTTTATAAAAGAATTGTAGTAGTCACTCGCAAATATTTTTCTGCGCTATTTTCAACAGTTTTTTATGAATAATTTTGGACGAAAGTAAAAAAAGTTTTAAGTAGACGATAACATCAGTGTTGCTGCCTTTTGTTTTTGCCTTTAGCCTCTAATTTTTGGGTTTAGCTTCGTGACTTTTTTCTAGCCTTTTTTAATCCGAATGTATTTTTAATAATTTCTAAAATAAAATAATTTCAATAGTTCCTGTGAACACCTAATTGCTAATAATATGAGTTCTCTACAAAAGATTAATTCTTTTTCTGCTGAAAATTCGTTGAAAGTTTCAAAACCAGATGTATTTTCTTACTTTGAAAAAGAGAAGTATAGTTATTCCTCAATTCAAGTAGCATTAATAGAGCTGCAGTGGCGAAAACTTAGAACTATACAATGGAAAAATGTACCCTCCACCATGGAATTTTGGCCGGAAGTCCGAGAACATAAAAATACATTAAACGAACCACCTTTTTTAGAACTTGTCGAATCCATATTTAGTTTTTTAGTATTACCACTCAGTAACGCGGAGGTTGAAAGAATTTTTAGTAGCATGAAAATTCTGAAAACTAAATTAAGGAACAAACTAAAAATTAAAATGCTTAATGCGCTGCTTAATATTAGATGCTCGTTAAAACGCTTATCTAAATGTTGTAATGACTTTGAAATTACCGATGATCTCATATCTATGGTAAATAGCCAACTTTTATACCCAGACTTAAGCTCTTCTGATTCTTCAGACGGGGAATATTTTATATAAATAATTAGTTTGTAATATTTTTTTTATGTATATACACATATGCAATCATTTAAAGTAAGTTCATGTGCTAGTCAAGGAAAATGTGCCTGATATGTTTTGAAACAGGAGTTATGTTTAAGTTATGTTTATAAGTTTTTGTTTACAAATGTGTAAACTAAAATATAAAAAAAATTTAATGAATTAACCAAAAAATTTCTGGCCCTTTTTTGGCTTCTTTTTTTCTAAATTTAGCCTTTTTTAACCTTTTTTTTTTGCCAATCTAGCTTCTTTTTTTTGCATCACCTGGCAACACTGGATAACATGCCAAAGTCGGTTATTCTGTGGCAGAAAAATAATGGTACATTGGAAAGTTGTTGTTGTTATTAGACGTATCGGTAAAGTTTCCTCAGTATTCCAAGCTCAAAATACAGGAAAAAAGCAAGTATTATATAGGCATAAGCTATGTACATATGTACATATTGTAACGAATTTAGGGAAATTCCGCTTATTCCAAGTCTTCTGCTAACGTTCGAATTGCTAAACTGTTGAATAAATAACTCAAATATACAATCTTTTCAATGGTCTTTATTAGACTACTTGAAAGTACTTCACAATAACACTTCGCAACCAATAGCATGCTTAAATCAAACTGATTGCTCATGCCTCAGCTTGTGCTGCTTTTATACTCTTCGGTTTGCTCGTTCGCATATTTCTAGGCGTTTTTCCTAGTTCGCTCAAGATTGTGTACTTTTGTATCTCAGAAATATGCATACCCATATGCGTGCGTATATGTGAGTATTACTCTGCTGATGATTGCATACTTATATGAGAATCTCAGATATATGCATGTGTTTGTGCGTATCTCTCCGCTGCTTGCATGTACATATGTTACTGGTTAGTATTGGTTTAGAGATGATAGTATCCCTTAGTGTTGCTTATATTCGTCACAATATATAAAAATTTACATAAAATTTTTTTTATTTTGTTCACAGGTTTTTTTAAGTGTTATTTCCGTAGAGGGTGGGGCCGTGTGTAGAAGTCCACGAAAGTGGGGAAAGCTTCTGACCGCCATTCACCTGGGAATGGCCAGAGCGATTCTTTTGCATGCGGTTCAAGCAGCTCACTACTGCCGGTCGCTTGCGGCCAAGTATCCTCTGGGTAGCCGCTAAACACCCGTTTAGCGGTGAGCTAATGTGAGAAGGCGACAACCTGGCTAGGCCACTCTGACATAATCGGTTTAAGGGCTAGCCGGGGGAGATTTCATCGGCAGCGTCTGTACACCTCTAGGTGCGGCTGCAAGCGGGCGTCTGTCTTGGAGCAAGCGGCTCGCTATATAAACGTGCCAAGTAATATTTTCACCCCCGCTGAGCGGGTTGTGCGCTGGGCTTGGGACCCGCCACGTAAAACCATACTCCAATGAAATATAACAACAAGCCTCGGATAAATACACTCTCTATTGATGACGACCATGGCAAACGTTTGAAGGACAATGAATTGAGGGCATACACCTGGAACGTCCGCTCCCTGAATGGGATTGGTGCAGATGCCCGGCTGGTTGATGTCCTCGTCAAAGCAAAATCTGACATCACCGCCATCCAAGAAATGCGTTGGACGAAGCAAGGAAGAAAGAAGATCAAAAATTGTGACATATATTGGAGTGGCCATGCGAATAAGCGCAGTTTCGGCGTCGGATTCGTGGTGGGAGAGAGACTTTGTCGCCAAGTGCTGGCGTTCACGCCTGTGGACGAGCGTCTCGCCGCTATTCGAATAAAAGCAAAATTTTTTAATATATCATTCATCTGCGCCCATGCGCCGACAGAGGAGAAAGACGATGAGGTGAAAGACACTTTTTATGAACAATTAGAACGCAATTACGAGCGCTGCCCCCGTCATGATATAAAAGTCGTGCTTGGCGACTTTAACGCCAGGGTGGGCAAAGAAGGTGTTTTTGGCCCTACAGTCGGAAAGTTCAGCCTACACAATGAAACTTCTCCTAACGGACTGAGGCTGATTGACTTTGCCGGTGCTCGAAACATGGTCATATCAAGCACAAGGTTCATGCATAAAAAGATACATCAAGCTACATGGCTGTCTCCTGATCGAAATACTCGCAATCAGATCGATCACGTTGTGATAGACGGACGGCATGCCTCCAGTGTTTTAGATGTGCGAACGATCCGAGGACCTAACATCGATTCGGACCATTATCTCGTTGCAGCCAAAATACGCACCCGCCTCAACGCGGCTAAAAACAAGGAACAAAAAACACAAGGAAAGCTAGACGTCGAAAAGCTTCAATCACAACAGACTGCCAATGATTTCGCAACTCGACTCTCACACCTGCTCTCTGAGGGCACAACTCATCCTGAAGGAATACAGGAGCAGTGGGAGCATATCTCCAAAGCACTTCATACTGCCGCCGAGGAAAAAATTGGTTACCGGCGGCCACGAAAAAACAACTGGTATGGTGAAGAATGCCGCGTTGCAACCGAAAGAAAAGACGCTGCCTACAGGGCTACGTTAAAAGCGAGCGCGACAAGAGGAGTGTGTGAACGCTATCGTGAGTTGAAAAGGGAAGCGAGACGCCTTTTCATGAAGAAAAAAGCAGAGGCAGAAAGGCGTGAGTGCGAGGAGCTTGAGCTGCTAGCCACCAGGAATAACGCCCGAAAATTCTACCAAAAAATACGGCGACAGACGGAAGGTTTTAAGACCGGGGCAAACTCCTGTAGGAATGAAAACGGCGACCTTGTAACTGATGTCCAGAGAGTGCTTAGATTATGGAGGGAACACTTCTCTGCTCTCCTAAATGGAGGCAGCAATTCACCGCGCAGAGATGAAGAACCCGATCCCGCAATCGATGATGATGGAATATATGTCCCCCCGCCCGATTATGACGAAGTTAGAATAGCAATAACCAGATTGAAAAACAACAAGGCCGTGGTCGCTGATGGATTGCCTGCGGAGCTATTCAAGTTCGGCGGCGACGAGTTGGTAAGGCGCATGCAGCAGCTTCTTAGCAAAATATGGGCGGACGAAAGCATGCCCGACGGTTGGAATCTAAGTGTTCTTTGCCCAGTCCACAAGAAGGGGGATACTGCAGAATGCACCAACTATCGTGGAATCAGCCTTCTTAATATCGCATATAAGGTCCTTTCAAGTGTATTGTGCGAAAGATTGAAGCCCACCGTGAACCGGCTGATTGGACCTTATCAGTGCGGCTTCAGACCTGGTAAATCTACCATCGACCAGATTTTCACAATGCGCCAAATCTTGGAAAGAACCCGTGAAAAGAGAATCGACACACATCACCTCTTCGTCGACTTTAAAGCCGCCTTCGACAGCACGAAAAGGAGCTGCCTATATGCCGCTATGTCTGAATTTGGTTTCCCCGCAAAACTTATACGGCTGTGCAAAATGACGTTGAGCAACACCATCAGCTCATTCAGAATTGGGAAGGACCTCTCCGAGCCGTTCGAAACTAAACGAGGTTTCAGACAGGGTGACCCCCTATCGTGCGATTTCTTTAATTTGATGCTGGAGAAAATTATACTAGCTGCAGAACTTAACCGCACTGGAACAATATACTATAAAAGCGTGCAATTACTGGCATATGCTGATGACATTGATATCATCGGCCTAAACACCCGCGCTGTTAGTTCTGCTTACTCCAAGCTGGAAAAAGAAGCGGTAAAGATGGGTTTGATGGTGAATGAGGACAAAACGAAGTACCTGCTGTCATCGAGCAAAGAGTCAGCGCATATGCGCCTTGGCAACCACGCTACCGTTGGCAGTAAAAGACTTCGTTTATTTGGGAACCAGCATCAACATTAGCAACAACATCAGCACTGAAATCCAGCGAAGAATCAATCTTGCCAATAAATGCTACTTTGGACTAGGTAGGCAATTGAAAAGTAAAGTCCTCTCTCGGCGAACGAAAATCATACTCTACAAGTCACTTATCGTACCCGTCCTGCTATATGGGGCAGAAGCATGGACCATGACAACAGCAGATGAAGCGGCTTTGGGAGTGTTCGAGAGAAAAGTTCTTCGAAAGATTTATGGACCTCTACGCGTTGGCGATGGCGAGTACCGAAGAAGATTTAATGATGAGCTGTACGAGCTATACGCAGACATCAACATAGTCCAGCGAATTAAAACGCAGCGGCTGCGCTGGCTAGGCCATGTTATGCGAATGAAAGATGATGCTCCGGCCAAGAAAGTGTTTCTATCGGAACCCGCCTATGGAAGCAGAGGTAGAGGGCGGCCCCCACTCCGTTGGAAGGACCAGGTGGAAAACGATTTAAACTCCCTTGGTGTGACCAATTGGCGCCGGTTGGCGGAGAGAAGGAGCGACTGGCGCGCCTTGTTGGACGGCCATAACCGTTTAGACGGTTAAGCGCCAATTAAGTAAGTAAGTAAGTATTTCCGTAAAATGTGCTCTATTTATTTTACAACAAAATATAAAATTTATACAAATATAAAGTTTAGCTATTGTTTTCTTTGAAAAAAAAAAATCTACCAACTTCTACAACTATTTTAATTTTTCGTCTACCAACATTCTCTTTTTAAAGGTCCGTGCACTGACTGTGATATGTCAAACTCTAACATACACAGAGTCACCCACGGCAAATTCGATACACATACATCACACATACATCAAACCACATCATACCAAACACTTTTTCAATACTAATGTGGAATCAACGCCTCAAACAACAATTACCGCAATGTATGGACGTCCTTTATGAAACGGTATATTCCAATAACCTTCCAGTTTGAAGGTTTTGATGAAAATTCGTGAGTGATCGCATTTATTGAATAGGGTGAAGAACGCAAAATACAACAACGTTACAAAAATAAGAAAAACTTGGCGTCAAAACAGCACCATGTGGTGTTGTCCTATGCAAAAACCAAAATAGTGTTTATTTCATCCCCAAGAAGTGCTGAAAAAAATATTGCTAAAAAGAATTTAAATTATAATAAAAAAAAAAATGGGATAATATTTCGGCCGGAACTGGACCAGGACGTGAAATGCGGCATCTGCCGTTATTCAGTACAACGAACAACAGAGTTGACTTCAGTAAGTTTCGATATCACTCCAAGTGTAATACTGTACAATTATTACACCAAACTTTTTCACATTGCACTATTTTGATGCCAATTCGAAACTACGCCAAAATAAGTTTTGATTCTAATTCGGAAAGAATTAACTCTGCCCATTATTTGTATCATCATCATAAGTTGGCGCTTAACCGCCTAAGTAATTTTGACCGTTCCATAAAAAGTCACGCCCTATCCCTGTTTCGCGAAAACCGTCGTCAATTGGGAGCAGCAAGGGAGGTCAAGTTTTCCGCTAACTTCCTCTCCCAACTCAGTGGAAGTCTCTTCCTCAGCTTCCAAACTGCGGTGTCAAATAAAATACTCACAGCGCGTTTGTTCAGACCAATAATATCAATATCATTAGCCAGTAATTGTATGCTCTTATAATAGATTACACCATCACGGTTTAGCTCTGCTGCTAGAATAATCTCCAATATCATTTTGTTGAAGAATTCACACGAAAGTGTTTCGCCTTGTCTGAACTGAAGCCTCTTTTAGTTTTGAGTAGATAGGAAAGGTCCTTGCCAACGGAGCTGATGGTGTTGCTCAACTTCATTAAGTAGAGCCTTATTAACTTTGCAGGTAACTTAAGTTCGGACATAGCAGCATACAAGCAGCTTCATTTCGCGCTGTTAAAGGCTGTTTTGAAGTCGACAAAAAGATGATGAGTGTCGATTCTTTTATCGTGGGCCTTCTTCGTGATCTGGCACATCGTGAAGATCTGGCCGATTGTAAAATTACCAGGTCTGACGCCGCACTGATAAGGTCCACTCAGTTTGTTGACGCTAGATAGGCCTTACACGCGATATACAGCAGATAAATTCGGCGGTAATTGACGCGATTTGCTGGATGGTGATGTCCTTGGCGGGGGAAATTGTCTCCGATGCATACATTTTTCTCTATTTTCGAACTAGATAAACATTTAAATTTCAGAACTATGTATGGTTACGCGATACAAAGTATTTCACAGAAAACCTTTCGCAAGTGTGTGTGTAGAGGCAATAAGTATTTTGGATTCTCCAAAATTGTCCTCTGAAAGACTTAGGCATGTTTAATACAAATCGACTCAAATATAAATTGCTTGCTTTTGTCTAAATATACTCTGTTGAATTTGTGTCAAAAAAATGCCGTTGGTAGAACCCCTTTCTACCAATTTGCTAATCTACATATATGCTATGGAATTTACGCGAGTGAAAGGCTTTTAAGTGTATGGGAGGAAGGCGTACTAATAGTCGAAGTTCTTTACAGCTAGTAGTCGACTCAGCTGAGCAGAGCTCACAGAGTATATAAATTTTGATCGCATAACGGTACCCCGTAACGGCATAAACTAATCGAGAATGATATAGACTTCTATATATCAAAATGATCCGGGCGAAAAAAGAGATTCATTTAGCCATATCCGTCCGTCCGGGCGCGTGAAATTTCTAAAAATGTGAGGCGTAGCATAACCTAATCAAGGTTCAGTTGGTCCTACTTATGACTATCAATAGAAATTTGACGCAGCCAACGCTTTTATTTAATAGTCTGATCAACGCACTAGACTCATGAGGAATATGATGACTAGTACCCAGGACCTACCTAATTATTTTCTAGCTTTAGTGTTATTATTACTTAATTTATATAAGTATTGTTTACAATAAAACCGTTTAACTTAAAAAATTTGTTTAATTATTTTAGTTTCAAGTTTTTAGTCTTTATTTAATTGTCTACAATTTCTCATTCTATTTAGTTAATTTAGTGACACATTTTTACAAGGACTCTTTCCTGACAATTTGTTACCATTTAAGTCCTCAATACGTAATCCTTCCGAAGGCTTTACTCGCATCTGCGCCACGTATGCTTGTCCCTCCTCGAACTCCAAAGTATTTTGATGTCACTTCTACCAGATTTTATGTAATACTAGCTTATGCGCGTGGGCTTCAACCCGCGTTTCTATAAGAATATGCAAAATAAATAACACAAATTTTACTCTTATTTTAGGGGTGTGTATTTGCCAATTTAGGTACTGCTGAAAACCATAGGATATACAATATTTTTTGTAATATTATTTGGAGTATAAATAAAAAGATTTTTCGATGAGCCAACTCTGGAACAGGCTGCGTATAATTGGCCATGGGTAAAACATGAGTTGGTAAGATTGACTTCTATTACAGTTAATGACTGTCCTTGAGCTTTATTGATAGACATTGCGAAAGCCAATCTAATAGGAAATTGGAGGCGTTTAAAATTGAAAGGTATATCTGTCGGTATTAATGAAATCCTTGGTATGAAAACTTTGTTATTTTCGAATTTTCGAATTTTATATAGATATAGAAGATGTAAATATACCGAAGTTGATAAGCAATTTTAACGGCGGCAGATTAATAAACGTCCAAAAGGAATAACAGCCAATCTCATTTCTGTAGACAAACTTTAGCTGTTAAAATAACCTAAGTTTGTACGGCAGCCATAGTTCTGAAAAATCCCTTTTCCCCCATTCCATATTTTACTGGAGGTGTTGGGACTTAACGTATAGCTCCTTACCAATTTTCACTATCCTACCAATACTACATCCAGAGATATATAGTAGTATATATGCCATTTGTAGGGGAGGTGCCACGCCCCCTTTTCACCCACTCCAAACTTTCTCTGGGATGTTAGGGATTGACCTCATATAACTCCATACTGAAGTTCAATGTTCTAGCATGAATATTTTCAGAGTTATGTAGTACCAAATATTCATTTTGCATGGGACGTGCCAGGCCCCTTTTATATATCATTATAATTTTTAGCCTATCAGCATCCTTGGAAGGTTTCTAGTGGGTTGCGCAAATTTGGTTGTGATCGTTTGATCCGTTTAGGACGCCACTCGATTTATACCTACATACATACATACATAATTTGAATTTTATATATATAGAAGACTTGTTCCAAATATGAGCCAAATCGGGCCACAAATACGAGTATTTTTAATATCTCGATCCTTGCGCCACCTAGCGGCGATTTTTTCATAGGTCGCTTTCTATTCATTTATGTATTATGTGTTCCAAATACGAACCAAATCGGACCACAAATACGATTTTTTGAAATATTACGATCCATGCGCCAACTATCGGAGTTTTTTTCTTTTTATTCCATTGTCACCGGGTTATGAACTATATTGTAAGTTTCAAGCTTGTAGCTTATCGGAAAGTTACTAAAATTTTAATTACAAATATTGTAAACAACGGACGGCCGGCCGCTCGATGCACAGAGTTAAGCTAAATAAAACCGTTTAAAAAGCGATGAAACATGTTGATTTTATTGGTTTTTTGACGCAAAATATAACTTTAGAAAAAACTTTGTAAAATGGGTGTGAAACCTACCATATTAGGTAGAAGAAAATGAAAAACTTCTGCAGGGCGAAATCTAAAGTGCTTGGAATCATGGCAGGAATACTGTTCGTATGTAATACTACATATATAAATAAATTAGCGGTACCCGATACATGATGTTCTGGGTCACCCTGGTCCACATTTTGGTCGACATCTCGAAAATGCTTTCACATATACAACTAAGGGCCACCTCTTTTGAAGTACTCTTTAATACTTTTAATTTGATACATAGTATATCGTACAAACTAACTAATGTGTTTTAGAGTCACCCCTGGTCAACTTTTATGGCGATATCTCGAAAAGGCGTCCACCTATAGAACTAAGGCCCACTCCTTTTAAAGGACTATTTAAAACCTTTCATTTGGTACCCATGTCGTACAAACACATTCCAGCGTTACCCTAGGTTCATTTTCCTACAGGGTGATTTTCCCTTATTTGATAGAGGATGAAGAAAAATCGTTCAAAAAACGTCACCCTTGGCTTATAATTTCGGACTCTTATCGGACTCATAATTAAGAGCGCTTCGTAAATATTTCATTATTCAAATAAAACGAAGTGATAGCTGCTGAAAGATGGTAAAGGCAAGTTGCTCCACTTTTTTATTATTACCCTTTGTATTTATCCATGAAAAACACAATTTTGTCTCCAATCTCTCAGCTGAGTATGTAATGTTCGGTTACACACAAACTTGGCCTTCCTTACTTGTTTGTTAATAGCATGTTTATCAAATATATGTATGTTAAATATTAAATATAAAAACACAAACTGTCGATTTTTCAAATACAGAGAATCTCGGAATTGTCGATCTTAGTTATACTTTTTTGGCGCTATGGGTCTACCTCTGAACTAGAAATTTGTATGACTAGTTTCTTAATTCCCTACAGGATATGTACGCCAACTTATCATATTTAAGAATAATCGACTTTATCCTTTCAAAGCAAATTTTAAAGTACGTTTACATCTATAAATTCTTAGCATTAAATAGCTTTATATAGATTAGTATGAATTCGAAAATGCACAAAGCATATAATAATATTCTTCTTCATCTTAATATACACACACATATACATAGCACAAATTCACAACCAAAATGAATTGTAAATGAAAATGAGGTAATCAGTACAATATCTTCGTTTTAAATTTAGCTTACGAATCATGAAGTGAAATCTCATTATGAAGTGCAGTAACTAGAGCGTAGGGTGTACTATTTACCGAAAACGGAAAGGATCCAACAAATGAGATAAAAATATAATCAAAATTACACAAGAGAGTTTCAAAAGTAAATTTGTTCGTTTTTCAGGCCATCTAACAGAGAATATTAAAGCTTATTCCACAAATACAAATTCGAGATTCTTCGAAGGGAAGATAAAAGAATAGAGATCAGAATAAAATAATAACAAGTAAGGAAGGCTAAGTTCGGGTGTAATCGAAAATTACATACTCAGTTGAGAGCTGTGGAGACAAAGTAAGGGAAAATCACCATGTTGTAAAAAGAACCTATGGTAACCCTGGAATGTGTTTGTATGACATGTGTGTCAAATGGAAGGTATTAAAGAGTATTTTAAGAGGAAGTGGGCCATAATTCTATAGATGAACGCCATTTAGGGATATCGCCATAAAGGTGGACCAGACCTGACTCTAGAATTTGTTTGTACGATATGGGTATCAAATGAAAGGTGTTAATGAGTATTTTAAAAGGGAGTGGGCCTTAGTTCTATGGGTGGACGCCTTTTCGGGATATCGCCATAAACGTGGACCAGGGGTGACTCTAGAATGCGTTTGTACGATATGGGTATCAAATGAAAGGTGTTTAGGCCACCAGCCTAAATATTCGCTACCACCCTAATGCACATTTTTTGGCAATATTATTATTTACCGGTAACGGCCCACCCCTGCCGAGCGCTAACTTCAAAGGGGAAAAACTCGACGAAAGTTAGCTATCGGCAGGTGGTGCGGACCTTTTTCGTTTTTAAATCTTTCTTTTCTATTTTGGAACGTCAAAGAGCCAGCAGCTAGCCCCAGGTGAGTAAGAAAAAAAGTGAGTTTTTTTAAATCAGCCATTTTATACAGTGCGAGTGTCAGTGAATTAAGATTTGAAAATAATTAATGTTAAAAATCTGAGTTGCCTCTTGAATTTATTTTGTACAATTTTGGCTCCTAGCCATTGTCACATAAGTTAAATTTTAATTTTTTAACTTGCTATTTGCAATTAATCACTGGCATATATTTGAACGTGTTAAGTTCATTTGGTAATTCGATTAATTTCTTCCTAACTGCACTACGGCATATTCACTCGGAATTGCTATTTATATTGTGAAATTAATTAAACTTCCTGACGTCCAGGAAGTTTGTGAGTGCTTCACTTGTATAAACCATTATTGTAAAATATTTATTGTTTATAAATAAATTGTAACGAATCGGTAATAATTCTTCTCTTTTCTATTTCTTTTATTTGCGTGCGATCGCGCCCCACGACACGGGTGCCACATTCCCCCCGCAAACATTGGTCCTTACGCGCCGACAAAATCAAAAATTTGAAGACAACATAGGAGATTTACCCCAGAATCAGCGCAGCGGAATAATTAGAAAATATTAGCCAAGCAATAAAAATTATTTATAAGTGTTAAATTGGAAAAAGCAATCAGCGAAACAAAACCAACTAGCACAACATTTCAAGCAACTCGTTAACTCACACATACAGTCTATTAACATCGAAATCATATCACGTCAGCGCACAACATCAAACAGTCCACACGAAATCGCATACAATCCATTGATCATCACAGGTCATAACATCATACAGTCCATTACAGTCAACAGCACATCATACATTTTTCATTATCGCAGTACACTCTTCAAGCTCACATACAACATCCCATCAGACAAATCATCACATCTTACAGTCATCACATCACATCATCACATTACTCAGTTCATCACATCATCACATTAATCAGTCCATCACATCAACACATCTCTGCCCAACGATCAATTCATCAAATAAAAACTTAAGGTACGTACGTGGTTGCTTGGTTGCAAAAAACTTTTTTTTTTATTATTAGTTGCATGATTTTACGCACGGAAAGTGCATTCCGTGTTAGATATAATAAAGGCAAAGCAAGTGAAATTGCTAAATTTCGTGTTTTTTGAACACACCAATAGCCTTTTGACGATCGGGTAATTCCCCCCACCAGTGGTAAGGGTTACTCGACACCGCTTAAGGCAGACAGACGGTGAATTTTTTTTAGTTTTTTTTCACACTCATCACTGCACTGTGTTGTACCCCCTCATCGTCACATACATTGACAAACTTCCCAGTCAGGAACCATAATTTCACTTGGTTGATAGCCTTAGCTTGTCTATCACAGAATTCACTTTGGTAATCAGTTTGCGAGCTGAAATATTACCAAAAGCCAAAAAGTATCACTACGTTGGGTGGCTAGTGGCTCATCACAATTGGTCACAAACACAATTTTATACTGATCGTTTTTATATTATATAGCTGCATGTTTTCAGCATTTTTATAATAAATAATTAAAAGTGCAGTTGTCCACATTAAGTTGGATAAACACATTTATTTTCTTATTTATATTGGAAAAGATACCCTGGTTGGCTACTCGAGGATATTCATCAGCGTTCACATCACATTTTTTGCATACACATTAAATCCTCGTTGGGATTTCTATCTGTGGTTCACATTTTACACTATATCCACATTGGGATTACCTTCTGCGTTTTAATTTTTTTTAAACACGCCAAATTTTTTTTTGGAAAATATTTCTATCTGTGTCCAACACACCTGTTAAGACACATTAAATATTTACAGACGGTTCTCTTCTCTGCATTGCACATCACTGTAGACACATTAAATCCTTTCAGGACTTCTATCTGTGCTTAATATCACTTTGCACATACTAGAACCTTTCAGGATTTCTATCTGTGCTGCATATCACTACATTTATATCACTTTATACACACTAAAGCCTCGTCAGGATTTCTATCTGTGTTTATTTCCATATCACTGTATACACATTATACACATTATTATTATTAATCCTCGTCAGGAGTTCTATCTGTGGCTTACATAATCCTCGTGAGGATCTCTATAAATGGTTCATATCACTGGCCACATTACATTCACGGCAAAATTTACATTTGATTAAATTTTTTTGCTTATCACATAAGATTCCTATCTGTGTTAACACATTCAATCAGACCAGAATTCGTGGGGTCTTAAAGCTTTTACTCACACAGCACAATCACAGCAGAATTGATAGCTGTTCTACGTACAAAAAACAAAACACTCTTATAATTTTTGCTGCGGTTGAATACACACCAACGCCACTAAGTCTTTTGCCTTCAAGCTCGACACCTTCAAAGAAACAAAATATTCAGATTAATTAAAGCAATGGAGACTTGTATTAGATTGGCTGATTCCATAGTGGAGTTTGAGCAAGATTTCAACTCTGCCCGGCCGAATCCCGGAACAAGCACACCCTTGCACTACTGCAAGAGGAGCTAAAGGCACTATGGAAGAAGACCAAGTCCACATATGAAGGCCTTCTCAGCAATCCTGAGCTGTCCAAAGAGGAACTCAGCTCGCTAAGAAGAAAGAACAAAAGTTGCTTCGCATGCTACCTACAATGCATGTCTGCTGTGGCGGCTGAAGCCGAAGCTATCACCCCACAGCCGCCGAAAGATGAAGCAAAGAATGACGGCTCTTCGCGCCGTGGACATAAAATGCGGCTGCCGCCTTGTGACACCGATGTATTTAAAGGCGACTACCTCTCCTGGCCAGCTTTTAGAGATATGTTCACCGCGATATACATCCACAATACTGATCTGAAAGATGTCGAGAAATTATATTATTTAAAACAAAAAACGCAAGGGGAGGCAAAAGAAATAGTGGGAAGGTGCTCATTAACAAACGAGGGTTTTGCAACCGCCTGGAAGAATCTAAGCGACAGGCACGAAAATAAACGTATCCTCGTCAACACACAATTAAAACTTTTATTTAATCTGACGGCAGTCGAGCAGGAGTGTGGAACATCAATTAAAAAATTGCAACGTGAGATCAACAATTGCATTTCTGCGCTACAATGTCATAATATTGACATCACAAATTGGGATGCAATTATAACTTACTTATGCTCCACAAAACTCCCTGAATCTACACTGGCTCTTTGGGAACAGACCGTAGAACGGAAAACAGATATTCCGAAATGGGAGGATATGGACAAATTCCTGTCCAATCGCTTCCAGACATTAGAGACGGTTTCCGATCTTAGGGGTAATAAAACAACAAAAACACCCAAAAGTCAGAATTCGAGTTCTAGGGAAAATTCTACGAAACTTGGGGTTTACCAAGCAAGCGTACCAAAGTCGGCATGTAAGATGTGCAACAGTACGGAGCACAAATTACGAAATTGCCAAAAATTCCGTAGGTTGTCTACGTCAGGGAAAATCGAATTTGTCAAGAACAATAGTTACTGTCTAAATTGTCTGTCGGGTGGACACACAGTGACACGATGCACTAGCCAATTTAATTGCAGCACGTGCCATGCAAGGCACAACACCTTGCTCCATCTTCCGACAGCACAACCAAAGACAACTCCTCAAAGGTGGACTCAAAACACCACCGACAATACACCTTCAACCTCACAACAGGCTAGGGCAAGGATGGAGTCTGAAAAAAGACAAGATAATGCTAATAACGTCTCTTCGTGTCATGCTAACACCACTAAAGGGGTGTTATTAGGAACCGCACGTGTCAATATACACTATAATGGAGTGAAGTTTTCTGCCAGAGCGCTGATAGACTCTGGGTCCGAATGCTCTTTCATAACAGAAAGACTAAAAAAGCGAATAAACCTTCCATCCAAACGTCTGCACGTGCAAGTGTCAGGAATAAATAATACGCCATCTGCACAGGTAAAGAAATCATGTGCGATTACATTAGGTTCGCTTACAGACCCCTTAGTAAGCATCAATACGGTGGCCCTAGTCCTGCCTCAATTAACAGGGGACCTTCCGACTTGCCAAGTGAGCGCAACGACTCGGCAAGCATTCCCTGATCTGACTCTGGCGGATAAGAGGTTCTTCATTAATGAACCAGTCGACCTCATACCTGGAGGCGATATTTATCCCCAGATCATACTAAACGGTATACGGAAGAACGTCCTAAATACGCTTCTCGCCCAAGAAACCGTCTTCGGTTGGATTTTAACAGGTCGTGCAGATGCACCTCACCCAACCAATACACGAGTATCCTTTTTCAATGAAATTAGCCTAGAAAAGCAGCTAGCCGCTTTCTGGGAACTTGAAAACGTACCTACAAAAAAGGCCCTGACCGAAGATAATGCCTATTGCGAGGCACTATATAAAAACACAACGGAAAGGAATTCAGAGGGAAGATACACCGTTGCCCTTCCATTCAAACAAGACTTCCCAAAAAACGCTCTGTTTGGGCCCATCTCTCAAGGGCGTCTGCTCTCAGTTCTATCGGAACGAGACACGCCTAGCCAAGACACCGGCCCTACAGACGGAATACAATAGGGTACTGACAGAATACATCACGTTAGGGCACATGTCTAAGGTGCACACCGTAGTACCACCACAATCAACTGATTGCTATTTCTTACCGCATCATGCGGTGATCAAAGAAGAAAGCACAACAACTAAAGTAAGGGTCGTATTCAACGCGTCGTGCCCGACATCCAATGGCATAAGCCTGAACGATGTTCTACACACCGGCCCATTACTTCAATCCGACTTAACAATACTGCCCCTCCGATGGAGATTCTACAAGTACGTCTTCAATAGCGACATTGAGAAGATGTACAGGCAAATTTGGGTAAAGGAAAATCAAACCCAATACCAAAGAATAGTTTTTCGACTCAAAGCAGAGGACCCTGTCAGCATGTTTGAGCTCAACACGGTAACCTTTGGGGTAAACTGTGCCCCCTATCTAGCGATCAGAACCCTACATCAACTTGCTGATGACGTCGAGGCGTCTCTGCCAACCGCAGCGCACATCTTACGAAACAGTATGTACGTCGATGACGTCCTTGCAGGGGGACATAGCATCGAGGCAGCAATCGCGGCCCGCGATGAAATCACAGCTACATTAAAGTCAGCAGGATTCCCTCTGCGGAAGTGGACATCCAACTACAGTAGGATACTACAGGGCATACCCAAACCTCACAGGCTTACGGAAGACTTTCTGGAATTCGAGGACGCGAGCATGGTAAAAACCCTAGGCATCCGTTGGAACGCGCATTCCGACTATTTCTATTTCACAGCGAAACCAATCGAAAACCAAGACATCTTAACAAAAAGGGCGATCCTATCGGCCATCGCCAAACTCTTCGACCCGTTAGGCTGGCTTGCTCCAGTTATCATCGTAGCTAAGATATTAATGCAGAACATTTGGCTGGAGGGGACGGATTGGGATGAACCGGTATCCACAATCACTTTAGATCGGTTGCAAACCTTTATGCAGGAGTACCCCGCCATTAACCGGATTCGTATACCTCGGTGGGTGCACTTCACCCCAACCAACGATATAGAAATTCACGGCTTCTGTGACGCGTCCGAAAAAGCCTACGCGGCTATGGTTTACGTGCGAGCTAAGATCAACGATAGGGCATACGTTAGTCTACTCATGGCGAAAACGAGGGTGGCACCAGTAAAAACAATTTCACTACCAAGATTGGAGTTATGCGGTGCCGTCTTGCTGGCTGAAACTTTGGAAAATGTGATGGAGAACCTGAACTTAGGCACACTTAACATGCAGCTATGGACAGATTCGACCATCGTCCTTGCATGGATTCGAAAACCCCCGTGTTCCTGGTCAACATTTGTAGCTCACAGGGTAACGAAAATCGTCGAGAAGGTAGGAACTAAAGCATGGCATCATGTCCAGTCCGCATCAAATCCAGCGGACTTAGCCAGCAGAGGACTTCCAGCCATGGACCTAGTCGACAACTCTTTGTGGTGGCAGGGACCTTCTTGGCTGCAAGAAGGCAAAGCAAAATGGCCATCTCAAGGCGAACAGGAGTACCACACAAACATCGAAGAAAAACGAGTACAAGTGCATGTAGCAACGAACATCAACAATAGCGAGGATATTCTTGATCGGTTTTCCGATCTATCAAGAGCGTTGCGGGTAATCTCCTACATTATACGATTCTCGAATAGAACACGTCCAAAAACTAAAATGTCCTTTAAAGCAGAGTCTCACCAGATCTCTCCCGACGAAATCAAGGCTACGACTAGCCGCCTCATAAGGATATCCCAAACCAACCACTATGCCGAAGAAATAAGCTCTCTGAGAACTAGGAAACCCATCGCGACAAAAAGCGAGATTCTCTCTCTAAACCCCTTTATCGACGAAGATAATGTCCTTCGGGTGGGGGGTCGTCTCAACGCATCCAGGGACGTTCCCGTCGACGAGCGTCACCCGATAATCCTCACTTACGCCTGCCGACTCACCCGTCTCCTGGTCCAGTTTGTCCACACCATTTCCATACATGGCGGAAACCAACTAATGCTGCGGTTCCTACGCACGCAGTATTGGATACCTCGGGTCAAAAACATGATCCGATCCATCATACACAACTGCAAGGCCTGTACGCTATTCCGCAAACGTTCCCCGACGCAACTCATGGGAACCCTCCCTGCGGAACGCACTACCTTTAGCAGGGCATTTACCAACACCGGGGTGGATTTCGCAGGACCGTTTGACATAAAGTATTACAGCGGACGAGAATGCCGCATGTCTAAGGGTTACGCCTGCCTATTCGTCTGCTTTGCGACTAAGGCGATCCACTTAGAGGCGACTAGCGACCTCAGCACCGCCGCATTTCTAGCAGCATTTAATCGGTTTGTCTCCAGACGAGGATGCCCGAAAAACCTTTATTCCGACAATGGAACGAACTTTGTCGGCGCGTCGAGGGCTCTCCGCTCAGAGGTCAAGGCATTCCTCGTTGATGCGCGCAACCAAACCCTCTCTCAATATGCCCACCAAACCCTTACATGGCATTTCATACCAGCAGCTGCTCCTCATATGGGCGGACTGTGGGAAGCGGGAGTCAAGAGTTTCAAAACCCATTTCAAAAAGATCGCATTGGATCATAAATTTACTCTAGAGGAGTTTAGCACCCTCCTGTGTAGGATTGAATCCTGTCTCAACTCCCGACCCCTAAGCCCATCTTCCAATGACCCGTCCAACCTGGAGCCACTCACCCCCGGGCACTTCCTAGTCGGGGGCCACCTACTAGCGCCACCCGAGATTGACGTCAGCGAGAATCGCGCTTCACTCGTCAATCGATGGGAAAAACTTAAGGCGCTGCATCAAACCTTCTGCAAGCGGTGGAAAACGGAGTACCTCACCGAACTGCAGAAGCGCGTTAAGTGGAAGCATCCACAATCGAATCTCAAACAGGGGGACTTAGTCGTCATTAAAGAGGACAATCTGCCCCCAACGAATGGAGACTAGGTCGGATAGCCAACCTCCATTATGGCCCCGATAACCGAGTTCGAGTCGTCGAACTTGATACGGCAAGAGGACAAACCACCAGACCAATCACGAAATTGGTCCTACTACCACCCTCCAGTGAGGGTGAGGGAGACTTGTAACTCCCAACCATTATAACCAACAACCCGTATAACCCAGCTCTCGTTCACCCTGAACGAGGCCTACAACCCGCTTAACCCAGCTCTCGTTCATCCCGAACGAAGTCAACAACCCACTTAAACCCGCTCTCGTTCACCCCGAACGAGGCCAACAGAACCCTACCGCAGATCCGCTATCTGCCACAGAATACCAGTGAATCAATAATCATGATTTTGTCTTAAAACATCTACATACCAATTCTAAATATTCCCGCGGAGAAATTCCTTCAATTCTTTTCTCCTAGGGAGAAGAAAAATTGGGGAATAGGAATTTCGAATTTTCGAAGTCAGCTGTTTTGTCAATTGAAATCTCATTGCGCATTTCTTATTTTGTTTAAAAAAAAAAAAAAAAATTTGTAAGGTCTAATGATTGTTGCTAATTTGTTTGAAATTAAGAAATAAGGTGTAAACCACGCACATTATTGCATTTCATGTGAAATGAGTAATGAATTGGTGCCACAGCAACATCAACTGAGGAGCATAAGAAGAAGACAGCGGGACAACACAAATCCGCCGGAGAGGCCTGCTCTCATTCTGCAAAGCAAATTTCTGGCGGCCATGTCGAGTTGAGTTCGCCCTTCGCCATATACAAAAATCTAATTAAGCCTTCTTAAAATCCTTGCGCAATTTCTGGATGGCTACATCAAGTATACAAAGAGCTCTTCCGTTGCTTATGATACTTTTCGACTTAAAATAAAGTATATTGTGGTTGTTGATGCGGTTGTATTAACAGTGAGAATATTGTGGTACAATGCAAATACATATTTTAGCACACATTTGTACAATTAAGTGTTCTTTCTCAAAAGAACCAATTTCCTTTAACTATTTTGATGCATTCCCTTTAACTAGTGGAAAAACTCCTATGATGGCAAGGAAATATCCCTCTCCCTCACATTCATAATACCTACTCTTCTCCCATAACTGGTTTCCTCCTTTTCGAACATTGTTCAGAATAGGAGGAAAGGGAGACGTGAAAAAAACTCACAAGGAATTTTTATTTAGAATACGAGGAATGGGAGAAGGGAATTGGGCTGCTAATATTTTATTACCTTAACGTAATATAGTTTACCATCATACCTTTAAATCCGTTTGGCGTATCAATCTCCGTCATGTGGTGCGCAGGTTCTGCACGTTCCTGTGGTTTGGCTGTAGTAGCATTTGAGGTAGTTGTTTTGTCAACGTTGTTCCACCTGCTAAATTAACTGATTTTGAAATTAAGGTGATTTTAGCTATCGTTACTACCAACTTACCATCATAAATTAATTCCAATCATCGGGTTGCTTGTCTTCGGGTAGAACTGGTAGATACAACAACAACCGCCACAACAGCATCAATCGTCACCACAACAACAACATCAATCGCCACCACGCGATTTAAAATATTTTTCCAAATTGTCACAATCTAATTTGGTGCGACAAAAGATAATGGCACGACCCATTTTATGTTGGTCAACTGCAGATATGCAATATTCGCCTTTAAGTATTTTAACACCTTCTGATAATGTTTCTAGTGTAGGATTCTGTGGTTGTACATTATCACGAGCATGTACACCATCGGTGCGTATATGTTGTCTTAGATTATGCCAAGTGGTATCTTGTTGAGGGTCGACCATACACACAACGTGGTGTACAGTTTCTGGCACAGCATCTTCACCCTTAAGATCAACCCATGTAGGAAAATGCATTAAACGATCAGCCATCTTTGTCACTTCAAATGCATGAAGTGTAGCCAAGCAGACAACCATTTGTAAACTACGCCCATCGGATGTAATTTTTGGTATTTGCTTATGAAGACGATCGATTAAATCGGTATAACCCTGTTTAAGCAATACGAACACTTCGCGAGTATCTACCATTCGCCCCCATCTTCATAGTATAACTTGCACATACATATTTTCGGAATAATAATGAGTATTTTAAAAGGGAGTGGGCCTTATTTCTATATGTGGACGCCTTTTCGAGATATCGCCATAAACGTGGACCAGGGGTGACTATAGAATGTGTTTGTACGATATGGGCATCAAATTAAAGGCATTAATGAGGGTTTTAAAAGGGAGTGGCCATTAGTTGTATATGTGAAGGCGTTTTCGAGATATCGAACAAAATGTGGAACAGGGTGTACCAGAACATCATCTGTCGGGTACCGATAATTTATTTATATATGTAATACCACGAACAGTATTCCTTCCAAGATTCCAAGGGCTTTTGATTTCGCCCTGCAAAACTTTTTCATTTTATTCTACTTAATATGGTAGGTGTCACACCCATTTTACCAAGTTTTTTTTCTAAAGTTATATTTTGCGTCAATAGACCAATACAATTACCATGTTTCATCCCTTTTTTCGTATTTGGTATATAATTATGGCATTTTTTTTCATTTTTCGTAATTTTCGATATCGAAAAAGTGGGCGTGGTCATAGTCGGATTTTTTACGCCAATACAAAGTGAGTTCAGATAAGTAGGTGAACTGAGTTTAGTAAAGATATATTGATTTTTGCTTAAGTTATCGTGTTAAGGGCCGAGCGGAAGGACAGACGGACCACTGTGTATAAAAATTTGTCGTGGCTTCAACCGATTTCGCCCATTTTCACAGAAAACAGTTATCGTCCTAGAATCTAATCCTCTACCGAATTTCACAAGGATTGGTAAATTTTTGTTCGACTTATGGCATTAAAAGTATCCTAGACAAATTAAATGGAAAAGGGCGGAGTCACGCCCATTTTGAAATTTTCTTTTATTTTTGTATTTTGTTCCAACATATCATTACTTGAGTTGAATGTTGACATAATTTACTTATATACTGTAAAGATATTAACTTTTATTTTAAAATTTGAATTTAAAAAAATTTTTTTTTAAAAGTGGGCGTGGTCGTTCTCCGATTTTGCTAATGTTTATTAATCAGACATATAGTAATAAGAGTAACGTTCCTGCCAAATTTCATCATGATATCTTCAACGACTGCCAAATTACAGCTTGCAAATCTTATAAATTACCTTCTTTTAAAAGTGGGCGGTGCCACGCCCGTTGTCCAAAATTTTACAAATTTTCTATTCTGCGTCATAATATGAACTTACCTACCAAGTTTCATTGCTTAATCTGTATTTGGTAATGAATTATCGCACTTTTTCGATTTTTCGAAATTTTCGATATCGAAAAAGTGGGCGTAGTTATTGTCCGATATCGTTCATTTTAAATAGCGATCTGAGATGAGTGCCCAGGAATCTACATACCAAATTTCATCAAGATACCTCAAAATTTACTCAAGTTATCGTGTTAACAGGCAGACGGACGGACGGACGGACATGGCTCAATCAAATTTTTTCTCGATCCTGATGATTTTGATATATGGAAGTCTATATCTATCTCGATTCCTTTATACCTGTACAACCAACCGTTATCCAATCAAAGTTAATATACTCTGTGAGCTCTGCTCAACTGAGTATCAAAATTGTAGCGTTATATAATAAATACTTTCTTTTACCCCTGCATGTATGCATGTATTTTATGGAACCGACATTCTTATTGAAATTCACTGGACTGTGAAGTGGCACGTCAATAGTCACACCATCGATACAAATTTAAATTGCATATAAAATTAAGTCAGTCACCTACGGGAATAGAACTTTACATGTTTGTACAATTTAAATATGTGTATGTATGAATACACGTGCATATATGGGGCTTTCCATGTCAACTTGGCCTTCTAATGGATTTTGTAACCTCGATTCCATTGCAACTTGGACAGCTTTCGAAAAAAGCGTGTTTTAGTCTAGGCGTTGAAAGAAGTTGCACATGAAAATGGAGACCACATTCCATTAACGGATTTCAATAGAGCAGAGCTTGTAACTAGAAAAAGAAAAAGTGTAAACAAAAATCAGATATTTTGTTAGTTTTCGTATATTTTTACAAAATTGTTGTGTTGGTGAAGACGATAATGTGATATGCCGCAAAATTGTAAGTTTACTAGAGATGGTGAAAACGTAATAGGTTAATTTTTGCGGAAACAACTTCACACACAGTTTCATGTGCAAAAGTCCCGCGTACTGAATTGCTTGGATTTCGCCGGTCTGAACCAGAAATTAAGCAAGTGGCTTAATGCAGTGAAAATGTGACGAGTTAGCGATTTTTTATCGAAGGGTTATAAATTTGTCATCGAGTGCATAGTTTGTCGATGTGTTATCGATTTGCAATCGAATAATTGTGAACTTCTTATCGAAAAACTAACGACTTGTTATCGATTGATTATCGAAAAGAAAAATTCAATTGTTATTGAAAAAATATTGATTTGCTATCGAAAATTTATCGATTTGTCATCGAAAATAAATGTGCTTGTAATAGAAAACAAATCGATAACTTTTCGATAATAAATCCATAGAACGTTGACCATTCACCGATAATATACTGATAAATCTTTGAGAATAGTTGATTTTTATGACAAGCTGACATTTATTCGATAACAAATAGCACCTCAAATTATCCTGAGACAATCTCAAATTTATCTCAAAATAGTGCCGAAATGAACTCAACGTAGCTATAAAATGGCACGACATGATCCCAAAGCTATCCCCAAGCAGTCCAAAAATAATAAAAAATTGTGCTGGAAAAAGTCCTAGCAGAACTCTTTAATAACCTTATGTTAAGTTTACATTATGTTAACTCTTGCAGAGCAGACGAGAAATCTATCATTCCCGAAATCTTTTCCGGTCGCAGGCCACACTAAAGGAGCTCGGTGAAGGTGAAAAAACATTTATAAATATAAATTAATCACTGCAAGGTACCGAAAAAATTTTAAATAAATATATTACACTTGGAAAGCCCTTAATTGTCCTTGGATATCGGTGGTTGTATGGGACAAACCGAATCTCTTTTTCTGGTTAATCGGTAAATGCAATTTTTAAAATTTGTACATTATTTTAAAGTCACTCGTCTGCTCGTGGATACTCCTTTCTATTTCGGGTGAACTGCAATAAGGTAAGCTAAGCTAAGTTTTTTGTTATTGTTTTAACAATAAGGGCATTCCCCGAAAGCATTGGGGAGTGTTATCGATGTTGATGTTCTTTTCCCGGATGCATATCCGGTATATTCCGGTAACAGGCACCATAAGACCATCGCGGCAATAATTTGGTATGACCAAGTGAAACCTTCTAGGCTATCCCGCTCTCCCACCTCGAAGATACATTAGGAACTTTGGGTCACCAGAGCCCCGACTGTTAACCCTCCGATTAGGGGTGAATAAATTCAACACACCTTAGCGTTGTCATCTGGCCAGACGAAATTTGACACTTTGAACTTTATACACAAATATTTGAGTTTTTATTTCAATTTTGAAGAAAACTCGTCGCACAATGTGATTACCCAGAAGTAAGTTTGAATTTTTATTGATAAATTTTGAAATAAGTACGAACTTATAGGCTTAAAATATGTTCGTCTAGTCAGACGACAACGCTAAAATGTGTCATAATCAACTTTGGTACAAAAAAAAGATAAAATAAAAAGAAAAACATATCTGTTTCTGAATTATTATAAAGACCGCCTCTAAATTTAAAAAGTCATTAAAGCTTTCCATGATCGGATGGGTAGCAGTAAAATTATTCACGAAAATAAAGTCTTCTCGTCTAGCCAGACGCCACAAATCTACCGGAAGGTTAAATAAACAGCATTCGTCGCGGGTAAATGAGGTTGGCAGTTGGGTTGGAGAAGCTATATATTGGGCTGGGTTGAGCTACACAACCCCTTAAAATCTATTTGGTATTTTAGTTGCCTCTTTCGATAGGCATACCTGCCACGGGCATATTCTAACCCCCCTAAACCGCTGGGGTAAGTTAAGTTTGTCGCTGCACACAGCAGCCGATTTTATGTATCAAAGCCACTGGGCGTTTTTTCGACTAAAGGTTATCATTTCAGTGTAACCCATTTGTGAGTGATTGCACGAATTGAATGGGGTGAAGCATTGTTACAAAAAAAGATGCCAGGTTTGTCTGAAAATTCGCCAATCTTTTTCAAAATTAGTTCGTTTCACACATTCCTAGTTGTTACTTTTTTATATATTTACACTTATAATGACACCAGAATCATTTTATTTCACCGCAAACTTTGATTGTTTGATTTGCGTACCTCATCTTTTAAAATGGACAAAGGTTAAATTCTTGAAACTACTATTTCCATTGAACCCTAGACGACATCTTTTCTTGGTACTTTGTATTGTTTGGTCTGCAGCTATTATTCGCTTACATACAACAACAATCATTAGTCTATTTAACTAAAACTCGAATCTTCTATGTAAAAGACAGACAGCCCTTAAGTTTCTATTCCACACATACACACAACTATCCCTAGCATAAACAAACTTTACCAACACAAAAACAAACAATGCCGCTAGTACATTCAACATTGCGTATGAGATAGCTATTTGAGGCGCTTTTGGAATTTCCCTTATTTTGCACAGGCAAATGATAATATGCTATTTTACATTTTATGAATTTCATAAACATTCATCACCGACAATGGTCACTTGATTGGCCATAAATGCGCGGAGACAGGGATGCGTTTTCAGGTTGGGGGATGCTGAATTTGAACAAATTGTTCGCAGCATTTACGCAATGTGACGGTAAAATTAACTTTTATAATGACACACAAAGCTAATTTTTTTCTTAATTTAAAGTGTGCCTCCTACTTCCACGTTATCTTTTTTGATATCTTGATTTCTCTCTTCCACCCACTCAGCTGCGGCGGTCTCTGTAGTCAATGGCGACAACATTATTTGCAAAAGTGTTCCATTGGAGCGGAAGTATGCTACTTAGGAAGTGAATGGCAAGTTATATGTACCTGCGTGCTGGTACGAGGGTATGCGGATATAAGAAACAAAAATATGAGTCATGAAATTGTTATGAAAGAAAAAAATGGTAGTAGTGCAGTTTACGGTACCCACCCTAAAGTTGAGCCAAGATTTTCGAGTGAGGTAGCAAAAGACGCGTATTAATCTCGAGAACAATAATCCGAAGTAGGAAAAGAAAAATTTTATCTCTGTCCGGAGATATTAGCAGTTGAAATTGGCGATTTTAATGTGGTTGTTGTTGTGTCGTACCCAAAAAAAAAAAATGTGCATCACCGTGGCGGTAGCCACGGTTATACCACACACCCGGACTTGGCATGGCGTAGCCCAGGGTTATTTTTTATAAGCGCGGCCGAAGGCCGACAACGCAGAAAGGTGTTCTGCGCAAAAATACTATGGATCCCACCCTCGGTTTCGGAGGGACCCGCGGGTCTTTTTTCGGGTTTTCGTTAATATCTTTTGAACGGGTAAAAAAAGTTAACTTCCGCTTTCGGATTCTTGATCTAGACGTGAATACGTGTTTTGATACCTCACTCGAAAATTTTGGCCCAAATTTCGGTGGGTACCGTAAACTGCACTATTACCAAAAAAATAAATAAAATTATTCATAACTCTTGATTTTACCAGCTGATTTTAATATTTGATTTAGTTTAGAACTATGTTGGGGTAGGTTAGGTTAAGAGGGTGTCCGTGGGTATTACCCAAACTTCCTCTCGGAGACATTTTTGTCTATTTTGAGTGCCCTCAGTAAGTGCAGGGTGGTGGTAAATTCGTTTAGCCCCGTGGTCCTCAACGAACCACTTGCTTTCCCTGATGAACCCAAGAAGAAGCGAGACGTCCACCTTCCCAACCTCTGTCAGGCTGTCGAAGAAGCATGAGCCCGGAAATCTGAGTCTTCTTCTTTGAAGTGCCGGACATCGGCAGAGAAAGTGGTAGATCGATTCTTCTTCCTCCTCATTCTGACAGCTTCTGCAGAGGTAGCTTGTTGGTATTCGCCACCGTCGGAGCATTGGCGCGATAGCACAATGACCTGTGATGACACCCGTAATTACACTCCCCGCAGATTTGTTCACTTTGAGAAGGTGGTGCCTTTCCTATCCAAGCATGGCCATAAGGATGTTGAGACCTCGCATTCAACCCTTTTGGTTAATAGAAAGTCCTTTGCCCTGTTCTCATAGTCCTCCATTCTCCCCTGGAGATAACTCAGCGGTGATCAGACGGAGCTGTCTACCTCACTTATGCCCAAATGGAACCTTTCCTAGCCATCTAACTACCAGTTCATTCTCTTCAATACCGCTGTGCCCCGGCACCCAGCAAAAGGAGACATTGAGAAGACTTATAGAAGCCAGAGAGGATCTACACCTCCGCACGATATCCGATTTTATCATATTCGTCTCTAATTCCCTTAAGGCAGCTTGGCTGTCAACAAAGATAGTTACGTCGGTGTCGGAGAACACACTATCTTGAAGCAGTTCTGTTGCTCTGTCTATGGCATAGACCTCGGCTTGGAATACACTGCATGCGTTAGGAAGCCGGAATGATTGGCTTAACTGTAGATGTGTTGAGTACATCCCAGCTTCAGATCTTGCTGCAGAGGTTTTCTAGAGCATAAGGTGAAGCTTTTGCCACACACTTATCTCTCAAAGTCTAGAACGTAGTCGAAGAAGTCATCGTATTTCTGTTTTGTCTCAGAGTGAAATAGAAAGGAATTTTAAAGGGAATCTTGAGTGATCTTTTTAAAATCTGAAAATCCATCGAGAGACAAATAAGGTTGATTTTTATAGGCACGATATTTGGTTGTTTCTTGTTAGTTATGTTCTGGTTGTGCCATATTCAGGGCATGTTTTTGTATGTCTCGAAACAAAATTGTAATAAAGAGGGCGTTTAAATTTGCAACAAGCAGATCAAAAATTTGGGAAATAGGGCCAATCTGCGTATCAGTGCGGCAAAGTTCAGTACATTGCCGTGTTAACATGACGTGAAGAAGAAATACAGAAGCCTATTAAGATAGAAAAGCCGTGAGGTAGTACGGCGAGAATGCGAGTACCTTGAGATAAGAATGATGCATGAAAATTCTTCCACAAAATGCGGCGAATGACAAAAGTTTTCAAGACCGACTCAGATGCTTGTAAGAACGATAATGGCAACATATAAACTGACGTACAAGGAGTGCTTAAGTTGCGAAGAAAGCACTTCTTATTGCTAGCTAACAAGGGAGAAGACGAGGCCGATGAAAGAAAAGACATTCCGGCACACGACTATGATGAAGTGACAATGGCAACATTCCGGTTAAAAAAACATACTGCCTTGTAACCATGGACTACTCGCTGAGCTCTTGGACGTTAACAGTGCGGTTTCGGAACAAGATTCCCATCATGCCTCATATGCTGGAAAAGTCGCACTTCAAAGCAGCCTTTGACGGCGCAAAAATAAGTTTGTATATGCTGTTATATCTTAATTAAAATTACCTGCAAAATTAAAAGGTATCAGCCAATAGCGTTGAACAATATTACCAGCTCTGCAAAGATAGGAAAGGACCGCTCCGAGCCATCCGAAACCCAACACGGCTACAGACGGGGCGATTCATGCGATTTCTTTAGCCTAATACAGGAGAAGGTAATTCTGGCCGAAGCCACGATGGCACAATCTATTATAAAAGCGTAAAATGTTTGGCGTATGCTGATAATATTGATGTAAGCTTAAACCAACGCGCCGTGAATTCTACATTCTTCAGATCATGTGTAGAGATAAATGAGTGGGTATAGCACTAAATCAGGCCATGTTTCTTGGTCCCGAAATAGGATCTTCGCTACATTCAGAGATAACCCAGTCTATATTTCTTAGATGCAGCAGGTAGGATGCAGCTCCACGTTTTTCTTTTAGAACATAGAGTAATGTACTAAGGTGACGCAGATAAAAGAGATGTGCTAGTCTTTCACGCAGATGGCTTCGTTGGCAAGGCAGTAAGGAAGTCGATGCTTAATAAAAAAAACCGGATTTTATTAGATTAATGCATAGTTAAATGTCAAGCTGTAATTTAAACAAATTTTAGTACACTCTCCAAATTGTTCACATTTTTATTATTCATGCGCATATATTTTTCACAATATTTATTCTGCATCATAAAAGAATACATAAAGTTATGATAGAATCTTGCAATTAAGTAATGCACTTTATATTCGCGATATTCTACATGACTTCACTGCCAACTACAAATCTTGCCCATGCGATTTTTTATTAGGAATTTTATTTTTGTGATGTTCCTATGCCTTTTACGCTCATGGCACGTTGACATTGGATATCTTTACTTCCTTCAAATCGTCCTTTGTGGTCACTATTTAGCTATTATTTTTGGGTTGTTTTTTTTTTTTTTTGAGAGGCTGATGATAAACATAATGAAGATATAAAATTTTGTTGTAGAATATTAAGGTCGTAAAAAAATAAAATCGTAGTTTGCTGTGGATGAATTTGTATGTATATGTACAAATATACACTTATTTGATTTCAGTAGAAAATAAATATTACACTTAAAAAATAATAGCCACAAATTTTAAGCACTCGTGAATTCTACGTCGCCCAAGTGTTTAAGTTATACCAAAAAACTTCACCAGAAACGAGTATTTTGAGCTTTTTGAAAAAAGTTTCGTCGGCTTCTGGTAGCAACCGAGGCCGAAAATTCATAAATTATTCCTATTAGTAACAGCAAATTGTCATCGCTCAGTTATCGGTTTTGTTATCGGCCTCGGAGTCATCAGCTTCTTATTGGGTTTTTATCGGCGGGCTACATACACACCGATAACGGATTGTTAACACTCCCTTAAAAAAGCGACATTTTGCGATGGAGAATCGATATCTTTTTATAACGAATCGATAATTATTTGACGACATATCGATAACTATTGGATAGTAGATAGATAACTTTTTGTAACATGTCGATAAATTTTTAATAAAAAATCTATAGCTTTTCAATTATAATTAGGTAACAATATAGGGCATATCGATAACTTTTTGTAACAGATCCATAGCCTTTCAATAACAACTGGGCTACAATCGATGGCATATCGATAACTTGTCGTTCAAAAATCGATAGCTTTTTAATAAAGACTCGATAACAAGCCGAATGCAAATTGAGAATGTGTTAGTATTCACGACCGATTAGCGAGCGCGGAAGCAAAATCAATTATTTATTTAGTTTGATTTCAATGCTTTTCAGTGAGCATGTATCACACGCACTCTTTGGTACAATGTTTTAAGCGCGCGTGCAACATTTCTTTACTTTACGACCATCGAAATCAAACTAATTGAACTGCCGCTGATTTTGACGAAGTTGTCATTGTGCTCACGCTCATCGTGTACGGATATGGTCGCTTAACAGTTGCTAAGTTCAGGTCCACCACTGCATATTATTCTCACATCAAAATTGTACAGTTTAGTAGCTACAATAACGCTTAGATTCTGTATACTCAGCATACGCCTTCCATGAACTATTATTACGCTTACATTGAGGATTCCTCATACAGTGGGCTAGGATTTTTGCACATCAAAAATTCTAAAGTATTTATGCCCGATAAAAGAACGCTTAGGCATACGCTTTTGCTATATTCGAGCAAATGCTAGAAGGGTACATCTACGCTTAAACTAACAATATATGACTACAAAGCCCAGGGTGTCATACATCTAAGCAAGCCTGGCCGAAATGGGATCGTAAGAGATCACGTCAGAATTACAAGTACAGATAAAATGTCTATATATATATACCAGTACTTACAGACTCTACCTTATTGGTAAACATGCAGAAAAGAAAGGACAGAGAAACTAAATTCGTCAAGGAATATTTCTCAACAAAACTTTGTGAACAGTGAATCTTTCGCAGAGACAACGAAGGCAATGAAACATTTTATGTTCTGCATTTTGCAATTCTGTAAAAAGGATCCTCTACAATCCTACGCTTATGCAAATACTCCTTTAGATCTTCGCAGCCACTGAGTAGGTAGTTTTGTTTGCCGTTCTTTCACTCGTACCAATGCGCTATGTTCCGAAATGTTGTGAAAATGCAGCGAGGAAAGGTCCTCTATACTTCCCACCGTTCTTGGCAGCTAACTACGCTTTTGTTTGCATCTTCAGATGGTCGCACGATTCCATTGAGATACAGATTGGCCATTTCATTTGACATCAGATCAATTGGCATTTTCCGAGATAAAGCAGGGATCGTTGGACACCGTCCGATAATCACATGCTTTCGTATAGCACTAATGCGGTAGGCTGCTAGTATTTCTTTTTGGTGGGTCATTTTAGATCCGTGCCATACTGGTGCTGCATTAAATATTATCGAGCTGGTTATATTGGACAAGAGCTGCGGTTAGCTGCGCCTGGCCGCCGATGATTGGGACTATTCGCATGAGTGTTGCACTAACTTTAAAAACTTTTCCTCCCACTGCCCTGAAGTGCTTGGACAATAGCGAAGGATATTTCGCCTGGTCCGCAGATACTGGAGATTATTCTCATGGGGTTGCACTTACTTTAAAAACTTTCTCTCCAATTGCCCTGAAGTGCTCCTTTAAAGTTAGATTTGAGTCAATGTTTACTTCTAAATATTTCTAGCAAGACACACAAATTATTTGATAATCTCCTATGGTTAAGAACAACTCATTCACAGTCTAGCCCGGTGAGGTCACCAAATCAAATTATGTTATGTTGCTAGCCATATCCAGCCCATATTCAACAACCATTCCTTTATTCTTACTACGGCGTCATTACACATTGTTTAGAGTAGATTCAGTTTCTTGGCCACAACTACGAAGAAAATTTCCATTCCTCCGGGAAGGTCGATTCGTACCACACCGTCATACATCGTATTCCACAGCATTGGACCTAGAATAAATCCCTGTGGAACACTGCCAGTGATGTTGTGCTTTTTTTGGTGTCTCGTCCCTAGTATTATTTCACTTTTTTTTGTTGTGTGCTTCAAGTGGCATTAAAAAATTTAAAAAAATTGGTTGGTTTAAATAAAATCTTTTTAACAACTAAAATTTTTGCAGTCTATTCTGCAGTGCTCTTGTTTTCTCTGGTAACAAACTACTCATTATGATATGTATGTACGCTATGTAAGTTAGTTATAATAATGCTTTGCAAAGTTATTTTAATATTTTTCATGACTTGAATTTTAAATTTCTTAAGCTTTAATCATTGTCCATTTCCAGAATTTTTTTAATATTTTTTTTTTTACTTTTCTTTTAGCTTTTTATAAGCGAATATAATTTGCGTGCAATAAAAAAATGGCCAGTGATTATGACTTGGCATGAAAACTTCAAAGTGCTCAACGCTATCTGGGTAAATTAAAAATGTCCTTCCACCACTAAATATTACTTTTATTATATATATATGTACGCACATTATAAATAACTACTCACACTTAGAAGCACTTGACTTTTCACTAAATTATTTGGTTGTTTGTTTATAGTGCGTTAAGTTTTGGTGATAGAAAAAACAGGGATCTGCAAGTGAATAAATATAAATAAAGAGAACAACGCAATTTGGGTTAATTAAAAGATAGTTTTGCAAAGGATCTGGAGCTGGCAAGAGATTAGCAGGCAAAGTATGAAAGCATTCCATTTATAGGCTTGAGCTTACAGATTATTTTACTTAATATTGCCTGTAAGTTTTATTGCTATTTTTAAACGGTTTTACTTAGCTTGACTCTGTGTGGCCTCCGGCCGGCCGGGCGTTGTTTACGTTGCTTACGAAAAAAAGAAATTGCGAGAAACAACTTTTATAGACAAACAATGCATTTCTTCAGTTTCTTAGTAGGTTTCCTTTGCATTAGGAACAATCATGCCCAAAAGGCAAAGCACAAACCAGTTTCTGACCGATATTTTGGCTCCATTGCCATCGAAAAAATGCTATCAAAAAATCTGAGGATGCTTCACCAGCCATCAAAGTGGCATCGAAGGAACCAAAGGCTTCATCGTTTTCCATTTGTGCTCTTTTTTCTCTAGATTTTTAGTACACTTCTAAGCAAGTTAGGACTTTCTAGTTTTCACCACGTAAAAGAGCGTCTCTAAAACTATCGAAACCAGAAAAAAAGTGGAAACATTTTTTTTTTTAGTCATAAGCCAACTTTTCATAGACCGGGTCACATATATTGATATCTTGGGATCTTATGTTTAAAAAATAGTGTCTCGAAGGTGACATTTTTTTAGCTTTCCGATTCCGGTGAAGAAATATTAATATTTTGATAAGAATTGTAAAAAAATGGTGAAAATGTTCGAAAATGGTCAAAACCCCATATAGTTTACTATCTTTGGGAACATTATATATATTCCAGGGAGTAGCAGTTTTAGTAGTCATTAACAAAACCACCAATGCGTTTGGTTTAGAGATACCCGCCCTGTACTTAAGAGGTGGTCCTCCATTCCACCTGACAATATGCTTAATATCAACTATTCTACTACTTTACTATATAATCTACCCTTTCTCCTTCTTATTCCTGTCAATGCCGTTTTTCCTTTGTCTCCAATCGCTACTCATTCTACTTTTCCCTCCCACTCACAAACCCTTTTCCACTCCCACTAACAATCTCAACCCTATTCCAACTCTCAATCCCATTTCCAACCCATCTACCTCTCCCACCTAAATTACCTTCAATATCCAATTTATATTCCAAATACTGTATCCACCCTTCAAATAATTACAGAGATAGCCCATTTAAAATTTTGTGTAAATTCCCCTTTCTTTCTCCTCACCACTCCCGCTCGCTCTCCTATTCTCACTTTCATTTCCATTCTCTCTCGCACTAATGTACTCCAGATCCCACCACCACCCTCTCTTCACTCCCATTTTCTCTCATATTCTCACACTAATTCTATACGGATTAATATATAAAGATATACTTAAATAGTTTGAGGCAAACAGACTCGGATTTTCGACAAAATGGGATTTATATTGCCTGTAGTGCCACCGACTTTTCCAAAACTTATATACCCAGAGAAATACCGGGCGAACACGTGAACCTATTGTGAAAATCGAATATTTGGACGCCTAGAGGACACACATCCAGTTTTATTTATAAGACTATTTCGAACCATTTGGAAACTATTTCCGTAGCTTAAAAAGTGCTAGCAATACTTTTGCTCTGTTGTGTGCTTTATTATCCACAAATTACTCTGGGATGATCTAGAAATGACCCAAGAAGTTTCCTGGAATAGTCAACCAAATTATCACGAAATGACAACAAATTAATCCCGAAATGACAACGGAAAGCCCCGAAATAGTATCCTATACTATTCCGAAACTACCCAGAAATAATCCCTAAATTACCCCCCGAGGACCCAAAAATAGTCCCTAAGATCATCAGGAAGTCTCCAAAAATTTAACTCGAAATGGCAACGGAAAAAACCACGAAAAAGTTCCCAAGTGATCCCGCATAAGTCACAAAATCATCACAAAACGGGGAAAACTCCGAATTAGTCCCCAAGATCATCAGGAAAATACCTGACATCGAAATGACCCCGGATAACCACAAAATAGTCCCCGAAATATCTCGAAATAGCCACAAAACGATTCCGTAATTACTCCGAAATAGTCCCCAAAAATGTTCCGAAATTAACACGAAGTGATCCCTAAACAATCGTTTGTCGGAGGTTGTCGTGGTGCATCTGTTGACCATCACCAACGTCACTATATGACAAACACGACTACGGCACGATAATGAGCTGATTGGTCTGCGGAGGGCCTTAACTTGCTGTCCAGGTTTATTCTTTCTCTATAAAAATTAAGCTGGAATATAATGTGTGTATCCTTAAATTTTTTTTTTCCTTTTTAAAAGACGATGCAATTTTTTGCAGACTAATCCCACTCAGCATTTAGGCGATTGAATTTTGAATTTCCCTACATATCAAATCAATTTGATTACTCTCCCTGACTAAATAATGAGTCATCATACAATTATACAAAAGAAATAATCAAATATGAATACTTTTGATGACCAAAAACTGAAAAACATTTTTCGATCACTTTTTGGAATCATTTTTGAAGTCCTTTGATGATTAAATTTTAATACTTCATAAATACCAACAAAAAGAATATTCAAATATGCTTACTTTTGATGAGCAAAAACTGAATATAGTTTTTCAATCACATTTTGGAATCATATTTGAATCAAATGTGTTTACTTTAGGTGATCAAAAATGTATAATCATTTTTAATTCAGCTTTCTGAATCTTTAGTGACTATATTTCTTGACTGAATATATATATATACTTAAAAAAATTTAAATTTTACTTTTCGTCGAAAATCTTTCAATCATGAAGCACAGAAAAAATACATAATATATATAATATCTAAAATTAAAAAAATATATATTACATCTAAAATTGTATTATTTATACAAAAGATATTATTCAAAACGAGAAATAATTCAAATGCTGCTCGTGACCGAAGATTTCCCCAACCATTTCTCCACCTTCGGCATCCCAGAAAATATATGGACAATACAAAGGTTGTGAACTATTTGAACCCCTTGACATATGTATGTACCTGGATACGGCTTCAACATCCCATATCGTATTCTATTTTAAGATATTGAATATAATAGCTAATGTTAGATATTGTAGTCGCAGGTGTATATCGGTAAAGTTTGTTTTAGAGTTATCTATAGCTCTAATAGTTCATTTTCGCGTTCTTTCTTCCCCTAATGAAATAAGATTATTATGTAGTATCTATGAGGCATAAATGCATGATAATTGCACTCAAAAATTATTCAAATGACTGTGAAAAGCAGTCAAATATTACTCTAAAATAATTAAAGCTCAATTTTTCAAAAATATCAGATATGAATAAAAAGAGTTATGAATCATAAATGATAATTCAAGAATAATCACTTTTAGGTACATTTTTCTCCAGATGATACATTAATTTTCGAACAGAAAATGCTTTTAAATTTGAACGTTTTTAATCATCTTGCTGGCTGGGATTACTTTTACAATATCATTGAATGTCTGCATAAGTGAAATCAACCCAATTATTGTTCTTATGCATACATACTTTGGAATGTGAGAAAGTCAATTTCAACAAATAAACGTAAGCATTGCACCATATAAAACTATGCACTAATCATGATAAGTGCCCACTCTAAGATATATATGTGATTGTGATTTGTGACCAAACATCAATAAAAACAAGTAAGGAAGGTTAAGTTGGGGTGTAACCGAACATTACATACTCAGTTGAGAGCTATGGTGACAACATAAGGGAAAATAACCATGTAGGAAAATGAACCGAGGGAAACCCTGGAATGTGTTTGTATGACATGTGTATCAAATGAAAGGCATTAAAGAGTATTTTATGAGGGAGTGGGCCATAGTTCTATAGGTGGACGCCATTTAGGGATATAGCCATAAAGGTGGATCAGGGTTGACTCTAGAATGTGTTTGTACGATATGGGTATCAAATTAAAGGTATTAATAAGGGTTTTAAAAGGGAGTGGTGGTTGTTGTATAGGTGGTCGCCTTTTCGAGATATCGCCATAAAGGTGGACCAGGGGTGACTCTAGAATGCGTTTGTACGATATGGGTATCAAATGAAAGGTGTTTATGAGTATTTTAAAAGGGAGTAATCCTTAGTTCCATAGGTGGACGCCGTTTCGAGATATCGCCATAAAGGTGGACCAGGGGTGACCCTAGTTTTTGTTTGTACAATATGGGTATCAAAAGAAAGGTGTTAATGAGTATTTTAAAAGGGAGTGGGCCTTAGTTCTATAGGTGTACGCCTTTTCGAGGTATCGCAATAAAGGTGGACCAGGGGTGACTCTAGACTTTGTTTGTACGATATGGGTATCAAATGAAAGGTGTTAATGAGTATTTTTAAAAGGGAGTGGCCTTCGTTCTATAGGTGTTCGCCTTTTCGAGATATCGCCATAAAGGTGGACCAGGGGTGACTTTAGAATATGTTTGTACGATATGGGTATCAAATGAAAGGTTTTAATGAGTATTTTAGAAGGGCGTGGGACTTAGTTCTATAGGTGGACGCCTTTTCGAGATATCGCCATAAAGGTGGACCAGGGGTGACTCTAGAATAAGTTTGTACGATATGGGTATCAAATTAAATGTATTATTGAGAGTTTTAAAAGTGAGTGGTGGTAGTTGTATATGTGAAGGCATTTTCCAGATATCGACCAAAATGTGGACCAGGGTGACCCAGAACATCATCTGTTGGATACCGCTAATTTATTTATATATGTAGTACCTGCCAAGATTTTAAGGGTTTTTTATTTCGCCCTGCAGAACTTTTTTAATTTTCTTCTACTTAATATGGTAGGTGTCACAACCATTTTATAAAGTTTTTTCTAAAGTTATATTTGGCGTCAATAAAACAATCCAATTACCTTACCATGTTTCATCCCTTTTTTCGTATTTGGTGTAAAATTATGGCATTTTTTTCATTTTTCGTAATTTTCGATATCGAAAAAGTGGGCGTGGTCATAGTCGGATTTCGTTCATTTTTCATACCAAGATAAAGTAAGTTCAAGTAAGCACGTGAACTAAGTTCATTAAAGATATGCCGATTTTTGCTCAAGTTATCGTGTTAACGGCCATGCGGAAGGACAGACGGACGACTGTGTATAAAAAATGGGCGTGGCATCAACCGATTTCGCCCATTTTCACAGAAAACAGTTAACGTTATAAAATCTATGCCCATACCAAATTTCAAAGGGATTGGTTAGTTTTTGTTCGAATTATGGCGTTAAAAGTATCCTAGACAAATTAAATGAAAAAGGGCGGAGCCACGCCCATTTTGAAATTTTCTTTTATTTTTGTATTTTGTTGCACCATATCATTACTGGAGTTGAATGTTGACATAATTTACTTATATACTGTAAAGATATTAAATTTTTTGTTAAAATTTTACTTTAAAAAAAAATTTTTTTTAAAAGTAGGCGTGGTCCTTCTCCGATTTTGCTAATTTTTATTGAGCGCATATATAGTAATAGCAGTAACGTTCCTGCCAAAGTTCATCATGATATCTTCAACGACTGCCAAATTACAGCTTGCAAAACTTCTAAATTACCTTCTTTTAAAAGTGGGCGGTGCCACGCCCATTGTCCAAAATTTTACTAATTTTCTATTCTGCGTCATAAGTGCAACTCATCTACCAAGTTTCGTCGCTTTATCTGTCTTTTGTAATGAATTATCGCACTTTTTCCGTTTTTCGAAATTTTCGATATCGAAAAAGTGGGCGTGGTTATAGTCCGATATCGTTCATTTTAAATAGCGATCTGAGATGAGTGCTCAGGAATCTACATACCAAATTTCATCAAGATACCTCAAAATTTACTCAAGTTATCGTGTTAACGGACGGACTGACGGACGGACATGGCTCAATCAAATTTTTTTTCGACCCTGATTATTTTGATATATGGAAGTCTATATCTATCTCGATTCCTTTATATATGTACAACCAACCGTTATCCAATCTAACTTAATATACTCTGTGAGCTCTGCTCAACTGAGTATAACAAGGGAGGAAGGTTAAGTTCGGGTGTAACCGAACATTACATACTCAGTTGAGAGCTATGGTGACAACATAAGGGAAAATAACCATGTAGGAAAATGAACGGAGGGTAATCCTGGAATGTGTTTGTATGGCATGTGTATCAAATGAAAGGTATTAAAGAGTAATTTATGAGGGAGTGAGCCATAGTTCTATAGGTGGACGCCATTTAGGGATATCGCCATAAAGGTGGATCAGGGTTAACTCTAGAATTTGTTTGTACGATATGAGTATCAAATGAAAGGTGTTAATGATTATTTTAAAAGGAGTGGGCCTTAGTTCTATAGGTGGACGCCTTTTCGAGATACCGCCATAAGGATGGACCAGGGGTGACTCTAGAATGGGCTTGTACGATATGGGTATCACACGAAAGGTGTTAAGAGTATTTTAAAAGGGCGCGGGGCTTAGTTCTATAGGTGGACGCCTTTTCGAGATATCGCCACAAAGGTGGACCAGGGGTGACTCTAGAATGTGTTTGTACAATATGGGTATCAAACGAAAGGTGTTAAGAGTATTTTAAAAGGGCGCGGGGCTTAGTTCTATAGGTGGACGCCTTTTCGAGATATCGCCACAAAGGTGGACCAGTGGTGACTCTAGAATGTGTTTGTACAATATGGGTATCAAACGAAAGGTGTTAAGAGTATTTTAAAAGGGCGTGGGCCTTAGTTCTATAGGTGGACGCCTTTTCGTGATATCGCCATAAAGGTGGACCATGGGTAACTCTAGAATGCGTTTGTGCAATATGGGTATCAAACGAAAGGTGTTAAAAGTATTTTAAAAGAGCGTGGGGCTTAGTTCTATAGGTTAACACCTTTTCGAGATATCGCCATAAAGGTGGACCAGGGGTGACTCTAGAATGTGTTTTTACGATATGGGTATCAAATTAAAGGTATTAATGAGGGTTTTAAAAGGGAGTGGTGGTAGTTGTCTAGGTGGTCGCCTTTTCGATATATCGGCATAAAGGTGGACCAGGGGTGACTCTAGAATGTGTTTGTACGATATGGGTATCAAATTAAAGGTATTAATGAGGGTTTTAAAAGGGAGTGTTGGTAGTTGTCTAGGTGGTCGCCTTTTCGAGATATCGGCATAAAGGTGGACCAGGGGTGACTCTAGAATTTGTTTGTATGATATGGGTATCAAATAAAAGTGTTAATGAGTATTTTAAAAGGAAATGATCCTTAGTGTCATAGGTGGACACCGTTTCGAGATACCGCCATAAAGGTGGACCAGGGGTGACCCTAAAATTTGTTTGTACGATATGGGTATCAAATTAAAGGCGTTAATGAGCATTTTAAAAGGAAGTGGACCTTAGTTCTATAGGTGGATGCCTTTTCGAGATATCGTCATAAAGGTGGACCAGAGGTGACCCTATAATTTGTTTGTACGATATGGGTATCAAACGAGGGGGGTTAATGAGCATTTTAAAAGGGAGTGGGCCTTAGTTCTATAGGTGGACGCCTTTTCGAGATATCGCCAAAAAGGTGGACCAGGGGTGACTCTAGAATTTGTTTGTACGATATGGTTATCAAATGAAAGGTGTTAATGAGTATTTTAAAAAGGCGTGGGCCCTAGTTCTATAGGTGAAGGCGTTTTCGAGATATCGACCAAAATGTGGACCAGGGTGACCCAGAACTTCTTCTGTCGCGTACCGCTAATTTATTTATATATGTCATACCACGAACACTATTCCTGCAAAGATTCCAAGGGTTTTTTATTTCGCCCGGCAAAACTTTTTCATTTCATTCTACTTAATATGGTAGGTGTCACATCCAGTTTACAAAGTTTTTTTCTAAAGTTATATTTTGCGTCAATAAACCAATCCAAATACCATGTTTCATCCCCTTTTTCGTATTTGGTATAGAATTATGGCATTTTTTTGGTAATTTTCGATATCGAAAAAGTGGGTGTGGTCATAGTCGGATTTCGGCCATTTTTTATACCAATACAAAGTGAGCTCAGATAAGTACGTGAACTGAGTTTAGTAAAGATATATCGATTTTTGCTCAAGTTATCGTGTTAACGGCCGAGCGGAAGGACAGACGGTCGACTGTGTATAAAAACTGGGCGTGGCTTCAGCCGATTTCGCCCTTTTCCACAGAAAAAAGTTACTGTCCCAGAATCTAAGCCCCTACCAAATTTCACAAGGATTGGTAAATTTTTGTTCGACTTATGGCATTAAAATTTTCCGGCGGAGCCACGCCCATTTTGAAATTTTCTTTTATTTTTGCATTTTGTTGCACCATATCAATAATGGAGTTGAATGTTGACATAATTTACTTATATACTGTAAAGATATTAAATTTTTTGTTAAAATTTGACTTAAAAAAAATTTTTTTTTTTAAGTGGGCATGGTCGTTCTCCGATTTTGCTATTTTTTTTAAGCATACATATAGTAATAGGAGTAACGTTCCAGCTTGCAAAAATTTTAAATTACCTTCTTTCAAAAGTGGGCGGTGCCACGCCCATTGTCCAAAATTTTACTAATTTTCTATTCAGCGTCATTAGTTCAACTCACCTACCAAGTTTCATCGCTTTATCCGTCTTTGGTAATGAATTATCGCACTTTTTCGGTTTTTCGAAATTTTCGATATCGAAAAAGTGGGCGTGGCTAAAGTCCGATATTGTTCATTTTAAATAGCAGCCTGAGATGAGTGCTCAGGAACCTACATACAAAATTTCATCAAGATACCTCAAAATTTACTCAAGTTATCGTCTTAACGGACAGACGGACGGACGGACATGGCTCAATCAAATTTTTTTTCGATCCTGATGATTTTGATATATGGAAGTCTATATCTATCTCGTGTCCTTTATACCTGTACAACCAACCGTTATCCAATCAAAGTTAATATACTCTGTGAGCTTTGCTCAACTGAGTATAAACAATAATAATGTCCCCCTTTTCAATAAGGCAACCTTCTTCAATCTAGATATATATAACATCAATCAAAATCAATGCATAAATTTATCTGAAACAAACTCAACCATACTGTGAAATGTACATCAAAAACCATACATAATCTCTGTGCACATTATAAATATATATGTATATGTAGATTCGTATGCTTAAATCATAATAACTGAGCGATAACTAAAATGACATGAAATGCATTTTGTGTTGTCATTTTGTGTTTACTGAGCAGTCATTCTTTAGTAAGGCACAACAGACACTAACACGCTACAAGTTAGCGCATATACATACAAACACACAACACCACAGCTATTTATGGTAAATATCTGTATGTGCATATGTTCATACATACATACATTTGCATAGAAACATTCAATAAATACTTATTCACATTATTACAAACACTTGCATTTCTCTGAGGATTATCGCTTGACCAGTGTATGATGTATGGCGATTTGTGGTAAAATTTCATTGTCAAAACACAAATACACACATGTATGCCAATAAACATAACATACATAGATAGGCACATAGTTTAATACCCCGAAAAATTTATCCAAGTATTTGAATATGATTCAAGTTACCTTATTGACAACGGCGGGGAAAACTTTATAATATCTCTGAAACACTTTGAACCAATCCGCCAGTCATGAAACACCTGCATCATCTTTATGTGAGAAACAAGTTTCATCGAGACCATTTTCGACATCTTAATATGTCTCACGTAAAAGCAAGTCTCCAGAAACGGCTTTTTATTCGGTTGTTAAACTAATATAGAGGTCACTTGGAAATAAAAAGGCTACACTGGGTTGAGTAAAGTTGAAATGGCTATTCTGTGATTACGTTAGACAAACTGAAGGATCTCGCAGATCCCCATGAGATTTCGATACTCGAGCCCGCATGCTTTGCTTCTTACGTTTCTTATCTGTTTCCGCTTTTCTTTTACCAGTCTTCTCAAAAGACTCCGCTCCTTGCTCTACCATGGCGGTTTTAATTTTCATCTGACTCTTTTTAAAGGGCAAGCTTTGATAAACGCAGTCACGGTGTCTTTGACAGGAAGTTATTGAATTCGTTCAATTCCTCTATAGCGGTAACCGCTTTCGCTATTCCAGTTTTGCTTCTGTTTCTGTACTTTGAATTTCTTATCTTACCCTGGATTGCTTTACAGTATGCAAAAAATAAATGTTCGCCTCTGTCATTTGGATCGCCTCCTCCACCTGCATTGCGTTGGGCATACGCACCTGTGACCAACAGCATTTTACGCCCTACTCCTTCAACGCGGCCTACTCCAGGAAGCAGGATGCCAGGATAAATACCCGCTTAAAATACGATATCCTCAATAAAGTAACTTTTATGAAGCAGCCTTTCCGTAATTCCAACTTTGTGCGTAGCAAACACCGAAATCGCGTCGCTGATCCCAGAAGACTTTCTTCGTGATAAGAGCAATGGCTTCTGGATGAGCTCCATGTCAAACGAACACTACCAAAGTGTTAAGAGGACCCTTCTTAGCGTAATCTCTCGTTGGGTTCTCTTCCACACCCGTTCTATCTAAACTGCTGCCATTTTCGTCCTCCCTCTTATTTTCAGCTTTCGAGGTTACATAAAGAGAAAAAAGCAATATCCCACAGTTGCGCCCTTTACTTTAGAAAGGCCACTGTTACCTCCCCTGGCAGACCAATATCGAAAAGGCTATATTAAAATACAGCTGAATATACCACCTGGCTGCCAATCGTCCATCAACCATGGTCCAAGGCCTAAGAGACGCAGGTAATAATCTTGTAGATAAGGGTATTGCTATGTTTTGAATAGCTTCAACGTCATCGGAGTATTTTGTCGAGAGTTCGGTGTCAGCTTGAAAGATAGGATGCCCGATTCCTACAACTTTTTCAAAGAGCAGACAGCTATCATTAAATATGCGGCAGTTCGAATGCTATTCGCGACTGTGTGAGAATTTGATATTTGTTCAGTTAGTCAAACGCACCAAGCTCTTCTAGCATGAATTCTACATAGAGGATTGGCTGATTTCACTAGAAGTGACAAACTAATTATGGTTAAAATTATAATGTTGGCATGGTATAAGGAAATCCCTGTTAATGGTTGCGTTGTCTTGGCCGGAGCAGGTATTTGCGAACTGAACGTGGATACCAGTAAATACTTTGAAATACTACCACCCATTGGCAGGTTTCGTTGCACGGCTTGCGCCCGCGGACTTGGCAGGATTTCCCACACTAAATCTGAAAATGTTAATTCAAGTGTATATAGGACATCGCTAGTTCGTGCGATGCGTCCAAATATTTTTGGTAGGTGGATCTTTGTTACCTGTATGGAGGCTGACGGAGTGCAATCTTTCAGTCACTTAATGCTACGTTATCTTACCTTTGCTAGAACGTGGTGTAAATATTTCGGTGCGGATATAACTTACTCCGAGGAGGAAGGTCAATGTATGCGTTTTCTGTAACTTTATCGTTTGCGATTTGTTAAATATTTTTAATCCAGTAATACCGTTAGAGAATGTGGTAGCATATTTTACTGGAGAGCGATCTCCACGTTAATCCAATGAAAGTAGGCTATGAAAAGAAATTTATTTTCCAAAATTCCGAATTTTTATGGTGTATTCGAAATTCTGCCAGCGCTGTTTTCGTATGCTTCGTAAGGGTTACAATTTATGTGAACTACGCGAAAGTATAGAAAAAATAAATGTAAAGCGCGATAACCTCGGAAGGAATTTTAGGCCGAGCCTCCCTTCCAATTTGCGTCGTGCTCCTTCAAATTTTTCCTACGAATTGGCGGGACGGGACCTACTTATTTTATGCCGACTCCGAGCGGCATCTGCAAAGGCTGATGAGTTTTCACTGAGAGCTTTTCATGGTAGAGTGCTTTAATGTTGCATTGCGCGGGGTGTGAACCCAGGATCTTCGGTGTGGTAGGAGGCGTACGCTACCACCATGGCGGACGAAAAAGTATGTTCGCCTTTTTTCCCCCAGATTGTTATCTTTTACAACATTTTATGCTGGGTGATTATGAAAATAACTTGCTCGTATCTCTCTCACTTACAGAACTATTTACCATAAATTAATGTAATTCATCGTGTAATGGTTCATTCCAGAACTCCTCCTTCATGCCAGATGAACACATAAATACACATACATACAACTCCCGAACTTTGGTACTTCTCCCTTACTATAATCAACTATGTATGTATGTATACCGTACACATTGTTCAGTAAGGCCGCAAAAAGTTCAAAGTAAATTTTTGAGTGTTGGAATTTGTTGACTCGGTACGCTTCTCTTCAAGGCATCTACTTCTTGTAAAACGTTCTCATTCAAAAGTAATTTCCTCAATGATTGGTATCTAATAATATTTCGATTTAATAATATTTTCAATTATAGCAAATCTACGCTTAACCAAAAAAGTCAAACTTGACATGGAACGTTTTGTAGAATCGCCCGACGATAAGCGTATTTGTGCAGACAGCCTTCTTTCTGTCATTGGCAGTCAAATCGTTTGATTGACAACTCAATTTGGCTACTCGTACTTATTATGGTTACATTAAAATGGTGGTAACAATAAATCACAAACATGTGGGAGTGATATAACTCAAACATACTCACCATTTTCATCAACATCAACATCGACATCTGCGCTTTCGAAATTTCGGTGTGCACGAACAAATAGTTTGTATACAACTTCCTACTTCTTAATCAGAAAGCAGATACAAGTTTTTTTTTAATTTCAAGAGTTTCTTCTTTAGAAAATTTAAGAGTCGAAACTAAGAACTCACTTTACTCAAAGTTTTAACATTGCAACAAAACAATAGAAAAACTCAGATGCACCCTTTCGAAGATACTTGTCGCCATCCAGTGAGTTTTACAGCTCCGTCTCACGCTCAATTCTCACGGGAATGCTCTGTATCATTGAGAGACTTGAGAAGCAGATGTCGTGACATTTTCGCACACGTGAAATGTGATAGGCAGATGTCGCCGCTGTTTTTCATTTAACTCATACGGCGAAAGGCTAAGCAACGACATCTATTTTTGAAAAAGTAGGTTTATTAAAGGCAGCGTTGTCAAACTAAATAGAAGTAATTAACAAATTATCTGGCTCACAAACTGAACCAGACTTCTATCTGGATTTATCTGGCTCAAATCGTTGTTGTTGCATTTACATGCAAAATTATTTATCTGGGTCAGGATTTTGCCACCGGATGATGGCATCTGACATACATTAATAAACAAATTGTTGCAATGTCTATAAGATTGGGTTGAAAAAAGTGCAGAGTGTCACTCTTTAGCTTGAACCCAATCACATCTACTCACAAATTGCCATCAAAATTCTCATGATTGGTATGACGTGGAAACACGTTATAAGTAGGATACATATTGGGTGTTTCGGGGTGGATTCTGGATAAGTAAGAGTTTGACTTGTTACAATATCCAGATCTAAGTTGAGCTAGAGTGGTATTGAAATCTGGCGAATTTTTGTGGATGTCACTGAAAGCTTTTTCATGTTCCTTTTCTGCATACGGCTTCTTAAGTGGCGGAATCTTTCATAGTACTTACGGAGACAACTTCTTGAGTTTCTTGGAGGCGAGGCCTCCCCTTCTGTTGGGAAAGGGAGCTTTGTTGAGAGTTTTTCGATCAAATAACAAGTTGTGCTAGTTTTCAACGCAAACGTGAAACCTGTAAGTTTTTCTTAAATTCGACAATATGTATTGTGACGAATATTAGTATCACTATGCGATACTACCACCACTAAGCCGATAGTAGGCAGTATGTACGTAAACAAATCAATCATCATGTACACACAAGGCAGCAGAGAGATACTCACCATTAGCGGAAGTAGTACTCACATATACACACGCATATGGCTATGCGAGAGACTATAAACTACAAATATACATGTACATAAATGGTTGATAACCAGGCGTACAGTTCGCGAAGCTACTAGACCTTAGTAGAAATGGGTGAACGAGGAGTATAAAAGCATCGAAAGCTGAGTAGTCAGTAATCAGTTTGATTTAAACACACTATCAGTTGCGAAGTTAAGTTTAATCGTGAAGTATAATTGTACTACTCCCAACCTAGTCTAATAAAGACCGATTTGAAATACAGAATATTTGAGTTATTTATTCGACAATTCGAACATTTGTAAAAGGTTGGAAATAAGCGGAATTTCCTGAAATTCGTTAAAGTATTTTGAAACAGAGGCTAGTAAATCATTTAAAAAAAAAAAAAGAACAGATAGGAGAAAAAAGGAAATATCAGAAATCAAAACCGAAATCGGAACCAGAAACTTATATAGAACCGAACGGCGTGCTATCAATTTTTTGGGGAAGTGTTAATATTTTTTTTATCGATAACAATTTTATTAACAGGCTATCGGTTTTTAATCACCGGGTTATCGATTTTCCATCGACGAGTTTTTTGTTCGGAAATGGGCCCTATCGGCTTGTTATCGGTTTGTTATCTACAGCAGCCTTATCCACGACAAACAAAAAAAAAACAAAGCGTTACATATCTCCAAGGAGATTTGGGCCGATCTTCTCGTAACTTTTTTAATTTTTCCTACAAATTAGACTGAGCGCGCTACTATCATAGCAAGGCTGCCACCGCATAAATCGATGAAAAGCTGATTAAAAGCCAAAACCATGGCTTAAACATACCATTAGCTTGACGCGAATGTTGTTATCGATAACAAGCAGATAACTAAAGGGATAACTTTTCGATACTGTCGTTACCGATAAAAAGCTGGTGGAGATTTTAAAAACTCCCAAAATTATATAAAAATTACCCAAAATAGTTTAGAAATGGTTCCGAAATAGTTTCGAAAACCATACAAAAAAAAAAAAAATATCGAAACAAAACGCAGTTATCGGAACCTATTCCGAAGTATAATCTGTATCATTGCGAGAATATTTTGATTTGATACGGAATGATACCAAAGTTATTCCAAAAAGATTACAAACGATTACAAAATTATTCTGAAAAAATCCCCTACTGATAATTCAATGTCGAATTATTTCTAATATTTTGATTGTACGTTAGGATAGGCTGGGTTTGGTTAAGAGGGTGTTCGTGGAATTTTCCCACACTTGCACTGGGTCATTTTTTTCCATTGTTAACGCTCTCAATAAGTGCCGGGTGGCAGCACATTCACCCAACCAGATTACTTACTAGTGGTCCTGAAAAACCCATTTGCTATTTCTGAAGATCAACCTCTGTTATGAACCTTAGTAGAAGTGAAAGATCCACTTTCACAACCTCTGCCAGACTATCGAAAACCCGTGTGTCTGATCCTTTTTGTTTATATTCCTCCACACCGGCAAGTAAAGTAATGAATCGACTCTTCTTCCTACGTCAGAGCATTGGTACAATAGCGCAATTACCTGTAATGACACTCATAGTATTCTCAGACTTGATTAGCGTACGAAGGAGGCTAGTGGCTTTTCTATCCAAACATGACCGTAGGTACCCTGGAACTTAGCAATGATCCCATTGGTTCACAGTAAGTTCGTTGCCCTAATATCATATTCCTCGATTTTGTTCAGGAGATAACCCAGGTGGTCGTACGGAGCCGTCCGCCTCGCCTGTGTTTTTTCGGATAGGTAGGTATGTCGAATTGTTTTGTGTTAAATAGCACCCGTCTGCAAGACTTAGTTCTTTTTAATATGCTTAAATTTGCATAGAAATTTCACTTCGAAAATGTTTTATGAAAATATTAAATAAATAAATAGAACAAATTAAATATGCCTAACAGCAACAGCCGTCATGAATTGAATGAGGAGGACCATTTGAAACAGGCAAAAACGTAATGATAAACAAATTCCATAAACAAGATAGGAACAACAATTCATTTGTAACACATGTTGCTAAATGTCAAAATGATTTTTAAAAAGGGTAAACAAGGATATTGTTAACCATAAAAAACATAATTTTTTTATCATGTATTTACCTTCAACAAATCCAATAAATAATATCTACACACACATAATGAGACTATTGGGAATGCTAGCACACAAAGAGGAGTGTACAAGAGTTGCCATATCTATAAAAAGATATCATGAATGAGGGGCAAATTGCTATAAATTGTCAAATTATGTTTTTCTATCGCGCAAGTTCGTCTTAATTTTTATTTTTTTTCGTTTTGTGAACCTTTTTTGCTAGCACTCTTTTTCCACATCCATCTTTTTCCATTCCATTGTATCTTGCTTCTTTCATAAGATGATACCAGTAAATGTAAGCGGAGCATAACGAAGAGTTTGATGGGAGCGAATGTTGTTGTTGATTGTGTGTGGTGATTTATGGCGCTTGGCAGCAAAATTGCAATTCTCACAGCCGTTAGAGTATGAATGTGTTCGGTGCTGCATGTGTTTGTATGTGTAAGCACGTCTTGTTTCATCGTAATCCAATAAACAAAGGAACAAAAATTCTCAATAATAATCGGAGAAAACTTGAGTTTCCAGTTTGATTTTTTGCGTTGTGTGCCATTTTACACTAAACACTAACTCCAAAACTCTTCTCGCACTTTAGTTTTCAACTTTTTTACAATTTGAAAAACATTTGAAAAAATGGTTTCGATCAAAAGTCGAACTATGACAAAATTTTATTTTGTGTCATCTTTGTCTATGATGTTCGCAATAAAAGAAGAAGATTGTCAGAAATAAATGTAAATTTTTGAGAGTCCTCTGTTGTTTGTTTTGCATTCCGGTTATCAAAGACCCGGGCCAGGCATCTAACGGGCGCCATTTCGGTGTAAATCACCTTTGAACCGATCGCTGCTGTTTTAGTATGTAGTGGCTGTCCAGTTCAAAAAAATTCGCGCGGACAATGAATTTGATGATACCTTCTACAGAGCACAAAACTACTCCCTGAATTTTCGGCAGAATTGAACTGCTCATTGCTATAAAACAAGTCAGAGCTAGGACTGGGAATTCACAGGTAGTGCCCGACAGTTTCTTTTCTGCCTTCCTCTCCGCAGCTCCTGCAAATGCTGTTGAAAGGGATCATCATTTTCTCAACATACAGGCCAAACGGCTAGTGTCTTCTGATTGTGGCAGTGCTCTTATATATTTCTTTCCTCGACCTACGTATTAAGTCCTCGGTTCTTCTGCTAGTAATGTGAGCTATCGATGTTTCGCGATAACTGACACCAATTGGGAGCACCAAGGGAGGTCAAGTCTTTCTACTCCTGCTTCCCCCAACTCAGTGAAGAACTCCCCCTTCCTCTGCTTTCGAACTGCGGTATCGACTGAAATACTTTCTTGGCCGGCTTGATCGCAAAACATTATCCAGCCAGCGAAGGCTTTAGGACTTTATCTGCTGCACTATCTTCATATTTCCTTCGATACTCGTCGACGGCATCACAGCTAGAACCATAAGGATTCCAGAGAACTTTTCTCTCCAACACTCTAGGAACCATTTAATTATCTCTCGACACCTTCCATGATTCCGAGCCATACATGTTTTGATGAGCGACTTGTAAAGCGTGATTTTTGTTCGTTGAGAGAGAACTTTTTTGCTGTTAAAGCTGGTTCCCCAATTAGTATTTCTATTCCTTCATAGTCTCGTATTTATATCCATCAGTAGTCACGTGGCTACCAAGGCGCGAAGACGCCGGTTTTTTCTTGGGTTACAGCAAATTCTTTGTCTTGTCCAAATTTACCGCAAGACCAACTTTTTTGCCTCTTTATCTAGCCTAAAGAAAGCAGAACTCACGGCTCGTTGCTAAAACCAATAATATCAATATCATCAGCATACGCCAGTAAAGATACGCTCTTATAGTACTTTGTACCATTATAGCTTAGTTAAGCTGCTAGAATTATCTTTTACAGAATTTTGGTAAAGAAATCACATGAAAGGTAGTCGCCTTGTCTGAGGGCTTCGCTCGTTTGGTCATGGTTTAGTTCTGCTGTTAGAATTATCTTATCCAGCATTATGTTAAGGAAATCGCCGGTAAGGGAGTCACATTTTCTGAGGTTCGTTTGGTTTCATATGACTCGGGGAGGCCGTTCCCAATCCATACAGAGCTGAGGTGTTGATCAACGTCATTTGGCAGGGCCAAATTTTGCATGGGACTTAAATTCGATAAAAAGGGTAGTGAGTGTCGTATCTCTTATCGTGTGTCTTCTCCAGGGTCTGCCTCATCGTGAAGATCTGGTCGATTGTAGATTTACCTGGGTTGAAGCCGCACTGATAAGTTTCAATCAGTTCGTTGACTATGGGATTCAGCCTTTCGCATATCACGCTAGATGGAACCTGAACACGCGACATTAATTAGGCTGACTTTGCGGTAATTGGCGTGGTTTGCCGAATCGCCTTTCTTGTGGATTAGGCAGAGCATATTTAAATTTCAATCTAGGGGCATGCGCTAATCCGACCATATTTTGCACAGTAGTTGATGCATGCTCTTTCCCATCTCTTCGTCTCCACGTTTGGACAGCTCGCCGGGCATTCCGTCATTACCTGGCGCCTTGTAAACAGCCGGGATATTTTCATGCTCACTTCGTCAAAGTCGGTCACTGGAACGTGTTTTTCATGATCAGATCATCAAGACATACTCATTTTTGTGCCATCAAACATCATGTTCCGATATTGAGCCATTATTTCGGAATACGTTTGATTTTGATTCCGTTTGGTCTCAGTTATATTTGAGAAAACGAAATTTCTCAATTTGAGAAGAAGTGAAACTCTTTTAATAAAAATAAGAGCACATTTTTGAGAAACTTATCAACGGGCAGCTGAGATACATTTGAAAACTAATATTTTTAATATGTAAATAAATTCAATTCTCAAATACATCTCAAATTTTAATTGAACAAAAAATGTTTACTGGGTATAAACGCTCCTACTTTGGAAAACAGATGATATAAGGCGGCAAAGGGCAAAGAAAAAAATGCTGCACTACTTTTTTATGGCAAAATTTTTTCATCCATATTTTTACATTTATTTTCTATCTTGTATGAATGTATTTATGTAGTACATAAGAGTTTTCACATCCTCAAAATTACGGCCTGCAATTTGTTTCTAACTTTTTTCTATCGCGGATTACTCCATGTGTCTATTAGGAATTAAGTAACGGTAGTGTGATTTATAGGTGGTAAGAGATGGCAATGTGTGTTACAAATAAATATGTATATACATAATCTATGTTACTTGGAGATACCACGCACTTCTCTTTCAGTTGTGTTTCTGTGCCTATAGATAAATGCAACCACCTATGGCATATATAGCTGTGAGCACGAAAAAAACTGTGGAAATTTTAATAAAATTTCATCAAATTAAAATCTTTTTTTTTATTTTCGATGATTTATGAAATAACTTCTAGGAATTTTGTAACTAAAACTACATATCTAAACCAATCTCAAAAACGTGTTCGCAAAAATTCCTGAGTTCGTCAAAATTTTACGAAAATATCGAACTTCTTTTTAAGAGTCCTCGAAACTTGTTTGGGTACGCAGTTTTGTAGCCCATCCAATTACGCCTTACAAAGTAAAAGTTATAGGTTTCTCGAAATTTTGATTTTTAACAATCTTTATTCCAAAAGTTTTCTTTTTTCTTGAAGAAAATCTGAAACACCCTTTGCAAAGAAAAAACATCAAAACTCAACGAAAATTAATAGAAACCTTTTACTTATACATTATAAGACCAAAATTCATTGTGCAAAAAAACTGCATACTCAAAAATGTTTGGAAAGCTTTAAAAAAAATTAAGACATTTTTGTAAGATTTTTCTAAATTTTTGAGATTGGTTTGCATGGTATCAAATAAGTTATTTCTTAATGTATCGAAAATTAAAAAAAAAAAAAATAAATTGACGAAATTTGATAAAACTTTCCACTGCTATTATGCTGTTCGTAGCTGTATATTTAAAATTTTTTTATGTTGCAATACATTTTCCTTGAAACGCTATTCGATAATAACTGATGGACGATTCATCTTTCCTTTGTAAAAAATATGTCAACGCAATGTGAGTGCTAAGTCAAAGTCTTTAGCTTTTAAAATAAAAAAAAAGTTTGGAAATCTAAGGTCAGCTGAAATAAATAAATAGCACAGCTCATAATTTGCATGGTAGGCTAGACACAGTTCATTGTTTGGGTGGAAAACAATACAATACTAACACATTAAGCTTACTAGCGCCGAATTTTCAATAACAAAAAAAACAAGTAAGGAATGTTAAGTTCGGGTGTAACCGAACATTACATACTCAGTTGACAACATAAGGGAAAATAACCATGTAGGAAAATGAACCGAAGGAAACCCTGGAATGTGTTTATATGACATGTGTATCAAATGAAAGGCATTAAAGAGTATTTTATGAGCGAGTGACCATAGTTCTATAGGTGGACGCCATAGGTGGATCAGGGTTGACTCTAGAATGCGTTTGTACGATATGGGTATCAAATGAAAGGTGTTAATGAGTATTTTAAAAGGGAGTAATCCTTAGTTCCATAGGTGGACGCCGTTTCGAGATATTGCCACAAAAGGTGGACCAGGGGTGACCCTAGAATTTTTTTGTACAATATGGGCATCAAACGACTGGTGTTAATGAGTATTTTAAAAGGGAGTGGGCCTTAGTTCTATAGGTGGATGCCGTTTCGAAATATCGCCATAAAGGTGGACCAGGGGTGACTCTAGAATGTGTTTGTACGATATGGGTATCAAAATAAAGGTATTAATGAGGGTTTTAAAAGGTAGTGGTGGTTGTTATATAGGTGGTCGCCTTTTCGAGATATCGCCTTAAAGGTGGACCAGGGGTGACTCTAGAATGCGTTTGTACGATATGGGTATCAAATGAAAGGTGTTAATGAGTATTCTAAAAGGGAGTAATCCTTAGTTCCATAGGTGGACGCCGTTTCGAGATATCGCCACAAAGGTGGGCCAGGGGTGACTCTAGAATTCGTTTGTGCAATATGGGTATCAAACGAAAGGAGTTAATGAGTATTTTAAAAGGGAGTGGGCCTTAGTTCTATAGGTGGACGCCTTTTCAAGGTATCGCAATAAAGGTGGACCAGGGGTGACTCTAGACTTTGTTTGTACGATATGGGTATCAAATGAAAGTTGCTAATGAGTATTTTTAAAAGGGAGTGGGCCTTCGTTCTATAGGTGTTCGCCTTTTCGAAATATCGGCATAAAGGTGGACCAGGGGTGACTTTAGAATATGTTTGTACGATATGGGTATCAAATGAAAGGTGTTAATGAGTATTTTAAAAGGGCGTGGGGCTTAGTTCTATAGGTGGACGCCTTTTCGAGATATCGCCATAGAGGTGGATCAGGGGTGACTCTAGAATGAGTTTATCCGATATAGGTATAAAATTAAAGGTATTAGTGAGAGTTTTAAAAGGGAGTGGTGGTAGTTGTATATTGTATAATTACCTTACCATGTTTCATCCTTTTTTTTCGTATTTGGTATAGAATTATGGAATTTTTTTCATTTTTCGTAATTTTCGATATCGAAAAAGTGGGCGTGGTCATAGTCGGATTTCGTTCGTTTTTCATACCAAGATAAAGTGTGTTCAAGTAAGCACGTGAACTTAGTTCATTAAAGATATGTCGATTTTTGCTCAATTTATCGTGTTAACGGCCATGTGGAAGGACAGACGGACGACTGTGTATAAAAACTGGGCGTGGCATCAACCGATTTCGCCCATTTTCACAGAAAACAGTTAAAGTCATAAAATCTATGCCCCCACCAAATTTCAAAAGGATTGGTTAATTTTTGTTCGACTTATGGCGTTAAAAGTTTCCTAGACAAATTAAATGAAAAAGGGCGGAGCCACGCCCATTTTGAAATTTTCTTTTATTTTTGTATTTTGTTGCACCATATCATTACTGGAGTTGAATGTTGACATAATTTACTTATATACTGTAAAGATATTAAATTTTTTGTTAAAATTTTACTTTAAAAAAAAGAATTTTTTTAAAAGTGGGCGTGGCCCTTCTCCGATTTTGCTAATTTTTATTAATCGTACATATAGTAATAGGAGTAACGTTCCTGCCAAATTTCATCATGATATCTTCAACGACTGCCAAATTACAGCTTGCAAAAGTTTTAAATTACCTTCTTTTAAAAGTGGGTGGTGCCAGGCCCATTGTCCAAAATTTTACTAATTTTCTATCTTTTGTCATAAGTTCAACCCATCTACCATGTTTCGTCGCTTTATCTGTCTTTTGTAATGAATTATCGCACTTTTTCGGTTTTTCGAAATTTTCGATATCGAAAAAGTGGGCGTGGTTATAGTCCGATATCGTTCATTTTAAATAGCGATCTGAGATGAGTGCTCAGGAACCTACATACCAAATTTCATCAAGATACCTCAAAATTTACTCAAGTTATCGTGTTAATGGACGGACGGACGGACGGACATGGCTCAATCAAATTTTTTTTCGATCCTGATTATTTTGATATATGGAAGTCTATATCTATCTCGATTCCTTTATATATGTACAACCAACCGTTATCCAATCAAACTTAATATACTCTGTGAGCTCTGCTCAACTGAGTATAAACAAGTAAGGAAGGTTAAGTTCGGGTGTAACCGAACATTACATACTCAGTTGAGAGCTATGGTGACAACATAAGGGAAAATAACCATGTAGGAAAATGAACCGAGGGAAACCCTGGAATGCGTTTGTATGACATGTGTATCAAATGAAAGGCATTAAAGAGTATTTTATGAGGGAGTGGGCCATAGTTCTATAGGTGGACGCCATTTAGGGATATCGCCATAAAATTGGATCAGGTTGACTCTAGAATGCGCTTGTACGATATGTGTATCAAATGAAAGGTGTTAATGAGTATTTTAAAAGGGAGTAATCCTTAGTTCCATAGGTGGACGCCGTTTCGAGATATCGCCATAAAGGTGGACCAGGGGTGACCCTAGGATTTGTTTGTACAATATGGGTATCAAAAGAAAGGTGCTAATGAGTATTTTAAAAGGGAGTGATGCTTAGTTCCAGAGGTGGACACCGTTTCGAGATATCGCCATAAAGGTGGACCAGGTGTGACCCTAGAATTTGTTTGTACAATATGGGTATCAAAAGAAAGGTGTTAACGAGTATTTTAAAAGGGAGTAATCCTTAGTTCCATAGGTGGACGCCGTTTCGAGATACCGCCATAAAGGTGGACCAGGGGTGACCCTAGGATTTGTTTGTACAATATGGGTATCAAATGAAAGGTGTTAATGAGTATTTTAAAAGGGAGTGATGCTTAGTACCACAGGTGGACGCCGTTTCGAGATATCGCCATAAAGGTGGACCAGGTGTGACCCTAGAATGCGTTCGTACAATATGGGTATCAAACGAAAGATGTTAATGAGTATTTTAAAAGGGAGTAATCCTTAGTTCCATAGGTGGACGCCGTTTCGAGATATCGCCATAAAGGTGGACCAGGGGTGACCCTAGGATTTGATTGTACAATATGGGTATCAAAAGAAAGGTGCTAATGAGTATTTTAAAAGGGAGTGATACTTAGTTCCAGAGGTGGACACCGTTTCGAGATATCGCCATAAAGGTGGACCAGGTGTGGCCCTAGGATTTGTTTGTACAATATGGGTATCAAAAGAAAGGTGCTAATGAGTATTTTAAAAGGGAGTGATGCTTAGTTCCAGAGGTGGACACCGTTTCGAGATATCGCCATAAAGGTGGACCAGGTGTGACCCTAGAATTTGTTTGTACAATATGGGTATCAAAAGAAAGGTGTTAACGAGTATTTTAAAAGGGAGTAATCCTTAGTTCCATAGGTGGACGCCGTTTCGAGATATCGCCATAAAGGTGGACCAGGGGTGACCCTAAGATTTGTTTGTACAATATGGGTATCAAAAGAAAGGTGCTAATGAGTATTTTAAAAGGGAGTGATGCTTAGTTCCAGAGGTGGACACCGTTTCGAGATATCGCCATAAAGGTGGACCAGGGGTGACCCTAGGATTTGTTTGTACAATATGGGTATCAAAAGAAAGGTGCTAATGAGTATTTTAAAAGGGAGTGATGCTTAGTTCCAGAGGTGGACACCGTTTCGAGATATCGCCATAAAGGTGGACCAGGTGTGACCCTAGAATTTGTTTGTACAATATGGGTATCAAAAGAAAGGTGTTAACGAGTATTTTAAAAGGGAGTAATCCTTAGTTCCATAGGTGGACGCCGTTTCGAGATACCGCCATAAAGGTGGACCAGGTGTGACCCTAGAATTTGTTTGTACAATATGGGTATCAAAAGAAAGGTGTTAACGAGTATTTTAAAAGGGAGTAATCCTTAGTTCCATAGGTGGACGCCGTTTCGAGATATCGCCATAAAGGTGGACCAGGGGTGACCCTAGGATTTGTTTGTACAATATGGGTATCAAAAGAAAGGTGCTAATGAGTATTTTAAAAGGGAGTGATGCTTAGTTCCAGAGGTGGACACCGTTTCGAGATATCGCCATAAAGGTGGACCAGGTGTGACCCTAGGATTTGTTTGTACAATATGGGTATCAAAAGAAAGGTGTTAATGAGTATTTTAAAAGGGAGTAATCCTTAGTTCCATAGGTGGACGCCGTTTCGAGATATCGCCATAAAGGTGGACCAGGGGTGACCCTAGAATTTGTTTGTACAATATGGGTATCAAAAGAAAGGTGTTAATGAGTATTTTAAAAGCGAGTGATGCTTAGTTCCACAGGTGGACGCCGTTTCGAGATATCGCCATAAAGATGGACCAGGTGTGACCCTAGAATTTGCTTGTAAGATATGGGTATCAAATTAAAGGTATTAAGGGTGGTTTTAAAAGGGAGTGGTGGTAGTTGTATAGGTGGTCGACTTTTCGAGATATCGCCATAAAGTTGGACCAGGGGTGACTCTAGAATGCGTTTGTACGATATGGGTATCAAATGAAAGGCTTTAATGAGTATTTTAAAAGGGAGTAATCCTTAGTTCCACAGGTAGACGCCGTTTCGAGATATCGCCACAAAGGTGGACCAGGTGTGACCCTAGAATTTGTTTGTACAATATTGGTATCAAATTAAAGGTATTAATGAGGGTTTTAAAAGGGAGAGGTGGTAGTTGTATAGGTGTTCGCCTTTTCGAGATATCGCCATAAAGGTGGACCAGGGGTGACTCTAGGACGCGTTTGTACGATATGGGTATCAAATGAAAGATGTTAATGAGCATTTTAAAAGGAAGTGATGCTTAGTTCCACAGGTGGACGCAGTTTCGAGATATCGCCATAAAGGTGGACCAGGTGTGACCCTAGAATGCGTTTGTACAATATGGGTATCAAACGAAAGATGTTAATGAGTATTTTAAAAGGGAGTAATCCTTAGTTCCATAGGTGGACGCCGTTTCGAGATATCGCCATAAAGGTGGACCAGGGGTGACCCTAGAATTTGTTTGTACAATATGGGTATCAAAAGAAAGGTGCTAATGAGTATTTTAAAATGGAGTGATGCTTAGTTCCAGAGGTGGACACCGTTTCGAGATATCGCCATAAAGGTGGACCAGGTGTGACCCTAGAATTTGTTTGTACGATATGGATATCAAATTAAAGGTATTAATGAGGGTTTTAAAAGGGAGAGGTGGTAGTTGTATAGGTGGTCGCCTTTTCGAGATATCGCCATAAAGGTGGACCAGGGTGACTCTAGAATGCGTTTGTACGATATGGGTATCAAATGAAAGGTGTTAATGAGTATTTTAAAAGGGAGTTATCCTTAGTTCCATAGGTGGACGCAGTTTCGAGATATCGCCATAAAGGTGGACCAGGGGTGACCCTAGAATTTGTTTGTACAATATGGGTATCAAAAGAAAGGTGTTAATGAGTATTTTAAAAGGGAGTAATCCTTAATTCCATAGGTGGACGCCGTTTCGAGATATCGCCACAAAGGTGGACCAGGGGTGTCCCTAGAATTTGTTTGTACAATATGGGCATCAAACGAATGGTGTTAATGAGTATTTTAAAAGGGAGTGGGCCTTAGTTCTATAGGTGGACGCCGTTTCGAAATATCGCCATAAAGGTGGACCAGGGGTGACTCTAGAATGTGTTTGTACGATATGGGTATCAAATTAAAGGTATTAATGAGGGTTTTAAAAGGGAGTGGTGGTTGTTGTATAGGTGGTCGCCTTTTCGAGATATCGCCATAAAGGTGGACCAGGGGTGACTCTAGAATGCGTTTGTACGATATGGGTATCAAATGAAAGGTGTTAAAGAGTATTTTATGAGGGAGTGGGCCATAGTTCTATAGGTGGACGCCATTTAGGGATATAACCATAAAGGTGGATCAGGGTTGACTCTAGAATGCGTTTGTACGATATGGGTATCAAATGAAAGGTGTAAATGAGTATTTTAAAAGGGAGTAATCCTTAGTTCCATAGGTGGACGCCGTTTGAGATACCGCCATAAAGGTGGACTAGGGGTGACCCTAGAATTTGTTTGTACAAATGGGTATCAAAAGAAAGGTGTTAATGAGTATTTTAAAAGGGAGTAATCCTTAGTTCCATAGGTGGACGCCGTTTCGAGATATCGCCATAAAGGTGGACCAGGGGTGACCCTAGAATTTGTTTGTACAATATGAGTATCAAAAGAAAGGTGTTAATGAGTATTTTAAAAGGGAGTGGGCCTTAGTTCTATAGGTGGACGCCGTTTCGAAATATCGCCATAAAGGTGGACCAGGGGTGACTCTAGAATGTGTTTGTACGATATGGGTATCAAATTAAAGGTATTAATGAGAGTTTTAAAAGGGAGTGGTGGTAGTTGTATATGTGAAGGCGTTTTCCAGATCGCGACCAAAATGTGGACCAGGGTGACACAGAACATCATCTGTTGGATACCGCTAATTTATTTATATATGTAATACCTGCCAAGATTTTAAGGGTTTTTTATTTCGCCCTGCAGAACTTTTTCATTTTCTTCTACTTAATATGGTAGGTGTCACAACCATTTTATAAAGTTTTTTCTAAAGTTATATTTCGTGTCAATAAACCAATCCAATTACCTCACCATGTTTCATCCCTTTTTTCGTATTTGGTATAGAATTATGGCATTTTTTTCATTTTTCGTAATTTTCGATATCGAAAAAGTGGGCGTGGTCATTATCGGATTTCGTTCATTTTTCATACCAAAATAAAGTGAGTTCAAGTAAGTACGTGAACTAAGTTCATTAAAGATATGTCTATTTTTGATCAAGTTATCGTGTTAACGGCTATGCGGAAGGACAGACGAAAGACTGTGTATAAAAACTGGGCGTGGCATAAACCGATTTCGCCCGTTTTCACAGAGAACAGTTATCATCATAAAATCTATGCCCCTACCAAATTTCAAAAGGATTGGTTAATTTTTGTTCGACTTATGGCGTTAAAAGTATCCTAGACAAATTAAATGAAAAAGGGCGGAGCCACGCCCATTTTGAAATTTTCTTTTATTTTTGTATTTTGTTGCACCATGTCATTACTGGAGTTGAATGTTGACATAATTTTCTTATATACTGTAAAGATATTAAAATTTTTGTTAAAATTTTACTTTAAAAAAAAATTTTTTTTAAAAGTGGGCGTGGTCCTTGTCCGATTTTGCTAATTTTTATTAGGCGTACATATAGTAATAGGAGTAACGTCCCTGCCAAATTTCACCATGATATCTTCAACGACTGACAAATTACAGCTTGCAAAACTTATAAATTACCTTCTATTAAAAGTGGGCGGTGCCACACCCATTGTCCAAAATTTTACTAATTTTCTATTCTGCGTCATAAATTCAACTCATCCACCAAGTTTCGTCGCTTTATCTGTCTTTGGTAATGAATTATCGCACTTTTTCGGTTTTACGAAATTTTCGATATCGAAAAAGTGGGCGTGGTTATAGTCCGATATCGTTCATTTTAAATAGCGATCTGAGATGAGTGCTCAGGTACCTATATACGAAATTTCATCAAGATACCTCAAAATTTACTCAAGTTATCGTGTTAACGGGCGGACGGACGGACGGACATGGCTCAATCAAATTTTTTTTCGATCCTGATTATTTTGATATATGGAAGTCTATATCTATCTCGATTCCTTTATATATGTACAACCAACCGTTATCCAATCAAACTTAATATACTCTGTGAGCTCTGCTCAACTGAGTATAAAAATATGAGAGTTGCGGAGGATAAAGAATGCCACTCACACAAATATTCAGTTTGTGGTAATAAAATAACAACAAATACTAACTTCCCAAGCCTAAATAACCCAGCTGTCTGCGCTCAGTCACCGTGGTGTGATGGTAGCGTGCTCCGCCTGTCACACCGTATGCCCTGGGTTCAACTCCCGGGAAAAGCAACATCAAAATTTTAGAAATAAGGTTTTTCAATTAGAAGAAAATTTTTCTAAGCGGGGTCGCCCCTCGGCAGTGACTGGCAAGTGCTCCGGGTGTATTTCTGCCATGAAAAGCTCTCAGTGAAAACTCATCTGCCTTGCAGATGCCGTTCGGAGTCGGCATAAAACATGTAGGTCCCGTCCGGCCAATTTGTAGGTAAAATCAGGAGGAGCACGACGCAAATTGGAAGAGAAGCTCGGCCTTAGATCTCTTCGGAGGTTATCGCGCCTTACATTTATTTTTTTTATGTCTGCGCTCATAATTATGAGCATGTTACGATTACGTTTAAAGAAACATTTAACGAACATGAAATGATATAAACTGTGGAACACACCACGTGCACATATGCAGAAAAGTCTTACGTAAAATGCTAAAATGAGGAGAAGGCTCTAATCCGAAAAATCGATTGTATGGAGGTATATGCTATGGTGTTCGAATCCGGTGGGTTCCAACAAATATTTTAAAGGACACTCTAATATATTCTTACTTTCCTAATTAGCGCTTACTCGTTTGAACATTTATGGCCGTCGAACAAGGTGCCCCAGTCGCTTCTTCCGTGGCTTAGCTGTCGCCAAATGGTCACAACAAGCGAATTGAAATCGTTTTTCACCTGGCCCTTCCAACAGAGGAGGACCGCCTTCTTCCTCTGTATTCATAGGCGGGTTCCAATAAAAATACTTTATTTCTCGGAGCGTCATTTTCGCATTCGCATAACATCGCCTATCCAGCGTAGCCGCCGCGTTTAAATTCGCTAAACTATGTTGATGTCTGCGTAAAGTAGGTACAGCTCATTTCGTTACTTGCCGTCGCCAACGCATAGAGGTCCATAAATCTGTCGAATAAGTTTTCTCACGAACTCTCTAGAGTCACTTCATCTGATGTTGTCATGATCCTTGCTTATGCGCTATATACCAGGACGGCTACGGCTTGTGACTTGTAGATCACGATTTTTATTTTCCGATAGAGGAATTTACTTTTCTGCAGCTTATAATGCTTTTTCCAGCATCAAATTAAAGAAATCGCACCATAGGTGGTCACAATATCTGCTACCTCGGAAAGATCCTTGGCAATCTAAATTGAGCGAATGGCGTTGCTCTACGTCATTTTGCAAAGCCGTTTAAGTTTCGAGGGGAAGCCAAATTCTGATCCTTTTCGTGCAGTCGAGGGCGGCTTTAAAATCGAAAAAGATGTGATGTGTGTCGAAGATTTGGCCCAAAATGAAAATTTGGTCGATGGTAAATTTACCAGGTCTGAAACCGCATTGATAAGTTGAAATCAGCCGATTCACGGTCACCCGTGATAGACCAGAAACACGTAAATCTTTTGTCATGCTATGGATTTCCGGAATTCCGAGGAAAATCTATTAAGGACTTCAGCCCGTTTTTTCTATCTCATTTCTAATTTCTTTAACCTCAAACCAGGCGGCCAAAGTGGTGTGATGGTAGCGTGCTCCGCCTACCACACCGTATGCCCTGGGTTCACACCCCGGGCAAAGCAACATCAAAAAAATTTTAGAAATAAAGTTTCTCAATTAGAAGAAAATTTTTCTAAGCGGGGTCGCCCCTCGGCAGTGTTTGGCAAGCGCTCCGAATGTATCTCTGCCATGAAACGCTCTCAGTGAAAACTCATCTGCCTTGCAGATGCCGTTCGGAGTCGGCATAAAACATGTAGGTCCCGACCGGCCAATTTGTAGGGAGAATCAAGAAGAGCACGACGCAAATTGGAAGAGAAGCTCGGCCTAAAATCTCTTCAAAAAAAATAAAACAACCTAACTAAAAATGTGTGAAAACCTTAAAACATATTGAACTTTTGGTCAAAAAATTACCACAGACCAATTCTTCAATATCCTTAGAAGCTCCACCAAAAGTTTGATTGACCAATCGGCGATGGACTCTGAAATTTCGTCGTTTTAAAAATATCTGAAGTTACATGATTTATTAAAGCACAAAAAATTTAAATGTAAGAAAAAAATGTTGTGTTATAATTTCATAGAACTTAAGTACAAGTTACGTGGTTTTGTTGTGACATGAAAAATTGTTTTATATGAAAAGCTAAAAACATGTCATTTCCAAGGCGCGTAACTTTACATTTTAGTAAATGAATTCAAAGCTAGAAATCGAAAATGTTGCCCCTTATATATAAAAAAAAACATAAGAGTTTAGGCTATCCAAAAACAAAAATGCCTTTGAAACATATAGATATTTGAGGGAGATATGGACTTCTACGCAAATCTTTAATTTCCCACAATGTTCAAAAAAATAGTTACATACTTTTGTTCTAACACAGTAGCGGTGGTCTTAATCTTTCGTGCAATACATGCGATATTAAGCAGGCTGATTCCGTGATAGTTGGCGCAGTTTGCAGTATCCCCTTTCTTGTACATAGACTGGGAAAGAAAACTTAAATTCCATTCCTCGGGCATGCACTCGTCCATATCGACCATATCGTGCAAAGAAACTGATTCATGCGCCTTACAAAATCACCGCTGTATTTAAATAGCTCTGTAGGCAATCCATCAGCGCCTACGGCCTTGTTGTTTATACTCAGTTGAGCAGAGATCACAGAGTATATTAACTTTGATTGGATAACGGTAGGTTGTACAGGTATAAAGGAATCGAGATAGATATAGACTTCCATATATCAAAATCATCAGTATCGAAAAAAAATTTGATTAAGCCATGTCCGTCCGTCCGTCTGTCCGTTAACACGATAACTTGAGTAAATTTTGAGATATCTTGACGAAATTTGGTATGTAGGTTCCTAGGCGCTCATCTCAGATCACTATTTAAAATGAACGATATCGGACTATAACCACGCCCACTTTTTCGATATCGAAAATTTCGAAAAATCGAAAAATTGCGATAATTCATTACCAAAGAGGGATAAAGCGATGAAACTTGGTAGGTGGATTGAACTTATGACGCAGAATGGAAAATAAGTAAAATTTTGGACAATGGGCGTGGCACCGCCCACTTTTAAAAGAAGGTAATTTAGAAGTTTTTCAAGATGTAATTTGGCAGTCATCGAAGATACCATACTGAAATTTGGCAGGAACATTACTCCTATTACTGTTTGTATGCCTAATAAAAATTAGCAAAATCGGAGAACGACCACGCCCACTTTAAAAAAAATTTTTTTTAAGTGAAATTTTTACTAAAAATTTAATATCTTTACAGTGTACAAGTAAATTATGTCAACATTCAACTCCAGTAATGATATGGTGCAACAAATACAAAAATAAAAGAAAATTTCAAAATGGGCGTGGCTCCGCCCTTTTTCATTGGATTTGTCTAGGATACATTTAATGCCATAAGTCGAACAAAAATCTACCAATCCTTGTGAAATTTGGTAGCGGCTTAGACTTTAGGACGATAACTGTTTTCTGTGAAAAAGAGCGAAATCGGTTGAAGCCACGCCCAGTTTTTATACACAGTCGACCGTATGTCCTTCCGCTCGGCCAATAACACGATAACTTGAGCAAAAATCGATATATCTTTACTAAACTCAGTTCACATAATTACCTGAACTCACTTTCGATTGGTATAAAAAATGGCCGAAATCTGACTATGACCACGCCCACTTTTTCGATATCGAAAATTACGAAAAATGAAAAAAGTGCCATAATTCTATATCAAATACGAAAAAAGGGTTGAAACATGGTAATTGGATTGATTTATTGACGCCAGATATAACTCTAGAAAAAACTTTGTAAAATGGGTGTGACACCTACCATATTAAGTAGAAGAAAATGAAAAAGTTCTACAGGGCGAAATCAAAAGACCTTGGAATCATGGCAAGAATACTGTTCGTGGTATTACATATATAAATAAATTAGCGGTACTCGACAGATGAGGTTCTGGGTCACCCTGGTCCACATTTTGGTCGATATCTCGAAAACGCCTTCACATATAGAACTACCACCACTCCCTTTTAAAATTCTTATTAATACCTTTACTTTGACACCCATATTGTACAAACACATTATAGAGTCACCCCTGGTCCACTTTTATGGCGATATATCGAAAAGCCGTCCACCTATAGAACTAAGGCCCACTCCCTTTTAAAATACTCGTTAACACCTTTCATTTGATACCCACATCGTAAAAAAATTCTAAAGTCACCCCTGGTCCGCCTTTATGGCGATATCTCGAAAAGGCGTCCACCCATAGAACTAAGGCCCACCCACTTTTAAAATACTCATTAACACCTTTCATTTGATACCCGTATCGTACAAATTAATTCTAGGGTAACCCCTGGTCCACCTTTATGGCAATATCTCGAAGAGGCGTCCACCCATAGAACTAAGGCCCACTACCTTTTAAAATACTCATTAACACCTTTCATTTGATACCCATATCGTACAAAAAATTCTAGAGTCAGCCCTGGTCCACCTTTATGGCGATATCCCGAAAAGGCGTCCACTTATAGAACTAAGGCCCACTCCCTTTTAAAATACTCATTATCACCTTTCATTTGATACCCATATCGTACAAACAAATTCCGCAGTCACCCCTGGTCCACCTTTATGGCGATATCTCGAAAAGGCGTCCACCTATAGAACTAAGCCCTACTCCCTTTTAAAATACCCTTTAGCACCTTTCATTTGATACCCATATCGTGCAAACAAATTCTAGAGACAGCCCTGGTCCACCTTTATGGCGATATCTCGTAAAGGTGTCCACCTATAGAACTATGGCCCACTCCCTCTTAAAATACTCTTTAATACCTGCCATTTGATACGCATGTCATACAAACACATTTCAGGGTTACCCTCGGTTCATTTTCCTACCTGGTGATTTTCCCTTATTTTGTCTCCTTAGCTCTCAACTGAGTATGTAATGTTCGGTTACAACCGAACTTAGCCTTCCTTACTTTTTCATATTTGGTATAGAATTATGGCATTTTTTTCATTTTTCGTAATTTTCGATATCGGAAAATTGCGCGTAGTCATAGTTGGATTTCGGCCATATTTTATACCAAGATAAAGTGATAAGTACGTGAATTAAATTTAGTTAAGTTTAGTTAACGGCCGATCGGAAGGACAGACGGTCGACTGTGTATAAAAACTGGGCGTGGCTTGAACCGATTTCGCCCATTTTCACAGAAAACAGTTATCGTCATAGAATCTAAATTACACAAGGATTGGTAAATTATTGTTCGAATTTCAATGAGGAAATTGGCAAATGTATTTGAGAAGTGGGTAAACATACAGAAACAAACAGACAGATGTACATGGCTAAATCAGCTAGGCTCGTCATTTTGATAATTTCGTTATATTCATATGTGGGTAATCTCACCTCCTTCAAGGACTTACAGTTTTCAAAAATTGGACCCGTTTTCGTGAAAGGAAGAAAAAATTTATAAATTTAAAATAAACGTAGCTAACGCTGCAATCGTAAGATCAAAAGCTTAATGAACTGAAAACGATTGTTTTAAGGTGTTTCGTCCTTATACAAAAATCTTTTGTCAATGCAAAATCTTGGCTTATTTTTTTTTATAGATAGAATTTAAAAACACTACTATACTCTCGTTCGCATGAACAATGCTTCCATAAATAATGGCAATACGTTTTTTTTATGTATTTCCAACATTTTAATTCAATTGAATTCACCCGAAAGTGCTCTTCGTCGCGATTGGAATACGCCAAAGTGGCCATCACAAAGGCAGTCATGCATTTTAAATGGTGTTGCCAACAAACATAAAGAGATGCATTTTGCATTCATGCGTACATATACAAATAGTTTGCTGCATGTTGTACAATTTTGGTTTTTTGAATAGTTTTTGCTACAGCTATTTGTGGTTTTAAAATGTAACCTTGTATTAACTTTTTCATTACACCCAATGTGGATTATATGCATTTCCTCTAGTTTTCACTCTTGTAGTTGTTTGTTTTTATATGCAACGCGTCTCATTGAGAAACCCACGTGGTGTGTGGAATTTCCACTTTTTTTGTGCTAATGGATTTAAAGCGATTTCTATGACTAGATTTTTGGTATAGTTATATCTTAAGTCAAAATTCCGGTTACATTTTTGCTTGCAGTGTGTAAAAATTAAGCTGTTTTAACATGTTTATATTGGCGGCTACCATAGGTCCGGGGCAAAACAACATCAAAAATTTTAAAGAAGACTTTGACAACATCAACAGCGTCTACTCAGCTGTTATTCAGAGATGCAAATCGATGTAAACAAAAAAATGCAAGTGCCAACTCTTTATGTTTGTTTAAAATAAAGTGCAATTTTTAATTTAATTGTAATATAATTAATGTAAGTAAAAGGGAAAAAAAATTTGTGTGAAGTATTAGTTTCATGTTTATTGTTAGAAAAAAGTATCAAATGTTAATATGTATATTATTTTTACATATTTAGCAACGCGTCGGGAAAACAACAACTACTGTGTTTTAATTTTTTGATCATATGTGCTCACCCCAGCAAACACAAAAATAAGTAATGGTCCATATATAAATATAAAACATGAAAAATGTTTGTAAAAATCTTTTTCAATTGAAAAAAGTGATTTGGCAAACACTCCGAGTGTGGTTCTGCCATGAAAATATTTTCAATGAAAAATCAGCTGCCTTGCATCTGCTGTTCGGATTCTACATAAAACATGTAGGTTTCGTCACACCAGTTTGTAGAACAAATTAAGAGGAGCATGGCGCAAATTGAAAGAGAATTTCGACCCAAATATCTTCGGAGGTAAGTAGCGTCAAATATTATTATTTTTTAACATGCTGTTATTCGCTTACCCTATGTTTTTTAACGTCGCCGACTCGTTCAGAGCCGATTTTTAACTATTGTTGACTGTTAACCAATATAATTTTAAAGGTAGATCTACCAAGAACCGCAGAGACAATTTCATGAACGTACTAAGGAGAAATGGTAAGAAGGGAGAGGTTAGGTTTAACTGACTGGTCCGTGAGCACCGCACATAAACATAGTTCCATAGTGTTACCAGAAGCTCACTCAATGACCAAACCCATGTGATAAAAAAGCTCCGTTCCTTTGGCAAATACTAGAAGTTTCTAGGACCTATGATACTTGCTGCTTCTAGATCTAATAACTTCGTACAGCTACTATCATTGATAAGGCTTTAATTAAAAGAAGGCAGTTAAAGCTATTTTTCTCAAGTGTTTCTACTGCTTTAGTCACGGCTACTACTTCCACCTAGTAAATTTTACGGTGATAGTAATTTCTTTCCAATTTGGTAGGCATTTTCTATGCTAGATAGACAATTCTAGAAAAGACAGAATCATCGTATTTTTATTTCGAAAATAAACCTAGCTAGTGTAGGTTAGGTTAGGTTGAACTGGCGGGTAAATAAAGACCTTACATAGATTGAATGGGTTCATGGTGTTACCAGAATTTGTTTGACGACTAAACGGAAGAATCCCAATCAGCTGCCAGGGCATATGTTATAGAATAACTCCATCCACTTGGCAAATACTAGCAGTTTTCAAGGACTCAGCTCAATTGCTGCCTCAAGATCTGGCAACTCTGCCGCCCCTAATAGCTGGAGCCTTGACCTGGCGAGCGCAGGACATGAACACAGAACGTGCTCATCCGTTTCTTCCTGCATCTCACACTTCCTACACTTGCTGTTAATGACGAGGTCTAACTTGTAAGCATGTGACGTCAGAAGGCAGTGTCCAGTCAGTATGCCAATTGTGAGCCTTAAGACTTCTCTCTTCAAGGGAGCCACTTTGTGAGTCTTATGTCGTAGGCATTGCACATGATCTTAGAAATTTTGTAGCACCGCGCTTTTGTCCACGCCTTTCCGGCTTGATGGATCATACGCAGCTCCTGTCTCCTTTTGGTTTCTCCCAAATTGATTGGGACGTCTATCGTCGACTCAGCGAGTGTTGCACCCTCCTTTGCCAACTCATCGGCCTTATCGTTACCTTCTATCCCTTTATGACCAGAAGCTAGATAGTGTAGCCATTCAATGTTTTCCAAACAGCCTTTTCTACGTTTAAAACTAGTTAAATATAGATTTAAAATTTATTTTCCGTTTTTAATACAAATATCTTTTATTGCTTTAAATATAGTTCATTTTTCCTTCCGTTCAACAACTATGTAAAAAATATGAGTTAAAACTTACAATATTTGTTTATGTGGCTAACACATCATTCCTTAGGAGTAGGTGTAAATGTATTTACCTGCAGAAAAGTTAATTCATATTTCCCGCGCTTTTTAAAACACTTTTCTGCTTTATTCTATACCTTTTTGTGGACTTTGTTATTATTTATTATTTTTTTATTTACTTCGTTTATGGTTTTGGTTTTTGTTTCTGCGTTTTCAGATTTGACACCCATGTTTGCCTTCGAAGTTCAGATAAGTAGCCATGTTCATAGTGCACCAACACCAGCGCACACAGGAACAAACAATGTTAATACCACTAAAGCTCGTACTCACACTTATTCTCTCCTGCAGTTGTGCACTTTTTTGCTCAATACGAGTATATTGCATTCCCATATACCTACATACATAAATATATGTATATTAGGGTATCCGGTAATAAGCTGGGTTTGGTTGAAAGCTGGTGAATCACTATTTTATTTCTAAACGAATACACGTAACTTTGTTGGTGGTATTTGGTTCAAACGTACACGTCGGAAAGTTTTACCCAGTTATAATATTGGAAAAGAACTGTAAACAACAGCTGATTGATGGAAGGTGTGACAGCTTTAGAACCGATGGTCAGCGTCCGTCTGCAGGTGGACCAATGGACAGGCGGCGGAACACGGGAGATTTATGTGTCGATTGACAAACACTTTGCGGTTCTTGGTGCAATCGTTGAACTGTGCCTGGGTTTTCAGCGGAGTAGTACACTATTACGGTTACGATGGTTGGGCAGGCGGCCGGTGGCTTGCAGGTGTGAAAGCCGCACGCAATGAAGCGGTGGATCAACTTTTAAGCAACCAGTGGTTGCTGAAATCGATCCCAAGCAATTCATAGATGACGAATCGGTGGATACCGGTGAATGGAAATGGGAAATCGGCGACAACGAATAGGTGGGTCGATTTCCAAACAATCGGTGGTTGGTGTAATCGATACACGGCGAATTGTAGATGATGATTCGGTGTATGCCCGTGGATAGAATCGGTGAGTCAGCGAGGTGCAGATAACGATTCGGTTGATCGATTTCAAAGTAGCTGGTGATTTCTGAATTGGTAGATGTCGATGTATAGATTTGGTGAATCGCCTATGCGCAGATGACCAATTGTTGATTGGTTGATTGACTTCCAAGTAAGGTTGGTACAGGTGGCGGGTTGGTGGAATCATACCCAAGGTACGGGGCGGTGGACGCACCTGTGTCTGTGAAAAGTGGGGATAGCAATCGTTGAACAGGTCAAAAATAAGGCGGGCGACTTCACCTAATGATAAACAGTGGCGGGCCTGTGCAAAGGGTTTTCGGGTACAGAATTATGTACTTCATCCAGACCTGTTAAATAATGATTAAAAATTTTAATGATTATTAATTATAATGAGTTTTCCTCAGCCAATTGTTTAATGATTAAGTGCCAGTAGGTATGACCTTTTAATGATTATTGATTAATTATTTTCATAAAAAATTTTAATTAATTAATTAATTATTTTTAATTGCATAATTAATACAAACAATGTTGATTATTTTTAATTATTTTTTCGTTTGTCTTATGGAATGATAAACATAATTATTTGATTGTTTTAATTATTTTTGATTATTTTTAATTACATAATTAATATAATTATTTGATTAATGTCAATTAATTTTGATTATTTAAATTACATAATTAATACAATTAAATGATTATTTTGGATTAATTTTAATTATTTCTGTGTTTTTCAACAAAGTAAAGATAATATTACAAGGATATTTATCTCTGAACGGGCAGTATAGTAAAGTAAAAGAAAAACATAGATACATAAGAATAACAAACAAGGGAAAAGGTAAATTGTTTTAAATTATTTAAAGGTAATTGTTTTAAATACAAACTAATTACACGATATTACACGACATACGTGATTACATATACACAAACAAGTAAAGCTTATATAAGCGTGTTAAAAAAGATTAAGTGCTGTTTGCATGTGCTTTAAATAAAATGAGTTTTTCAAATGAAAAATCCATCAAAGATTGACGCCTTAAGAATTTATAGCCTCTCAGCTGGGGCAGACGATGTCAGTAGAGTGTTAAATAATATTGGCGCTTCTTTCAGTATTTGGTGTTTTTTTTTTTCATTTCCGCATCTATGAAACAATCGCGTAGGTAGCTGTAAAATTGACTTTGAAAAAGAATCCTCAAAGTTTCTTTAGCAGGTGAAACTTGCGCAGCACTTGGTCATTTTCATTATCTAGAATTAACTTTGAATATTTTTTGAATAATTTGTGAATGTGAGCAAAGTTATTTACCATCATCCTCGAAATGGAATTATTTCGATCGCGATGAAGTTTGGTTAGTGATCGTATCGTCGACTTCAAATGAAATTTTGCCTTTTTGATGATACAAGAATATGGTTGATACAACTCTTTCGTATATAAAATCTTCGAGCAAATCACTGTTTGTCTTCTGCAATACTTTGAGCCAGTTGACTTTAACATCTGGTGTTAAAACAGAAGCGGATATTGCAATATTTTCTTCGGGAGCTAAAGAAAAGAATATATTGAAACGTTGCCTTAACTGCGCTTCTAATTTTTCTGAAATAAAGCTTAAAAATTTATTGCTTCTTCTAGTAAGTTTCTTTAGTTTTTTGCTTAGTGTCATGCGCACTGGAAGCAAATATCCGTACACAACGTTTCCTACCCCTTGCAAAAAATTAAGAGCTTCTGCTATGGACTGCATTATACAGATATATAATTGTGAATACCCGAATATCAAATTACAGGAAGATTTATTTGAAGATGATGCGGAGCTTTCGAGCTTGCTCTTTCTTTTGATCCGTTTTGGTGAATAAGTTGGATCACGAACAACGTTGTCCGCAGAGAAATCCGCCATATTTTCTTCCCCAACCTTGTTTTCGAGTTAAATTTTTTCTGCAAATAATTGATAATGTGTAGGCTTATTGAATGGTCAACAAATTTATATAGATATGTACTTACTTCTATGGTGTAATAAGCCAAAATTGACACTCTCTAATTTGGTTTTTAAAAGTTTTCACAACAAGTAGCGACACGACAATATCAGTAAGAATAAATATTTATCTTATATTTCTTGGGTTAGCACAAGTATGTACATACAATAGTGCATTTGGTTTCAGCTACTTATTTCAAACATTTTCTTTTTCATGTTAATAATTCAAAATAATCATATAATTGGAAATAATTAGATAATTAAAAATAATTAAGTAATTGAAATTAATCAAATAATTAAATTTAATTTTTAATTGTTTGATTAATTTTAATTTTTTGATTAATTTTAATTGTTTGATTATTTTTAATTACTTAATTGTTCTTAATCATATGATTGTCTTTAATTTAAAACAATCGGTACATTTTTTAATTATTTTTGATTATTTTTTTAATGGCCAATAATCAATTATTTTTTTAATTAATTAATTATTGGTTGCTAGGTGCTGTGCAAAAAATTAATTAATCATTAAAATTAAAAAGGGAAACGAAATTAATGATTATTAATGTTAATGGAAATTTAACAGGTCTGACTTCATCGTAGGTCGCGCCTTTGGATACCCTATCACAAGAAAATTGTTTCTGTTACAAATATTTTAAAGCCGAAGATCCTGGGTTCAAGCCTGGGCAAAGCAATATCAGAAATTTTGAAAAAATGTTTTTTCAATTAGAAAAGGGTTTTTCTAATCGGGTTCGCCACTCGGATGTATTTGGCAAACATTCCGAGTGTGTTTCTGCAATGAAAAGCTTCTCAGTGAAAACTGATTTGCTTTGCAGATGCCTTTCGTAGTCGTCGTAATAACATATAGGTCCCATCCACATCCTGCCAATTAGTAGGAAAACTAAAAGGAGCGCGACGCAAATTGGAAGAGAATCTCGGCCTTAAATATCTTTGGAAATTATTGCGCCTTGCATTTATTTTTACAAAGCGGAATATATATTTTTTGAAGTTTTTTGTATGGCTTCAGCAGAGATGTCGTTTTTCCTTGAAGCTTTATGACTTTCGAGCTTTTTGCTGCTACTAAAGCTTCTTTGTGCTAGATGGCTCTTCAAGCATCCTTGTCTGGCCTTCTATGTGGAATACGTTGAAGCCTAGGTTAAGTTAAGTTGAACTGGCCGGTCAATAATGGCCTCACATAGACTGAAGGTCTTCGCAGAATTACCAGAATTTGTATGACGACCAAGCGGAACAACCCCAATTAGGAGCCAGGACTTATATTAGAGAATAACTCCGTCTTCTGGGCAAATATTAAAGGTTTTTTAGGACCTAGTTTTATTGCTGCCTCGATATCTGGCATTTCTGCCGCCTTTAATATCTGGGGCTTTAACATAGGCGAGCGCAGAACACGAACACAGAAAATCTTCAAACATTTCTTCCTGCACCGCGCACTACCTACACCTGTTACTGACAAGGCCTAACTTGTAAGCATGTGACGCAAGAACGCATTGTCCAGCTAAACTTCGAAATTTAAAAAAAAAATAAATTTTTCGAAACTAAACAAAAAATTGAAATTTTACATTACACTTCACATCTAAGCACAAATTCTCGGAAAACTCCTTTATTAACGTAAATATGTTAATAAGATTACGTAAATAACAAAATATATATGCATTTCGACCAATTTTCAACCCGACCCCTTTAGAATTGGCTGAAAGTTTTTCTTCTTTTTCTAGCTTACGAAAGACGTTTTTCAGAATTTTTTCAAATTTGTTCATCCAACTCAAAAAAAGTTACGAATTTGTTTTCAAAATGCTATAAAATTGACCGTTTGGGATCTTTTTTTTTTAAATTTGTTTTTAATTGTACGTTTCGGAAAAAATACAAAAAAATTTTTTAAAGTTTTTTTTTTAAATTTTCAGTTTTTCAAGATTTTTCGAATTTCGCCATTTTTTTTTTTTTTTCTCAAAACAAACTTCAGTCAATTCTGCAATCATCCCCACTAATCCCGGAGTGGGCCGCTTTTTTTTATATTTTTTTTTTTGTTTAATTAAAAAAAAAAATTTCAAAAATAAAAAAATTTTTTTTATCAAGTTTATTTATAAAACAAAAAAATGTAAGAAAATAATTTTTAAGTATTCTTTTATTTATATATTATGGTAATCTACGATTAAAATGACTCGCTTTCGCTGTCCAGCAACTGCATTAGGCCTGTATACACATGCATTCGTATGTGTACCACGTCTGTCGATAGATATAGACTACAGGGTTGCAAAAATTAACTCATTGCTATGAATGCACCACAGAATTCATGAATTAATCTCATAACTCGAGTTGTGCGCTGACGCAGCTGTACAATATGAACTTTCATGCTTGGGTAAAGTACGGATCGAGTTTTATTAATGAGAACAACAATGAGTCTGCTCAACCTTTAACACTTACACAAGTAACGATCCGCGTCAGTTAGCAGTGATGTACCTACGAACTTACTTACATTGCTGTGAATTAATCCTGTTCAAGAATTATGTTGTGCGAGAGAATGCAGTTGCGTGAGTTAACGCTGTTAAATTATAGATTTCAGTTAGGCAAGCAAACAAAAAATTGTATGTATGTACATCTAAGTTGTTCTTTAGGCGAAACCCAAAAACGCAGATACCCATTCATGTGTACATACATATGTACTACGAAGGCAAAACTTGTAGGCGGAAAAACCCATAATGTTATGAGTGCACCCATCCCTATTTAAAGAAAGATCTAAACAATCAATTCACATTACAATGAGTTGAGATGCTAAACGAACGTTTAACGCCTTGCGTTCGCAGCTGTGAGTTATGCTTCTTTATGAAACAAATGAGCCAGTTCACCGCAAGCGAAGAACTGCAACCAACAATGTGTTTTCTGTACCTGCATTCGAAAAACCCAACGCTGCGTCAGCGCACAACTCGAGTTATGAGATGAATTCATGAATTCTGTGGTGCATTCAAAGCAATGAGTTAATTTTTGCAAACCTTTAGTCTATATCTATCGACAGCCGAGGTACACATACGAATGCATGTGTATACCGGCCTAATGCAGTTGCTGGACAGCGAAAGCGAGTCATTTTAATCGTAGATTACCATAATATATAAAGAAAAGAATACTTAAAAATCAAATTCTTACATTTTTTTGTTATATAAATAAAGCTGATAAAAAAAATTTTTATTTTTGAAAAATTTTTATTTTTGAAAATTTTCTTTTTTTCAATTAAATAAAAAAAAATATAAAAAAAATCGACCCACTCCGGGATTAGTGGGGATGATTGCAGAATAGATTGAAGTTTATTATGAGAAAAAAAAAAAGTGGTGAAATTCGAAAAATCTCGAAAAACTGAAAAATTTAAAAAAAAAACACTTTAAAAATTTTTTTGTATTTTTTCCGAAAAGTACATTTAAAAACAAATTTAAAAAAAAAAAGATCACAAACGGTCAATTTTTGAAAAAGTTATAGCATTTTGAAAACAAAAACGGTGTTTTTTTTTAAATTCATAACTTTTTTTGAGTTGGATGAAAAAATTCTGAAAAACGTCTTTCGTAAGCTAGAAAAAGAAGAAAAACTTTCAGCCAATTCTAAAGGGGTCGGGTTCAAAATTGGTCGAAATGGGATGGAATACCCCATATATAATACATTGAGTAGAAGCTTAAATACTTATAGTTTAAGTAGAAAACAAAACACAACATCCTTTGATGAGGCACCCTAATGTGCACACATATGTAATTGCCTACAGGTTGCATCGTAGTAGTAGTAATAATGTGGCCCGAAGAATTAATGCGCTGGTACATATGAAAAAAAAAAATTCGTGTGTTCGGCATAAAAGTTCATATTAACGCATCACTGAACTAAAAGTAAGAAGTGTGCAACAAAAAAGCTAAAGCAACGCTACTCACCTAAAATGTACCAAACAATGTATTTTCAGATTTGGTGACCCTAAAAACCTTTGCGTTAGCTGCTTTCTTAACTCAAATAGCCTGAGAGTGCGTGGAATAAAGCGATATATACGAATTGGCATCGAAAAATGTCAACCACTTAGCCGCGTGACTTTAGCTTGGGGGAAAAGTTGAACCAGTGAGAAAATTTTCCTTACTTGATATGGAAATGCTCACGAGTTGGTGTTGAGTTGACAAAATTTATAAAGAAATAAGGTTTTGAAGAAACTTTGGTTATTTTGCCCTTCATGAATGATTTCTAATTTTAAATTTTTTGATTCTCAAATAAGGCCAATAAGTATTCCAAAGTAACGGGTGGGATATTTTAAGTCGATTTTGATTCAAATTTAAAGTAAATTCTGTTTAACTAGTAATTGTAGATGCTTTGTAATTTTATCACTTAAGGACGAATAATTATATACCTATTTATAGGGCCTACGATTTCTCGGTTTTTTTCGAAAAGAAATTTCTCGCAAGTCACTGCTTCTCCGTGTCGAACCTCGAAATATTTCTTATGCTTGCGAGCTTCTTGAAACTCAATACAATCGGTTTATTGGCAGTATTATATAGAGCTTACGAGTCTCCCTGAAAATCACAAGTAAAAACCAGTAAGGAAGTCTAAGTTCGGATGAAACCGAACATTACATACCCAGCTGTACACTTTTTCTGTTTTGTGTTCTTAATAGTGTTACAAGGCTGCGCAATAATACATATACATATGGTTCTATTCTGAACTAATTTTTCTTCGAGTTCTGGCTCCCGAAACATAGAAAATTTCTTAGTCATACAAGGGGCGGTGCTACGCCCATTTTCTTAAATTTGAAATTTTCCCTATTTATTGCTATATATCCACTTGGGAAATGAAATACCATTGATATAAAGCTCTTTTTTCCAAAGATATAGCTTATTTTATTCGTCCACGATCCTTTTAAAAATCTTAATATATAAAAATCACGTGTCACTGTGTTTGTTCCCGATGGACTCCTAAACTACTACACCGATTTTGAATTTGTTTTACATCCCGTATGCAGTTCGGTCTAACTTGAAATATAGGATAAGTTATATCTCATTTATAGTCGCAATATTATTTTATTGCAAATTTTTTTTTGGTTTATACGTAATAATAAAGTGTTACGTATACGCACCGGCATTCACATTTTCAGGTGGTGCGAATATACTTCCGTGTAATTCGTTGGTGTTTAATTAAACAACGTGCTTATCAATAAAAAATATTATAGCGAATGATATCAAGTATAGCACATCACCAGGCCCGCCGAGAAGGTGGGGTAGGGGGGGGGGGGGGAGATTAGCCCCGGGTCCGGGGTTTCTGAGGGGGCCCGCGATTATAGGCACTATGACATTTTTTTTAATTCATGAGAGTCTTTAGTTGTTCCATGTGCAATTTTTAAGCCGAATTTCAAAAGCAACGAAAATCTGCATTTCGTTTTAATATTATAGTGAAGTGTGAAAAATAAAAATCTATATATAAAAAGACATGCTAAAATGTGTGTTAGTTGGTCGCCGGTGTTTGAAGAGATGCGTCCCTCCATTTTGTTCAAACTTTCACACAAGTTGCGTAAACCTCACGCGGTGGTTACTACATAGGTTTGGTTGCGATCGACGTACAGGGTCTCGAGATATCGGCCGAAACGTGGACCCGAGTACCCCTAGAATGTGTTTATAGAATATGGATAACAAATGAAAGCTGTTGATGAGTGCTTTAGTAGAGGGTAATTTTCATACCCCTGGGTGACTAGGGTCTCGAGATATAGGCCAAACGTGGGCCAGTGAATGCCTAGACAGTATTTATACAATATGGATATCAAATGAAAGCTGGTGAGGAGTGATTTAGTACAGAGTAATATATTATCCAGAGACGGACTGGGACTGGGATTAGGAATAGGACCGGGACTGGGACTGGAATAAAATACATACCACCCTCTGGGATAGGCAATAAGGGATGCAGAAGAATGAGAAGAAATTGAGAGAAGAGAAAATAGAGAAGGAGATTAAGAAAGAGATAGAATGAGACGAAGATGGAGATAGATGAAGCAAAAACGACGGAGAGAGGAGTGAATAAAATGATTAGGAAAAAGTGAAGAGGTGCGGGCAGACTCAGACGGAAAACTTATTAAAATGTATGCAGCTAGACCAAATTTAGGACAGAAGAACGTCTGCCGGGTCTTCTAGTGTTTTATATAAAATGGGCGTGGTCCTTAACCACTTTCGCACATTTTTCTTCAGAGCATTCCTTATAGTAAAGGCAAAATTTCGCCGAATTTTGTTACGATAGGTTTAACGTTTTTGATTTATGACAAATAATATTTGTAAAATTTATTTTATCACAAATGGGCGGTGTCACGCCCATTTTAACAAATGTTTTCAAATTTTTATCAAGAGTCTCAGTATGAGTCCACACGTCAAATTTCAACATTCTAAGTGTATTATTTAAAAATCAGATTTTTTGTGTTTTCCAAAATGCTATATATATAAAAAGTGAGCGTGGTTATCATCCGATTTCGCTCATTTACAATACCAATCTATTCCAGATAAGCTCGTGTACCAAATTTGGTGAAGATATCTCAATATTTACTCAAGTTATCGTGTTAACGGGCGGACAGATGGACCAGCGGACGGACGGATAAGGCTCAATCAAATTTTGTTTCGATACTGATGATTTTGATATATGGAAGTCTATATCTATCTCGAATCATTTATACCTGTACAACCAACCGTTATCCCATAAAAGTTATAATAACCTGTGTACAAGTACATTTGTGTATAAAAATAGAAGTGCTTGGAAACTGCGAATTCAGCGACTTCTTGATGAGAGGCTATAATCTTCTGAACAAAATGTTATAAATGTGTGTCAAGTGAAGTATCGTTGGAAAGGCAATATAATGAACACAAAAAAAAAAAAAAACAAGTAAGTTAAAAACAGAGTGCACACATACTGCCCATAAAACGACTTAAACATCGAGAAGCGCGTGAGAATAACCCCTAACTAATAACATGCAGTAGTGAATGCCCTCATGCTTGAAATGCGAGCATATTCCTATACTTCATATGACCCTAATTTATTATAGCTGCAGTGGGTTTCAAATAAAATGTTTCTAATAAAACATCTGATTTAGGATCAGATGATCTTCGCCCATTACTACTACTAAATCACTCATCAACAGCTTTCGTTTGTTGACCACGTTTTGGTCTATATCTCGAGACCCTAGTCACTCAGGGGTATGCCAATTATCCTCTACTATAGCACTCATCAACAGCTTTCATTTGATATCCATATTGTATAAACACATCGGACTTTTATTTATAAATTTATTTATACTTTAACTAGTTCTATCGGACTCAAAAAATAAAAATCCGAAAATAATTTTTATCTTGATCCAAATATATTTAAAGTCCAAAATAAAAAGTTTTGCAAGGACTTATATTATAAAAGGAATAACAGTTCCAGCACCTGCTTTTACTACGAACCTTTTCGAAAAAAACCATTCATACAAAATATTCCAAAAAAAAAAAAACACACTAACCTGTGCAAATTGCGAATCAAAATTTTTTCTTCACCATATCATCATTTCAGGATAGATATCGCTTTGTCGTATCTTGGACAATAAGGACATTTTTTGCGAATAGGTCGGTCCCTGTTACACGCCCGTCCGTACTCATGGCTAAAGTAAATGACCGACCTATGTCAAGATATTATAATTGTCATTTTTAAAGCTTAATGAAACAACATTATCACTTTTAATGGTAGCGTGCTCCGCCATCCAAACCGGAGATCCCGGGGTTCATGCCCCGGACAAAGCAACATCAAAAATTTTAGAAACATGTTTTCTCAATTAGAAGAAAAATTTTCTAATCGGGGTCGTCCCTCGGCAGTGTTTCGCAAGCAATCCCAGTGTATTTCTGACATGAAAAGCCTTTAGTGAAAGCTCACCTGCCTTGCAGATGCCGTTTGGAGTCGGCATAAAAACAAGTAGGTCCCGTCGCGCCAATTTGTAGGAAAAAGTATAAAAAATCATTACGATGTAAATTGGAAGGGACGCTCGTCCTAAAATCTCTTCGGAGGTTATCGCACTTTAATATTTTTGTTGTTTATACCTACATATGATTTTCAGTCACTCCAATAAATTTAATTTTACAATCAGATAATTAATATGTTAAATGGGACAAGTGATTTTATTTAATGTATTCTATTGTTGTCTCAACAAAGTTGAGCATCGACTAAAAATTTATCTTGAATTCAGACCTATTCATATTCATACATACATACACTTAAATACCTATGCACAAATGTACATGTGTATTAGACTGGGTCGATTTATTAACCGATATCGCGCCATCAATTTTTCGATAGGATTTGGGCTCAGGAAGAAAAGTTCCACTACGCATACCCAAACAAATAATTTTCGAGCCTGCGAAATTTCATTTTTTTTTTAATTTTTTTCGACTTTGATTTTTAAGGTTTTTTTCATGACCTACTAAAAAAATTTTCATTTGATTGTGAAATTTTCATGTATACCCTGTTCGACACAAAAATGTCCGCTCAAAACGTTGGCGATAACAGTTTTATGAAAATTTTGTTAGTAGGTCATGAAAAAAACCTTGAAAATCAAAGTAGAAAAGTTAAAAAAAATGAAATTTTGCAGGCTCGAAAATTATTTTTTTGGGTATGCGTAGTGGAACTTTTCTTCCTGAGCCCAAATCCTATCGAAAAATCGATGGCGCGATATTGGTTAACTTTCGTTAATACAAATCGACCCACCCTAATGTGTATACAGGACAATGAATCATTATGTCTACCCTTTTGACCTCACTCAGCAATACCACGACCAAGATATTACCAATGCATATGAGTACTACCTATTGTACTCTTGTGTATGCATAAATCAACTGATGCATGTGTATGTAGACTATAAGCAGTGTTGCCAGGTGATGCAAAAAAAAGAAGCTAGATTGGCAAAAAAAAAAGGTTAAAAAAGGCTAAATTTAGAAAAAAAGAAGCTAAAAAAGGGCCAGAAATTTTTTGGTTAATTCATTAAATTTTTTTTATATTTTAGTTTACACATTTGTAAACAAAAACTTATAAACATAACTTAAACATAACTCCTGTTTCAAAACATATCAGGCACATTTTCCTTGACTAGCACATGAACTTACTTTAAATGATTGCATATGTGTATATACATAAAAAAAATATTACAAACTAATTATTTATATAAAATATTCCCCGTCTGAAGAATCAGAAGAGCTTAAGTCTGGGTATAAAAGTTGGCTATTTACCATAGATATGAGATCATCGGTAATTTCAAAGTCATTACAACATTTAGATAAGCGTTTTAACGAGCACCTAATATTAAGCAGCGCATTAAGTATTTTCATTTTTAGTTTGTTCCTTAATTTAGTTTTCAAAATTTTCATGCCACTAAAAATTCTTTCAGCCTCCGCGTTACTGAGTGCTAATACTAAAAAACTAAATACGAATTCGACAAGTTCTAAAAAAGGAGGTTCGTCTAATGCATTTTTATGTTCTCGGACTTCCGACCAAACTTCCATTGTGGAGTGTACATTTTTCCATTGTATAGTTATAAGTTTTCACCACTGCAGCTCTATTAATGCTACTTGACTTGAAGAATAACTATACTTGCCTTTTTCAAAGTAAGGAAATACATCTGGCTTTGAAACTTTCAACGAATTTTCAGCAGAAAAAGAATTAATCTTTTGTAGAGAACTCATATTATTAGGTATTAGGTGTTCACAGGAACTATTGAATATATTTTATTTTAGAAATTTTTAAAAATACATTCGGAGTAAAAAAGGCTAGAAAAAAGTCACTAAGCTAAACCCAAAATTTCGAGGCTAAAGGCCAAAAAAAAAGCTAAAGCTAGCCTCGAAAAGGCTAACCTGGCAACACTGCTTGTAAGCATAGCGCACAGGCGAAATGCAGAAAAAACTTGGTCAGACACGCTAAATCAATGTCACCAAGGTGCAATGGTAATAATTTTAACGCGTTTATAAATCAAAATGCTCTATTAACAATGAACGTTCTTCTTCTTCGCTAAACTAAACTGGACGACAATTTCTGACCTGAAGTGGACTTTGTATTTTACATAATGGAAAGATAACTGAATGATTTTAGTCCAATGGCATGTGGAATTATGTATTTTACTTATGTCCATTAATACATAATGGTATATGCATTAGAGTATGTGATATAATTTGGCTTCCACAACGAAATCTATTCTAATGGGTTGAGGCTGAATGACTTCGACGGAGATCGAAAAACGGTCATATACAGCAGAACTAGCTCAATGAGAAACAGCACTAGTGCTAATTTTGTCCTCGCGCAGCGCTTTCAACTGACACGTTTAACATTGTGGTGTCCTTTGCAATGGCAATTGTCACCATTTCCAGACCTTTTGAACGCGCTCCTAACTGATTCAATACGTAGGTGGTTCTGAAATAGTCGCTATCCTTAATAATTATACTCATATGAGCAGAGCTCATTACAATCTGCTGAGCAGAGCTCATAGAGTATATTAATTTTGTTCGCATAACGGTACCCCGTAACGGCATAAACTAATCGAGACTATATATCAAAATGATTTGGGCGAAAAAACAAAATTCATTTAGCCGTCCGTCTGTCCGTGAACACGATAACTTGAGTAAATTTTGAGGTGTCTTAATGCAACTTTTTATGTAAGTTCCTGGGCACTCATCTCAGATCGCTATTAAAATGAACAAAATCGGACTATAACTACGCCCACCTTTTCGCTATCGAAAACCGTAAAACCGAAAAAGTGCGATAATTCATTACCAAAGACGTATAAAGCGATGAAACTTGGTAGGTGAGTTGAACTGATGACACAGAATAGATAATTAGTAAAATTTTGGACAGTGGGTGTGGCACCGACCACTTTTAAAAGAAGGTAATTTAAAAGTTTTGCAAGCTCTAATTTGGAAGCTGAGTATGTAATGTTCTGTTACACCTGAACTTAGCCTTCCTTATTTGTTTTTCTTTTTTAAGTTCATATAGTTCGGATTTCACAATACGCCAAATCTTGGAAAAAACCCGCGAAAAAAGAATCGACACACTTCACCTCTTCGTCGATTTTAAAGTCGCCTTCAACAGCACGAAAAGGAGCTGCCTATATGCCGCTATGTCTGAATTTGGTTTCCCCGCAAAACTTATACGGCTGAGCAATATGACGTTGAGCAACATCATCAGCTCTGTCAGAATTGGGAAGGACCTCTCCGAGCCGTTCAAAACTAAACGAGATTTAAGACAGGGTGACCCCCTATCGTGCGATTTCTTTAATTTGATGCTGGAGAAAATTATACTAGCTTCAGAACTTAACCGTTCTGGAATAATATTCTAAAAAAGCGTGCAATTACTGGCGTATACTGATGACATTGATATCATCGGCCTAAACACCCGCGCCGTTAGTTCTGCTTACTACAAACTGGAAAAAGAAGCGCTAAAGATGGGTTTGATGGTGAATGAGGACAAAACGAAGTACCTGCTGTCATCGAGCAAAGAGTCAGCGCATATGCGCCTTGGAAACCACGCTACTGTTGGCAGCCATAATTTCGAAATAGTAAAAGACTTCGTTTATTTGGGAACCAGCATAAACACTAGCAACAACATCAGCTCTGAAATCCAGGGAAGAATGCTACTTTAGTCTAGGGAGGCAATTGAAAAGTAAAGTCCTCTCTCGGCAAATGAAAATCATACTCTACAAGTCACTTATCGTACCCGTCCTGCTATATGGTGCAGAAGCATGGACCATGACAACAGCAGATGAAGCGGCTCTGGGAGTGTTCGAGAGAAAAGTTCTTCGAAAGATTTATGGAAAGATTTGGCAAGTACCGAAGAAGATTTAACGATGAGCTGTACGAGCTATACGCAGACATCAATATAGACCAGCGAATTAAAACGCAACGGCTGCGCTGGCTAGGCCATGTTATGCGAATGAAAGATGACGCTCCGTCCACGAAAGTTTTTCTATCGGAACCTACCTATGGAAGCAAAGGTAGAGCGCGGCCCCCACTCCGTTGGAAGGATCAGGTGGAAAACGATTTGAACTCCCTTGGTGTGACCAATTGGCGCCGGTTGGAAGAGAGAAGGACCGACTGGCGTGTCTTGTTGGACGGCCATAACCGTTTAAACGGTTAAGTGCCAATTAAGTAAGTAAGTAATAGTTCGGATTTATGCATTATTGGTACAAGGTTAGGTACCAACTATTCCGCTCTGTATCCGTTTAGCACTAGTTCGTACCTATCCATCAAACCTGTAGTGCGGAAATGGTGCTTTTCGTGTCTTTCTCTCGTTTTTGCTGCATAGACCAAGCTATATAGCTGTCACCCGATAGGAATACATGCCTGCAGATCAACCCTGTATTTATAAATAGACAACAAAAGCTACTGATGATTTCGCAACTCGACTCACATACCTGCTCTTGGAGACCACAAGTCAACCTGACAGAGTGCAGGAGCAGTGGGAGCACATCACAAAAGAACTTCGTACCAGCGCTGAAGAAAAAAATGGGTACTGCCTACATTGAAAAACCACTGGTACCTTGAAGAATGCCACGCTTAAACCAAAGACAAAGACAATGCCTACAGCACATTATTTAAATCGAGTGCAATATGAAGAGTGTTTGAACGCTACAGTGAGTTGGAAAGAGAAGCGAGACGCCTCCTTGCAATTTTTTAACTTCTTACCACCAGGGACAACACCCACAACAGAGGGAAGGTTTTAACTCCGTGCAAACATGTATTAGAACGCAAACGATGCAAGCGATACGCAGAAAGTACTTAGATTATTAAAGGAGTATGGATTTATGGAATTGATGTCCCCCACACTATTATGACGAAGTCAAAATATACTCGCCGTGCTTGCCAAGCCACAGCCGAAAGACGACTCCGCTTAGAAAAGCTTTATGCTAATTGAAAAATTTGTGTTTTCAAAATTTTTGATATTGCTTGGCCTAAGACTTGAATACATGATTAAGGGGGTGCTAGGTGGAGCACGCTTCCAGCACACCACGGTTACCTCCTGATAGCAAATTCAGTATTAAAAACCACAGCGCCAGGGCGCAATTAAAATGCCTCCTAAGCTAACCAAACACGGCGGCGAAGAGTTGGGAAGACGCAAGCATCAACTTCTTAACAAAATGGATACGAACGGGCACATGCTGCCTGACGATTGGAATCTACCTCTTGGTCCAGTCCAAAGAAGCGGGATCCTTCAAAACTGTTCCAAGTATCGTGGAGTCAGTATTCTAAGTCTATCACTTAAGGTCCTGTCAACCGTATTGGGCGAATGATCGAAGGCTACTTCGTGAAAAAAGAATTGACCCAGCTACCTACATACTTACCGCTTTGACTGAATGTGGTTTCCCCCCACAGCGAAGAAGCGATTTGCGGAACGTGTTGGACGACCATAACACTTTAAACGATTAAGCGCCAGTTAAGTAACTAAGTATATTTGTGCTAGCCTACAGCTGGGTATACTCTTATATTGTTTGGTTTCGTCCGAACTTGGACTTCCTTACCTGTTAGATATTTCTTTTTAATACCAGGGCTTTGGAAATTCGATTAAGAAAATGCTTTTAAAGGTCATTGATCAAGTTATTGGAATTAAAATCTCTTTTAGTCTAATAGTCCCAAAAAATTGCGTATTCCAGGAGAGTGACATGAACTTTGACATTCATAAATAAAAACGCTCTAATGGAGTATGGAGTTCATAGAATTATCTCAGGGCTTAAATATCTTAGAAGATTTCGTTAACCTATATATGTATGTACATATGTGTATGTATAACTACTCATTAGATCTCTTCATATTCACTTAGTAATAACAAGCCCGTCAACGACCAGTAATATATGTACATATTTAACAGATGTAAACATAATAAAGCACAAAAATATTCTAAGAAAATTTGAGAAAAAGAGTCTACTAACGTTTAAAATCATACAAGTCAAAGCAAAAAATAATAATTCATCAGTAAAGAGAGAGTTGCTATGACGCATGCGTACGCGCAAATATTTCAAGAATTGGACGAGTGCTGTATCTAAGCTTAAGAGTAATAAAAGCCCATTTCCATTCATATTCAAACGAAAACGTATATGCTTAAGTATTCATATCAGTGGTGCACAAACCAAGCAGAGCTTCCAGTACTAACGCAAAATTTTTATACTCAGTTGAGCAGAGCTCGAAAAACGGAAAAAGTGCGATAATTCATTACCAAAGACGGATAAAACGATGAAACTTGGTAGGTGAGTTGAACTTATGACGCAAAATAGAAAATTAGTAAACTTTTGGACAATGGGCGTGGCACTTCCCACTTTTAAAAGAAGGTAATTTAAAATTTTTGCAAGCTGTAATTTGGCAGTCGTTAAGGATATCATGATGAAATTTGGCAGGAACGTTACTCCTATTACTATATGTATGCTTAATAAAAATTTGCAAAATCGGAGAGCGACCACGCCCACTTAAAAAAAAAAATTTTTAAGTCAAATTTTAACAAAAAATTTAATATCTTTACAGTATATAAGTAAATTATGTCAAAATTTAACTCCAGTAATGATATGGTGCAACAAAATACAAAAATAAAAGAAAATTTCAAAATGGGCGTGGCTCCGCCCTTTTTCATTTAATTTGTCTAGGATACTTTTAATGCCATAATTCGAACAAAAATTTACCAATCCTTGTGAAATTTGGTAGAGGCTTAGATTCTAGGACGATAACTGTTTTCTATGAAAAAGGGCGAAATCGGTTGAAGCCGCGTCCACTTTTTATACACAGTCGACGGTCTGTCCTTCCGCTCGGCCGTTAACACGATAACTTGAGCAAAAATCGATATATCTTTAATAAACTCAGTTCGCGTACTTATCTGAACTCACTTTGTGTTGGTGTAAAAAATGGCTGAAATCCGACTATGACCACGCCCACTTTTTCGATATCGAAAATTACGAAAATTGAAAAAAATGCCATAATTATATACCAAATACGAAAAAAGGGAGGAAACATGGTAATTGTATTGGTCTATTGACGCAAAAGATAAAAAAAATAAATGTAAGGCGCGATAACCTCCAAAGAGATTTAAGGCCGAGCTTCTCTTCCAAGTTGCGTCGTGCTCTTCTTGATTTTCCGTACAAATTGGCCGGACGGCACCTCCATGTTTTATGCCGACTCCGAACGGCATCTGCAAGGCAGATGAGTTTTCACTGAGAGCTTTTCATGGCAGAAATACACCCGGAGCGCTTGCCAAACACTGCCGAGGGGCGACCCCGCTTAGAAAAATTTTCTTCTAATTTCTAAAATTTTGATGTTGCTTTGCACGGGGTTCGAACCCAGGGCATACGGTGTGGTAGGCGGAGCACGCTACCATCACACCACGGTGGCGGCCAATATGGACGCAAAATATAACTTTAGAAAAAAACTTGGTAAAATGGGTGTGACACCTACCATATTAAGTAGAAGAAAATGAAAAAGCTTTGCAGGGCGAAATCAAAAGCCCTTGGAATCTTGGAAGGAATACTGTGCGTGGTATTACATATATAAATAAATTAGCGGTACCCGACAGATCAATTTCTGGATCACCCTGGTCCACATTTTGGTCGATATCTCGAAAACGCTTTCACATATACAACTAAGGGCCACTCCCTTTTAAAACCTTCATTAATACCTTTAATTTGATACCCATATCATACAAACACATTCTAGAGTCACCCCTGGATCACGTTTATGGCGATGACTCGAAAAGGCGTCGACATATAGAACTAAGGCCCACTCCTTTTGAAAATACTCATTAACACCTTTCATTTGATACCCATATCGTACAAAAAAATTCTAGAGTCACCCCTGGCCCACCTTTATGGCGATATCTCGAAAAGGCATCCACCTATGGAACTAAGGCCCACTCCCTTTTAAAATACTCATTAACACCTTTCATTTGAAACCCATATCGTACAAACGAATTCTAGAGTCACCTCTGGTCCACCTTTATGGCGATATCTCGAAAGGCGTCCACCTATAGAACTAAGGCCCACGCCCTTTTAAAATACTCATTAACACCTTACAACTAAGGGCCACTCCCTTTTAAAACCCTCATTAATACCTTTAATTTGATACCCATATCATACAAACACATTCTAGAGTCACCCCTGGTCCACGTTTATGGCGATATCTAGAAAAGGCGTCCACATATAGAACTAAGGCCCACTCCTTTTTAAAATACTCATTAACACCTTTCATTTGATACCCATATCGTACAAACAAATTCTAGAGTCACCCCTGGTCCACCTTTATGGCGATATCTCGAAAAGGCGTCCACCTATAGACCTAAGGCCCACGCTCTTTTAAAATACTCATTAACACCTTTCATTTGATACCCATATTGCACAAACGCATTCTAGATTCAACCCTGGTCCACTTTTATAACGATATTCCGAAAAGGCGTCCACCTATAGAACTAAGGCCCACTCCCTTTTAAAATACTCATTAACATTTTTCATTTGATACCCATATAGTACAAGCAAATTCTAGAGTCAACCCTGTCCACCTTTATGGCGATATCTCGAAAAGGCGTCCTTACAACTAAGGGCCACTCCCTTTTAAAACCCTCATTAATACCTTTAATTTGATACCCATATCATACAAACACATTCTAGAGTCACCCCTGGTCCACGTTTATGGCGATATCTCGAAAAGGCGTCCACATATAGAACTAAGGCCCACTCTTTTTTAAAATACTCATTAACACCTTTCATTTGATACCCATATCGTACAAACAAATTTTAGAGTCACCCTTGGTCCACCTTTATGGCGATATCTCGAAAAGGCGTCCACCTATAGACCTAAGGCCCACGCTCTTTTAAAATACTCATTAACACCTTTCATTTGATACCCATATTGTACAAACGCATTCTAGATTCAACCCTGGTCCACTTTTATAACGATATTCCGAAAAGGCGTCCACCTATAGAACTAAGGCCCACTCCCTTTTAAAATACTCATTAACATTTTTCATTTGATACCCATATAGTACAAGCAAATTCTAGAGTCACCCCTGTCCACCTTTATGGCGATATCTCGAAAAGGCGTCCACATATAGAACTAAGGCCCACGCCCTCTTAAAATACTCATTAATACCTTTCGTTTGACACCCATAGTGTACAAACGCATTCTAGAGTCACGCCTGGTCCCCTTTATGGCGATATCACGAAACGGCGTCCACCTATGGAAATAGGGATCACTCCCTTTTAAAATACTCATTAACACCTTTCATTTGATACCCATATCGTACAAACAAATTCTAGAGTCACCCCTGGTCCACCTTTATGGCGATATCCCTAAATGGCGTCCACCTATAGAACTATGGCCCACTCCCTCATAAAATACTCTTTAATGCGTTTCATTTGATACACTTGTCATACAAACACATTCCAGGGTTACCCTCGGTTCATTTTCCTACATGGTTATTTTCCTTTATGTTGCCACCATAGCTCTCAACTGAGTATGTTATGTTCGGTTACACCCAAACTTAACCTTCCTTACTTGTTTCATTTAATTTCTCTAGAATACTTTTAATGCCAAAAGTCGAACAAAAATTTGCCATTCCCTGTGTAATTTAGTAGGGGCATAGATTCTAGGACGATAACTTATTTCTGTGAAAAAGGACGAAATCGGTTGAAGCAACGCCCAGTTTTTATACACAGTCGACCGTCTCTCCTTCCGCTCGGCCGTTAACACGATAACTTTTTCAAAAATCGATATATCTTTACTAAACTCAGTTCACGTACTTATCTGAACTCACTATGAATTGAAAATGACCGAAATCCGACTATGACCACGCCCACTTTTTCGATATCGAAAATTTGGAAAAATTAAAAAATTCCATAATTCTATACCAAATACGAAAAAAGGGATGAAAGATGGTAATTGGATTGGTTTATTGACGCAAAATATAACTTAAGAAAAAAAATTTGTAAAATGGATGTGACACCTACCATATTAAGTAGAAGAAAACGAAAAAGTTCTGCCGGGCGAAATCAAAAGCCCTTGTAATCATGGCAGGAATACTGTTCGTGGTATTACATACATAAATAAATTAGCGGTACCCGACGTATGACGTTCTGGGTCACCCTGGTCTACATTTGGGTCGACATCTCGAAAAGGCCTTCACATATACAACTAAGGGCCACTACCTTTTAAAACCCTCATTAATATCTTTAATTTGATACCCATATCGTACAAACACATTCTAGAGTCACCCCAAGTCCACCCTTATGGCGATATTCCGAAATGGCGTCCACCTATAGAACTATGGCCCACTCCATTTTAAAATACTCTTTAATACCTTCCATTTGATACCCATGCCATACAAACACATTCCAGGGTTACCCTCGGTTCATTTCCCTAAATGGTGATTTTCCCTTATTTTGATTCTAAAGCTTTCAGCTGAGTAGGTAATATTCGGTTACACCCGAACTTAGCCTTCATTTCTTGTTTTTTTTTACCAATTAACACATTTCAATTAATATTCTATGCGCCTACTGTGTGTGCTGCTTTTAATAGCCATAATAAAATGACAATGAATCGAGAATAAAATTTTAAGCGGCGCAAAGTTCTATTTGCGAACTATTAAATAAGAAATAAAAGACCACAAAAAAATATTTGAAAAAGGGTATATGCGAGGATGATAAAACAAATTTAGCAAAACAAATAATACTAAACAATAAAAATCATTGCTTTAGTTCAGCACTTGAAATTCTCAAGCTTGAGTTTTAGTTAAAGTTCTGCTATTGCGCTTCTCACCGTTTTGAAGAGAAGAGAAGTCAACAGCATTTCGGCCCAAACCTGTCCGGCTTATGTGTCATATAATTTATCATCATTCCTTTGCATGAGTATGTACATAAATACGCATATATGATTAAGCATTTCACACTTTTGCAATCAGTCTTTACTTTAGCCAGAATTTTTTCTCATGGCTTATGTAAGCGGATAACAGACGAAAAGCATAAAATCAGTGCCAAATTAATAAGTGAACGCTAAAGACGTTATCGGAAAAAGAATCGTGTATTTTTGAGAGCTCATTATTTGTTGAAAAAATTCTGTGGCGGAAGTAGAGTACCGAAGGTTTCAATTTGCTGCAGTTTCCGCTTTATACAAAATCACTATGTCAAAAATAGCAATCACTTTGCTTTTACTCGGCACCGCAGCTTGCGTATGGCAACCTACTGAGGCGAAACCCTTTTTCCTTCTGCCGCCAAATTTTTTTGTTTTAACAACAAGAGGTAATTTAAAACTTAATAAAATATTGAGCAGATCCTGCTGCAAACAGTTAGGAATCACTATTTTTGTAAAAAAAACAAATAAAAAACAACATAAAAGGTTTATCTGCTTGAAGTCAAAAACAAAAATTATCAAAAATTTAAATGGATACTGACACCGAAATGAAATCCGGAAATGAAACACACCGGAACCGTTACTAGAATCGAAATCATTTGTTTTAACTAAGACTATATAAGTAACTGGAACTGAGACCGATATTGAAAACAAATGCGGAAATGAAACAGAGAGATACCGATACTTAAATTGAGTTCGGAACCGGTCACGGAAAACCCAAACAAAAATCAAAACTATTTAGATCATGTTTTTTTAGTAGCACGCGGGAAGGATTCTAAATATATTCAAAAATTACTTCGAGGCTGCTTCGAGATCATTGGAAACGCCAAAACAAAAATCAGAGCAAAAAGATTTTAATATGTATTTAGATCGTGAGTTTTCAGGAGATTATTTCGTAGACTTTAAGGTAACGATTTCGGGATCCTATTGGGGATTCCGCAAAATCCTTTTTAAAGCCTTTTCGCGATTGTGTTCTCGATAATTTTGGGACCACTACGATGTTTTAGGAATTATTTCGGTATCTTTTTCTGATGACTACAAAACCATTTCGGATCATCTTCAAGGTAGTTTCAGTGCTCGTAGGGACTCTTCAAGTTCACTTTTTTTTTTGATATGATAAAGCAAATAATTACGAAAGCAGAAAAAAAAACTGTATTACACTTCGATCTTAAGTCGATAAATTTTCGAAAAATTTTATCATTTTTTTATAATATCGATAACTTTTCGATAAGTAATAGAAAGGTTTTTGGTAAAAAATCGATAAATTTTCGATGTAATGTATATCGATATCTTTTTGATCAAAAATGGGTAATACTCTGATTAAAAATCGATCACTTTTCTTTAAGAATTCACTTTTTTCTAACATATCGATAACCTATTAAATATTCAACAACGCGCTGATAATAAATTGCTAACACTCCGATAAATTATCGCTTACTTTTCGATAATAAAAATAAATAATTGGTGCGATTTACCGCCGAGGAGATTTGGGTCGAGATTTTTTTCCAACTTTCATCGTGATCCTCTCAATTTTCCCTACATGGCAGAAATATTCTCGGAGAAAAAAAACTTTTTTCAAAATTATTGATGTTAATTTGCCCGTAACTCATGATTTTGGGGTTGTGCAAGTAAATTCTTAGATCTTCGGGGTCTACTAGAAAATTAATGGAATTAACAAAAAGCCCCTTATCTAGACAATCGGTTTTAAGGTATATATATATAAATATATTAGTTTGATCTTGACGATTTTTTTAGACAGTCCTATATGGCGTAAACATCTAGTGAAATTTCTCTTCTTAAAAGATGGAAGCAATGACAGAAGTCCCTCTTATCTGAACAAAAGTTTGTATCGGGTATACACGCTTTAGTTGTCAGAACCTTACCTATCTTCCTTTTTCGAGATATCTCATTAACATCTATTCGGAATCAAGGGGTATGTCGATAGTCTGCAGCAGGTAATGGAGGCAGCAAGTATCTGATTTGACGAAAACGTACACACAAGGCGCTAATTTAGGAAACATAAAAACCGAGTAGACGAGTTGAAAATTCCATTAGGGAACGACCTCTCAATGAGTTAATAAAAATCAATGGTCTTATCTACCAAATGCCTTCAATGTTGATTTTTGGTTCAGGTAACATATCGGCTACCATAAATAGTTAAATAGAGACAAAAGATTGTAGATTAGATAGAGGGAATTATAGTTGTAAAAAAACATATTTTTCAAGGTAGAACATAACTTATAAAGAGAAAGAGAGAGAAGGAAAGAAAAATTTGTTTTAGTAATTTTATCGAAATGGCGGGTATGCTTTAATTAAACGGTCCTCAGTTTCAGATCAATAGATCAATACTCACATTTTTTATTATCCACATTTTTTTAGTACACTTCATACAACTTACCCACGCATTTCTCGTTTTACTTCTAGCGCCATCCACCGACATCAGATCATCGTCCTATACGACTTCCTCCTCGTACGAAGGCAACTTTCAACTACCAACAGCCATTATAAGTAAAAAAATTAGTTTTATCACAAGTCCACTTTCAATTCTTGGCGGTGTTGGTGGCGGAGGTGCGGGTGCGGGTGGCAGCATTGGTGGTGGTTGTGGAATTGGGTTTAATTTAAATGCAACAACGACCACAAGTAGGCCAAAAACTACCGCAGAACCAAATAACATTTTTCCTACAGAGGCTAGCTCTAGCACTAAGGCTCCAGAAAATAATGAAGGATATTCATCAATAAGCACAGAAAAGTCGGCGATCGGTGATCTTGAAAATAACGAGAAATTGTCCACAACAACAGGCACGGAAAAGTCTGTTGTCTATACAGAAGTAGAAGTTAATACTGCTACCGGTGATGTCAACAAAGATAAAGAACCAACAACAAGCACTGAAAGGTCTGTTATTGATGTAGCAGTTGTTACAAATGCAGCAACAATTGATCTTGCCAACGAAATTAACGAACCCATAACAAGTACAGAAAAGACTTTTGCGAAAAAAGAAGGTGAAGCAAGTATAGTTGGAAATGACTTCCTAAACAATAACAAGCAGTCGAAAATATCAAGCACAGAAAAAATGATTCTAGATTTAAGAGAGGCATCAACTTCTGTACCGATAAATACTAAATTTGAGTCAACAACCACATCAACAACAAGCGCCGCGCTAATAGACAATGATAATGAGTCAACAACAAAAACTGATGTCAACTTACCAACTGAATCGACTGCCACAACTGACACTTTCATAAATATCCAACCAACGGTGGTTGCTCAACTACCTGCTATTATTACAAAAACAACCGCAAACAGTGAAATTGGTGGTACCAGCGCAATTTCCAAAGATAGTGTCACCCAAATTGGCGCTAATATTCTTGACCCTGAAAATGTTAGAGGCGGCTTTGAAATTATTACCGTTGGTGGAAAAGATGATACAGAAAAGGCACAAACTGTCATAACACTCTCAGATGGTATTGGAGGTACAGCTTCAGGAACAAAGGTGACTGAAAATTCAGACTACAATGATAAACCAACTGATCGTAAAGTAAATGAATCGCATACGGAAACTGATAATGAGATATTTCCCGATCATATCGCTAACCAGTATTTACCGGTTGCATAAATGAACGGTAAAGTACTTTGTTGGTTTTTGTTGATTGGCTTTAATTTTCATAAGCTTCAATATATTTAACGCTGTGTCTTATTTATCTGTTAATATGTGACACGAAATTCCAAAATATGTTCTCCAAATAAAGAGCACTATCAAAACAATCAATTTATAAATCTTTATTTCTGAAATGTTACGATAGCACTACTTACTCGCGGCTAGTTAATTTCTTATCCAGTACTAGTTTTTGTTGTATTAGAGATACTCCCCGAAAATTTTGGGGAGTGTTAGCGATGTAGATGATATTATGCCGCATATAGACTAGGTACTTTCCGGTAACAAGCACCATTAAGGTACAATCCTATCATCACGGGAACAGTAAGATATAACGCAAAGTCTTGCGGCAATAACACTCTGACCCATAGTTCCGTAGAGAAGTTAGCGTCGCCACAGCCTCGCGTGATAAATAAACAGGAGTCCGTAGATGAGGCTTACAATTAGGTTGGAGGAGCTATAGATTGCATTGGCAGCCCCTAGAAAGGGTTGCGCTACACAACTTCTTGAATCCCAGGCAAGAATTCAACTGAGATCACAATCACTGCATCGTCAGCGAATGCGTCTACCCTCGTTCCTTCTGCACTAAATATTTTTATAAATTCAATAACAGCAGATGCGAAATCTTGCCATCCTGAAGGGGGTCTCTTTTAGCCATTTTAAGCTGAAATTGTCGATGACGTTTTCCAATCGTTTAAGTGCCTATAAAAGTCCAAAAAGTCGGGAAAAAATTTTCAAAATTTTCTATCTGGTTCCTCCAGCATAGTTGCGACCGCCCTCCACTTCTTCTTCATAGACGAGCTCCGATAATAAGGCTTTCTTGACCGAAACGTCTTAGCTTCTTATAACATAGCCTACCCAGTGTTGCTGTGTTTTGACTTGCCGGACTATGCGATTTCGAGCTCAGATTAATCATCTTTAATGCGTGGTACATCGCTGTGACCATTTAGGAGCGAAGTATTATCTCCATAATCTAAGATCTCACTGGGCATTGGTTAACAGGTTACCATTTTTGTTCTTACACAAGGTGCCCTTCCGCTAATTGCCAAACGATTTGGAAAATTTTGCTGGATAGCAGCTCGATCTCCTCCCACTCACGCTTTTCTTCCTCTGCTTTATCCTTCCTGTAAAGGCGACTCGCTTCACATTTCAACTCGCGGCAGTTTCGCGTTCTCTTCTTTTTGAGTTCGGTCATTCTCTTCGACGTCTGGCTTTCCTTGTGTTCTTTGTTTCTTTCTTTTGGGCTGCAACGAATAAGTGATCTCAGTCGATGTAAGGCTTTCGATTCGTGCGTACATCTAAAACACATGCTATCTGTCTATCACAACGTGGTCGATCTGACTGCGTGTATTTCGTTCGGGGGATAGCGATGTAGCTTGATACATATTTTTGGGCTTGAACCTGGTGGTGAATATGACGATGTTTCGGGCACTGGTGAAGTTGATCAGTCCCACTCCTTTAGGTGCGGTTTGATTGTGGAGGGTGTAACTTCCGACTGTTGGACTAAAAAAAAATTATTTGGCCACCCTGGCGTTGCGAACTTTATATAATGATGAAGGCAGGTTTACACCTCATCGTTTCTCGCCTCCGTCGGTGCAAGGGTTAGTTAAAATTAACAAAATCGGTTTATGACCACGCCCACTTTGAACAATTTTTATGTTTTTTTTCCAAAAAATGTTAACAATGCTAGATCCTTACGGTATATTATTAAAATAAAAACTTTTTTTGGTACGTGCCCCATTAGTTTAGGTAAAGTTAAACTGGCAGGTCCGCAAACGCCTCAAATAGTATTTTTGGGAAATACGGAGAGATTTCTAGGATCCATGCTCTTAGGTGCTTCTAGATCTCACAGCTGTATCACTCCTAATAGCAGTGGTATTTTCGAGTTCAAGGCACGAGCACAAAACTTGCTCGTTCGTTTCCCCCTCCCACCTGCACTTTCTACAACTGCTATAAATTACAAGCCCCTATTTTAAAGCATATGAATCCGAATACCCATCATCATAGGGGTAACTCTATTATTATAATGTTGTAAGACATGCACCTTATGAAGCAGTGAAATGGCCAAGCAATGTTCGAGAATATGAAAAATGGACGTGGCTCTGCCTTTATTTTAGTTATTTTCTATAAAATACTACTTATTTTTGCCAAACCACAAATCTAAAAAAAACCGAAAAAATCCAATTGAAATTTGGTAAAGTAACTATTTTTATGGCAAAATCTGTTTGTTTTAGAAATTGGCAAAATCGGTTAGAAATTTTAAAGACCCATTTTATACCCCGCAAGCTATCTGTCCGTCGTTTACCACGATATTTTGATCAAAAATAGAGTTATCTTAACCAAATCTAGTCTTTATCTATCATCTATCTTTATCTAGTCTTATCTGAACTCACAATAAATTGGTATTGCTGGTGGTTGAAATCAAATTATAAGCACGGCAAATATTTAGAAATTGAAAATTTCGTGTAGTGCAAAATAGGGACAATGCATTTACCAATACATATTGATAAACTGATGGCACTTGACGAATGGATTAACTTCATAACGAAAATTAATTAAGTAACATTTTTGAAAGTGGGCGTAAAGCCGCCTACATTAAGTAGTAGAAAATTTAAAATTTTTGCGAGCCATAAATCCAAAGTCCTTAGCATAACTTTGTAAATTGGCACAAGTGTGTTTTTTTTTTATAAGAAAAAGTGGCTTTTAAAAAAAGGATGCTTAATGTTTTAACCCTGCAATAATAAAAGATATATTAGCGCCTATTACGAAAATTGGAAAAAAAATTGCGTAGGGTCCTAGTTCCCTCCTCTATTCAATATCTTCCTTTTAATGCCATATGTCGAACAAAAAGTAACAAATTTTTATCTGAATATTGGTTTTACGATAGTAACGGTTCTATAGCTTCTAACGGAACACACAATTGTCATACGTACAAGTACTTAGTATATTGCAGTGTTCATAATATGTTTATACACGTGAAATATTGCTTTAAATTTCTTCGTTTTTAATTTGTGAAAGTACACGGCTGGGTATACAATGCTCAATTTCGCCCGATCTTCGACTTCTTAACTTGTTTATAGCTTGCTTCAAAACTAATTAAATTTTGTTTATCTTATTCGTGCTGAGTGACCTTGCATTGTTCCTAGTAAACTCTTGAAGCTATTAAGTGAAATCAAAACAATCTTACTATATTTAATTCGCTTAGTTTTTCAACATAAATCTTTGGTATATTCTTGTTTTAACAAGTCATGTGCATCTTTTCAATCGGTCTTTGGTTTATATGTCGAAATTTGCATATGCAATTAATTCGTATCGTATTATGCGGAAACTAGACTTCACGATTACTTGGTTTGGTTGATCTTACTAAGCATGTTTATAGACATAAAGAATTTTTTAACAAACAACCATATCATCAAAAATGTTATATGTATATATAAGGGTGTGCTAAAAAACTACCATATTGTAGCGAATATTAGCATCACTATGCTATGCATTATGTTAGTAAATAATCACAACAACAACAAAATTAAAGCAAGCCACACTTGTGTATATGAACACATCAATCATCAATTATACACATACATAGAAGGCGACGAAGAATATCTCACATACACATATGTAGTCATCAGCTAAGAGCAGAAGTTGATGCTCACACATATACACGCATATGGCTGGAAGAAAAGCATAAACTACAAATATACATGTATAGATCTGGTAACCGAGTACGAGACACAACTGTCCTCGGACACATTTTCGCGAAATGACTAGACCTTAGGAGAAACGGGTGAATGAGACATCCGATAGTATAGAAGCAGCGTAAGCTGAGGAATCAGTTTGATTTAAACACTCTGTTGGTTGCGAAGTACTACTCCCAAAGTAGTCTAAATAAAGAAGAGTTTGCAATACTGAATATTGGAGAAATTTTGCCGACAGTTCAGCAATTCGAACGTTAGCAGAAGGTTTAAAATAATTGGAATCCCCCCAAAATTCGTTACAATATTGTTTTTTTCTTTGCTCTCACCCGGAACTTTCAGAGAATATAAAAAAAAAAAAAAATTTGTCAACTTTCATTTTAAGAGATCCCCCACTGAATTTCAAGTTTTCCGTTTTAAATAACAGGGTAACTGGGGTTTTTAACATAATTTTTTTTTTTTATTAAATGAAAACATAAATCATATTCAGCACTCAATTCTGTACAAAGAAAAATTAAAACCAGCTTATAATGATTAAATATTTACGATAGCCAGTGGTTAAGGCAACTGCGGTTTCACCGGGATAAACCTGATTCGAAACTCGATGAAACCTTCGATAACATTACAAAATTTCCTGACGGTGATAGCGTGGCGGTTTTCGAAATGGTAACATCGCAATATGCCGGTAAATATTTTTTATTTTCAGTTTCTTTTAGTAAACAAAATAATAAATATGATTTTTAATAATCGGGGATTGCCCATATTGCGTTTTTTAAATGTATGAAAACATTTATTTGAAGCAATTTTTTAATTTTATAATTTATTTAATAATTTGGGAAAAATTTAAACAAATTTAAATAATAAATACATATTGTAACGAATTTGCTTGCAAATCCTCTTATTTGCCTTTTTGCTAAGTTCGTATCACTAAACTGTTGAATAAATAACTCCAATATTGAATAATGGAAAAATGACCTTTATTAAATTACTTCACAATGACGCTTATACTTTGCAACTAGCTGGCTTAATAACCAAACTGATAGCTTAAATGAAACTGACTTTCAAAATAATACTGCTATTGTTCGCTAGATATCGTCTTAATCGGAATCTCAAATCAAACTGAACTCAGGCGCCTCAAAAATTTCCGCCTTTTATACTCTTGGATTTCAATGTTCGCATCTTCTAGGCGCTTCCAGAATCTACTAGCCCAGCAGCTCTCAAACTTCTCAGCTGTAACTACAATTGCACAATTTTATAGTTTTTCTCATTGCATACTTATAGGAGTATCTCAGATATATGCATGTATTTGTGCATTGATTCTCCGCTGCTCGTATACGTGCATGGCACATATGTGTAGACGCAATTACTGATTCGTTTATGTGGATACATAGTGATTGAATTATTGTTGTGAATTCACGTCACTGCTTAGCATCGGCTTAGAGATAGCAGCACCCCTTAGTTTTGCTAATATTCGTAACAATATATATTCATAAAAATAAATTCAGGACAAAATAATGTTAAAAACCTAGCTCCCGTGTTATTTAAATAACAAAATTACAAATGCCGTGGAGGACTTCTTAAAATTTTAGTTAAAAGCTCTGCCAATGAAATAATTTTTATTTGGACATACTGTCTGATATTTTTGGGCGAGAGCGAAAAAAAATATCATCATTATGCGGCAAACCTTAATATACATATATATTTACATATGTATTTAATTTAGCGGCTAATTTTGAAAGCAAATTTTGTATTACCATTATTAGTTACCTGCAAGACGCGTTATATATGTTTATCTATTTAAACCGCACGGCACACAGTGGTTTAGAAGCGAACTCCATAACATATTTCTTCCATATTTTTTTTTTTTTTTTGATAATCTAAACGAATGAGTATTTCGTAAATTATACCCCAAATTTTTACTGTTTGGTATATAGTCTCCAGAAAAAATCGGATAAGTTGGATATATTGCTACTAATAGATATTTCTTAATAATTTAAATTAAACTTTGTTTAAAAAGTTTTGCCAATAAACAAATACGTTAAAAATGAGGAAAAAGCTATTAATTTATTTTCTTAAAAACTAAATTTTGTCTTTGGTTATAGGAAAAAATTTCTTTAGAATAGATAATGTATAATAAAAAAAAATAAATGTGCAATTGTAATGACAGCTGATTTCGAGACAGGATGCTAAACTTTGCAGTCGACTTATTTTATTCACTGAGCTAACTCGTAGATGTAAATATTTGAGCAATTCACAAGACTGTCGTATTCATGTAATATTGTAAGTTTTAGGTTGATCCATGGTTTCCAATATACAGTTTAATTGAAGCATAACGCAACCCGCGAATAGGAGACCTCGTGTATTGCCTAATTGTTAGAAATATTTAGTCAATTATTTTCGACTAAAATAACTGAAGAAAGATGTTCTCTCAAACTAGTTGGTTAGGCTAATCTTAAACTAAGTTTGCCTAAACTCTAGTCAAATTTAAACTCTAGTTAAACTAATGTACAGTTTTTCAGTCACAGTCTAAGACCTCCTTTTGGGTAGGCTTTTTTGTATGACAACATTGTTTTTTTATTATCTAGATAATTTGTAGAAACGCCAACAGCTGGATTTTGTTTACCCAACAAACATGGAAAATAAATTTCTCCAGCCTTGAGAAATATATATCTAGTTTCGGAGCTGATATCCAAAATCGTGCTCTAATTATTCTTAAACCAGATAGTTATGAAGTTGATATCCAACTTCATTCTCCAATCACTCTCCAATCTTTGAGAAATTTTGTAAAATTTATAGTTCTCGAGTTTATCTCCAACGTCATTCTCAAATTATTTTCCGATATTTGAAAGATTTTGAAAACATACAGCTCTCAAATATATATCCAACACGTTTCTCCAGTTTATATCCTATATCGAGTTGAGGTGGGTTGCACAAAAATCTTCCCCGAGGTGGTACCACCAAATCCAAGAGCTGTTTATTGTGCGAAATAAACATCTTGTTGATAGCAGTAAAGAAGCGCTATTAATTAAAAATAAATTTTAAATGTTTTAATTAATTTTCGTGAAAATTCTGTAGCATTGGGACCTTACATTTGAGTCCAGTTGGAGAACCACAAACTAGAACATGTTGGGACCTATCTTTTTTTCAACTTAAGTAATCGCATTTTTTGTTTTATAAAAAATTTACTTTTTTACTAAGAGCGTCATTATTTTTAAGTTAAGTTACTGTTTCGAAACAACTTTTGAGATTTTAGAAGTATGCCCTGTTATCAACATGAGCACTAATGGTACTCAAGCCCAAATGTTTGTATATTCGACGCCATTGCCAACGAAAGCAAATAATTGATAGGTTTACTAGAGTTGCCAGATCGGCCGCTTAAGCTCAGCTTAAACTTCAGTTAAAATCGACCGAAAAACTGCAGAATAAGTTTAAGCGTATTTTAACTGACAATCTGAGTTTAACTTTTACTGTAAAACCGGGCCGCTTGACTTAATTTTTTTTTTTTTATTTATGCTGTGAATTTTTTATGAAATGTTTATATTAAATATACACAAATTTCATACGGCAGCTGGACTTTTATAAAAATCACTTTTGATACCTGATGAGCGGCCTCTAAACTGCCCACATACTAAATTTAGGTTTAATCAGGCAATCTTTTTTTTTTGCAAAATTCGTCCGCTATCTGGAATCACCTCTTTTGGTTTTTTAAAAAAGATTTCGAATTCGTGATTAGCGACCTTAAAAACCCCCTTGTTTTCAGTTTTTACAAATATATCAGAGTTTGGATTATATGCCGAAATTTGTTTGCTTGCCAGTACAGCCTAAGCCACTATGCGCCAGTTGATTTATGAGTCGACTGATGATGACTTTAAATATGGTAATTACTACATTTATTGGCACAACTAATTCTTAATATTACTCGTACATTAGGATGGCCCTTAAAATTCAAATGAACGAATATCTCGGTCCCCCCTATGTAAACGGTAATACCAAAATAAATATTAAGCTGAAGAAATTATGATCAAGGTAGACCCAGAACGAATTTAATCGTGACGAGCTTACACCCCGGATTTCTCTTTGAACATGATTGGGCAACGCTTCATTAAACGATTCCATTTCGTAGGACTTCAAAATGTTAATATTGTCAGAATAATTCGAACTAGTACAGTCTGTTATCGCGCTATTTCTGCGATGGTTAAGAACCTGTGCGATTTGAGTCAGGAAATATTTGGTTATTGGCTGCGATGAGAAAGAGATCGTATTAACTTGATGGTGATGAATTGAATTCACTTACTCTCTTTTTCAATTTCTTCGATACCAAGTAGAGGTGAAGTTAAATATTGACAAAGGTACCTTTAACAGAAACAAATAATTTCCAGCCACTTGACAAGAGCTTCCTCGACTTCTTATCGCCAAGAACCGATAACGCCAAGTTATTGTCCTATTATCGGCTTATTATATAGAGCCAAATTATGTTCTAGTTGTCGATTTTTTATTCATTTGTTGTCACTGACTGCAATGTTTTTTATCCGTTTCCTGGCAGCATGTTATAGACGAATTACAGATGTGTCATCGATTTTATATTATCTAATCTATAACAAATCGATAGCACACCAAAAACAAATTGGTAACACTCCGGCAATAAATCAAAATTTTTTGAAACAAAACCGATTAATTTTCGAAAAAAAGCCGATAACTTCCAAAAAAATATCGATCAGTATTGAACAACATATCAACAAATTTTCCCTACATAACCGATAACTGGTTGATAATAAATCGATAAACTTTCGACGCAAACTCGATTACTTTTCGCTAACAAATTGATAGCTATGACAAAATATCGATTACCTTTCCATACATTATCGATAACTTGTTCATAATCAATAACTTTTCGATTATAACAAAGCAAATCGATAACTTTTCGATATCAAATTGATAGCACGCCGAAAGAAAACTGGTAATACTGCTATAACTTTTCGATAAAAGTTCTATAAACTTTTGATAACATATCGATAACTTTTCGATAAACAGTCCACACTTTTTCGATAATAAACCGGTAACCGCTCGATAAAAGGTCAGTTACTCATGTATTGGCTTTTTTTCGATAGTAGGCGGGTTCCGAAAAAATAAACTCTTATGCGGGGCATCATCTTTTATTCGCTTAACATAGCCTAGCCAGCGTACCCGCTGCATGTGAATTCACTAGACTATGTCATTTTCTGCGTAAAGCTCGTACAGCTCATTATTAAATCTTCTTTTTCGGTACTCGCCCTTGCTAATGCGTAGGCGTCCATAAATCTTTCAAAGAACTTTTCTTTCGAATACTCTCAGGGCCATTTCATCTGCTGTTGTCATGGTCCATGCTTCTGCACCATATAGCAGAACGGGTAGGATAATTGACGTGTTGAGCATGATTTCGTTTGCCGAGAGAGGACTTTACTTTTCAGTTGCCTTTATAGTCCCACGTAGCATCTGTTGGCAAGAGTTATTCTTCGCAGGATTTCAGAGCTGATGTTGTTGTGTGTGCTAAGGATGGTTCCCAAATAAACGAAGTTTTTTACTATTTCGAAATTATGGCTGCCAACAGTGGCGTAGTTGCTTCTGAGCAAATGCGCTGATTCTTTGCTCGATGACGTTTTGTATACATTCACCATAACACCCGCCTTAACCGCTTTTTTCCAGTTTGGATAACGCAGTACTTACGGCGCGTGTGTTCAAGCCGATGATCTTAATGTCATCACCAGCATCAAATTAATGAAATCGCACAATAGGGGGTCACTCTGTCTGAAACCTCGTCTAGTTTCGAACCATTCGGAGAGGTTCTTCCCAATAATGACTGAGCTGATAGTGTTGCTCAACGTCAATTTACACAGGCATATAAGTTTTGCGGTGAAATTAAATTCATACATAGCGGCATATAGGCACCTCTGTTTTGTGCTGTCGAAGCCGGCTTTAAAATCTAGGAAGAGGCGATGTGTGTCACTTTGTTTGTTGGCGAGTTTTTAGCAAGATTTTGCACATTGTGAAAATCTGGTCGATGGTAGATTTATCAGGTCTGAAGCCGCACTTATAAGGTCTAATCAGCCGATTAACGGTGAGCATCAATCTTTCGCACGATACACTTTACAGGACCTTATATGCGATGGAGCTATGTCAATCTGAATTGTGTGAAGCCTAAGTTACTGAGCCAGTGTTATTAATTTAGAAAGGTTTGCTAGAATTAGATTTACCTATATAGACGATAGCATGGTACCATAACATAATACCAAAGTTATTGCACATAGTTACATATCGATAGCACAAAGGCCCTTGCCAACAAAGTTTTGGTAGCTGCGTTTTTTAAAAATAGCAGTTTTGTGCTCATGTAAAATATATTTATTTGTGAGTCCTTTTAATTGCAAAATTTAAGTTTTTAATCAGAATAACCATAATAAAACCGTTCTTGTTAAAAAAATTACAGTATTTATTTGCATGTGCTACATTTTGTTCAAAATTTGTTATGCACTGTAAAAAAAACAAAAAAAAACATTACCACTACTTAAGTACAGAGTAAACCAATAAATTTTGTATGCAACGCACGTACTGACTTGTTGATGAGTTCATCATCAAAAGTTCCTATATAATAGGGATTTTTTTTGGATCAAGCAGTAAGAAACAAAAAACGAAAAGCATAAAACCAAAATAAAAGTAGCGGATAAGCACCAACAATAACTGGACGTTGTTGCATTGGAATGTAAAAAAAAAAAAAAAAAAAATTAAACAATACGAAGCAAGGAAAGAATGCAGAGCAGACTTTGAATGATGAGAAGATGAGGCGTAGCAATGTCGAGTCAAAACAATAAGACGAACAGTGAAAAAGTGATGAAGAATGATTTAAAAAAGTGTATCTGTATATTAGGGATGTTGTGGATGTAAGTTTACCAAAATCGGTTTAGGAATCAGAATTTATAAATATATCGGCGTAACCAATTGGGTACATTAATAATGTACTACCGGCTTACGCCGGTATTCTTACTTTGAAATCTTGATTTTTACTTTAAAAAATAATATTTAGGTTTTGTTTGTATGTATTTAAGGCAATCAACGTCTTGACATTACGGAAAGATCCAGAGGTTTCCCTCAATGTCACGCGGATCATTCAGCTCCTTGCGGAGGGACTGACCTGCATTCACTTAGTCCAGGGAGGCTTCGAACCTAACCCTGTTCTAAGGGACTGGTACTGCTGCGTCTGGTCAAAAAAATTTAAGTACTTAAAATGGTCACACTTTTGTCTGTATGTCTCGTATAAAGCGTAGTTTCACCGAAGGAGATGTTCTGGTCTAACTCCTAATACTAGTTGTAGACACGATTTCTTTTAATTATTTGTGGCCCCTTGCTGGTCACGCACAAAGGCGACTTGCGGTTACTATTAACGGCCTTTTAATGCTCATCGCTCACGTGGCACAATTTTAACGATTAGCACCAACGCTGGACTATTGTTGATCGCGCAAAGGGCGCCTCTAGATTTTCCGGCTGCTTTAAGAGCTATAATTTCCGGTTTGCGAACAGTGGTAATCCTGTTCACCAACAGTCACAAACATGCATCCTGTCCCTCACACCACATGCCAGCACAGAAGCTATGGGACTGCGACTTCGAACTCATACATAGGTATAACACCGAAGATTTTCTAACTGATTTTTTTTTATCGCGCTATCCTGCCGAAGTGGTGTGATGGTAGCGTGTTCCGCTAACCACACCGAAGGTCTTGAGTTTACGAGCCGGGCAAAGCAGATGCCGTTCGGAGTCGGCATAAAACAAATAGGTTCCGTCCCGCCAAATTGTAAGAAAAATTAGGAGGAGCACGATGCAAATTGGCCTAAAATCTCTTCGGAGGTTATTGCGCATTACACTTATTTATTTATGCTGCCGAGCACTACCAGAGAACACCGTAAAACATTAGGGAGTAACTGTTCGGCCAAAGATGCTGTCCTCGAAATCATAAGCAGTCCAAGTGGATATTATTATTTTGCAAAGACCTTGGATCATTTTTTTGAAATGTAGACCAAGATTTGAAAACGTTTGCGCTGAAAATATTGACTTCAGTAGTCTTCGTTAAACCAAATCGATATTTAAGAATGAAAGTCGCCCGAATTTAAGTTGAAAGATGTTAATGTTAGGCTCAGTCCAAACTGTCGTTTTCCTGCCTTTTGATAATACAAGGATTCAATATAAATAACCTCGTAGCTTCAGTTGTCAGCCTAGTTCGAGAGTCCACTTCGTTGGGGTAGTAGCACACCCGGTCATTTTTCGATTGCCGTGGGAAAGCTTTTGCTTCACCAAATTGAGTGTTCTTGCGAAGGACAAACACTCACCTTGTAAATATATGTGCCTACGTATTCACATATGTAACAGGAGCCGTAACGCGTAGATTATATTTAAACTTGGTCCGATATGGTCGAAACAATGTGATTCACTCCACTGGGCTAGCTGGGGATATGGCTGCCAACTTTAAGAAGTGTTAAACCAAACGACTTGGGTATTGAATGATGAAGTGTGAAAATAAAAATTAACATTTCAGACGATATTTTAAAGTTTCGCAAATAAACAACAGATGTTTGAGTATAAGGCCAAGTGATTTTTCAAACCCTTCTCATACGTACATAATTCTTCAACTTAAGTATGAGGTGGGAATCATTTCAAAGGAGTGTTTATACCCCTGGAACCTACTAAAGGATTTTGCATCACTGATTTCGCTTATTATTTTATCCAATCGGAATATAGAACTTTTGAAAAAATTGACACTTTCGGGTATTCACTATTTTATTTGACTCCATTTTCATACCTTTCATGAAAATGAAATGGTATATTAATTTCGTCACGAAACCCAAAATTGTAAGTCCTTAAAGGAAAATAGATAGACCCACCATTAAGTATACCGAAATATTCAGGTTGAAGAGCTGAGTTGATTTAGCCATGTCCGTCTGTCCGTCTGTCTGTTTGTATGCAAACTAGTCCCTAAATTTTTGAGATAGCTTGATAAAATTTGGTGAGCGGGTGTATTTGGGTGTCCGATTAGACATTTGTCGCAACCGGCCGGCTCTGACCACTATAGCATATATCCTCCATACAACCGATTTTTCAGAAAAAGAGGATTTTTGTAATATCTTACCCAATTTAACAGATTGAAGCTTCAAACTTCACCATATACTTTCGTATATTGCACATATTGTTGCCTGAAAAAATTTATGAGATCGGTCGTATATATAGTATATATCCCCCACAACGGATTGTTCAGATAAGGAACTTTTCGTAATTACTGCCCTATTTTAAGAGCTAGAGGCTTCAAATTTCAGCGAATGCTTACGTATATAGCATATATTGTTGTCTGAAAAAATCATAAAGATCGGTGGTATATATAGTATATATATGGTGGTATATATAGTATATATATATAGTATATATATATATATTTTCGCAAATTTTAGCCCCATTTTAACAGCTAGAAGCTTCAAATTTCACCGAATATTTGCGTATATAGCATATATTGTTGTCTGAAAAAATCATAGAGATCGGTTGTATATATAGTATATATCTCATACAACCGATTGTTCAGATAAGAAACTTTTCGCAATTTCTACCCCATTTTAACAGCTATAAGCTTCAAATTTCACTGATTGCTTACGTATATAGCATATATTGTTGTCTGAAAAAATCATTGAGATCGGTGGTATACATAGTATATATCTCATACAACCGATTGTTCAGATAAGAAACTTTGCGCAATTTCTGCCCCGTTTTAACAGTTAGAAGCTTCAAATTTCACAAAATGCTTTCGTATATAGCATATATTGTTGTCTGAAAAATTCATAGAGATCGGTGGTATATATATTATATACTTCATATAAACTGTCATATTGACCCCTTTTTTACGGCTAGAAGCTTCAAGATTCATCAAATTTCATCAAATAGTTACGTTTACGTCATATATTTTTGAAATACGTGATTCGTAGCCATAGTTTTTACATGCAGACCACAAAAAACGTAAAGCTTTGCATCCTCACACAGATTACCTACGTATTTTTATACCTTTCATGAAAATGAAATGGTATATTAATTTCGTCACGAAACCGAAAATTGTAAGTCCTTAAAGGAAAATAGATAGACCCACCATTAAGTATACCGAAATAATCAGGTTGAAGAGCTGAGTTGATTTAGCCATGTCCGTTTGTCCGTCTGTCCGTCTGTCTGTTTGTATGCAAACTAGTCCCTCAATTTTTGAGATATCTTGATAAAATTTGGTGAGCAGGTGTATTTCGGTGTCCGATTAGACATTTGTCGGAACCGACCGGATCGGACCACAATAGCATATATCCTCCATACAACCGATTTTTCAGAAAAAGAGGATTTTTGTAATATCTTACCCAATTTAACAGATTGCAGCTTCAAACTTCACCATATACTTTCGTATATTGCACATATTGTTGCCTGAAAAAATTTATGAGATCGGTCGTATATATAGTATATATCCCCCACAACCGATTGTTCAGATAAGGAACTTTTCGTAATTACTGCCCTATTTTAAGAGCTAGAGGCTTCAAATTTCACAAAATGCTTTCGTATATAGCATATATTGTTGTCTGAAAAAATCATAGAGATCGGTGGTATATATATTATATACTTCATATAAACTGTCATATTGACCCCTTTTTTAAGGCTAGAAGCTTCAAGATTCATCAAATTTCATCAAATAGTTACGTTTACGTCATATATTTTTGAAATACGTGATTCGTTGCCATAGTTTTTACATGCAGACCACAAAAAACGTAAAGCTTTGCATCCTCACACAGATTACCTACGTATTTTTATACCTTTCATGAAAATGAAATGGTATATTAATTTCGTCACGAAACCGAAAATTGTAAGTCCTTAAAGGAAAATAGATAGACCCACCATTAAGTATACCGAAATAATCAGGTTGAAGAGCTGAGTTGATTTAGCCATGTCCGTTTGTCCGTCTGTCCGTCTGTCTGTTTGTATGCAAACTAGTCCCTCAATTTTTGAGATATCTTGATAAAATTTGGTGAGCAGGTGTATTTGGGTGTCCGATTAGACATTTGTCGGAAACGACCGGATCGGACCACTATAGCATATATCCTCCATACAACCGATTTTTCAAAAAAAGAGGATTTTTGTAATAACTTACCCAATTTAACAGATTGAAGCTTCAAACTTCACCATATACTTTCGTATATTGCACATATTGTTGCCTGAAAAAATTTATGAGATCGGTCGTATATATAGTATATATCCCCCACAACCGATTGTTCAGATAAGGAACTTTTCGTAATTACTGCCCTATTTTAAGAGCTAGTGGCTTCAAATTTCAGCGAATGCTTACGTATATAGCATATATTGTTGTCTGAAAAAATCATAAAGATCGGTGGTATATATAGTATATATATGGTGGTATATATAGTATATATATATAGTATATATATATATATTTTCGCAAATTTTAGCACCATTTTAACAGCTAGAAACTTCAAATTTCACCGAATATTTACTTATATAGCATATATTGTTGTCTGAAAAAATCATAGAGATCGGTTGTATATATAGTATATATCTCATACAACCGATTGTTCAGATAAGAAACTTTTCGCAATTTCTACCCCATTTTAACAGCTATAAGCTTCAAATCTCACCGATTGGTTACGTATATAGCATATATTGTTGTCTGAAAAAATCATAGAGATCGGTTGTATATATAGTATATATCTCATACAACCGATTGTTCAGATAAGAAACTTTTCGCAATTTCTACCCCATTTTAACAGCTATAAGCTTCAAATTTCACTGATTGCTTACGTATATAGCATATATTGTTGTCTGAAAAAATCATAGAGATCGGTTGTATATATAGTATATATCTCATACAACCGATTGTTCAGATAAGAAACTTTTCGCAATTTCTACCCCATTTTAACAGCTAGAAGCTTCAAATTTCACTGATTGCTTACGTATATAGCATATATTGATGTCTGAAAAAATCATTGAGATCGGTGGTATACATAGTATATATCTCATACAACCGATTGTTCAGATAAGAAACTTTGCGCAATTTCTGCCCCGTTTTAACAGTTAGAAGCTTCAAATTTCACAAAATGCTTTCGTATATAGCATATATTGTTGTCTGAGAAAATCATAGATACCGGTGGTATATATAGTATATATCCCATACAACCGATTGTTCAGATAAGAAACTTTGCGCAATTTCTTCCCCATTTTAACCGTTATAAGCTTCAAATTTCACCGATTGCTTACGTATATAGTATGTATTGTTGTGTCAAAAAATCATAGAGATCGGTGATATATATAATATATATATGATGGTATATATAGTATATATATATAGTATATATATATAGTATATATATTTTTTTTTTTTCGATTTCGGCCCCATTTTAACAGCTAGAAGCTTCAAATTTCACCAACTGCTTACGTGTATAGCATATATTGTTGTCTGAAAAAATCATAGAGATCGGTTGTATATATAGTATATATCTCATACAACCGATTGTTCAGATAAGAAACTTTTCGCAATTTCTACCCCATTTTAACAGCTATAAGCTTCAAATTTCACTGATTGCTTACGTATATAGCATATATTGTTGTCTGAAAAAATCATTGAGATCGGTGGTATACATAGTATATATCTCATACAACCGATTGTTCAGATAAGAAACTTTGCGCAATTTCTGCCCCGTTTTAACAGTTAGAAGCTTCAAATTTCACAAAATGCTTTCGTATATAGCATATATTGTTGTCTGAAAAATTCATAGAGATCGGTGGTATATATATTATATACTTCATATAAACTGTAATATTGACCCCTTTTTTACGGCTAGAAGCTTCAAGATTCATCAAATTTCATCAAATAGTTACGTTTACGTCATATATTTTTGAAATACGTAATTCGTAGCCATAGTTTTTACATGCAGACCACAAAAAACGTAAAGCTTTGCATCCTCACACAGATTACCTACGTATTTTTATACCTTTCATGAAAATGAAATGGTATATTAATTTCGTCACGAAACCGAAAATTGTAAGTCCTTAAAGGAAAATAGATAGACCCACCATTAAGTATACCGAAATAATCAGGTTGAAGAGCTGAGTTGATTTAGCCATGTCCGTCTGTCCGTCTGTCCGTCTGTCTGTTTGTATGCAAACTAGTCCCTCAATTTTTGAGATATCTTGATAAAATTTGGTGAGCAGGTGTATTTGGGTGTCCGATTAGACATTTGTCGGAACCGACCGGATCGGACCACTATAGCATATATCCTCCATACAACCGATTTTTCAGAAAAAGAGGATTTTTGTAATAACTTACCCAATTTAACAGATTGAAGCTTCAAACTTCACCATATACTTTCGTATATTGCACATATTGTTGCCTGAAAAAATTTATGAGATCGGTCGTATATATAGTATATATCCCCCACAACCGATTGTTCAGATAAGGAACTTTTCGTAATTACTGCCCTATTTTAAGAGCTAGTGGCTTCAAATTTCAGCGAATGCTTACGTATATAGCATATAATGTTGTTTGAAAAAATCATAAAGATCGGTGGTATATATAGTATATATATGGTGGTATATATAGTATATATATATAGTATATATATATATATTTTCGCAAATTTTAGCACCATTTTAACAGCTAGAAACTTCAAATTTCACCAAATATTTACTTATATAGCATATATTGTTGTCTGAAAAAATCATAGAGATCGGTTGTATATATAGTATATATCTCATACAACCGATTGTTCAGATAAGAAACTTTTCGCAATTTCTACCCCATTTTAACAGCTATAAGCTTCAAATCTCACCGATTGGTTACGTATATAGCATATATTGTTGTCTGAAAAAATCATAGAGATCGGTTGTATATATAGTATATATCTCATACAACCGATTGTTCAGATAAGAAACTTTTCGCAATTTCTACCCCATTTTAACAGCTATAAGCTTCAAATTTCACTGATTGCTTACGTATATAGCATATATTGTTGTCTGAAAAAATCATAGAGATCGGTTGTATATATAGTATATATCTCATACAACCGATTGTTCAGATAAGAAACTTTGCGCAATTTCTGCCCCGTTTTAACAGTTAGAAGCTTCAAATTTCACAAAATGCTTAAATTGTTGTCTGAAAAAATCATAGAGATCGGTGGTATATATATTATATACTTCATATAAACTGTCATATTGACCCCTTTTTTAAGGCTAGAATCTTCAAAATTCATCAAATTTCATCAAATAGTTACGTTTTCGTCATATATTTTTGAAATACGTGATTCGTAGTCATAGTTTTTACACGCAGACCACAAAAAACCTGAAACTTTGCATCCTCACACAAAGTACCTACCTGTTTTTATACTCAGTTGAGCAGAGCTCACAGAGTATATTAAGTTTGATTGGATAACGGTTGGTTGTACATATATAAAGGAATCGAGATAGATATAGACTTCCATATATCAAAATAATCAGGATCGAAAAAAAATTTGTTTGAGCCATGTCCGTCCGTCCGTCCGTCCGTTAACACGATAACTTGAGTAAATTTTGAGGTATCTTGATGAAATTTGGTATGTAGATTCCTGGGCACTCATCTCAGATCGCTATTTAAAATGAACGATATCGGACTATAACCACGCCCATTTTTTCGAAATCGAAAATTTCGAAAAACGGAAAAAATGCGATAATTCATTGCCAAAGACGGATAAAGCGATGAAACTTGGTAGATGGGTTGATGTTATGACGCAGAATAGAAAATTAGTAAGATTTTGGACAATGGGCGTGGCACCGCCCACTTTTACAAGAAGGTAATTTAAAAGTTTTGCGAGCTGTAATTTGGCAGTCGTTGAAGATATCATGATGAAATTTGGCAGGAACGTTACTACTGTTACTATATATGTGCCAAATAAAAATTAGCAAAATTGGATGAAGAACACGCCCACTTTTTAAAAAAAAATTTTTTTTAATTCAAATTTTAACAAAAAATTTAATATCTTTACTGTATATAAGTATATAAAGTCAGAATTCAACTCCAGTAATGATATGATGCAACAAAATACAAAAATAAAAGAAAATTTCAAAATGGGCGTGGCTCCGCCGATTTTCATTTAGTTTGTCTAGAATACTTTTAATGCCATAAGTCGAACAAAAATTTACCAATCCTTCTTAAATTTGGTAGAGGCATAGACTCTATGACGGTAACTGTTTTCTGTGAAAATGGGCGAAATCGGTGGAAGACACGCCCAGTTTTTATACACAGTCCACCGTCTGGCCTTCATCTCGGCCGTTAACACAATAACTTAAGCAAAAACCGATATATCTTTACTAAACTTAGTCCACGCACTTATCTGAACTCACTTTATCTTGGTAAAAAAAATGGCCGAAATCCGACCATAACCACGCCCACTTTATCTATATCGAAAATTACGAAAAATTAAAAAAATGCCATAATTCTATACCAAATACGAAAAAAGGGATGAAACATGGTAATTAGATTGGTTTATTGACGCAAAATATAACTTTGGAAAAAACTTTGTAAAATGGGTGTGACACCTACCATATTAAGTAGAAGAAAATGAAAAAGTTCTACAAGGCGAAATCAACAGCGTTTGGAATCTAGGCAGGAATACTGTTAGTGGACTATGACCCGACAGATGATTTTCTGGATCACCTGGTCCACATTTTGGTCGATATCGCGAAAACGCCTTCACATATACATCTAAGGGCCACTCGCTTTTAAAACCCTTATTAATACCTTTAATTTGATATCCATATCGTACAAATACATTCTAGAGTCACCCCTGGCCCACCCTAATGGCGATATCTCGAAAAGGCGTCCACCTATAGACCTAATGCCCACTCCCTCTGAAAATGCTCAGTAACACCTTTCGTTATTTACCCATATCGTACAAATATTCTAGAGTCACCCCTGGCCCACCCTAATAGCGATATCTCGAAAAGGCGTCCACCTATAGACCTAATGCCCACTCCCTCCTAAAATGCTCAGTAACACCTTTAGTTTGATACCCATATCGTACAAACATTCTAGAGTCACCCCTGGCCCACCCTAATGGCGATATCTCGAAAAGGTGGCCACCTATAGACCTAATGCCCACTCCCTCTTAAAATGCTCATTTGATTCCCATATCGTACAAACACATTCTAGAGTCGCCCCTGGTTCACCTTTATGGCGATATCTCGAAACGGCGTCCACCTATGGAACTAAGGATCACTCCCTTTGAAAATACTCATTAACACCTTTCATTTGATACCCATATCGTACAAACATATTCTAGAGTCACCCCTGGCCCACCTTAATGGCGATATCTCGAAAAGGCGTCCACCGATAGACCTAAGGCCCGCTCCCTCTTAAAATGCTTAGTAACACCTTTCATTTGATACCCATATCGTACAAACAAATTCTAGAGTCAGCCCTGGTCCACCTTTATGGCGACATCCCTAAATGGCGTCCATCCATAGAACTATGGCCTACTCTCTCTTAAAATACTCTTTAATACCTTCCATTTGATACACATGTCATACAACCACATTCCAGGGTTACCCTAGGTTCATTTTCCTACATGGTGATTTTCCTTATTTTGTCTCCATAGCTCTCAACTGAGTATTTAATGTTCGGTCACACCCGAACTTAGCCTTCCTTACTTGTTTATTTTATATTTATCTTAAAAATCGTTAAGGTATGTAGATCTGTTCGCTATATATTTCTTATCTTATACATCCGATTATTCGGAGATTACGAACGGAATACAGTCCCCTCCTTACTTTTTACTTATTAATTTATTTAAAAAATAATGCAAAGTAAGCATTTAAATTTTTATACTAAGTTGAGCAGAGCTCACAGAGTATATTAAGTTTGATTGGATAACGGTGGGTTGTACATATATAAAGAAATCGAGATAGATATAGACTTCCATATATTAAAATAATCAGGATCGAAAAAAAATTTGATTGAGCCATGTCCGTCCGTCCGTCCGTCCGGCCGTCCGTTAACACGATAACTTGAGTAAATTTTGAGGTATCTTGATGAAATTTCGTACGTAGGTTTCTGAGCACTCATCTCAGATCGCTATTTAAAATGAACGATATCGGACTATAACCACGCCCACTTTTTCGATATCGAAAATATCGAAAAACCGAAAAAGGGCGATAATTCATTACAAAAGACCGATAAAGCGACGAAACTTGGTATATGAGTTGAACTTATGACGCCAAATAGAAAATTAGTAAAATTTTGGACAATGGGCGTGGCACCGCCCACTTTTAAAAGAAGGTAATTTAAAATTTTTGCAAGCTGTAATTTGGCAGTCGTTGAAGATATCATGATGAAATTTTGCAGGAACGTTACTCTTTTTACTATATGTACGCTTAATAAAAATTAGCAAAATCGGAGAAGGACCACGCCCACTTTTAAAAAAATTTTTTTTTTTAAGTAAAATTTTAACAAAAAATTTAATATCTTTACAGTATATAAGTAAATTATGTCAAGATTCAACTCCAGTAATGATATGGTGCAACAAAATACAAAAATAAAAGAAAATTTAAAAATGGGCGTGGCTCCGCCCTTTTTCATTTAATTTGTCTAGGATACTTTTAACGCCATAAGTCGAACAAAAATTAACCAATCCTTTTGAAATTTGGTAGGGGTATAGATTTTATGGCGTTAACTGTTTTCTGTGAAAATGGGCGAAATCGGTTAATGCCACGCCCAGTTTTTATACACAGTCGTCCGTCTGTCCTTCCGCATGGCCGTTAACACGATAACTTGAGCAAAAATCGATATATCTTTACTAAACTCAGTTCACGTACTTATCTGAACTCACTTTATCTTGGTATGAAAAATGAACGAAATCCGACTATGACCACGCCCACTTTTTCGATATCGAAAATTACGAAAAATGAAAAAATGCCATAATTCTATACCAAATACGAAAAAAGGGACGAAACATGGTAAGGTAATTGGATTGTTTTATTGACGCGAAATATAACTTTAGAAAAAACTTTATAAAATGGTTGTGACACCTACCATATTAAGTAGAAGAAAATGAAAAAGTTCTGCAGGGCGAAATAAAAAACCCTTAAAATCTTGGCAGGTATTACATATATAAATAAATTAGCGGTATCCAACAGATGATGTTCTGGGTCACCCTGGTCCACATTTTGGGCGATATCTGGAAAACGCCTTCACATATACAACTACCACCACTCCCTTTTAAAACTCTCATTAATACCTTTAATTTGATACCCATATTGTACAAACTCATTCTAGAGTCACCCCTGGTCCACCTTTATGGCGATATCTCGAAACGGCGTCCACCTATGGAACTAAGGATTACTCCCTTTTAAAATGCTCATTAACACCTTTCTTTTGATACCCATATTGTACAAACAAATTCTAGGGTCACCCCTGGTCCACCTTTATGGCGATATCTCGAAACGGCGTCCACCTATGGAACTAAGGATTACTCCCTTTTAAAATACTCATTAACACCTTTCATTTGATACCCATATCGTACAAACGCATCCTAGAGTCACCCCTGGTCCACCTTTATGGCGATATCTCGAAAAGGCGACCACCTATACAACTACCACCACTCCCTTTTAAAACCCTTATTAATACCTTTAATTTGATACCCATATCGTACAAACAAATTCTAGGGTCACACCTGGTCCACCTTTATGGCGATATCTCGAAACGGCGTCCACCTGTGGAACTAAGCATCACTCCCTTTTAAAATACTCATTAACACCTTTCTTTTGATACCCATATTGTACAAACAAATTCTAGGGTCACCCCTGGTCCACCTTTATGGCGATATATCGAAACGGCGTCCACCTATGGAACTAAGGATTACTCCCTTTTAAAATACTCATTAACACCTTTCATTTGATACCAATATCGTACAAACGCATTCTAGAGTCACCCCTGGTCCACCTTTATGGCGATATCTCGAAAAGGCGACCACCTATACAACTACCACCACTCCCTTTTAAAACCCTCATTAATACCTTTAATTTGATACCCATATTGTACAAACAAATTCTAGGGTCACACCTGGTCCACCTTTATGGCGATATCTCGAAACGGCGTCCACCTGTGGACCTAAGCATCACTCCCTTTTAAAATACTCATTAACACCTTTCTTTTGATTCACATATTGCACAAACAAATTCTAGGGTTACCCCTGGTCCACCTTTATTGCGATATCTCGAAACGGCGTCCACCTATGGAACTAAGGATTACTCCTTTTTAAAATACTCATTAACATCTTTCGTTTGATACCCATATTGTACAAACGCATTCTAGGGTCACACCTGGTCCACCTTTATGGCGATATCTCGAAACGGCGTACACCTGTGGAACTAAGCATAACTCCCTTTTAAAATACTCATTAACACCTTTCTTTTGATACCAATATTGTACAAACAAATTCTAGGGTCACCCCTGGTCCACCTTTGTGGCGATATCTCGAAACGGCGTCCACCTATGGAACTAAGGATTACTCCCTTTTAAAACACTCATTAACACCTTTCTTTTGATACCCATATTGTACAAACAAATTCTAGGGTCACCCCTGGTCCTCCTTTATGGCGATATCTCGAAACGGCGTCCACATGTGGAATTAAGCATCACTCCCTTTTAAAATACTCATTAACACCTTTCATTTGATACTCATATTGTACAAACAAATTTTGGGTCACCCCTGGACCACCTTTATGGCGATATCTCGAAACGGCGTGCACCTATGGAACTAAGGATTACTCCCTTTTAAAATACTCATTAACACCTTTCTTTTGATACCCATATTGTACAAACAAATTCTAGAGTCAACCCTGGGGGGCTACTCTGTATTGCGATTCGAAAACGAATTCGATGCGATTGTCAAATCCGAGTCGATAAGCAAATGGTACTCTGTATTGCTATAGCATTGCTAACAGTGTTGCCTTTTTGCTGTTTGCGTATTTTCCTGTGTGGGTTGGCATTACTGCTAGAAGATGTCAAAGAATGTAAGAACAAAACAAATAAAGTAAAGAAATAAACAATTGTAGGAACGCGTTCAATTCGGCTTGTGTTTTAAATTAATAGTTGCAATAAAGATTTAAAAGTTTATAAAATGGATTCAGTGGCACTGTGGGATGACACAAACGAGGAGCGCATTGAAAGACGAATTATTCGTGATAGCTCCAATATAATGAACCTTAGGGGGCCAGGGGGCCTATCAACACTTGATTGGTCAAGATCGCCACACGGGTATGGCCCAGCAAACGTTTTCCCGTTGCATGTTCGAGGTGTGTAGCGCCATTGAAAAAGTGCTATGTAAAAAACATATAGAGTTTCCATTGTCTGAAACGGAAAAGAATGAAGCAAATAGAAGTTTCTATTCGGCTTGCGGAATTCCAGGAGTGATTGGTGCGGTCGATGGAACTCACATTCAATTGGTACGACCGGCTCGAGACGAGCATTTATATTTTAACCGTAAGCTCAAACATAGCATTAATGCAATGGTGGTAAGAGTGATGCATTATTTATAAATACACATTTAAATGCAACTACATATTTATGTATTTATATATTTTAGATTTGTGACCACAAAATGCGCATAAGGGCAGTAGATGGAAGGTTTGGAGGTGCTTCGCATGATTCCCACGTCTGGAGCCTATCTTCAGAGCGTGCTTGCTTAAAGGCGAATTTTGAAAATGGAGACAGAGGAGTGAGAATTCTTGGTAAGATTAACATACTTTAGGTATTTCGCCTGAGGATTTGCTTCCCAGTTTTTCTAACCACATACTTATGTTACTTTATTATAGGAGATTCTGGATATCCCCTCGAGCCATGGCTGCTAACACCATACAGAAACGCAGCAGAGAACTCTGACGAAATTTTTTTTAATGATAAGTTTGGCAAAGGAAGATCGTTAATCGAACGAACTTTTGGAGTATTAAAAGGCAGGTTTAGATGCCTCTTAGCTGCAAGAGAGTTGCATTATACACCCGAAAAAGTGGTTAAAATTCTAAACGTATGCTGTGCTTTGCATAATATTTGCATTTTATACAAACTGGAAGATCCTTCAAACATTGTTTTCGAGCGAAATGACCCTTCAAGTGCCAATGTCGATGCACAAGAAAGCCGAAATTTATCAAATATCGCCAAAAACATTAGGGAACAAATTAAAAATAATATGGTTAACTCGAGAAACCCAAACTAAAGAAATAAAATATATGAATTGCTCAATTATTTTTGTTCATGTATTTTGAAATAGTTTTTACATACACATATGTATACAAATGTATGTGAATTTAAACATGTGTGATGTAAAAAAATGAATACAAAACATAAAAATATTAAATTAAAATAAATTCGCACATGTTCACATATACACTTATGGCATTAAAAGGTACATTTTTTTTTAAATTTTTTAATTTAATTTTTTAATGTAAATACATACATATATGTATGTATGGTTCAAATTAAAAGGTACAATATTTTTCACTTTTTAATGTAATATATATATGTAAATATATTTAGTTAAATTAAACATAAAAGCATTCAATTAAATCAAAATTAAATTCACTTCAATAAATTTACGTCATTAAATTAAATAAAGCGTACCGACTTTTTCTTTCAACAATGTACACATTATCACATACGTTTATACACTCTTACAGTCTTTTATATTCATTTGGTTAATTATTTGGTAATTAATATTAAATTTAGCATCATGTTTGTAAAATCACATATTTTTTTATAAATAGGTACGGTCTTATTAGTATATATACATAGTGAAACAACACCTCTTTTGGTTTACTGTGCCTGTCGCTTTGAGCTAGAGATCAACGCGTTGGTACTTGCTTCAACAGCTAGGACCTCCTTTTGTAGTTCTAGTTTGGTTAGCTTCATCTTAATTTTTTTATTGTCTGCTGTTTGCTGGTAAAGGAACCTTTCTCTCTCCAGCTTTAGTCGGCATTCTTGTAGCTCTCGTTTTTTTTTTCATTTCGCTGTAAATGTTTATCAAGTTCGAGTTTATTTCGTTCAGCAAATTTGTTGAACGCTTGTGGTACTCGATTTGATTCGACACTTGATGTTCCAACAGACTTTGCTTTCTGCGCGGAGTTTTGGCCGTGTTCGAACAAGTGGGAAGCTCTTCTTGCTCGCTTTCTTCTGAGCCTGTATGTTCATTATCTGAGCACGAGTTCCCCGACCCGGCGGAACTGTCTGCTCGTGCTACCGGACTCCCACGTTGTACCACCGGACTCCCACGTTGTACCACCGGACTCCAACGTTGTACCACCGGACTCCAACGTTGTACCACCGGACTCCCACGTCGTACCACCGGACTCTCACGTCGCGCCACCGGACTCTCCCTCGGTTGTATTGAAGCCGACTTTGGCTTAGCACCAAACCTCGAGGTGCTAATGGTTCCGCTCATGGACTTATCTGCACTCAATAGCTTGCTTACTTCTTCTTCTAGGTGTGTTAACGGCACAAACCCCGACGGACCCCCACCAGTTCCGGAAACGCTTATCTTATTGCGTCGCATTTTTGATTTTAGATGCACTTTGTAATCAGCCCACACCTAAAATTTTTTGTATTTAACTATGTACATAAATAGCTACCGAGAAGTACTTACTTTTTTCCAACCAGCAACATCGCGTGATGGTGGACCAACTGCATTTAGCTGTGATGTTACCCTCTTCCACAAATTTGAGGCAGCATTTCGACCATTCGCGGACTTTAGTAATCCCTTCGACAAGTCGGGATGCGCCTTCATGAAATCCACGAGCACTTCGAATTGCTTTTGTTGCGTGTGCTTCATTTTAGATTTTTCCCTAAAAAACATTAACAACACTATTTATTAAGTGTTTAAATAAACATAAAAAATAAAACAGCACACAGTTTTTGGTAAAAACTTACATTTTTTTGCCGCGCGACTGAGTTTTGTTGTAGGAAGAGAGATTCGAATTTACAGAGCAATTGACATTCGCTTTCGCGATACAGAGTGTACGCAATTCGAAAGGGAAAAATGAATGCGAAAGGGAAAAAGCAAATCCGAAAATGTCAAATGTCAGTTGCGATAGTTGAGTTACAGAGTGTCGATAAGGCAAATGCGAAAAAATTTCCATTCGCATCGCAATACAGAGTAGCCCCACTGATCCACCTTTATGGCGATATCCCGAAATGGCGTCCACCTATGGAACTAAGGATTACTCCCTTTTAAAATGCTCATTAACACCTTTCATTTGATACCCATATCGTACAAACGCATTCTAGAGTCACCCCTGGTCTATCTTTACGGCGATATCTCGAAAAGGCGTCCATCTATAGAACTTAGGTCCACGCCCTTTTAAAATACTCATTAATACCTTTCATTTGATACCCATATCGTACAAACGCATTCTAGAGTCAACCCTGATCCACCTTTATGGCTATATCCCTAAATGGCGTCCACCTATAGAACTAATGCCCACTCCCTCCTAAAATGCTCAGTAACACCTTTAGTTTGATACCCATATCGTACAAACATTCTAGAGTCACCCCTGGCCCACCCTAATGGCGATATCTCGAAAAGGTGGCCACCTATAGACCTAATGCCCACTCCCTCTTAAAATGCTCATTTGATTCCCATATCGTACAAACACATTCTAGAGTCGCCCCTGGTTCACCTTTATGGCGATATCTCGAAACGGCGTCCACCTATGGAACTAAGGATCACTCCCTTTGAAAATACTCATTAACACCTTTCATTTGATACCCATATCGTACAAACATATTCTAGAGTCACCCCTGGCCCACCTTAATGGCGATATCTCGAAAAGGCGTCCACCGATAGACCTAAGGCCCGCTCCCTCTTAAAATGCTTAGTAACACCTTTCATTTGATACCCATATCGTACAAACAAATTCTAGAGTCAGCCCTGGTCCACCTTTATGGCGACATCCCTAAATGGCGTCCATCCATAGAACTATGGCCTACTCTCTCTTAAAATACTCTTTAATACCTTCCATTTGATACACATGTCATACAACCACATTCCAGGGTTACCCTAGGTTCATTTTCCTACATGGTGATTTTCCTTATTTTGTCTCCATAGCTCTCAACTGAGTATTTAATGTTCGGTCACACCCGAACTTAGCCTTCCTTACTTGTTTATTTTATATTTATCTCAAAAATCGTTAAGGTATGTAGATCTGTTCGCTATATATTTCTTATCTTATACATCCGATTATTCGGAGATTACGAACGGAATACAGTCCCCTCCTTACTTTTTACTTATTAATTTATTTAAAAAATAATGCAAAGTAAGCATTTAAATTTTTATACTCAGTTGAGCAGAGCTCACAGAGTATATTAAGTTTGATTGGATAACGGTTGGTTGTACATATATAAAGAAATCGAGATAGATATAGACTTCCATATATTAAAATAATCAGGATCGAAAAAAAATTTGATTGAGCCATGTCCGTCCGTCCGTCCGTCCGGCCGTCCGTTAACACGATAACTTGAGTAAATTTTGAGGTATCTTGATGAAATTTCGTACGTAGGTTCCTGAGCACTCATCTCAGATCGCTATTTAAAATGAACGATATCGGACTATAACCACGCCCACTTTTTCGATATCGAAAATATCGAAAAACCGAAAAAGGGCGATAATTCATTACAAAAGACCGATAAAGCGACGAAACTTGGTATATGAGTTGAACTTATGACGCCAAATAGAAAATTAGTAAAATTTTGGACAATGGGCGTGGCACCGCCCACTTTTAAAAGAAGGTAATTTAAAATTTTTGCAAGCTGTAATTTGGCAGTCGTTGAAGATATCATGATGAAATTTTGCAGGAACGTTACTCTTATTACTATATGTACGCTTAATAAAAATTAGCAAAATCGGAGAAGGACCACGCCCACTTTTAAAAAAATTTTTTTTTTTAAGTAAAATTTTAACAAAAAATTTAATATCTTTACAGTATATAAGTAAATTATGTCAAGATTCAACTCCAGTAATGATATGGTGCAACAAAATACAAAAATAAAAGAAAATTTAAAAATGGGCGTGGCTCCGCCCTTTTTCATTTAATTTGTCTAGGATACTTTTAACGCCATAAGTCGAACAAAAATTAACCAATCCTTTTGAAATTTGGTAGGGGTATAGATTTTATGGCGTTAACTGTTTTCTGTGAAAACGGGCGAAATCGGTTGATGCCACGCCCAGTTTTTATACACAGTCGTCCGTCTGTCCTTCCGCTTGGCCGTTAACACGATAACTTGAGCAAAAATCGATATATCTTTACTAAACTCAGTTCACGTACTTATCTGAACTCACTTTATCTTGGTGTGAAAAATGAACGAAATCCGACTATGACCACGCCCACTTTTTCGATATCGAAAATTACGAAAAATGAAAAAATGCCATAATTCTATACCAAATACGAAAAAAGGGATGAAACATGGTAAGGTAATTGGATTGTTTTATTGACGCGAAATATAACTTTAGAAAAAACTTTATAAAATGGTTGTGACACCTACCATATTAAGTAGAAGAAAATGAAAAAGTTCTGCAGGGCGAAATAAAAAACCCTTAAAATCTTGGCAGGTATTACATATATAAATAAATTAGCGGTATCCAACAGATGATGTTCTGGGTCACCCTGGTCCACATTTTGGGCGATATCTGGAAAACGCCTTCACATATACAACTATCACCACTCCCTGTTAAAACTCTCATTAATACCTTTAATTTGATACCCATATTGTACAAACTCATTCTAGAGTCACCCCTGGTCCACCTTTATGGCGATATTTCGAAACGGCGTCCACATGTGGAATTAAGCATCACTCCCTTTTAAAATACTCATTAACACCTTTCTTTTGATACCCATATCGTACAAACAAATTCTAGGGTCACACCTGGTCCACCTTTATGGCGATATCTCGAAACGGCGTCCACCTGTGGAACTAAGCATCACTCCCTTTTAAAATACTCATTAACACCTTTCTTTTGATACCCATATTGTACAAACAAATTCTAGGGTCACCCCTGGTCCACCTTTATGGCGATATATCGAAACGGCGTCCACCTATGGAACTAAGGATTACTCCCTTTTAAAATACTCATTAACACCTTTCATTTGATACCCATATCGTACAAACGCATTCTAGAGTCACCCCTGGTCCACCTTTATGGCGATATCTCGAAAAGGCGACCACCTATACAACTACCACCACTCCCTTTTAAAACCCTCATTAATACCTTTAATTTGATACCCATATTGTACAAACAAATTCTAGGGTCACACCTGGTCCACCTTTATGGCGATATCTCGAAACGGCGTCCACCTGTGGACCTAAGCATCACTCCCTTTTAAAATACTCATTAACACCTTTCTTTTGATTCACATATTGCACAAACAAATTCTAGGGTTACCCCTGGTCCACCTTTATTGCGATATCTCGAAACGGCGTCCACCTATGGAACTAAGGATTACTCCTTTTTAAAATACTCATTAACATCTTTCGTTTGATACCCATATTGTACAAACGCATTCTAGGGTCACACCTGGTCCACCTTTATGGCGATATCTCGAAACGGCGTACACCTGTGGAACTAAGCATAACTCCCTTTTAAAATACTCATTAACACCTTTCTTTTGATACCAATATTGTACAAACAAATTCTAGGGTCACCCCTGGTCCACCTTTGTGGCGATATCTCGAAACGGCGTCCACCTATGGAACTAAGGATTACTCCCTTTTAAAACACTCATTAACACCTTTCTTTTGATACCCATATTGTACAAACAAATTCTAGGGTCACCCCTGGTCCACCTTTATGGCGATATCTCGAAACGGCGTGCACCTATGGAACTAAGGATTACTCCGTTTTAAAATACTCATTAACACCTTTCATTTGATACCCATATCGTACAAACGCTTTCCAGAGTCACCCCTGGTCCACCTTTATGGCGATATCTCGAAAAGGGTACCACTTATACAACTACCACCACTCCCTTTTAAAACCCTCCTTAATACCTTTAATTTGATACCCATATCGTACAAACAAATTCTAGGGTCACCACTGGTCCACCTTTTTGGCGATATCTCGAAACGGCGTCCACCTATGGAACTAAGGATTACTCCCTTTTAAAATACTCATTAACACCTTTCTTTTGATACCCATATTGTACAAACAAATTCTAGGGTCAACCCTGATCCACCGTTATGGCGATATCTCGAAACGGCGTCCACATGTGGAATTAAGCATTACTCCCTTTTAAAATACTCATAAACACCTTTCATTTGATACTCATATTGTACAAACAAATTCTAGGGTCACCCCTGGACCACCTTTATGGCGATATCTCGAAACGGCGTCCACCTATGAAACTAAGGATTACTCCCTTTTAAAATACGCATTAAAACCTTTCTTTTGATACCCATATTGTACAAACAAATTCTAGGGTCAACCCTGATCCACCTTTATGGCGATATCTCGAAACGGCGTCCACATGTGGAATTAAGCATCACTCCCTTTTAAAATACTCATTAACACCTTTCATTTGATACTCATATTGTACAAACAAATTTTGGGTCACCCCTGGACCACCTTTATGGCGATATCTCGAAACGGCGTGCACCTATGGAACTAAGGATTACTCCCTTTTAAAATACTCATTAACACCTTTCTTTTGATACCCATATTGTACAAACAAATTCTAGAGTCAACCCTGATCCACCTTTATGGCGATATCCCGAAATGGCGTCCACCTATGGAACTAAGGATTACTCCCTTTTAAAATGCTCATTAACACCTTTCATTTGATACCCATATCGTACAAACGCATTCTAGAGTCACCCCTGGTCTATCTTTACGGCGATATCTCGAAAAGGCGTCCATCTATAGAACTTAGGTCCACGCCCTTTTAAAATACTCATTAATACCTTTCATTTGATACCCATATCGTACAAACGCATTCTAGAGTCAACCCTGATCCACCTTTATGGCTATATCCCTAAATGGCGTCCACCTATAGAACTATGGCCCACTCCCTCATAAAATACTCTTTAATGCCTTTCATTTGATACGCATGTCATACAAACACATTCCAGGGTTTCCCTCGGTTCAATTTTCTACATGGTTATTTTCCCTTATGTTGTCACCATAGCTCTCAACTGAGTATGTAATGTTCGGTTACACCCGAACTTAACCTTCCTTACTTGTTATTGTTTATTTTTGTTTTAAACCTTTTTCATTTAATGTTACTTATTTCATACCAATAATGTCTAAAGTTCTAAGAAATCTTAGATTTAATGAAAAAATACAAAAAAAATAAAAAAAAACAAACAAAAATTCAAAAAGAAAACAACAACAAAAAAAAGTACGTACATTAAACTAATTTCTTTTTTTCTTATTTATTTTGGTCTTGAAACTCTTTCTTTTCATAAATAAAATAACAATAAAAAAAATAATTTTAAATTTTAAATTTCTGAATATGTATTTCAGTAAATCAATTTGTGTATCTTTAGGAATTTGCGTTGGAATCAATTATAACTATTTTTTATACTCAGCTGAGCAGAGCTCACTAATCGAGATAGATACAGAATTCTATATGTCAAAATGATCTGGGCGAAAAAATAAATTCATTTAGCCATGTCGGTCCATCCGTCCGTCCATCCGTTCGTAAACACGATAACCTGAGTAAATTTTATGGTATCTTGATGAAATTTGGTATGTAGGTTCCTGGGCGCTCGCTATTTAAAATGATTGAAATCGGACTACAACCACGCCCACTTTTTCGATATCGAAAATTTCGAAAAACCGAAAAAGTGCTATAGTTCATTACCAAAAACGGATATAGCGATGAAGCTTGGTAGGTGCGTTGACCTTATGACGAAAAATAGAAAATTAGTAAAATTTTGGACAATGGGCGTGGCACCGCCCACTTTTAAAAGAAGGTAATTTAAAAGCTTTGCAAGCTGTAATTTCGCAGTGGTTGAAGATATCGTGATAAAATTTGGCAGGCGCGTTCTCCTATTACTGCATGTGTGCTAAATAAAAACAAGTAATGAAGGTTAAGTTCGGGTGTAACCGAACATTACATACTCAGTTGAGAGCTATGGTGACAACATAAGGGAAAATAACCATGTAGAAAATTGAACCGGGGGAAACCCTGGAATGTGTTTGTATGACATGCGTATCAAATGAAAGGCATTAAAAAGTATTTTATGAGGGAGTGGGCCATAGTTCTATAGGTGGACGCCATTTAGGGATATAGCCATAAAGGTGGATCAGGGTTGACTTTAGAATGCGTTTGTACGATATGGGTATCAAATGAAAGGTATTAATGAGTATTTTAAAAGGGCGTGGACCTAAGTTCTATAGATGGACGCCTTTTCGAGATATCGCCGTAAAGATAGACCAGGGGTGACTCTAGAATGCGTTTGTACGATATGGGTATCAAATGAAAGGTGTTAATGAGCATTTTAAAAGGGAGTAATCCTTAGTTCCATAGGTGGACGCCGTTTCGAGATATCGCCATAAAGGTGGACCAGGGGTGACCCTAGAATTTGTTTGCACAATATGGGCATCAAACGAAAGGTGTTAATGAATATTTTAAAAGGGAGTGGGCCTTAGTTCTATAGGTGGACGCCGCTTCGAGATATCGCCATAAAGGTTGGCCAGGGATGACTCTAGAATTCGTTTGTGCAATATGGGTATCAAACTAAAGGAGTTAATGAGTATTTTAAGAGGGAGTGGGCCTTAGTTCTATAGGTGGAAACATTTTCGAGGTATCGCAATAAAGGTGGACCAGGGGTGACTCTAGACTTTGTTTGTACGATATGGGTATCAAATGAAAGGTGTTAATGAGTATTTTTAAAAGGGAGTGGGCCTTCGTTTTATAGGTGTTCGCCTTTTCGAGATATCGCCATAAAGGTGGACCAGGGGTGACTTTAGAATTTGTTTGTATGATATGGGTATCAAATGAAAGGTGTTAATGATTATTTAAAAAGGGCGTGGGGCTTAGTTCTATAGGTGGACCCCTTTTCGAGATATCGCCATAAAGGGGTGACTCTAGAATGAGTTTGTACAATATGGGTATCAAATTAAAGGTATTAATGAGAGTTTTAAAAGGGAGTGGTGGTAGTTGTATATGTGAAGGCGTTTTCCAGATATCGCCCAAAATGTGGACCAGGGTGACCCAGAACATCATCTGTTGGATACCGCTAATTTATTTATATATGTAATACCTGCCAAGATTTTAAGGGTTTTTTATTTCGCCCTGCAGAACTTTTTCATTTTCTTCTACTTAATATGGTAGGTGTCACAACCATTTTATAAAGTTTTTTCTAAAGTTATATTTCGCGTCAATAAAACAATTCAATTACCTTACCATGTTTCATCCCTTTTTTCGTATTTGGTATAGAATTATGGCATTTTTTCATTTTTCGTAATTTTCGATATCGAAAAAGTGGGCGTGGTCATAGTCGGATTTCGTTCATTTTTCATACCAAGATAAAGTGAGTTCAGGTAAATACGTGAACTGAGTTTAGTAAAGATATATCGATTTTTGCTCAAGTTATCGTGTTAACGGCCATGCGGAAGAACAGACGGACGACTGTGTATAAAAACTGGGCGTGGCATCAACCGATTTCACCCATTTTCACAGAAAACAGTTAACGCCATAAAATCTATACCCCTACCAAATTTCAAAAGGATTGGTTAATTTTTGTTCGACTTATGGCGTTAAAAGTATCCTAGACAAATTAAATGAAAAAGGGCGGAGCCACGCCCATTTTTAAATTTTCTTTTATTGTTGTATTTTGTTGCACCATATCATTACTGGAGTTGAATCTTGACATAATTTACTTATATACTGTAAAGATATTAAATTTTTTGTTAAAATTTTACTTAAAAAAAAATTTTTTTAAAAGTGGGCGTGGTCCTTCTCCGATTTTGCTAAATTTTATTAAGCGTACATATAGTAATAAGAGTAACGTTCCTGCCAAATTTCATCATGATATCTTCAACGAATGCCAAATTACAGCTTGCAAAATTTTAAATTACGTTCTTTTAAAAGTGGGCGGTGCCACGCCCATTGTCCAAAATTTTACTAATTTTCTATTTGGCGTCATAAGTTCAACTCATATACCAAGTTTCGTCGCTTTATCGGTCTTTTGTAATGAATTATCACACTTTTTCGGTTTTTCGAAATTTTCGATATCGAAAAAGTGGGCGTGGTTATAGTCCGATATCGTTCATTTTAAATAGCGATCTGAGATGAGTGCCCAGGAACCTACATACGAAATTTCATCAAGATACCTCAAAATTTACTCAAGTTATCGTGTTAACGGACGGACGGACGGACGGACGGACGGACGGACGGACGGACGGACGGACGGACGGACGGACATGGCTCAATCAAATTTTTTTTCGATCCTGATTATTTTGATATATGGAAGTCTATATCTATCTCGATTCCTTTATATATGTACAACCAACCGTTATCCAATCAAACTTAATATACTCTGTGAACTCTGCTCAACTGAGTATAATTAGCAAAATCGGATGACGAACACGCCCACTTAAAAAAAAATTATTTTAAAGTCAAATTTTAACAAAAAATTTAATATTTTACAGTATATAAGTAAATTATGTCAACATTCAACTCTAGTAATGATATGGTGCAACAAAATACAAAAATAAAAGAAAATTTCAAAATTGGCGTGGCTCCGCCCTTTTTCATTTAATTCGTCTAGAATACTTTTAATGCCATAGGTCGAACAAACATATACCAATCCTTGTGAAATTTGGTAGGGGCATAGATTCTATGATGTCAACTGTTTTCTGTGAAAATGGGCAAACTCGGTTGAAGCCACGCCCAATTTTTATACATAGTCGACCGTGTGTCCTTCCGCTCCGCCTTTAACAAGATTACTTGAGCAAAAATGGATATATCCTGGTCCACATTTATGGCGATATCCCGAAATGGCGTCCACCTATAGAACTATGGCCCTCTCCCTTTTAAAATACTCTTTAATACCTTCTGTTTGATAGACATGTCACATAAACACATTCCAGGTTTACCCTAGGTTCATTTTCCTACATTGTGATTTTCCCTTATTTTGTCTCCAAAGCTCTCAGCTGAGTATGTAATGTTCGGTTACACCCGAACTTAGCTTTCCTTACTTATTTTTCCATAAAATTAGAGCTTAACTAAATAATACGAAATTAGGGAGGCTTTACCACGGAATTAGGTAAATCAGAAAATTTTTGCCACGAAATTAGGTACATTTGAGGTACTCACACATTTTGATTTACATAAATTAAAACATTTGTTAGTTTGGTTTGAAAGTAGGTGGAAACTTATCTTAATTGATCATCTAAATGGGGAAAATTTACTTTTTTAGTTTTCCTTAATTTGTTTTAACGCAAGAGAGGTAGAAAATCAGAAAAATCCTTGGTACCACGAAATTAGGGACACTTACCTTAGTAGTACCGTTCCTGCCAAATTTCATCATGACATCTTCAACGACTGCCAAATTACAGCTTTCAAAACTTTTAAATTACCTTCTTTTAAAAGTGGGCGTTGCCACGCCCATTGTCCAAAATTTTACAAGTTTTCTATTCTGCGTCATAAGTTTAACCCACCTACCAAGTTTCATCGCTTTATCCGTCTTTTGTAATGAATTATCGCATTTTTTCAGTTTTTCGATATCGAAAAAGTGGGCGTGGTTATAGTTCGATATCGTTAATTTTAAACAGCGATCTGAAATGAGTGCCCAGTAACCTACATACCAAATTTCATCAAGACACCTCAGATTTACGCAAGTTATCGTGTTAACGGGCAGACGGACGGACATGGCTCAATCAAATTTTTTTCCGATAGTGATGATTTTGATATATAGAAGTTTTTATCTATCTCGATAAGTTTATGGCGTTACGGATTACCGTTATGCGAACAAAGTTAATATACTCTGTGAGCTCTGCTAAGTTGAGTATAAAAATTCCAACAAATTCTCAACTGTGCGTTCAGAGAGTTAACACTTAACGACTGATCAACAGTTTTGTTTGTTGAAAGCGCCCAAGGCTACAAAGCTACGTGACTTTGTGTTGAGGAAACAAAACGACTAAGCGTGGATAAAATTATAGAGAAGTAAATCAACAAAAAAAAAATTGTAGTTTCCAAAGCACAACTCATAATTAGTAAAATTATTTTAAAGATTATTACTTATTTAGCCTTTTTTTAAGGAAACTTTTAAATTACATAACCCCAAATTTAATTATCGTTCTGTCTGCTTCGCCTCTTTTCGCTTTTCTTTATTTATTTTCAATTACAAGCAGTTTCTTATTATTTCTCCCTTTTTATAATTGCTCGCTCCATTGAACCTTGCGTACCCTCTCGCCCAATATTGTCAATTAGTTTTCAATTAAAATCTGCTCTTACTTATGCTACCATAAAGTAGTTTAGTGCGGTTTGAAAGCAATAATTAATTTAGAAATACTGCGCAAAGTGCAGGGAATGTTTCTGCATAACTTTTTCACTTTTGCAGCATGAGAAACAGAAAGAGATTGAACAAATATGTTTCAAATAAATATCAGAGTTGTGTGAAAAAATTCCACTTATTTAACGAGTCCCTTTTATTTAACTAATTGTACCATATTTACGAATAGTAGTATCACCCGGGATGAACAATTCGACAATTCCAATTTCTTAGATTAGGGTTAATAAAATGAAAGCTTTAATGAAATTTTATATTCATGAGACCTACAAATTTCTATTTATTTGAGATGTGCATTGTGCTTCTAAAGGAGCATCTCCGAACAAAATATCACTAACCAAACCTTTTTGGTATTTCAGTTCTTTGTACAAAGTTGTCAACGGTGGTTGGAGACGGCCGTGGTGTGATGGTAGCGTGCTCCGCCCACCACACCGAAGGTCCTGGGTTCGCTCCCCGGGCAAAACAACATCAAAATTTTAGAAACAAGTTTTTTTCATTTCGAGAAAAGTATTTCTAAGCGGGGTCGCGCCTCGGCAGTGTTTGGCAAGCACTCCGAGTATATTTCTGCTATGAAAAGCTCTCTGTGCAAACTCGTCTGCCTTGCAGATGCCGTTCGGAGTCGGCATAAAACAAGTAGGTCCCGTCCCGCCAATTTGTAGGACAAATTGAAAGGAGCACGACACGAAGTGTAAGAAAAGTTCGGCCTATAACCTCTTCGGAGGTTATAGCGCATTACATTCATCTATTCGGACCTTGCAAATGGGCGTAACCAATACGAAGTTGAAATATCATTACGATTACGTGACATAAAAACATTGAACATGATAGACAAAAACCTATTTGAATTTTTTATGGAGGCCATATGAAGTAAAGTATATAAGGGATTTACTTTTTGCGTGATTAAAATTTGAGATTTCTATTTGGCCTGGTTGATGCTCTACAAAAGCTGCATTAAAAAGTAATTTTTGTGAAAAAAAAAAATGGTACGATGTAGTAATAGAGTTCTATGAGCGTATATTTTCTTTTGCAAAACCCGTCCAGCTATCACCCGTGATGCAGACCTGCTTGGCTTTTCATTACTTTCGTAACCATGACGCTCGGAAATAAATCAAAACAAAACCTTGTTTTTGACCCCCAGATTATTAAGGACTCCAATGCGATAGCTTAAAGTAGTTCTTTAAGACCGCAGGGTACACAACGCTGCCTATCAGTCTGACATATTGAGTACTCCTCGAGGATAAGCTTCTCTGTTTATATTCTCTTCCGGAAACTTCTACTGGATGATTTTCCGCTCGAAATATGAACCCTGGTCGTAGCTGAGCTCCTTCAGTTACAAAAATTCAATTGATTTGACACACAATAGTATGCTGATGACTTAGTAAACTAAATCTCAGGATGATAGGAGGAAATAGAAGTCAATTGCATGTGACAAGCCCTGTACATCATAGAAAGGTGATATGATAACAAAAGACTGTTTATCAATCCTAACAAAATTGTATTAGTGACTTTTCCCTTATAAGAAAACTATTCATGCCAGAAAAATTTGTGTGTGGCACTAAAATCCGATTGTCACAAATACTTGAATATACACTGGACAGAACTCTCACATGGAATGCTCATGTAGCGGGGTAGCATCTTATTGGTATCGATTTCCATTTTTCGAAAGCGTTCTGTCCACGTATCAGCGTTGAATTTTCTAATTACCTTCATATGCGTTATCATGCTTCTGATCTTTAACGCAGGAAGAGTTCCCCCTTTCTCTGGTACTTGGTGGAAGTTACGGAATTGTTTTTCTTATGAAATAGTAGCATGCGCTCTAATTCGCATAATTAGTAGCTCGACCGGTTGTTCGCCGTTTTCCGCACTTAACTTTTCTCCCGGAATATTACCATTGTCAATTCATAACAGTCGGCGCACAAAGGCAGACGTGTGCGTGGCCAGCTGAAAAAAACATTGAAATTGATAATGGAACTCGTTGAGTGCGCTCGTCCAATAAAGTGAAGCATTTGGCATCATGTCCCATGATCGGATATCGCTAAGTAGATTGAAGTTTTTTTATATGCTGAAACCTGGTACTATCTGATGTTGACGTTGCCAATCATAATTTTTATGATATAGTAGGTTGGGTGTTCCTATGTCTTTTCATGCTTTTTATGAAAACCGCCTATTTATATCATTAACCACGTCAACCATCTCATCTCCTGACTTGTAGGCACAGTTAAACGATAATGTGAAAAATCTCGTTTGATGGGGAAGTTGGTGGGATGTTTTCCATAACCCCCATCTACAGTGCCTGCCGGGAAAGTCACTTCCACACCTTTAAACTATCACTACTAAGATCGTGGGCCATCTATGTCGACCCCACTACGCCACCGACTGTCTGACAATCCAAAAAATACTGGTTTTGATAAAGGAACCCTTATTACCACTAAACAATTGGCCGGCCGCTTGTATGCTACGCGTCTACAATACGGTCGCCAAGCCTAAGAGATATACACCAGCAGAAACTGCAGGCCTGTAAAAACACAGCTTCCAGAACTTCTACGGGTTATCTTCTTATGCCCCACAATTCCATCAACATAGTGGGGCGTACCCCCCCCCCCCCCCCCATACGGGAGAGAAATTAAATTCTTTATAAACAGATTCTGTTGAACATCCAAAAATCTTGGCATCCCAACAGATATCTAATTGAATATGCCCCGCTTTCCAGGAACTTAAAAAGTCATCTCCGCAAGCATTATGAGGAAATACTTAGCCGTATATGGAAGAAAGTCAAAAAGCATGAGTGATATCTACTAAAAGGCGCCGGACCTCTATGTCCATTGCCCGGCGAACCCAGTTCTTAAATTCAAATACCGTGAACTTGCAATAGGGAAAGTTAGACTCCCTGGGGAAACGAGTGTCACTCTAGCTCAACTTCGATCCGGATACTGTAATAGGTTAAACTCTTACCAATACCGAATCAACACCGACTTATATAATGTATGTCCAGCTTTTAACGTGACTCCACTCCATAACAACCATCTTCCAATTACAACGTGGAACCAGTTCCGCTAGCACCTGCTCCACCCCTGTGAAACTGCAAGTTTTCTCGGACTCCCGTTGGAAGATATTGATGACAATTTGTTAGTAGTCGCACCTACAACAAAACCACATCAGTAGTAAGTCTTAAGCTTTCCTTTTCAGGACAGGATGTGTAGAAATTTACCCAACCCGCCATTGCTATGTTATATTTATACATTCTCTTTTGATTTCAGCATTTGTATTATCAAGGTCACAAACCAGCTGCATATCGGTACATTCCCGGCCCGGAAATTTCAGAAATATGCGCACAGATTAAATACCTAAAACTTTTGTCATGGACGTCTGACACTGCAACTGCTTATATACCTTATTTTCTGTTTCTTTAGCCATTCAGTTACTTTCAGAAAAACTTACACATGTGCTATTAAGATCACGAAATGACCATCCCTATCTTTTCTATGCATATCGGGTCAAAGATTTAAAATCACAGATGCAGCTTACAACATTTATAAATATTATTCAGTATTCATATTCATATGAACTCTTACGATACATGCTAAATCGTTATGTTCAAAATTAATATTTTGGTTTTGGTAAAAACTTTGAAAACATCTGATGCAGTTGCTAAGATATATTGATTTAATTGATTATATATAGGTATATTTGAGATATGGTGGACAAGGTATATACGTAGAATGCTGGTACCCTATACTGAAGGTTCTTAGCTCACTAACGGAGGAATTAACATCAAAACATTTTCAAAGATGTTCTTTAAATGGTTTCGCCTCGCGGAAGTTATCTGGCATATCCTACGAATGTATTCTGCATTAAAAAACAAGTAAGGAAGGTTAAGTTCGGGTGTAACGGAACATTACATACTCAGTTGAGAGCTATGGTGATAACATAAGGGAAAATAACTATGTAGGAAAATGAACCGAGGGTAACCCTGGAATGTGTTTGTATGACATGTGTATCAAACGAAAGGCATTAAAGTGTATTTTATGAGGGAGTGGGCCATAGCTCTATAGGTGGACGCCATTTAGGGTTATCGCCATAAAGGTGGATCAGGGTTGACTCTAGAACTTGTTTGTACGATATGGGTATCATAAGAAAGGTGTTATAAGTATTTTAAAAGGGAGTGGTGGTAGTTGTATATGTGAAGGCGTTTTCCATATATCGACCAAAATGTGGACCAGGGTGATCCAGAACATCATCTGTTGGATACCGCTAATTTATTTATATATGTAATACCACGAACAGTATTCCTGCCAAGATTTCAAGGGTTTTTTATTTCGCCCTGTAGAACTTTTTCATTTTCTTCTACTTAATATGGTAGGGCGTCACACCTATTTTACAAATTTTTTTCTAAAGTTATATTTTGCGTCAATAAACCAATCCAATTACCATGTTTCGTCCCTTTTTCGTATTTGGTATAGAATTGTGGCATTTTTTTCATTTTTCGTAATTTTCGATATCGAAAAAATGGGCGTGGTCATAGTCCGATTTTTTGCTCAAGTTATCGTGTTAAAGGCCGAGCGGAAGGACAGACGGCCGACTGTGTATAAAAACTGGGCGTGGCTTTAACCGATTTCGCCCTTTTTCACAAAAATAAGTTATCGTCCTAGAATCTAAGCCTCTACCAAATTTCACAAGGATTGGTAAATTTTTGTCGACCTATGGCATTAAAAGTGTTATAGACAAATTAAATGAAAAAGGGCGGAGCCACGCTCATTTTGAAATTTTCTTTTATTTTTGTATTTTGTTGCACCATATCATTATTGGAGTTGAATGTTGACATAATTTACTTATATACTGTAAAGGTATTAAATGTTTTGTTAAAATTTTACTTAAAAAAAATTTTTTTTTTTAAAGTGTGCTTTGTCGTTCTCCGATTTTGCTAATTTTTATTAAGCATACATATAGTAATAGGGGTAACGTTCCCGCCAAATTTCAGCATGATATCTTCAACGACTGCCAAATTACAGCTTGCAAACTTTTAAATTACCTCCTTTTAAAAGTTGGCGGTGCCACGCAGATTGTCCAAAATTTTACTAATTTTCTATTCTACGTCATAAGTTCAACTCCCTACCAAGTTTCATCGCTTTATCCGTCTTTGGTAATGAATTAGTGCACTTTTTCGGTTTTTCGAAATTTTCGATATCGAAAAAGTGAGCGTGGTTATAGTCCGATATCGTTCATTTTAAATAGAGATCTGAGACGAGTGCTCAGGAACCTACATACCAAATTTCATCAAGATACCTCAAAATGTACTCAAGGTATCGTGTTAACGGACAGACGGACGGACGGACATGGCTCAATCAAATTTTTTTTCGATCCTGATGATTTTGATATATGGAAGTCTATATCAATATCGATTCCTTTATACCTGTACAACCAACCGTTATCCAATTAAAATTAATATGCTCTGTGAGCTCTGCTGAACTGAGTATAATAAAATAAAATAATGTCACTCTTTAAGCAGTTATCATTTGAAATCGGCATGAAAAATATAGGTCTCCATAAATGTTAAGGAAAAAAATAGTCCCGTATCACTAATTGGAAAAAAAAAACTTCTCCTATGTTTTCCAAAAAATTTGGCGGTATCCAAATATTATCATCTTTATTATTTTTTAAACGATGACTTCTTTTTAAACGATTTTATTTAGCTTGATTCTGTGCAGCGGCCGGCAGGTCGGTATTTAAAATTTAAATAACTTCTCCATAAGCTACAAGCTTCAAACTTGGAATATAGTTCAGAAGCCGATCAGAATGTAATAATAAGAAAAAACTGCGATAGGTGGCGCATCGAACACATATTGCATACAGAAAGAGAAATCGCTTTATGAAAAAAAAATTCCACTAGGTGCGGCAAGGATCGAGATATTAAAAAAAACTCGTATTTTTGGCCCAATTTGGCTCATATTTGTGACAAATATTACATACCGTCCGGTAGAAGTGACATCAAAATACTTTGGAGTTCGAGGAGGGACAAGCATACTTGGTGCCGAGTCTAGTAAAGTATTTGGTATTGAGTAGTAGTATTGAGGACTTAGATTGTAAGAAATGGTCAGGAAAGAGACCTTCAAATAATTAGTCACTAAATGTACTAAATAGTATGAGAAATAATAGGAAATTAAATAAAGACTAAAAACTTGAAAATAAAATAATTAATAATAATTAATAATTAATTAATTGAAGAGATTTACAAGGTATAATCGAAACAGCTGTCGCCTTGTCCGTCCTGATGTCACGTTGTTTAAATTTTTCCCAAATTATTAAAATAAAATAATTAAAATTGAAAACAAAATAATGAAAATTCTAAAAATGTGAAACGTAGCATAACCTGATTAAGGCCCAGTTGATCTTACTTATGACTATCAATAGAAATTTGACACGTCCAACGTTTTTTTTTTAATTGTCTGATCAACGCCCTAGATTGATGAGAAGTGTGATGACATGTACCTAGGACCTACTTAATTAGTTTCTAGATTTTATTATTATTATTTCTTAATATAAGTATTGTTCTCAAAAAAACCGTTTAACTAACAAATTTTTTTTTTCTTTCTGGTCACGGAATGACCTTATGGTGCGACCATGTAAGTTTGCTTATTATCAGTTATTGGATAGGCTAAATCTTCCTTTTTAGGATTCTTAAAAGTTATTTCGCTTAATACACAAAGTCATATATGGAAATTCCAAAATGTATCTATTATCAAGAGATGTCAGTAAAACAAAGCAAAAAAGGTCACCAAATGACCTTAACGTTGCAGAAGGGTTAAGCCAGTGCATTCAACGTTTATATCTTTTCGACATGTCAATAATGAAACAGATTATTCTTAACAACTGTCCTTTTCAGTCGCATTAAATACGTAAATTCAAAAGATACCTATGTAAATTTGATATGTAGATATGTATGTAAGCAAAAGGATATAAAGAAAACCCAAAAGCAAGTTAAGATCATTATGCGCATTCAGTTTAAAAAAGCATTGTTGTGGAAAAAGGTATATGTTCCCATAAATTAAATTGTATAATAATGACATTCATAAGTATTGGATGAAATAGAAACCGTTAACCGCAAATTTTTAATGTATGAGATACGATTCCACAAAGAGACAGCTGAGCCGGCCAAAGTGTTGTTTAGGGAAAATTGAATATAACTCAAAACTGAATTCGAAAACACTTATTCACACACATACTATTCTGGTAATCAAATATTCGGTATATTTTAATATCTATCGTCTTGTCTACAAAATAAATAAGGGAGTTCTGGATTTTGTGCAAACAGTCTAGCATCGTTGCATTGCAAACTGGTGTAGGATAGTTTTTACAATACATTAACAAAATACGCGTCTATGCATTTGCTATGTCATGACAAATACGCAACATCAAATCCGTAGTGTAGTTTTTGATTATTGATAATCAAATCAACAACTCTCAAAACAGAACAAAAAATGTGATGAAAGAATTTTAAATGAAAAAAGTTGCTCAAGATCCCTAGCTTTCACTTGCCTTAGTACCGTTTCCAACATAAAATACACAAAATTCTGCATTCCTTTAATATATATCAGTAGGGATGGACACAGCCGAAAACTTCATACCTTTTATGAATGGGGCTGAAAAATAATCTTCTCCCATCCTTAATACCCAAATAATCGGCTGTATAAGATACGTAATATATAGTAAACAGATGTATATACCTAAGCAATTTTTAAGATAAATATAAAATAAAATAAGTGAAGGTGTCTTAGTTCGGGCGTAACCGAACATTATATACTCAGCGTGAACCTTAATTGTACATATCATTTCAGATAAATTATTTTTCTACATAACACGTGGCACCGCCCATTTAAAAAAAATATCTCTCCATTTCCTCTTACAATAAAACTTGATTAAAAATTATTTTCTGCTAAGTTATAGCTCATTATTCTAGTCGACGACCCTTTTAAATTTGTTCTACATCTAAGTTGCCGTCCCGTCCACTTTTACTAGAAATATTTTCTACTATAGGGAAAATTTTGTGTTCCCAATTTTATTACGATCCGTTAATTTTTCTTCGAGCTATGGCTGCCGAAACATAGAAAAGTGCTTAGTCATAAAAGGGTGGCGCCACACCCATTTTAAACAAATTTTTCAAATTTTTATCAATAGTCCCAATATCAGTCCACAGGTCAAATTTCAACATTCTAGGTGTATTATTTACTAAATAATCACGTTTTTCCAAAATGTTATATATATAAAAAGTGGGCGTGGTTATCATCCGATTTCGCTCATTTTCAATACCAATCTATTCTCGGTCCAGGTTAGCTCGTGTACTAAATTTGGACGGACGGACAGACGGACGGACGGACATGGCTCAATCAAATTTTTTTTCGATACTGATGATTTTGATATATGGAAGTCTATATCTATCTCGATTCCTTTATACCTGTACAACCAACCGTTATCCAATCAAAGTTAATATACTCTGTGTGTAAAGCACGCTGAGTATAAAAAATAGGTACTTTGTGTGAGGATACAAAGTTTCACGTTTTTTGTGGTCTGCATGAAATAGCTATGACCATAATTCACTTATCTCAACTATATATGACGAATACGTAAGAGTTTGGTGAAATTTGAAGCTTCTATATGGTAAAATGTTGTAGAAGTTGCGGAAAGTTTCTTAACTGAACAACCAGTTATAGGGGACATATGCTATATATATGACCGATCTCTTGGATTTTTTTATATTTGCTATATACGAAAGCATGTAGTGAAGTTTGAAGCTTTAAAATAAAAATGTAAGGCGCGATAACTTTCGAAGAGACCTAAGGCCGAGCTTCTCTTCCAATTTGCGTCGAAATGATGAGTTTTCACTGAGCAGCAGATGAGTTTTCACGGAGAGCTTTTCATGGCAGAAATACACCCGGAGCGATTGCCAAACACTACCGAGGGGCGACCCCGCTTAGAAAAATTTTCCTCTAATCGCAAACCCTTATTTCTAAAATTTTGATGATGCTTTGCCCGGGGTGTGAACCCGGGGCATACGGTGTGGTAGGCGGAGCACGCTACCATCACACCTGAAATATATGAAAAAAATTATCTTTTCTGAAAATTCGTTTGTATGAAGGATATATGCTACAATATATGCAATATAAGAAAGCATGTAGTGAAGTTTGAAACATTAATCTGATAAATTGAGAATTCTCTTTTCTGATATATGCTATAGTGGCCCAATCCGGCCGGTTCCGACAAATGTCTAATCGAATAGCTAAATATACCCGCTCACCAAATTTTATCAAGATATCTCAAAAATTGAGGGACTAGTTTGCGTACAAACAGACAGACTGATAGACGGACATGGCTAAATCAGTTCAGCTCTACATCTTGATCATTACAGTATAACTACTTATTGGTGGGTCTAACTCTTCTTCTTTAAGGACTTAGAATTTTTAAATTCTTGACAAACTTAATATATCATTTCAGTTTCATGAAAGGTATAAAACCTTGTAGCGCAAATATGATCATATTGGATATTGTGGTGCAAGACAATAAAATAAAGACAGAAGCAGTTCAACTTTGTACTTAGTAAAGAGATAAATATCTCAGCAAACTATTCTTTTTACCATATTTCTTAGGCCATTTTAAACAAACTTTGATATTCAATCAACATTGAAAGAAGTTTGCTTAGATTGTTCAGAACTGGCCAATAAAGACTGAGTTAGTATTTAGTCTTCTTAGAAGTTTGTTTGACAAGCAAATAGAAACCCCCTTTCAAAACCCAGGACTTATAAAATGACACCGTCCTCTTGGCAAATACTAAAAGTTTTCTAGGACCTATGCCATTTGCTGCTTCTAGAGCTGATGGCATTATAACTCCTAATCGCAGGAGCCTTAGCTTGGCAAACGAAGGGCACGAGCACAAAATATGCTCAATCCCCCTCAAACCGCACTTCCTAAATCGGCTTTCACTGACAAGACCTCAGTTAAAAGCAGGTATCACCAGAAGGAAGTGTAAGCACAAATTCCAGTCATCAGCCTTCACTCTTTTTTTTTTTAAATGATAAGAGTAACTTTGTTAGTCTAGCGCTGTAATACCTACACATTATCTTTGACACTTTGCAGCCCCGCGTTTGGTTCTACGACTTTCCAATTTGGCCAATCATGTGCAATTCTCTCCTAATCTCACTCAATCCGATAGGAACGTCTACGGAACAAGCTTTGAGCGATGCGCTTTGTTTAGCTAGCTCATTTGCTTTCATATCCATCCATTTTCTATGTCCAGGGACCCAATATAGACGTATGCTTCTCGCTATATCCATTTTTCCATGGATTTTTTACATTTTAATACACTTTAAGATGTTGGCTAAGCGAGATTGTTGCCTTAAACGCTGCTTCGCTGTCAATATGAAAGTTGATCTGGCTGCAGTTTAAGCTTTTTTCTTCCAGCGTTTCTACAGCTTTGTTTATGGCTACTACTTATGCGGCAGTTACTCACGAACGTACGTACCAAAAACTTGTCAACTGACACGACCTATCTTATGAGTGTGCAATGTAAATGAAAACTCACCGACGTGCAACGCCCGTACGTACGTAGCCCGGAACGTAGAAATCAAAACAATTTTGATTTTTTCCGTAAGAACGTGTCAGCTGATCGCTCTCTCACTAGACAGAGTTGCCTGGTATACTTTTGTGCGCTAATTTTTGACCGTTTGCAGTTTATGCAAAAACACCTAATTAAAGTTTGAAAAATTGTGAAAATAATTCGAAATAATTATGTAAAAGTGCAGATTATAAATATGTGATCTATTTATATTTATTTAATATTAATTCCAGCCTTTTACAACATCAAAAATTAAATTGGAAAAAGTTGATGTTTCCATAAGCATGCATGCAAATTGTTCAATGGCAACAGTGCTTATCTGTAAACAATCCACACACAAATATGTTATGTACATGTACACAGACGAACACATTGATTCCTACGTGCTTGAGGGTTCGGTCAACCGTGTTTCGTACGACAAACGTCCGTACGTACGGCACACGTAGGTGGGTGATTGCCGCTTTACGCCTGAAGAACGCTACAGCGATCTGGCTGCTTGAAGGTTCTGTTTAGTTTCACATCAGCACAATATCCTGCAGGCCCTTTATACTTCCGCTACTTTGGAATCACCGGGCTCGCTTCTTCCGCTATTTGGGCTCCCTTGCCCCAACCATCCACCTCTAGTGTGGCTCTAACAGCCCTTCAAAGCGCAGACACGGAATCAGGTAGTATGTTCGTCGTGTAAGTGATGACGCTATACTACTATGGCCGTATGGTCTGCGTTCAAGCTAGCCCGAAGCACTGAGCCTCGTTGCATTTATTAACGCTATGCTCTTTGCCATCAGGTCTATAGGTGGAGTTTACGAAAAGCAACTTATTACATTTTGGCTGATATCTCCCAAACAGATAAGGCTATCGTAATAAAATTGTATCCATATAAAAATTCTCTAGAACACCTCTTGTCAGTGTAAACACATCTCAGGACTATCCGTGCAGTCTATCAACGTTTAAAATTACTGCCCGCAGCCGTTAATAGCAGAAAGAGTAGTGAATGATTAATGAATCGAGCTTTTACAAAAATCATTATATTTGTGATTCGCTTCTGTCTTATTAATGTGCAAGGACACACGCTGAATAGGCACCTTTTAGAAAGCTTTAATTAGGAACGCAAGCTTTTTTTAACTAACACGATCAATGATAGAAAATTCAAAATCTTTTTATGATTATATACAAAACAACCTCTATTATTATCGAACACCTTGTAAAAAACCATAAAATCAGTTAGTTAGTTTTAGTCTTATATATAGTCTTATATAAAATGAAATTGCTAGTTTTCGTCAGACGCCAAAACTCCAATGCTACCCTGCAGTCAAAAGCCAAAGTAGTCAGCAAACATTCTAGTTCATTGACTGCTCGCCCCCGCGGAAAAAGCCTTCCAGTATAGATTGGGGTGTGTATGCAGCAATGCTTTGTGTAGGTATATTTAAATGTGCATGTAGCAGTGCCACACACAAAGGTGACCACACATATCTTTAGTGTAAATGGCATCATCGACATTCGTGCTCACTGTGAATTTCTGCGTATGTATGTATGAATTTACGTATGTATGTTCGCGAACGATATGAGAGAAATAATAGCCGTGTTTTTTAACACGCGTATATCCGTTTACGCTTAAACTTTATATTGACTGCTAAGAGACAAACTATAAATACACCTCTGAAATTGCTCCGCATAAATTTTGTCCTACTAAATTTCAATACGCATTATACTCAGATGTAACTGAAATGTGTGTCTTTGTTTCACCCTGTACACTAATTCTATGTATTATATGTGTGTCCACAATTCATCGCAACTGATTCAGCTATATGTTATACCCTACGGCCATCAGAGCGTTGCGTCTCCGCTTTTCGCTACACCCTGTTGCTGTAGCTAGTTGTTTTACCACAGCCGCTAGATGGGTATCCTAAGCATTATCTAAGCGAAGATAGGCGTTTTTTAACACGCGCAAACGAAACGTATACGCGCGTGTTAAAAAACACGGCTAATAACATTAGATTAAACGAACTAAAAGAACAAATGAACTAAAAGAACAAATAGAACCGAAATAAAGATCTAGTTCACTTGTTCAGTTGAGAGACCCGGTCAATTGAAAAAGTTCAGAACGAAACGACCCAACTCTAGTTCATTGGCAATAATTTTGTGGTGTTATTAATACTAGTTAGTATTTAAATAATTCATTTGACTATAATTTCGTCTGTCGGCTCGAGGAGTGCTTTCTGTAGCCAATTTGCAATGCATACTTCAGTTGACAATGCTAGATATCGTCCAAATCAACGGGTACATAAACACAAGCATGACGAGTCAAACCTCACCGTTACCTCAACAGAAGTTAAAGAAGTAATTGAAAAGGCCAAGCCATCCATATCAATAGTCCCAGACGGAAGACCTATACCGATGCCAAAACACCTGTGCCATGAGGGCATCAGTAGCCTAGGACATTTTTTCTACTTGTCGTGACAAGCCTATGCCTTTCCAGAATAACAGAGAAAGACCGGAAACCCAGCCAGTATATACCGATATTATCTCTTTAGTCAGTAACGAAAACGTTTAAAGCCGTTATGATTCCCTCAATTAAATGAAATTGTTCGGTTATCCAGCCATAAGCATGACTTCCGTAAAGTGCATATCACTACCACCATTCTGAACTCCATTAACACTCATAATAGGACGGCGCTAGTGCAGCTTGGCTTGTTTTTACACAGTCAACCACAACTGGTTCGTCCCTTCTCCGTTAGATAGATAGATAATTTATTGAGGATTGCACTGCGACCTTTGGTCAGCACCTCATCACATCCGACTGCCATGATGAATCCTAGCAGTTCTCTTGGCTTGAGGGATTTAATGTGGGAAAAACGGAGATAGTACTTTGTCTACTTAAGCCTCAATCTCTACAAAAAAGTGGGTTTTGTCCAATACCCAGAAAAAAAGTTGATCTTGTCGCATAATGTTATTATTATAAATACGAAACTACAGGTTAGACTCACTTATTTACTTTGACTTCCCCTATTCCTGATATTTGGCATATCTTTATTAACTTTTCAATCCAAACCCTGCAATTTTTCCTACGAAAATATTATGAGCTTCAGGTCTAAGTATAATAAGAATCAGGTAAAATAACAGTTGCAATAAATATTGAAAGTGCTATAACTTCTTTGTTTATTATTTTAGTAATATGGTTTCAAAGCAACATTTTCTTGAATTTTTAAGTACTTTCGTTTGGTAAGGAAAAAAACATACATTAGGGGGGGGGGGGGGGGGGTAAAATTTTGTTAGCTGACCTAATCATGTGAAAACGACTTCATAGCTTAAAAGGGCATTAAACGGAAATGTGGAGCTTCTCAAGGCCAAAATAATGACATATCAACTTTAAAAATCGGTCGTCAAATAACGAAGTTACAAGGAAAAAACCTTTTTGGCTGTATTTCTAAGGATCAAAAAAAATTAAAAAAAATGTTTCGAAACATAATCTTCAAATTTAGGGGCGGACATTATCAACTTTTTTTTTGTATGGGGACCAACTTAGTCTACTGACTAGTATGTCAATTGGTATGATATTGGTGTATATAATAACTAGTATGCCATCTGGTATAATGCTGGCGCAAAACCTGACTAGTATGTTAATTGGTATGAGTCTGATGGGTATGCTGACTAGTATGTCATCTGGTATGCTGTTGGTGTATATAATGACTAGTTTGTTAATTGGTATAATGCTGATGCTGAGGCTGTTGCAATTATAAAATGATGGTATGTTATCCACAGTGAGAGGAGACTGCAGCACGTACTGGTTCGGATCTAGCTCGTCGGAATGGGATGGAATCCTTGTCACGTCACTTGGATTAATATCGCCAACAACAAAAATCTACGTGCTTTTGTAAACATTCTAACTAAAATTCAAAACCACTATTACATCCCTAATGTAGATATCGGACACTATGAATACTCGCGTACGTATGATTTTCCTCCGGACGAGATGGTAAACTCCGGGTATGCCCTCCCTACCTTGTGTTTCCGGCACCAAAAACTATGTATTGAAAACACCCTAATGCTAGGTTCGGTTACTCAAACCCTACTTTACTAGTTTAGCACTTCATAATAATAACCCGTGATTAAGTTCACATTACCATCGCATATAAATTTATTTACTTCAAATTATATATGTATATATACCTAGAATTACAATTAATATTTACCCGAAGATTTGGTAACAATGTGTTTGCATAATGAACATAATGGTTGGTTGGGCTGCGCTTATATGTCGCTTGATTTTTTTTTTTTTCAATGAGAAGTTGTATGTAGATGCTCTATTACTAAATGAGCACGGTATGCAAAACTACGGTAAACTCTTATGATACGTAAGTGTGAGGCGAGTTAAAATTTTTCGTGAGCACGGTACCGTATTTGCTTGTATACATGGGTACAGTGGGGCACTTATCTCACCATAGATATCAAAATTTATGTTCTAACTTCTTTTGGAATTTACGACTTTGCAAGGATATAGTCATGTGACATGAAAAGTATGTAATTATGAAAATGATATAATTAAGTATTAACGCTTAATATGTATATTTTCTGAATATTTATGCATTCTAATTGTAATTCAGTTTAAAATGAAAATTCTCAAAAATAATTTCTCCTCTTCTTACAGCTAATTCAAACTGATATTTTTATATATAGGTTAAGTTAAATTTGCAAATTCTATCTAGCATATACACACTATAGTACCTAGTTTGGTGTAGAAAACGAAAATATGAAATTTTGCACTTACATGATTTTGACGTGGTATCCCTCGGCTGGCCAGGCGATAAGATGCACGAAGTACGCTGCATGAATTTATGACACGCTATATATGTATGTATATGGCAACAGAACTTAAAAATTTATACTTTTACAAAATATAATTATTTATGTAGGTATATACTTTTCTTCACCTATATATTTAAGTATTTAATAAACTCCTTTTTTGTTTTTTTTTTTTTTTTTTATTTTATGTTACTTTTTTTTTGTTTTATACATCTTTAATATTCGCCAAATTCTCAGTTTCGTTTACGGAAATTCATAGTATTACGATTTCTTCGTTCAAAAACAGCCTTTAAATTTAAATATTACGTTTAAATATTTAGCCACTTTCCTTTAAGGACTATATGTATGTATACCAGAGATATGGTTTTTTTTTTCTCTAAATTTCAACAGATTTAAATATTAAGTCACTTCCAATTAATAACTAGGTGTACAATGCCTATATACCATCGATATGGTTCCATTATAATTTAATTTCTTATAATTATTAACACGTTTCCAAAATGGTCACCGCTTAACACTTCTAGGAGGGATGGCTCAGATCGGGAACATTTCGGATGTTTCTGATTTCCTTCTGATAGCCGGAAAGAATTTTCGTTGGGAAGACCCAAAACTAGATCCTTTTGAAGGTTTATCCTAATGGTACATATGGACCTTATGTCTTCCACGTGTAACAATTATTTTTATGCACAATGATTTAACCTTTTTCTCATGACGAGAACAACTTTACACCAGTAGCATCCAAATCGAAAAGAAGGCCGAAAATTTTCTGATGCTTCACCTCGACCATCCAGCTCTCCGTTTTTGTTTTTTTTTTTTTTTTTTTTTTTTCTCTTATGAAAATGTAATTGTCATATTGTCATTGTACATTCATTACTAGTATTAGTATTGGATATCACAACCTTTCACGGTGTCTTGTACGGTGTCTAAGTGAGCAGGTATAAAAAATGGGTGACTCCACGGACGCGGACTTTTAAAGCCAACTAAAATCATAACAAAACAGGGAATTCTGGAAGGGCCTGACAATTCCAAATTTACTGGAGAATGATATTTTGATTTGTGTTTTTTTTTTCTTTTTTTTTTTTTTTTTTGCTTGGTGGATTTTAACGTGTTCTTAGGATGTCTTTCCCATGAAAAATTCCTTTACTCTTCCCATTGACATCTTCTAACTCAAAATAACAATTTCCTACTTTCCTCACCACTTTAGCCTTTATAAATTTCGGAGCTAACTTTGAGCTGAAATTGGCTCCTTTATTACTTTGCGCGAAATTTCGGCGATATACTTCTTGACCTGGAAGTAGGTTTATAGGTGCGGATCGCAAGTTATATCTAATCTTGCTGGACTCATAGGACCTGCGCATATTTTCTTGCACTTCTAATCTAATCATTTGTAACATGTCGTTTCTAGCTATATCTTCACCAACTTCGATGGAGGATAGCTTAGTTAACAGCGCATATGTCTCCGCATGAGTAATCATATGTTGACCAAATAGCACATAATATGGTGAATAACCTATAGTGCTGTGAACCGAACATCTAAGTGCCGCTGCAATTTTTGGTAAATGTAAATCCCAACTTCGTTGATCTTTGCCTATATATGAACGTACAGCGGATATTACGGATCTGTTTACTCTCTCGGAGGCGTTGGATTGAGGAGAATATATGGCAGTATATGTGTGAACGATTCCATATTTAGATAGAAAGTTGTTAAATTGATTTGATTTGAACTGAGAACCGTTGTCGGTTACTGCCACTTCGGGTACTCCAAAAACCATAAATACGTTGTCTTCTAGGAATTCGCATATAGTACCGGTAGAAAATTTCTTCAGGGTCTTTAATAAAGGAAATTTCGATAAGTGATCTAACACAATGAACATCCCTATATTTCCTCCTTTTGACCGAGGATAAGGACCTAAGAAATCAAGGTAAATTCTTTGAAACGGTCTAGCATATTTTGGTTGATCACCCATCGGGGGTCTAAAGATTGAGTTAGGGGCTTTCGACTGTAAGCAAACATCACATTTAGAAACAATATTTCGTACATCTGCTGCCATTTTTGGCCAATAAAATGTTCTCTTTGACCTCTCCAGAGTTTTTGCAATGCCTCCATGCGCGGCCGTACTAGGGCAATGTGCACGATTTATAACATCTGTTCTCAATTCCTCGGGAATCCACAATTTCCAGCTTAAAGCTTCCACTACAGCATCGCCATTAGCAAAATCGGTACGTTTATAGATAAATTGGTCTATTACTCGTATATCTGGAAGTTTATTCTGATTTTCTAGAATACTGTTTCGGAGTTTTTCATAGCTGCCTGTCAGAAAATAAGGAGAATTCAAGTCAACTAATGGAACGGGATGGGTTTCATCATCTGTAACTTCTCTCGAAATCTCCTCTAATCGCGAAAGTGCATCCGGTACAACATTAAGACTACCCTTTCGATGTTGTATTTCAAAATCAAATCCCTGTAACTTTAATGACCATCGCGCTAATCGCCCATTCAAGTCGGGTTGTCGCATTAACCACTGCAAACTGGCGTGGTCTGTTATAACTTTAAAGGGATGTCCTTCAACGTATTCCCGAAATTTGTAGATACTTAGTACCGCTGCCAAGCACTCTAATTCGGTGATGGAATAATTCCGTTGCGCGCGATTTAACTTGTGAGAGAAATATGCTATGGGCCGTTCTACTCCTTCGACTTCTTGAGCAAGCACTCCTCCGACACCAGTTCCGGAAGCGTCGCACTGTATGATGAAAGGAAGTGAAAAATCAGGAGTTATCAGGAGAGGCGCTGATGACAGCTTTTCCTTAAGGGTTTGGAAGGCGGCTTGGGCCTCGTCTGTCCACTTGAAAGAATGAGATTTGGATGTCAAATCCGTTAAAGGCGCTGTCAGACTAGCGTAGTTGTCGATGAAACGCCTGTACCAGCCGACTAGGCCTAGAAATCGTCGCATCTCTCGAACGCTTTTCGGGGGGTTGATATCCTTTATGGCAGACACCTTTTTTGGGTCAGTTTTAATGACACCATCTCCGACTATAAAGCCAAGATATCGTACCTCACTCACACAAAATTTACATTTTTTGATAGTCACTGTTAAATTGGCTTTCCTTAACAGTTGCGCTATTTCAGCTAGTAGTAAAAGATGAGAATCAAAGTCTTCTGAGAACAAAAGAAGGTCGTCCAAATAAACGAATGCACAATGTTTTAAATGAGGTGGTATCATCATGTCCATTAAGCGACTCATGGTCATAGGTGCATTACAAAGCCCGAATGGCATTACACAAAATCGGTATAAGGGTCTATTTGGTACGGTGAATGCTGTGTAGTCACGGGAACAAGGGCTTAATTCTATTTGCCAGAAGGCATGCTTGAGATCAAGAGAAGACATATACCTGGCTTTCGGCAAACGGCTGAATATACCATTGATTTTTGGCAAGGGAAAAGCATCTTTGACCGTGACGCTGTTCAACTTGCGTGCATCCAAGCATAGTCTGGTCTTGTTTTCCTTCTGCACAATAGCCACGGGACTACTCCAGGAGCAATTTGGGGGAGCTAACTCGATAACACCCAATTCTAACATTTTGTCAACTTCCGCATGTAGCTTCTTTTCTACAGCAGGTGACACTGAAAAATACCGTTGCTTTATCGGCTTAACATCTTTAATAATCTCAATTGTGTGTTTCAACAAAGGGATTTTACCCAATCCTTCCTTTTCGAAGGATGGAAAAAGAGAGACAACCTTTGACAACTGACTGCGTTCAGTACTACTCAAGGTATGCATTTCAGGACTTTCCAGAATCTCATTTTCTTCCTTTGAAAATGTCTCCAAGATTTTATTCATTAAATTAAACTCGTGAAAGAAATCTGCTCCTAAATACATGTCTTGCTTTAGGTCGGGTATTATAAAAATTTCTAATTCCTTACTCGCTCCGTTGAAGGTTATTTTAGATAGGACACTACCGATTATCCTATATTTCTTTCCTCCAGCTGTTTCTATGTGTTCATGCAAAACTTTGAATGGATAATTTTTATCTAGAAAATCTTTTGCGGCTTTTCCACTTATACAGGAAATGTTTGCCCCTGAATCCAAAAGTGCGTAGATGTCCATATTAAAGAACGAAATCTTGACATAGGGACGGTTATCGTTTTGACTCAAAATAATGGAAGACAAAAACTTCCCGTAATTTTTCCGGTTTCTTTTAACTCTAGCCCAAAATGATTTTAATCGCATTGTTGACCGTTTTATTGGTACTCTTGCGGTTTTGTTAGGTGGTTTGATAAGAGCTTCAGTAAACAATCGTGCACGTATGGTTTCATAGTTTGAAAGTCTTCTATGATACGGCAAAATGTGATGAAATCGTGGTGTCGTAGTACCAATATTGGTACGTGTAGAATTTAATAACAAATGAAGTGGTTGGTCTTTGGTTTTAGTAACTATATCTTGCGAGGGTTGAACTAATTCTGAGGCGAGCGTAGACGAGAATTCTCCACGCTCCTTTGCACGTTTCCCGAACCCTTACATTTTACACATTTGGGTTTCATGACATTGGCTTCTCCACATCCGTAACAAAATATAGTACGCTCCTCTAAACAGTCTACGTACCGATGGCCATCCTTTCTACAATTCCAACAACGTAGCTGGGTATTCCCTATCTCCGCGATATCTAGTACATCTTTCTCTATTAGGTCGTTAGTATTCGATTGGAGTTCATTTACTTGTCGTCTTACAGGTCGACTTGGTACGCTTTCACCATTTTCTAGAAGAGATTCTCTACGAAGGAGTAGGTAACGTAAATGAGCTACTGAAGTTATAGTTTTATAGAAAAGCTCATTTCTTATTTTTGGGCGCAAATTCCTTCTCAACACTTCTAAGAGTTCTTGATCTGGCATGGGATAGCGAAGTCTGTCACACAAATGTAAAATTGAAGAATAAAATTCATCGAAACTTTCATGTTCTTTTTGCTTGCGTTCTCGCACTAGCTCACGAACATCGCTGTCGGTGTGATGATCCCGGAAATGTGAACGAAGCGCGTCACACAATGCTACCCAATCTACGTGAGAAACAGATCGGCGATATCTCCAGTACCAATCCCGTCCCTTTCCTACGAACAGAATATGTGAATGTTCACACAGGATCCTAAAATCTCCGTTTAAACTATCGTTTGTCAGTGACGTAATCATGTAAATGAATTTATCAACCGGCATTTTTTCTGCACTACCATTAAATGTAACATTCCAACTTTGAATAAGCTGGGCGATTCTACCACTATTGTTCACACTATGCGGAACAATAGAAATTCTTTCTCGATTGTTAATAAGGTGGTTTTGTCCATCCATTCGTGATTGGCTATTACTATTCGCTTCCGCGGCAAAAGCGGTATCATTTATCGGTTCATTTTGAGGCGATTCAGGTTCTGGTATAACCCTAACATTTATCTGACTAACCTGTCGGGTCAAGTTTTGAATTGTCTGCGTAAGCATTTCAAACCTATTTTGTAAATCTACTTCAATGTTCGATATACGCTTTTCGAGGATACTACCATGGGGCAATTGTCCTTGCACAGGGTTAACGGCGGTATCGTGCGACATCATCGGAAAAGATAAGTTAAGATTTGGGGAATTCGTATGTGGAACTAACTGAGGGAGTCCTAAATGGGGTTGATCTCTGCTGAGATTGCCTCTTCCTCGTCGGGAAGGAATAATTCTTGGAACAGTTCCCGTTGATGACTGTTGTGATGTCTGGGTCGGTAAGCTTTTCTCTGACATATGCGTTATATCAAGTAAGCTGTTCTTTGTACATGCTTTTCTGCACTGAGGACACGTTTTAGAGTTAGATAACCATTGGACTAGACAATCCCTATGAAAATCGTGCTGGCATCGTGTTCGGACTATTGGTGATTGTCGATCCATCCCTTGAACACATACAGCACAAGTTTCACCTGCCATACTAGCTGTATCTAACAAATTCTCATTGCTATGCACTACAGACATGGTACGACTTTTTTTTTATCAAAAATGGTAAAAATAAGAAAACAATAATGAAATCTACTAAATAGATAGATATATGTATAAAGCGGGCTAATCTGAGTATCAATACCGAACCTAAAACTCTAATTAAGAAAATCATAGCATACGTAAGTTGTAACAAGTGGGTTGGATAGATGCTAATATTTCAAATTTTGATACGAAAGGTGTATTGCCGGTGATTGAACTTTTCCCTGGTCGAAAATCAAAACAACTTCCAATCTTCGCAATTCCGAAAGATAAAACTCAATTCCACAACCTTCTGTTAGCAACCATCCAAGAGGACATTAAATAAAACCGGTAAGAAGTTGTAGGCCTTCAATTGCGAATTAAGCTAGCTATCGGTCTATGCAATATGGTTGACCAATTGCAATAGCAATTCCAATATAGTTCACCTAAAAGCAATAAAAGTTCTACGAATTTATCGAGGGCTTAAACAATTCGACTGTTTTTTTTCTCTCACAGGCTGCTGAAGTAATGAGTACCTTCTTTACCTTTAACAGCTGCGGTAGTCACACGTTGTTTTGGGGCCCCACACTTGGACGCCATTTATTGTTGCAATTATAAAATGATGGTATGTTATCCACAGTGAGAGGAGACTGCAGCACGTACTGGTTCGGATCTAGCTCGTCGGAATGGGATGGAATCCTTGTCACGTCACTTGGATTAATATCGCCAACAACAAAAATCTACGTGCTTTTGTAGACATTCTAACTAAAATTCAAAACCACTATTACATCCCTAATGTAGATATCGGACACTATGAATACTCGCGTACGTATGATTTTCCTCCGGACGAGATGGTAAACTCCGGGTATGCCCTCCCTACCTTGTGTTTCCGGCACCAAAAACTATGTATTGAAAACACCCTAATGCTAGGTTCGGTTACTCAAACCCTACTTTACTAGTTTAGCACTTCATAATAATAACCCGTGATTAAGTTCACATTACCATCGAATATAAATTTATTTACTTCAAATTATATATGTATATATACCTAGAATTACAATTAATATTTACCCGAAGATTTGGTAACAATGTGTTTGCATAATGAACATAATGGTTGGTTGGGCTGCGCTTATATGTCGCTTGATTTTTTTTTTTTTCAATGAGAAGTTGTATGTAGATGCTCTATTACTAAATGAGCACGGTATGCAAAACTACGGTAAACTCTTATGATACGTAAGTGTGAGGCGAGTTAAAATTTTTCGTGAGCACGGTACCGTATTTGCTTGTATACATGGGTACAGTGGGGCACTTATCTCACCATAGATATCAAAATTTATGTTCTAACTTCTTTTGGAATTTACGACTTTGCAAGAATATAGTCATGTGACATGAAAAGTATGTAATTATGAAAATGATATAATTAAGTATTAACGCTTAATATGTATATTTTCTGAATATTTATGCATTCTAATTGTAATTCAGTTTAAAATGAAAATTCTCAAAAATAATTTCTCCTCTTCTTACAGCTAATTCAAACTGATATTTTTATATATAGGTTAAGTTAAATTTGCAAATTCTATCTAGCATATACACACTATAGTACCTAGTTTGGTGTAGAAAACGAAAATATGAAATTTTGCACTTACATGATTTTGACGTGGTATCCCTCGGCTGGCCAGGCGATAAGATGCACGAAGTACGCTGCATGAATTTATGACACGCTATATATGTATGTATATGGCAACAGAACTTAAAAATTTATACTTTTACAAAATATAATTATTTATGTAAGTATATACTTTTCTTCACCTATATATTTAAGTATTTAATAAACTCCTTTTTTGTTTTTTTTTTTTTTTTTATTTTATGTTACTTTTTTTTTGTTTTATACATCTTTAATATTCGCCAAATTCTCAGTTTCGTTTACGGAAATTCATAGTATTACGATTTCTTCGTTCAAAAACAGCCTTTAAATTTAAATATTACGTTTAAATATTTAGCCACTTTCCTTTAAGGACTATATGTATGTATACCAGAGATATGGTTTTTTTTTTCTCTAAATTTCAACAGATTTAAATATTAAGTCACTTCCAATTAATAACTAGGTGTACAATGCCTATATACCATCGATATGGTTCCATTATAATTTAATTTCTTATAATTATTAACACGTTTCCAAAATGGTCACCGCTTAACACTTCTAGGAGGGATGGCTCAGATCGGGAACATTTCGGATGTTTCTGATTTCCTTCTGATAGCCGGAAAGAATTTTCGTTGGGAAGACCCAAAACTAGATCCTTTTGAAGGTTTATCCTAATGGTACATATGGACCTTATGTCTTCCACGTGTAACAATTATTTTTATGCACAATGATTTAACCTTTTTCTCATGACGAGAACAACTTTACACCAGTAGCATCCAAATCGAAAAGAAGGCCGAAAATTTTCTGATGCTTCACCTCGACCATCCAGCTCTCCGTTTTTGTTTTTTTTTTTTTTTTTTTTTTTCTCTTATGAAAATGTAATTGTCATTGTACATTCATTACTAGTATTAGTATTGGATATCACAACCTTTCACGGTGTCTTGTACGGTGTCTAAGTGAGCAGGTATAAAAAATGGGTGACTCCACGGACGCGGACTTTTAAAGCCAACTAAAATCATAACAAGGCTGGCAATTGATATTTCGTAGGACATCGCCGTGTTAAAAATACCAGTTGGTAATATGGAAAAAAGACAGAACTCATACTAGTATAGTTTTTTGGCAAACTAGTATTCTTCTAGTATACAACTAGTTGGTTTGACTGCAGTGTAGCTTTCGTATTGTACGTCGATATGTAAATTTATATATGTGCTTCGTTTTTGTTTTTGTTATAAATGTCAGTTCTTATTTCCACATACCATACGTGACATATGCTTGCCATTTATCTTGAAGGCTTCGCATAAGTTGCACAAAATATAGAAATCTAAAAAGCAGCTAAGAAGAAGTAAATACGAAGCAAAAAGCAAAAATCTAACTAAACAGCTTACTCTCTTTTCACAAGGACACTCAAGAAGTATTGTAAGAAAATATGACATACTACGAATTATACACGGCTACTCTGGCATTCTATGTGTGCACTCGACCAAAGCTTAAAGCCATTTGTACATAGCTGTTTGGTGTTGCTGCTGCTTACTGCCATTAGGGCTGATTACATTCACGACGGCGGTGTAGCCGCCACATCTCTCATATTATTTTTACACATATTGTTATGAGCGTCGTTATTTTTGGCCCGATAGAGCAGCACGACAATCAATCACGAAAGCTGTTGTAGCCAGATTAATCCTAATTCTATTTTTGGGAAGCGACAGTGAGTAGCGTCCTTTTTATTTTGTCAATTAAAACTAAAACATGAGTAAATAACAGATAATAAAAGCTAAAATCATTCTTTTGGGAGTTTTTTAAACATAATTAATATTTTTTTCTAAATTTTTCGCTACTGTTTGCTGTAATTTATATTGGTGGCTGCCGCTTTCAAAGTAATCAAGAAGGCTATGATTGGCTATGGTTGTCGTCAAGCTTTGCTTTATTGTGGTTGTGGTCTGTAGACGCCGTGTTGAATGTGATCAGCCCAATTGTTGTAAACGTTTCAAATTTAAAGAAATGCATACACACATATACAAATATATATATACACACAAAAGAAATGGCCACTGCCATTGTAATGCAATCTAAGAGTTTTGCTATGAATTACTCGCAAATACACTCAAATAATGTGTAATAGAAAGCAGAATAAAAGTATATTTTTGGTACTTACATATGTATGTATGTGTGTTTGAAGTAAAAAAGAAATGCTATACAACAAAAGTATCAAATGAAAATGCAGTTAAATTTTATGTGTATTCGAATGTATGCAGGTATGTGTCTGTGCTTTGTCTCTGGAGCAGATTTTCGATATCGACAATAAAAGGCAGCCAAAAATGGAGGCAACAAAGTTAAGGTAAGCTTGAAGTGGCCGGTCTGTGAGGACCTCACTTAGACTGAATGTGGTCATTGTGTTAGCAGAAGTATGCTCGACTAACAAACTGAAAACCACTATGTTATAAAAAAAACTCCGTCTTCTTGCCAAATACTAGAAACTTTCTATTTTTATTGCTGCTTCTAGTTCTGGCAGTTGTGGAACTCCTAATAGCTTGGCGAGCGCAAGGCATACACACAAAATGTGATCGTTACTGTTTTCCTCCAACCCGCATTTCACACATATTCAATCACTGATTAGGCTTAATTTTAAAGCAAGTGTTGCCAGAAGGTGGATACTGCCTATCATGCACTTTCAATCAACTATTTTTAAACCCAGCGTGTACTTGTAAAAAACGGGCGTCATTAGTTTAATTGGATAACGGTTGCCCATAATGGCACAAAGTAATCAAGGTACATAGATGTAGACTTCCAGAGGTACTAAACTAAATAACAGTTATTTTTTCTAGGGCAGTGCGTAGTGCACGAAATAATCTGTAGCCTTAGTTTTTGAGATAATTTAGTTTTTATTAAGTAATTAGCACAAACGTGTAAACACATGAAAATTAAGTATTTGTTCAAATAAAAGCATATTTTTGTTAAAATTGTGCATTTGATTTTTTTGGACACCGTCACTAGTTTCCTTTCTATATAGCTCAACAGTTTTGTTCTGCACAAAATAAGATGTGAGCCATTGTAGGTGCCTTGACCTTATGACAGAAAATTAAAACTTCATACAAATTTGGGAATGGGCGTAACACCGTCTAAAATTAAAACGAGAAGATTTAAAAGTTTTGTAAGCCAAAAATAAATATAAATAATATATAATACAAAAATTAAAAAAATTTTGACGACTACACCCATTTTAAAAAGAATTTTTTTCAAAAAAAAATTTAAAAACAGGTGTGACATCGCTTTGCCAGCCGTTAGTCAGAAGCCGTTAGTTCCTCTTTGCAATTTTGCAGAGCTGTATTTCTTGGAATTATATATAAATTTGAAGAAAATTCGTCAAAGACCACGTCGACTGTTTTTTAAAAAAGGTTACGAAAATTTCAAAATATATTGTAAATGATACTGGCACGCTTCTTATTAGTTAAGCTCTTCACAAAACTTTCATTACCCAAGTCAAACAAAAAGCAGCAAATTTTAACGAAATTTTCTTAGAACATTGTTACTGTGACAGTAATTGTTTTACATCATCTTAACGCAGACGATACGATGTACGCATATGCAAAAGTAGTATATTTCAGCTTTCATGCCACTTAATATTCGTGACATTTCTCTTTGAATGTATGCATAATATATATATGAGAGAGCACAAAGTAGCGCTTATAAAGTTAGATTTTCCCCGAACTTACATTTGTGAAGTATTAGAGCTGAATTTTGGACCGCCCAAAGATGCTTGGTATGACGAATACGGACCTGCATCTGCTTATGCATTTGTGAAAATATATATGTTCATATGCACGTGTGGATTAAAGCTATGCTGGTATAGCTGGCTGACATTATACTATGACATTGTAATGTATCTTGGCACTCGAACCAAATGAAATACATACACTCTCGAATATCCACGCTCATTCTCAACACATGCATACACATATTTATTTTTTGATCTTTGGACAAACACAAAAAGTGATACGAGAAAACATTGTATGACCAGTTGAATTGAGAAAGCAATCCTTATTTAACTCTCGCTCTGGTGCAATACTGTTTGCATGCTGAGTGGATTAGTAGCGCAAAAGTGCACTTCAACAATGGCAGAAAATAATTTGATTTTATTTCATATGCAATAGAAGTGAAACTTCAAAACCTTGAGTACATAGATTTTATTCATTTAAATCAACTGAATTCAGTTAGTAAGCGTGAAACCTTACTTAAAAAGTTGTTGCCATCACGAGGGGTGGTTTCTTGTAAGCAGCTAAGTCTGTTGTCTCTGCAAAACTTGTAAACACATCCAAAATTAAGTTACACACTTATCTATAGTTACGAAATGGATGGTAAAAACCTTGCCTAGAATTATTAGTAACTTTTAAGTTTTAAGAAATGTGCGAGCTGTCCAACTCGATTCAAATGCATTATTTGGTAGAAAAGGCCAAAGGCCGAACTAGCACGAAAATGAACAAGCCAATATATACTGGCGAAGCCTATGACAATACAGATGTTGGGTAAACCTTCAAGAAGACTAAAACCTCAAATTGCAAACTACCTTATCAAGAACAAGTAAGAAAGGTTAAGTTCGGGTGTAACCGAACATTACATACTCAGTTGAGAGCTATGGTGACAACATAAGGGAAAATAACCATGTAGGAAAATGAACCGAGGGTAACCCTGGAATGTGTTTATATGACATGTGTATCAAATGAAAGGTATTAAAGAGTATTTTATTTAGGGCTATCGCCATAAAGGTGGATCAGGGTTGACTCTAGAATTTGTTTGCACGAAATGGGTATCAAATGAAATTGGTTAATGAGTATTTTAAAAGGGCGTGGGCTTAGTTCTATAGGTGGACTCCTTTTCCAGATATCGCCATAAAGGTGGAATAGGGGTGACCCTAGAATTTGTTTGTACGACATGGGTATCAAACGAAAGGGGTTAATGGGTATTTTAAAAGGGGTGGGGCTTAGTTCTATAGGTAGGCGCCTTTTGGAGATATTGCCATAAAGATGGACCAGGGGTGAATCTAGAATGTGTTTGTACGATGTGGGTATCAAATTAAAGGTACTAATGAGGGTTTTAAAAGGGAGTGGTGGTAGTTGTATAAGTGAAGGCGTTTTCTAGATATCGACTTAAATGTGGACCAGGGTGACCAGAACATCATCTGTCGGATACCGCTAATTTATTTATATATGTAATACCACTAACAGTATTCCTGCCAACATTTCAAAGGTTTTTTATTTCGCCCTGCAGAACTTTTTCATTTTCTTCTACTTAATATGGTAGGTGGGTAGGTGTCACACCCGTTTTACAAAGTTTTTTTCTAAAATTATATTTTACTTCAATAAACCAATTCAATTACCATTTTTCATCCCTTTTTTCGTATTAAGTATAGTTTATGGCATTTTTTTAACTTTTCGAAATTTTCGATTGATAGTCGGATTTCGGCCATTTTTTATACCAATACAAAGTAAGTTCAGATAAGTACGTGAACTGAGTTCAGTAAAGATATATCGATTTTTGGTCAAGTTATCGTATTAATGGCCGAGCTGAAGGACAGACGGTCGACTGTGTATAAAAACTGGGCATGGCTTCAACCGATTTCGCCCTTTTTAACAGAAATAAGTTGTCGTCCTAGAATCTAAGCTCCTACCAAATTTCACTAGGATTGGTAAATTTTTGTTCGTCTTATGGCATTAAAAGTGTCCAAGACAAATTTAATGAAAAAGGGCGGAGCCACGCCCATTTTGAAATTTTCTTTTATTTTTGTATTTTGTTGCACCTTATCATTACTGAAGTTAAATCTTGACATAATTTACCTATATACTGTAAAGATTTTAAATTTTTTGTTAAAATTTGACTTTAAAAAAATTTTTTTTTTAAGTGTGCGTGTCGTTCTCCGATTTTGCTAATTTTTATTAAGCATACATATAGTAATAGGAGTAACGTTCCTGCCAAATTTCATCATGATTTCTTCAACGACTGCCAAATTACAGCTTGCAAAAGTTTTAAATTACCTTCTTTTAAAAGTGGGCGGTGCCACGCCCATTGCACAAAATTTTACTAATTTTCTATTCTGTGTCATCAGTTCAACTCACCTACCAAGTTTCATCGCTTTATCCGTCTTTGGTAATGAATTATCGCACTTTTTCGGTTTTTCGAAATTTTCGATATCGGAAAAGTGGGCGTGGTTATAGTCCGATATTGTTCATTTTAAATAGCGATCTGAGATGAGTGCTCAGGAACCTACATACCAAATTTCATCAAGATACCTCAAAATTTACTCAAGTTATCGTGTTAACGGACAGACGGACGGACGGACGGACATGGCTCAATCAAATTTTTTTTCGGTCCTGATGATTTTGATATATTGAAGTATATATCTATCTCGATTCCTTTATACCTGTACAACCAACCGTTATCCAATCAAAGTTAATATACTCTGTGAGCTCTGCTCAACTGAGTATAAAAATAATGAAGTCCAACTATACTTTCGATATAATCCTTACCTAAGTTGGCCGGCGGCCGCCGTGGTGTGATGTTAGCGTGCTCCGCAATCCACACCGAAGATCCCGGGTTGACGCCCCGGGCAAGGCAACACCAAAATTTTAGAAATTAGTTTTTTCAATCAGAAGAAATTTTTTCTAAGCGGCGTCGCCCCTCGGCAGTGTTTGGCAAGCACTCCGACGTATTTCTGCCATGAAAAGCTCTCAGTGAAAACTCATCTGCCTTGAAGATGCCGGTCGGGGTCGGCATAAAACAAGTAGGTGCAATCCCGCCAATTTGTAGAAAAAATAAGAGGAGAACGACGCACATTGGAAGAGAATCTCGGCCTGAAATCTCTTCGGAGGTTATCACGCCTTACATTTTTTTTTTATAAGTTGGACAATGTGCGCTTTACCTTTATAATTTGTACTCATACACATTTTTACAGAGGTTATATTAAGATTTCAATACCGAAGTTTATCAAGTTTATATATTTATCTTCTCTTTTGCATTGTCAAGGTGGCCTGAACAATGCGCAAGGTTTCAACCTAATAAAGCCCGAAGTTTCTTTCAAAATTTCAGTTCTGTGGGTTATCGGGAAGTACCTCAAAAAAAGCAAAGTTTCCAAGTTCGGATAATTTTTTTTTAATTTTCACGATCCCTGGACAACCTAGCGAAAATGTGTTTGTCTATATTCTTACCTTCAAATATCTAGCTATACAGAAAGTCACTCAAATAGCGGTTGCAAAAATTCCAGATGTAAATAGACTTTCAAAATATTTCTGCATATCTCGCCCCTTTCCCACCTAGAAAACTCTTTCATTCTTAACATAACAATCTAATAGATCCCGATGTTTGGTTCAAAGTTTTTAAACTTGACTTAATGTAAACTTAAAAGCAAAATTTCCCAGTTCGGGCAATGCGATCCCTGGACCATCTGGCTGGGATTTTTAATTATGTTCTTCGTTTCAAGAATTTACCTCTACAGGAATTTACACAAATAGCATTCGCAAGATTACACATTTTGTAAGTTGACTTTATAAATACATATCTTCAAATAACTCGATCCTCTGTCCCATTCTAGAAAGCTCTTTTATCCTAAATATTTGAACCCAATGGGGCACAAATCTTCGTTCAAAGTTTCAGATATCTGAATTTACCAGGAATATCTCCAAAATTCGAAGGCAAAATTTCCAAGTTCGTAAGTTTTTTAGAATTCTCACGATCACTGAACCACCTTGCAAAGTTTTTATCCCGATGTTTGTTACAAGTTTCAAGACTCTAGCTCCCCGGAAAGTTGCTCAAAAATGTAATGTAATAGTCTCTAATTTTTTATGGAAATAAGCGGAAGAGCATCAAACTAAATTGGTTTAAAGGATGTAAAAAGGGCTACGCATACGCACTAGTATACGTCTTTTCAGGTGGTACGGACATGTTTTTATATAATTAGTTACTTCCAGACGTTGCTTCCAGGCGTCAAGTGAATATTGCTTCCATAAAATACTCATAATAAAAAATCAGGCCTGCCAGGATACGGCATTTATTGCCATCCACTAATCGCGAGTGAAAACCATTGCCTGCGTTAAGCATATCCAGGCCGTGATTAAATTTGGACAGGATAGGTTTGTTAAGTAAAACTTGATTCTTTATTTAATAATTTGGGAAAAATTTAAACAACGTGACATCAGGACGGACAAGGCGACAGCTGTTTCGATTATACCTTGTAAATCTCTTCAAAGCCTTTTCTCTCGTTGTTTAAATTTTTCCCAAATTATTAAATAAATTATAAAATTAAAAAAAAAAAATTGCTTCAAATAAATGTTTTCATACATTTAAAAAAAAGCAATATGGGGGCAATCCCCGGTTATTAAAAATCATAAAAACTTGATTCTGTTTGTCATGAGAGAAAGCAACTTCTGATTTGCCAACCAGTTCAAAGTAACATTTGCCCAATACGCTCCGGTCAAAGAATTATATCAGAATGTAAATTGGAGTGATAACTCCAAGATAGAGCTAAGAAAGCCTACGTGGCACTATATGCATGCAAGGGGAGGTAAGGATACAGGTGGGGCTGTCACCCAAATCTCTCATTGGGTATTTACAGCACTTTGTTTTGGAGTCTTCGTATGGTGAACAGACACACAAAAATTACCTATAGTAAAAACTATATACGGTTTGCAAATAAATTATGATAAGCATAACGGGAGACGTACAAACTACCCCGGCAGCAGCATCCCACCTGCAGACAAAATGGCCAACAATATATTGTTGGGAACTGCAACAGCGATTAAGGCTTCGGTCTAAGCCTTATGGTCATAGGAGTATAGCATTATCGAATACAGGTCGAACAGACCACATGATCCTCGCGCTGAGCTTCCAAAAATATCGTTAAGCCTGGGGGATTGCTTGAGGGTTCGGAAAGGGTAGAAAATACTTTACGGAAATTGTATCCGTTTAGTAAAGAGCAGAGATTCTGGGGGAAGTTTATAGTAAGGTGGCCATTAAGGTATCAAGGAGTGTCCTGGAATAAAAATAACCTTTGGAGAGACTTCGCTTTAGCCAGTTCATACATATATACTGGGTTTCCGGTCACAAAGGGAAATTATATAAGGAAGAGCTCGATGAATTGCAAAATTAGATTCTCGACGCTAGACATTCCAACCCGCTTGGGAGGAATCAAAAGAAGGCAGGAGTTGCATATGATGCTTCAAACAGAAAAGGCAAAAGAAAGAAAGAAGCGCGAGGTTGCAAAATGTCTAAGATGATGTTAAAATTCTATGGTATCGCTCAATCAAACTTACTCATATCTCTAAAAACAGAAGAAGTAAGGTTCATTATGGGCATACTAACTGGGCAGTGCCTTCTGGCGTTATAAATTAGTCCTTGTCATTAAGAGAAGATATAGGAAGTATGGGTTGCAGGAGGAAACCATTGGCCATGTGTTGTGTTTATTGCCTGCGAACACCACAAGTCAAGGCGCTCCAGCTACTTTGGGCTGCAGAGGTGCCAGAAAGCAGCGGAGCAGCTATTTAGCTTGATTCTAAACAATTTCTTTTATTTTCAAGAGACCAGAATTATCTTTTAACCTAAGTCATGGTACCTAATTGGTGTTTTTCCGTTTGGTCGTCAGGCAAATTCTAGTAACACTATGAACACATTCAGTTTTCGTGAGATTTTTATGAATTGACCGGTTGACCCTTGACTATTGGCGAGCAAACCAAGGAAATTTCCTTTTGGAAAGAAATGTGCAAGTTAAAGGCTAATGCAAAAATATAATACAAATTAAGTATTACAGTTGCGGTCAAAATCTTAGCAGTGCTTATGGCTCATTTCATTTAAGTGGCCAAGTTTTCTTTATCACAACAATTTTTTGGAATCCACTGTGAAATCCGTTATACCAAAAATGGGCTTCATAGGCTTAATCTGTTATTTCTGTTAAATTTTTATGAAATTTACGTTTCAGCGAATATTTAGTCCGTCAAAACTAAGATTCTGTGCGTAAAAAGCGTATAAAAAATTTAATACTGTCGTGGCTATCTTTGTTAAAAATTAAAAAAAAAAAATTTCGTCCAGAAAGAAGAGCTGCACATCTGAGCAGATCATCCTCATAAAAAATTTATTGCTGATGGCAAAATTTATGTGGAAGCGCATAATTGGTTGCTTACCAACAATAGTAGGTAATATCATCAAGTACCAAACAATTGGCAAGAAAGCCAGCAATGTCGATAAGAGAAGTTAAGTCTATCCTTAGATACGCACAGCAGTTTACATTTGCGGCTGATTTTGAGATAAAAGATGCCTTCGGCGTTTGCGTGAGCACGACCTGGGTGCCCACAGGTTAAGAAACGTATCGTTGTTGACTAAAACGCATGTACAGCGCAACACTTTATCGTCGGATGCGTCGAAGATTGTCATATATGGTGGAGAGGAATCAGGCCAGTATGTAAGACGGCAACCTAACACCGAATAACAAACGAAGTATATAACAAAAGCCATAAAGCATGGAGATTCCAGCACTATGCTATGGGCATACTTTTCTGGGCTAGTGTGTGACCCAATCATTTTAAGGAAATTATGACTATCGCTCCATAAGTTTATATACTGAAGGATATAATGCCGCTATTTGACGGAGACAAAATGCCAGTTGTTTGGACGTTCCAGCAAGACTTACTTACTAACTTAATTGACGCTTAACCATTTAAACGGTTATGGACGTTAAACAAGGTGCGCCAGACGCTTCTTTTCTATGGCAACCGGCGTCAATTGGTCACACCAACGGAGTTTAAATCGTTTTCCACCTGGTCCTTCCAGCGGAGTGGGGGCCGCCCTCTACCTCTACTTCCATACGCAGGTTCCGATAGAAACACTTTCTTGGCCGGAGCGTCATCTTTCATTCGCGTAACATGGCCTAGCCAGCGCAGCCGTTTCATTTTAATTCACTGGACTATATTGATGTCTGCGTAGAGCTCGTACAGCTCATCGTTAAATCTTCTTCGGTACTCGACATCGACAATGCGTAGAGCTCCATAAATCTTTCGAAGAACTTTTCTCTAGAGAACACCCAGACCCGCCTCATCTGATGTTATCATGGTCCATACTTCTGCACCATATTGCAGGACGGGTACGATAAGTGACTTGTATAGTATGATTTTCGTTTTCCGAGGGATGACTGTACTTTTCAATTGCCTACCTCGTGTAAAGTAGCATTTATTGGCAAGAGTGATTCTTCGCTGTATTTCAGAGCTGATGTTGTTGTTAATGTTAATGTCGTTGCTGTTAGTGTTTATGATGGTTCCGGCAATACAGCGGCCCAAAATATATGAGCAAAGTAGCTAAAAGATGGTTGAAGAAAGCCATACCAACGTGATGGAATAGCCGCCGCAGTCAACAGACATAAACTTCATTGAAAATATGCACAATGCAAGCGAACATCGAATACGCTACTGGGAAGCTTTAAAAAGCACATGGAAGTCGATTTCGGCTGAAAGATGTCAAGCAATGCTAATTCAAATCCACATAGCTGTACTGCAGTTCTCAAGAATAAGGATCGTGCAACTAAATACTAATATAAATATTAGCCAACGACCAATATAAAAAAAAAGTTACCATTATATATTATTACTAGGCCTGGAGGCATTGCGACCTTTGTGAAGATCTATTGTGCGTGACCTTTCAGCCTAATTTTGTCCCTGGAGGCTTTTTTGATCTATCTAAGTACCTCTTCAGGCTTTTTACTCCATATCACATAGGGATTAAGAGTCACACAACCTAGATGGGAGGGTCTCTGAATAGCCGGAGCGACACACTCGCAGAGAATGTGAAACGGCTTTCCTTCATCCAGCTGACAGCAACGACAAATTTAGGTATCCGATAGATTTAACTTACTTAGGTGATATCGCAGACCACATTGCCCCTTATAGTACCCAGTGACAGTTCTTAGGTCCTCCCTGCTTAGATTAATGAGTTTGGCTGATACTTTCGTTGCCGGAAGTACAAACGGTTTGGCCTTTCTTTGCTCTTAACAGTAAATCCAACGACGTCTGAATTGTTTCGTTTCCCAATTACTTAGCGTTTCCCTGGTGTGTGTTTTTTTGTGAGTCCACAACGATAGAATGCTGCTATAGCACTCTGCTTTGCTAGGTAATCTGCATGTTCATTACCTGCATGTCCCTGATGTCCGGGAACCCATCCTAAAAAAACCTTTTTCTTGGCTCCCAGGTCATTAAGGATTTCAGTGTAGTCATCCAATAGCTTAGATGTAACTGTGTAGAATTGCAAGGCACGCAGAGCCGTCTGAGTGCACCATTATATAAAAGTTATGTAAAAATTTTACTTACAATTAGTTACACTACTCAGTTTGTTTGACCGCGCAGACAAAGGTAAACATTTTTAAAAGGCTTTATTTTGCTAGATTTTTGGGCTATAAGAGGAAATTTTATTTTTTTTTATAAAAGCAATTACAGGTACTTCTTAATCCATTATATTTTATGTACGCCCACTACAAAGATTTCGACCTCAGCTGTGTATTGGAATTTTGTAGCGCAGTTGTTGAAAGCAAGTCAAGATGTTAAGATTTCTACAGATTTTTATACTCAGTTGAGCAGAGCTCACAGAGTATATTAAGTTTGATTGGATAACGGTTGGTTGTACATATATAAAGGAATCGAGATAGATATAGACTTCCATATATCAAAATAATCAGGATCGAAAAAAAATTTGATTGAGCCATGTCCGTCCGTCCGTCCGTCCGTCCGTTAACACGATAACTTGAGTAAATTTTGAGGTAACTTGATGAAATTTGGTACGTAGGTTCCTGAGCACTCATCTCAGATCGCTATTTAAAATGAACGATATCGGACTATAACCACGCCCACTTTTTCGATATCGAAAATTTCGTAAAACCGAAAAAGCGCGATAATTCATTACCAAAGACAGATAAAGCGACGAAACTTGGTAGATGAGTTGAATTTATGACGCAGAATAGAAAATTAGTAAAATTTTGGACAACGGGCGTGGCACCGCCCACTTTTAAAAGAAGGTAATTTATAAGTTTTGCAAGCTGTAATTTGTCAGTCGTTGAAGATATCATGATGAAATTTGGCAGGGACGTTACTCCTATTACTATTGGTACGCCTAAAAAAAATTAGCAAAATCGGAGAAGGACCACGCCCACTTTTAAAAAAAATTTTTTTTTTAAGTAAAATTTTAACAAAAAATTTAATATCTTTACAGTATATAAGTAAATTTTGTAAACATTCAACTCCAGTAATGACATGGTGCAACAAAATACAAAAATAAAAGAAAATTTCAAAATGGGCGTGGCTCCGCCCTTTTTCATTTAATTTGTCTAAGATACTTTTAACGCCATAAGTCGAACAAAAATTAACCAATCCTTTTGAAATTTGGTAGGGGTATAGATTTTATGATGTTAACTATTTTCTGTGAAAACGGGCGAAATCGGTTGATGCCACGTCCAGTTTTTATACATAGTCGTTCGTCTGTCCTTCCGCATGGCCGTTAACACGATAACTTGAGTAAATTTTGAGGTAACATGATGAAATTTGGTGTGTAGATTCCTGACCACTCATCTCAGATCACTGTTTAAAATGAACAATATCGGACTATAACCACGCCCTCTTTTTCGATATCGAAAATTTCGTAAAACAGAAAAAGTGCGATAATTCATTACCAAAGACAGATAAAGCGACGAAACTTGGTAGATGAGTTGAATTTATGACGCAGAATGGAAAATTTGTAAAATTTTGGACAATGGGCGTGGCACCGCCCACTTTTAAAAGAAGGTAATTTATAATTTTTGCAAGCTGTAAATTGTGAGTCGTTGAAGATATCATGATGAAATTTGGCAGGGACGTTACTCCCATTACTATATGTACACCTAATAAAAATTAGCAAAATCGGAGAAGGACCACGCCCACTAAAAAAAATATTTTTAAAGTAAAATTTTAACAAAAAATTTTATATCTTTACAGTATATAAGTAAAATATGTCAAAATTCAACTCCAGTAATGACACGGTGCAACAAAATACAAAAATAAAAGAAAACTTCAAAATGGGCGTGGCTCCGCCCTTTTTCATTTAATTTGTCTAGGATACTTTTAACGCCATAAGTCGAACAAAAATTAACCAATCCTTTTGAAATTTGGTAGGGGCATAGATTTTATGATGCTAACTATTTTCTGTGAAAACGGGCGAAATCGGTTTATGCCACGCCCAGTTTTTATACACAGTCTTTCGTCTGTCCTTCCGCATGGCCGTTAACACGATAACTTGAGCAAAAATCGATATATCTTTACTAAACTCAGTTCACGTACTTATCTGAACTCACTTTATCTTGGTATGAAAAATGAACGAAATCCGACTATGACCACGCCCACTTTTTCGATATCGAAAATTACTAAAAATGAAAAAATGCCATAATTCTATACCAAATACGAAAAAAGGGATGAAACATGGTGAGGTAATTGGATTGGTTTATTGACACGAAATACAACTTTAGAAAAAACTTTATTAAATGGTTGTGACACCTACCATATTAAGTAGAAGAAAATGAAATAATTCCGCAGGGCGAATTAAAAAATCCTTAAAATCTTGGCAGGTATTATATATATAAATAAATTAGCGGTATCCAACAGATGATGTTCTGTGTCACCCTGGTCCACATTTGGTCGCGATCTGGAAAACGCCTTCACATATACAACTACCACCACTCCCTTTTAAAACTCTCATTAATACCTTTAGTTTGATACCCATATCGTACAAACACATTCTAGAGTCACCCTGGTCCACCTTTATGGCGATATTTCGAAACGGCGTCCACCTATAGAACTAAGGCCCACTCCCTTTTAAAATACTCATTAACACCTTTCTTTTGATACCCTTATTGTACAAACAAATTCTAGGGTCACCCCTGGTCCACCTTCATGGCGATATCTCGAAACGGCGTCCACCTATGGAACTAAGGATTACTCCCTTTTAAAATACTCATTAACACCTTTCTTTTGATACCCTTATTGTACAAACAAATTCTAGGGTCACCCCTGGTCCACCTTCATGGCGATATCTCGAAACGGCGTCCACCTATGGAACTAAGGATTACTCCCTTTTAAAATACTCATTAACACCTTTCTTTTGATACCCTTATTGTACAAACAAATTCTAGGGTCACCCCTGGTCCACCTTTATGGCGGTATCTCGAAACGGCGTCCACCTATGGAACTAAGGATTACTCCCTTTTAAAATACTCATTAACACCTTTCATTTGATACCCATATCGTACAAACGCATTCTAGAGTCAACCTGATCCACCTTTATGGCTATATCCCTAAATGGCGTCCACCTATAGAACTATGGCCCACTCCCTCATAAAATACTCTTTAATGCCTTTCATTTGATACACATGTCATACAAACACATTCCAGGGTTTCCCTCGGTTCATTTTCCTACATGGTTATTTTCCCTTATGTTGTCACCATAGCTCTCAACTGAGTATGTAATGTTCGGTTACACCCGAACTTAACCTTCCTTACTTGTTTCTAAAAATAATGCAGTTAATGTTACAGGGTGACCTGTAACTCCTCGTTAGCTAATACGTATCACCACAATCAATGCTATTTCTATTATAGTAATTTCATTTTCAAAGAATAACATACAACAACAACATAACAGTTTCACTTCAAAATATCATAAAAATAATACAAAACAATTTCTATTATAACAAAACTAAAAAAGAAGAAGATATGAAATGAATTCAGGCATGCTTGCTTCTTAAGGTCACGCGGCAAATGATATTTTTGAACGAGATGATATAAAATTAAATTTATGATGTAGTTGCTTGATTATTGCTTTGATTTTCGTTGTTCGCTGATGAAGAAGAAATCCTTGAAATCCCTGACATACAAAGAAAGCAACTACTAAGCAAGTATACAGAAAGGGGGTGAAAAATACTAAGAGTGGGAGTGGGATAATGTGAGAAATAAAGATAGACACTAAAGTAGAAAAGAAGCTGCATAAAAGTAAGTCAAAGTAATTGAATATGCAATGGACGTTATGTTAAGAATATTGGCATTTGTTGAATTTGACAAGATTTATTTATTCTTTGCTTTTGATTTTCCTGCAAAATTCTCTGTACTGCAAATGATTGGTTAGACCGTCTGCAAGTAAGCATACATTTGTTTTTTTGACAATTGTGTACTATTTTGAGGCTTTCAGATTACTATCAAATGAATTATACTTAAATGCAAATAAAATATGTGCACATATATGAATTCTTTTCAATTCAGTTTCTTGTTTCCAAGTCCAATTTGAGTATTTAATGCTTTGATTTATCAATTTCAGTTAGCTTGAAGCCAAATTTCAATTTGAAAACATTGTGATTTGTATTTATTTATTTGGTTAAAATTTTCGCATGAGGCCTGTTAACCTCTATTTCAAAGACATATAGTCATAAAGCCATAAGTACAATCGGTCTTTTTTCCCACTTTAAATGGTCATAAGGTCAATTGAGTAATTTTCACTAAATAATAGTTCTGAAAATTTGGGTTAGTCGTAATGAATATTTCGGGAAAAAGGCCATAACCATATTTTAACTGTGCCGAGACCGTAAGATCAAAGAAATCACATAGACTCAATAATTTCATACTCCTAACAGTGGTTAGTTTAATGATCACGCTGAAAAAACTTATCATAAACCAGGACCAAAGTTGTAAAAAAGGTCCGTCCTCATGGCAAATACTGGAAGCCTTCTAGGGCATATGCCACTTTCTGCTTCTATATAGATCTGATAGTTGTATCACTTCTTATAGCTGGAGTCTTAGCCTCATAAACGCAAGAAGTGAGCACAAAACGTGCTTGATTGTTTCCTTCTTACATTTGCTCTCAACTTTTCATAAATTTAAACTTAATTTAGAAAGTATATTTATATGTGAAGTGGAAATTCCATCGTCTGCGACTCCTATAACCGGATAACGAAAACTGCTCAAGTCAACCTCATTAATTTGTATGACACGAAATGAAAATCTTATACAGATGATTCTGAAATGTATGAAAAGTTAATGGTAAAATTTTCCGCCGGTATAAAGGGGAAGCAGCACACACTAACATAACAAATTTTATTAAATGCCTACGGACACTGTTGGTTCACGAAATGTACCCAACCAAAAATAACATAAGCGGTTTAAGCAATAAGAAACACGACGAACGCACCGCTTTCTATGCTGAGAGATAAACCTTATGGTTGCGGCGATCGGGCCCAAGTAGTGCCATTTTGGTGCTGTACAATAAACTCATTTTTATAGAGCATTTTGATCCCGAACTTAGATCGGACAGCACGAAATCATCCAAAAAGCTTGTTATCTCGCTATTTGCCAGGGCTGGATATTCCTGCACATATCGTTGAAAGGGATTCCCATTCTTTCTGTGTGGAGGACAAAAGGATGTGGCTGTCATCCCAAATATTTCTTTGCTAACCACTTTTATTAAATTCTCTCTTTATTTTATTGGTTACAGTCCGGCCAAATTCTTTTGGTGGTCCTACATAAGTCCACAGACCGATTTTGAGTAGCGGTTTTCTTGAAATAGTTACAAATGTGAGTTTTTATTTATATGAGTGGTCAATGTACAGTGACTGCTTCAGTGATGCAAAGGCCCTTGCCAGTTAGTACGCGTTTTCATTGTTGTCTTTATTCCTGTGGTCCGATACCTAAGTGAGAGCAATGGTCGCTGAGATTGCCCATCACCGTCTTACAGTTCTTCTACTCTCAGTGAAAACTCATCTGCTGAGCTGTTCGGAGTCGGTGTAAAACGTGTAGGTCCCGTTCAGCCAATTTGCAGAAAAAAAACCGATTGCTAGACCTTTATAAACTGCAAGTATCGAAGGCAGAAGCAACAGCAAGCCACTCTGAGGGTGCCACTGGTAGCAATTTCACAATTGAGCCAGTTCCTAAGGTTGCGTTGACGACCCTACTCCTGAGCATAGAATCGATCCGTGCAACTACATCGCTTTGGGTTCCATGTCGTATAAGTGCCCTGCAGATGGCCTCCTTTTGAACGTTTTTAAGGCACCCACAATGAAAGTTGAATGTTCAGTTATATCTCAATGGCGCTGACTACCGCATTAAGGGCGCTTTCGCCATGGCCGATCCATTTGATTTTACAGCCCCATTTAAGTCGGCTATGTTTAGCCTTGTTCAAGAGAGGAAACCGAACGTTTCCATCAGCTTTATTGTTTTCTAATCTGGATATTGGGCAGAAGGAAGAAAATGTGGCAGTTTTCCCTGAGCTCGAAACGTTCCTGTCACACAATTGAGATTTAAGGCGTCATGCCATAAACCTGTTCCCGAAATAAAATAAGCCTTATATAAGGGTACAAGTTTTTGCTCGGAGTGTATAAATATTGTACGTACATATGTAGGTACACGCACTCACCTCTTACGCGTGACTGAGTAAGCTGACATTTTAATTGTATGTAAATTATAGTTATGAGCAATTAGGAATGGATATACCTGCTGATTAAATTAAATTACTTACATACAGTATGACAGTTTATTATGAGAGAGCTCAAGCTGTGCCAATATGTTAGGTGGTAAAGTAGAGAAAGTGATATGACCTCAAGGAATGTAAGATATTATGGCTGTTGCTTGGAGTATGTTTTGACAAAAAACTTTCCCAATATTCGATTTTTTTATAAAGTCCTATCAGCCGATCTATTTGTGCTTCAATCTTTGGTAAGATAAAGTTAGATTAAGAGAGTGTGTTTTCGAATTTCCCACATTTCCACTCGGAACCATTTTTTCCATTGTGAACTCCGGCGGCACATTCGTCCAACCAGATTACATCGTATTGTTTGCAGTCATGGTATCGGCAAAGAAAATAATGAAGCAACTTCTCTTCCTTCTCATCCCGGCAACTTCTACAGAGGGATCTTTTCGGTATGCGCTAACGTCGTAGCATCGGTTTAATAGCGCATTGACCCACCATAGCACTCACTGCTGATTTGTTTTGCTTGAGAAGCAAGCCAATTCCTTTATGGACGCCAATGAAGCAATTACAAGATATTTGGCTTCAGCAGAGATATTTATCGTTGCGCCGTATAGCCTCGCTTACTTGAAGGAGAGAATTTTTGTTTAATTGTGAACAGGACAAGTTCTGCGCATGTTGGACTTACCCCAGTCGGTTTTTCCCAGCCCGCGCGAAATGCCACAAAGGACCTTATTCATAACCTCACTAATCGCCGGTAGAAGTTTACGAGTGATCACAATAACTAAGTCGTCAGCGTATATGACTGATCTCGTTCCTTCTACCCTAAAGATACCTAGAATTTTATATACTACCAGCATCGAAAGAAACCTTAAAGTTGCGTTGGCCACCCTACTCCCGAGCATAAAATTGATCCACGCAGCTACATAGTCTTGGGTTCCATGCCGTATAAGTGCCTTGCAGATGGCCTCCTTTTGAATGTTTTTGAAGGCACCCTCAATTTCGAGGTGCGACGTTGATCCTTTCTCGACGGCGCAGACTGCCACGTTAAGGTCGCTTCAAATCTGACCGGTCCAGCTGATTTTACAGAATTATTTGATAGCCCATAGTACCTTACCCTGGTCTACGATGAGTATAGGTGCGGCATCACAGCAAAGGGATAGAATTGGAATTAGTACGGTCTCGTGATGGGATGATTCAGCGCATGTTTAGATCTAGTTCGACACCTGTGAAGTCAATTGGACTCAACCTTTTTATGGGAGGTTTAATCGCGGAGGTTGACGTTTCTGACTGATAGGGCATAGGCGCAGATGAATGAGATGCGAATTAATTTCGGCCTTTGGTAAACGATAATATTAACCCGAAATATTTCGACCTCCACGAATTCAACACCTAAATCTCTTTCACGGCCACTCCAGTAAATATCTTATCATTTACGGTCATCTTTTACGGCTTCGTTTATTGCTTGGATGCTGGCGATTGCAGCTTTGTTCATAATCAACCAGCGGAATATCGCCACCAATCCCATTAAGAGAATGGCTATTTTAGGTGCATGTATAGGGTATGTATAGGTGCACAATAACGAAAATTTTTAGACTTTTTCTAGCAGCAATTTGGGATAGTTTATTCAAATTTTGCATTTCGCTCTTCATGTTTTCATCGCCTACGGCAAATTGGAGACGGTTGATCAAGCGGGTTGTAGCGGGTTCCTAAACTCAAGATTTTACAGAAAATAAAAAAGCTTAAACAAATACAAGGCGCGATAAACCTCCGCCTTGCCTTGCCTTGTGCTTCTTTTATTTTTCCCACAGTTTGGTGGGTGTACGTCCCATGTTTTATGCCGACTGGGTACGACATCTGCCACGCAGATAAGGGTTTACTGAGAAGCTTTTCTTGGCAGAAATTTAAGCAGTGTTTGCCATATATTTTCCGAGTGGCGACCCTGCTTAGAAACTTCTTTCTAATTTAAGAAATCTTGCCATTAAATTTTTGATGTTGCCTTGTCCGAGATCTGAATCCAAGATCTTAGGTGTGGTAGGCACCGCGGCGGCCGCTCATATTTCCAGCTTGTATTCAAGCGGATATAAGCAACTTTCGAAGGGTCGAAGTGGCGTTTTTATTAGGTGGTTTAATTGTGTTAAAATTATCTCAGACGTACTCAGTACGCTAACCTGGAAGTTATTACCCGAGCTGCGGTTTGAAAGTGAGACGAATATAGTCGATTTGTGCTACAATAACCAGCCAATGATGTATCGTTTCATTGGAAGCTTATTTTACTCTCTTGATCAAACACTCAGACACCCATACAATGATATATGTGAGCTGACAAACTTATCGATTCAATAAATCGACAATAACATCTCTATACATTCTGTATATATTCTTCTTAAATTTTACTTTTTTAGCTTATCGCGAATCGCCTTAAGAGTCAAAACATACTGCTTATATGTCAACATGTGGCATTTCCTCAGAGCCACCATTTATTCCCACATTACCTGTTATTACGCAATTGCAGCTACACTTATGGGACGTGACACGTACAACTCTGACTTCTTCGTAGCGTAAGTGTTGTATGCTTACTCGCGTCTCATTAATGACTTTATAAGAACTTTGCGCTCTCATGTCCACATGGATACACGTGTAAGATTACTAGTCAGCTCACCTTTGGGCTTAAAATAATACCATCAACTCTTATTGTATGCCCAAAGGTGAACTTACTTGTATCACGTCGTTTTGCTAAACAGACAAAGTGTATAAAATGTCTTCAATGTGTTGGTTAAGTTATGTGGAATATTGTAGCTCAAGAATGTGTTTACATGAGATATACTGCATGTTCAGAATCATCACTTTACGTAATATTTGCGCGTGACCTGGATTTGGTGTGTGTATCGAATTTCCGCACGTTCGAATAAAACCACTAATTTATTTGAGATTACGGTAAGGTTCAGGTAAGTGTGTTCCTGTTTATCTCAGTTGTCATATTACAAGGGTATAATGATGGTTTAGTTATTTGTGATAATAGTAAGTGGCTAATCGAATTAACAGGAAAGGGTACTATATTAACTTGTATAACATTTTATCAATTATTTCTCATGCAGCGAACAGGCACATTTCGACGATGTCAATCGCGCAGGATGGGCTTAGAGCATTAAAAAGTTATTTTTTTAATGCGGTCGCTTTATTGAATGACAGAAACTCTAGAAAGCTTTAGACCTGTCAAACCACTGCATTTAGATAGTGCAGTCAGGAAAATCCTTAGATTTCGTGAAATTTTCCACTATCCCTGTAGAAGTTACTGATTTGTAAGCATCCTTGCTTATTGTATGGTCATATTCTGAATGTAAGCGTAAGGTGTAAGTGTAATCGTATGCGCAGTCTTTGTAAGTAGTATGCTATGTGGTGGATATATGTACAAAGGCTTAGCGTGTAATATTGGTATACATAAATATGTACTGTGTAGAGTACGAGAGAATTTGTAAACATAGGCGTAGAATCTATCAGCACGATTCTAAACAAAAATTCCGTGCGAGTTTTTTCCTTTCTCCCATTCCTCGTATTCTAAATAAAAATTCTTTGTGAGTTTTTTCACTTCTCCAATGTTCGAAAAAGCAGAAACCGGTTATGGGAGAAAAGTAGGTATTATGAATGTGAGGAAGAGGGAGATTTCTCTGCCATTTCATAGGAGTTTTTTCACTTGTTAAATTAAAGGGAATGCATCAAAATAGTTAAAGGAAATTGGTTCTTTTAAGAAAGAACACTTATTTGTACAAATTTGTGCTAAAATATGATTGTACATTCTACCGCAATATTCTCACTGTTAATACAACAACAACAACAATCACAATATTCTTTATTTTAAGTATAAAAGTATATCATAAGCAACAGAAGAGCCCTTTGGTATATTTGATGCAGCCATCCAGAAATTGCGCAAAGATTTTTAAGAAGGCTTAAATAGATTTTGGCGTATGGCGAAATTCGAACTCAACTCGACTTGGCCGCCAGAAAATTGCTTTGCTGAATGAAAGCAGGCAACTCCAGCGGATTTGTGTTATCCCGCCATCTTCTTCTTCTTATGCTCCTCTGTTGATGTTGCTGTGGCACAAACTCATTTCTCATTTCAGTGAATGTCACATGAAATACAATACTGTGCATTTTTTATATTTTATTTCTTAATATCAAAAAACTCGCAACAATAATTAAACTTTTCAATTTAAAAAAAAAAATAAGAAATGCGCAACGAAATTTCAATTGACAAAACAGCTCAAAAATTCGAAATTCTTATTCCGCAATTATTCTTCTCCCTAGGAGAAAAGAATTGGAGGAATGTTTCTGCGGGAATAAAAAAATCCGCGAGAACAAAATTCCGTGAGAATATTTAGAATTGGTCTGTATATATTGTTACGAATATTAGCAAAACTAAGGAGTGCTGCCATCTCCAGGCCGATGCTAAGCAGTGACGTGAATTCACATCAATAATTCAATCATTATGTATCTACATAAACGAATCAATAATTGCGTCTACACATATGTACACATTCCGACGATCAACATTTACATACAAGGCAGCGAGAGATGAGATGTCACACACAGGTGAATTTACTTATACGCTTATGTGTGTGCGGGAGACTGTAAACTACAAACTCACATATGTACATCTGAGAAGCGCTAAAAAGTAGACAATTGTAAACAAGTAGAAACTATATGAGAACTATACACACACGAATATAGTTGGTAAATTCTGGAAATGGAAGAGCCTAGAAGTATGCAGCGTAAACTATAAAAGCGGGGCAGGCGAGTAAGAAGTAATTCAGTTTGAGTTGAGCTATCAATCAGTTTGATTAAGCACGCGATCTGGCGGCCAATAGTAGAGTTTCATTTGAGTTATCAATCAGTTTGGTTATTAAGTCAGAGAGTAGCAAAGTATAAGTGTTATTGTGAAGTACTTTAATAAAGGCCATTTTTCCATTATTCAATATTGGAGTTATTTATTCAACAGTTTAGTGATTCGAACGTAGCAGAGGATTGCAAATAAGAGGATTTGCAAGTAAATTCGTTACAATATTAATACGCTAACAAAAATTCAATACAATCAATTGACAGGCTGTTTCGCATTCTTAGCATACGTAAAATCATATAAAAGTTATATGAATCGATTCGTATTGACCAGCCGCAGTGCATAGGCCTATTTTTGTTAACAAATATTACTCTATTTGTTTATAATTAATAGAAAAAGTTTTTTGTAAATTCGAAAATCTGTGCAACTATCGAAATTGCCATCTGTAGGATGCATTATGTTCACAAACCCCCCTGAGTACATAGCTCCAAATTCTCAATTGTCGCGTTGCTCAAATGTTTCATATCTACACATGTATATATTGGTACACGCCAAACGGTGAGAGAACTACTGCTTCGCTCATTTTCTGTTGAAATAAAATATTGTTTCCCATTGTTGCCAATTACCTATATTGTTCTGTACCAAAATCCTTAAAAAATTGTTATAAAATAATTGTTACCGCACAAAAAAACTTTAAAGAGAAGTAATAACTTAACCGGCCTATTTTTTTGGACAAATTTTACTTACACGTAAAAGCATAGGTCTTTATTTAACAGATTCTTTGTTTTTCATTTTAGGTGCTTTAAAAAAATGAAATCAGAAATAATGAGTCAACTTTTGTTCAAACTCACTAAATTTATTTATTTATAACAATTAATTGCAAATTTGACCCAAATGTTTTTTGCATTTCCAGATTTTATGCTCATTTTAGATACAGCACGTCTTATAGTGAACAAAAAATAAATAAATTTGCTACAAAAAAATAAATAAAATTGCTACAAAAATATTACATTAAAATTTGTATATTGTCTTTTATGCTAATTTATTTTTATATTTTTATTTTATTTTTTATGAAGGTATCCTCTATGCTATTCGAAATTTTCGTTTTCGTTTACATATTACATATGTATTTATAATTAATTAAATTAAATTATAAATAATTAAATTAATTATAAATACATATGTAATAGTAAAGCGCCAATTGCATACCTAACCGGTGGTGTGAAATAGGTTAAATTCCTTTAGCACATTTGTTCGTTCTTAACTAAAAATTCGTGTTTTTTGATTTATGACGCTATTGAAGTAAATGGGCGATATATGTATATGTAGTTTATATTGGTGATATAGGCCTACTGGGGAACCGAGCACCCAACTTCGATAGCGCGCCAACGGCGTATCTCCCGGGTGGTGTGGAAAAACCAAATTTTCAATTCAATTTCAAGTAATTTCACCACAATTATATGTAAATTTCATTTGATTTTACATATTTGTTATATTTTTTTAAGGAGCTCCATACCAAAACTTATAATTACATTTGAAAAGTTTGTAGAAAATTTAAGAAAATACAATCAAAGATTATAACGTCTTAGGTCAAATTCAAAATTTTAATTAGAACTTTAAGTAGGATAGATCAGTTTGCTATATTTCCACTCACTGCTCAACTATTAACGCATTATTGCACTACCCCAACATTGGATGCATAGAGTGAGTTGAAAAAAAAAAAATACAAGTTGGTCGAATTTCGACCACGGGCGATACTAGTGTGGTATTGATATGCTATATGAATGAGTAAGTGTAGTCACTGTAGCGACACTATTTAAATACATGCAAGTGCTTGATGAGATGAATGGACTTCTGTGTCGTTGGGAAAAAAGTTTAAGAGAAACATGGCACGTGTTTAGGTAACACGCCGAAAATGAAATTTCTTACGTTTTTTGAAACAATAAAGTGTATAAAAGAAAGAAAATAATAATTTAAAAAACATTTAATAAAATTTAATTGAATTTTGCAAAATAAAATAAACAAAATGAAATAAAGGGAAATACAATTAAACTAATTAAAATAAATTATAGTATAATAAAATTAAGTAAACAAAACATAATAAAATAAACTAAAATAAAATAAAATAAAATAAACTAAAATTAAATAAAATAAAGAAACATAAACTAAAATAAAGTAAAATAAAATAAGACCAAGTAAATAAAATAAAGTTAAATAAAATAAAAAAAATAAAATAAAATAAAATAAAACAAAATAAACTAAAATAGTATAAAATAAAATAAAATAAAATAAAAAAATAAAGTAAAATAAAATAAAATAAAATAAAATAAAAAAATAAAGTAAAATAAAATAAAATAAAATGAAATAAAAAAAAAATAAAATAAAATAAAATGAAACAAAATAAAACAAAGTAAAATAAAATAAAATCAAACAAGATTTGAATAAAATGATATAAAATAAAATGAAATAACGTAGGGAAAATTACATGAAATATTTTAAAATAAAGGAAAATAAATTTAAATAAAATTAAATTAAATAAAATAAAAAAATAAAAATTAAATAGAATTAAAGAAAATAAAATAAAACAAAATAAAATTAAACAAAATAAAATAAAACGAATTAAATTAAAGTGAAATTAAATGAACTAAAGTCTAAAGATTTCTTATTGGAGTAGAAAGAATCAGGATACGGTGATATACATCTTCATTGGGTCCCTGGGCATATGGAAGAAAATGAAAATGCGGACAAGCCAGCTAAAATAGGGGAACTCCTCGGAGCCTTTACAGTAAACCTGCAAATGAAATTGAACTATATTAAAATGAGCCGAGAGCTGCACATAATCGACCAATCAGGAAAGCGTGGTATCGCAAAGTGTCCAAAGTAATGTTTGGATGTTGCAATCTTGGAAAAGGAAGTTACCATTAATTTATCATTAAAAAGAGAGGAGTTTAGGCTTATCATGGATATTCGAACCAGACACTGCCTTCTGGCGTCATATTATTTACCTATGCCAAGTCAGTGTTAGCAGATGTTTTATGCTCATTCTCTGCGCTTTCTTGGCTAAGACTCCAACCATTATGAGTGCCACGGCTACCAGATTTAGAAATCTAATACTAATTGCCAAGAGGACGATCAAATTGAACATAAGTCGAGCAGATATTGCGGGAAACGCGCCAGCGGCCTGGTCAGGCTTCATGATATGAGCTTTGAGATTCTGACTTCGGGAACTCTAGGCTTCTAGCCAGGTTCGTTTTCATCCCTGACAAGATGGACTATTATGTGTTGATAACAGCTCACTGGGCCACTTTCAACATGTTCTCGGATGGATTGTAAGGATTTCGAGATTCCGTTGGCCCCCTGCGGTCTGCTTTTCATAGCTGAGCCTCGAGTCAGCTCTGCAACAGTTGACAGCAGACACCACATTTTGCAGGGTAGCAAGATTATTCTGGCTGGAGGTGGATGGCGAAATGATTTGGTTCGCTAAAGCTCATCAATAAATGGTCATTGGGGCTTTGAAAGGACACAGTCCAATGGGAATCACTGCCGTACGTCTCAATATACTGACAACCTCGTCCTGCTGCGGCTGAATGAAGAATGATGATGCAGAATCTTAGAGCCCCTTCGGTTTTGCTTGCACAGCTTTTGTCAGAACTAGAATAAATTTCGCTAACAGCTATAAAGGGCGGATATGCATAAGATGACGTACTTCCCAACTTGCGTAGGATAAATGGCCAGTTTGCTATTTCAGCAAAAATTCATCGTCTTATTTGCACAGCAACTAATAAGTAAATGAAGCTAATGTAACTACTGTCGTTGGTGATTCAAATGAGTTCACATATAGTTGAATTCATTGTGAGATAACTTTTACTTACTTTTTTAGCCAAACTTAACACGCAACATCTGCTGTAATTGATAATTTGAGCATAAAACCACAATAACAAAAACTTATGATGTGCACAAGCTTCTTCATTAGTTCGGACGCTTATTTAATTAGAATGAATTGAATGTATAAAAGCATACCTCCATAAGTTTATAAAATTGATGACAAATGGAAATTAATTTATTTGTAAAACTTTCCCTTTGGTTTGCGAAAGCACCTGTTAGCTCATTTAAGACAGAAACTTTCCTACGCTACTGGAAGCTAATTGATGTATTCATTAGTTATCATAAAAAAGCGTATCTGTAAGTCAATAAATTCACTAGGGAGGGAATAAGTTTTTAATATTTGCAGAAAATCAGAAAGCACTTGGCAGAACAATCGAACAAAAAATTAATAAATGCAGAAGGTCGTTCCAATGCTTGCCTGACAGTCAGTTTTGTTGTACTACTTATGCTGTTTGCCTACATACCCACTTCATTTGCAAACTTGAAGCCAATGAAGCATAATCTCAATAAAAGCATGAGGATAACAAGTAAGAAAGGCTAAGTTCGGGTGTAACCGAACATTACATACTCAGCTGCCAAATTACAGCTTGCAAAACTTTTACATTACATTCTTTTAAACTAATTTTCTTCTTTTTATAACTTTCATGAAAATGAAATGGTATATTAATTTCGTCACGAAACCCAAAATTGTAAGTCCTTAAAGGAAAAAAATAGACCCACCATTGAGTATACCGAAATAACCAGGATGAAGAGCTGAGTTGATTTAGCCATGTCCGTCTGTCCGTCTGTCTGTTTGTATGCAAACTAGCCCCTCAATTTTTGAGATATCTTGATAAAATTTAGTGAGCGGGGGTATTTGGGTGTCCGATTAGACATTTGTCGGAACCGGCCGGATCGGACCACTATAGCATATATCCTCCATACTCCAGATTTTTCAGAAAAAGAAAAATTTAATAGATTGAAGCTTCAAACTTCACCATATACTTTCGCATATTGCACATATTGTTGTCTGAAAAAATTGATGAGATCGGTCGTGTATATAGTATATATCCCTCACAACCGATTGTTCAGATAAGAAGCTTTTCGTAATTACTGCCCTATTTTAAGAGCTAGTGGCTTCAAATTTCAGCGAATGCTTACGTATATAGCATATATTGTTGTCTGAAAAAATCATAAAGATCGGTGGTATATATAGTATATATATGGTGGTGTATATAGTATATATATATATATTTTCGCAATTTTAGCCCCATTTTAACAGCTAGAAGCTCCAAATTTCACCGATTGCTTACGTATATAGTATATATTGTTGTGTCAAAAAATCATAGAGATCGATGATATATATCTAATCTAATATATATATTATAAATGGGAAAGTTTGGATGTTAAGATGTTTGGATGTTTGGATGTTTAGATGTTTGGATGTTTGGATGTTTGGATGTTTGGATGTTTGTCCAGACGTTTGTCTTTGTGACTCAATAACGCAAGAACGGCTGAACTTTTTTGGGGCTAATACGGGATCATTTGGGGATCCTCTAGGGGTCGTTTCGTGACTTTTTCTGTTTTATTTCGGGATCATTTGGGGACCCTTCCGGCATAATTTCTTGATGGTTTGTCGGATCCATCAGGGTCATTTCGGGACCATTTTGGGATCATTTGGGGACCCTTCCGAGATCATTTCTGGATCCGTCCGGGATGCCGTAGGAGCCATTTCGGGATTTTTTGTTACTTTACCGGGATAGTTTTTGGACCCTTCCGGGATCATTTCTGGATCTGTGCGGGATCCCATCTGTGTCATTTCCGGACTATTTCGGGATCATTTTGGGATCCTTCCGGAATCATTTCTGTATGGTTTTCGCGATCCGTCGTTGATTCCCTCGGAGCCATTTCGGAACCTTTTCTGGAGTATGTCGGGGTCATTTGGGGACTTTTTCGGGATCATTTGGGGCTCTTCCGGCATCATTTCTGGATGGTTTTCGGGATCCACGCGGGATCTCGTCGGGGTCATTTGGGGACTTTTTCGGGATCATTTGGGGGCTCTTCCGGCATCATTTCTGGATGGTTTTCAGGATCCGTCCGGGATATCGTCGGGTCATTTGGGGACTTTTTCGGGATCATTTGGGGGCTCTTCCGGCATCATTTCTGGATGGTTTTCGGGATCCGTCCGGGATCCCATCAGGGTAATTTCGGGACTATTAGGGGATCATTTGTGGACCTTTCCGGCATCATTTCTGGATAATTTTCGGTATCCGTCCGGGATGCCGACGAGGTCATTTCGGGATCATTTGGGATACCTAAAGGCATCATTTCTGGATGGTTTTTGGTATTCGTCCGGGATCCCGTCGGGGTCATTTCGGGACTTTTTCTCGACTAATACGGGATCATTTGCGGACCCTTTCGGCATAATTTCTGGATAGTTGTCGGGATCCGTTCGGGATCCCGTCACGGTCATTTCGGAACTATTAGGGGATCATTTGAGGACCTTTCCGGCATCATTTCTGGATAGTTTTTGGAATCCTTTCGGGATCCCGTCAGGGTCATTTCGGGGCTTTTTCGGGATCATTTAAGGATGGCTTTCAGGATTCGTCCGGGAACCCGTCAATGTAATTTCTGGACTTTTCCGAGACTATTTCGGGATCATTTTGGGACCTTCCCAAGATCATTTCTGGATGGATTTCGGGATGTCCGGGATGCCCTCAGGGTCATTTTGGGACTATTAGGTGGCATTTGAGGACCGTTCCGGCATCACTTCTGGATGGTTTTCGGTATCCGTTCAGATTCCCATCGGAATAATTGCGGGACTTTTTCGGGATCATTGGGGTCCCTTCCAAAATCATTTCTGGATGGTTTTTGGGATTCGTCCGGCATCCCGTCGGGGTCATTTCGGGACTTTTTCTCGACTAATACGGGATCATTTGCGGGCCCTTTCGGTATCATTTCTGGATAGTTGTCGGGATCCGTTCGGGATCCCGTCAGGGTCTTTTCGGAACTATTAGGTGATCATTTGAGGACATTTCCGGCATCATTTCTGGATAGTTTTCGGGATCCTTTCCGGGTCAAATCAGGGTCATTTCGGGACTTTTTCGGCATCATTTAAGATTGGTTTTCAGGATTCGTCCGGTATCCGTCAGGGTAATTTCTGGGCTTTTCCCAGACTATTTCGGGATAATTTTGGGACCCTCCCAAGATCATTTCTGGATGGATTTCGGGATCTGTCCGGGATGCCGTCAGGGTCATTTTGGGACTATTAGGTGATCATTTGAGGACCTTTTCGGCATCACTTCTGGATGGTTTTCGGTATCCGCTCAGGATCCCGTCGGAATTATTGCGGGGCTTTTTCGGGGTCATTTGGTGTCCCTTCCGGCATCATTTCTGGCTGATTTTTGGGATTCGTCCGGCATCCCGTCGGGTTCATTTCGGGACTTTTTCTCGACTAATACGGGATAATTTGCGGGCCCTTTCGGCATCATTTCTAGATAGTTGTCGGGATCCGTTCGGGATCCCGTCAGGGTCTTTTCGGAACTATTAGGTGATCATTTGAGGACATTTCCGGCATCATTTCTGGATAGTTTTCGGGATCCTTTCGGGGTCCAGTCAGGGTCATTTCGGGACTTTTTCGGGATCATTTAGAGATGGCTTTCAGGATTCGTCCGGGAACCCGTCAGGGTAATTTCTGAACTTTTCCGAGACTATTTCGGGATAATTTTGGGACCTTCCCAAGATCATTTCTGGATGGATTTTGGGATCAGTCCGGGATGCCGTCAGGGTCATTTTGGTATTAGGTGATCATTTGAGGACCTTTCCGGCATCACTTCTGGATGGTTATCGGTATCCGATCAGGATCCCCTCGGAATCATTGCGGGACTTTTTCGGGATCATTTGCGGTCCCTCCCAAGATCATTTCTGGATGGATTTCGGGATCTGTCCGGGATCCCGTCAGGGTCATTTAGGGGTGAGTTCGAGATCCCGTCAGGGTCATTTCGGGACTTCTTCGGGAATATATCGGGATCATTTCTGGATGGTTTATGGGATCCGTCCATGACCCCTTAAGGGTAATTTCGGGACTATTAAGTGATCATTTGAGGACCTTTCCGGCGTCACTTCTGGATGATTTTCGGTATCCGTTCGGGATCCCGTCGGAATCAATGCGGGACTTTTACGGAATCATTTGGGATTCCTTCCGGCATCATTTCTGGATGGTTTTCGGGATTTGTCCGGGATCCCGTCGGGGTTATTTCGGGACCTTTTCGGGGCTAATACGGGATCATTTGGGGATCCTCTAGGGGTCGTTTCGTGACTTTTTCTGTATTATTTCGGGATCATTTTGGGACCCTTTCGGCATAATTCTTGATGGTTTGCCGAATCCATCAGGGTAATTTCGGGACCATTTTGGGATCATTTGGGGACCCTTCCGAGATCATTTCTGGATCCGTCCGGGATGCCGTATGAGCCATTTCGGGATTTTTTGTTACTTTTCCGGGATAGTTTTTGCATCCTTCCGGGATCATTTCTGGATCTGTGCGGGATCCCATCTGGGTCAATTCCGGACTATTTCGGGATCATTTTGGAATCCTTCCGGAATCATTTCTGTATGGTTTTCGCGATCCATCGTGGATCCCCTCGGAGCCATTTCGGAACTTTTTCTGGAGTTAGTCGGGATAATTTAGGAACCCTTCCTGGATATTTTCTGGATGGTTTCTGAAATCCGTCCGGGAGCCCGTCAGGGTAATTTCGGAACTTTTTCGGGACTATGTCGGGATCAATTTGGTACCCTTCAGGCATCATTTCTGTGTGGTTATCTGGATAAGTCTAGAATCGTGTCGTTGTCATTTCAGGTTTTTTTGGGACTACTTCGGGAACTTTTGGAAACACTTCCGGGGCGTTTCTGGATGGTTTTCGGGATCCGTCCGCGATAGCGTCGGGGTCATTTCGTGGCTTTTTCTGAATAATTTCGTTATCATTTTGGGATCCTATCAGGTTATCACCTCATAAAGTTCTTTTTTTTACTCAATTACAAAAATAAAATGCATTAGACAGAAAAAAAATTTTAAACAGATAACTTTATAAGCAGGCTAACGTGAATAGCCCACATATTTCATTTTCTCCTTGCGGACGGGGCCGCGGGTAAAGGCTAGTATCTAAAGGCTAACGTGAATAGCCCACATATTTCATTTTCTCCTTGCGGACGGGGCCGCGGGTAAAGGCTAGTATCTAATATCTAATCTAATATATATTATAAATGGCAAAGTTTGGATGTGAAGATGTTTGGATGTTTGGATGTTTGGATGTTTGTCCAGACGTTTGTCTTTGTGACTCAATCACGCAAGAACGGCTGGACCGATTTGGATGAAATTTTGCACACATATAGCCAATAGTCTAGAAGGATCTACTAACTATATATTTTTGAAAAGGGGCGTGGTCCCCGCCCCCTAGGAACAGTTATAATTTAATTATTATATTTTTTCGTCTTTGCGACTGAATCACGCCAGAATGGCTACACGGATTTTGATGAAATTTGGGACACAGACAGTAGTCTACTAGCGAAATTTTTTTCGAACATGGAAAGAGGGGTGGGGGTCCCACCACCCCTTCGAGAAATTATTTTTCAATAATTTTTACACATTATAACTTTACGTATACTGGCCTTCACCAATATCACAGACTCAAGGGGTCAAATAAGTAGAGGGCTTACAAAGTAAGCAGTGATACCTTCCGAACGCCTCCCCCCCCCCCCTTTATCTCCCCCTCTGGTGTAAAATCTTTTATTAGCTTTACCTGTATGTTTCTATGTAACTTTTTATTCGCTCCAATGCGCCTGCTGCCTTATTAACATGGTTTTATAATTAGCTTCACCTTATTTGTAATCCCGTAAGGGTCATATCGAGACCCTCCGGGATCATTTCTGGATGGTTTTCGGGATCGGTCCGGGATTACGCCGGGGTAATTTCGGGACTTTTTCGGGACTATTCCGGAATTATTTCGGGACTATTTCGCGATCATTTGGAGGCCCTTCCGGCATCATTTCTGGATGGTTTTCGGGATCCGTCCGGGATCCCGTCGGGGTACTTTCGGGATCATTTGCGTAACTTCGAGAGATAAATTCTTGATGGTTTCCGGGATCATTACGGGACTTTTTCGGGGTCAGTTTGGGTCCTTTCCGTAATCATTCCTGGATGGTTTTAGGGATCCGTCCGGGATCCCATCGGGACCATTTCGGGGCTATTTCGGGATCATTAGGGGTATATTCCGGCATCATTTCTGCATGGTTTTCGAGATCCGTCCGCGATCCCGTCAGGGTCATTTCGGGACTATTTCGGGATAATTTGGGGTACCTGCCTGCATCATTTCTGGATGGTTTTCGGTATCCGTCCGGGATCCCGTCGGTGTCATTTCGGGACCATTTGGGGTCCATTCCGGCATCATTTCTGGATGGTTTTCGGGATCCGTCCGGGATGCTGTCGGGGTCATTTTGGGACTTTTGCGGGATCATTTGGGGTCTCTTCCGGCATCATTTCTGGATGGTTTACGGGATCCGTCCGGGATCCTGTCGGGGTCATTTTGGGACTTTTGCGGGATCATTTGGGGTCTCTTCCGGCATCATTTCTGGATGGTTTACGGGATCCGTCCGGAATCCTGTCGGGGTCATTTTGGGACTTTTGCGGGATCATTTGGGGTCTCTTCCGGCATCATTTCTGGATGGTTTACGGGATCCGTCCGGGACCCTGTCGGGGTCATTTTGGGACTTTAGCGGGATCATTTGGGGTCTCCTCCGGCATCATTTCTGGATGGTTTACGGGATCCGTCCGGGATCCTGTCGGGGTCATTTTGGGAATTTTGCGGGATCATTTGGGGTCTCTCCCGGCTTCATTTCTGGATGGTTTTCGGGATCCGTCCGGGATCCTGTCGGTGTCATTTTGGGACTTTTGCGGGATCATTTGGGGTCTCTTCCGACATCATTTCTGCATGGTTTACGGGATCCGTCCGGGATCCTGTTGGGGTCATTTTGGGACTTTTGCGGGATCATTTGGGGTATCTTCCGGCATCATTTCTGGATGGTTTTCGGGATCCGTCCGGGATGCCGTCGATGTCATTTCGGGACTATTTCGGCATCATTTGGGGTACCTTCCGCTATCAATTCTAGATGGTTTTCGGGATCCGTCCGGGATCCCGTCGGAGTCATTTTGGGACTTTTGCGGGATCATTTGGGGTCTCTTCCGACATCATTTCTGGATGGTTTACGGGATCCGTCCGGCATCCTGTCGGGGTCATTTTGGGACTTTTGCGGGATCATTTGGGGTATCTTCCGGCATCATTTCTGGATGGTTTACGGGATCCGTCCGGGACCCTGTCGGGGTCAATTTGGGACTTTAGCGGGATCATTTGGGGTCTCCTCCGGCATCATTTCTGGATGGTTTTCGGGATCCGTCCGGGATCCTGTTGGGGTCATTTTGGGACCTTTGCGGGATCATTTGGGGTCTCTTCCGGCATCATTTCTAGATGGTTTTCGGGATCCGTCCGGGATACCGTCGATGTCATTTCGGGACTATTTCGGCATCATTTGGGGTACCTTCCGGTATCAATTCTAGATGGTTTTCGGGATCCGTCCGGGATCCCGTCGGAGTCATTTCGGAACTTTTTCTCGACTAATACAGGATCATTTGGGGACCCTTTCGGCATCATTTCTGGATAGTTTTAGCGATCCGTTCGGGATCCCGACGGGGTCATATCGGGACCATTTGGGGTACCTACCGGCATCATTTCTGGATGGTTTACGGGATCCGTCCGGGACCCTGTCGGGCTCATTTTGGGACTTTAGCGGGATCATTTGGGGTCTCCTCCGGCATCATTTCTGGATGGTTTCCGGATCCATCCGGGATTCCGTCGGCGTAATTTCGGGACTATTAGGGGGTTATTTGGGGACCTTTCCGGCATCATTTCTGGATCGTTTTCGGGATCCGTCCGAGATCCCGTCGGGTTTATTTTTTTACTTTTTCGGGAAAATGTCAGTGAATTTCGAGACTGTTCTTGGATCATTTGGGGATCCTTCAGGGATAATTACTGGATGGTTTTCGGGATCCCGTCGGGGTAATTTCGGGACTTTCACGACTATTTCGGGGTCAGTTGCCCTTAAAGATCATTTCTGGGTGGTTTTTGGGATCCGTCCGGGATCCCGTCAGGGTTATTTCGCGCCTTTTCGGGACTATTTCGGGATCATTTTGGGACCCTTTCGGGATAATTTCTCTATGATTTTCGGGATCTGTTCGGGATCCCTTCGTAGTTTTTTCGCGACTTTATCTGGGATAAATTGCGGACCCTTTAGAGATCAATTCTGGATGGTTTTCGGTATCGGTCTGGGATCCCCTCAAGGTCATTTCGGGACTTTTTCTGGATAATTTCGTTATCATTTTGGGATCCTATCAGGTTATCAGCTCATAAAGTTCTTTTTTTTACTCAATTACAAAAATAAAATGCATTAGACAGAAAACAAATTTTAAACAGATAACTTTATAAGCAGGCTAACGTGAATAGCCCACATATTTCATTTTCTCCTTGCGGACGGGGCCGCGGGTAAAGGCTAGTATCTAAAGGCTAACGTGAATAGCCCACATATTTCATTTTCTCCTTGCGGACGGGGCCGCGGGTAAAGGCTAGTATCTAATATCTAATCTAATATATATTATAAATGGCAAAGTTTGGATGTGAAGATGTTTGGATGTTTGGATGTTTGGATGTTTGTCCAGACGTTTGTCTTTGTGACTCAATCACGCAAGAACGGCTGGACCGATTTGGATAAAATTTTGCACACATATAGCCAATAGTCTAGAAGGATCTACTAACTATATATTTTTGAAAAGGGGCGTGGTCCCCGCCCCCTAGGAACAGTTATAATTTAATTATTATATTTTTTCGTCTTTGCGACTGAATCACGCCAGAATGGCTACACGGATTTTGATGAAATTTGGGACACAGACAGTAGTCTACTAGCGAAATTTTTTTCGAACATGGAAAGAGGGGTGGGGGTCCCACCACCCCTTCGAGAAATTATTTTTCAATAATTTTTACACATTATAACTTTACGTATACTGGCCTTCACCAATATCACAGACTCAAGGGGTCAAATAAGTCGAGGGCTTACAAAGTAAGCAGTGATACCTTCCGAACGCCTCCCCCCCCCCCCCTTTATCTCCCCCTCTGGTGTAAAATCTTTTATTAGCTTTACCTGTATGTTTCTATGTAACTTTTTATTCGCTCCAATGCGCCTGCTGCCTTATTAACATGGTTTTATAATTAGCTTCACCTTATTTGTAATCCCGTAAGGGTCATATCGAGACCCTCCGGGATCATTTCTGGATGGTTTTCGGGATCGGTCCGGGATTACGCCGGGGTAATTTCGGGACTTTTTCGGGACTATTCCGGAATTATTTCGGGACTATTTCGCGATCATTTGGAGGCCCTTCCGGCATCATTTCTGGATGGTTTTCGGGATCCGTCCGGGATCCCGTCGGGGTACTTTCGGGATCATTTGCGTAACTTCGAGAGATAAATTCTTGATGGTTTCCGGGATCATTACGGGACTTTTTCGGGGTCAGTTTGGGTCCTTTCCGTAATCATTCCTGGATGGTTTTAGGGATCCGTCCGGGATCCCATCGGGACCATTTCGGGGCTATTTCGGGATCATTAGGGGTATATTCCGGCATCATTTCTGCATGGTTTTCGAGATCCGTCCGCGATCCCGTCAGGGTCATTTCGGGACTATTTCGGGATAATTTGGGGTACCTGCCTGCATCATTTCTGGATGGTTTTCGGTATCCGTCCGGGATCCCGTCGGTGTCATTTCGGGACCATTTGGGGTCCATTCCGGCATCATTTCTGGATGGTTTTCGGGATCCGTCCGGGATCCTGTCGGGGTTATTTTGGGACTTTTGCGGGATCATTTGGGGTCTCTTCCGGCATCATTTCTGGAGGGTTTTCGGGATCCGTCCGGGATCCCGTCAGGGTTATTTCGCGCCTTTTCGGGACTATTTCGGGATCATTTTGGGACCCTTTCGGGATAATTTCTCTATGATTTTCGGGATCTGTTCGGGATCCCTTCGTAGTTTTTTCGCGACTTTATCTGGGATAAATTGCGGACCCTTTAGAGATCAATTCTGGATGGTTTTCGGTATCGGTCTGGGATCCCCTCAAGGTCATTTCGGGACTTTTTCGGGACTATTTCGGAATCATTTTGGGACCCCTCCGGCAAAATTTCTGGGTGATTTTCGGGATCTGTCCGGGATCCCGACGGAGTTTTTTCGGGACTTTTTCCGGATTATTTCTGGATTATTTGCGGACGTTTCAGAGCTCAGTTCTGAATGATTTTCGGGATCTGTCCGCGATCCCGTCGGAGATATTTCGGGGTAATTTTGGGACCCTTCCAGGATAATTTCTTCATGATTTTCGGGATGGGTCTGAGTTTTTCGTGACTTTCGGGACTATTTCGGGATCATTTGCGGAACCTTCAGAGTTCAATTCTGGATGGTTTGTGGACTTTTCCGGGATCATTTGGGGATCCCTCAAGAGTCATTTCTGGATGGTTTTCGGGATCCCGTCAGGGTCATTTCGGGCCTTTTTCGTGACTACTATTTCGGAATCATGTTGGAACTCCTCCGGGATAATTTCTGGGCGATTTTCGGGATTTGTCCTTGATCCCGTCAGAGTTTTTTCGGGACTTTTTCGGACTATATCGGGATCATTTGCGGACCGTTCAGGAATCAAATCTGGATGGTTTTCGGGATCCGTCCGGGATCACGTCAGGGTCATTTCGGGACTTTTCGTGACTACTTCGGGATTATTTTAGGACCCTTCCGGCATCATTTCTGAATAGTTTTCGAGATTTGTCCAGGATCCCGTCGGCATCATTTCGTGACTATTTGGTGTCATTTAGGGACACTTCCGGGATCATTTTAGGTCTCTTCGAAACCGGTAATTCAGCACACATGGCCGTGGATTTACGGCAAATTATTCGTAATTAAAATTCGGTATGTTTTATCTTTAATATATCACAGCTTTTTCGTACTATTTTTAAATGAATCCTGTAACGAACTATTGCAACTATAATTAAAATTTTTGTAATATTTTAACCAACTAAATACCCGAAAAAGCAACACTGCTTTTATTTAAAAACTTCTTTTTGGTTTTAGCTAATTGTAGTTTCACTCCTTTGTTCTATGAGTAGTAATTCTTTCACCCCTGTCATATCAATTAATTTAACTTAGAAACAAAATGTATTTTTTTTAATTCGAAAAAAGTGTATTGTACTATTCACGTAAGCGTACCTATCAGGTTACCAGCTCATCTAGCTCTTCTTTTTACTCTATTACAAAAATAAAATAAATTAGACAGGAAAAAATTTTAAATAGATTACTTGATAAGCAGGCTAACGTGAATAGCCCATATATTTTATATTCTCCTTGCGGACGGGGCCGCGGGTAAAGGCTAGTATATATTATAAATGGCAAAGTTTGGATGTGAAGATGTTTGGATGTTTGGATGTTTGTCCAGACGTTTGTCTTTGTGACTCAATAACGCAAGAACGGCTGGACCGATTTGGATGAAATTTTGCACACATATAGCCAATAGTCTAGAAGGATCTACTAGCTATATATTTTTCAAAAGGGGCGTGGTCCCCGCCCCCTAGGAACAGTTATAATTTAATTATTATATTTTTTCGTCTTTGCGACTGAATAACGCCAGAATGGCTACACGGATTTTGATGAAATTTGGGACACAGACAGTAGTCTACTAGCGAAATTTTTTTCGAACATGGAAAGAGGGGTGGGGGTCCCACGACCCTTTCGAGCAATTACTTTTTAATAATTTTTACACATTATAACTTTACGTATACTGGCCTTCACCAATATCACAGACTCAAGGGGTCAAATAAGTCGAGGGATTACAAAGTAAGCAGTCACACCCTCCGCCCGCCCCCTTTATCACCCCTCTGGTGTAAAATCTATAAATTGTTATAACTCAATATAAATTTTCTCCTAAATCAATAGTTTTTGGTATCTGGTACATACAGAACGAGATCTAGACAATTTTGGAGGAACGATCAGTGGTCCTCTCCTCTACTCCCGCCATCCGCCCTCCATCAATTGTTTTTATTAGCACGCTTTTATTAGCTTTACCTGTATGTTTCTATGTAACCTTTTATTCGCTCCAATGCGCCTGCTGCCTTATTAACATCGTTTTATAATTAGCTTCACCTTATTTGTAATCCCGTAAGGGTCATATCGAGACCCTTATGGGATCATTTCTGGATGGTTTTCGGGATCGGTCCGGGATTACGCCGGGGTAATTTCGGGACTTTTTCAGGAATATTTCGGGATCATTTTGGGACCCTTCCGGGATCATTTCTGTATAGTTTTCGGGATCCGTCCGGGATCCCGTCGGGGTTATTTTGGGACATTTTCGGGACTATTCCGGAATCATTTCGGGACTATTTCGCGATCATTTGGGGACCCTTCCGGCATCATTTCTGGATGATTTTCGGGATCCGTCCGGGATCCCGTCGGGGTACTTTCGGGATCATTTGCGTACCTTCGAGAGATAAGTTCTTGATGGTTGCCGGGATCATTACGGGACTTTTTCGGGGTTATTTTGGGTCCCTTTAGGCATCATTTCTGGATGGTTTTCGGGATCCGTCCGGGATCCCGTCGGGGTCATTTCGGGACTTTTTCGCGACTAATACGGGATCATTTGGGAACCCTTTCGGCATCATTTCTGGATGGTTTTCGGGATCCGTCCCGGATCTCGTCGGTGTCATTTGGGGACTTTTTCGGGATCATTTGGGGGCTCTTACGGCATCATTTCTGGATGATTTTCGGGATCCGTCCGGGATCTCGTCGGGGTCATTTGGGGACTTTTTCGGGATCATTTGGGGGCTCTTCCGGCATCATTTCTGGATGGTTTTCGGGATCAGTCCGGGATCCCGTCGGGGTCATTTCGGGACTTTTTCGCGACTAATACGGGATCAATTGGAAACCCTTTCGGTATCATTTCTGGATGGTTTTCGGGATCCGTCCGGGATGCCATCACGGTCATTTCGGGACTATTAGGGGATCATTTGAGGACCTTCCGGAATCATTTCTGGATAGTCTTCGGGATCCTTTCGGGGTCCCGTCAGGGTCATTTCGAGACTTTTTCGGGATCATTTAAGGATGGCTTTCAGTATTCGTCCGGGAACCCGACAGGGTAATTTCTGGACTTTTCCGAGACTATTTCGGTATCATTTTGGGACCTTCCCAAGATCATTTCTGGATGGATTTCGGGATCTGTCCGGGATGCCGTCAGGGTCATTTTGGGACTATTAGGTGATCATTTGAGGACCTTTCCGGCATCACTTCTGGATGGTTTTCGGTATCTTTTTAGGATCCCGTCGGAATAATTGCGGGACTTTTTCGGGATCATTTGGGGTCCCTTCCGGCATCATTTCTGGATGGTTCTTGGGATTCGTCCGGCATCCCGTCGAGGTCATTTCGGGACTTTTTCTCGACTAATACGGGATCATTTGCGGGCCCTTTCGGTATCATTTCTGGATAGTTGTCGGGATACGTTCGGGATCCCGTCAGGGTCTTTTCGGAACTTTTAGGAGACCATTTGAGGACCTTTCTGGCATCATTTCTGGATAGTTTTCGGGATCCTTTCGGGATCCCGTCAGGGTCATTTCGGGACTTTTCCGGGATCATTTAAGGATGGCTTTCAGGATTCGTCCGGGATCCCGTCAGGGTAATTTCTGGACTTTTCTGAGACTATTTCGGGATCATTTTGGGACCTTCCCAAGATCATTTCTGGATGGATTTCGGGATCAGTCCGGGATGCCATCAGGATCATTTTGGGACTATTAGGTGATCATTTGTGGACCTTTCCGGCATCACTTCCGGATGGTTTTCGGTATCCGTTCAGGATCCCGTCGGAATCATTACGGGACTTTTTCGGGATCATTTGGGGTCCCTCCCAAGGTCATTTCTGGATGGATTTCGGGATCTGTCCGGGATCCCGTCAGGGTCATTTAGGGATGCTTTCGAGATCCCTCAGGGTCATTTCAGGACTTCTTCGGGACTATATCGGGATTATTTCTGGATGGTTTACGGGATCCGACCAGGATCCCTTAAGGGTCATTTCGGGACTATTAGGTGATCATTTGAGGACCTTTCCGGCATCACTTCTGGATGATTTTCGGTATCCGTTCGGGATCCCGTCGGAATCATTGCGGTACTTTTTCGGAATCATTTGGGATCCCTTCCGGCATCATTTCTGGATGGTTTTCGGGATTTGTCCGGGATCCCGTCGGGGTTATTTCGGGACCTTTTCGGGGCTATTACGGGATAATTTGGGGATCCTCTAGGGGTCGTTTCGTGACTTTTTCTGTATTATTTCGGGATCATTTGGGGACCCTTCCGGCATAATTTCTTGATGGTTTGCCGGATCCATCAGGGTCATTTCGGGACCATTTTGGGATCGTTTAGGGACCCTTCCGAGATCATTTCTGGATCCGTCCGGGATGCCGTAGGAGCCATTTCGGCATTTTTTGTTACTTTTCCGGGATAGTTTTTGGACCCTTCCGGAATCATTTCTGGATCTGTGCGGGATCCCATCTGGGTCATTTCCGCACTATTTCGGGATCATTTTGGGATCCTTCCGGAATCATTCCTGTATGGTTTTCGCGATCCGTCGTGGATCCCCTCGGAACCATTTCGGAACTTTTTCTGGAGTATGTCGGGGTCATTTGGGGACTTTTTCGGGATCATTTGGGGTACCTACCGTCATTATTTCTGGATGGTTTTCGGTATCCGTCCGGGATCTCGTCGGGGTCATTTGGGAACCTTTTCGGGATCATTTGGGGGCTCTTCCGGCATCATTTCTGGATGGTTTTCGGGATCCGTCCGGGATGCCGTCGGGGTAATTTCGGGACTATTAAGGGACCATTTGGGGACCTTTCCGGCATCATTTCTGGATAATTTCCGGGATCCGTCCGGGATGCCGACGAGGTCATTTCGGGACTATTTCGGGATCATTTGGGATACCTACCGGCATCATTTCTGGATGGTTTTTGGGATTCGTCCGGGATCCCGTCGGGGTCATTTCGGGACTTTTTCCCCACTAATACGGGATCATTTGCGGACCCTTTCGGCATCATTTCTGGATAGTTTTTGGGGATCCTTTCGGATCCATCACGGTCATTTCGGGACTATTAGGGGATCATTTGAGGACCTTCCGGAATCATTTCTGGATAGTTTTCGGAATCCTTTCGGGATCCCGTCAGGGTCATTTCGGGACTTTTCCGGGATCATTTAAGGATGGCTTTCAGGATTCGTCCGGGAACCCGTCAGGGTAATTTCTGGACTTTTCCGAGACTATTTCGGGATCATTTTGGGACCTTCCAAGATCATTTCTGGATGGATTTCGGGATCTGTCCGGGATGCCGTCAGGGTCATTTTGGGACTATTATGTGGTCATTTGAGGACCTTTCACTTCTGGATGGTTTTCGGTATCCGTTCAGGATCCCGTCGGAATAATTGCGTGACTTTTTCGGGGATCATTTGGGGTTCCTTCCGGCATCATTTCTGGATGGTTTTTGGGATTCGTCCGGCATCCCGTCGGGGTCATTTCAGGACTTTTTCTCGACTAATAAGGATCATTTGCGGGCCCTTTCGGTATCATTTCTGGATAGTTGTCGGGATCCGTTCTGGATCCGTCAGGGTCTTTTCGGAACTATTAGGAGATCATTTGAGGACCTTTCCGGCATCATTTCTGGATAGTTTTCGGGATACTTTGGGGTCCCATCAGGGTCATTTCGGGACTTTTCGGCATCATTTAAGATTGGTTTTCAGGATTCGTCCGGGATCCTGTCAGGGTAATTTCTGGACTTTTCCGAGACTATTTCGGGATCATTTTGGGACCCTCCCAAGATCATTTCTGTATGGTTTTCGCGATCCATCGTGGATCCCCTCGGAGCCATTTCGGAACTTTTTCTGGAGTATGTCGGGATAATTTAGGGACCCTTCCTGGATATTTTCGGAATGGTTTTTGAGATCCGCCCTGGAGCCCGTCAGGGTCGTTTCGGAACCTTTTCGGGATCATTTTGGAACACCTTCAGGGATTATTTCTGTGTGGTTCTCTGGATACGTCTGGAATCGAGTCGTTGTCATTTTGGGTTTTTTTGGACTTTTCCGGGAACTTTTGGAGACCCTTCCGGGGCATTTCTGGATGGTTTTCGGGATCCGTCCGCTATAGCGTGGTGGTCATTTCGTAGCTTTTTCTGGACAATTTCGGATCATTTGTGATCCTATCAGGTTATCAGCTCATTTAGTTATTTTTTTTACTCAATTTCAAAAATAAAATGCATTAGACAGAAAACGAAATTTTAAACAGATAACTTGATAAGTAGGCTAATGCGAAGAGCCCATATATTTAAATTTCTCCTTGCGGACGGGGCCGCGGGTAAAGGCTAGTATATTATAAATGGGAAAGTTTGGATGTGAAGATGTGTGGATGTTTGGATGTTTGGATGTTTGGATGTTTGTCCAGACGTTTGTCTTTGTGACTCAATCACGCAAGAACGGCTGGACCGATTTGGATGAAATTTTGCACACATATAGCCAATAGTCTAGAAGGATCTACTAACTATATATTTTTGAAAAGGGGCGTGGTCCCCGCCCCCTAGGAACAGTTATAATTTAATTATTATATTTTTTCGTCTTTGCGACTGAATCACGCCAGAATGGCTACACGGATTTTGATGAAATTTGGGACACAGACAGTAGTATACTAGCGAAATTTTTTTCGAACATGGAAAGAGGGGTGGGGGTCCCACGACCCCTTCGAGAAATTATTTTTCAATAATTTTTACACATTATAACTTTACGTATACTGGCCTTCACCAATATCACAGACTCAAGGGGTCAAATAAGTCGAGGGCTTACAAAGTAAGCAGTGACACCCTCCGCCCGCCCACCCCCCCCTTTATCTCCCCCTCTGGTGTAAAATCTATAAATTGTTATAACTCAATATAAATTTTCTCCTAAATCAATAGTTTTTGATATCTGGTACATACAGAACGAGATCTAGACAATTTTGGAGGAACGATCAGTGGTCCTCTCCTCTACTCCCGCCATCCGCCCTCCATCAATTGTTTTTATTAGCACGCTTTTATTAGCTTTACCTGTATGTTTCTATGTAACTTTTTATTCGCTCCAATGCACCTGCTGCCTTATTAACATGGTTTTATAATTAGCTTCACCTTATTTGTAATCCCGTAAGGGTCATATCGAGACCCTCCGGGATCATTTCTGGATGGTTTTCGGGATCGGTCCGGGATTAACGCCGGGGTAATTTCGGGACTTTTTCGGGACTATTTCGGATCATTTTGGGACCCTTCCGGGATCATTTCTGTATAGTTTTCGGGATCCTTCCGGGATCCCGTCGGGGTTATTTTGGGGACATTTTCGGGGACTATTCCGGAATCATTTAGGGACTATTTCGCGATCATTTGGGGACCCTTCCGGCATCATTTCTGGATGGTTTTCGGGATCCGTCCGGGATCCCGTCGGGGTACTTTCGGGATCATTTGCGTACCTTCGAGGATAAATTCTTGATGGTTTCCGGGATCATTACGGGACTTTTTCGGGGTCAGTTTGGGTCCTTTCCGTAATTATTCCTGGATGGTTTTAGGGATCCGTCCGGGATCCCGTCGGGACCATTTCGGGGCTATTTCGGATCATTAGGGGTATCTTCCGGCATCATTTCTGGATGGTTTACGGGATCCGTCCCGGGATCCCGTCGGTGTCATTTCGTTACCATTTGGGGTCCATTCCGGCATCATTTCTGGATGGTTTTCGGGATCCGTCCGGGATCCTGTCGGGGTCATTTTGGGACTTTTGCGGGATCATTTGGGGTCTCTTCCGGCATCATTTCTGGATGGTTTTCGGGATCCGTCCGGGATCCCGTCGGTGTCATTTCGGGACCATTTGGGGTCCATTCCGGCATCATTTCTGGATGGTTTTCGGGATCCCGTCCGGGATCCTGTCGGGGTCATTTTGGGACTTTTGCGGGATCATTTGGGGTCTCTTCCGGCATCATTTCTGGATGGTTTACGGGATCCGTCCGGGATCCCGTCGATGTCATTTCGGGACTATTACGGCATCATTTAGGGTACCTTCCGGCATCATTTCTAGATGGTTTTCGGGATCCATCCGGGATCCCGTCGGGGTCATTTCGGAACTTTTTCTCGACTAATACAGGATCATTTGGGGAACCTTACGGCATCATTTCTGGATGGTTTACGGGATCCGTCCGGGATCCCGTCGGCGTCATTTTGGGACTTTTGCGGGATCAGTTGGGGTCTCTTCCGGCATCATTTCTGGATGGTTTACGGGATCCGTCGGGATCCTGTCGGGGTCATTTTGGGGACTTTTGCGGGATCATTTGGGGTCTCTTCCAGCATCATTTCTGGATGGTGATCGGGATCCGTCCGGGATCCTGTCGGGGTCATTTTGAGACTTTTGCGGGATCAAATGGGGTCTCCTCCGGCATCATTTCTGGATGGTTTACGGGATCCGTCCGGCATCCTGTCGGGGTCATTTTGGGACTTTTGCGGGATCATTTGGGGTCTCTTCCGGCATCATTTCTGGATGGTTTACGGGATCCGTCCGGGATCCTGTCGGGGTCATTTTGGGACTTTTGCCGGATCATTTGGGGTCTCTTCCGGCATCATTTCTGGATGGTTTACGGGATCCGTCCGGGATCCTGTCGGGGTCATTTTGGGACTTTTGCGGGATCATTTGGGGTCTCTTCCGGCATCATTTCTGGATGGTTTACGGGATCCGTCCGGGACCCTGTCGGGGGTCATTTTGAGACTTTAGCGGGATCATTTGGGGTCTCCTCGGCATCATTTCTGGATGGCTTACGGGATCCGTCCGGGATCCTGTCGGGGTCATTTTGGGACTTTTGCGGGATCATTTGGGGTCTCTTCCGACATCATTTCTGGATGGTTTACGGGATCCGTCCGGGATCCTGTCGGGGTCATTTTGGGACTTTTGCGGGATCATTTGGGGTCTCTTCCGGCATCATTTCTGGATGGTTTACGGGATCCGTCCGGGACCCTGTCGGGGTCATTTTGGGACCTTAGCGGGATCATTTGGGGTCTCCTCCGGCATCATTTCTGGATGGTTTTCGGGATCCGTCCGGGATCCCGTCGACGTCATTTCGGGACTATTTCGGCATCATTTGGGGTACCTTCCGGTATCAATTCTAGATGGTTTTCGGGATCCGTCCGGGATCCCGTCGGAGTCATTTCGGAATTTTTTCTCGACTAATACAGGATCATTTGGGGACCCTATCGGCATCATTTCTGGATGGTTTTCGGAATCCGTCCGCGATCCCGTCAGGGTAATTTCTGAACTTTTCCTAGACTATTTCGGGATAATTTTGGGGACCTTCCCAAGATCATTTCTGGATGGATTTTGGGATCAGTCCGGGATCCCGTCAGGGTCATTTCGGGACTTTTCGTGACTACTTCGGGATTATTTTGGGACCCTTCCGGCATCATTTCTGGATAGTTTTCGAGATTTGTCCATGATCCCGTCGGCATCATTTCGTGGACTATTTGGTTTCATTTAGGGACACTTCCGGGATCAGTTTAGGTCTCTTCGAAACCGGTAATTCAGCACACATGGCCGTGGATTTACGGCAAATTATTCGTAATTAAAATTCGGTATGTTTAATCTTTAATATATCACAGCTTTTTCGTTCTATTTTTAAATGAATCCTGTAACGAACTATTACAACTATAATTAAAATTTTTGTAATATTTTAACCAACTAAATACCCGAAAAAGCAACACTGCTTTTATTTAAAAACTTCTTTTTGGTTTTAGCTAATTGTAGTTTCACTCCTTTGTTCTATGAGTAGTAATTCTTTCACCCCTGTCATATCAATTAATTTAACTTAGAAACAAAATGTATTTTTTTTAATTCGAAAAAAGTTTATTGTACTATTCATGTAAGCGTGCCCATCAGCTCAGTTAGTTCTTTTTTTTTACTGTATTAAAAAATAAAATACATTGACAGAAAAAATTTTTAAACAGACAACTTGATAAACAGGCTAACGTGAATAGCACATATATTTTATTTTCTCCTTGCGGACGGGGCCGCGGGTAAGGGTAGTAATATATATATGATGGTATATATAATATATATATATATTTTCGCAATTTTAGCCCCATTTTAACAGCTAGAAGCTTCAAATTGCACCGAATGCTTACGTATATAGCATATATTGTTCTCTGAAAAAATGATAGAGATCGGTTGTGTATATAGTATATATCTCATACAACCGATTGTCGCAATTTCTACCCCATTTTAACAGGGTCATTTTGGGACTATTAGGTGATCATTTGAGGACCTTTTCGGCATCACTTCTGGATGGTTTTCGGTATCCGCTCAGGATCCCGTCGGAATTATTGCGGGACTTTTTCGGGATCATTTGGTGTCCCTTCCGGCATCATTTCTGGCTGGTTTTGGGATTCGTCCGGCATCCCGTCGGGTTCATTTCGGGACTTTTTCTCGACTAATACGGGATCATTTGCGGCCCTTTCGGCATCATTTCTAGATAGTTGTCGGGATCCGTTCGGGATCCCGTCAGGGTCTTTTCGGAACTATTAGGTGATCATTTGAGGACATTTCCGGCATCATTTCTGGATAGTTTTCGGGATCCTTTCGGGGTCCAGTCAGGGTCATTTCGGGACTTTTTCGGGATCATTTAGAGATGGCTTTCAGGATTCGTCCGGGAACCCGTCAGGGTAATTTCTGAACTTTTCCTAGACTATTTCGGGATAATTTTGGGACCTTCCCAAGATCATTTCTGGATGGATTTTGGGATCAGTCCGGGATGCCGTCAGGGTCATTTTGGTATTAGGTGATCATTTATTTATTTATTTATTTATTTATTTGTAGTCATACATGACGAGAGTGCACTTACAGACTAATTACAAAACTTTAGATTTTTTTTTGTTTTTTTTTTGTGCTTAGTATAAATAATAAATGTTAAGTGATCAATATAAATATTACACGATTATACAATTACAATATTAATCAAAACTTACAAGTAGTGAAGCTACAAATTTGGCTTTAGAGCTAAATAAATCAGAGGTAAAAGAACCCGATGGAGAGTTAAGTTCCCTTAAAGCTCTATAGATAGGTGCATTGCTAGCATAAGTACTTCTGACTTGTTTTAAGGAAAAAAGATCGTTATTCCTAAGACAACGCTGCGGGACATGGAAAAATATATGTTCAAGTAAAAGAGGGCAATCTATTGTACCATTTATAATGTCGAACACTGTAGAGAGGGAGAGAATAGTTCTTCTGGAGTTTAACAATTTCAGGTTGATTAATTTGCATCTGGCAATATATGGTGGAAGTGGGTCTATAAAATTTAATGAGCGTAGAGCATAGTGCAAAAACACCTTTTGAACACGTTCAAGTCGTTTGATATGACAATCAAAATATGGTCTCCAAATAAAGACCCCATATTCAAGTTTGGAGCGAACAAGTGACGTGTATAAGAGCTTCAGCGTATACGGATCACTAAAGTCCGAACTAAACCGACGAATGAAAGCAAGCATAGCATACGATTTTGCTATAGTGCTATTGATATGGCTCAAGAATGAAAATTTAGCATCGAAAATAACACCCAGGTCGGATATTTCATTCAGAGTGGATAGATTAGAGTTGCCAATGGAATAGGAGGTGGGAATAGAGGAACGAGACTTCGCAAACGACACATGGAAACATTTACTAACATTAAGAAGAAGTCGATTTTTTTTACACCACAAAACAACGTTGTTTAAATCATTCTGAATTCTGGATGAATCAGACAGAGAACGAACAGAGGAATAAATTTTAAGATCGTCAGCGTATAGCAGAAAATAGGAGAAGGTAAAACACTCACAAATATCATTAATAAAAATGATAAAGAGTAAGGGCCCCAGAATGCTACCTTGAGGCACACCAGAGGAGGCAATAAAGTTATAAGATGATAAATTGTCAACAACTACAATGCAATGCCGAGAAGAAAGGTACGATTTTATCCAAGATAGAAAAGTAGAGTGAAAGCCCAGATTCGCCAACTTTTCAACTAAAAGTGTGCGACTCACTTTGTCAAAGGCCTTGGAAAAGTCAGTATAAATAGTGTCAATTTGCAGGTGATCATTAAAAGCAGATGTACAGAATTCAGAAAACACTGCAAGGTTGGTAACCGTGGATCGACCAGACATGAAGCCATGTTGGTTGATCGAAATATATCTCTTGATGGAAAAGAACATCTTTTGCTTGACAATATATTCAAACAATTTAGATACGGTTGACAATTTTGAAATTGGCCTGTAGTTGGCAATATCATTTTTATTACCTTTTTTGAAAACAGGCGTGATAGAGGTAAATTTCCAGGCATCAATAAAAACACCCGAATGAAGTGATTTATTAAAAATTATCATAAGAGGATAAGCAACAGCAGTGCAGTTTTTGAAAAGGTAAGATGAGAAACCATCAACATCCGAACTCGTAGACGACTTAATATGCAGAATACCATCGAGCACATCATCAGGCGATAGGAAAAGTGATCCAAAATTAATTGGTGAATTGGTATCTGGGAAATAGTTGTCATCGAACGGCTCAGACGACGACTCGAAATTAGAGCTGAAAAAGTCAGCAAAAAGATTAGCGGCCTCTTGCGGAGAGGATGCACTGGTTCCATTATAGAACACATCCGATGGTATGCTAGAACACATTCTTTTGGATTTAACAAAACGCCAAAAAGACTTTGGATTTTGCTTGATGTCAGATTCAAAATTATGAACATAATCTCGGTATAAGTCCTTATTTAGCGATTTAAACTCTTTGCGATAGCGGTGAAATTTTTCTTTATGAGAAACAGAGTTAGAAGACTTGTACTTTTTGTAAAATTTGTTTCTTAGATTCTTCAACCTCTTTAATTTCGATGTATACCATGGTATCCTATGGCATTTCTTCCCAAAAACTGGAACATGTTTTGAACAAAATGTTTGAATTCTATTTCTAAATACTTCAAAGCATTCCTCAGTATTGATATTAGCAAGTAAGGAGTCCCAATCTAAGGCAGCTATATCCAAATTAACATTATGCAAGTTTCCACGTTTGAAATTGAAACTTGAACAAACACTTTTAAGCGAAACTTCTCTAAAATTATAGAACTCAATAAGTACAATAAGAGGAATATGATGAATGGTTGTCTTAGAAATAGGATCCAAACATTCGGTTATAGAAAAATTTATATTATCATTAACGAAAATAAGATCAAGATATCTAGAAAGACTATTGGAAAAATGGTTAACCTGAGAAAGATCTAAGCTTGCCATGTTGTCGACAACGTAAGACTCTGGAAAACTAATAACAGTTTTTGGAAAGAATGTAAAGTTGTTATCACAGGAAATCCACTCTAAATTACTTAAATTAAAATCACCCAGAATGCAGAAATTACAATTATAATTCTTAGAAACCAAGCCCACAATGTTGTCCACGTGCATTTTATAGATGGCGTCAGCGCTTGCCGGCGGTATGTACGAAGCACAGATTATGAGATCAGACGCACCACGTACACTGATACAAAGCTGATCAAGAAGAGAGTCCCCATTATCCAATGGAACAACAGAGGCTCGATACCTCCTACTGACAGCAATCAAAATGCCGCCACCTCTTAACAGACCAGTTTTTTTAGGGTCTCGATCCTTGCGGAAGACATTGTAAAGATTGGAATCAAAGTATTCATTATCGTAAAAGTCGGAGTTCAGCCAGGTCTCAACAAGTACAAAAACATCATAATCCAAGTGAGCACTCAAATTAAAAATATCTTTAGATTTTGTCCTGATGCCAGAGACATTCTGGAAGTAGATTTGGATAGTCTTCGCAACCAACTTATTTTCAGCATTTAAGCATGAACTGGCTGAGGCGCGGCGATATTTACAAAAGGGCGAATCTTAACATTCACTGGCCAGATGCATGGATTTAAAACTTTATCGTATAAACCCTCAGATACACCTAATTTAAAGTTGATTTTCCGCAGCTCTGAGACTTGGGTATCCTTTTTTACCAAACAGAAGCAAGCCAGGTTTGAGGACCTTTCCGGCATCACTTCTGGATGGTTATCGGTATCCGATCAGGATCCCCTCGGAATCATCGCGGAACTTTTTCGGGATCATTTGGGGTCCCTCCCAAGATCACTTCTGGATGGATTTCGGGATCTGTCCGGGATCCCGTTAGGGTCATTTAGGGGTGTGTTCGAGATCCCGTCAGGGTCATTTCGTGACTTCTTCGGGAATATATCGGGATCATTTCTGGATGGTTTATGGGATCCGTCCATGACCCCTTAAGGGTCATTTCGGGACTATTAGGTGATCATTTGAGGACCTTTCCGGCATCACTTCTGGATGATTTTCGGTATCCGTTCGGGATCCCGTCGGAATCAATGCGGGACTTTTACGGAATCATTTGGGATTCCTTCCGGCATCATTTCTGGATGGTTTTCGGGATTTGTCCGGGATCCCGTCGGGGTTATTTCGGGACCTTTTCGGGGCTAATACGGGATCATTTGGGGATCCTCTAGGGGTCGTTTCGTGACTTTTTCTGTATTATTTCGGGATCATTTTGGGATCCTTTCGGCATAATTTCTTGATGGTTTGCCGGATCCATCAGGGTCATTTCGGGACCATTTTGGGATCATTTGGGGACCCTTCCGAGATCATTTCTGGATCCGTCCGGGATGCCGTAGGAGCCATTTCGGGATTTTCTGTTACTTTTCCGGGATAGTTTTTGCACCCTTCCGGGATCATTTCTGGATCTGTGCGGGATCCCATCTGGGTCAATTCCGGACTATTTCGGGATCATTTTGGAATCCTTCCGGAATCATTTCTGTATGGTTTTCGCGATCCATCGTGGATCCCCTCGGAGCCATTTCGGAACTTTTTCTGGAGTTAGTCGGGATAATTTAGGGACCCTTCCTGGATATTTTCTGGATGGTTTCTGAGATCCGTCCGGGAGCCCGTCAGGGTAATTTCGGAACTTTTTCGGGACTATTTCGGGATCAATTTGGTACCCTTCAGGCATCATTTCTGTGTGGTTATCTGGATAAGTCTAGAATCGTGTCGTTGTCATTTCGGGTTTTTTTGGAACTACTTCGGGAACTTTTGGAAACACTTCCGGGGCGTTTCTGGATGGTTTTCGGGATCCGTCCGCGATAGCGTCGGGGTCATTTCGTGGCTTTTTCTGGATAATTTCGTTATCATTTTGGGATCCTATCAGGTTATCAGCTCATAAAGTTCTTTTTTTTACTCAATTACAAAAATAAAATGCATTAGACAGAAAAAAAATTTTAAACAGATAACTTTATAAGCAGGCTAACGTGAATAGCCCACATATTTCATTTTCTCCTTGCGGACGGGGCCGCGGGTAAAGGCTAGTCTAATATATATTATAAATGGCAAAGTTTGGATGTGAAGATGTTTGGATGTTTGGATGTTTGTCCAGACGTTTGTCTTTGTGACTCAATCACGCAAGAACGGCTGGACCGATTTGGATGAAATTTTGCACACATATAGCCAATAGTCTAGAAGGATCTACTAAATATATATTTTTGAAAAGGGGCGTGGTCCCCGCCCCCTAGGAACAGTTATAATTTAATTATTATATTTTTTCGTTTTTGCGACTGAATCACGCCAGAATGGCTTCACGGATTTTGATGAAATTTGGGACACAGACAGTAGTATACTAGCGAAATTTTTTTCGAACATGGAAAGAGGGGTGGGGGTCCCACGACCCCTTCGAGAAATTATTTTTCAATAATTTTTACACATTATAGCTTTACGTATACTGGCCTTCACCAATATCACAGACTCAAGGGGTCAAATAAGTCGAGGGCTTACAAAGTAAGCAGTGACACCCTCCGCCCGCCCCCCTTCCTTTATCTCCCCCTCTGGTGTAAAATCTATAAATTGTTATAACTCAATATAAATTTTCTCCTAAATCAATAGTTTTTGGTATCTGGTACATACAGAACGAGATCTAGACAATTTTGGAGGAACGATCAGTGGTCCTCTCCTCTACTCCCGCCAACCGCCCTCCATCAATTGTTTTTATTAGCACGCTTTTATTAGCTTTACCTGTATGTTTCTATGTAACTTTTTATTCGCTCCAATGCACCTGCTGCCTTATTAACATGGTTTTATAATTAGCTTCACCTTATTTGTAATCCCGTAAGGGTCATATCGAGACCCTCCGGGATCATTTCTGGATGGTTTTCGGGATCGGTCCGGGATTACGCCAGGGTAATTTCGGGACTTTTTCGGGACTATTTCGGGATCATTTTGGGACCCTTCCGGGATCATTTCTGTATAGTTTTCGGGATCCGTTCGGGATCCCGTCGGGGTTATTTTGGGACATTTTCGGGATTATTCCGGAATTATTTCGGGACTATTTAGCGATCATTTGGGGACCCTTCCGGCATCATTTCTGGATGGTTTTCGGGATCCGTCCGCGATCCCGTCAGGGTCATTTCGGGACTATTTCGGTATAATTTGGGGTACCTGCCAGCATCATTTCTGGATGGTTTACGGGATCCGTCCGGGATCCCGTCGATGTCATTTCGGGACTATTACGCATCATTTGGAGTACCTTCCGGCATCATTTCTAGATGGTTTTCGGGATCCATCCGGGATCCCTTCGGGGTCAATTCGGAACTTTTTCTCGACTAATACAGGATCATTTGGGGAACCTTTCGGCATCATTTTTGGATGGTTTACGGGATCCGTCCGGGATCCCGTCGGCGTCATTTTGGGACTTTTACGGGATCATTTGGGGTCTCTTCCGGCATCATTTCTGGATGGTTTACGGGATCCGTCCGGGATCCTGTCGGGGTCATTTTGGGATTTTTGCGGGATCATTTGGGGTCTCTTCCAGCATCATTTCTGGATGGTTTTCGGGATCCGTCCGGGATCCTGTCGGGGTCATTTTGAGACTTTTGTGGGATCATTTGGGGTCTCCTCCGGCATCATTTCTGGATGGTTTACGGGATCCGTCCGGGATCCTGTCGGGGTCATTTTGGGACTTTTGCGGGATCATTTGGGGTCTCTTCCGGCATCATTTCTGGATGGTTTACGGGATCCGTCCGGGATCCTGTCGGGGTCATTTTGGGACTTTTGCGGGATCATTTGGGGTCTCTTCCGGCATCATTTCTGGATGGTTTACGGGATCCGTCCGGGATCCTGTCGAGGTCATTTTGGGACTTTTGCGGGATCATTTGGGGTCTCTTCCGGCATCATTTCTGGATGGTTTACGGGATCCGTCCGGGACCCTTTCGGGGTCATTTTGGGACTTTAGCGGGATCATTTGGGGTCTCCTCCGGCATCATTTCTGGATGGTTTACGGGATCCGTCCGGTATCCTGTCGGGGTCATATTAGGACTTTTGCGGGATCATTTGGGGTCTCTTCCGGCATCATTTCTGGATGGTTTACGGGATCCGTCCGGGATCCTGTCGGGGTCATTTTGGGACTTTTGCGGGATCATTTGGGGTCTCTTCCGGCATCATTTCTGGATGGTTTACGGGATCCGTCCGGGATCCTGTCGGGGTCATTTTGGGACTTTTGCGGGATCATTTGGGGTCTCTTCCGGCATCATTTCTGGATGGTTTACGGGATCCGTCCGGGACCCTGTCGGGGTCATTTTGGGACTTTAGCGGGATCATTTGGGGTCTCCTCCGGCATCATTTCTGGATGGTTTTCGGGATCCGTCCGGGATCCCGTCGATGTCATTTCGGGACTATTTCGGCATCATTTGGGGTACCTTCCGGTATCAATTCTAGATGGTTTTCGTGATCCGTCTGGGATCCCGTCGGAGTCATTTCGGAATTTTTTCTCGACTAATACAGGATCATTTGGGGACCCTATCGGCATCATTTCTGGATGGTTTTCGGGATCCGTCCGCGATCCCGTCAGGGTCATTTCGGGACTTTTGCGGGATCATTTGGGGTACCTGCCGGCATCATTTCTGGATGGTTTTCGGTATCCGTCCGGGATCCCGCGGTGTCATTTCGGGACCATTTGGGGTCCATTCCGGCATCATTTCTGGATGGTTTTCGGGATCCGTCCGGGATCCTGTCAGGGTCATTTTCGGACTTTTGCGGGATCATTTGGGGTCTCTTTCGGCATCATTTCTGGATGGTTTTCGGGATCCGTCCGGGATCCTGTCGGGGTCATTTTGGGACTTTTGCGGGATCATTTGGGGTCTCTTCCGGCATCATTTCTGGATGGTTTTCGGGATCCGTCCGGGATCCTGTCGGGGTCATTTTGGGACTTTTGCGGGATCATTTGGGGTCTCTTCCGGCATCATTTCTGAATGGTTTTCGGGATCCGTCCGGGATCCTGTCGGGGTCATTTTGGGACTTTTGCGGGATCATTTGGGGTCTCTTCCGGCATCATTTCTGGATGCTTTACAGGATCCGTCCGGGATCCTGTCGGGGTCATTTTGAGACTTTTGCGGGATCATTTGGGGTCTCTTCCGGCATCATTTCTGTATGGTTTTCGGGATCCGTCCGGGATCCTGTCGGGGTCATTTTGGGACTTTTGCGGGATCATTGGGGTCTCTTCCGGCATCATTTCTGGATGGTTTTCGGGATCCGTCCGGGATCCTGTCGGGTTCATTTTGGGACTTTTTCGGGATCATTTGGGGTCTCTTCCGGCATCATTTCTGGATGGTTTACGAGATCCGTCCGGGATCCTGTCGGGGTCATTTTGGGACTTTTGCGGGATCATTTGGGGTCTCTTCCGGCATCATTTCTGGATGGTTTACAGGATCCGTCCGGGATCCTGTCGGGGTCATTTTGAGACTTTTGCGGGATCATTTGGGGTCTCTTCCGGCATCATTTCTGTATGGTTTTCGGGATCCAACCGGGATCCTGTCGGGGTCATTTTGGGCCTTTTGCGGGATCATTTGGGCTCTCTCCCGGCACCATTTCTGGATGGTTTTCGCGATCCGTCCGGGATCCTGTCGGGGTCATTTTGGGACTTTAGCGGGATCATTTGGGGTCTCCTCCGGCATCATTTCTGGATGGTTTCCGGATCCGTCCGGGATTCCGTCGGCGTAATTTCGGGACTATTAGGGGGTTATTTGGGGACCTTTCCGGCATCATTTCTGGATAGTTTTAGGGATCCCTTCGGGATCCCGACGGGGTCATATCGGGACCATTTGGGGTACCTACCGGCATCATTTCTGGATGGTCTACGGGATCCGTCCGGGACCCTGTCGGGGTCATTTTGGGACTTTAGCGGGATCATTTGGGGTCTCCTCCGGCATCATTTCTGGATGGTTTCCGGATCCGTCCGGGATTCCGTCGGCGTAATTTCGGGACTATTAGGGGGTTATTTGGGGACCTTTCCGGCATCATTTCTGGATAGTTTTAGGGATCCCTTCGGGATCCCGACGGGGTCATATCGGGACCATTTGGGGTACCTACCGGCATCATTTCTGGTTGGTTTTCGGGATCCGTCCGGGATCCCGTCGGGATCATTTCGGGACTATTTCGGGATCATTTGGGTACCTACCTTCATCATTTCTGGATGATTTTCGGGATCCGTACGGGATCCCGTCGGAGTCATTTCAGGACTTTTTCGCGATCCGCCCGTGATCCCGGCGGGGTCATTTCGGGACTATTTCGGAATCATTTGGGGTACCTAGATGGATAGTTTTCGGGATTCGTCCGGGATCCCGTCTGGATCATTTCAGGACTTTTTCGGGATCATTTGGGGTATCTTCCGGCCACTTTTCTAGATGGTTTTCGGTATCCGTCCGGGATACCGTCAGGGTAATTTCGGGACTATTTGGGGATAACTTGGGAACCTTTCCGGCATCATTTCTGGATAGTTTCCGGGATCCTTCGGGAATCCCGTCAGGGTCATTTCGGAACCCGCGACTAATGCGGGATCTTTTGGGGACCCTTTCGCCATCATTTCCGGATGGTTTTCGTGATCCGTCCGGGATACCGTCAGGGTAATTTCGGGACTATTTGGGGATAACTTGGGAACCTTTCCGGCATCATTTCTGGATAGTTTCCGGGATCCGTCGGGAATCCCGTCAGGATCATTTCGGAACTATAAGGGGATCATTTCATTTTTCATCTTTCTTTAAGGGGATCATTTCACCTTCCAGCATCATTTCTGTATACTTTTGGGGATCCGTCCGGGATCCCGACGGGGTCATTTCTGGCCTATTTCGGGATCATTTTGGGGTACCAACCGGCATCATTTCTGGATGATCCGGGATCCGTCCGGGATCCCATCGGGGGAATTTCGGGAATTTTTCGGGATCATTTGGGGTCCCTTCCGGCATCATTTCTGGATCGTTTTCGGGATCCGTCCGAGATCCCGTCGGGTTTATTTTTTTACCTTTTCGGGAAAATGTCAGGGAATTTCGACTGTTCTTGGATCATTTGGGGATCCTTCAGGGATAATTTCTGGATGGTTTTAGGGATCCCGTCGGGTAATTTCGGGACTTTTTCACGACTATTTCGGGGTCAGTTGCCCTTAAAGATCATTTCTGGGAGGTTTTCGGGATCCGTCCGGGATCCCATCGGGGTTATTTCGCGCCTTTTCGGGACTATTTCGGGATCATTTTGGGACCCTTCCGGGATAATTTCTCTATGATTTTCGGGATCTGTTCGGGATCCCTTCGTAGTTTTTTCGCGACTTTATCTGGGATAAATTGCGGACCCTTTAGAGATCAATTCTGGATGGTTTTCGGTATCGGTCTGGGATCCCCTCAAGGTCATTTCGGGACTTTTTCGGGACTATTTCGGAATCATTTTGGGATCCCTCCGGCATAATTTCTGGGTGATTTTCGGGATCTGTCCGGGATCCCGACGGACTTTTTCCGGACTATTTCTGGATTATTTGCGGACGTTTCAGAGCTCAGTTCTGGATGATTTTCGGGATCTGTCCGGGATCCCGTCGGAGTTATTTCGGGGTAATTTTGGGACCCTTCCAGGATAATTTCTTCATGATTTTCGGGATGGGTCTGAGTTTTTCGTGACTTTCGGGACTATTTCGGGATCATTTGCGGAACCTTCAGAGATCAATTCTGGATGGTTTGTGGACTTTTCCGGGATCATTTGGGGATCCCTCCAGAGTCATTTCTGGATGGTTTTCGGGATCCCGTCATGGTCATTTCGGACCTTTTTCGTGACTACTATTTCGGAATCATTTTGGGACTCCTCCGGAATAATTTCTGGCCGATTTTCGGGATTTGTCCGGGATCCCGTCAGAGTTTTTTCGGGACTTTTTCGGACTATATCGGGATCATTTGCGGACCGTTCAGGAATCAAATCTGGATGGTTTTCGGGATCCGTCCGGGATCCCGTCAGCGTCATTTCGGGACTTTTCGTGACTACTTCGGGATTATTTTGGGACCCTGCCGGCATCATTTCTGGATAGTTTTCGAGATTTGTCCAGGATCCCGTCGGCATCATTTCGTGACTATTTGGTGTCATTTAGGGACACTTCCGGGATCATTTTAGGTCTCTTTGAAACCGGTAATTCAGCACACATGGCCGTGGATTTACCGCAAATTATTCGTAATTAAAATTCGGTATGTTTTATCTTTAATATATCACAGCTTTTTCGTTCTATTTTTAAATGAATCCTGTAACGAACTATTACAACTATAATTAAAATTTTTGTAATATTTTAACCAACTAAATACCCGAAAGAGCAACACTGCTTTCATTTAAAAACTTCTTTTTGGTTTTAGCTAATTGCAGTTTCACTCCTTTGTTCTATGAGTAGTAATTCTTTCACCCCTGTCATATCAATTAATTTAACTTAGAAACAAAATGTATTTTTTTTAATTCGAAAAAAGTGTATTGTACTATTCATGTAAGCGTGCCCATCAGCTCAGTTAGTTCTTTTTTTTTACTGTATTAAAAAATAAAATACATTGACAGAAAAAATTTTTAAACAGACAACTTGATAAACAGGCTAACGTGAATAGCACATATATTTTATTTTCTCCTTGCGGACGGGGCCGCGGGTAAAGGCTAGTCTAATATCTAATCTAATATATATTATAAATGGGAAAGTTTGGATGTTAAGATGTTTGGATGTTTGGATGTTTAGATGTTTGGATGTTTGGATGTTTGGATGTTTGGATGTTTGTCCAGACGTTTGTCTTTGTGACTCAATAACGCAAGAACGGCTGGACCGATTTGGATGAAATTTTGCACACATATAGCCAATAGTCTAGAAGGATCTACTAGCTATATATTTTTCAAAAGGGGCGTGGTCCCCGCCCCCTAGGAACAGTTATAATTTAATTATTATATTTTTTCGTCTTTGCGACTGAATCACGCCAAAATGGCTACACGGATTTTGATGAAATTTGGGACACAGACAGTAGCCTACTAGCGAAATTTTTTTCGAACATGGAAAGAGGGGTGGGGGTCCCACGACCCTTCGAGAAATTATTTTTCATAATTTTTACACATTATAACTTTACGTTCACCAATATCACAGACTCAAGGGGTCAAATAAGTCGAGGGCTTACAAAGTAAGCAGTGACACCCTCCGCCCGCCCCCCTTTATATCCCCCTCTGGTGTAAAATCCATAAATTGTTATAACTCAATCTAAATTTTCTCCTAAATCAATAGTTTTTGGTATCTGGTACATACAGAACGAGATCTAGACAATTTTGGAGGAACGATAAGTGGTCCTCTCCTCTACTCCCGCCATCCGCCCTCCATCAATTGTTTTTATTAGCACGCTTTTATTAGCTTTACCTGTATGTTTCTATCTAACTTTTTATTCGCTCCAATGCGCCTGCTGCCTTATTAACATGGTTTTATAATTAGCTTCACCTTATTTGTAATCCCGTAAGGGTCATATCGAGACCCTTCCGGGATCATTTCTGGATGGTTTTCGGTATCGGTCCGGGATTACGCCGGGGTAATTTCGGGACTTTTTCGGGACTATTTTGGGATCATTTTGGGACCCTTCCGGGATCATTTCTGTATAGTTTACGGGATCCGTCCGGGATCCCGTCGGGGTTATTTTGGAAGATTTTCGGGACTATTCCGGAATCATTTCGGGGACTTTTTCGGGATCATATGAGGGCTCTTCCGGCATCATTTCTGGATGGTTTTCGGGATCCGTCCGGGATATCGTCGGGGTCATTTGGGGATTTTTTCGGGATCATTTGGGGGCTCTTCCGGCATCATTTCTGGATGGTTTTCGGGATCCGTCCGGGATCTCGTCGGGGTCATTTGGGGACTTTTTCGGGATCATTTTGGGGCTCATCCGGCATCATTTCTGGATGGTTTTCGGGATCCGTCCGGGATCCCGTCAGGGTCATTTCGGGACTTTTTCGCGACTAATACGGGATCATTTGGGAACCCTTTCGGCATCATTTCTGGATGGATTTCGGGATCCGTCCGGGATCCCGTCGGGGTCATTTCGGGACTCTTTCGCGACTAATACGGGATCATTTGGGAACCCTTTCGGCTTCATTTCTGGATGGTTTTCGGGATCCGTCCGGGATCCCATTAGGGTAATTTCGGGACTATTAGTGGATCATTTGGGAACCTTTCGGGCATCATTTCTGGATAATTTTCGGGATCCGTCCGGGATGCCGACGAGGTCATTTCGGGACAATTTCGGGATCATTTGGGATACCTACCGGCATCATTTCTGGATGGTTTTTGGGATTCGTCCGGGATCCCGTCGTGGTCCTTTCGGGACTTTTTTTCGACTAATACGGGATCATATGCGGACCCTTTCGGCATCATTTCTGGATAGTTGTCGGGATCTCGTCACGGTCATTTCGGGACTATTGGGGGATCATTTGAGGACCTTTCCGGCATCATTTCTGTATTGTTTCCGGAATCCTTTCGAGATCCCGTCAGGGCCATTTTGGGACTTTTTTGGGGCTAATACGGGATCATTTGGGGATCCTCTAGGGGTCGTTTCGTGACTTTTTCTGTTTTATTTCGGGATCATTTGGGGACCCTTCCGGCATAATTTCTTGATGGTTTGCCGGATCCATCAGGGTCATTTCGGGACCATTTTGGGATCATTTGGGGACCCTTCCGAGATCATTTCTGGATCCGTCCGGGATGCCGTAGGAGCCATTTCGGGATTTTTTGTTACTTTTCCGGGATAGTTTTTGGACCCTTCCGGGATCATTTCTGGATCTGTGCGGGATCCCATCTGGGTCATTTCCTGACTATTTCGGGATCATTTTGGGATCCTTCCGGAATCATTTCTGTATGGTTTTCGCGATCCGTCGTTGATTCCCTCGGAGCCATTTCGGAACCTTTTCTGGAGTATGTCGGGGTCATTTGGGGACTTTTTCGGGATCATTTGGGGCTCTTCCGGCATCATTTCTGGATGGTTTTCGGGATCCGTGCGGGATCTCGTCGGGGTCATTTGGGGACTTTTTCGGGATCATTTGGGGGCTCTTCCGGCATCATTTCTGGATGGTTTTCGGGATCCGTCCGGGATATCGTCGGGGTCATTTGGGGACTTTTTCGGGATCATTTGGGGGCTCTTCCGGCATCATTTCTGGAGGGTTTTCGGGATCCGTCCGGGATCCCATCAGGGTAATTTCGGGACTATTAGGGGATCATTTGTGGACCTTTCCGGCATCATTTCTGGATAAGTTTCGGTATCCGTCCGGGATGCCGACGAGGTCATTTCGGGATTATTTCGGGATCATTTGGGATACCTACTGGCATCATTTCTGGATGGTTTTTGGGATTCGTCCGGGATCCCGTCGGGGTCATTTCGGGACTTTTTCTCGACTAATACGGGATCATTTGCGGACCCTTTCGGCATAATTTCTGGATAGTTGTCGGGATCCGTTCGGGATCCCGTCACGGTCATTTCGGAACTATTAGGGGATCATTTGAGGACCTTTCCGGCATCATTTCTGGATAGTTTTTGGAATCCTTTCGGGATCCCGTCAGGGTCATTTCGGGGCTTTTTCGGGATCATTTAAGGATGGCTTTCAGGATTCGTCCGGGAACCCGTCAGGGTAATTTCTGGACTTTTCCGAGACTATTTCGGGATCATTTTGGGACCTTCCCAAGATCATTTCTGGATGGATTTCGGGATTTGTCCGGGATGCCCACAGGGTCATTTTAGGACTATTAGGGGAGCATTTGAGGACCGTTCCGGCATCACTTCTGGATGGTTTTCGGTATCCGTTCAGATTCCCGTCGGAATAATTGCGGGACTTTTTCGGGATCATTGGGGTCCCTTCCGACATCATTTCTGGATGGTTTTTGGGATTCGTCCGGCATCCCGTCGGGGTCATTTCGGGACTTTTTCTCGACTAATACGGGATCATTTGCGGGCCCTTTCGGTATCATTTCTGGATAGTTGTCGGGATCCGTTCGGGATCCCGTCAGGGTCTTTTCGGAAATATTGCGAGATCATTTGAGGACCTTTCCGGCATCATTTCTGGTTAGTTTTCGGGGTCCTTTCCGGGTCCCATCAGGGTCATTTCGGGACTTGTTCGGCATCATTTAAGATTGGTTTTCAGGATTCGTCCGGTATCCGTCAGGGTAATTTCTGGACTTTTCCCAGACTATTTCGGGATAATTTTGGGACCCTCCCAAGATCATTTCTGGATGGATTTCGGGATCTGTCCGGGATGCCGTCAGGGTCATTTTGGGACTATTAGGTGATCATTTGAGGACCTTTTCGGCATCACTTCTGGATGGTTTTCGGTATCCGCTCAGGATCCCGTCGGAATTATTGCGGGACTTTTTCGGGATCATTTGGTGTCCCTTCCGGCATCATTTCTGGCTGGTTTTTGGGATTCGTCCGGCATACCGTCGGGTTCATTTCGGGACTTTTTCTCGACTAATACGGGATCATTTGCGGGCCCTTTCGGCATCATTTCTAGATAGTTGTCGGGATCCGTTCGGGATCCCGTCAGGGTCTTTTCGGAACTATTAGGTGATCATTTGAGGACATTTCCGGCATCATTTCTGGATAGTTTTCGGGATCCTTTCGGGGTCCAGTCAGGGTCATTTCGGGACTTTTTCGGGATCATTTAGAGATGGCTTTCAGGATTCGTCCGGGAACCCGTCAGGGTAATTTCTGAACTTTTCCGAGACTATTTCGGGATAATTTTGGGACCTTCCCAAGATCATTTCTGGATGGATTTTGGGATCAGTCCGGGATGCCGTCAGGGTCATTTTGGTATTAGGTGATCATTTGAGGACCTTTCCGGCATCACTTCTGGATGGTTATCTTTATCCGATCAGGATCCCCTCGGAATCATTGCGGGACTTTTTCGGGATCAATTGGGGTCCCTCCCAAGATCATTTCTGGATGGATTTCGGGATCTGTCCGGGATCCCGTCAGGGTCATTTAGGGGTGCGTTCGAGATCCCGCCAGGGTCATTTCGGGACTTCTTCGGGAATATATCGGGATCATTTCTGGATGGTTTATGGGATCCGTCCATGACCCCTTAAGGGTCATTTCGGGACTATTAGGTGATCATTTGAAGACCTTTCCGGCATCACTTCTGGATGATTTTCGGTATCCGTTCGGGATCCCGTCGGAATCAATGCGGGACTTTTACGGAATCATTTGGGATTCCTTCCGGCATCATTTCTGGATGGTTTTCGGGATTTGTCCGGATCCCGTCGGGGTTATTTCGGGACCTTTTCGGGGCTAATACGGGATCATTTGGGGATCCTCTAGGGGTCGTTTCGTGACTTTTTCTGTATTATTTCGGGATCATTTTGGGACCCTTTCGGCATAATTTCTTGATGGTTTGCCGGATCCATCAGGGTCATTTCGGGACCATTTTGGGATCATTTAGGGACCCTTCCGAGATCATTTCTGGATCCGTCCGGGATCCCATCTGGGTCAATTCCGGACTATTTCGGGATCATTTTGGAATCCTTCCGGAATCATTTCTGTATGGTTTTCGCGATCCATCGTGGATCCCCTCGGAGCCATTTCGGAACTTTTTCTGGAGTTAGTCGGGATAATTTAGGGACCCTTCCTGGATATTTTCTGGATGGTTTCTGAGATCCGTCCGGGAGCCCGTCAGGGTAATTTCGGAACTTTTTCAGGACTATTTCGGGATCAATTTGGTACCCTTCAGGCATCATTTCTGTGTGGTTATCTGTATAAGTCTAGAATCGTGTCGTTGTCATTTCGGGTTTTTTTGGGACTACTTCGGGAACTTTTGGAAACACTTCCGGGGCGTTTCTGGATGGTTTTCGGGATCCGTCCGCGATAGCGTCGGGGTCATTTCGTGGCTTTTTCTGGATAATTTCGTTATCATTTTGGGATCCTATCAGGTTATCAGCTCATAAAGTTCTTTTTTTTACTCAATTACAATAATAAAATGCATTAGACAGAAAAAAATTTTAAACAGATAACTTTATAAGCAGGCTAACGTGAATAGCCCACATATTTCATGTTCTCCTTGCGGACGGGGCCGCGGGTAAAGGCTAGTATATATTATAAATGGGAAAGTTTGGATGTTAAGATGTTTGGATGTTTGTCCAGACGTTTGTCTTTGTGACTCAATCACGCAAGAACGGCTGGACCGATTTGGATGAAATTTTGCACACATATAGCCAATAGTCTAGAAGGATCTACTAGCTATATGTTTTTGAAAAGGGGCGTGGTCCCCGCCCCCTAGGAACAGTTATAATTTAATTATTATATTTTTTCGTCTTTGCGACTGAATCACGCGAGAATGGCTACACGGATTTTGATGAAATTTGGCACACAGACAGTAGTCTACTAGCGAAATTTTTTTCGAGCATGGAAAGAGGGGTGGGGGTCCCACGACCTCTTCGAGCAATTACTTTTTAATAATTTTTACACATTATAATTTTACGTATACTGGCCTTCACCAATATCACAGACTCAAGGGGTCAAATAAGTCGAGGGCTTACAAAGTAAGCAGTGACACCCTCCGCACCTTCCCCCCTTTATCTCCCACTCTGGTGTAAAATCTATAAATTGTTATAACTCATTATAAATTTTCTCCTAAATCAATAGTTTTTGGTATCTGGCACATACAGATCGAGATCTAAACAATTTTGGAGGAACGATCAGTGGTCTCTCCTTTTACCCCCGCCATCCGCCCTCCTTCAATTGTTTTTATTAGCACGCTTTTATTAACTTTACCTGTACGTTTCTATGTAACTTTTCATTCGCTCCTGCGCCTACTGCCTTATTAACATGGTTTTATAATTAGCTTCACCCCATATGGAGGCCCTTCCGGAATCATTTCTGGATGGTTTTCGGGATCGGTCCGTGATCCCGCCGGGGTAATTTCGGGACTTTTTCGGGACTATTTCGGGATAATTTTGGGACCCTTCCGGGATCATTTCTGTATAGTTTTCGGGATCCGTCCGGGATCCCGTCGGGGTTATTTTGGGACATTTTCGGGACTATTCCGGAATCATTTCGGGATAATTTCGCGATCATTTGGGAACCCTTCCGGCATCATTTCTGGATGGTTTTCGGGATCCGTCCGGGATCCCGTCGGGGTACTTTCGGGATCATTTGCGTACCTTCGAGAGATAAATTCTTGATGGTTGACTGGATCATTACGGGACTTTTTCGGGGTTATTTTGGGTCCCTTTAGGCATCATTTCTGGATGGTCTTCGGGATTCGTCCGGCATCCCGTCGGGGTCATTTTGGGACTTTTTCGCGACTAATACGGGATCATTTGGGGACCCTTTCGGCATCATTTCTGGGTGGTTTTCGGGATCCGTCCGGGATCTCGTCGGGGTAATTTGGGGACTTTTTCGGGATCATTTGGGGGCTCTTCCGGCATCATTTCTGGATGGTTTTCGGGATCCGTCCGGGATCTCGTCGGAGTCATTTGGGGACTTTTTCGGCATCATTTGGGGCTCTTCCGGCATCATTTCTGTATGGTTTTCGGGATCCATCCGGGATCCGGTCGGGGTCATTTCGGGACTTTTTGGCGACTAATACTGGATCATTTGGGAACCCTTTCGGCATCATTTCTGGATGGTTTTCGGGATCCGTCCCGGATCTCGTCGGGGTCATTTGGGGACTTTTTCGGGATCATTTGGGGGCTCTTCCGGCATCATTTCTGGATGGTTTTCGGGATCCGTCCGGGATCTCGTCGTGCTCATTTGGGGACTTTTCGGGATCATTTGGGGGCTCTTCCGGCATCATTTCTGGATGGTTTTCGGGATCCGTCCGGGATCTCGTCGTGCTCATTTGGGGACTTTTCGGGATCATTTGGGGGCTCTTCCGGCATCATTTCTGGATGGTTTTCGGGATCCGTCCGGGATCCCTTCGGGATCATTTCGGGACTTTTTCGCGACTAATAAGGGATCATTTGCGGACCCTTTCGGCATCATTTCTGGATAGTTTTCGGAATCCTTTCGGGTTCCCGTCAGGGTCATTGCGGGACTTTTTCGGGATCATTTAAGGATGGCTTTCAGGATTCATCCTGGAACCCGTCAGGGTAATTTCTGGACTTTTCCGAGACTTTTTCGGGATCATTTGGGGTCCCTCCCAAGATCATTTCTGGATAGATTTCGGGATCTGTCCGGGATCCCGTCAGGGTCATTTAGGGATGCGTTCGAGATCCCGTCTAGGTCATTTCGGGACTTCTTCGGGACTATATCGGGATCGTTTCTGGATGGTTTACGGGATCCGTTCAGGATCCCTTAAGGGTCATTTCGGGACTATTAGGTGATCATTTGAGGACCTTTCCGGCATCACTTCTGGACGATTTTCGGGATCATTTGGGATCCTATCAGGTTATCAGCTCATTTAGTTCTTTTTTTTACTCAACTACAAAAATAAAATGCATTAGACAGAAAACAAAATTTTAAACAGATAACTTGATAAGCAGGCTATCGCGAATAGCCCATATATTTAAATTTCTCCTTGCGGACGGGGCCGCGGGTAAAGGCTAGTATATATATATTTTCGCAATTTTAGCCCCATTTGAACAGCTAGAAGCTTCAAATTTCACCAAATGCTTACGTATATAGCATATATTGTTGTCTGAAAAAATCGTAGAGATCGGTAGTATATATATTATATAGCCCATATAAACTGTCATTTTTGCCCCTTTTTACGGCTAGAAGCTTCAAAATTCATCAAATTTCATCAAATAGTTACGTTTACGTCATATAATTTTGAAATACGTGATTCGTAGTCATAGTTTTTACATGCAGACCACAAAAAACGTGAAGTTTTGCATCCTCACACAAAATAACTACCTATTTTTTATTTTATATTTATCTTAGTAAGGAAGGCTAAGTTCGGGTGTAACCGAACATTACATACTCAGTTGAGAGCTGTGGAGACAAAGTAAGGGAAAATCACGATGTTGTAAAAAGAACCTAGGGTAACCCTGGAATGTGTTTGTATGACATGTGTATCAAATGGAAGGTATTAAAGACTATTTTAAGAGGAAGTGGGCCATAGTTCTATAGACGGACGCCATTTAGGGATATCGCCATAAAGGTGGACCAGGCTTGACTCTAGAATTTGTTTGTACGATATGGGTATCAAATGAAAGGTGTTAATGATTATTTTAAAAGGGAGTGGGCCTTAGTTCTATGGTGGACGCCTTTTCGGAAAATCGTTATAAAAGTGGACCAGGTTGACTCTAGGATGCGTTTGTACAATATGGGTATCAAACGAAAGGTGTTAATAAGTGTTTTAAAAGGGAGTGAACCTTAGTTCTATCGGTGAACGCCTTTTCGGGATATCGCCATAAACGTGGACCAGGGGTGACTCTAGGATGCGTTTGTACAATATGGGTATCAAATTAAAGGTGTTAATGAGTATTTTAAAAGGGCGTGGGCCTTAGTTCTATATGTGGACGCCTTTTCGAGATATCGCCATAAAAGTGGACCAGGGGTGACCCTAGAATTTGTTTGTACAATATGGGTATCAAATGAAAGGTGTTAATGAGTATTTTAAAAGGGCGTGGGCCTTAGTTCTATAGGTGGACGCCTTTTCGAGATATCGCCATAAAGGTGGACCAGGGGTGACTCTAGAATTTGTTTGTACGATATGGGTATCAAATGAAAGGTGTTAATGAGTATTTTAAAAGGGCGTGGGCCTTAGTTCTATAGGTGGACGCCTTTTCGAGATATCGCCATAGAGTTGGGCCAGGGGTGACTCTAGAATTTGTTTGTACGATATGGGTATCAAATGAAAGGTGTCAATGAGTATTTTAAAAGGGAGTGGGCCTTAGTTTTATAGGTGGATGCCTTTTCGAGATATCGCAATAAGGGTGGGCCTGGGGTGACTCTAGAATTTTTTTGTACGATATGGGTATCAAATGAAAGGTGTTAATTATTATTTTAAAAAGGAGTGGGCCTTAGCTCTATATGTGGACGCCTTTTCGAGATATCGCCATAAACGTGGACCAGGGGTGACTCTAGAATGTTTTTGTACGATATGGGTATCAAATGAAAGGTGTTAATGAGTATTCTAAAAGGGAGTGGCCCTTAGTTGTATATGTGAAAGCTTTTTCGAGATATCGACCAAAATGTGGACCAGGGTGATCCAGAACTTCATCTGTCGGGTACCGCTAATTTATTTATATATGTAATACCGCGAACAGTATTCCTCCCAAGATTCCAAGGGCTTTTGATTTCGCCCTGCAAAACTTTTTCATTTTCTTCTACGTAATATGGTAGGCGTGACAACCATTTTACCAAGTGTTTTTCTAAAGTTATATTTTGCGTCAATAGAATAATACAATTACCATGTTTCATCCCTTTTTTCGTATTTGGTATATAATTATGGCATTTTTTTCATTTTTCGTAATTTTCGATATCGAAAAAGTGGGCGTGGTCATAGTCGGATTTCGACCATTTTTTACGCTAATACAAAGTGAGTTCAGATAAGTACGTGAACTGAGTTTAGTAAAGATATAGCGATTTTTGCTCAAGTTATCGTGTTAACGGCTTAGCGGAAGGACAGACGGCGGGCTGTGTATAAAAACTGTGCGTTGCTTCAACCGATTTCGCCCTTTTTGAAAGAAATAAGTTATCGTCCTAGAATCTAAGCCTCTACCAAATTTCACAAGGATTGGTAAATTTTTGTTCGAATTATGGCATTAAAAGTATCCTAGACAAATTAAATGAAAAAGGGCGGAGCTACGCCCATTTTGAAATTTTCTTTTATTTTTGTATTTTGTTGCACAATATCATTACTGGAGTTGAATGTTGACATAATTTACTTATATACTGTAAAGATATTAAATTTTTTGTTAAAATTTTACTTTAAAAAAATTTTTTTTTTTAAAGTGGGCGTGTGCCTTCTCCGATTTTGCTCATTTTTATTAAGCATACATACAGTAATAGGAGTAACGTTCCTGCCAAATTTCATCATGATATCTTCAACGACTGCCAAATTACGGCTTGCAAAACTTTTAAATTACCTTCTTTTAAAAGTGGGCGGTGCCACGCCCATTGTCCAAAATTTTACTAATTTTCGATTCTGCGTCATACATTCAACTCACCTACCAAATTTCATCGCTTTGTCTGTCTTTGGTAATGAATTATTGCACTTTTTCGGTTTTTCGAAATTTTCGATATCGAAAAAGTGGGCGTGGTTATAGTCCGATATCGTCCATTTTAAAGAGCGATCTGAGATGAGTGCTCAGGAACCTGCGTACCAAATTTCATCAAGATACCTCAAAATTTACTCAAGTTATCGTGTTAACGGACGGACGGACGGACATGGCTCAATCAAATTTTTTTTCGATCCTGATGATTTTGATATATGGAAGTCTATATCTATCTCGATTCCTTTATACCTGTACAACCAACCGTTATACAATCAAACTTAATATACTCTGTGAGCTCTGCTCAACTGAGTATAAAAATCGTTTAGATGTGTTCAAATTTCACCAAATGCTTACGTGTATAGCATATATTGTTGTCTGTAAAAATCATAGAGACTGGTATATATAGTATATATCTCATACAACCGATTGTTCAGATAAGAAATTTTGCGCAATTTCTTCCCCATTTTAACAGCTAGAAACTTCAAATTTCACCAAATGCTTTCGTATATAGCATATATTGTTGTCTGAAAAAATCATAGAGATCGGTGGTATATATATTATATACCCCATATAAACTATTATTTTTGCCCCTTTTTTACGGCTAGAAGCTTCAAAATTCATCAAATTTCATCAAATAGTTACGTTTACGTCATATAATTTTGAAATACGTGATTCGTAGTCATAGTTTTTACACGCAGACCACAAAAAACCTGAAACTTTGCATCCTCACACAAAGTACCTACCTGTTTTTTTATTTTATATTTATCTTAAAAATCGTTTAGGTATGTAGATCTGTTCACTATATATTTCTTATCTTATATATCCGATTATTCGGAGATTACGAGCGGGATAAGATTATTGTTCAGCCCCATTCATGAAAGGTATGAAGTCTTCGGCACAGCCGAAGACAGTCCCGTTCTTACTTGTTTCTATTAACTAATTTTCTATTCTGCGTCATAAGGTCAACCCACCTACCAAGTTTCATCGCTTTATCCGTCTTTCGTAATGAATTATCGCAATTTTTCAGTTTTTCAAATTTTTCGATATCGAAAAGTGGGCGTGGTTATAGTCCGATTTCTTTCATTTTAAATAGCGATATGAGATGTGTGCCAAGGAACTTGCACACCAAATTTCATTTAGATACCTCAAAATTTAATGAAGTTATCGTTTTTACGGACAGACGGACGGACGGACATGGTTAAATGAATTTCTTTTTTCGCACAGATCATTTTGATATATAGAAGTCTATATCTATCTCGATTAGTTTATTCCGTTACGCGGTATCGTTATGCGAACAAAATTAATACACTCTGTGAGCTCTGCACAGCTGAGTATAAAAGGTTGTACGCCTAATTACGTAATGGAATGAGCATACAGCGAAATGGGTGACGATTAACAACACACTTAATTCGATAAAAATTTTATTTTGGAGAGCGAAGAGTGAATGAAAGGATGAACTACGAACCTTGACACTTCGTTTAGATATCTTATCAGGCTGTATTCTGAGATCAATTAATCGATTAAACTTTATTTATACGTTCGTTAAGCAGTTGATTGGTTTTAACCTTCGTGTAGCCGGTAGCCTGCAAGCAGTAGGCCTCGTTGTTTTTTGTAGCTTCTTAGCTATCAATTCTAAGTCGATTTAGTGCATGAAATAATTCAAGCTATGATATGCCTAACCTCCAGAATCTACTTGAAAAAAAACACTACCTCTGAGCCGGTAGCACACATTTGTAGATACCATATGCAGTGTATGGAAAATTTCATCATATGGTTGACTTCAGTAAATCGGAGCGTAATATTTTGCGAATGTTATTACTACTAGCCAAGGCCCCCTCTAGAAAAGTGAAAAGGTATCTACCTTTCGACTGTGTAATGACTTAACTGAACTCCGTAGTGCCGACTAAGTATGTGGCTGAGCCGCTGAAGGGGTTGTATCTAAGCAGTTTCGCCTCTTAAAAGGTCGCCGAGATTTCGGTAACTGAAACTATTGGATGACTTTCAGGCAGAGGGTAAAATTTTGGGGGTGATTCAAGGGGTTGTTAAGCGAAATTCACAGCTTGCGCAATCTTATGGTCTACCTCATCTACACGAAGCAAATCCTGTTACAAATATGTTGCTCTTGCGACCCCAAGTTATTCGGGGAATTAGGGTGTAAGGGGCGAGATGGCCTAAAAGTTTCAATGTGGTCATATTGAATCGTTTCCGATATTGTCGGGCTAGTACCTCCTTGGTGCTTCTTATCAAAGCGTACCATATTTATATCCGGAAAAGGACCATAAACGTCGATAGCACTCTCCAAAACCTTCGGAAGAGAAGCTCGGCCTAAACTCTCTTCGGAGTTCTTAGCGCCTTAGATGTATTTTTATTAATCAAAGAGATCCGTGATAGAATTGCAGCTGCATCCAATCATAGAAGTAGATTGGGGAAGCGTACGGTTTAGAGGCAGTAAGAGAGCCCTCCCACTGTATCGTTCAGCATAGAGAATTATCTGTCACTTACGCTCCAATTCTGAGCGTTACCGGTAAAATAGTTCCCAGAACATTATGTAACCGAATATCGTTACCAGTTCATTTATTGGCGATTCTGGCCCAAGTGGTAGCGCTGTCATCACAGAGAAACTCACCAGTGTCTGGAGAAATTCGAAAGGCAGTTTTCTTCACTTTCACGGTTGCCACTTTGGTCCATTTTACCCAAAAATGGTCCCTTCCAACCCCATTAGTTCCACTGGTCCCTCTTCTTCAATTTTGGTCCTTTTTAGGCAGTAGCCACGATTGGTACTTTTCTTCCTTTTTCACTCAGGTAAAAATTCTCAATATTGCCCAAAAATTCGCCACACTTTCGTTAGCCCCCATATAATTTTGAACTTACTTCAATGGAAATCTCACCATACAAATTGCTCAGTCAATAAAATATACCAGAACAATAACATTTCACCTAGGATATAATTTATGCCAGGCATTAAAAAGAAAAGTGTTGGCAAACACATTGTCGTTAATTGTTGATGAAATAACCGACTAATCAAAAAAAAAACCTCTTGTTTTATAATAATATTAATAACGGCTAGATATTTCGATCGGTTGTACAACACTATGTAAAATATATGAAAATAAAAATTGCTTCTCGCCTAGCATAGCTTATAGCGATCACTCTGCCGTGAGCCTAACACTTTCAAAACTTATACAAAGAAATTCTATGCATTACCTACTTCTCGTTTGGCACGTTGATATTTAAATCTTTCTCACCCAGCTCAATGAATTCAAGGAATTCCAGGACTGTTGTGGTGTTAAGCCACGCAAGGTAGGTAATTGAAAACTAAGTATCTTGGCACAAGAAATATTTTAACTCGAAGACAGAAGGAAGCAAATGCAAAAGAGATTTGATTTTGAAGGAATGTTTTGTATAAAATTATTCCCGTAGGTGCTAGCAGAACCGCTGAGGCCTGGGATCAAAACTCACACTTACTGAATCTAGACTCTGATTTGAAGTTTAAACGCTAACGGAAAAAGAAGGCATCTATAAAAATAGCACTAACAAAATTGCCTAGTTTCATTTATGATTTACTGAGTTTTCCACATACATAGTTCGGCAACACCAGAACAAAAATTTTGAACCGTTTCTTACTGAAACCTAACTGCACTATACATTTTATTTCATTGCAGGCAACAACATAATGCTAGAACCAAGAGCTTTGTGACCAAAACTAGGTTCACAACGTTTGGTTGGTGGAAGACATAGACTTATCCTATGTCAAAATATATAGTATCATTTTTGGTTGCATGCACATATATTTGTTTGCTCAGCTTTAAACTAAAGGAAAGTCTTCACTATGTTTAGTAAAATTTTATAAGGAAACATCCTAAAATTTTGTATTTTATAGTAATAAAATAAAACAAAAACTTGGACTTTTTTCGATGAATTTTGGTCCCAAATGAAAACATGGTGTGGCAACCGTGTTCGCTTTACCGAAAACGTCTCACTTGTAGATACGAGGTTAACGAATAAACGGGACGATGTGTATATGCATATTATGCATGATAAGTTTCTATTCTGTGAAAGTACATAATGTAAACCAATATGTATAGCAAGAGGCAACACTTTTTTACTATTATCTTTACTTATTTGCGCTTACAATTCTTTATTTTTCAGTTTTGCCTTTTTCTAAGCAACAGCTGTTGTGTGGTTATTTCGATGTAACCACCTACTTTTGTGGGTAAAAAATTATCCGGCTACTTTCGCGGGTAGAATATCAAAAGGATGCAAAAGTTGCCACATGCTTTCGTTACCGTGGTGAAGAATGTTGTTACCACACTAGAATCGGGGCATTAGAAGCAGTTTTCAATCCAACAGGAACAAGTGAAACAAACACGTATAACAATAGAAATGGCTCTCAATCGATCCCTTAATGTAACTTCTGTTGTTTTCAAGATAATACAACCAACTCATCCTTTACGTGGTTCACATTGTGAACTTTTAATTTAACTCGAGTTTAACACAGCCTTAAGCTAAGATAAGGAGTAAAATTTTAGCAAAGTGGCCAAAGTTTTCCACTTTCAATTGAGCTAAACTTAAAAAAAAAAAGCTAAACTTTACTTGTAGTTTAAACTCGCACTGGAGTCACACAACATGTCCCAGTCACATGGATATCAGAGCGAAAGGAGTTGAATAACTTTATTGCACACTATGTTGAATTTAACCCTGCATTGGATTGAATTCAACTTTCAATTCGAGTACTTCAAGAATATCCCAGTTTATGTTCACAAAACGCTACTTGTGGTCAATAAAGCCATCTGACTAATAAAATCTGACTAAACTTTAATAACACATTTTTGGCAGCTAGTCAATACAGATCAACGCCGCGCCTGTCAAGGGTATAATCCAATTCAACAAAACCGAACTTATCAGAGACTTAGAATCATCTAGCCACCCAGCCACTGCACGGTGCATTATATGATCAATCTAGCTTACCAAAATTAAAAGAGCAGCTATTTATTTACAAAGAGTGGTTGTCTCACTTCATTGTTATGAAAGGAAGTATATGGCAATAAATTCACCGTGTTCCCGTTTAGAAACCCTGGAAGAAAATAGCCCAAGCTGCAATCGTGTTAACTTTTATATTGACAGTCAAGCAGCAATTGAGGCAATAATCTCGCACAGCACAGCATCTAAATGCATGTTAGAGTGTAAGCAGTCTGTGGAGAGACTGGGGACAGGGAGAAGCATACATCTATTTTGGGTCCCACGGCATATGGGAATAGATGGCAATGAAAAAGCGGATGAACTAGCTAAAAAGGGCGCATCCCTTGAAGCTTGCTCTGTAGGCGTCCCAATTAGTCTGGGCGAAATTAAGCGAAGGCGAGAGGTGCATATGGTCGACCAAGCAGGAAGGGGTGGGTTCAAGCTCGGGGCTGTAAAGTGTCGAAAATTATGTGCAGGTCTTACAAACTTAGACTAACAAAGCTGCTTCTATCACTAAATAGAGAGGACTGTAGACTCATGACGGATATTCTGACTGGACACTGCCTTCTGGCGTCACATGCCTTTAAATTAGGCTTGGTCAGTGATAGCAGATGTAGGAAGTGAGGGATGGAGGAGGAAACGATCGAGCACGTTCTGTGCTCTTGTTTTGCGCTTATCAGGCTAAGATTCCAGCTAATAGGAGTGATACAGCTGTCAGATCCTAGGAAGTTTCTAGTATTTGCCAAGAGGACGGAGTTATTTTATAACATAGGTCCTGGTTTTTGATAGGGTTTTTTCAGTTTGGTCGTTAAAACAAACTTCTGGTAACACTACGGACTTATTCAGTCTATGTGAGGTCCTCATGGATCGGCCAGTTCAACCTAACCTCACCGTGTTCCCTGCAGAACTACAATGGATCAGGCCCCGGTTTCGGATTGACCCGGGGTCATTTTTTTTCATTACATGAGATATTTTAATATGGGTATCAAACGAAAGGTATTTACCTCACCTTCTTTTTTATATTTCTTTGTATATACACTACCATCTCGGAAAAATCTTAGCCATATTTAATCAAATTTGGTACATCGATATAGTATTACATTTTAAGACTTTTCACCTAGGTGTTGCCACTGATGATGTTTTCACAAGGTTGCCACCTTTTTTAAGTTAATAAAATTATATGAGATATGCCAAAAAGGTATCAAAGGAAAGTTATTTCACACCCGCTTTCCAATAAATATATTTTTAGGTAGGGTTGTCACCGCACCTTATTGTAGATATATCTGAGTATATCCACTACGATCTCGAAAAAAAGAAAAGGAAATATTTGACAGTAAATTCATGAAATTAGCATCTCTTGACTTTCTTTTGACAATGGCATTGACGTTTTATTTTTTCGGGGCATCTTTCTGGTCAAAAAATTATCCGAAGTTAAAAGCAATCTGTTCATCATATCGAAGGTGCAAGAAGTTCTTGAATGTTTTGTTGCAAAACTATCACGATAAAGGCGAAAAGATTGAGATTCCTTGATTCACTGGCTTCGTCTGATAATTGGCCTATAGGCAGTAAAGAATTTTCGATAACAGTTGTGCCCTGAATTAGAATTTTGTGCACTGTTGGAGACATCGGATACCAAGGATAAAGGCTAACGTATAGCTCTGCAGTTTTCACGACAGAGTCTTACAGATTTGATCACCACTCAAAAAATAGCTGGTATGCGCAGCCGTTTTTGTTTCAAACTTTGAAATAAATACAAGCTTATGTATTGCCAAAAATTACTGACATGATGTGCCATGAAAAAAAGATATATCTTTTTTTTTGCAAGGTTTTTAAAAAATTTTATTTTGAAAAGTAGTAGTATTGCAACTAGTTAAAATATGCGGTATACAAAATCTAACATATGAATTAGAAACACATTTACCTGTTCTTAAAGAAAATGTAACTAGATTTGATTAAGGCTAAACAAGTGAACAAGAATTTAAGTTAGAAGGTTATATTACTTTTTAGTCCAAAAATACATCGAACTGCACACAATTTTTATACATTTTTAGATGTGCGCGGTTAGTTCCGTTGGCGTTGCAGATGGATTTTGGCGCATGTATATTATACAGTGGACATCTAGGAACGCTAGAGAGTATATTTAAAAAAAAAATTGGAATATTTTGAAAAAAACGACTTTTGGCCAGCTAAATTGATCAAATACTCCACTGTGCACCGTTCCACTTGCAAATAAGTTTTAGTATGTATGTATAATTGTACGTATGTGTGTATGGCAACAAGTAGCTACCAACTAAGGAAAAGAGTTACTCTTATTTAGTCAATTACCTGAGATGACTTCAAGTTAATTTGATTCATTAGCGTTATTTATCAGTTAAAAGTAAGGCGCGATAACTTCCGAAGATATTTTTGGCCGAGCTTCTCTTCCAACTTGCGTCGTGCTCCTCTTATTTTTTTCTACAAATTAGCGTGACGGGACCTACTTGTTTTATCCGTCTCCGAACGGCATCTGCAAGGCAGATGAGTTTTCACTGAGACCTTTTCATGGCAGAAATACGCTCGGATTGTTTGCCAAACACTGCCGAGGGGCGACCACTCTTAGAAAAATGTTCTTCTAATTGAAAAAACTTGTTTCTAAAATTCTGATGTTGCTTTGCCCGGGGCGTGAACCCAGGATCTTCGATGTGGATGGCGGAGCATGCTACCATCACACCACGACGGCCGCCGTGTTAATCAGTTGGATAAAGTTAAATAGCTATTTTTAATAAAACCTCTTGCATTGTAAATGCCAAAGGAAAAGGAAAGAAAAAAGTACGAAAAGATGGAAAGAAAAAGGATGAATGAAATATTAGTTTACGAAAAAGGCTTTTTAATTAAATGAAAATGCACCTACATATATATTGAAGATGACTCATCAGGCAATATTGAAAATTCATATTTTATTACTTTCTCGTTCTTCAAGGAAATTAGGAACAACTTTAGCTCATTTATAGGGCAGCGCACTACTTGAAGTGTTGAGAAGTACTAAATTTTGTTTTTTTTTTCTTCACTCATAATTTTCAAATAACTCAATTAAATTTACCTTTGTCATAATAACTTTTTGTTCGATTTAGGAAAGGATTCACTTAACAAATAGTTTTTAAAAAATTAAGGCAAACGAGGCAGTACGGTGAATATGGTAGATATTTTGGTTCTACAAATAGCTTTTCTATGAGTCGGCTTTCCGGCTTTCACAAATTAAGTGAAGTGTTACGAAAAGGGAAACTGGCTATGAGTCTGGTATGGATATGACTCGGGCACTATCCAAAACAAGCATGGTAAGGATTATTTTGATCGCTCATCCTTCGAGTCACTCCATTTAAGATGCCTTACCGCCTGCATTTAATATACCCTATCAGTAGTTGGAGTTATATATAGCAAATGCAATGAGAGCGGCGAACTTAAGATGTTTGCTTTGAACAACAGACCTGAAGCTTCGATCGTAGCTTAATGTTAACAGATTATGATATTTAGAAAAACCAAAAGGAGCAGGGGAAACTTGCAATTAATTAAAACCTAATACATGCGTAGCCCGAAGAAAAATCTTTTTATTTATTATTTATTAGGCGCTAGTATGCGCTAATTAGAAAACTCGTTCGAGAGCTAGAAACTTGAAATTTCAAACATACTTCAGAAAACAATGACGATGCACTACGAAGGGCATAAAAGTGCCCCCGGGGAGTTGCAGGGATCAAGATGTTTAGATAAACCGTGCTAAGGAAAATATTGTGATCACTTTCATGAGACTTTCTATGGAATAGAATTTCGGCGCAGAGTTCATTTCTATAATTAGAAATTGTGTCGAGACATAGAATCGTGCCGGTAAGCTAGATGCTTGAAATGTTGAATGATTAGGGCGGTCCCACGCATTGATATAAAGTGGAAGCTCCTTTGCATAGACACTCAGCCGCAAATAAATTTTGTTCCCCCTATAGTGGTATCCGTTTAAGCTATTAAGCTCAAAACTTTTTTTCTTGGTCATCACATTCTAAAAACTAATCTAAAGATCAATATTGCAAATAGAACTTTGTGGTTCTTAGGAGAGATAATAAATACTCAAAAAAAAAAAACAGTACGTTTTATTCGTGAACCTCTTTTAGTACATAGTACACACGTAAGGCTAATATATATGCACGTTTTTATATTAACCGTCAATTATGGGTCCGTCAACGCTAGGTTCGTCTCCGCCTTCCAGAGATCTTTTATTGATTTGCCAAGAAAAAGTCTTTATGCTTTGCGTTCGCTTAATAGAAAGTTTAGACCAATTTTATGCAAAATGATGGTCCGCTTCCGATCAAGAGAGTTTAACTTGTGCGCCTAAAAGGGTGCACTTTGTTCGGAAAATCATACCATAAACTTGCTGCAGAAAAAAGGGTCCCCTAAAAGGAGGTGTCCGCTTAGTAGAGGTGTTCGTTAGTAGATATTTTCTGCATTAAAAAGGTCTTGCGGAACAAATTGCACGAAGACTTGGGCTGAGCAACAGCCTTGAAACCTTCGTCTTAGTTGAATGCACGGTAAAAGTCAGTAAAATTGTGACCAAATTTGGTTGCATACGTACTAATCAAGACATTTCGAAATGTTGTGCGAAGTTGGTACTATCTGTATTTGGCTTTCTGGTGAGCTTTGAAAAATTCTTCAGTTGCAGTTGATAACGTACAATGCGGGGCCAAAAAATGCGCTTAGGGGATATTTTAAGAAAAGTCGTAGACAAAGCGCGAAATCCTGCCATTGAGCCTTTGATAACCTCGCAGTGAACTAAAAAGTCGAAGGGGTGGAAGAGCCAACATACCCATAAATAATCCTACAAACTAGAGTATTTTCATAAGTAGCTTCTCTGTAAGTTAGGGAATAGAGTCCACATATGTTAAAAGCTTGCTTAAAATTCCAAATATGTTTAAAAGTACCAAGTGTATCCGGCAGACTTTGTCCTGCACGAAATTTAGTTTGTCCACATTCAAAGGGAGAGCCTCGCTATTTTCTGTCTATACCATTCTCGTCTACTTTATTCGCCATTTGTTCTCTTATTCTTGGCCATCCATTCTTCCATTTATATCCCTCCCTTTCCAATTCCGACTCCCACTAACACTTTCACTCTCACTCCCACCTTTACTTCCACTCCTATTTCTACCCCTACCGCCAGCCGCCCTTCCCGTTCCTACTTCCACTCCAACTTTCAATTTCACTTCCACTCTTATTCCCACTCTCACTACCTTTTCTTATCCAGTTCTCATTAAGGCGGATGAAAATAATTATCAACCATCGAGTTCTGGTACCAGTTTTTTCGAAAACGATGACGAGATTCCAGGTATTATATTAAAAGGGGAATAACCTAGTTTTTCTTTCTCTTATTTTCTTCTCGTAAATTGCAGTTAATGCAATCACACTCAAAACGAAGCTAAAGCAATAGATAAACTTCTGTACTTCTCTGTTTAGCGGCGTTTTCCTACTGTAAAAGGAACGTTTTTATATACCACACAGCTCTTCTTTCATCTGCACTTGTGAAGAACAGTCTTACCAATAAATTTATTGGTTTGCCAAAATTTACAAACTCAGCCTCGCTTACCCTCTTCGCTATCTATTCCATTCTTTTCTACTCCATCTTCCATTAATTTAATTTATCTTGCCCTTCCCCTATTCCAAACCCACTCCTAGTCCCACTTAACTTCCCATTTCCTTTCCTACTACATCTCTCTCTTTCAGTCCCATCCAATCTCGTTTAATTATCTCATATATGGAATTTCTATACCAAACCTGACCGACCGACTACCAACGACCGAAACTAACGCAATTTTTATTATTGCTGTTATTTTTATAAATAAGGCTGCCAGGAAATTGGTTTATCTTTATTTAAAAATTTAGCTTCGGTTCCTCTCTTCACAACCTACCCTATTCTCGTTTATTCAATCTTCCAATTTTCTTATAATTCTTGTTCTTCCGCCATCGGTGGCCACCGTGGTGTGATGGTAGCGTGCTCCGCCTACCACACCGTATGCCCTGGGTTCGCACCCCGGGCAAAGCAACATCAAAATTTTAGAAATAAGGTTTTTCAATTAGAAGGAAATTTTCTAAGCGGGGTCGCCCCTCGGCAGTGTTTGGCAAGCGCTCCGGGTTTATTTCTGCCGTGAAAATCTCTCAGTGAAAACTCATCTGCCTTGCAGATGCCGTTCGGAGTCGGCATAAAACATGTAGGCCCCGTCCCGCTAATTTTTAGAAAAAAATAAGAGGAGCACGACGCAAATTGGAAGAGAAGCTCGGCCTTAGATCTCCTCGGAGGTTATCGCGCCTTACATTTATTTTTTTTTCTTGTTCTTCCTTTATTCCATTTGTCTGCTCTTACTGCTACGTCCACTCCCAATCCCACCTATGATTCGAATCCCATTTCTACTCCCCCACCAACTGCTACCTCCATTATACGTCACTTTCCCTTTCCTTCCCGTTCCAGTCCTAGTCCCACTCCAACCCCTTCCCCTCTCTCACATATGGAATCTCTTAATCAAATATCGAACACCTTCTTTCCTGGTAGACCGATTTCAACATCTTTGTTTTTTTAAACCAAGTTTCTGGATTTCGCAGCACAATTGCGCTTTCATTGCGAATGCGAAAGGGCAACCACTTTAAACTTTTAAGGTCCTATCTTATAAGACCTTACGAAACTATATTAAACTAACGCAGTTTATAAAAATCGCTTTTTTATTAATAAGATATATGTAGATAGACAATTGACACGTCCTCCTGCCTTATAATATAATTCCTTGCGATGTTATAAGTCAACCAGTAAACAGAGACATCCTTGATATTGTAGCTTCTGCAAAAAAAGGAAATTACTTCTTGCGACTCTCTCCTTGCTTCCATATTTTATCCTTGTCTCTCCTGTGTATAATCTCACTTTTACATTCACGATTTTTCTCTCCTCTACTCCCACTTACATTCCTCTTCCTCAACATTCCTCTATTCTTATTCATCTCCCTCCTTTCACATAAATCCATTCTTCCCTTCGCAATTTTTTCATTTTAATTTCCTTTTTCTGTTCACGATTTCTTTCTTCACTTTATTGGAGGAGGCTGACCCCTGGTCCACATGCCAGAAAAAAGTTTTCAAAAATGAAGCTTGTCAAAGAGAAACCATTGTACACAATTTCAAGCAAATCGCACCATAAATAATATTTTTCAGATAAGTCGGTCAGTGGTCCACTTTCTGGAAAGAAAAGTTTCTTAAATAATAAGCAAGTCAATGAGGTGCCCCTCTACCAATTTTCAAACAAATTGCCCCTGGTCCATTTTCCGGAATGAAAATTTTCTCAAATATTGGCTTTCCCAAAGAGAAACCCCTATACCGGTATTCAAGCTAATCGCCCCATTAATTAGATTAATTTGGAATAGGTTGGTCCCTAGTCCACTTCCCGGAATGAAAACTTTCAAAAATAATAACCTAGTCAAGCAAGTACCCCTGTAACAAATTTTTAGGAAATCGCATCAAAAATTATTTTAGTATAGAATCGGTTGGCTCCTCTATCACTTTTCGGAAGGATAAGAGATAAATGGGCCAAATTATTATATTAATCATTCTCAAATTTTCTTGAACACACGCACAAAATTTCATCAAAATTTATCAAGTCGTTTAGGAGGAGCTCAGTCACAAACACAATTACAGCAGGAATATATGTTAAGGTTTTGGTCAAATGTATAGATATATATAGATAACTGTGTTTCGTTATCGTAAATTTCATAGATAGAGTGAATGTCAAAAGCTAAGAATTTGACAAATTTTGTCAGGTTACGGGCAAACGTGCTAAGCATAAAATACATTTAAATCAAATAAATTAGATAAGCAAACAAACTGCATGGACATCTTCATGAGTACTTTGATACTCATCATGCTGACTACGTGCATTTAGGCGTATGAAAATAATTAACATTAAATATTTTAGTGATGCACAGGCCCGATGAATCGAAATTCGAAAATAAGGTCATTTTATGCACCAACTAGTTTGCATTCACTCGAAATGAACACCAAGTCTACAGTAAACGGACGTCAGTAATAAAAGGAAAAAAATCATTACCGGGCTCGTTTAAGACGTCATATGAAGCAAAATTCGCATCGATTGGGGACGCTCCAAATGAAGGACATACATTAGATTTATCCCCATAGATCAAAGTTTAATTTTATGATAATTTTAATGAAAAACAAGCCAATATGACCTAAGATACCATTGGATAATTATATTTAGAGAGGAATGAGACTACGCTTCAATATCAGCAATCAAAAAAATTAAGCTTGGTGAGAGTCAGTCTTCTGGAAAATTCACTGACACCGCGACGGCTGCACTGTATGCCATTCTGCAAAAAACATTAATAATGCAACGAGACTCAGTGCTTTGAGGCAGCTTGAGCACAGACCATACAGTCATAGCATTATAGCGTCTTCAATTACAGAACGAACAGACTACCCGATTTTGCCTCTATGCTTCTAAGCGGCACTTAGATCTACAATAGATATTGGTGCAAGGGTGCCGAAATGGCAGACAAGGCGACAAACGTGTACACCGGTGCTTCCAAAGTAATGGAGAGAGATGCCAGACACTGTGGCGTTTTTAAGGCGAAATAATTAGCCGTAACCAAAGCAGTAGAAACCCTGCAAGAAAAAAGCTGAAACTGCAGCCACGTCAACTTTTGTATTGACAGCCAAAGAGCAAAAATCTCATAAAGCAAAGCATCTTGTAGTGTAAGTAATCCCTGTTAAGAAATAGGATAGCGAGAAACATGCATCTGTATTAGGTTCCAGGACATATGGGAATACATGGTAATGAAAAAGCGGATGAGTTAGCTAAAATGGGCGCAACCCTCGAAGCTTGCTCCTTAGACGTCCAAAGTATATTAGGCGAGATTAAGAGAATGCGAGAGTTGAAAAGGATCGACCAAGCAAGCCCAAGTGTGAGGCTGTAAAATGTCAAAGATCATGTGTATATCTTACAACTTTAGACTAACAAAGTTACTCCTATCAATAAAACGAGATGTTTTCATACTATTGACGGGTGTTATGACCGGGCACTGCCTTCTGGCGTCAGATGCCTTTAATTTGGGCTAAGTCGTGGAAAGTGTGGGTTGGAGGACAAAAATATCGAGTACGTTATTTGCTCATGACATGCGCTTTCCAGGCTAATACTCTAGCGATTAGGAGTGATCCAGGTGCCAGAAGTATCATGGAGCGAAGGTCCAAAAAATCTTGTAGTATTTATTAAGAGGACTGAGTTATTTTATAACATGGGCTTCGAAAGGGCTTTTCAATTTGGTCGTTAAATATACTTTTCTTTTCATTCAGTGATATGTGGTCCTCATGGACCGGCCAGTTCAACTTATCGGTATCTAAGCAATTCGTTATTGTCGTATTATCGATTTGTTATCAGCGACTGATCGCTTTGTTAAGAAACTGATACCGATAAAACTTCTATATAAAATCGATGGAAAATATGTAACCTGTGGATAACATCCCAGATAAAAAAAAACCGATAAAGTCACTTTCGATAATAAGCCGGTAGTAAAACAATAACTTGTCGGTCGATAAGAAGATGACTAAGCTCTTCTTAAATAGTAAGAAATGATTAGTTTCCAGTAAAATTACATCTGTTGTCATCTATCCTCAAGCCCTGGGCAATTTCTGGGTAATTTATAAACATTCGTTTTTGAAATTTGCACCAATATGCTACGACATTGAATTACTTGGGTACTTGGCGTTTTTTTGGCGTGTCACCGAGTTTTAATGTGTAAGTTCTAAGTTCCAAGTTCCTATTTACATGGAAAGTATCAAATTCGAAAAAAAACGTATTGACGAAAACCAATTCACTTTGGAAGTTATTGACTACATGCCGCTAGCGATGGCAAATAGACAATTGTACGTCGCGACGTATGAGTAACATTTCACGGGACGTACATATGAGTGACATCAATACATTTTCAACAACACGGAAGACGTTGTTCTGCTCTAGCTTTGGTCTATCTGCATAAATTGTAAGCATATTTTACCTCTTACTCCCCCTTCCCCTCTCTAACCCTTTTCCTTATCTTGTTATTCACTCTTCCCTCTGCCCTTCTCTTTTTCTGCGTTTCCTTCACCCTCGACATCTCTTCCTCAATTATTTTACACTCCATCTATACATATCTCTCTTTCTGCATCTAACTCTATCTCCTTCTTCTTCCCTCTTTCCTTTCTCTCTAGTTCTTCTTACTTTTCCCCATCCTTTGTTCCCAGTCCCAGTCGGTCCCTGCTCCATTTACCGGAAAAAAGTGTCGTAAAGACTTATCTAGGCAAAGACTAGATCGGTCCCCGGTCCACTTCCCTGAAAAAAACTTTACAAAAACGCTATCTTATCTTTCAAGTTGGACCAAACTACATACGTTGTGCAAATTTGATTAAAATTAGTTGAATATCTTAAGAAACCATCGCAGACAAACAATGTGACACGAAATTTATATATATTAAGATAAGCTATAACTTCATCCCTCGAAACTTTCGAAATGTATTGTGGCTAATTTATCACTTTCGATACGTTACTAGAAGGCAACAGTGAAGATGGCACGCAGAGAAGTACACCCCAATAAAGAGCGCATATGACCTTATATAAACCTCAGATATACATGTACATATACATGGAGGCCACCGTGGTGTGATGGTAGCGTGCTACACCTACCACACCGAAGACCCTGAGTTCACGCCACGGGAAAAGCAACATTAAAATTTTAACAATAAGGTTTTTCAATTAGAAGAAAATTTTTCTAAGCGGGGTCGACCCTCGGCAGTGTTGTGCAAGCACTCTGAATGTAATGAAAAATTATATGCCCTCCTTCGGAATCGGCATAAAATAATGAAAACTTATATGCCCTCCTTCGGAATCGGCATAAAACAAGAAGCTCCCGTCCCGCCATTTTATAGATTTGAGATACAGGAACGAGAAACAAATTATGAACTATTCGAGGAGGCTGTTCTGGAAAATCTAGAACCTGGGAGTCTCGTCAATCGAAATTTTAAAAGCAGCGCAAGCTGAGGAATAGTCAGAGAGTTTGATTTTAAAACGTTGTAAGTGAAGTAACAGATAAATTTAACTGTGAAATATAACTACCATAGCAATTCGAACGATAAGAAGGTGCAGAATAATCAAGAATTTCTTAAGATTCTTTGCAATATAAAAGACTACCATGTGTGAAAACGAAGTAAAGCCTAGCAGGGCAGGTTATTAAGCTCTTATAAGGTAAAAGAAAATAAAATTAACTTGGACAATGCTGTTGAAACCGGTTAGCGTATGAGCCATATGTAGCAAGACTTTATTGTAACGGTTTTTAAATTATCGGAAGAGCCCATCACTAATACATGCATTATTATTTGATGCAACGTGTAGATTAATATATACAAATATACTCTAAACCTATTAAATGTGTATATACTTTTGTTATTATGTTGCGTTAGGCTACTCTGATGATTAAAGCATTTTCGTTTGTCATTTCAAAATTGAATAAAATCGTTGACACGTGATGATAATGATGGTGTGTGGACCAATTTGCAGATGCGTTTCAACATTTGACCACTAAATAGCTGCTCCAGCATGATACGCTACGTGGAAGCTTTAAATGCATTAGTGGAAGCTACATGTATGTGTATAGAGAACTCTGATATTTAATACCTTGCCCGAAAACTTTTGTTAATAAAAAATGCGCTTTGGGTTCATAATGCAAATTCCATTGACAAAGTCTGCTTCACATACATACATTTTTATTAAACCATGTATTAGTATATACATGCATATGTTTGTATGTGTACGGAAATTTGTTTAGCAAATGAACTGAATATAGTCGATTGAGCGATCAACTGAATAGAGGCACGTATAAAAGAGAATTATATAAGAGCAAAATTTAACATGGAAGTGCAATCATGCATCAGATGCATATGCATGAGTTTTAAGTATATCTATCTGTATATGCGATTGCAGTGCTTTCATAGCCTTGGCACATGTCAATCGCATGAATAGCTAACATGCTGCTGGGTTGCGATAATATTAAGTGAGTTTTTCCATGCAAGTATCTTAAAATGAATGTGCACGCACAAGTGACTGTGAAACTACCAACCAAACAAAAAACTTGTAATTAGTTCACTATTTTGTTATACATTTTATACATTGAGTTGTCGGCAGGCATCGATTATCCTAACCAAAAAGAATTAAAGCAAGAGTTTCTCAGCGTGGTGCCCTATCCCCAATTAATTTTTACAAGGAGCTTCTCCTTTTCCCACCAGAAATAGTTATCATCCTACGTCAATAATTGCGCGATAATGTCAACAATTTCTGGGCAAATAAGCCCTTGGTGACTTTATTTACAACACGAACGTAGCAAATGTAGGAAATATTGGGCATCCACGTCGATGAAATAGTGCCACCGACTACCCGGCCCGAAAACTGTTGGTTGCGGCGTTCGATTAAGACGCATATTTTAATGAGAATGAAGACGCAATTCTACCTACATTTTAGAGCTTAAGCAAAAATTTCAAGTTCCATGCTAGCAGCACTTGGCAAAAAAGTAGAGAAACACTGATAGATACTTAGAAAGTAATAGCCTAGCCACTTGTGTGCTATACGGCTCCGATTCGGTCACCAAACTTAAGAGAAATAAAATGAAGTTAGTTGAAGGCCCTCAAAACATTGCATTTAGAGCTGTGACGGAATGTCTTCTTATAACATCAGAACATGACCCACTAAATAAGGTGCAACAGAAACTGATCTAATGTTAAAATTGCAAATGTGTTGGCAAAGAAGGGTGCAACACTTAATGAATCGACGATAGACGTCTGAATCCATTTGGTAGACATCCAAAGGGAGGCAGGAGTTGCATATGATCCATCAAGTAGGAAAGGCATGTGCAGAATATACGGTATAAGACTCACAAGGTGGCTCATATCTCTGAAGAAAGAATACTTAAGGCTCACAATTGGCATACTAACTCGACACTGCCCGCTAGCGTCACATGCTTATAAGTTAGGCCTTGTCAGTAACAGCAGGTAAAGGAAGTGCGAGATACAGGTAGAAACGGTTGACCACGTTCTGTGTTCATGTCTTGCGCTCACCAGATCAAGCCTCCAGCTATAAGGGGCAGAAGAGTTGCCACATTTCGGGCATCATTTAACCTAGGTACTAAAAAACTTCTAGTATTTGTCAAGATAGCGGAGTTATTCTATAACATAAGTCCTTACACCTGATTGGGGTTCTTCCGTTTGGTCGTCAAACAAGTTCGGGTAACAGTATGGACACATTCAGTCTACGTGAGGTCTTTATTGACCGGTCAGTTTAACTTGACCTAACCTAGGATTACTAATGTAAAACAATTATTTTCAACTTATTTTAATAATGGCAACAATAACATATTTGGTTGACCGAAGTGTCATATCTATTGATGATGGGACTATAAATCATCTTAAGTTACTCTTGTTCCGAATAGTTTGGAATAATTCGAATACGCCTTGTATATTCCATCCATACTTTTAAAAGAAAAGCATCTGGGATATATGGTGCGACTTCAATTTAAGCAAATATATAAATGAACAAAAAATATTGTGATCATAAGACTTTTAATGGACTCTTCCAGAAAATTTTAATCCGATAGTACAATGTTATTGCTAAGTCCACTTATTTTACAATTCAGGCTTAAGCATTGGATCTACACAAATCGGCATGTTTATGAAGTATAAAAGTATACGGAAGAATATTGTAACGAATTTTTGGAAATTCCTGATTATTTTGCAAGTTCTTTTAACGTTCGATTCACTGAATTGTCAAATAAATAACGCAAGCATTCAGTATAACAAAACGTTCTTTATTTAGACTAATTTGGAAGTAGGCGCCTCACAATTAAAATTATCGCGTGCTTTAGTAAGCGTGTTAAAATAAAACTGATTGATTCTCGCTTGCACCGCGCTGCTTTCATACTCTAAGTTAGCCTCGTTCACCTATTTCTCCTAAGGTTTAGATTTTTACGATCATGCCTTCTGGAATAGTTGTATCTCATACTTGGTTATTATCTATATACATATATACCTCTAGTTTATGTTTTCTCCTAGCTATATGGGTGTGTGTGTGTGAGTAACAACTTCTGCTCTTAGCTGATGGTAACGTGATGTGTGATTGTTTTTCTTTCTTTTTCGCTCTTATCTGCTGACTACATAAAGGTATGTGAAATAATCTCTTTACTTCAAGCTGCTGGTTATGTGTGTGAAATATTATTAGTTCCTTCTATGCATGTGTGTATTGCCGTTGTGTTCATTTACTAACAACATAGCGATGTTAGCAATGCCAATATTCCCAAATTCCCCACAGTATACAAGCTTTAAGATTTCATTGCATCATTCACGAAACAGTGCTTACTTTAATCGGTAGGATCTCGTACTTTCATCGCACAGTTTTTCGTGTAGAACAAGTTAGCTGGACAAAAACAAAGTTCTTATTCCAAGAAAAGTGTAATGACAAATGAAAGAAAGCAAACAAGATAACGGGATTTTTGCTTTTTTTTTGATATTTTTGCTCATACATATTGAGTAATTGAAGTAAGAAGGCAGGAGAGGCCGTAAAATGCATTGATTAATTTGCAAAATTCTTGTTGAATATTAAGCTTCATATTTCTTTTAAGTGAACACTTTTATATAATTTTTTGATGGATTCTAAGCTCGAAGGTAAGTAAAATTTTTTAATAGTAATTCTTTTTCAATTAGAGTATTTTCAATATATTTAACATTCCGTTATTTAGAAGAAAAGTTATTTTTTCTCTATATTTTTAACTTTAAGGATAAAAAATTTACATACATCCGCGGACATCCGGGCTAGATTTTACATATGTTATAGTCGCAAGTATTCTCTAATAGTAGAAAGAAAAAACCATTGCGAATTCTTTGCACATCTATTTTTAATTTTTCTTTTTGTAGATTTAGATATCTCTACATGTAAAATAGGATGTATGTACGTACCAGCTCCGACGAGATATTTGAACCTTTAAAGCTGATCTACAAATGGCAAAATTAATTTCCAGGTACAGGGAACAAACACGTAACCATAAAACACACAAACATAAACGCCCAAGGTCAACAAGAGCACACCAAAAGCAAAGAGGCGAAGATCACTGACTTCAACCTGCCACAACCTACCGCACCAGTCACCAAGGCATAAAAACAGGTACATACAAAGCAATCCTAATGCAGGTATAACCACACAGGAACCCTACACAAAACAACCCCATTTGGTAGCATCTACGTCAATACCTGAATGTAATATAAATATTGCACAACTGATAACAAATCAGAACGATCAACGAAACTTAAGATGGCAGCACAACAATCATCAACTATTCACCCTGTCGGAAAATCAACAACATAAAGCAGTTTAGTTATAACCGTACCAAGAACGGAGTTTTTTGACATTTGGGTTCAACATTCGAAGGAAACCAGATATGAAGAATTATTGAGTTTTGTTGTACTTAAATACGATTTAAGCGAAGCAGCCGAGTATTCGATAAAAAGTTTAAGCTTTCAAATATCGGCATATTCGTCGAAGCTGGATCAAAAGTGGAACACTTCTGGAAGACATAAGGAGCGATTTTTGAATAAAAACTCGGAGTAGCTTTCGGGTCCAGACTTCACATTTACAATAACGGTGGATTCAAAGTTGCCATCAGACCAACCAACCACTTCTTCAGGTAACCCCGGTTCCGGAAGACGAAAGAAGGACTTTGTTAGCTGCAGTGAAAAAACCAAACGGCGTCGAGTGGATGACCTCTTGCAATCTAGAAGTCCTGGTGAGTTACTTTATGCGGCAGAAGTATCAACGCGTATGTCCGGCAACAGAAATGTCGCTAACATTATAAAAAAATCACAGGAAACCACTTAAATATCCGGCAAAAAGATGACATGTGAGCCAGATGCATCGGTATGATCACGTTGACTTTAATCGGTATGATCGCGCACATGATTTTTTGCTAGGTTCCTTTTTCGATACGTAAAATCATACAAACACAATTTAAGAGCTATAGCAGAGATAATAAAGCTAACAGTATTACATGCCCGGACGTAAGAGAACACTAAGGCAAGCAAACTCGGGATCACCTGCCACCGTGGATCGTGGCCACCTGCTTGCGGAAAAATGTAAATGTTGTGGTGAGTCCAGGTCTGCGCTATGTTTTTAATGTTTATAATTTTTGAATTAATCAGCTTAATGGAAACACATCTGGAATTTTAAATCTGCTTTCAATATGTCAGTTTTATTAAAAGTCTTATTGTATCCTGATATTAGACAGATCATCTACAAAGATACTGAAATATATTATAATCTCTTAATATTATTAATATTTATCACCACAAATTTTTATATTATACTGAAAGAAAAAGACTGGTAAAATCAACCGAACTACGGGTCAACTCAACCGAAATTTCTGTCAATTTTTATCCATCGCAGCAAGATGTTGAATCAACTGCGCACAAATCGTTGATTCGAAATTGACCGTTTTAATAGTCAAAAAAAGTTGTAAATAAATGTAAGGCGCGAAAACCTTCGAAGAGATTTTAGGCCGAGCTTCTCTTCCAATTTGCGTCCTGCACCTCTTGGGTTTCCCTACAAATTGGCCGGACTGGACCTACATGTTTTATGCCGACTCCGAACGGCATCTGCAAGGCAGTTGAGTTTTCACTGAGAGATTTTAATGGCAGAAGTACACTCGGAGCGCTTGCCAAACACTGCCGAGAGGCAACCCCGCTTAGAAAAATTTTCTTCTAATTGAAAAACCTTATTATGTTGCTTTGCCCGGGGTGCGAACCCAGGGCATACGGTGTAGCAGGCGGAGCACACTACCATCAAACCACGGAGGCACTTACTAACCGAACGTCAATTGTGCTACATCAAATATGCTGGCACACATTAAACATTATACACTTTATTATTTTGTTTTATTAAACGCACTTTCACCAAATTTTATATTTTTAATTTATTTAATTTATAGCTTTGAACTTCGCTTTGCAAATAGAAATGAAAATAGTAGTCACTAAACTGATTCTCAATTCTTTCAGTTGCAGCTCAGCACATTCCCAATTTCTTCTCTAGCCACACTTGATTGTTTCGAACAAAACTTTTAGTATAAATGTTTGACGTAGCATTTTAAAAATAGTACTTGTAAGTTATAGAAAAGTAAAGAATCAAATTGCAGGAAGGTAATTCTCCACTGCAGTAACTTTACATGTAATTCGGCAAGTTTAATTTTCGTAACACTTTAAGTTGAAACGATTCCAAAACAACTCAAACTTGTATGTTGTCGGAAACATCAACATTAAAAAGGATGTTTTTCTTTATCTTATTAAATTCGTTCGCCTAAGTGAAAATTCATAAAAACTTGAACAAAATTTTACTAACTTTGGAAAAATCCTGTTCGCAACAAGAGGGCGCAATTTTGCATTTCGTTTGGAAGAGAAGTTGCAAAATTGTACCCGATAGATAGGTGTCCCGGTATCTCATAATTTTTCACAGTACATTCACAAAAGGGTTTTTGTTTTGTATTAGCCGTGTTCACGCGTATGTATACGTTTACGTTTGCGCGTGAAAAAAAACGCCTATCCTCGCTTAGATAATGCTCAGGACACCCATCTAGAGGCAGTGGTTAAACAGCTACAGCTACAGCACAGGGTGTACCGAAAATCGGAGACACAACCCTCTGATGGCCATAGGGTATAACGTATAGCTGAATCAGTTGCGATGAATTGTGGACACACATAGAATACATAGAATTAGTGTAGAGGGTGAAATAAAGACACATATTTCAGTTAAATCTGAGTATAATGCGTACTAAAATTTAGTAGGAGAAATTTTATGCGCAGCAATTTCAGAGGAACTGAAAAACTAGTTTTTTGTTGTTTTCCCATTTTGTGTGTTTTTCGATTTGGTGGTTTTCTTATTTTGGTATTTTTTTTAAACAAATGGCGCCATGTTCATAAGTACAAAGTAGAGAGTGCAGTGAGCGTAAAACTCTCTTTTAAATTTGTTCATGTATTGACTGTTGATCGCTGTTGAAAATAACCTGTAAAATCAGTTGTGTTAACAGAAAAATCAGTTAGATTGACCAGGAATCTGTCAATTTTACAGAATTTTGTTAACTTAAGAGCGATAATTTATCTTCTGTTGAAATTACTAAACTAGTTTGTTCGTTTGACAAAGAACTCGGTCGAATTTAACCATAATTCGATCAATTTCACCAAATCTCCCTTAAGTCAAGAACAACAGAACCGATTTATTGATTTTTCTAGCACCATTTCTTTCAGTGCATAATTATCCCTCCTCTGATTGAGTGTGGTATCAGATACCCCAGAAAATTATTTTTATACTCAGCATACTTTGCGCACAGAGTATATTTACTTTAATTGGATAACGGTTGGTTGTACAGTTATAAAGGAATATAGACTTCCATATATTAAACAAATCAATATCGATAACTTGAGTAAATATTGAGATATCTTCACCAAATTTGGTGCGCTAGCTTACCTGGACCCAGAAGAGGTTGGCATTGAAAATGGGCAAAATCGGAATATTACCACGCCCACTTTTTATATTTATAAAATTTTGGAAAACACAAAAAACCTGATAATTTAATAAATAATACACCTAGAATGTTGAAATTTGACATGTGGACTTATATTGAGACTTTTGATAAAAATTTGGAAAAGTTTTTTAAAATGGGCGTGGCAGAAACACTAAAATTTTTGAAAATATTTGTGGCACCGGCCCTTTTACGACTAAGTAATTTTCTTTATTTCGGAAGCCATAACTCGAAGAAAAATTAACGGATCGTAATAAAATTTGGTACACATATTTTCCTTATAGCAGAAAATATTTCTAGTAAAAATGGACGGGAAGACCACGGCAACTTAGATATAAAACAAGTTTAAAAGAGTCGTAGACTAGATTAACAAGCAACAGCTTAGCAAAAAATAGTTTTAAATCAACGATATTTCACTTATCAAGTTTTTTTGTAAGATGAAATGGGGAGACATTTTTTTTAAACGGGCGGTGCCACGTGTTATGTAGAAAACTAATTTATCTGAAATGAAATGTACAATTGAAGCTCACGCTGAGTATATAATGTTCGGTTACACCCGAACTTAGACACCTTTACTTGTTTTAAATAATTATTGTATTATCAAAACGAGTAATCTACCGCTTTCACTAACATCAAAAAGCAGGGTATCAGCAGCTCGCCACGTTCTACATACCACAGGTACTCCTGTTCCATGGAATAACTTTTCAAAGATGGCTGTGGTATCACATACCCGACCACACTACTGAGGGAACCCTTTGTGTAGTTTTTATACCCAGCTGTACTTGTACACAGGGTATTATAAATTTGATTGGATAACGGTTGGTTGTACAGGTATAAAGGAATGAAGATAGATATAGACTTCCAGAATCATCAGTATCGAAAAAAAAATTTGTTTGAGCCATGTTCGTCCGTCCGTCTGTCCGTTAACACGATAACTTGAGTAAATATTGAGATATCTTCACCAAATTTGGTACACGAGCTTATCTGGAATAGATTGGTATTGTAAATGAGCGAAATCGGATGATAACCACGCTCACTTTTTATATATATAACATTTTGGAAAACACAAAAAACCTGATTATTTAGTAAATAATACACTTAGAATGTTGAAATTTGACGCGTGGACTGATATCGAGACTCTTGATAAAAATTTGAAAAAATTTTTTTAAATGGGCGTGGCACCGCTGACTTCTGATAAAATCAATTTTACAAATATTATTAATCATAAATCAAAAATCGTTAAACCTATCGTGACAAAATTCGACAGAGAGTTTGTCTTTACTATAAGAAATGCTTTGAAGAAAAATTAACGAAATCGGTTAAGGACCACGCCCACTTTTATATAAAAGATTTTTAAAAGGGTCGTGGACGAATAAAATAGGCGATATCTTTGCAAAAAAGAGCTTTATATCAATGGTATTTAATTTCACAAGTGGATTTATAAACATAAATAGGAAAAATTTCAAATTTTAAAAAATAGGCGTGACACCGCCCATTTTACTACTAAGCAATTTTCTATGTTTCGGGAGCCATAACTCGTAGAAAAATTAGTTCAGAATAGAACCATATGTATATGTATTATTGCGCAGCCTTGTAACACTATTACGCACACAAAACAAACAACAACAGCATTTCAAGTGTACAGCTGGGTATGTAATGTTCGGTTTCACCCGAACTTAAACTTTCTTACATGTTTTGAACTAATTTTAATTTTTATTTTTCTTCGCTGCTGTTTCGATGTATAAGAATGTCAAATTGCATTATTGTTTTATTGGCACAGTTAAAAATTATTTAAAGAATATTAAAACACAAGAAAAAAATTTATTTTTGAAATTTTACGTTAATTTAAATTTTATAAACATGGGGCGTGTTATACCCCTCCACACCACTGAAGCAACTTTCAGTCACCCCACCAACGCCATGTTATTGTTGACTTTTACGGATATTTGTTTTAAGGCAACTTAACAAATTTGAACAAAAAATTTCTTCGAAATCCACATATGTCGATATTTTAACATTTTTTAATACAGAAATAGAATACAAAATTCAGTTTTATGTCAGCGCTTCGATAATAGCAAACCCAATTCAGATACAATTCTTTAATACGAACTTTTGATGCTTGCAATTTCACTTCCACATAACTTGCTGCAGGCTTCATTCCAATTCATAGTTACCAGATTTACTTGCCCATTTTTACTCGTTTGAATATTAATCCGTTTATCAATGTTTATGCAGACTAAACAAAAACATTTCCATATTAAATGCGCCATGTACGATTTTGTGTGTCAAATGTTAAACACTTATGCTTCTGCATACACATATGAATATATGCAAAAACAGAAAGGGTAATAACACATCAAGCAAATCGACTTTCAACGGCGTTCAAACTAAAAATTTGATAATTTTACTTTTTACAAAACTTTTTTTTTTTTTTTGAAATATGTCACTTCTTAAAAATGAATAAACTTTTAATAGGTACGGGCGAATAGGTGGATTAATATATTATGTAATATACAAGGTGAAGTCAATATTACAAAATGGAGTCACATTTGGCACTACTCGCCTTCATAATTGCAAGAGGTGCTACTTCACTTGTCTGCAGCATTTATTTTTTCAGTATCTTCAAAAAAAACCATGTTAATGCCTTTATGAAATATGAAGTAACGTGCTGGAAAATAACGCCTCGGCTCTGTATTTTCTTTGATGGCAGCGTCTTTTTCTTTTTTTTGATAAAAAAGTTTCAAATTTTTAGTCAACATAACTGAATGGCTGCATCTTCACAGAGTATCACATTGTCCACAAGTAAGAAATATGAAAACTTACTGCTGGAGTCAAGGAGATAGTTGACGATCTTAAACAAAATCATGAACTTGCGGATGAGTATTTGGGAGGCTTGCAAAACGAAAACTCGTAATCGGCGGTATATGATCCCAGGACACAACATTTTTTTACATATGTAGACAAAATGTTGAGGTGGGCCCATTGAGCCGAATGAGGTGGGTGATGTAGAAAATATAATGGCAGAGGTTTTACAGTATTGGTGCTTCAACGAATCAATTTACCTGATGGCAAAAAACAGCTTTATTTTAAACAGTTCTTACTAATCCTGAAACGTTGAGCCAAACAGATACTACTCCCAGCCGTATAATCAAACCCGACAGATGTTGTTCTGGCACTGTTTATCCATCCACTTTGCTCTCCTTTGTCTAGCCTTCTTCCTCTCTTATTTCCTCTCTCTTCTGCATTTTCTTAACCGCCTCATTCAATTTCCATATCTCTTTCATTCGTCCGTTAATCTACCCAGGTATAGCTCTCACTATTACTCTTATTTTTATTCTCAACCATCATCTTAACCTCATTTTACTACTTTGTCTCAAACCATTACCCTTATTTTCATTTACTCTCTCTTGTTCTGTTTTAGTTCTTCTAGTTCTCTTTACTTTTCCAACTTCCCTCCAAATTCCTCTAATTTTCCTTCCGTTTCCTCTGTTTTCTCTCTCTATTTTCTTTCATTTCCAATATAGAGACATATTGAGTTTGCCAATTTTCTTCACATTGCATTACTTAGGCTTACACTGGAGAGGATCCAATGTCTGATGAAGACGGCGATTCGACAGTGGTAGAGGTGGTCGGTAATCGGCTTACTGGGCGTCCTACAAATAAACTTTCTCCACTTCTATGGGTTGCCACACTTAATGAGCTCTTGGTTCTTCTTGATAAGGACAAATGCAGCAAGGTAATCGCATATGCAGATGACCTCGCGCTGTTACTTAGCGGAAATTTTCCGCAGACACTGCTGAAGAACTGGACCAGGAGTAAAAGTTTATCGATCAATTCATCCAAAACTGAACTGGTTCTATTCACTAGGATATATAAGTATCCTGTGTTGCAGCTGCCGCTGCTAGCGGGTACGACTTTGACGCTGAGGGACTCTGCCAAATACCTAGGAGTAATTTTCGATAGGAAACTATCCAGAAGGGACAACGCTCAGGAGCGTGTGAGGAAAGAAAAGGTGGCACTGTACAGCTGTAGGGGAGCTGTGGCTCCATGATGGGGACTATCCCCGGATATTACCTTGTGGCTCTACACTGCTGTGGGTAGACTTATCCTTCCATACGGGGCTTTGGTCTGGTGGACGAACTTAGATACAAAATCGAACCTACGAGTATTCCAGAAGGTACAAAGGAGTGCTCTAGTCTGCGTGGCGGGTGCTCTACGCACCATCCCTGCGGAGGCGCTGGATACTCTTTTCAATGTGTTGCCAATAGACTTAATGGCCAAGCAATGTGCGGCCTTTTCTGTTCTACGGCTGCGAGAGTTATCCGGATGGAGAGAATATGGTTGGCCATGCAGCCATCCTTAATAATCTGGAGTCGCCTTCGTCGGACTATTGCGCTCCGACTGTACTTTTCGATATGAAGTACGAGGTTGTTATCTCGTATAGAGATTATTGGTCGAAGGAGCCGCCGGACCTGAGCGATAGGTTGCAGATATATACTGACGGCTCCAAGCTGGATAAAAAGGTGGGAAGCGGGCTCTTTGTACTTCAACTAGGGTGGAATCTCTACGTTAGCCTACCCGAGCATTGTAGCATCTTTCAGGCGGAGGTGGCTGCTTTAAATGAGGCCGTAGACCACATGAGGAAGGGAGAGATCCACGTGGTATCACAATGGGACCTTCTGGGCTTAAGTGCACTGGTGTTCGCACCGATGGTCACTCTAACCTAACCTAACCATTACTAAGATAGTAAAAAGTAGAAAAATATTACTAAAAACTTTTAACAAACAATTTAAACTTTTTACAGTATATAAGTAAATTATGTCAACATTCAACTCCAGTAATGATGTGGTGCAACAAAATACAAAACTAAAAGAAAATTTCAAAATGGGCGTGGCTTCGCCCTTTTTCATTTAATTCGTCTAGAATACTTTTAATGCCATAAGTCGAACAAAAATTTACAAATCTTTCTGAAATTTGGTAGGGACATAGAATCTGTGACGATAACTGTTTTCTGCGAAAATGGGCGAAATCGGTTTAACCACGCCCAGTTTTTATACACAGTCGACCGTCTGTCCTTCCGCTCGGCCGTTAACATGATAACTTGAGCAAAAATCGATATATCTTTACTAAACCCAGTTCACATACTTATCTGAAGTCACTTCCGACTATGACCACGCCCACTTTTTCGATATCGAAAATTACGAAAAATGAAAAAAATGCCATAATTCTATACCAAATACGAAACATGGTAAATGAATTGGTTTATTGACGCAAAATATAACTTTAGAAAAAACTTTGTAAAATGTGTGTGACAACTACCATATTAAGTAGAAGAAAATGAAAAAGTTCTGCAGGGCGAAATCAAAAGCCCTTGGAATCTTGGCAGGAATACTGTTCGCGGTATTATATATATAAATAAATTAGCGGTACGCGACAGATGATGGTCTGGGTCGATATCTCGAAAACGCCTTCACATATACAACTACCACCACTCCCTTTTAAAACTCTCATTAATACCTTTAATTTGATACCCATATCGTACAAACACATTCTAGAGTCACCCCTGGTCCACCTTTATGGCGATATCTCGAAAAGGTGTCCACCTATATAACTAAAGCCCACTTCCTTTTAAAATACTCATTAACACCTTTCATTTGATACCCATATCGTACAAACAAATTCTAGAGTCAATCCTGGTCCACCTTTATGGCGATATCCCTAAATGGCGTCCACCTATAGATCTATGGCCCACTCCCTCATAAAATACTCTTTAATACTTTTCATTTGATACACATGTCATACAAACACATTCCAGGGTTACCCTCGGTTCATTTTTATACATGGTTATTTTCCCTTATTTTGTCACCATAGCTCCCAACTGAGTATGTAATGTTCGGATACACCCGAAATTAACCTTCCTTACTTGTTAGTTTTATTTTTATCGAAAATTTCCCTTAAGTATGTATATCTCTTCTCTATATACATAAGATACAGCGGATTATTCAGATACTACGAATGGTATAAAATCTCATCGCCATGCGTAAAAGGTATGAGGTCACGACACAGCTGAACAGTCCTGTCCTTACTTGTTAAGGAAAACTACGTACAACATTGAATTTCAATTTTTAAAAATCAATAATCGCTGAGTAGCCATGATTCAATTAATCAACTATTCGAATAGCGGAATTCGATCAATTAACGTGAAAAAGTATAAAATCGAATATGTGATTAATCCAAAGACGCAATAAAACCAGACTGTTGAGGTCAGTAATACAACAAAAAAAGTTCACGGCCTCCATCATACGGTCGTGAATTTTAAAGTAGTAGGGAGGGAAAGTTTTTAGTAATATTTTTCTACTTTTTACTATCTTAGTAATGGTTAGGTTAGGTTAGAGTGACCATCGGTGCGAACACCAGTGCACTTAAGCCCAGAAGGTCCCATTGTGATACCACGTGGATCTCTCCCTTCCTCATGTGGTCTACGGCCTCATTTAAAGCAGCCACCTCCGCCTGAAAGATGCTACAATGCTCGGGTAGGCTAACGTAGAGATTCCACCCTAGTTGAAGTACAAAGAGCCCGCTTCCCACCTTTTTATCCAGCTTGGAGCCGTCAGTATATATCTGCAACCTATCGCTCAGGTCCGGCGGCTCCTTCGACCAATAATCTCTATACGAGATAACAACCTCGTACTTCATATCGAAAAGTACAGTCGGAGCGCAATAGTCCGACGAAGGCGACTCCAGATTATTAAGGATGGCTGCATGGCCAACCATATTCTCTCCATCCGGATAACTCTCGCAGCCGTAGAACAGAAAAGGCCGCACATTGCTTGGCCATTAAGTCTATTGGCAACACATTGAAAAGAGTATCCAGCGCCTCCGCAGGGATGGTGCGTAGAGCACCCGCCACGCAGACTAGAGCACTCCTTTGTACCTTCTGGAATACTCGTAGGTTCGATTTTGTATCTAAGTTCGTCCACCAGACCAAAGCCCCGTATGGAAGGATAAGTCTACCCACAGCAGTGTAGAGCCACAAGGTAATATCCGGGGATAGTCCCCATCATGGAGCCACAGCTCCCCTACAGCTGTACAGTGCCACCTTTTCTTTCCTCACACGCTCCTGAGCGTTGTCCCTTCTGGATAGTTTCCTATCGAAAATTACTCCTAGGTATTTGGCAGAGTCCCTCAGCGTCAAAGTCGTACCCGCTAGCAGCGGCAGCTGCAACACAGGATACTTATATATCCTAGTGAATAGAACCAGTTCAGTTTTGGATGAATTGATCGATAAACTTTTACTCCTGGTCCAGTTCTTCAGCAGTGTCTGCGGAAAATTTCCGCTAAGTAACAGCGCGAGGTCATCTGCATATGCGATTACCTTGCTGCATTTGTCCTTATCAAGAAGAACCAAGAGCTCATTAAGTGTGGCAACCCATAGAAGTGGAGAAAGTTTATTTGTAGGACGCCCAGTAAGCCGATTACCGACCACCTCTACCACTGTCGAATCGCCGTCTTCATCAGACATTGGATCCTCTCCAGTGTAAGCCTAAGTAATGCAATGTGAAGAAAATTGGCAAACTCAATATGTCTCTATATTGGAAATGAAAGAAAATAGAGAGAGAAAACAGAGGAAACGGAAGGAAAATTAGAGGAATTTGGAGGGAAGTTGGAAAAGTAAAGAGAACTAGAAGAACTAAAACAGAACAAGAGAGAGTAAATGAAAATAAGGGTAATGGTTTGAGACAAAGTAGTAAAATGAGGTTAAGATGATGGTTGAGAATAAAAATAAGAGTAATAGTGAGAGCTATACCTGGGTAGATTAACGGACGAATGAAAGAGATATGGAAATTGAATGAGGCGGTTAAGAAAATGCAGAAGAGAGAGGAAATAAGAGAGGAAGAAGGCTAGACAAAGGAGAGCAAAGTGGATGGATAAACAGTGCCAGAACAACATCTGTCGGGTTTGATTATACGGCTGGGAGTAGTATCTGTTTGGCTCAACGTTTCAGGATTAGTAAGAACTGTTTAAAATAAAGCTGTTTTTTGCCATCAGGTAAATTGATTCGTTGAAGCACCAATACTGTAAAACCTCTGCCATTATATTTTCTACATCACCCACCTCATTCGGCTCAATGGGCCCACCTCAACATTTTGTCTACATATGTAAAAAAATGTTGTGTCCTGGGATCATATACCGCCGATTACGAGTTTTCGTTTTGCAAGCCTCCCAAATACTCATCCGCAAGTTCATGATTTTGTTTAAGATCGTCAACTATCTCCTTGACTCCAGCAGTAAGTTTTCATATTTCTTACTTGTGGACAATGTGATACTCTGTGAAGATGCAGCCATTCAGTTATGTTGACTAAAAATTTGAAACTTTTTTATCAAAAAAAAGAAAAAGACGCTGCCATCAAAGAAAATACAGAGCCGAGGCGTTATTTTCCAGCACGTTACTTCATATTTCATAAAGGCATTAACATGGTTTTTTTTGAAGATACTGAAAAAATAAATGCTGCAGACAAGTGAAGTAGCACCTCTTGCAATTATGAAGGCGAGTAGTGCCAAATGTGACTCCATTTTGTAATATTGACTTCACCTTGTATATTACATAATATATTAATCCACCTATTCGCCCGTACCTATTAAAAGTTTATTCATTTTTAAGAAGTGACATATTTCAAAAAAAAAAAAAAAGTTTTGTAAAAAGTAAAATTATCAAATTTTTAGTTTGAACGCCGTTGAAAGTCGATTTGCTTGATGTGTTATTACCCTTTCTGTTTTTGCATATATTCATATGTGTATGCAGAAGCATAAGTGTTTAACATTTGACACACAAAATCGTACATGGCGCATTTAATATGGAAATGTTTTTGTTTAGTCTGCATAAACATTGATAAACGGATTAATATTCAAACGAGTAAAAATGGGCAAGTAAATCTGGTAACTATGAATTGGAATGAAGCCTGCAGCAAGTTATGTGGAAGTGAAATTGCAAGCATCAAAAGTTCGTATTAAAGAATTGTATCTGAATTGGGTTTGCTATTATCGAAACGCTGACATAAAACTGAATTTTGTATTCTATTTCTGTATTAAAAAATGTTAAAATATCGACATATGTGGATTTCGAAGAAATTTTTTGTTCAAATTTGTTAAGTTGCCTTAAAACAAATATCCGTAAAAGTCAACAATAACATGGCGTTGGTGGGGTGACTGAAAGTTGCTTCAGTGGTGTGGAGGGGTATAACACACCCCATGTTTATAAAATTTAAATTAACGTAAAATTTCAAAAATAAATTTTTTTCTTGTGTTTTAATATTCTTTAAATAATTTTTAACTGTGCCAATAAAACAATAATGCAATTTGACATTCTTATACATCGAAACAGCAGCGAAGAAAAATAAAAATTAAAATTAGTTCAAAACATGTAAGAAAGTTTAAGTTCGGGTGAAACCGAACATTACATACCCAGCTGTACACTTGAAATGCTGTTGTTGTTTGTTTTGTGTGCGTAATAGTGTTACAAGGCTGCGCAATAATACATATACATATGGTTCTATTCTGAACTAATTTTTCTACGAGTTATGGCTCCCGAAACATAGAAAATTGCTTAGTAGTAAAATGGGCGGTGTCACGCCTATTTTTTAAAATTTGAAATTTTTCCTATTTATGTTTATAAATCCACTTGTGAAATTAAATACCATTGATATAAAGCTCTTTTTTGCAAAGATATCGCCTATTTTATTCGTCCACGACCCTTTTAAAAATCTTTTATATAAAAGTGGGCGTGGTCCTTAACCGATTTCGTTAATTTTTCTTCAAAGCATTTCTTATAGTAAAGACAAACTCTCTGTCGAATTTTGTCACGACAGGTTTAACGATTTTTGATTTATGATTAATAATATTTGTAAAATTGATTTTATCAGAAGTCAGCGGTGCCACGCCCATTTAAAAAAATTTTTTCAAATTTTTATCAAGAGTCTCGATATCAGTCCACGCGTCAAATTTCAACATTCTAAGTGTATTATTTACTAAATAATCAGGTTTTTTGTGTTTTCCAAAATGTTATATATATAAAAAGTGAGCGTGGTTATCATCCGATTTCGCTCATTTACAATACCAATCTATTCCAGATAAGCTCGTGTACCAAATTTGGTGAAGATATCTCAATATTTACTCAAGTTATCGTGTTAACGGACAGACGGACGGACGAACATGGCTCAAACAAATTTTTTTTTCGATACTGATGATTCTGGAAGTCTATATCTATCTTGATTCCTTTATACCTGTACAACCAACCGTTATCCAATCAAATTTATAATACCCTGTGTACAAGTACAGCTGGGTATAAAAACTACACAAAGGGTTCCCTCAGTAGTGTGGTCGGGTATGTGATACCACAGCCATCTTTGAAAAGTTATTCCATGGAACAGGAGTACCTGTGGTATGTAGAACGTGGCGAGCTGCTGATACCCTGCTTTTTGATGTTAGTGAAAGCGGTAGATTACTCGTTTTGATAATACAATAATTATTTAAAACAAGTAAAGGTGTCTAAGTTCGGGTGTAACCGAACATTATATACTCAGCGTGAGCTTCAATTGTACATTTCATTTCAGATAAATTAGTTTTCTACATAACACGTGGCACCGCCCGTTTAAAAAAAATGTCTCCCCATTTCATCTTACAAAAAAACTTGATAAGTGAAATATCGTTGATTTAAAACTATTTTTTGCTAAGCTGTTGCTTGTTAATCTAGTCTACGACTCTTTTAAACTTGTTTTATATCTAAGTTGCCGTGGTCTTCCCGTCCATTTTTACTAGAAATATTTTCTGCTATAAGGAAAATATGTGTACCAAATTTTATTACGATCCGTTAATTTTTCTTCGGGTTATGGCTTCCGAAATAAAGAAAATTACTTAGTCGTAAAAGGGCCGGTGCCACAAATATTTTCAAAAATTTTAGTGTTTCTGCCACGCCCATTTTAAAAAACTTTTCCAAATTTTTATCAAAAGTCTCAATATAAGTCCACATGTCAAATTTCAACATTCTAGGTGTATTATTTATTAAATTATCAGGTTTTTTGTGTTTTCCAAAATTTTATAAATATAAAAAGTGGGCGTGGTAATATTCCGATTTTGCCCATTTTCAATGCCAACCTCTTCTGGGTCCAGGTAAGCTAGCGCACCAAATTTGGTGAAGATATCTCAATATTTACTCAAGTTATCGATATTGATTTGTTTAATATATGGAAGTCTATATTCCTTTATAACTGTACAACCAACCGTTATCCAATTAAAGTAAATATACTCTGTGCGCAAAGTATGCTGAGTATAAAAATAATTTTCTGGGGTATCTGATACCACACTCAATCAGAGGAGGGATAATTATGCACTGAAAGAAATGGTGCTAGAAAAATCAATAAATCGGTTCTGTTGTTCTTGACTTAAGGGAGATTTGGTGAAATTGATCGAATTATGGTTAAATTCGACCGAGTTCTTTGTCAAACGAACAAACTAGTTTAGTAATTTCAACAGAAGATAAATTATCGCTCTTAAGTTAACAAAATTCTGTAAAATTGACAGATTCCTGGTCAATCTAACTGATTTTTCTGTTAACACAACTGATTTTACAGGTTATTTTCAACAGCGATCAACAGTCAATACATGAACAAATTTAAAAGAGAGTTTTACGCTCACTGCACTCTCTACTTTGTACTTATGAACATGGCGCCATTTGTTTAAAAAAAATACCAAAATAAGAAAACCACCAAATCGAAAAACACACAAAATGGGAAAACAACAAAAAACTAGTTTTTCAGTTCCTCTGAAATTGCTGCGCATAAAATTTCTCCTACTAAATTTTAGTACGCATTATACTCAGATTTAACTGAAATATGTGTCTTTATTTCACCCTCTACACTAATTCTATGTATTCTATGTGTGTCCACAATTCATGTTAACGGCCGAGCGGAAGGACAGACGGTCGACTGTGTATAAAAACTGGGCGTGGTTAAACCGATTTCGCCCATTTTCGCAGAAAACAGTTATCGTCACAGATTCTATGTCCCTACCAAATTTCAGAAAGATTTGTAAATTTTTGTTCGACTTATGGCATTAAAAGTATTCTAGACGAATTAAATGAAAAAGGGCGAAGCCACGCCCATTTTGAAATTTTCTTTTAGTTTTGTATTTTGTTGCACCACATCATTACTGGAGTTGAATGTTGACATAATTTACTTATATACTGTAAAAAGTTTAAATTGTTTGTTAAAATTTGACTTTAAAAAAAATTTTTTTTTTAAAAATGGGCGTGGTCGTTCTCCGATTTTGCTAGTTTTTATTAACCATACATATAGAAATAGGAGTAATGTTCCTGCCAAATTTCATCATGACGGCTGCCAAATTGCAGCTTGCAGAGATTTTAAATTACCTTCATTTAAAAGTGGGCGGTGGCACGCCCATTGCCCAAAATTTTACTAATTTTCTATTCTGCGTCATAGGTTCAACTCACCTACCAAGTTTCATCGTTTTCTTCGTCTTTGGTAATGAATTATCGCACTTTTTCGGTTTTTCGAAATTTTCGATATCGAAAAAGTGGACGTGTTTATAGTCCGATATCGTTCATTTTAAATAGCGATCTGAGATGAGTGCTCAGGAACTGACATACCAAATTTCATCAAGATAACTCAGAACCGACATACCAAATTTCATCAAGATACCTCAAAATTTACTCAAGTTATCGTGTTAACGGACGGACGGACGGACGGACATGGCTCAATCAAATTTTTTTCGATCCTGATGATTTTGATATATAGAAGTCTATATCTATCTCGATTCCTTGTACCTGTACAACCAACCGTTATCCAATCAAACTTAATATACTCTGTGAGCTCTGCTCAACTGAGTATAAAAATATATCATTGCTTTGTCTGACGATACAAAGTTATACGCTTCTTGTGGTCTGCATGAGATAGCCAGGACCATGAATCACTTATCTGAGCAATCGATTTGTATGGGGTATATTATTATATATATATACGACCAATATCTACGGGATAATTGTATATATATACTACATACGTAATCGTTTGGTGGTATTTGAAGCTTAGAGCTGTTAAAATGGTGTAGAAATTGCGAAATGTTTCTTATCTAAACAATCGGTTGTATGGGAAATATGCTATATATACCACCGGTCTATAAAATTTTTTTTACACAGCAATGTATACACTATAAGTAAGCTTTTGGTGAAATTTTAAATTTCAACCTTTTAAACTGGGGCAGAAATTACGAAAAGCTTCGTATCGGAACAATTGAAAAACTTATTTGTTTAATTTTTGATGTGGTAGGCGGAGTTCGCTACCACCACACCATGGCGGCCGCCTTAGACACTTGTATTTTAATTTTTCTCAGACGCCTACTGGTAGACTACGTAGATGTTAATCACCTTAATAAACCTATTAGAGTCAAGTGCAAACAATGTTTAAAGAAGTTTAGTTAAGAAATAAATAGCTCTTAATTTTTCGCCTACAATTGCAAGTTTATAATTTTCAACTTCTATAAAAGTAGTGAGTGAGTGTTATCACTACTCGCTAAAGTTATACAAACCTTGCAATTTCAGTTGTGCGCAAGATACAATAGGAGTCATTTATAAAATTGCATAAAAACAAACTTTCGTTGCGTTAAGTGCGAAAAAAAGTTGTTAGTAGGAGTTGACTATATAAAGGTTTTATTTGTGAGAGAAAAACGAGAGAATTGCAAAATACTAAGAAAATAAAAGCTTTGCGAAAGACCTGCAAAAGAGGTGTTGTGTGAAATGCAGAAATTATAAAAACTGCTACAAAAACAACAAATAATCTAAACAGGCAATCGGCGCGTAAATGCACAACAGCATATAAAAATGAACGTCAGGACTAACAAGTAAGGAAATCTTATTTCAGCACGGTATGCAACAAATTGCATGCATTCTGAACAGGAAACTCTTCAGAGTATTCTGTCAACAGATAAAATCGTGGTTCCTAAGTGTTTGGGGTAAAGACAGGTCTCCTTTTACTACCTTTGATACTAAATGCGTGCAATGCAGGCATCTTATTCAATGTTTGGCCTATCGAGTTCATTTTGATTTTACCATCACCATCGGAGTAACACTAAAAATATTTCATGCTATATTTGAGAAATATTTCCGCAAATACAGTCCTTGACTGGAGTTAAATATGGCACATTTGGTTGTTATCATGACTGCTTTGCTATTAATTGGATATGAAGTAGTAAACCACTCAAAAGTTTAAGTTACTCTTCAGACCTTATTCGATTTAACAGAGGCGCCACAAGTTTTATATATCGTCCGCATTTACAGGTGCTTAACCTATTTTGGTCCTTGCGTAGCACATTTTTACAGTCATTATTTCTTTCTTAAAGCTCAAGTCGATTGGTAGGGTTCTTTAACATATTCGTATAATTCTATGAATAACTCGATTTTAGATTGCTGTAGTTTGTTGATCGAATTTCATTATTCGAATAGTTGATTTATTTAGATAGAACGAAAAATTGCAACTCAACGTTTCTCAAAATCCAAAAAGTATTCGTTACAAAAATTTCGTATACACCATACATATATGTACCACATATATCTTCATTGCTGTATCTTCTAAAAAGTGGTGTCTCCAAGTAAAATTTTCCTAACTTTCCGAATCCGGTGATAAAAATATGAGTACGCATATAAAACTTTAAGGAATAATCAATTTAAGTATGAATGTAAGCAAATGGTCAAAAATAGTTGTGGTCAACGCAAATATATAAATAACAAAAATATATATTATAACGAATTCTCGGAAATTCCTGATAATTATGCAACGTCTGCTAAGGTTCGAGTTGCTGAACTGTCGAATAAATAACTCCAATATTCAATATTTTGAAAATGATCTTTATTTAGACTACTTTGGTGGTAGTACTACACAAATTCAATTATACTTCACTACTAGTGTGTTTAAATCAAACTGATTTGTTATTTCTCAGCTTGAGCTGCTTTCATTTTCTCTATGTTGCTTCATTAGCATAATTCTCCTAAGGTGTAGGCTTTTCACGAGCATGCCTTCTGGAACAGTTGTATCTCATACTTGGCTTATGTATGCGTGAGTAACAACTTCTGCTTTTAGCTGTGTCTACATAATCTCTCTGATTCAAGCTGCTGAATATGTGTATGGAATATTCTTCGTTGCCTTGTACATAAGTGTTGGTGCTTGCTTTAATGTGTACATGTACCTAAGTGTGGCTGCTTGCTGTTTTTGTTGTTGTGATTATTTACTAACTGCATAGTGATGCTAATATTCTCCACAATATGTACATATAACTAATTATAAAGGAGGTCCATACTATTCCAATATGCCATATCTAATCCTTCTACGATGAAAAGAATGCTCGAAATCAACCGATATGTGATAAGTGGCAATCGCCTGATATGAGAGCTTTGACCACGGATTTCTCGAAAATGTTGTATGAAATTCAAAAAAATGTGTCTTTTAGCTTTATTCGTCCAAGTGGCAGCAATACGTGAACAAAATATTTAAATGCAATTTTGGTACACTTTCTATATAGAAAATTTAAGTACACCTAATTAACCGCAAAAATGCAGACGGTTTTTGAGTGACAAGAAAATAAACTTGTAACGGTAAATGGCAGTTATAATAGCTCATAAAATACCTCCAATGCCTTTTGTTACAGAGATAGTTTCGTAATAACTTTCAGAGTATTTTTCGATAATTTCGGGAATATTTCGGATTTCTTTTGTTTTTTAGGGCCGCCAGTATGAAATAGTTATATATAACTGCACTCATTAACTGGATTTAAAGTAGTTAAGTATAATTGCCTTGTAGCTACTCCTGTTTAGCATGAATTGGACAGACTCAGGGATGTTGTTCCAGAACCTTACATTGTTCATGAAAAACAGTCTGGATGATGTCAAGTAGTTGTATTTCGGTATAACCAGATTACGAACCCTAGCGGATTTTGTTGGATTTAACTTTTGAGAAAAATAGTTTGGAGACTTCCAAACTAGTAATTTGAATATGAACATACAGTTTCTACTAGCAATGTAGTCATAAATACTACAACCCAAAATATCGATACTTCATTGGGATATGCGATCAATATTTTTTAACCTATAAGTATAACCGGTAACACCCTGCAGTCAAATCAACTAGATGTATACTAGATGAATACTAGTTTGCCGAAAATACCAACTAGTATGAGTTCTGTAATTTTTTCATATTAGCAACTGGTATTTTTAACATGGCGATGTCCTACGAAATATCAATTTCCAGTCTCTGCATCAGCATCATACCAATTGACAAACAAGTCATTATATACACCAACATCGTACCAGATGCCATACTAGTCAGCATACTCTCAGGGTCATACCAATTAACATACTAGTCAGCCTTTGCGCCAGAATTATACCAGATGGCATACTAGTTATTATATACATCAATGTCATATCATTTGACATACTAGTTAGTGTATTCAACATCAACATACCAGTTGGCATACTACTAAGTCTGTGCATCATTGTAATACCAGTTTACATACTATTCGATATTTGCATCAGCATCCTACTAGTTAATACATTAGTCCTAGTTGGGTTGAAAAATTACTTGAAAATTGATAAATTAGCTCAAATTCATTTTATTCATTATATTTCATATATATTAAAGGTATGCATATTAGACTGGGTTGATTTATCAACCGATATCGCGCCATTGATTTTTACAACAGTTTTTTAAAAAAAAAAAATATTTTTTGGGTTTTGGGGAATGTTTTTCGCCATTATTTTTTTCGCAGGCTCGGAAATTATTTTTTGGGTATGCGTAGTGGAACTTTTTTTTTCTTGAGCACAAATCCTACCGAAAAATCGATGGCGCGATATTGGTTAACTTTCGTCCATACAAATCGACCTAAGTTAATATATATACATATATCACTTTAAAATTTATCACTTTAATACATTATATTTTGGAATAAATTTTGATAAAAATACGTACATATATATAAAACCTAAAAGTAACGGAATAACACATGCCGAATTTGTGATGGATCTGCGGAGCCGGCGACCATATCCTGTGACGCAATCTCAAGACACAGGGCTAAGTTTATGGGCTCACCATGGCCAGAACATTCCCACATTAAACCCTCATGCCAAGAGAACGGCTAGGGTTCATCAAGGAAGTCGGCTTGATGATGTGCTGTGAAGGACGTGAGGGCACAATAGACCAATGGTCGCAGTACAATCTTCAATAAATTATCTATCTATCTAACGGAGAAAGACGAACCAGTCTTGGTTGACTACGTCAAAATAGGCCAAGCTGCACTAGCACCGTCCTATGAATCGTGATGGCTGGATAACCGAAGAAATTGATTTAATTGAGGGAATCGTAACGGCCCGAAATGTTTTCCTTACTGACCAAAGGCATAATATCGTTAGGTACTGGCTGGGTTCTCGGTCTTTGGTAGTGGTTTTATCCTTGCCATTCTACATTATTCTGGAATGGCAAAGGCTTTTAACGCCAAGTAGAAAAAATATGCTAGGCTGCTGATGCCCTCATGGCCAAGGTGTTTTGGCATCGGCATAGGTTATCCGTCTGGAACTATTGATATGGAAGGCTTGGCGTTTTCGATATCTTTTTTAACCTCTGTTGAGTGAGGGTCGACTCGTTATGCTTGTGTTTATGTGCCCGTTGATTTGGACGATATCTAGCATTGTCAATTGAAGTATGGATTGCAAACTGGCACTCGCGCATTTCCTCGAGTCCGACAGACGAAATTCTAGTCGAATAAATTATTCAAATACTAACTACTATGAATAACACCACAAAATCATAGTCAATACACCATTCTAAAACTGACTAGTATGATGAACGCCACAAAATTCTAGTCAACGAACTAGAATGTTTGCTGACTGCTTTGGCTTTTGACTGCAGGACATTATTAAATGGGACATTAATTTTGTGGGAGGAAATTGAATCAAGCTTGCTGTATACAAGTTCAGCATACATTATGAGGGGAATTATAAGCTGTTTATCTAATTTTCGTCTAGTTTCTAAAGGTGCTAGCGACGCAGGCATTCTCATTATCTTACATATTAAGTAATTACATTAAGGGCCATTAAACACCAGGTATAAAATAAATAAATGTAAAGCGCGATAACCTCTGAAGAGATCTAAGGCCGAGCTTCTCTTCCAATTTGCGTCGTGCTCCTCTTGATTTTCCCTACAAATTGGCCGGACGGGACCTACATGTTTTATGCCGACTCCGAACTGCAAGGCAGATGAGTTTTCACTGAGAACTTTTCATAGCAGAAATACACCCGGAGCGCTTGCCAAATACTGCCCGGGGGCAACCCCGCTTAGAAAAATTGTCTTCTAATTGAAAAACCTTATTTCTAAAATTTTGATGTTGCTTTGACCGGGGTGCGAACCCAGGGCATACGGTGTGGTAGGCGGAGCACGCTACCATCACACCACGGTGGCCGCCAGGTATATTCGGCATTATTTATAATTTTTATTTCGATATAATTTCAAAACATTTTGAAGCTATTTTGAAAAAATACAGTTACGTTAATTCATAAATCTTTATGAAAATGGTCCTGACCCACCAGTCATGTATGCAACACTAAAATAACAGTGTTTTGTAACGGACAACTTAAAAAAATTAATACTGAGCAGAGATCACAGAGTATATTAATTTTGTTCGCATAACGGTATTCCGCAACGGCATAAACTAATCGAGATAGATATAGACTTCTATAAATCAAAATAATCTGGGCGAAAAAAGAAATTCATTTAGCCATGTCCGTCCATGCGTCCGTCCGTCTGTCCGTAAACACGATAACTTGAGTAAATTTTGAGGTATCTTAATGAAATTTAGTATGTAAGTTCCTGGGCGCTCATTTCTGATCGCTATTTAAGATGAACGAAATCGGACTATAACCACGCACACTTTTTCGATATCGAAAATTTCGAAAAACCGAAAAAGTGCGATAATTCATTACCATAGACGGACAAAGCGATAAAACTTGGTAGCTGGGTTGACCTTATGACGCAGAATAGAAAATTAGTAAAATTTTAGATAGTGGGCATGGCACCGCCCACTTTTAAAAGAAGATTATTTAAAAGTTTTGGCAGCTGAGTATGTAATGTTCGGTTACACTCGATCTTAGCCTTCCTTACTTGTTTCTTATTAAAAAAATTGTTTCTAAATTTTTTTTTGCTTTGTTTGGAACCCAAGACCTTTAATGTGATAGGCGGAGCACGTTATCACCACGGCGGCCGCAACCTTAAATATGTTGTAATTAAAGAGGCCTTAAACAGTGCAAGTGGGCAGAAGTAGTAATTTTGTTAAAATTTGACAAAGTAACCGCTGTACTATGTGGAGATAAAGAAGTGACACGGTCGTTAGTCCGTCCTTTGGTTTATCGTATTATTAAAGTTCATATAGTAATATACTCAGATTAAAATTTGTTTAGCTCCTTCTTCGAAAGGTTCTATGGTTTGCGTTACAGGTGCAATTTTGGCTCCCTTAAATTCAATATCTTATGATATCAATAGAACAAGTTTATGATTAGAGCGAAGGCCGACTCCAAGCAACCAATGTCATTTCATAAGAAGCAGATAGTACAAAATTAGGCAATATATCTCACCTGGCTATAACATTGAAAAAGCAATAGCCAGCTAAATATTACCGCTGTAGTATGATATTTATATACAAGTTTATAGCGATAAAAATGCGTACACCTTTTGTGTGAGTTCTCGTGGAAAACTTATAATATGTTCATGTTCTTTAAATATTGCCATTTTGCTTTTTTGTATGTAAGTACATTACATAATATTAGGCTGGTTTCCATAGGGAAAACAATTGTGTGATTCAGCATTATGGTTAAATCTCAAACAACAATTGGTGATACTTCTGAGGAGTATAATTTTTTAAAGCTCGATTATGCAATTCTGCTGCGAACTTGGATTCGAGATTTCTTTTATATTTGCTTGAAAATCAACCACGACCCAACTCATTCCTTTAAAAATTTTCTACTGCATTTTCGTTCGCGTTCGCTTTTGAATATGCAATTGACTTTGAATCACGGTGAGGGTTAAATTCTTGTCTTCGCGCACCCTTTATCCTCGACTTGATTTCTTCATAGTTGGTTCTCTTTTTCTAGTATTCGTTTTTCTTCTCCATCTTCTTTTCCTCTCAATTTTTATTTCCCTACTCTAATACTTTTGATCTTTGCCTTATCTATCAATGTTGCTAACACCTTTTCTTTCACTCCCTATTTCATTTCTATTTTTAGGTTTTTCTCTCATTTTTGAGTGCAATATTCTGTCTAAAAACTCCAATTATACATCTTTAGTCAGGTTTTCTAAGGAAATAGTGGTGAAACTCCTTCCCAGAGGGCTTTCAGTAGGTTCTTGTTTCAGTCGCTAGAGTGGATTAATCCCCTATGATTGACGGTGTTTCTATAGAAATATGTGGGATTTAATGATATGATGAGACTCAGGAAATTTCCCCTCTAAACAACATTGCGTAAAGGATAACTTTGATAGCTTATTTTGTTAATGAGCACATGTGTTTGCTCCCAACGTTTCTGACTCAGCAGGCTTTGCTTGGATTTTTACTATTTAAGCATACTGATCACCGAGTCTGAATGACTTATTCCATGTTGAACTCTAAACAACTGCACAGTTTATTTTTCAGCTATGTGACTCCTACAAGGCCAACTGATTGAAGTCAAGTTTTGCCCCAAAGTTAATTTACAATAGAGACTCACAATTTTTCCAAAAGTGTGAAAATACACCAACATCTCTGCCAAAATCTGCACACCAATTGCCAAATCACGACTATTTTTAAATAAAAATTTAGTCGTACAACATGGAAAGTCGAGGCAGCTGTCGTTGTTTTTAGTTAGAAAATCTAAAACGATACACCTGTCATAACAGAGTGAACAAAGCAGTCGTGCAGGTAGTGGTGTGAGGTAAGGACTGGCAAACTATGGCCTATGCTAACGATCAACCAACCTTTGTTGGGAGAACATATGGGAATCTTGCTGTTCAGAAGAGATATATCGTGTGTGCACGTGGTGCCTGAACTAAGTTTTAATTTGAAGTCAGACTACCTCAGTTTTTTTTCGGATTCCTGTTTTATGATATAAAATGAGCTCGACAGTAAAATTTTTCGAAAGTTCCCCAAGCGATTTTTGAGAAAATTGTATTTTGGTGCATCATCATATAAAATCAAATGCATTGTTTGACAGTGAAATAATACTCTTGCCGATATGTACCACAATTTGTAGCTCTAATCGAGCACATAGTCTCCCCGTACTTAGAATTTCTAATATACTCTCAAACTCTGGAGTGAGGGACAGAAATCCCCTTTTCAATAGTTGATTCATATATTGGCTTATATTTTTCTTTCTTTTTGGGCTATGAAAAAAATGTTTATGTCATCAGGAAAGGGTAATTTTTGTGCTTCTAACAAGATGAGGTACACCCTATAAATGTATATTTGGGAATGTTAGAGAAACCTTACAAAATATATTGAAGAAGCGCAAAAATGTCCTTTTTTTAATTACATAAAATTCGTTTTCGTAGCTCAAACAGAATAAAGTTATAAGCCTGTATATGAGTCAACCTACAAAAGGGGTTATTGGCCCCTAACTCAAAAATTTTAGGGTATAATGGAAATTCTAAGTGCGTAAAGCTTAAGTCCTCAACTACCACCTACAAACTGTGATACCTATCACCAAGAGTATATTTTCACTGTCAAACAATGCAATTGATGTTATATGATGATGCACCAAAATGCAGTTTTCTCAGGGGGTTTTCGTAAAATTTGACTGTTTTGATGATTGTAACTCACAAAACAGGAATCTGAAAAAAAAAATCTGAGGTGATGTGATTTCGAATTAAAACTTAGTTCAGGTACCCCTGTGGTGAAGAGGTATCGTTAATACTGCGGACATAGGGAGCTAGCTATTGGTGCAGCTAAACCGCATTTGGTTGTTTTCATTATAAGGTACGAGATATCAAAACCGTGTGGTACCAGTGCTGATCCCGGCATATTCGTCTGTTCTGCACGTGAAATGTTCTCGCCAAACACAGTTCTTCCTTTGTGTCAACTCCACTATATTCTAGAGCCAGAGTCTCCAAAACTGAAGCTCATTGGCCTTTCACATACCAATGCGAGCACAATTGTTCTATGGAATGGAGATCCCAACCTTCTTAGATGAAGAACATCAAGTGATCTTTTCTCGGTTCTGATCAATAGAACACCCGCTACGAACTGTCAATTTTAAAATGCCGGATGACGCATCCTGCATCGGATAGGCAGACTGTTTTGTGGGAATCGTAAAACTCTACACAAATAATACATGTAAATAATCGTGGCAAGTTAGCAGAAAACCCTGAGCATATACTCCTTTTAAGAAATAACATACCACTATACGTTGGACTCCTGATTTAGGTATTGTGTGTTAACTCAGCATACAGTAGTGAAAACCTCGAAAGGGATATCACTTTTTGAACCATCGTATGATCAGAAGAAAGAAAAAGCAAGCTAATCGCAGTACTTTCAGACTCAGAGCATACAGAAGCAACTTCAAAAAGCGAAGGAATTTTTTTATCTGCTACTGTACCGCGAACAAATAGTCCAGCGAATTGAAATACAGTAGCTACAATACCTCGGTCATATCAGGTCTTCCTATCGGAACCCGCCTATGAAGCTGTGGAAGAGGGCGGCCTTTCTTTAGTGTTATCAATCTAAAAATCGACGTTTTTGCACCATCGTAACTGTTTCAAAAGTTAAGGGTCAATAAAAAAACATAAAAAAGCAACCAGCAGCTGTGAGAGTGGCATCTGCTTATCACACTGTATCACTATACCAGAAATAGCTATACAAGTGAATGCCAAAGCATATTTCTAAAGGGCACAGGTGAGTGACACAATATAAAGGACTTCATTGAAACCAGACGCCAAGCAAAAAAGCTACTGAACGAAGACATACTTATAAGTACTCAATTTTAGGGGTCTTGGATTAGCTACCAACTGACCTATACTAAAACGATCGTTTTAGAGGATGCCAAAATCTTCTCAACATAGGCTTTTCCCTCAGTTAGCCCGGTCTAATGTAAAAAAACGCGAAACTAATTTCTTTTTACTACTATGCGTATGGATGTATGATATGTCAGTATATAAGCATGTGAAGAGCTTAAGTAAAACTTCTTTCCTTGTTAGATACTTGTTCTGGCAATGCTTTTGTATCAAGTTTTCATGTAAGTTTTTTCACTGTTTTAAGACTAAGAAATAAATATTATGTTATACTTTATATATACTTATGCATGTAAAAAATTTTGCTATAATAATCTGTTGCAGCGGGATATACCAAATTGGCTAAGATAAGTACGGTAAGCATAGAAGCAAACTTCAGAATAATAGCGCTTTTGTCACACTACAGAAAATTCAAAGTTTCACAGTTCCATTATAGTTTACCTGAAAGTATTTCTTCGAAGTTGCCACATCTTACTTAATAACATACATATTGGTATGAAAATTGTAGTTGGCGCAAATTTGTATCGCAAAACTTATGTTGCTGCAACAGAATTGTCGCAAACAAATTGCTTTCAACTACAAACTTATCTATCTACGTAAGTACATATATTCCGTTGTCGTTGTCTTACTTACACATACGCATGTAAGGCAAGTTCTTCATCTGCTAATGTTTCATATTTCTTATGAATAGAATAACTAAAGTTTGCAGTGTTACTCAAGAAAACCATCTTAAATATTCTTTTTTGCTATGCTATGTTATCGTCTTTTAAACGGCACTGCAAAGTGTTATGAATTATTGCGGTGTCGGTAAAAGATATTTGAGGGCCAACATAATTTTACAACAGCAATAAATGAGCAAATAAACCAAGTGGAAATGAGTTAATGTATTATGTGGAAAATGGAATATGACCTAGATAGTAGTATATAAGTATTTTTGTATGTTTGAATGATTTAACAAATGCACTTAAAGTTTTTGTATATATTATATTAACCACGCACACAAATTTTCTCTATGAAATTTTAGCGTCTATGCAATTACAGTGTTGACCATGGCGTATACGCAACATTTGGCATTGGTGAAGAAGAAGAACAAAAGGAGCAAGCTTTCTTTACAAAACGTTTCGGTCATTGTGTACAAAACAAGTGTGGCATGTGGCTATCTTCAGTGGGTCGCAGAAAGAAATAAAGGATTTGAACACGATAGTCACTTTAAAAGTCAGGTGATCGGTTCTAAATGCTATTTTGACGTCTATGCCGAAGATATCACACTTGTCTTATCCAAAATGGTTTCATTTGTCGATATTAGCTCCGAAATTAGCTCCGGATGGATAGAATATAGCTCTCCAATTTGTTCGTACATTTTCGTGCAGCCCGGATATTCGAGCAATGAGTACTCGTACAACTGTTCAGTGCTCATTACTCGAAATCTAACGAGCTCGGGCACATCGACTTTTTCGAGCAGTTTGAGTATTTTTTACTTTTATTCCTTTTGACTTTTTGTCAAGACCTTATTTTTAAGTTAAAGAAACTATATATAAACAGTGTTAAAATCTTCGGAAAGTCAAAATAAAAATGTTTGATATAGATCCGGTACGTTGCGGTTACAAGCATCAGTAAGTTACAAACCCGATCATCTTGGTAGCGATTGAATATGACCACGTTGAACCTTCTTGTTGATACCGCCCCACCCCAAGTTTCACAACATCAAAACTTGCCGTGGGTATATTCCAAGCTGCTTAACCCCCTGGGGAGAAAAATTAGTGGTCGACTGATTCACTGAAAGGTGTCGCTAATAAAATGCTCTTAAATGACTAGGGTACCTATATGTATGTATGTATTTGTTTGCGTTGTTCTATTAATATCAATTAGTCTACACAAAGAATATCATGGGGTAAGAAATTGCTCACTAAGGTGCCATTGTCCGCGCTGTTTAGATCAGGAGACAACATGTCCGCTACGCAGAGACGATTCTGGCCTCAAAGGTTTACCAAACCAACTGTGACCTACAAAGTCCCAATATAGAGTATTCCTTCAAACTTCGCACCTCAAATTTTGGAACCATTTAAGCCAGAGATAGGCTCGCTTTAAGAGATAATTTTCTGCGACTCACATCGACCAGTTGTTAGAAAAAGAAGATAGGTATTTTCAAGAGGACGACAGATTTAGTTAAGAGAAAAATCTTAATCGTAGAGCTCAATATCAATGCTGACAGCGGCCCTCAAAACTGAGCAATCGTCATCGTTAGAGTTCATCGTTCAGTTAGTTGAGGGAGTTTGATATGTAGATCTTTCACATAACAATGAACCTTGAATAACTCACTACATCGGGGCTTTTGTTCACGAATCTAGTTATTCGCAGAAAGTTACCTTTATTTGTGTTGTTGGCAGCAAACTTCCATGCGTCAATTATAAATCTCTAGTGGAAAATTCCAGCTAAAGAAATATCAGTAGTTGCTGCTTTTCTCGAGCCTATGTGAGGTTGTTACCCATAACGAGACTACGAGGAATCCCCAGAAAGCGTTCCTTAAAGGCACAGTGATATTCCTCAGCTCAAGAATAAGTCTACGGCCTGTGCCAAGTGTAAGGGAGAAATAGCCTAAAAGGTGAAGCCCATTGCCTCCGGAAGCGAAGATTGGCCCATGCTATGACGGCATTCCTTCTACACAGCTGGTAGTACCGGCTGCACATCGCCCATCTCTTGTTTGCACACTAAAGTAAGAGCTATGCAATGGCGCCTCAGGGGCTCTGCACAATATGGCAATTTATTTCACTTAGCTTGGCCACAGCTGCCGCGCTATTTTCTCACAAACTAAGAGTGACCCACGCTAAATAAGCACTGTTTCCATAGAAGGTACGTGATCGGGTGGCTTCAAATAAGCCTGGTAAACCTGCAAGGTGCCTGCAGGATATATTTTACTTAAACCCGTACTTCCGAAGCAGTTTTGGCTCCGCATTGATTTGGACTAAATTACTTTTCGTGCATCGCTGTATACGGATAAACTCCTGCTTCGTATAAGAGTTTAAGGATTATGTTAGCAACTTCCTTAAACATGGCTTAAGACCGCCGGTGTTTTCCATGAATCTGTTTAGATTTACTGTAGTATACGAAACCTTTTCGCTGGCTCGTCGAATATGCTTCGAGAATCTGATATATTGTCAAGCCACATTCGGATATTTTTTTGATATTTTGGTCCTCGACCGTCATACGAATGATATTTTATAAAGTTGAAGATCTTCTCTTTTTACTGCAGATATCGTGGTACTTTGTTGTTATGTGCACCGAAAAATCTGATACATTTTTTTCAGTCAGCGAAACTGCCTTCGCGGGCAAGTGGTCAGGCTCTTTGGCTTTTCAAAGTTGCATTCTTCGTAGAGTGGTTTCATTGTGAGGCTCTCTGAGATAACGTGCCCATTTACTCTTGGTAGTTATGTGGAAAAAGAACGTATACCTCTCTTAGCAAATTGTCGTAGGCGATCACCTGGTTCAGTGGGCAAAATTTTTCATTACTGTGTTGTCTTAAGAGCTTTCCACCATGTAAGTTTGCTTTGCTTGATCCCATTGTCGAGATCAATCATCCGACCAACGCGAAAAACATGGAACCACCGACTTAGGTTACGTATCATGTCAGTTGTTTTGAGTTAACCGCTCGGTATCTGTCTATGATAGGAATAGCTAAGGTGAAAAGTGATTAATTGTGATCGCTACCAGTTAGTTTCTCTACATAATGCATATTTTAAAGTAAGGAATGCATCAACAGTATATTTGGCGAAACATGTTTTAACGTTTATTTGTATGTTACACCGTAACTAACTTATTTAGTAGGCTTAGGAACAGCCACGTAAAAATCACTTCAAATGAAAAAGGAAAACAAACCTTGCATGAGAAATCTTTTTTCTAATGACGAAAATTGCAAGCTTTTCAAGCATGTACCTAGAAAGTCCGGACCATTCATATATGTAGTTTTAGATGCCCGGTTGTTTGTTGTTCTTGCAAATTCAAAGGTTCAAATCGTTGCCATATAGCAATTGTAATGAATTGTGTAAAGCTTGAAGACAATGGGGCCTTGCGAAAACTGCCACAGCAGCCAGAAAAAGTAAATGTTGTTCTTGTGGTGCAAAAATATTTCGCGGCCAAGTACTGCTGTTCATAGCTGCACACAAGCGTTTTTTAGCTAGCGGTTCCAATATGTGTTTGTCCCATCATATATCCATTTCAATGACAACAAGTTCAACTTCTCATTCCCTTGCCTTTCCGTGGCCGGTGAGGTAGATGCTGGAATTCACTTTATCCTTAATAGTGGCGTAGATAGGGGGATGTGGGGTGATCAAGGGGATCAATACGATTCTGAGAAACATGACAAAAGAAGTTAGTAATTATATTTGCTTTAAGATCTATGAATTTTATTCTAAAATTAAAAATAAATTTGTGCCTCATTTCTTATTGTAGAACCGTTTGAATGGACTAACTGCTCTGGCTATTCATTATAACATTGCAATCACAGTTGACGAAGTCATAGATAAGTTATCGAAAAAATCCCGATAACTTGATTTCCTTCTTTAATTATTGAAAGACTTTTTCGCATATTGGTGGCACCCAAGTAAAAACTGTATCCCTATTTTTGGTTTGCTTTTATACAATATTATAAGTGATTCTCATGATTATAAAAAAGAACCAATAAAAATAAATAACTTGAAAATAAAAAAAAATTGTCAAATTAAATTACCCCCCTCACAAAAAGCTATCTACGCCACTTAGTCCTTGTGCAAAGCTTCGTTCATCGGCCTGATATCAGCTTTTATAATCTAAGACCTGAACGTTTGCATCGTCCATCATTAAAACAGCTACTAGCTCTTATCTTCAAACATACATAGTCGTTTATTTCATTCTTATATTCCATTAATATATGGCAATTTTACACAGCAACATTTGAGTTCCTAAAATCCCGTAATTATTTCCTTTACATTGTTTGCTGTGCAGGGTTGCATTCCTGGCACGCAATTCCCAACACCAAGAAAACCAACACCACATAACCAAGTAATAAACACATTCATACTTACATATGTACAGCGACTTATTAAACTTAAACAAAAAAAAGTTTCACTGCATGTATTGGTAAGCGTTATGAGATGGCTTACCAACAAATCTGAAAATGGCTTCCAATCTCGTTAAATTTTATAACCAAATTGCGTGCGTGCAGTATAGATATCGGAATATGTATATAGTGAATAAAACTTTATTGCATATTTTTGGGCGTATGTACAAAATTTATGCATCTGCAGTTCATGCAAGAAGCCAAATTACAGTATATACTACATTATTCGCTGAATGTGAATATTAAGTCTATCAAATATATAAATATTCTCATACAGATGCAGATTTGGTTTTCAACTCCAACTTGTGCGTAACTACGCATCGCCGCTTAGCTTTTGTTGCACGCGAGTATTCTTCTCAGTTGTTGGATTTGCAGTTAAATATTTTTCAGCTTGGTTTATTTTTATGTGCCCCAAAGCTTACTCCGGTTCGAAATATAATTCTGGCAGTGAATGCAAATTAAATGCGAAAAATGCAAATACGTAACAAGAATGAAAAAAGAAGGAATTTGCACAGCATACTTATTGTATTTGCGGTTTGTTATTTCAACTATATTTTACAGCAAAATACAAGCTAACGAAAACTAAGATTTACCATTCAAGTATTCAAGATTTGAACGGTTTTTTGATGAGAAAACATCTTTGCTTGCGGTATGGGGAAATTCAAAATGTCATCGTAAGCGTAGCGTAACCTTAACGGCAGTCGTTGAAATGGTATAGGGAATAAAGGATGTAAGCATAAGCGTATTCACTAACTAAAGTAAATTAACAAAGACAGAAAAATCGATGATATACATCTGTAAAAAGAATAAGGTTAAACGATAAACGAAAATAAGTAAATATAAAGAAAGTGAAAGTGAAAGTGAAGTGACTGGTTACTAAAAAGATATCGAAACGTTATCGAAAAAAATCAGCCAAAACACTCATGAAATATCTGAACAAGCACTTCCTTTCCAGTTAAGCAAAGCTTGGTTCCGCCGAAATTTAAGGCATCCTTAGCTTCATACATTAGAAGTACAAATTGGTTCAACTTTTTTCATATTTAACCTAACCTGGCCTAAGACTATTTTGGCGTAGTTTAAGGCAGATGAATGGGTGTTTGAGGTCCGTTAGCAAGTTAATACTTTATGGCGAAGTTTTTTCAAAGAAAATAAAAACGTTGGCTTATTAGAAATCCAATTAAAATAAGCGTACTTCCTGATGGGTGAATTATTTTTATAAGCAAGTAATTTGCGTGAAAATCAACTCTTACATATAAACACAGGCTATCAACATGGATTAAGAATAATAATATTTTGACCTTTCGATTTCACTGAGACTTGATTAAGCTTTCAATTTTAATCTTAATTGGGCAAACCAACATTAAAACAGCATACAAATTTTCACTGCCATATACATACTTACACATGCACATATGAAATATGCATCATATAATATATGATCGTGCAACCAAGCGCTGATAGCTTTACATAAGACCCGCTATTCGTTATGTTGTTTTATCTATGCTATATATTCATTTCTTCCTTCTTCCACATACACGATAACCAATGTATGCATGTGTGTGTATTCATTAATACCAGGATAAAAGAAGCTTCAGCAAACCACTCACGTATTATAATATCCGTATGTGCCAGTAATATGCGATTGTATGATATCCCGCTTAAGCTCTACACATGCCATATAACAGTATTTCCTTATTGTCTTTTTTTTTTGTTTTTTTTTTTTTTTGGATTACAACTCTAAACTTTTACAATCTGCAAGCGTGCATGAAGACGCCGAGTTTTTTGCTAACATTCTCGTATATATTCGCAAGTGTAAATTAGTGAGAAAAAGATAGTGCGCGATAATACATAAATAATATGTGTACATATGTATATGAACATATAGGTATGGACAAATCTATCAGAGGCGTCTTTCCTTAAGGGTACAGAAGTGAATAAATTATTTTATTTTATTATTGAGCTGATCCAGTTATTCTTCTTAGATGACTTTTTTGTACGTAGGCTATTATGGATCCATGTAGTGAAGTTAAGTGAAAAATTTTCATAAACCTGGTTTTTTAATTTCACTACATGGATCCATAATAGCCTACGTACAAAAAAGTCATCTAAGTGAATAAATTATTTTTATCATGATCCTTAGTGGAGGGCTGTGGAAGTAGGGTTATGAGTTTGAGTGGCATTGGATAGGGAGTGTCAAATATTAAGGGAGTAATGGAATGACGGGAATAGAGGGAGAAACGGAAGATAGAAATGAAAAATTGGGACACATATCCGTATAAACGAGGACCACAATTTTTAGGTGTGTGCAAACTTATTTTAGGGCAGTAAAACGTCCACCAGCTATGCTAGTGTAAATAAAACAAGCAAAGGTGTCTAAGTTCGGGTGTAACCGAACATTATATACTCAGCGTGAGTTTCAATTGCACATACCATTTCAGATAAATTACTTTTCTACATAACAGGTTGCAAAAATGTCTCCCTATTTCCTCTTACAATAAAACTTGATAAGTGAAATATCATTGATTCAAACCTATTTTTTGCTAAGTTATAGCTTATTTTTCTAGTCTACGACCCTTTTAAATTTTTTTATATCTAAGTTGCCGTGGTCTTTAACTGATCCCGTCCATTTTTACTAGAAATATTTTCTACTATAGGGAAAATTTGTGTACACACTTTCATTACGATATGTTAATTTTTCTTCTAGTTATGGCTCCCGAAACATAGAAGATTGTTTAGTCATAAAAGGGGCGGTGCCACGCCCATTTTTTTTAATTTTAAATCTTTGCTATTTATTGTTACAAATCCACTTGGGAAATGAAATACCATTGATATAAAGCTCTTTTTTGCAAGATATAGCTTATTCTATTCGTTCACGACCCTTTTAAAAATCTTGTATTTAAAAGTTGGCGTGGTCCTTAACCGATTTCGTTAATTTTTCTTCAAAGCATTTCCTATAGTAAATGCAACCTCTCTGCTGAATTTTGTTATGAACGGTTTAACGATTTTTGATTTATGATTAATAATATTTGTAAAATTAATTTTAACACAAGTGGGCGGTGTCACGCCCATTTTAAAATTTTGTTTCATAATTTTTATCAAGAGTCTCAATATCAGTCCACACGTCAAATTTCAACATTCTAGGTGTATTATTTACTAAATAGTCACGTTTTTCTGTTTTCCAAAATGTTATATATATAAAAAGTGGGCGTGGTTATCATCCGACTTCGCTCATTTTCAATACCTATCTATTCTGTGTCTAGATAAGCTCGTGTACCAAATTTGGTGAAGATATCTCAATATTTACTTAAGTTATCGTGTTAACGGACAGACGGACGGACGGACAGACAAGCGGACGGACATGTCTGAATCAAATTTTTTTTCGACACTGATGATTTTGATATATTGAAGTCTATATCTATCTCCATTCCTTTCTACCTGTACAACCAACCGTTATCCAATCAAATTTAATATACTCTGTGTGCAAAGCACGCTGAGTATAAAAAATTAAAAATTTTAATTGTTGTTAGGTTAGGCCTCTCAATAAAGACCTCACATAAACTGAATGTGTTCATAGTGTTACCAGGATTTGTTTGACGACCAAACGGAAGAACCCCAATCAGGTACCAGGGCATATGTTATAGAATAACTCCGTCCTCTTGGCAAATACTAACAGTTTTCTAGGACCCGGCTTATTTGCTGCCTCGAGATCTGGCAACTTTGCCGCCACTAGTAGCTCGAGGCTTGACCTGGCGAGGGCAGGACACGAACACAGAACGTGCTCAACCGTGTCTTCATGCACCTCACACCTCCTACACTTGCTGTTACTTACGAGACTAACTTATAAGCATATGACGCCAGAAGGCAGTGTCCAGTCAGTATGCGCATCGTAAGCCTTAAGTCTTCTATCTTCAGAGATATGAGCCACTTTGTGAGTCTGATATCGTAGGCTTTGCACATGATCTTAGAAATTTTGCAGCCCCGCTCTTTTTTTCACGCCTTTCCTGCTTGATGGATCATATGCAACTCCTGTCTCCTTTTTAGAGTCCCAGCAAAATTTTAGGGCTATAAAATAGATGGTTAAAGTGGTGGATGACATAAGGTCAACGCCCAAATTACCAACTAACGTTATAATTACTTTAAATTGTAATAAAGTTGATTGAGCGCATGCCCTTTCTTACTTTAATTTTATGACCATTTATAAAATTTCCGTCTGGCCTTATGCCAGTTTCGGAAGAAATACCATATAGCGGTTTATGCACTAAACTCTGCAGGATTCGTTAGACTTTTGTTTGAATATGCTCATCTCATTCAAAGGAATCCTCAAAGGCCCATCTTTTCGATCGATTTTGCACTTTAAGGAAATACACGCTGGTCCAATATTAAATCCGATTTTTCAATGAAATTAGACCGAAATATAGAAAAAGGAGCGCTGCAGCCAAAAATTTGGAACAAAGTTCTACTTATATCACAGAGGACCACATCGACAGCTTTTTATCCGACTTTTCACTAGACTGGTACGGAATTTAGGAATAAAAGCGCCGCATCTGAAAACTTGGGATAAAAATAATCTCTTGTCAATCGACCGAATGGAGGAGGAGGTACTAAACAAAATAAATGAGTTTATGACCACTTGAGAAAAAAGAGTTGACTTTGTGATCATTTCGGTAAAGCAGGGTTGCCATAAAGTCAATTTCGTTGCTATTGTAACACCTTGAGACTATTTTTTAAGGTAATAACTTCAATTGACCTTGGGGACATTTGAAGTGCTCCCGTAGTCAGTTGACGTTATAGCCGTTGAACTTATGTCAACAATCCGAAAAAGTATAGCTACACGCCCAGCATAGCTTAACACAGGCACTGGCCATCAGTCCTATGGTTGGTTAATTGCGATAAATCAACCAAAAAAGCGATTCAGCCGAAAATTTTTTGATTGGCGTTTTAAAAAGATGTTCTCAATACGTACTCTGATTGATAAAATTTAATGATGGAAAGTTAATTTTTGTTTGCTTCAACCGAATTTCGGTATAGAGGTTTTTTCGCGCCTCATATTTATGAGAATATAATGTTATGCGGGAAATGACTGTTATGGTATCGTGAAGAAACTTCCCCTTTTGAGTTTTTTTTTTTTATTTTATGTTGTTTTTATGTTTTTTTTTTTATTTTATGTTGTTTTTATGTATTTTTTTTTTTTTTTTTTTTTTTTTACGTGGAAGGAGGAAATGCTTTATGCACTGACCGGGATATTTAACCCTCACTGCAAAACTCTCCGATTGTAGGACTCCCTTCTTCCATGAAGGGCTACCCACTAAAACGTAACCTAAGACGGCCCGCGCAAATCCCCGTACCTTGGAACGCGTTTAGTATTATTTCGGGTACGGGTGCGCGCTACGTAAGCTCTATGGCTACTCCCACGCTAATAGGCTAGGCATCCGTCTTCTCGTTTACTGATTAGTATATGCCTCACATATATGCTGACCGTATCCGTATTGAGGAGTTTACAAGCTGCATTTTCAACTATCTCGATTTACTGTTACCTACCTACGGAGTCTCTGAACAAAAACTTAATACATTGAAGCAAACTCTCCAAATTCGTCAATTTTTCTGAACTCCCTGAAAAGATAAGAAGGACCTGTAAGGGATTACGTATTATTTGAATTGAATGCTCATATACTTTGATTCATTCTTTATAGCCCCTAAGGGCTTGTTGCCCCAAGACAATGCAAACAAGCACCTCCATGCTGGTACGTCGGTGGTATATATGTGCATGTGTTTTGCTTTTATTTTATTGTTATATTACATGGACAGAATTCTTATTCGCTTTCACTCATATAAATGTACTCGCTAAAAAACACTCATTTACTTGACACTGCAACTCCCTACAGAGTGTCTCACCTTGCGTTGTGTGAATGTGTTGGTTGTGTGCGATTGCCCTGCAAAAATCGCGAGTACTCCATGCATGCATGTATGGAGTACTCGCCATGGACTAACCGAGTGCTCCAAAATTAACCACAATTCATACAAAAAATATGGTCCAATTAACATTGCGATGTCCTAGGACTGGACCATATACTCCAGCTCCGCATTACATCAGAGTAATCCATGGATTACCCACAGTCCAATAAACATCGTGTAGTGAATAAAATCTTTAAAAAAGAGCAATGATCGGCTTACAATATGTTCGTGTGGAAACATGAGTTGGTCCATTGCTGCATTACAGTGGAATATAATGGTAAGTACTCCAGTGGACCACATGATCCAACGATTTTTGCAGGGTGTGTGTACAAACATGCATACGTATATGAGTAGTGCTGATGTGTTTCGTGGAGTTGAGATGAATTGCTGTGAGTGCATGTTTTGAATTTTACAAATTTTCACACTTTTCCGTTCTTTTGCGTTTCTCAATAGTTGATTCCATTAGTAATTGAATGCACGAGCAGACTGTCGTGTTGTTGTTGCTGTTGATTTTGTTTTATCTTGTGTTTGGTTTTGATTTGTTTATATTTCACACGTTTTTGCACTACATTAGTTTTTTTTTTTTTTTTGAGAAAATATGTTGTTGCCTTTTCCTTTGTTGAAATACTAAGATTTTTTTGATGCACTTTTGATTGATTGCATTCAAGAAGATATCTTTATGTGATTTTTTTGATTGAGAAACTTTGTCGTGCGATTATTTTTATTATGTATAACTTTGTGTTTCGTATATGTGAGAAAGTTAATCAAATAGAGACAGCATAAATTTTAAGTTGCAATACAGAAGTTGGTATTTAGACCTCAGATACTTTTGTACATTGTAAGCAAAACGACAGGCAAGTGGATTTATGGATTCTCCTAGCGCGTTTCATAGTTTGAAGAAATCCTATATCCGATTCCAGCTACATGAAAGGCACGACCGTTAAAAGTTGCATTTTTGTGGATAAGTTTAGATATATGCCACCCATAAACGCCACCGGCGCCGTAAATTTGTTTCGGTTTCCGAACGCCGGCATCGAATGTCATAAATATCGGTATGGCGGCAACGTCTTTCGGTAAGTTTTTACATTTTGTACTTATTTATGATTGCCTAGACGGTTTCTTGTTTATAGCGAAGGGATTGTCAACAGACGCGCATCACTACCCGTTGCAAGATTAAGAAAGTCACCTATTTTTAGCGCTTTCCTTGCCAGCTCAGCATAACAATGAATTTAAAGATATACGTTTAAGAAAGGTTTCAAATACGTTTGGTCTTATACCGAAATCTAGATCTACGGGTTTGGAATTTCTTAAAGTTGGGAGCCCCACCAAAAACCAATCGCTTGGAATAAGTCCCCACGGTTATAGCCCGTCATGATTGTGAACAGGCATATTTACTAGGTGTGGCTCCGGCTATCACCAAGAAGACTCAAAGTATTAAAGCTTAAGCATTCTATGGGCAATGAATCAGATACTACCCTAACGTAAACCAGTCGGGAAACTGGATCTCATAACTATAATCATGAACTCGTGACTATAATGCCGTGCGAAATATTTCGGACTGAATATTTTACAGTTAACATCTTTCAATTTAAAATTGATCCACTTTCAAGTAAAAATATATATTTCTTTAATGAAAGCAATTGCAATCAATATTCTGAAGATACGTCTGTGAATTTTGGCCTGCATTTTAAAAATCGCATCCAGGGGCCCATTCAATTCTAGAATGAAGCTGAGCAGCATTGGTGCTGTTGTTTAAATTATGCCACGAGAGTCATGGCTACTAGTAGACGTTGAAAAATCTGAGGTGCACTTGAATGCGACGTTAAGTCGCCTTTGGGTATGATTTCCAAGGAGCCATAAATGTTCAAAAGAAATCGTTTCAACGTCTAGTACTAGGGGTTAGCCCAGAACATCTCCTTCGGTGAAGCCAAGTTCTGAAAGAGTACCTATGACCGTTTTAAATATATGTTTTTTTTTTTGGTTTTGAAGGCGCCTTCCTCGAGTAAGTGGTTGACGGGCAGACCCTTCTCAACTATGTATTATTTGAATGACAATTTTTGAACTATGCACGATTGAATTTGAGCCGCTTTACATTGCCAGCATTCGATCCTCGAAAAACCGCGAGTTTCTCCTGTTCTTATATACGGCTGCTGTGCCCAAAACGTCTACTTCTTTAATACGCAAAACTTCTTCTGAATATTTTTTTTTTTTAATAAGAAAATCAAATAAGGTAAATACGCCACCGCCGGTATACCACGGACTCTACGCTGTCTCCGCCTATAAAGTGATTGTCGAAAACCCCTGGGCGTTAGCCTTTTAAAACGACGAAAGCTGCTTTTAACAAGTAAGGAAGGCTAAGTTCGGGTGTAACCGAACATTACATACTCAGCTGACAGCTTTGGAGACAAAATAAGGGAAAATCACCATTTAGCAAAATTAACCTAGGGTAACCCTGGAATGTGTTTGTATGAAATGAGTTTCAAATGGAAGGTATTAAAGAGTATTTTAAAAAGGAGGAGGGCCCAGTTCTATATGCGGACGGCTTTTCGAGATATCGCCATAAAGGTGGCAAGAGGTGACACTAGAATATGTCTGTACGATATGGGTATCAAATCAAAGGTGTTAATGAGTATTTTAAAAGGGAGTGGGCCTTAGTTCTATAGATGGACGCCTTTTCGAGATATCGCCATAAAGGTGGGCCAGGGGTGACTTTAGATTGTGTTTGTACGATATGGGTATCAAATGAAAGGTGTTAGTGAGTATTTTAAAAGGGAGTGGGCCTTAGTTCTATAGGTGGACGCCTTTTAGAGATATAGCCATAAAGGTGGGCCAGGGGTGACTTTAGATTGTGTTTGTACGATATGGGTATCAAATGAAAGGTGTTAGTGAGTATTTTAAAAGGGAGTGGGCCTAAGTGATGTAGGTGGACGCCTTTTCGAGATATAGCAATAAAGGTGGACCAGGGGTAACTCTAGAATGTGTTTGTACGATATGGGTACCAAATTAAAGGTATTAATGAGGGTTTTAAAAGGGAGTGGCCCTTAGTTTTATATGTGAAGTCGTTTTCGAGATACCGAACAAAATGTGGACCAGGGTGACCCAGAACAGCATCTGTCGGGTACTGCTAATTTATTTATATATGTAATACCAGAAACGGTATTCCTGCCAAAATTCCAAGGGCGCTTGATTTCGCCCTGCAGAGCTTTTGTCATTTTCTCCTACTTAATATGGTAGGTGTCAGACCCATTTTACAAAGTTTTTTCTAAAGTTATATTTTGCGTCAATAAACCAATCCAATTACCATATTTCATCTCTTTTTTCATATATGGTATAGAATTATGGCATTTTCTTCATTTTTCGTAATTTTGGATATCAAAAAAGTGGGCGTGGTCATAGTCGGATTTCGTTCATTTTTTATACCAATTTTAAAGTGAGTTCAGATAAGTACGTGGACTAAGTTTAGTAAAGATATGTCGATTTTTGCTCAAGTTATCGTATTGAATACCAAGCGGAAGGACAGACGGACGACTGTGTATAAAAACTGGACGTGGCTTCAACCGATTTGGCCTATTTTCACAGAAAACAGTTAACGTCATAAAATCTATGCTCCTACCAAACTTCAAAAGGGATGGTAAATTTTTGTTCTATTTATGGCATTAAAAGTATTCTCGACGAATTAAATGAAAAAGGGAGGAGCCACGCCCATTTTGAAATTTTCTTTTAGTTTTGTATTTTGTTGGACCATATCATTACTTGAGTGTTGACATAATTTTCTTATATACTGTAAAAATATACAATTTTCTGTTAAAATTTGACTTTTAAAAAATTTGTTTTATTATTTTATCGCACTTTTTCTGTTTTTCGAAATTTTCGATATCGAGAAAGTGGGCGTGGTTATGGTCCGATTTCGTTCATTTCATTCAAGACACCTAAAAATTGACTCAAGTTATCGTGTTTACGGGCGGACGGACGGACGGACGGACATGGCCAAATGAATTTCTTTTTTCGCCGAGATCATTTTGATATATAGAAGTCTATATCAAAGTTAAAATACTCTGTGCTCAGCTGAGTATAAAAATAGTAAACACCTTGCCTTATAAAAAAGTAACCAATTACATGCAAACATAGCCGTACCACCGGAAAACATGACTACCGGTGCGTATACGTAACATAGTTTTTATTATTTCGTATAAACAAAGGAAAGGAAACAAACATACAAGTGAAGCTAATATAAGCGTGTTAAACATTTTAAGCGTTAGATTAGGTATAACTGGCCGGTCAATTAAGACTTAACAGAGATTATATGTGTCCGTAGTATTAAAATAATTCGTTTGACAAGCAAACGGGAAAATCCCAACTAAGTAACAGGACTTATGTTTTAAAGCTCCGCCTCTTTGGCAAATACTAACAAGTTTTCTAGGACCCAGTTTAATTCTCGTAACTTTGCCGTGCCCAGTACTTGGAGCCTTGACCTCCGAAGCGCTGGTCATAATCACGGGATGTGTTCAAACGCTTCTTACTACCACACACTCGTCTCTACGGGATTTGTCCAAAAATGGTATACTGGACATTTAATACTGTCGTAAGGCCAGTAGGCGGTCACCGTGGTGTGATGGTAGCGTGCTCCGCATGCCACACCGTATGCCCTGGATTCGCACCTCGGGCAAAGCAACATCAAAACTTTAGAAATAAAGTTTTTCAATTAGAAGAAAATTTTTCTAAGCGGGGTCGCCTCTCAGCAGTGTTTGGCAGGCGCTCCGAGTGTATTTCTGCCATGAAAAGCTCTCAGTGAAAACTCAGCTGCCTTGCAGATGCCGCTCGGAGTCGGCATAAAACATGTAGGTCCCGTCCGGCCAATTTGTAATGAAAATCAAGAGGAGCACAACGCAAATTGGAAGAGAAGCTCGGCCTTAGATCTCTTCGGAGGTTATCGCGCCTTACATTTTTATTTTTAAGGCCAATAGTCACCTATGTTCCGTAGTTAGGTGGCAGAAGGCCACGAAAAGAACGGTAACGGCTAAGCTAAGCCAAGTGCGTCGATTAGTATGCGTGGGCATAACGGGTGTGACGAGAACTGCCCCTGCTGACGCACTTTGTGCTTTAGTGGGAATACCTCCCTTCTCTATTCTGATAGATAAAGAGGCAACACTGGGTTCACTAAGACTTCCAAATATTTCTGAGCTGAAGAAAGGAAATATGGTAGGACATATGAAAGTAATAAGAAAATTCATAGGAAATCCCTCATTACAACTGCGTGACGTAATGTCCCCTAAGCTCAGAATCTCACGGAACTTTGAAATGTCCATTGAGTACAGGACCCAATGGGAAATAGGAAATCTTTGTAACGACCCTGACTCAGAGGTCTGGTACATGGGTGGATCGAAATTCGATGACGGAAGAACGGGAACTAGCATCTGTGGGCCAAACTTCAAAAAATTGATACCAATAGGATGCTACCCCACCGTTTTTCAGGCAGAAATTCATGCAATAGAGGTCTGTTTTTTTTTTGGTTTTTTTTTTTTCTGATTTACTCTGATTACATGTGAGACTACATGTGAGACGTTTACCCTCATACTCGTTGTTTCTACGGTTGGAAAGGCCTTGTCTCCAATCCGTAGGTTTGTCGTTGCGTCTATGTTGACTGCTTTTGGTCGCACGGTTGAAGAGGCCGTGTCTCCAATCCGTGCTTTATTCCTTCACCTGGGGCAGTATTCGAACGGTTGAAGAGGCCTTGTCTCCAATCCGTCGCCTGGTTTGCTATTACATTTACCTACATATATTACGGTATTTTCTTATTTTATCATACTCACGCCGCTAATTGTACGGAAGCCTTGCATTCAATACGTGCTCAGCTCGATCCCCTCCACCTTAGCAATTTGTTATCCACCCACACAACTCGACTGTTCAATGTTCGCTGCTGCGCCGTAGCCTTTCAAGACTTCGTAGACACGCCGCTGACCATTTTACCTTCTTTGTAGCATGCATCCAACAATTGTTTCAGGACTATAATCCTCTCCAAATATTCTGCACAGTTTGCATCTCGAGCTATAGAACCTAGGACACTCGAAAAATACATGGTAAACATCTTCCACTGTATCGCCGCCGCAGTGATCGCATATGTTGTTAGGCTCGTGATTGAATCGGTGCAAATATTCCTTAAAGCATCCGTGACCACTCAGAAACTGTGTGAGGTAGAAATCCACCTCGCCGTGCTTTCTAGATATCCATATATTAATATCTGGGATACATCGGTGTGTCCAACGACCATTTGTTGAGGCATTCCACCTGAGCTGCCAGTTCTGCACGCTTCGCTCTCGTGCTCCGTTACTTGTGCTTTGATCCCGATAAATCGTCGCTACTTCTTTTGCTAATATGTCTATAGGACACATTCCTGCGATGATTAGTGCTGCGTCGTCAGAGACAGTTTTAAAGGCGCTACAGACGCGTATTGCACACAGGCGGTAAGTCGACTTTACCCCGCGGAAGTATGATTTATACTACGTGGCCTGATGCCAAACAGGAGCCCCGTAAATTATTTGGATTTTTACAATGCCAGCCAGAAGTTGACGCCGTCGTTGCTTTGGTCCTCTTGCGTTTATCATTATCCTAGATAATGCTGCTACGGTTTTTGCTACCTTTCCATTGGCATACTCTAAGTGGGATTTGAATTACAACCTCCTGTCTATCACAACCCCCAAGTATTTTATTGCAGGCAGCGTGTCGATGTTATGGCGGCCGATTCTTATAGTGACCTGCTTCACCCTTTTCCTACTTGATATGAGTACAGCCTCTCTTTTTTTTCCGCCAGCTGCAGTCCATTTTTCGTAAGCCACGATTGAACCATCGCTATGCTTGTATTAGATTTGGCGCATATTTCGCCTAGGTGCTTGGCGGTGATTACCAATGCGATATCGTCCGCGAAGCCAATAATTTTCACCCCATTGGGTACCTTGAGTCGAAATACTCCGTCATACATAATATTCCAAAGCAGTTGACCGAGCACGGAGCCTTGAGGAACACCGCCTGTGACGTGAAGCTTTTCTACTCCAGCAGCCGTTTCATATTCCAGCACTCTACCTTCAAAGTAGCTGCGTATGATCCTACGCAGGTAAAGGGATATGCCTATCTGCTCCAGCGTGTCTAGAATGTTTGCCCAATTGGCAGTGTTAAAGGCATTTTTTACATCTAAAGTAACGATAAGGCAATATTCCTTAGAGCCTTCGAGTCATCGGGTGCCACTTATGGCTTCTTGGCCCACTTCCTTCGCCATGTTCACAGCTTGGATGGTGGATCTTCCTTTCCTAAACCCAAACTGGTTATCGGAAATACCACCCACATCTACAATTTATTTTTCGGGTCGATTATAGAGGACTCGCTCAAGAACCTTACCGGCGGAGTCGAGCAGGCAAATGGGCCTGTAGCTAGATGGTTCCGCCGTATTTTTACCAAACTTTGGCAGCAGGACCAGCTTTTGTCGTTTCCATATTGTAGGAAATGTCCCCTCAACCAAGCATGCATTAAATAGTTCCGCAAATGTTGGCGTGTTATAAGTGAGAGCTAGTTTGAGTGCTCTGTTTGGTACCCCGTCTGGGCCAGGAGACTTGCGGTCTTGCAGTCTATTCACCGCTTGAAGGACCTCGACGACGTTAACCTCGTCAAATGAGTATAGTACGGCGCCTGATGTGGGAGACACTAGCTCCCTTTGCGTGGGAAATAAAGTATCTACCACGTTTCTGAGAAAAGAGGGGCATGTTGGCATCGCCTCTCCTTTGTGTTTCAATTTCTTAAAAACCAATTTATAAGCTGTGCCCCAAGGGTCATTCTCAACGTCATCGCAAAGCTTGAGAAAGCATTCGCGCTTACTATCTTTTATTGCTCTCTTAAGTGCGATTCGCGCTCTTTTGTAGGTAGCTCTGCACTTTAGAAATTCCGGTCTCCCTCTGGCTCGTTGATAGCGCCTCCTAGCAATAGAGGTCTGTGGTAGAGAATGTATGCGGAGAGGCTCAACATCGAAGAGAATCTACATTATGTCGGACAGCCAGGCGGCACTGTGTGCCTTGCAATCCTACACAGTTACATCTAAGCTAGTGGATGAATGCACTGAAATCCTTAATGCCCTGGGAGCCAAAAACAAGGTTTTGTTGGGATGGGTTCCATGACATCAGAGACATGAAATTAATGAACATGCAGATTACCTAGCAACGTAGGGTGCTGCATCAATATTCTATAGTCCAGAGCCATTGTTACTTCACAACACAACGCACACACCAAGCAAATTATAAGTAACTGGGAAACTGAACAATTCAGACGTCACTGGATTGATAGCCCAAGGCAAAGGCAGGCCAAACTGTTTATGCTTCCGGCAACGAAAGTATCAGCCAAACTCATTAACCTCAGCAGGTAGGACCTAAGAATTACTGGCTACTACACGGGACTCTGCGGTGTACGATATCACCTAAGTAAATTAAATCTATCTGATACCCAAATTTGTCGTTTCTGTGAGCTGGATAATGAAACGCCCGTTCACATTCTCTGCGAATGCGTCGCTCTAGCTAGGTAGAGACTATCCCATCTAAGCGGTAGGACTCTTAATCCCTATGTGATATGGAGTAAAAGCCTGAAGAGGTACTCAGAGGTACTTAATACATCAAGAGGCTCCATATACAAAATTAGGCTGAAAGTTCTTGCACAACAGATCTGCTCAAAGGTCGCAGTGCTTCCAGACCTATCAATAATAATAATAAATACTACCACCCGCACTGTGACTGAGAAGGTCTAAATTTTAAGCATGTGACCCCGGTTAGCAGTCTCCCCATAGTATGCCCATTTTTATCCCTAAGTATTCTCTCCTTAGAGGTACGAGCGAATTTGTGAGTCTTATATCGTTAGATTTCCACATGTTATTAGGAATTTTGCTTAATTGAGGGGTGCTCACTCCTTTGCGATTGCTCACAAATTTTCACCAACATCCTCTAAGGGAAGTCCAAGGAAACTTGCAGTGTCAATATAGTTGGGCATGGATGTAAGAAGCGTTGTTTCCATATTGCGATTGAAAAGTCGATTGAATGGATGAAGGAGCAGAGAAGGTAGTCTTATCAGGACCTTCCTATTCATACAAAGAACTTCTGGTGCAAAAGGAGGTATTATCGGAACTTGCCTACACAAGCAAAGAAACCACTTTTTTAGGAGGAGCAAGAGGACAATACTTCTTGGAATCTACAACTGGCGAAACGTAGCATAGACTAAAACTGAAACTTTGCGATTTGTTGGACGGTCAAATAGTAAGTAGGTAGGGCATATCTATTTACATGTGAGAAAAATACTGATTACATTCACGGGGTAACTAAACGCAATCGTGGAAAATCTTAAGGACAACATAACCTTGACACATAATTTTCCCCCGTCTTCTACACATCACTAGAATTCGCCTAAAGTTAATTTTCTTTGTATCACGGGTTGCTTATAAGTTTTCAAGTAATCATTTGGCAAATTAAAATTATATATGCGCAGGTGAGTATAAAACTACATATTTTAAGTCAAAGTGGAACCATTAGTGCAGTATTTGCAGAAAGGTAGATCCTTTATTATAATTGACTGTGTTCATATTGTCCAGAACCTAGCGGATGATCAATTTTAATGGTGGCACATTCGTTCAACGAGATCACATTCTAGTGGTCTTCAACAAACCACTTGTTTTCTCTGATATACTGAGGTAGGAGTGAGGGATCCACTTTTTCCTCTGCCAGCCTGTTGAAATACCCCAGAAATCGAAGTCATCTTGTTTACAATCATGGACATTGGCAGAAAAAATGGTTAATTGATCCTTCCAGCTCATTCTGAGAACTTCTGCAAAGGAAGCCATCGTTTGAGCATTGCTGCAATAGCTCAATAACCTGTGATGACACCCGTTAGCGTTCTTACTGCAGATTTGAAGGAAATTAGTAGCTTTCCTTTCCAAACATAGGCATTGACGTAGAGACCTCGTAATCATCCCGGCAAGTACGTTGCCCCAATCTCATATTCCTCGATTTTTCTAAATTGATAGCGTGGAAGTGGTCCTACCGATCCAGCCGCCTCGCTTACATACATTTAGTAATCTTTCGTGGCCACCTTATCTGCAAATCTGTGACCTGAGACCCAGCAAAGGGAGACACTAAGGTGCCTTATGGATACAAGCGAGGCCAGTTCAATTTTGGGTTTCAACTAGGAAGTGTCAGTTATACACAGCTCAGCGAAAAATATTGAAACGAATTTAGGGAAATTCCGCTTATTTGCAACCTTCTGCTAACATTCGAATAGCTGTTACGAGAAATACCAATATTGAATAACGGAGTTACTGCAAATTATTGTGAGTGGCGGAGGAACATGTGTAATGAAACGGCAATCTAGAAAGACCATTTTGATTTTGTACCTGGCACTGTGGTCATGGAACCCTGCCATTAATCCGAAATCTCAAAACAAAAAAAAAAAAAACAAATATCAGCGAGGCTCGACACCTCCGAATGATATCCTATTTTATCACTTTGGTTTTACAATGCGGCGGTCAGTATGTGGACGAAGATTTTTACATTGATATCTGGGACCGTGCCATCCTGGAGCTGACTGGCTGCTCTATCTATGGCATAGGCCTCCGTTTGGAAGATACTGCATAAGTCAGAGAGTCGGACGATTGATTTACCTACTGGCATTGTGATTTGATTCGAGTTCTAGTGGTACCAAGTCAAAAGCCGCTGTGATGAGGTACCCATAAACTTGTAGGTAAAAATAAAAAAGATCCTGTTTTTAGTCCATACACTTTGCTGTAAATAGGCACTCTGTAAATACTCGTAATAAAAATGATTTTAATCTGCCGGCTTATAAAACTGAAGCAGACAAATGTAATCTGTATTATAAAAGTCTTAAATCATATAATGAACTACCGATTGATATTAAATCATGTCATTCCAATAAATTTAAACAAAAATTGTACAATTATTGCAGAACACTACCAATTTAGTGCTGGACAGGCGGACTTCCATAGCATCGATAGAAGTGCAGCGAAACTATACTGCTGTGTAGCGCCAAGACTTCCAAGCTCTTGTGCGCATACAAAAAAGGTTGCCGAAGCACATACGGAAACGCATCACTCGATTAACTCAGTGCATCGCCGTGCAGATGTTGCCTTCGCGCTTTACTAACATGCGTAAAATGCCTACATACTACATAATCGCAACGCTTTGTTCGCATGATCTGGAAGTCTCCCATCCATAGCACTCCAAGGTAGGACATAGATGTAACTATTCTAGATTGCATAGTCCAGAAGACAATTATAAACATATAAAATAGATTTAAGTTAGGCTTAGGAAAGCCGTAATAAATAAATACATTATACATTACATTATACAATAGTCCGCGTGCACGTGTTTTGCTGTATTTATCACAAATGTACGTATTTTGTGGCGAACCGCCTGTGGGCTTTAATGAAATCAAATTAAAGCAATTACAAATTTTAGCGCCATAAAATGCACCATACGAAATTTGGCGTGTATTTTTATGCGAATATTTTTTCTACACTCTTAAATCACCGATACTAGCGTTATAACAAATACAAGCCTGTAAACAATTCTACACAAACACAAAAACATACACACATATGAATATTCATGCATATATTATTACTACTACATAGTAAAAATTTTTATAATTTTTGCACACAATTGACAACATTTTATTTATGGTTCGTTGGCTTTACAGACCGCCTAACGCTTGACCATTTAGCCACCAAGCGACAAAACGCCACAACTGATGCAAGCGATTTTGTTAACAAAATATTTTATTATACCAACAAATGGTAATTAAAGAATATTTTAAGCCTTTAATTAGCTATGCAAATGTGCCTAAAAATTACCGACTAAATCCCATCAATTAAATGGTATTTTAGTGAGTGCAACGACAAGTAAATATTCGCATGTAACACGGCATACACGTCTATACGTACACTATTATGGTGGAAAGAAACATGTTTGATGTGTAAACATCCTTGTTCATTGTATGGGGGAATCTAGAATGTAAACGTAAGGTTTAAAGTGTAAAACGTAAGCGTAAGCATAAGCGTAGTCTTTGTATGTGGTTGCTTTATGGGGGATATATCATCGGCGTTCAAGCAAAAGTGACTAAATCCATTTTAACATTTTTGAGGTAATAACAACAAACATTCGTAACAGAGAACAAATTTGTGAGGCAAACATCATTTAGTTCCTTTCAGCAGATACGAATCTTTTTATGACATTCAAAAGTCATTTAATAATTTTGAACTTAGTGATTTTTGCTAGAACGTCGACTATATGTTGATTGTAAACGCTTGCGTAGTGTGGGTTATAGGGGCGAACATCATGCGTAAGCTAGGTGTATAGCTAGCTATTGCTATGCTGTATTGAGTAATACAGAATGTAATCGTAAGTGTAATCACTGCACTGCAGCATAATGTGGGAACAATTTAACTGGTAGAATTGATATGAGCGAAATCAAGCGCAAATCAAGGCAATGCCAGGGCAAGGCAAGGCAATGAAAGGAAAAGAAAACAAAGGAAAGGAAAGAAAAGAAAAAGTAAGGAAATGAAAAGTTAAGGTAATTATTTGTTTTATAGACGAGGTATAGACGAAATTCCAATTTCTTACCGCATTCTTATTAATTTTTTATTGATAACAAAGGTTATCGACTTTCTATCGACCAGTTATCGGTTTTTTGTTGAAAAAATATGAATTTCTTATAGAAAAACCATCGATTATTTTTTTCCAAAAGTTATCAATTTGCTATCGGTGAGTTAAAAGCTGGTTATCGGCGTGCTATCGAAAGATTATCGCCCTGCTAACGAAATATTTTTTATTAAAAATTTATCGATTTAGTATCGCGAAAGTTTTCGAATTAACTTCGAAAAGTTATCGCTTTGTTATCGGAGCGCTACCAATTTCTTAGCAAAAAGTTATCGATTTGATATCGAAAAGTATAACAAATATTTTATCGGCGTATTATATACTATTTATTGAAAATTTATCGACTAACTATAGAAAAGTTATCGATTCCTTAAAGAAATGTTATGATTTTGTCAACGTAGTTTTATCAATTTACTCTCGTTTTGCTATCCATGTATTATCGTTTTTTTAATTGATTTATGGTTTTTTTTTTATTTATTTTTATGGTTTTAAGTGTTTCCAATTTGTAATCACAAAACTTTTAATTTGTTATCAAAAAAATATTGATGTGCTATGAAAGAGTGTTTCAAATCAATTTTCTACCGATTTGTTAGCAAAAACTTCTGTTTTGTTATCGATATAAATATTATACAATTGCTATCGATTTACTATTGGAGCGTTACCAATTTGTTATCGAAAAGTTATCAATTTATTAGCAAGAACGTTTAATCGATTATTCATTGAAAAGTTATCGACTTGTTATCAGAGTGTTACCAGCTGGTTATCGGCATATTCCGGAAAAATTATCAAAGCGATCGAAAGTTTTTAATTTTTTAATTTAATAAATTATAAATTTATTAATTTGTTTTCGCCATAGTTATCGAAAAGTTATAACTTCGTTATCGCAGCGATACCATAAACATATCGATTTTTCGTCGAAATATTTGTTCGCTATATCTTTTAAGGCGTTGTCGATTTCTTGTCTGAGTTCTACCAATTTAATAATGATTTGTTAATGACGACTCATCGGTTTGTTCAAAAAACATATTACGATAAAACGTCAATATAAAATTGATGACACAGTAACCCGTCGATAACAAGCCGATAACAAAGTGATTTCATGACGATACCAACAAGCTTTCGGTAGTAAGCCGACGAAGCTCTTCTCATAAAGATAAAAACTATTTGTTTCTGTAAGAGTTGCCTCTGTTTAACTTCAAGCCTTAGACGAGCTCTAGTCATTTTAAACTTAGACTTACATCTGCATGTTTACACATCGAACTTCGCGAGCATTTGTTACTGATTTGGATAAAATTTTACACAGAAATGAATAATAGCGTGGAAAGATCTACTGGTTATACTTTTTTTTTTTAAAAAAGGGAAGAAATAGCTCTACACCCCTTGGGAACAAAAACTTTTATATACTTTTGTTATGTTTTGCCGTAATTACTTTGAGTATATTGACTTTATAGTGATATTAAGTCTACGGGCTACAAAGAGGTATAACAATTTTGGAAAAGTTTGCAGTTATCCCCAACACTCAAGCTCTATGGAAAGTTACTTTAAATTGTCCCAAATATATCTGTGTTAACCTTATGAGATAAGACTAGATAACTTAAGATGTTTGTATGGTTCATAAATTATTTTGGAAAAATTGTGAGTTTTCTGGTTACTTACAGGGTAATTCGTGATCATTCCGGTACTATTTCGAGGCTATGTGGGGATAATTTCATGGCTTTCTGTGTCTGGACCATTTAGGTACTATTTGGGCTAGATCCGCAGTACTTCTAGATAAACACATTGTTTCGGGACTTTCTAAAGGATCTTTTTGAAATTTCAAGATATTTTGGCTTAATTCTGGAAAGTTTTGGGGTTGAGATCCAAATCTTCTCGGGACTGTTTCAGATCAGTTTCTTGGTTGCTGCATATTATTTTTAAATTATTTTCCAGATTAATTTAAGACTATTTCCGACCATTGCGGGGATGTTTTTGGTGCCATTTCGATGCTGTTCGGAGATCATATGGGGAGGATTGCTATGACATATTTAAAAAAAAATTAAAGATCATTTCATAAAATATTTTTGTAGGGGAATATTGGACCTCATCGTTCCAAAAAAAATCTAGTAACTTCTTCCATCTTTGGTTAATTGTTGGTTTATCTCCGGACTATTTCGCGTTTGTGCGCTATAATTTCTGGATCTTTTCGGGAATGTTTAAAAGTTATCTTCTGGAGTGTCACGGATCATATCGTGGTACATCACAATAATTTTATGTTCATTAATGTGCGAACTAGGTCTGGGGTATGGACTAGTATATATATATTTTTACTCTACCATTATATAAAACATACAAAAAAATTAAGAACATTTTAATTCCACCCTAATGTAAATACATGGAGTAGCCGTAGCTGTATGATGATTAAGAAGGAAAATACGCTATTACATGAGTTTATATTTATACTTCACAAGTATTAGGTACATCGAGTGCACATGTATATTTAAATAGGTTATTAAATCAGTTCAATGCACTATGTGGTAAAAGCAACACTCTTAATTTGAAAATGTGCAGTGCTCTATTACTATGTAAATTTAATCAAAAAATTGATGTCCAATATTTGCAAAATTGTGAGCACTGCGTAATTTTTTCGGTTATCGAAATTTAACTCAAACATTCTTCGTATATTTTTTCCTTTGCTGAATTGCATATAGAGAAGGATCTGATATCTTGGGAGCAGTGTTCAGCTCGCAGACTTAGAGAGTGAACGCTTGGGTCCGTTAGGCAGTAGAACTAGGCCGAAGGTAGTTCAGGAGTATTGAGTAGGAAGAAGCTTGAGACGATAGAATTAGACAAACACGTACATACACGAAATGGCACTATATCTGGGAGTCATTCTATATAAGAAAAGAACGTGGAGATCTAATAAAGAAAAACATAGAAAGAAAGTAAGAGATTGATTTGTGTGCGTAATGTTTTTTACACTCACTGCATCATAACTGCAACTGTGAGACGATTACTATTTAAAGGTGTTGTGATTTGTTTACCTACGATTAAAAATTTACGAACTTTAAATATTTGCCAAAATTCCAAGGCAATTCAGAACTCAGAATAAGTGGCGCTTTTGTCTACACTACAGAGAGAGCACTAAAGCTTAAACTACACCTGCCACAACTTGATTTGATGGCAAAAAAAGTAACCTGGATCTTATCTCTATTACCCAATTTTAAATATTACCCAATCCTACACTACAATAAAGGGCTAGTAGAGCACATACTTTACAAGATGTTATCATTATATTTGATGATGGCTCCAAGATTGAGGGAAGTGTGGGATATCATTTACTGATCCTGGAAATATTGGCAATACGCTGTGTAGTAATTACTTTATGCCTGTGCCTAAAAATGGTAATTGGTAGTTTATTATACTCAGAGTGCTTTGCACACAGAGTATATTAACTTTGATTGGATAACGGTTAGTTGTACAGGTATAAATGAATCGAGATAGATATAGACTTCTATATATCAAAATGATCAGTGTGAAAAAAAAATTTTATTGAGCCATGTCCGTCCGTCCGTCCGTCTGTCCGTTCACACGATAACTTGAGTAAATATTGAGATATCTTCACCAAATTTGGTACACGAGCTTATCTGGACCCAGAATAGAATGGTATTGAAAATGAGTCAAATGGGATGATAACAACGCCCACTTTTTATATATATAACATTTTGGAAAACACAAAAAACCTGATTTTTAGTAAATAATACACTTAGAATAGACTTAATAGTCTTATATTGGGACTCTTGATAAAAATTTGAAACAATTTTTTAAAATGGGCGTGGCACCGTCCACTTGTGATAAAATCAATTTTACAAATATTATTAATCATAAATCAAAAATCGTGAAACCTATTGTTACGAATATTAGCAACACTAAGGGGTACTGCCATCTCTAAGCCGATGATAAGCAGTGACGTGAATGCACATCAATAATTCGATCATTATGCCTACACATATGTACGTATACGAAGCGGATAAGCAACAAACACATGCAGATATCTTATCTGAGATATGCAATTATAATTGTGGAAGTGTCGCTCACAAACACACGCGTATATGAGAGCTATACACGTACATCTGTAGTTATAATTATAACAGATAACCAACTAGTATATTCGAGAACAGAAGCGCCTAGAAGATGCAACGAGGAAATCAAAGAGTATAAAAGGCCTCAACAATAGAGGCACTAGATCAGTTTCGATTAAGCACGCTATCTGTCGGGCAATAGTGGAGTTATTTATTGTGAAGTACTTGAATAAAGGCCATTTTGCATTATTAAATATTGGAGTTATTTATTCAACAGTTTAGTGATTCGAACTTAGCAGAAGGTTGCAAATAAAAGGATTTGCAGTCAAATTCGTTACACTATCGTAACAAAATTTGGCATAGAGCTTGCCTTTACAATTCGGAATGCTTTAAAAAAAATTTACGAGATCGGTTATTGACCACGCCCACTTTTATATAGAAGATTTTTAAATGGTCGTGGACGGATAAAATAAGCTATATCTTTGCAAAAAACAGCTCTGTATCAATGGTATTTCATTTCCCAAGTGCATTTATAACATTAAATAGGAAAAACTTCAAATTTTAAAAAATGGGCGTGGCACCGCTCCTTTTATGGCTCAGTAATTTTCTATGTTTAGGGAGCCATAAATCGAAGAAAAATTTACTTATCGTAATGAAATTGTGTACACATATTTTCCTTAAAGCAGAAAATATTTCTAGTAAACATGGAGGGGATCGGTTAAAGGCCACGGCAACTTAGATATAAAACAAGTTTAAAAGGATCGCAGACTAGAATAATAAGCTATAACTTACCAAAAAAATAGTTTTGAATCAAGGTTTATTGTAAGAGGAAATGGGGAGACATTTTTTTTAAATGGGCGGTGCCACGTGTTATGTAGAAAAATAATTTATCTGAAATGAAATGTACAATTAAAGCTCACGCTGAGTATATAAAGTTCGGTTACATCCGAACTTAGACACCTCTACTTGTTTTTTTATTAGAAATTCAGGCTCCAGAGATCCAGAACTCTTGTACCGTCAACACAATTATACTGAGTGGACGACCGCCGTAGTGTGATGGTAACTTGCGCACTTATCACACCGATAATCTTGGAAAAAGCAACGGCATAATCTTAAAAAAATGTGCTAAGCGGGCTTTTCTTTCGATAGTGGTTTGGCAAACACTTCGAGTATATTTGTGCCATTAAAATTCTCTTAGCGAAGCTTCAGATGCCGTTCGAACTCGGCTTAAAAAAATTTGGTCCCGCAAAGTTGTAAGAAAAATTAAAAAACACACGACGCCAATTGGAAGAACAGATCGGCTTTAATAGTTCCTTATAATATTTTTTTTGATTCGAAGGCGGTAAGTATTTTGATTGATTTTCAAAGGAATTCAAACCCAATATTAAGACACAACCCTCCAAAACGTAGCATACTCACAACGAAAAAATCGCAATAGATCAATTACAAAACGCAGCAGCGAAGAAGATTTCAACACTTTTCAAACATCTTAACACGATAGTAGTAGAGTTCCAACCATAATAACTTTTCATATATTTTTACCACAAATTGTGAGATTCTGTATTATCCACATGCTTATCTCACCGCTCATTATTATATACATACGTTATTACTACATTAAATACTTATTAATTAATTTATAATTTATAGTATGTAGACCTGTGTACGAATTTATGGATATTTAATAAGTATGCCTATGGGCAATAACTTTCCTGGTAAGCTCACAGCATTTAATTCGCTACGTACCGCACGTACATGGCATTTGCCTATCTGCAATCCAATCTTCAAAGATCATAAAATATGATTAAAAGTAATATATAAAATATATGAAGATAGCATAAAATTGTTGTTAACACTTTTTTTTAAATACAAACAATAAAGGGCAGTAAAAAAAGTCCGCGATGTAGAGATTTAAATATTTGCAATAAAAGGATTTTAACTATATGGAGAGGAGAGGAGAGGAGAGGAGAGGAGAGCAGAGGCGAGGCGAGGAGAGAAATATAAGCACCAAAGTTATCGAAGTGTTAACGCTTGTTACCGATGAGTTATCGATTTGTTATCGACGGGTTATAAGCGTACCTATGGGATGTATTTAAAATTAGGCGTGGTTTCGACGAGTTATTGACGAGCAATCCATTTGGTATCAAAATTTTCTGAATTTGCCATAGATAACAAAGTTTATACAAATTACCGATTTTTTACTGACCAATTATGGGTTTGTTAACCAAAAATGATGGACTATTTACCGGAAAATCATTGATCAATGACACCACAGTTGAACTTAGGACTTTATTAGTCTTGACTTTCGTAGTAGATGTTGATTTATCTAACCGTGGTAGCACTGGACAGCACTACATCCACCGCATCCCTAGTGATTAGGAAACTTAAACGTGCAGTTTACATCGAGATCCTGACAAAAACCTCCCCTCCAATCATCTTGTCTAACTTTAACTATCGATTACCTAAATTTGTTTTGGTATTGAAGGCTTTTTTAATCTTTTGCAGAATCGGCATGGAGATATCGAGATCAAGAGGAGATTGTAGCAAACGCTCAGTTTTTAAATACGTTGCTAGGATTTTTTTATCAGTTTCGTAGGAAATTATTTCCCGCTTCCACAAGACTACCACTGAGGTCTATCTAAGCTATTAAGGAAATTCTTAAACACTTTTTCGTCTATCCAATATACTACATAGTTATATTAATCATTATAACTACATATGCTTGTACAAATATATACGTATGTACATCATGCTGATCTATAAACAATGCTTGCGTTTATTTATATGTAAAATCTCTTGCTGACTACATACTCAATAAAGGCAACATAACTCCCCAGCGTTGATCCGATTTTTATGGAATGCTTTAAAAAAAAAAACTAAGTAAAGTTCGCACATAATTTATTCACCAAATAGGATTTGCAATGGAAATTTCTGCAATGCACTTGACGTATATGTTTGTGTGCAAGGTTGTGTGAAATATTGTGCATAGTTGAGTTTGGAAAAAAAAATATCTGCAACCACCACATACCAACATAAATGCATGCACACATAAACCATAAAGTCATATTACGTTGTACATACAGATGGGTTTGTTGTTGTTTTGATAAACCTTTTTTGCTTCTAAGTATATTTGTATATATTTTAGAGCTATGTTGCCGCTCATTTGTTGCATCCAAACGCTTGACACGCAGCAATTACCCGGGATTATAATTAAATTTATTTGCAAAACATGGGGATACGCTGCAGGTGAGTTTAAACAAGAAACAACATGCGCCACAAAGTATGTTTTGATTTTTTCAAAGTGTTTATGTAGTTGTGGGTGATGAATTCGCATGTTCTTGTGTGAATAGTGTTCGACCGAAGCCGCAGCCGAATCTTTAGTTATTATGGCCCGGGTTGACGTTACGTGACCCACTCAGTGTGTCAGTTAAACCTAAAGTTATAATGCAATTTTCAGTTAACTTTAATTGAAGTTTAAACTGAGCCTATGTGGCTTATTTGGCGGAGATGAACTCTAGTTAACCCATCAGCTGTTTGCATTCTGTTTGTTTTGATTGAAAAATATTTAAATGAATAAATTCAGAAGGTTTACATTATAAGTGAGAAGAGTGTGAGACAGAGGAGAGAAAGTTGGATAGATAGCGAAAGTCAGCATAATGTCTTTCGTGTTTGATCTAACGACTGGGAGTATCTCATGTTTATCTAAACGATTCCAGGTTTAGCCAGAGCTATTTAAAATATAGACCTCTTAAACCACATCCTTTTTTTTACCCCACTAGGCAAATATTAAAGCTCTGATTTTGTAAATTATCGTTACTCTAAAACCTCTGCCGCTTTATATTTGTACATTATTCACCTCTTTCTGCTCAAATAGTATACCTATTTACGCTTGATTTACATATATAGACGTTGGGGCTTGATACCGTATGCCGAAAGTGGAATTTAAACCCAAGAGCCTCGCTTCATGTACAGAAAGGAAATAAAATCCTACCACTAAAGAAAGTACAGTTCAGAGACGTTATTTTCCCATGCGTTTAAGTGTATTTATTTTTGCCGGAAAAGCCATAACACAGCCGTGAGCAAAACAGACTCTTCCATTAACACCCTGAATTATGAGAAACATCCCCTGTAGGATCATCGCTCTCTGAATGCACAGTCTGTCATCACAAGAAAAGAAAACGATGCTGTCACACATCACGGACTTGACACTGTCACTGACTTAGCACATGAACAATCGGACAGCCACTTTGTTGGCATGACGTTACCAACCGTCAGATTCCTAAAACGGTGCATTTGGTGCCTGCGTAAAGCGTATGAAGCTTATCATTTTACCTCCTTCGATACTCGTCGTCAGCAGATCTTAGGAAAGAAAAGGCCTTCTCATCTTCTGTGGGCACCGTCCATGACTCCAAGCCAGATATCGGGACAAGTGGGACGAGCCACTTGTAGGGTAAGACTTTTTTCGTTGAGGGAGGACTTTACTTTTCGATAGCCTATACAGTACAAAAACGTACTTGTTGGCATTTTTTTCAAAGCTGACATTGTTTTAACTGTTAAATCTGGTTCCCAGTTATACGACAGTGACTTGACTTCGAAGGCGAGAATGCGCCGATTCTTCCTTGGAGGACAGCAAGTATTTCGTCTCATCCTCATTTTCTCCAAGAACCACCTTTTTTGCCTCTTTATCTAGTCCAGAGAAGGCAGAACTCATAGCGCGTTTATTGCCAGTATAACCAGCATAACCAGATCTGCTGCTTGAAATATCTTCTCAAGCATTAGTTAAAACAAGAAAGGAAGGCCAAGTCCGGGTGAAACCGAAAACTACATACTCAGGGTACCCCTAGAATGTGTTTGTATGACATGTGTATCAAATGGAAGGTATTAAAAAGTATTTTAAGAGGGAGTGGGCCATAATTCTATAGGTGGACGCCTTTTCGAGATATCGCCATAAAGGTGGACCGGGGGTAACTCTAGAATTTATTTGTGCGATATGGGTATCAAATTAATGGTGTTAGTGAGTATTTTAAAAGGGAGTGGGCCTTAGTTCTATAGGTGAACGCCTTTTCGATATATCGTCATAAAGATGGACCAGGGGTGACTCTGAAATGTGTTTGTGCGATATGGGTATCAAATTAAAGGTATTAATGAGGGTTTTAAAAGGGAGTGGTGGTAGTTGTATATGTGAAGGCGTTTTCGAGATATCGACCAAAATGTACTTATATACTGTAAAGATATTAACTTTTTTTAAATTGACTTTAAAAATATAGTTTTTTTTAGGTGGGCGTGGTCGTTTTCCGATTTTGCAAATTTTTATTAAGCTTACATATAGTAATAGGGGTAACTTTTCTGCCAAATTTCATCATGATATCTTCAACGACTGCCAAATTACAGCTTGCAAAACTTCTAAATTACCTTCTTTTAAAACTGGGCGGTGCCACGCCCATTGTCCAAAATTTTACTAATTTTCTATTCTGCACCATAAGTTCAACTCACCTACTAAGTTTCATCGCTTTATCCGTCTTTGATAATGAATTATCGCACTTTTTCGAATTTTCGAAATATTCGGTATCGAAAAAGTGTGCGTGGTTACAGTCCGATATCGTTCATTTTAAATAGCGATCTGAGATGAGTACCCAGGAACCTACATACCAGATTTCATCATAAAAAAAATAAATGTAAGGCGCGATAACCTCCGAAGAGATCTAAGGCCGAGCTTCTCTTCCAATTTGCGTCGTGCTCCTCTTGATTTTCCCTACAAATTGGCCGGACGGGACCTACATGATTTTATGCCGACTCCGAACGGCATCTGCAAGGCAGATGAGTTTTCACTGAGAGCTTTTCATGGCAGAAATACACCCGGAGCGCTTGCCAAACACTGCCGAGGGGCGACCCCGCTTAGAAAAATTTTTTCTAATTGAAAACCCTTATTTCTTAAATTTTTGATGTTGCTTTGCCCGGGGTTTGAACCCAGGGCATCCGGTGTGGTTGGCGGAGCACGCTACCATCACACCACGGTGGCCGCCAGATTTCATCAAGGTACCTCAAAATTTACTCAAGTTATCGTGTTAACGGACGGACGGACGGACGGACATGGCTCAATCAAATTTTTTTTCGATACTTATGATTTTGATATATGGAAATCTATATCTATCTCGATTCCTTTATACCTGTACAACCAACTGTTATCCAGTCAAAGTTAATATACTCTGTGAACTCTGCTCAACTGAATAAAAAAACTGCATGATAGCAAGTCGCCTTGTCTGAAGCTTCGTTTGGTTTATATTGGTTTTTCGCAATCCTTTTAGAACTGGGGATGTTGCTCAATGCCATCTTGCAGAGCGTAAATAATTTTGCATGGAACTTAAATTCAGACAAAACAACAAACAAGCAACTTTTTTCGACAAAAGATAGTGAGTGTCGATTCTCTTATCTTTAGACTTCTCCAGGGTCTGGCGCATCATGAAAATCGGGTTGATTATAGATTAACCAGGTATGAAACCGCTTTGATAAGGTTCAACCAGTTCTTTAACTTTGGGCTTCAGTCTTGCGCACAATACGCTAGATAGCACCTTACACACGATGCTAATCCGGCTGATTCCATGAAATCTGGCGGTGTTTTAGGAATCGTCTTTCTTGCCAATATCAATTTGGGCAAAAAGCAAATCAAATCATTAAAAATATTTTATCAAGCAGGTCCGTATCTAATTCGTTTCGCTGAAAATGGCATTGCATATTATTACCTATACAAAGGGCTGTCTAAGCACCAAATGTTCTCATTCCACATCATAAGAGAGCGTCCTAGTAGCGATCAATTTTGGTGTTACTATTACCATTTGTATCGAATACCTTGCGGACCTTCGATCAGCCTCCAACACAAGCGCGTATATTTGGTGGTGTAAAAGTTGTTTAAACTTGCGTAATAAATATTACATAATTTTGTTGCTTAATCTGTAGTATTTTATTGAATTTCATTACGGAAATCTCTGGATAATTGTTGGGAGTGTTGCTATAAACATAATTAGCCTGGTTCTAAAATGACTAAATTTCGAGTGATGCATATTTATAATATATTATCTCAATAATAGCCCAACTTATAACATAAAATTAATTTATTTTGCCATAAATATATTAAAATTCATTATTTGTAATTAAAATATGCAATGCATTTTAATTATGGTCTGATTGACTATTGACTATTTATTCCATCCATGGCTGAACTATATTGGTGGCCCATCCCTACAGCAACAACATACCTTTGTTCAGATTGTCAAAATCTGCGTGTTGATGTTAGGCGAATGCAATGGAAGGAAAACATAAAGCTTAGCAGATTTTGTGTGTTGTAAGAAAATGTTTTCAATGTGTTGATTTCATTTAGAGTTTGCCATCTCCTTTTAACAATCCCCACTCCAGTGAAATGAAAAAATAAAATCAGCTGGTGAGATGAGCCAACCGTATAGTTGAGCCATGATTCCATCCATGAACCAATAAACAGATCCCGCATTAAAAAATTAGAGAGCAAAAAATCATAGTTAGCTCTGACAACATGTTTCATTACTGACGTAGTGTTCAGACTTTATTCCAATCGGAATATTTCTTACCTCCTACTACATTTTTTATCTCAGATTTATTTGGATCGAGTTTAAAATTAAATAGCATTATCTACTACATAAAATGTTTTGATTGCAGTTTTCATTGTATATGTACGTATCATGGCTCAATTATATGGTTGGCTTATCAGCTGATTTTATTTATTTCATTGCATGGTCGAAGGGATTGTCAAAAGGAGATGGCAAACTCAAAATGAAACCAACACATTGGCAACATTTTCTTACACATACAAAAACTGCTAAGTTTTATGTTTCCATTCCATACCATTCGCACTAACACCAATACACAGATTTTTACAATTTGAACAGACATATTTTGTTATTGTACAGATGAGCCAACCATATAGTTGAACCATGGTACGTATGAAAAGCCGATTGTTTACAAGTGACGATTGGATGAAATAACGTGAATTCATTGTTCATGTCTTAAGTCATGTTTGTTCACATTTTACTTACAGTTTTTGTTTTTTTTTTTTTACGCACGGAATTAAAAATAAGGAGTAAATTGTAAGCAAAAAAATGTCCGGACGCGACCTGTTAATCTTGCCATACAGCACTTCTTGAAGTTGTATATAAAAATGAAGTACGTTGAGTCAGCTGATCCTATTTTGCGACACCAGTCGCCAATTGGGAGCACCAAGCGAGGCCAAATCTTCTAACTGCATTTACCAACTCAGTTAAGGTCTTCACTTTACTCTGCTTACAAGCTGCGGTAACTTTCAGGACACGTAAGATGAGTGACTTCTAGAGCGAGAGTTTTGTTGGTTGAGAGAGGACTTTACTCTTCAATTGCCTAAAGAAGCATTTGTTGGCAAGAGTTATCATACGTTTGATTTCTAGGTCGACATTGTTTTTGCTCGAACGCAAGCGAGATTTTCGAGACCCGAGAAACGGAGAACTCGACTTCTCTCGAGAGTGTCGTGTCTCGAAGTACTCGTAAATCTCGCAAGCTTCTCGACATAAACTTAATTGCTGTATGGACAGTAGTTATACACTTGGCTTTTTTTTAATTGTGAATTTTTTTTATTATATTGTTTTTCAATGACATTTAACTCAAAAAATATTTATTATACATATAATTTTGTTCACAACATTTTATTTTTTTAACGAGACATCGAGAACACGGCTTCTCGCGAGATCCTCCAATCTCGAAATACTCGTAATACTCGCGAGCTTCTCGACTTTCAATTCAGACGCTGCATTGGCAGTATTCTATACATTTCGGTTTTTTTAATTGTAGCTCTGTGGAAATTTTCGCTTGTGTACCAGAAGAAATCGTAAGCTTTATATAAAAGAGCCAAAGAATCGATTAAATTGAATGTCGAGAAGCTCGCAAGTATCACGAGTAATTCGAGATTCGAGAATCTCGGGAGAAGGCGAGACTCGCGAGAAATCTCTTCTGGAACAAGTTGGAGAAATCATACGCTCTACTTTTAATGCTGCTTGCCAAATAGACGAAATCCTTCACAATCTCAAGTTTATATCCGTCAACAGTGGCGTGGCTACAAAGGCCACGATGACAGCAAATACTTCGTATTGTCCACATTTACTGCAAGACCGACTTTTTTGTTTCTTTATCTTATACCAACACTTCGCCTCCATGTTTGAACAGCCCGGCGGGTATTCCGTCAATACTTGGCAACTTTGTTTTTTTTAGCCGGGATATTTGTATTCTCACTTCGCCATAGCTGAATGCTGTAGCGTCAGTTACCAGGCTGCCATTATCGTACTTGCAGGTATCTGCCACTGTCTTGAAACCTTCCGTCATAAAAAAGAGCATGAAATATGTATGGTAAATCGAAAATGATAATAATAATATAATTTTTTTCGCGACAAATGTCCGGAGAAATAGAGCCCACTTTTCTTCCAGAATGTGGTGTGCTAATGGGAACCATAATTGGTCATCCTACGCATTTTAGCCCGACTCCATCTGTATCTGATAAGGCAGATAACTTTTTTGCTTACAAACATTTCATGGCCAAAACACAATCGAAGGGTTTGCCAAGCCACCAAATCATTTTGACTTAGTTGTTCGTCCGCTTTCAAAAAAGGAAGAAAAAATATAGTCCGAAAATACAATTTGCACTACTGCGTAGTCGTTAACTCTGGTGACAGTTTAAAATACTCCGAACACTGGCAGCGAAATATGAGAGAAATTTAATAAATCGAAATATTTCAAAAGCGCTACGTCATCAAATTTTTTATCAAATTCGATTACAAATACAACAATTCCGGAATGCGTGATCTTGGCTCATTTGTTTGTGGATTCCATGATGTAATAATAAAGGTGATGTCATAACATAACCTCACTTTTTCGGCAGCTCTAAATGCCAGTATTTACGTGTATTTCAAAAGTAATTAATTTGGGTTGCTTAATTTTTCGTACAAATTCTTCAAATAAATTAGTTTTCTGCAAAATTTTGTGTATATTCTGTTAGGGAATACAAAGTTACGTTACTCATTTTTGGCTGAACAATTATAGTAACGGCTTATATAGTTATAATATTTCTAAATGTATAGTAAAATCAACTACGATCGTAGTATAACTGAATGGCAGTTCTGTATGATAAACAACCCTCTAAATTATGCATGCCGAACTTGTCAGTATAAGGGAAAACGTCAACGGGATGAGAACACCTGAATATTAATTTCATTATGTATGGATTCCATCCATTATTTTTTTTTTTTGACATTATTTGAAAAAAAATTTTGTGTACAGAATGAAGTCATATAAAGAAAAATATAAAAAACACAAAAATATTCGATAAATTTTTGTATTGAATTTTCAGAATGAATAGAGAGAGACAGCCTTATTTTAACGACTTAATTTATGGCTTTAATATCTACGAGTACCACAAATATTTTAAGTCACACAAATTCCGTGTAATTAGCTTCCTATCCAGCCTGCTGAAACCATTGGCGAAACTCACCAGGAGTTTCAACATCTTATTGAGATGGTATAAACAACACGAAAGTTATGTTACCCTGATTAGAAAGTTACTATCATAACTGAAATAATACCTCTTACTGCATTTGCCTACTTACTTACTTAATTAGCGCTTAACCGTTTGCCAATCGGCAGTCGCTTCTTTGCAGACTTAACTTGCCCCAATTGGTCACACCAATGGAATTTAAATCGTTTTTCACGTGGTCATTCCAGCGTAGGTCGGTCGCCTTCTTCCTCTGCTTCCATAGGCATATTCCGATTAAAATACTTTGTTAGACGGATCATCATCTTTTATTCGCATAACAATGCCTAACCAGCGTAGTCGCTGCATTTTAATTCGCTGGACTGTATTGATGTATGCATAAAACTTGTGCCTCTCATCATTAAATCTTCTTCGGTTTTCGCCGTCGCCAATGCGTAGAGATTCGTAAGCTTTTCGAAGAACTTTTCTCTAGAACACTCCCAGAGCCAATTTGCCTGTTGTTGTCATCGCCCATGATTCTGCACCACATTGCAGGACGGTTAGGATAAGTGGCTTGTAAAGATTGATTTTTGTTTGCCGAGAGAAGACTTTACTATACAATTGCCTACCTAGTCCAAAGGAGCATTTTTTAACAAGAGTGATTCTTCGTTGGTCTACAGAGGTGATGTTCCTTTTTGTGTTATTGCTGGTTCCCAAATAAACGAAGTCTTTTACTATTTCAAAATGATGGCAAACTCATCCTTTTCGCTTCTTTTTCCAGTTAAGGTTAAGCAGAATTTAAGGCACGGATGTTCAGGCCAATGATATCAATGTCGTCAGCATACGCTAGAAACTGCAAGCTTTTATAGATTTGTATATTTTTATCCATGTACCTCGTGCTCTATACTCGTATGACCATGTTTTGAGCACCGGCGAAGTCGATCTTCGAGGAGAGGTTTCATTGCGAACTCTGAATTTTCGGACTGTTTTGTCCAAAAAAATACCTTCTTTGTCCACCCTGCCGTTAAATTCGCCAAGCACAACTTTTATATCATAGCAGATTCAGCGGTCGTATATTCGTTCTATGCCTTCATAGAAAACGCATTTCACCGCATCGTCTATGTTGTTGTTGTAGCGATATAAACCTCACGTCTATCTCCTCTGTCGGTACAGTGCAGATGAATCATATACTAAACAATTTTGGTTTTATTTGGATAGCCGTGAGACATTCGTCCACAGGTGTGAATATCAGTACTTGGCGCCAAAGTCTTCCTCCGACCACGAATCTGACGTCGAAACTACACTTATTTGCATGGCCACACAAGTAAATGTCACATTTTGTTCTCCTCCTTGCTTCGTCCATCTTGGATGGCGGTGATGTCGGTTTTGCTTTGACAGGGACATAAACCAGATGGGCATCTACACCAATCGCATTAAGGGGACGGACATTCCAGGAGCATGCTTTCAAATTAAAGTTCTTTGAACGTTTGCGGCGGTAGTCATTAGTTAAGTGCAGTTTTCTTATCCGAGACTTTGATTTTCTTTTCAATGGAATGTGGTTTAATGTTGCGGGTTCCGGTCTCAGCGCTCAACGCACACAGTGGAGGTGAAAGTATTGTATTATTGTATAGTGATCAAAGGAAGATGCCAACTTTCAGCAGCGCCATGTGATGGTCGCTGCCCATGAAAGTTTCACAGCCAGTTCTTTAGCCGAGTATGTTAGGAAGGCCTAGCCAGGTTGTCTCCTTCTTACATTCGCTCACCACTAAACGGATGTTAAGTAACTATCCAATTGATACTTGACAGCAAGTGACCGGAAGTAGTGAGCTGCTGGAACCGCATGCAAAAAGAATCGATCTACTCATTCCCTTGTAAATGACAGCCAGAAGGTTTTCCCTCTTGCGTGGACTTCTATACATAGCATCATAGCTGCGAGGCTACTACGGCTTCTTAGCAATGTGCCAAGAATATTTTTTTTTCATAATTTTTTTTTTAACAAAAAATTTAGGAATACGAAAATCTAAAATTTCGCATACTTTTTTAGGAAGCAGATTGCCAGAAATTTGGATATACATAGAACAAGAGAGAAGGTGTAAGCGAAGGAAGGACAAAGAGAAGGGCAGGGAAAGATAGATTTGGGAAAAAATTTAAAGAAATGGGAGAAAAATGAGGGAGGAGAAGAAGCCATACAGAGAGTGAAGACAAATGTGAGAAAAAGACGAAAATGGAGAAAGAAGCAGAGAGTGAATAGGGGGGAGTAGCGAGAAAGAGGAAGACCAAACGGCGATTGGAATCTAAGTGTTCTTTGTTCAGAGCACCAGAAAGGGGATACTGCAAACTGGACCAACTCTCGCGGAATCAGCCTTCTTAATATCGCTTATAAGGTCCTGTTAAGACTATTGTATGAAAGATTGAAGCTCACCATGAATCCGCTGATTGGACCTTATCAGCCCTAATTAATCTACCATCGACCAGATTTTCACAATGCGCCAAATCTTGGAAGAAACCCGCGACAAAAGAATCGACACACATCACCTCTTCGTCGATTTTAAAGCCACCGTCGACAGCACGAAAAGGAGCTGCCTATATGCCGCTATGTTTGAATTTGGTTTCCCCGCAAAATTTATACGGCTGTGCAAAATAATGTTGTACAACACCATCAGCTCAGTCAGAATTGAGAAGGACCACTACCAGCCATTCGAAACTAAACGATGTTTCAGACAGGGTGACCCGCTATCTTGTGATTTCTTTAATTTTATGCTGGAAAAAATTATACTATCTGCAGAACTTAACCGCTCTGGAACAATATTCTATCAAAGCTTGCAATTACTGGCATATGCTGAGGACATTGATACTATCGGCCTAAACACCCGCGCCGTAAGTTCTGTTTACTCCAAACTGCAAAAAAAAAACGGTAAGATCGGTTTGACGGTGAAAGAGGACAAAACGAAGTACCTGTTGTCATCGAGCAAATAGTCAGCGCATATGCGCCATTGGCAACCACGCTACTGTTGGCAGCCAGCATTAACACTAACAAAAACATCAGCTCTGAAATCCAGCGAATAATCACTCTTGCCAATAAATGCTACTTTGGACTACGTAAGCAATTGAAAAGTAAAGTCCTCTCTCGGCGAACGAAAATCATACTCTACAAGTCACTTATCGTACCCGTCCTGCTATATGGTGCAGAAGCATGGACCATGACAACATCAGATGAAGCGGCTCTGGGATTGTTCGAAAGAAAAGTTCTTCGAAAGATTTATGGACCTCTACGCGTTGGCGCTGGCGAGTACCGAAAAAATTTAATGACGGGTTGTACGAGCTTTACGCAGACATCAACATAGCCCAGCGAGTTAAAACGCAGCGGCTACTGTGGCTAGGCCATGTTATGCGAATGAAAGATGACGCTCCGTCTAAGAAAGTATTTTTAGCGGAAAGAAGGCGGGCCCAAACTCCGCTGGAAAGACCAGCTGAAAACCGATTGGAGGCGCCAAGAGGCGAATGGCGGGCTTTGTTGGATGACCATAATCGCTTAAACGGTTAAGCGCCAATTAAATAAGTAAGTAAAAGATAGAAAGAGTAGTAGAATGGGAGAAAGGAGAGGAAGAGCGAAAGTAAGTGGGAAGGTAAGAGATGAGAGCCTTTTAAAAGTGACGCCGGTAAAGTAAAGCTAAGGTAGAACAACCTCCTACTTATCTGCTTGTTTAAACTTATTAGAGGAACACTTGATTTTCCAATGCACTGTGTGTAAAACGCAACAACAGCAAACATAGAATACTATTTCCTGGCAGATTGACCACAAGCGCTTTTACTGTTTTATTTGTTGTTCCTATGTTATTTTATTGTTATGACAAAGTATTTACTAACAAATAAGCCACGCTTCCGTTTCCGGCCTTAATACCGCCGGCGGACATATCTTAATAAATATTTAAAAACACATTCATACAGTACCAATATTTTCCTATTTACAAATATATAAAAATACCAGTTACAGATGTTCGTGTGAAAGTTTTACTATTTATTTACTTCTAAACCAGCAAATAGCTTAGGTAAGTTTGGCCTGACGTGTCCTTATATAGGTTATTTATTAAGTTGAACTGGCCGCTTAGTAACGAACTCACATAGACTGATGAGTCCGTAGTCTTGTCTTACCAGCAATTTGTTTAACCACCAAACTGAAAAACTCCAAAAAAACCAGGACCTATGTTATAAAAAACTCAGTCCTCTTGGCAAAATCTAGAAGTTTTCCAGGAACTATGACAGCTGTTGTTTTTTTTTTTTTTTTTTTTTTTTTTGATATGTTTTCCTGAACCCGAGATACGGTAGTTACTTTCCAATCCTATGTTGGTATTGTTACGAATATTAGCAAAACTAAGGAGTGCTGCCATCTCCAGGCCGATGCTAAGCAGTAACGTGAATTCACATCAATAATTCAATCATTATGTATCTACATAAACGAATCAATAATTGCGTCTACACATATGTACACATTCCGACGAGCAACATTTACATACAAGGCAGCGAGAGATGAGATGTCACACACAGATGAATTTACTTATACGCTTATGTGTGTGCGGGAGACTGTAAACTACAAACTCACATATGTATATCTGAGAAGCGCTAAAAAGTAGACAATTGTAAACAAGTAGAAACTATATGAGAACTATACACACATGAATATAGTTGGTAAGTTCTGGAAATGGAAGAGCCTAGAAGTATGCAGCGTAAACTATAAAAGCGGGGCAGGCGAGTAAGAAGTAATTCAGTTTGATTTGAGTTGTCAAGCAGTTTCGACTAAGACGATATCTAGCGAGCAATAGCAGTATTATTTTGAAAGTCAGTTTCATTTAAGCTATCAGTCAGTTTGGTTATTAAGCAAGCTAGTTGCAAAGTATAAGTGGTATTGTGAAGTACTTTAATAAAGGCCATTTTGCATTATTAAATAGTGGAGTTATTTATTCAACAGTTTAGTGATTCGAACTCAACAGAAGATTGCAAATAAGGGGAGTTGCAAGTAAATTCGTTACAATTGGTGCCAGAAGAGGAATTGTTGAATAAATTCCAGAGGACAACAAGGACATGGCAAAGTTCAGTGAATTGAAGATCCAGCAACTGAAGAGGGAGTTGGAGAGCCGTGGATTGAATACAAGCGGCGTTAAACTTGAACTTCAGGCACGGCTACGAGAGGCAATGGAAGTAGAAAGAATTGACGTGGAAGAGTATGACTTTCATCTTGATGGCGAGAAAACAACAAAAATGGAAGAGACAGTTACGCAGACAGTTACGAGCACAGACTTGAATATGATTTTGGCTGCAATATCTGCTCAAACTTCGAAAATGGCATCTCAACTGGAATCACAGGAGACACGTATAACATCCAAGATGGAAACTCAACTGGAAGAACAGAAAACATATATGGAATTTAAGATGGAATCACAGGAGACACATATTGCAGAAATGTCGTCAGAAATAACATCGAAGATGGAAGCACAAGAAACGCGTGTATCCGAAATGTCGTCGCAAATGTCATCTCAGCTGGAATCGCAGGAGAACCGTATAACAGCGAAGATTGAAGCACAAGAGGCACGGATATCCGAAATGTCGGCGCAAATTTCAGCACAGATATCATCGCAGATCTCTGCTCAACTGGAAGAGCAAGAAGGACGTATTTCCTCGAAGTTGGAGGCGCAAGATACAAAAATTTTACAGTTTGCAGAAAACATCGAGGGCGAGGTGGATGCTTTGAGAGGTCGTATACAGGAGTTGCAATTAAATCGCCCAACAGTTTCAGCGAGTAACCCAAAGGTAAAAACACCATCCTTTGACGGTTCTTTTCCTTTTCAGGTCTTTAAGCTACAGTTTGAGAAGACCGCAGCAGTGAACCAATGGAATGCTGAAGATAAAGTTGCAGCTCTGTTCGTGGCACTGAAAGGGCCTGCCGCGGAAATCTTACAGACTATTCCAGAGTACGAACGGAACAGTTATGACGCATTGATGGCTGCTGTAGGACGAAGGTACGGAAGCGAACACAGGAAACAGATGTATCAAATAGAATTGCAAAACCGTTACCAAAAAGATAATGAGACTTTGCAAGAGTTTGCTTTAGATGTTTAAAGGTTGGCTCATTTGGCAAATGCGGACGCACACGTGGAGTACACCGAGAAGGTAAAAATTCAGAGTTTTATAAACGGCATACGGGACGTAGAAACGAAGCGAGCGACATATGCAAACCTAAAACCCACATTCGCAGAAACGGTATCCCATGCGCTGACTCAGGAAACAGCGTCACTTTTGAGTAAGCCCACATACAAAGCTCATCACGTGGAAGTGGAAAGGCCAGACTGGGTAGACACAATTTTGGAAGCACTGAAGGGATCTCAACAGAAGAATGCCGGAGTTATTAAATGTTTCAAGTGCGGCAACCCAGGTCACATTGCACGTCATTGCGATCTTGGCCCGAATAGTTCCAACAATGTGGGTGGCCGTAAACGCAAAGTTGGCGGAAATGAGCAAGAGCGTGTCGGATGTAAAGAACGAAAACTTTCCCCGGCTATTGAATGTCCTGTGATATCTGTGTCGCAGATTGGAAGGAAATCAAGCAGTCTTGCAATCAGAGGGAATGTGGATGGTAAAGAGCGTGTACTGACTGTAGATACAGGGGCATCTCATTCCTTGATTCGATCTGATTTGGTCTACAGGAGAGTAAACTCATTACCTGGAGCAAGGTTGCGTACGGTCACAGGCGAGTATAATCAAGTCCAAGGCGAAGTGGTATGTGAGGTATTAATTGGAAAAGTCATGGTTCTACACAAATTCGTTGTCGCGGAGATCGTTGATGAAGTCATATTGGGAGTGGACTTCTTGGTTGACCATGACATCAGGATCGATATGCAGAGAAGGGTGATGCATTATGAGAACCTAGATGTGCCACTTAACTTCAGTTTGGAAAAAGGGTTCAGCAGTAAGCGAGTGCTGGTGGAGGAGATTCGACAGAAACCACGAAAGTCAAGGAAAGTAGATCGAGCAAAGGTTGATGGATCGAATGTGCCAAATAAAGCGAAATTAAAAGTACCTGCGAGGAAAAGACCGGCATCAACAAACCCTAATGGACGCACTAAAATGACTGAAAGAATTTTTCAGAAAGAATTCAAGGATGGTTTCAAGCCAGCGCGCACTTTTGTTGGGAAACGTCGGAACGATACTGAGTATGTGAAGCCAATCCGTCAAGAACAAGCTCTACAAAGTAGTTCTTCATTGGCCAAGCAACAGAGTGCGAGAGAACGATCCAGAATAATGAGTAGTAAGATGGAACACAGGTACGACAGGGAAAATAATTCGGAAGGTTTCCTGAATGGAGATTTGGTACTGTTAAACAACCCTCACCGGCGGAAAGGTGTTCCAGCCCAATTTCGGTGCAGTTGGGAAGGACCGTATAAAGTTTTGAAGAAGATCAGTGATACCATCTACCGCATACAAACCACTGGGAAACCACGGATTAGAAGGGTGGTACATTTGGAGATGCTAGCGGCGTTTATATTGGGAGATTTGTCTGATCGGGACGATCAGACTTAGGTGGAGGGCAGTGTTACGAATATTAGCAAAACTAAGGAGTGCTGCCATCTCCAGGCCGATGCTAAGCAGTGACGTGAATTAACATCAATAATTCAATCATTATGTATCTACATAGACGAATCAATAATTGCGTCTACACATATGTACACATTCCGACGAGCAACATTTACATACAAGGCAGCGAGAGATGAGATGTCACACACAGATGAATTTACTTATACGCTTATGTGTGTGCGGGAGACTGTAAACTACAAACTCACATATGTACATCTGAGAAGCGCTAAAAAGCAGACAATTGTAAACAAGTAGAAACTATATGAGAACTATACACACATGAATATAGTTGGTAAGTTCTGGAAATTTAAGAGCCTAGAAGTATGCAGCGTAAACTATAAAAGCGGAGCAGGCGAGTAAGAAGTAATTCAGTTTGATTTGAGTTGTCAAGCAGTTTCGACTAAGACGATATCTAGCGAGCAATAGCAGTATTATTTTGAAAGTCAGTTTCATTTAAGCTATCAGTTTGGTTATTAACCCAGCTAATTGCAAAGTATAAGTGGTATTGTGAAGTACTTTAATAAAGGCCATTTTGCATTATTAAATATTGGAGTTATTTATTCAACAGTTTAGTGATTCGAACTCAACATAAGATTGCAAATAAGGGGAATTGCAAGTAAATTCGTTACAGTATATTCGGGTTCGGACTCTGCAGAAGTTGCAGTGTAGCACCTTCAACACGAATGGCATGGCATCCGTACTTTAAGCTTTGGTACCATGGGGATCTCCGTTTATCCACCAACCTCAAACTGCGCGTTCATGCATTGCTTTGGATGTTTGAAAAAGCGCCACCGAATCAAAGGTTGGAAGGGGCTCATGTGGTTTTTCCCGCGTCATCTTGATCACTAAGCTTATAATCTGTAATATTTTCTAGGAAGCTCAATATAAATAAGAGCCCGAGCTTGCCATACCACTGAAAAGCTGAGATTACATCTACCGGGGAAGTTGATCTTTATGCAATCAATCTGCCGGTAACTAATTCTGCTTCCTGTTGGGTTTTTTTTGCGATCAGTTCAATAATTTTTATTTTTTATGATTTGTAGGCTAGTCTGATCTAATTTATGCTGGGCCATTTTTTCCGCCAGCCAAGCTTCCATAAAATCCCTGCAATGTGATACATAGTAACTAGTGGCATTAAAGAGCCGGGAAGCTTTGAACAAGCTAACTGATAAGTCCAACCTGAGCATAATATGGGTTCCACGCCATAGTTAAATCTCGGGAAACTGCACTCCTCATGAGCAGTTAGCAAGGGAAGGCACCGCTGGCTGGATGAATCCTCCTCTGAATGCTTGCAAGCACTAACTGAGATCTCACTTCACTGAACAATCTAACGCAAGGTGGTTCAGGCACATCTGGCTCAAACTGTCGTCTGAATCGCCTCTATATTAGCCCAGAAGTGGGTATTCTAATAGGTCACTGGGCGCCAATGAGGCTTAAACAAACGACTTCTGCCGAAGCTGCAGGGACGGGGAAGAGATAGAAAGTGTAGAAAATTATGTATACTATTGTCCCGCCCTATCGAAGACCAAGTACCGATGTCTCCCCAGACACTTCTTTGGATGCATTTTGGAGTTTGAAACCGAAAATATAAACGAATCTCTGCGCTACATTAGGCAAACATACTGGTTTTAGCTTCATAAAACAAGACTCCTTCGTGATATCACAATGGGCCACAGTGGCCTATGGAGGCAGCCACTTTAACCTAACCTAATAAGCTCCCTTTCAACTGAAAGGTGGAGTAGGCATCTGTACGAAAGGATTGCCACGATCAACCAGGGGAACAGTCAGTGACTTATTTGCCACATCACTCATCTGCTCGGCAACAGTCGGCGTCTTAGTGCTATCTCCTTTTGACACCTCCGAGAAAGCCAGAGTCTTGGCGTTATCTCCTTTTGACTCATCTCCTACTTCCGTGGTTCCCATATTGGAACTTTTTTTTACGTCCTCTCTCTAACTTTTATCTTTAGAGGCTGTTGTTTTCGAGTTAGTTACTACCTCGCTATTGAGGCCCGTATGTCCTACATACCCAGTTGTCTTGTTTGTGCAACCTCCCTGCCTCGTTTTCTTGGCACTGGGCCCTTTTTGCCTCTCAAAGACAGGCTTGTCGCCTTCCGCTGTACGTTGCCGCTTCATTTTGCCATTCGGCGCTTCCTCTTACTAGCACCGATTACAGTACCGAGGGTTTCTCGCCGCAAACCCTTTGAACTGCCTTCGATCTACTTCTATCGTTCTGTTCTTTTGAGTGGACCAATGCTCCCAAGCACTAGACAGTTTTAGTGCTGCAGGGTAATGTGACAGAGCTCCCTTACTCCCCCTGCTCCGTACCCTTCTTCACACTATTTCTCCGTTTGCATTTTTATACTATTCCATCGCGGACCTCATTGGCTCTCTACTGCTCTAACGTGCCGAGTTCGACGCATCGCTTAATGCGTTGTTGTCTTACATAGCTTATGACTCCGTTCTCCGTCTCTCATTTTCCTCATCTTGGTCGCACCACCTGCCCAAAAAGTAGGCTTCGCGGTCCAGTGTTTTTACATAAACTGAATTCAATTAATAATATCAGAACGTTTTTTACGATCAAACTTTTAACTACGCCTTTGTTCGTCGTTCTCTTCTTTACATTCTATCCCTTTATGGCCCGGAACCCAGTACAGGTGTATGTTCCGGTCTGGTCGATGTATCTCTAATTGAGGTATTGTGTGAAATTATTGACTTGATCGCATGCACCACTATCAATATGTGTATTGACGTGACTGCTGCATTCTTCAAAGCTACCTTTTTTACCTGAAAGACACTGCAGTGATCTGACAGCCTGCGCCATCTGCTTATTTCTATAATAATCTGCTGATTACCCGACCCTTCTGTTAATTTGGAGCCATCGGTGTACAGGTGCATAGCATATTCTTCACTTTCCACAGACTTGCGTCAACTCTCCGGATCTATTGTGGCCCCAGGATGTCCTTCGAAGTTTAGGCACGGGACCATGTCGGTTCGCCCTATACTAAGATGCGATAAACTGATATGGCCATACGTCCTGAATGCTATATTTTTAGTCATTTGTTCTACAGGCGAGATGGGTATAATGGCATGCAATACCGCTGTTGGGGATGTTTTAGGGCTTCCGTTATGCTAATCTTTGATAATCTGTATAGGAGGTATTTTGGTATACGTACTTTTTGTGTGACTGTCCACCAAACAAGAAACCCTTAAAAAGTATGTGCTTGCAAATTGCCGTAAGTGTCCACTGAGGGAGTTTGAGAAATAGACCCTGTGTTAAACACTGCAGGCATAATTTTCATTCACACACATCAACCGGGCAGCACCGTGAACAATTTTTAGTATCTGCTGTTTTTTTTTTTTTTTTTTGCTATATTTGAACGACAGACATTTTTTCATAAAGTCAATACACCAACGCTCCGATTATCACCACTATGACCGCTCAATGCAAATACCCTGGCGGTGTTAGAATTCAACGCACAGCTGTGTGCAAAAACATAAAATGTTTTATGTAAATAGGTGAAAATTTATATGTTTTTATCGACTGCAAATATGCTACGAAATGCAACAGAAGTGGGAACAAATGGTAAGCATACGCTATTGCCGTTGGTCGCATATTTGCAATAGCGATTGCAATATGGATTTGCAAACGCTAAAAAAGTACATTAGACCAATGGTAAAAATTTAATCCTTTGGTCTAGAATTAAAAAATTTAAAAATAAATACTTGCCGCAATTTATCTAGGAGGAGATTAAGAACGCGCTTCTCTTCCCATTTCCGTCGTGGTCTTTATTTTAATTTTTCTAAATGTTGATGGGACGAGGCACAAATGCTTTATGCCGACTCTGAATGCCATCTGAACTTTCGCTGAGAAGCTTTTCATGGTAGAAGCACACTTGGAGTGGCTGCCAATCAGTGCCGTGCGGTGTCCCCCTGGGAAAAACTTTATTTTTCCCAACTGAAAAAAACTTATTTCGAAATTTTTGATGTTTCTTTGGGTTGCCATTGAGGTGATTATTAAATATTTTCTTGAGATTTTGCTTTGAAGGTACGCCTGGGCGTATGAGGAATATTTTGAAACGTAGTAAGTAATATGAGAAAGCAATCACCTTAGTCCATCTGTTAAATAGAAAAATGAAATACATTTTATGTGAATTTCGTTATGTAAGAAAATATTTTACTTATAAATGTGGAGTAGCTCGTCCAAATTAGACAATTTTTTTTTTCAAATTAGACGATTTTTTTTCAGAACCCTCAACAGAAAGCAAGGCAGCATCTCAATTGGATCAACTTTTATGGGAAAAAAAGGTGCTATGAGAGTTGGTTTTAGTTCCTCTATGAAAAATTTCTGGTATTAGTAACAAAAACTTTCAAATGAGCACACAGTTTTTAAGCTAGACGTTTAGAAGGATATATTGGTAAAAAGAAATCGTTTAATTTGAACGAGCCATTATACAGGTATGCGTACTTTGATTTGTCCATAAGAAATTAAATTCATGATTTTACTTTGTATTTTTTAAACAAGTCCGGGTGAATGCTCATTTGGATGCTATCCTAAACAAGGCAACAAGAGCTTTCTTCGCCTGTACTCCTCTCTACGGCAAAACATGATGATTTGTCCAAAAATGGTATATTGGACATTTAATACTGTCGTAAGGCCAATAGTCACCTACGCATTTCTAGTTTGGTGGCAGAAGGTCACGCAAAGAAAGGCAACGGCTAAACTAAACAAACTGCATCGATTAGTTTGCGTTGGCATAACGGGTGCGATGAGAACCGCCCCTGCTGACGCACTTAGTGCTTTAGTGGGAATACCTCGCTTCCCTATTCTGATAGAGAAAGAGGCAACACTAGGTGCACTAATACTTCCAAATATTTCTGAGTTGAAGGAAGGAAATAAGAAAACTCATAGGAAATCCCTCATTACAACTACGTGACGTAATGTCCCCTAAGCTCAGAATCTCACGGAACTTTGAAGTGTCCATTGTGGACCGGACCCACTGGGAAATAGGGAATCCTTATAACGATCCTGACTCAGAGGTCTGGTACACGGATGGTTCGAAATTCGATGACGGAGGAACGAGAGCTGGCACCTATGGGACAAAATTAAAAAAAACGATACAAATGTGATGGTACCCCACCATATTTCAAGCAGAACTTCATGCAATAGGGGTCTGCGGTAGATAATGTCTGCGGAGGGCTCAACATCGAAGAGCATCTACATTACGTTGGACAGCCAGGCGGCACTGCGTGCCTTGCAATCTTGCGCAGTTACATCTAAGCTAGTGGATGAATGCACTGAAATCCTTAATGCCCTGGGAGCCAAAAACAAGGTTTTGTTGGGATGGGTTCCCGGAGATCAGGGACATGAAGGTAATGAATATGCAGATTACCTAGCAAAGCAGGGTGCTACATCAGCATTCTATGGTCCAGAGCCCTTTTGTAGACTCACAAAAGCACACACCAGGGAAGCTATAAGTAACTGAGAAACGAAACAATTCTGACGATTGCCCAGTTCAAAGGCAGCCAAAGTGTTTATACTTCCGGCAACGAAAGTATCAGTCAAATTCATTAACCTAAGCAGGGAGGAACTAAGAACCCTTACTGGGTACTACACGGGGCAGTGCGGTCTACAATATCACCTAAGTAAATTAAATTTATCTGAAACCCAAATTTTTCGTTTCTGTGAGATGGACGATGAAACGCCGGTTCACATTCCCTGCGAATGCGTCGCTCTAGCTATCCAGAGACTATCCCATCTAGATGGTGGGACTTTTAATCCCTATGTGATATGGAGTAAAAAGCCTGAAGAGGTAATTAGATACATCAGGAGCCTCCAGATACAAAATTAGGCTGAAAGGTCTTGCACAATAGATCTGCAGAAAGGTCGCAGTGCTTCCAGACCTATTAATAATAATAATAATAATAATAATAATAATAATAATAATAATAATAATAATAATAGTAATAATAATAATAATCCCCGAAATTCCACAAACTTTCACCTAGGGCAATTTTTCGACTCAAAAAAAGACAACAACTATTAAAATGGGTTCCTTTTGTGATCCTCAAACGTTCAAATTAAGTTACATATGTATATGCTCACTGATCGTTTTTTTTTTCTATTTTTTTCTCGAAAAAGAGACGCCTACTTATAGCATACTGAAGGATACACTGATGCCAAATTTCAACGAGCTGATTCGGCCTTATTAATGCGATTCAGGCAATTAAGCGCCAATTAATGATGATGAATGGTGAGCCTTATTGCAGCCTGCTGTAAACGGTTCGTTCCATAGTGCAAATAAGAACGATTTTTACCATATCTCTTTTCTTATTAAAATTTCGAGTTTATATTGTAAAGAAAGTTAATACATTTTTTTTTTATCCGCCTAATATGCATACTTAGTATGTTATCGAACCTTGGCACTGTAAATAAATGTCGCGTTTCTCCCTTAGTCTTTTGTGTTATTTGGTTTCATTGTTTTTACTTATCTTAGTTCAGAATTGATGAAGCATACAAATTTTCTCCTTTTTTGTTAAGTTTTATTCAAATCATTGATAGGGTACTCTTCTCAAATTTTATCTAGCATACTAAATTCTTGCAATTAAATTTTTCTAATTATTTCACTGATTGTTGTCATTGCCACAGTCACTAAAGTTAGAGATATCAATTCAGTACTGTAAAATAATATTTGAAATAGTTTCACTTTAGCTGAAATTTGTAATACCAATCAATTTTACTGAGTAATTTCTGTCATCTGCGTAATTTATTTTTTTATTCTATAACACATTGGGGATGGTAATATCTTACCCCTCAACTGGCAGACAAGATGTTCAAGATGGCTACTTTCAAGAGTTTTGGTATCTTTTTTATCAGGACGTTCAATACGGCGGCGTATAGGACGGGCTATCTTCATAGGGTGATAGAAAGAGACACAAAAGGGGATCACAATAGTCAATTAAAAATCAGGTGATGAGTTCTATTTGTAATTTTGTAATCTTTGCAGAAGTTATGGCACTGGTCTTTTCCCATGGTAGAATAACCAGATGAAGTAAGCCGTCAGCTATCTTGCTCTAAATTCTTCTTTGTTCTGTCATTCGGCTAACTGAAAATTTTTCACCAATGTTGTCGCCGAAAAAGTGTTGCTATTTGCGTTTTTTAAGAGTAAAATAATCCACTTGTCGAACTTTTTTCAGATAAACTATTATTTGAATATCGATGGACCTTCACTGGATTTAATTACAAAGATTAATCATTTGGGTATACCGGCCACCGTGGTGTGATGGTAGCGTGCTCCGCCTACCACACCGGATGCCCTGGGTTCAAACCCCGGGCACAGCAACATCAAAAATTTTAGAAATAAGGTTTTTCAATTAGAAGAAAATTTTTCTAAGCGGGGTCGCCCCTCAGCAGTGTTTGGCAAGCGCTCCGGGTGTATTTCTGCCATGAAAAGCTCTCAGTGAAAACTCATCTGCCTTGCAGATGCCGTTCGAAGTCGGCATAAAAATTATGTAGGTCCCGTCCGGCCAATTTGTAGGGAAAATCAAGAGGAGCACGACGCAAATGCGAAGAGAAGCTCGGCTTAGATCTCTTCGGAGGTTATCGCGCCTTACATTTATTTTTTTTTTTTATTTATTTATATTTGGTGTTGACTTCCGCAGGTAAGGCGTGTTTAACTATTACGTCCACATTTTTGATGTTTCATTATATATGTACATATGTTTAACTTGCTCCCAAAAAAATTTAAACAGGCGTTTGTTAAAACAAACTATTTATATTCACGTCATATCTAACCAAGGATATTCCCCTATGAAGCGCTACCGACAACTTTCGAGGAATGTTTTTGTCATTCCCACAACAAGAACACCAAAATTGTCGTATTAAATCTTATTTATGTAACAGTTTCGCTAAAACAATGGTATTCTAAACAAAGTTACAAAAAATTTTAACTCACTGTTGTTGTTTTGGCCAACAGACTTAGATAAGAGGAATTATATAATTATATATTGTATTGGATCAGCATCTTCTGGTTCTAGGCGGACTACCGCGGGGCTGGTCTATCCCTTGACATATTTTAGTAAACAAGAACTTGATAGCATAAGTAATTCAACACGAATTCAACTGTCAAAAGTTTTTGGGGGATACTCTGATCAAGTTTCTGAAATACATATATTAGAAGGTCATATGTTTTACTTCCGACTCCCAACGATAAATCAACAGAGCAGATGGCAATTACAAAAGATTTTTACGGATAGAAGCACATTTAAAAGTATGACGATTACTTCCAAGTGTGACTGTGAAGCTTTTCATTGAACCCGAAACGCATTTAGGTTCCGCAAAACGCGGTAAAGTTCAACTAAATAATGGATAACACCTCTGACTTTTACGTCCGGTGAAAGTTTCACCTGCAGTTGAAGTTGAGGTCAGTTTACTTTAGATTTGAATTTTGCTGCTCATCACAGTTTAAGTGGCCTAATTGAATGTTTTATTCTTTTTAGATGCTAAAAGTAGTGTAAACTCACATTGGTACTGTGTATCTCCAGCAAGGTATTTATTGTTCCTGCTGACCATTGAAAATACATCCCTACAGTTTAAGATAGCATACACCTTCTGTCTTTTTTATTTACTTCACCTGGTGACTCCACCATGGTCTTATCCACAATGTTGTAGAAGTTTTGTTAAAATAATGTCTTAATATAAAACAATAGTTTGAATAGCAAATTCAGCGATTTTCGGTGGTAAGTTCTAAGTAACATAAATCTTTAGAAGAGAGCCATGAGAATGATGGTGTACTGTGCATCTAGAATTTGTGGATATGGCCCAAGGCAATGGTTTGCAAGTCGCTACACAAAACTGATTTCCAAACAACCTGGAAACCCAACGTGACAAGTCACTTAGACAGTAACTACTACCTGGTTTGGGGGTAGTTCTCTTGCTTACCAAAAGCATTTCTTGGGAAGTTTAATTTTGGTTGAACTAGCTTATCCGTGAGGAACTAACAACATAATTAAGGCTTGGTTTCCTCGAAAAGCGCTGCCGCTCTATTAAAAATAAAATAAATGTAAGGCGCGATAACCTCCGAAGAGATCTAAGGCCGAGCTTCTCTTCCAATTTGCGTCGTGCTCCTATTGATTTTCCCTACAAATCGGCCGGACGGGACCTACATGTTTTATGCCGACTCCGAACGGCATCTGCAAGGCCGCTCTATTACGGCCGTTTAATATGGACCGCTAAAAAAACCTACCTAAAAAAAAAGCTTTACCTACCGTCATCAAGAAGCACCGCTTTGTTGTAATGTTGGCCCACCCTCGCAGCTGCATGCCTTCTGATTTCACCATTTTCCAAATTTTTTGGGATAACAATACCTGGTACTGAAATCGCCTTGGCATAACGGAAAGAAAAACGATGAAGAATGAATTTATGCCGTCATGACGACCGTAATATTTTGTGCCCTGCCACTATATTACGTTACAGTGAACTTCGCTGTATTTTTAGTTTCCACATAATTACTTTTCCATTGCAACATATTTGACAACGTACTCTACGGCTTTATAACGGCCGCTATTTAGCGATACCGCATTCGAAGAAACCAAACCTTTAGCGAGTCCAGATAAGTACCAGAAGTTTTCCTAAAAATTTAATTGAGAAGCTCTCAGAAATCAGAACATATGTTTTAAATTAACTCCGCCTTCTGTGCAAATACTAGAAGCTTCAAAAACCTATGCTACTGGCGGTGACGCCAAAACTGACTTTTTTATTTCTTCTGGATTAATCGTAAATAAGTCGCTGATGAGCGATCAGAGTTGTGAAAGTTCTGCAAATAGAGCATGCAACTTAATTTTACTCTATTTATTAAAACAAGATTTAAAGCCAACTTCCTTTTTTAACTCATTTGATCAAAAACCAGGAAAAGTCTTTGAGATTAATATCGCCTGATAAAATCGAATATTTAATTTTGGTAAAGCATTCGAATTATCTAAATAAGCCAACTATGCGAATAGTGAATTTCTAAACGAACGAAATGGAGTATTCGAATTATTGATCAATCGCATTAATCGAATAGTTCTAAGAACCCTTATATGTATGTATAACACAGGTGGACAAATTTTGAAAAAATTTCAGATACAGAAAAAGCTTTGTAAATCTGAATATAGAGTCATATTGTTCATTTCGTTTTGGTTATCGAGATATTTTTACATTCGACTGTACATATATGAGACATAATTTTGCCACGAAACCTAATGTTCTTCAAAATCTACATATACTGTTTGAAAGTACAATCATATATTTACTTAGGTTACATTGTTATAAACGTTCTTTTACTCTACGTCCTAGATTGTGGAGAATACAAGCAGTGTATATAGAATACTTTTAGACACAACTTTTTTATATTACATATGTAAGTTTGGATCTGTATGGCAGATTGCTTAATCGATGTAATTGCTTTTAAGTTAAATGTTTTGTTATATTAGTTTAATATAATTTTATTTCGAATGTGCATCCTTTGCTGATTGCAACAACACGCAGCAAAAATTGACAAGCGTGCCTAAAAGTATACTTAAAATTTTTGAAAAAATTGCGTTTGAAGAAAGTATTGGACAGTTCATACAGTTCAAAGAAGAATATCAACTGAGCCCTTCAATAAGCAAAACTATAAGAACAAAAGTTGCACTTTCAACTTTTTTATTGTTAACTTAATTTACAAAAGCCCTAACCAACGCTCTTAGAATTTTACAGCAAAACACCTTTAAATTTTCTGACCAATACATGTAGAAATGGCTTTTTAAAAGTTGCATAACTCCATTCTTATTGTACCTTACATTTTCAAGGTTTTATTGGTTGTGTATTTTAATATATCATACCAAAACCTATAAAAAACACATTAACTAAAAATCTGTAGGTTAGGCCCTTTCTGAATTAAGCTTGCAAAATATTGTTTTGGAATAAAAAGAAGTTTTCGTGACGTAAAGGGTAGCAAATATGACAAAAAAAAATGGATTTTTTCCACTCTCTTGTACAAATATCTCGAAAACCAGCACCAATTAAAAAATCCTAACAACGGATTCAGATTCAATGTACCGAAAGCTCTTAGATATATTTACTATATTTATATTTATATATTTGTTTATTTATTACAGCTTAATTAAGCCTAGCTTATATCTATTTACAATGTATATATAAATAATAATCTTAACTAGATTAACATAAAATTCTAACCTAGTTATATCTATGAACTACCGTATGGTGCTGAACTGTGGCAGACCTCCGAATCACGCCAACAGTATTTTGATGACAGTTATCTCTGGTATGAAGGCCCTTTACGAATAAGCACGAAGGCGACATCCGAACCGCGATGCACTGATATGATCGAGTGATGCGTTGCAGTATGTGCTTCGGCGACTTTTATTGTATGCGCACGAGAACTTGGAAGTGAAATTCTTGGAAGAATACTTTGCAGGCATATATTTTTGTTGATTCTATGGAAGCCTGCCTATACAGTACTAAATTGGTAGTGTTTTGCAATGAATATAAATTTTTTTTTAATCTATTGGCATTACATGATTTGATATCATTAGGTAGCTCGTTATATCATTTTATTCCCTTATAATACAAGTTACATTTGTCTGGTTCAGTTTTATAAGCAGGTAGATTGAAGTTATTTTTGCTTCCAATATTTACAGAATGCATATCTTTTACATGTTTGATGTTACTCTTTAAGTACGCAGGCAAATTACCGTCTATTATGTTCTTAATAAATTTCATAATAAAATAAAAAAGTTGTTGTCTAATGCTTAGCCAATTTAGAGCAGAGAGCATGTCTCTGAGAGGTAGCGTTTTTTGAGAATGAATCTCGTAGCTCGGTTCTGTTGCCTTTGTAGCTTGTATATCTGACTATCTCACAATATGAAAAATATGATCAGGCAGTAAATAAAATGTGGTTCGACTATTGATCTATAAACCGTTACTTTATATTTCTTATTTAAATATTTTCAGGTTCTCTGTGTAAAATATATTTTTTAGCTATTTTTCCCACTGTGTAATCAACGTGCTCATTGAAATTGAGTTTATCGTCTATTTTTATTCCAAAATATTTCATGGTATTAACTTTTTCGATTTCTCCGTGGTTAATATTTAAATTTTGTAGGTCACTATTCAGGAAATTTCGTCTGGAAATGACCATAAATTTGGTTTTGTTGACATTCAGTTTAAGTCTGTGCACGCATAACCAATCATAAACACTATTCATATCTCCTGGAATTTTATTATATATTTCAGTTATATTTTCTCCACTAAGCATCAGTAATGTATCATCCGCGAAGAGTTTAATATTACAGTAGTTTATAGAATTAGTTATATCATTTATATAAATATTGAACAGTATTGGTGCCAGCACGGATCCTTGCGGTAGGCCAACTGGTACCTCTCTTTTCTCCGATAAGGATTTTCCAATTATTATTCTTTGATTTCTATTAATCAGGAAGTCTTCAAACCATCTGTAATCATTACCAGTGACACCTATGTTGGCTAGCTTTTTTAGGTAATGGTATATTTCTGGGTCCAAAATTTGTCGACCTATGTAATTTCTAGACTAACCGAGTGAAACTAATTGAAATAGTAGTTATATTTAAAAAAATAATACAAGTACAAACACATGCATAAGCAAAAAATTTTGTTTATATTTATGCTAAACATTGTACTCTTCATGTTTAACTATGCACTCGGATAACTAAATTTATGTGACATAGAAATTTTAATATTTTTTAAACGTTTATATATAGGTTGTTCTACAAAAATATATATTTAAATAAAATAATTTTTTATTTTGATACATTTACATATTTTTATACAAAACATTTAAGTAAAATATGTTTGCATATTCATGTTCTGTTTATTTTTTACTGTTATTACTAAACAAATGCATGTAACTGTCACAATTCGTACCACAATATATCCTCTTGACCTCTGGTTTGCTTGACTGTTGCATATTTTAGGGCGCGCATCAAAACTGTTTCTATATGTGTCTAACCCAAATTTTCCACTTACACAAACACATGTGTTTTTTATGCTAAATGATTGATGTTGTAATGTCAACACCGAAAAACACGAAAATTTAACCACACACTTTCATACATGGGCATGCACTTACATACACTTATGCAATTTAACAAGAGTTGGCATGCGGCCGGTAAATTATACGCCCCGTACGTCATTCATTGTAAGCGACGTTATACGAATATACATAGGTGCACGTATGTATGCATTTATTTTGTATGTACATATGTTCGTATATTTACGCGGGTTTACATATGTATGTGAGCTTCACTGACCCAGCCGACAATTTTTTGATGATTTTCTCATACAATACTCGTATACATTACTTGTATCCTATATTGGCACCTTATGCGGTTTGAAAAAAGTAAGATAGGTGTGTTTTCCTCTGCAACATATTTAGTTTGTCATAAACCCACATTTTTTGCGGTTTTTAATGAGATCACCTTAACAACTCTTTAACCCTTTCAGGACTATGGGAAATATATTTCCCATGAATAAATTAGGGAATTTTTATATTTTCTTATATGGTAACTCTGTTCAAGCGAGTGTGTTTAAACATAAAAAGGGGAGTCCCCATAATCAAGTTAAGAAGATTGACAGTATTTTCAAATATTCTTTATTAAAAGTGTAAGTAAAGTCGGCAAACTTTCGAGGAGTGAAGTGTGTTCATATTTATTTAACTTATTTAGAATTTCGTGTTTCAAATTGTTTTAAGAGATTTTTATTTGTTGAATGGTAAGTAAGAGACTAAACAATGATACATTTTATGTAATTAATTGGGAAAAAGTATCTAAAAATAAAGAATTATTATAAGGGAAACATGTTTCCCTGTGGACCACAATGGAAATTTTAAGGTATTATTTTTATTATTGTTTTATGTTGCGATTACCTCATTTATTCATGTTTTTCGAATTGACTACAGACAAAATGGCTGGAAAAAGATGCAGGGAATTTCATCTGAAAGAAGATGAGATTTTACAATTACTCATAGCTGACAATAGTGATGGTGAAGATGAACTATGAGAACAAGATCAAGAATACCTTGCTCAGGATATGGAAAATTGTGTAGGTGTGGTAGAAATAACAACAAGTTCAGTCCAGGAAGTTCAAGAAGACAAATCGGATGAGAATCCTGTCCATACCTCTGATGAAGAAGCTATTGTTTTCAGATGGATAAAGGACTCATATGCGCTGAGTATCTTTCGAGAAAGTGACAATGAGTTCGGTAGCATAAATATATTCTGCGAAAAGTCTGCTATGAAATTGATTGCAAAGCAAAGATAAAACACTAATTACGCATTTTTGCGATATAATGGATATTGCTATGAACAACTCATATTTGGTGTATAAAAAGTTTCTTTAGAAGAAACTTGTAGAGGGACCCCTTTTGAGCAGTATAGAATTTCGTCAAAATATTGCTCGAAACCTTATAAATGAATTTTCATGTAGGCAAAGATCCAGGCCGTCCGTAGTGAATAAACCGAAGAGTCAAGTCGGTGTGAAGCGAAGTTTACCAATGCACAATATGCAAAAAGTAAATAACATGAAGAGGTGTGTAAATTGCGCTAAGAAGCGGATTGAAAATAGGACGGATAACATATGTGTAATGCGCAACGTTCACCTCTGTTATACTAGCAAAAGAAACTGCTTTGCAGATTTCCATAAATGATTTATTTTGCAAAATCTATATATTTTCACAATAAATTTTTAAAGTTCGCATTATTAGAAAACAAATGTTCCCTGCTATTGCGAAATTCCCATTGAGGTCAATAGGGAAATATTTTTCCCAAAAAATTACAAAAAAACCGTGAAAGTAATTTAAAAGTCGAATTGTTTTTTATGTATTTTGCTTTCAAATCAACTAAATAAAACAGACGTACAACAAACTTTACTTTTCTTACGGTCCTGAAAGGGTTAAGACAATTTTCTCATTTCACATAGCTTTGAGCTGCGTATTTGAGTCAATTTTGGGCAACTCGACTTAAGCTAATGAAAAATTGTTTAAGTGCCAATTACGGATACGAAAATAAAAAGGAAACCCTGAATCATAAGACGAAGAGAACAAAACTGCTGATCAACTGGTAAAGTGATCACTTTCTGAACGTTCGGGTAAATATATAAATTTAATCGGATATGGTAGGTTGCAATTGTTTAAGGGAAACCAGTAAGATAAAGACATCTTGTTATCAAAATTATTTGCGTCGAAGAAAATTTTCATTGAACCGTGTCTTTTCGTCCATTAACAGGATAACTCCAGTTGAAATTGAGATACCTATGTTAACCAAATTTTATTAACTGACCTATCAGGACCCAGTATATCAAGGCGAATTTTGATTTTTATAGCGAATACTTCAAAATGGTGTAATTAGATCACTAAGTATTAAATACTGATAATACCAAAACTTGGTAAGTTTTCCGTTCCCGCGAATTTTCTTATCTTGTTAGTTTTTACGCCCCACGTAACTTGGTCCTATCATCGACTAACGACCTTATTTATACGAAAATATTATTGTGAGTATTAACAGTTTCGATACGTCACTATGATGTTATTAAATAAATGTTCAACAATATCAAAACAGGCAGCCACACATACATGTAACCAACAAGGCAAAAAGCGAAGATAATATTTCACATACATGTAACCAGCTAACAGCGAGGATGACCTTGCCCACGCGTAGTCAATCAGTTTGGTTTCGCACGTTTTAAGTGAGGAACATTTTGCTCTACTGAGTATTTGATTTATTTATTCAACAGTTCAGCAATTCCAACTATATTAGAAATGCAGAATAGTCAACAATTTCCTAAATTTAAATTTGTTTCATAAATGTTAATAACGCCTAAAAAATACAGTTGACTAACTAGTTATTGTTGGATTACACATAAGTTGGCACTGCTGCAGAATATTTGAGGTCATCAAACACATACACACAAACACGCCTGTGAGATGCGTTTTCTATCTTTAAACAAGAACAATAAAATAAATTATACAAATTTCAAAACACTGTAACTCGTTAGTTGTTGTTGTTTTCGTTGCATATCATTAATGCAATTGCTATTCTTTATCATTTTATTGCTTTGGTTATGTCGCATTAACATCATTGCATAATACAGATTTAGTTTGAGATAATTTTGAATTTATATGACACATTTTTGTTTTAGTACAACAATCAACAAAAATCTGTAAACCAAAAAAAGCAAAACAATTACCAAAATACTATAGGCATAAATATTTACGTTCATATTTCAACGTGTGCAAAATTAATTTGGAAAATCAAAATGAAAAAAATACACATAAATCAAAAACACAAATTATGTAAATAAATGATTAAACAAATATTTTCCAACAATAAAAATTAAGTCAACAAAGAGCAGCTGCTCTTTTGGAATGCATAAATACTTTAGGTATTAAATTTAGTTATAAAAACTTGGGCATGTACATATGTATATGGATTAGGGTGGTTCTTAAAAATCAAATGAGTGATTTGTCACTCATAAAATTTGGTTCCTGTTGGAAACGGTCAAAAAGTGTTGGAAAGGGGGACAAAATTAAGATGTTTTTAATGGAGATACAAAGAGTATTAGGTTACGTGAACTTCACCGTCTTCTTAGGTTCCACATAATTACTTTTACACTGCAACATTTTTGACAACATATTCTACCGGTATGTAGCGGCTGCTATATAGCGGCACCGCTTTCGTGACAAACCTGGATGAAACCTGTGCAAAGGCTGCTTCTGAAAGTTATGTCACTCTATATACATATCTGGGGCCCTAAGCTTGCGAGCGCAGGGCACGATAACAAGACGTGCTAGCCCCATCGGGTAGGTGGGCTTAACATATACCCGCGGCAGGTATGCTTATCTTAAGAAGCGACTTAAATACTCAAATGATTTAAGAGGTTTCCAGCAACAACAGCAACAAAAAAAATAGCGACAACAAAAACAACAACAAGACATGGTCGACCGTTTCCTCCTCTAACCCGCACTTCCTACACCTGCTATCACCGGAAAAGCCTAATTTAAACACCAGAAGACAGTGTCCAGACAGAATACACGTCATGAATTCACAATCCTCTCTTTTTAATTATTAAAGTTATTTTGTTAGTCTAACGTTGTAGTGTCTACTCATGATCTTCGACACTTTACATCCCCGCGCTCAGGTCTACGCATTTCCCACTTTTTCTATCGTGTGCTACTCTCGCCTTCTTTTAATCTCGCCCAATGTAGTTGGGACGTCAACGGAGCAGGCTTCGTTAGTTGTGCCCTTTTTAACTGGCTCATCCGGTTTTTCGTTCTACTCTATTACCATTTGTCGTAGGACCCAATATAGATGTATGCTTCTTTCTGTCATTTTAACGTCTACATGGGTGCAGTTTAAGCTATTTTTTCCAATGCTTTTCTACTGCTTTGATTGCGGTTCCTACCACCGCTAGAAAAACACTACAGTGACCTGCAGCTTACAGGATCTGTTTATTTCCGGTCAGCACAGTATGTCGAAGACCCAACTCTTTCTATTACTCTGGAACCATCGGTGTAGACGAGCATCACCTCGATATGGAATCAGGTATTATGTTCTTCCTGTAATTGATGACACTACACCTCCATGGCCGTATTGGCGGCCAAGGAATATCAAAAATTTAGTAATAAGTTTTTTCCATTAAAAAAAAAGTTTTCTAAGCGGGATCACTCCTCGGCAGTGATTCGGTAAATACACCGAGTGTATTTCTGTTATGAAAAGCTTTTCTATGAAAATCCATCTGCTTTGCAGATGCTGTTTGGAGTCGCCGTAAAATATGTAAGTCCCATCCCTCCAATTTGTAGGAAAAGTTGGACCACAACGCGAATTGGAAGAGAAACTCGACCTGAAATCCCTTCGGAGGGTATTGCGCCTTGTATTTGATAGCCTGCATACCCCTCTTATGTTTTAAAATATGTTCTTTTTTTGTGGCTGTCCACTAAATAAGGGCTTCTTAGTGTAGAATAGGCTTTACAATCGCTCTAAATAACCAACGAGAGAGAGAGCGATAAACTCCACGTACATCCCAGCAATCTTTTATATGCGTAAAATGCCTTCGAAAGCTTCTTCACTTTCTCCTCCAAGTTGAGCTTCCACTACAACTTACTGTCTAGAATGATTCCAAGATTATATTATTATGCAAAGTTTCTCCTACAGGCTCAACTCTCCTAGACCTGGCACCCATCTATTAAAGCGGAGGAAGAGGAAGATACACACTCCGTTGAAAGGATCAAGTTTAAATCATGAATGCCGACAAAACGCAGAAGCGACGACCAAAACTGTTCTACCGGTTGAGAGCCACTTTTTCGGTTCAAACTCCCAAAAAGCATCCCTACATTTGGCATACTCGAAATGTAGAAAAAATTGTACTAGCAATCAAAAAAATTGTCGAATAGGGACAAGAGTAAAAAAATATATATAAAAACTTTTTCAATATGTTTTTAAAGCTTTTGACACTTAATCAAAATTTATTTAATTCATACCGAACGATAAGTTTATATAAATTTGGATAACGTAGCGGATGCTAATAAAACCAGTCTATCGATTTTTATAATCCACGTACATATGTTCCTATAAAAGTGTAAAATATTATTTCCTCGAAGCATCCAAATAAGCGTCAAGATGATAGAAGTACCGGTTTTACCATGGGAAAAAATTGATTGGAACAATAAACGCGTACAAATAATCTATCGGGACTGGGATCTTTTCTACTCACAGAAACAACAATTAGATATAGCAGCTAATTATTTTAACAAGTTAGATCTAAAGGATGATGATACTCGAGCGCTTTATTCTCGCAGTCTGTGTAAACGAGATATTGCACAAACTCGAAGCGCCTTGGAAGATGCTTTACCTGCCGAGGGTCTGTATATACAAATAGACCTATTGACCGTGCAATATCTTTGAGAATTAAAAATTTCTTGAATTTCATCCAAACAGCAATTGATACAAAAGTGCTGATATTAGTCTGGAAATATGCAATGGATTATACGAACTGAATCAATTTGAAAACTGTAAAATAGAACTTCATGACAATATACGTAAATATAAAGGGAATAAGAGTTCAATGTTTTATCATAATGTTATTGTGGTATGTTATTTTACGTTTACATTTAGTTAGGCACAGCTAAGTTGATTGTATTCCCGTAGATAGAATCTTTTTAAGTTTTTTTAGTTTTGTTCTGAGGCTTTCCGAATGTAGGACTCCCTTCCTCCTCTGCAGGGCTTCTTCCCGCTTCAACGGGGACCGTGCGGTACGTTGAAGCAATTCAAGCGCCCTCTGCGTTAGACTGAGGGAAGGGCAGATCGGTGTATAATTCCATCCACTTAAATTTCAGCACCATATAAGAGTATATAATCTGAGGCTATTGCAAGCTCTTTCCATGTACAAGGCTTCAGAGTTCATGTATTTGGAAGTGCTTTTGGAATCCAGCCTGTCGAGCAGTAGGCTATGTACAAATTTAGACCAAATATTCGTTGTGGTTAGCTTAGTTTGCAATATTTCATTTTTTATGGAATGGGCATGTCCTACTTCGCTTTCAATAACATTTTAGGGGTTGATGTATGCACGGAGAGAGCTGATTTGGACTTTTTTAATATGATTTGATACATCAACTTCCGTTGCAGTACGATTTTGATATTAGTCAATCGATTAACAAAACCAAAGGTAGGTATGTCACCGTGCTGCCACCTTTTATGGTTCCGCCATGCTTTCGTGTTTGTTATATGAGTAGTCCTTCATTACCCGGCACGGTGTTGTTGTCATAGTAGGCTGGTGGAATATTTTAATGTTTCCTTCCTCGCAGTCTTGTAATAAGGTGGAGTGATCTCTCCACAGTGTAAGTAGAAGTATTAGTATATTTCTTTTCAACCATTCAAAAGATCATACATTTGTAAGATTGTGAATAAACATTAAAGACTTAAAAATAGTTTAAAATAAATTAAAATTATTTTTGTGTTAAGTGTTAAGTGCCACATTAATTGACTAAACTTATATGGCATAAAGAGCTTACGAAAATTCATTTAAAATAAGATCTCTATACTTTAAGCTGGTTTGCAAATACTTAAACAAATTTATTTATTTATTTAAATATATTCAACCTACTGGGCTTAGCCCTTACAGATTGCGAAACATATAAATCTATATATATAAAAAGAAGTGTACATTTTGATTGTCACTCCATAACTCGAGAACGGTAGAAAGATTGCCATTAAATTTTTAGGAAAGATACAGGAAGGAGAGATGATGGTTAGTTGATTTTGACATCCCAAATCGGTTTAGCCATATATCTATATATATAAAAATGAATGTTTGTATGTATGTCATCGATTAACTCAAAAACTACTGGACCGATTATTATGAAAATTGGTATATATATGTATTTTTCCACGGGGAAGGTTTATATAATGAGTACTTTGATACCGGGTGACTAGGGTCTCGAGATATAGGCCAAAATATGGACCCGGGTAACTCCAGGAAGTGTTTGTACAATATCGGTATCAAATGGAAGCTGTTTATGAGTACTTTGACACTGGGTATTTTTCGTACCCCTGGGTGACTATGGTCTCGATATATAGGCCAAAACATAGACCCTGGCACCCCTAGAATGTGTTTATACAATATGGATATCAAATGAAAGCTGTTGATGTGTGCTTTAGTAGAGGGTAGTTTTCGTACCTATTGGTGACTAGGGTCTCTAGATATAGGCCAAAACGTGGACCCGGGTATCCCTAGAATGGGTTTATACAATATGGATATCAAATGAAAGCTGTTGATGAGTGCTTTAGTACAGGGTAGTTTTCGTTCCTATTGGTGACTAGGGTATCGAGATATAGGCCAAAACGTGGACCTGGGCACCCCTAGAATGTGTTTATACAATATGGATATCAAATGAAAGCTGTTGATGTGTGTTTTAATACAGGGAACTACCCTGGTGACTAGGGTCTCGAGATATAGGCCAAAACGTGGACACGGATACCCCGAGACAATGTTTATACAATATGGATATCAAAGGAAAACTGTTGATGAGTGCTTTACTACAAGGTAGTTTTCATACCTACTGGTGACTAGGGTCTCGAGATATAGGCCAAAGCATGGACCCGGATACCCCTAGAATGTGTGTGTATTTTGTATATCAAATGAAAGCTGTTGCTGAGAGCTTTAAAAAATTTTCAATGTGATATTCGATTTAGTGGCATCAACCTGGCAAAACTGATAAATATGCATGCGAATCCGAAATAAAGGCATGAATTAATAATACCCACATAACTATTTACATACATCCTATTCGATTTGCCTGAAATTTGGTATATAAATTTACCTATGTTAGTATTTACGATGCTGGCACTGGGATTAGGACTGAGACTGAGACTCGGAGTGGGACTGGGACTGAGACTCGGAATGGGACTGGAACAAAATACATACCACCCTCTGGGGCTGGAAATAAGATATGAAGAAGAATGAGAAAACCTTGAGAGAAGAGAAAAGACAGAAGGAGACTGAGAAAGAGATAGAATGAGATGAAGATGGAGATATATGAAGCGAAAAATACGGAGGGAGGGGTGAATACAAAGATTGTGAAAAAGCTTAGAGGGGCGAGGGCAGATTTAGAGGGAAAAAGCTTATTAAAATGTATGCAAATATACCAAATTTAGGGCAGAACAACGTCTGCCGGGTCTGCTAGTTAAATATAATAATTGGATACATAGTTAATTCAAAAAGTAGCTTTTTAAATAGTTTTTGAATGAGTGTGTGGACATTTCGGTATCGACTTGTGAAGATATAACATTAAATAGCGACATAAACTTATGAATCGGTTCACTCAAGCCATATGTGGTTCTTCTAAACCTAATGTGAAATACAGGCATATCTCTGAGAGGTCTGGCAGGAGCGTTAAAATGTAGAAGCGATAATAATTCAGGTGAATCTATCCTGTTATTTATGATTTCGTTGATAAAGATGAAGCCTTGTATTTTCCTCCTACTAGAAAGGCTCTCTAAATTTAGGATTCTACACCGAAGGCTATATGAGGGCAAAGAGTGTGATGAGTACATTCGACGAAGCGCGTACCTGGTGAAGTTTTTCTGAACTCTCTCTATTCGGGCGGAATGTACGATAGATCCCGGATCCCAAATAAAGCCTGCATATTCGATAAGGGATCGTACAAGGCTATAGAAAATGTTTTTGGGAATCAACGGATCGAGAAATTCTCTTGAGTTTCTTTTTATGAAACCAAGTTTAGAATTGGCTGCGGAGATTATATATTCCCTGTGATGGTCGAATATTAATTTGGTGTCAAGATAAACTCCCAAGTCTTTAATAGTGCTTACCCGCTGGAAGCTTGCATCTGTGTCTTATAAATAATTGAAGATTATTGGACGAACTGAGCGCGAGAATGTTACGACGCTATACTTTTCAAAATTCAGGAAGCATCCATTAGAGTTACACCACACTGTGAGCGAATTAATGTCACTTTGCATATTTAAGCAATCTTCAAGGCATCCTAAGGTCGTCGGCGTAAAGCAAGCATTTGCCATATTTTGAGACGCCTACAATATCGTTGATGAATATCGTGAAAAGTAATTGGCCTAAATGGCTGTCTTAAGGCACACCAAAAGGTCGCTGAAATTACCTGCGACAGGCTGCTTCCAACATTTTTCTGTCCTTGAGATATGATTCCAGCCAAGACAGGCCGTTAGAGTGGATTCCCAGGGACCCAAGTTTCCGGATAAGTAGCCCGTGGTCTAAACTGTCGAAAGCTTTTGTGAGGTCCGTGTATAGAACATCGACTTGCAAGCCGTTCTCTATTGTATCCAATGAAAAGTTAGTAAAGACCGCACGGTTTGTGCATGTTGACCTTCTGGTATAAAAGCCATGCTGCTGCGTATGCAGATAGATTTTGAAGACTGATCAGAAATAATTATTAACCAGTTTGTCTAAAAGTTTGGGGATTACTGAAAGCTTCGCGATTGGTCTATAATTTTCAACTCGATTCCTAAAGCCTGACTTGAATATAGGATTAATAAAAGCAGTTTCCCATTCATCTAAGAAAACTCCTAAGGCAAGACTCTTATTAAAAATTTGGGTCAAAAGGATAAACAGAGTGTTTGCGCAGTTTTTGAAGAGAAAGGGGGCAAAAAATCGTACCCTGCCCCTTTTGATACATCCAACTCCAGTAACGCTTCGAAAACTTCTGCTTCCGTGACTGAGATTTTCCCTATATTTACTTTTTGCTGTAGTCGAAATGACTCAGAGCTACGTTCAGTATTTTTGAAGCTCTCATAAACATGGCCAAAGAACTTCGCAAATAAATTTGCAGAGTCTGAAATACAAGATGATTTGGGGATACCAATCACCTTTCTTTTGGAATTGTAGTATACCCAGAAAGACTTCGGACTGCCTTTGATACTGGACTCCATCGAGTTTATGTATTTTTTGTGCAAGAAGTGAGTTAAGGTCCCAAATTTTTTTCTCAGCTGAAGAAATTCTAGTCTGTCTCCTTGGGCGCCAGTTCGCTTAAACTTTTTATGAGCTTTATTCTTTCGGTATTTCAGAAATTATCATAATCTCTGCCATTAAGGATATTTACCACACTTGCTAGGTCCAAAACTTTTTCACCAAAACTAGCCAACCGGTAATCATTGTAGGCTGGGCAAACACAGATAAAGTGGTGAACACTTTCATCATCGCCTAGGTTACATACTGAACATATTGCAGTTGTTACCTTCTTGAAAGATCTCGAACTAAGGGTCAAGAGACCACCTCTCGCACGGAGAATTAAGCTAATGGCATACGCTGAATGTTCGTCGTCGGAATATGTCACGCTCCCGGGAGCCAAGTAAGGGTAAAGATCATGTGTGGTAGAGCCTTGAGCGCGATCCACATAACATCACAGATTAAACTCTTTATCGACTAGCTTGCTAAGCAAAAAAGAAGTGAAGTCTTTAAGGAAAGCAGGAAAAAAATCGGTTAGTGGTTCTAAGCCCGCTCTGAGTGATAGCTGTTTCCAATTTTTAACCCAGGGTGCAACTTGTCGTATGCTTTCCTCAGCAAGTATACGTGGGAGCCTGTTCGAAGGTAAACTAAGACAACTTACTATAAATAACATGTGCGCCCGAAGTGTGTGGAAGAACTGGGGAACTATACCCGTTTCTAAATGCAACATATAGTTAGGTGTGTTCGCAGGCAAGAAAATAAGCTTCTTTATGAAGAATCGTAAGAGTTTTTCTACCAGTTCATGACGGCCCCACCCCACACCTGCGTGCCATAAAACATTATTGATCTTGCGGCAGCATCAAAGATTTAGATTTTTTTCGAAATACAGATTCGAGGGTTATTTAAATAACTCAACCATGTAGCGCATATTGCGGCTTTTGCCTCTCCAAGCTTTGTGTCTAAGTGTTTAGTGAAAGAGAGTTTGTAATTTAGCATTATACCTAGATATTTACACTCGTTCACAGTTTCGACCGGATCATTTCCAAAAAACCACCTATAGTCAGAGGGGAGCCCGCCACCCTTCCCAATATGAAGCCAGCTTATAGAATAGCGAGCTACGAGGGACAGTATCAAAGGCACATGAGAAGTCTACAAAAAATACAAAAGTTTCCTCTTCGTGGCAAAATTAAAATTGGTTCAAGAGTCCTGACGGAAGCCCGCTTGGCATTCTGTAAGTATACTATGACAATCAATCCACGCATTAATGCGGCTTAATAACATGCCGGTAAATATCGTATACACAGTCTACGTACATTCTATACTTCAGCTACCAAACTGTTATTAGCATAAATGCTGGAGTCTGCTTTTGTCTTGCAAATGGATGACGGAACCGTCAGATTTTTACGGCCTTTACTCCTATTAGCCAATATTGAACGATCCGACATTCACCTCGTTCTGCCTCAGGTTTTTTTTTTAAGTAGGCATCTGAGTTTGTTGACCCCTCGAGATTTGTTGACTTTTATAGAAATAATGTTTTCACTGCTCGGTTATATCGCCTATCTAAATATAGCTTTCATAGAGCAGGTGTGAGAGCCTATGATAACTTTTCCCCCCATATTCCCACTGGCGTAGAAAACTACATGTTATATTGAAAGACATTCATGGGGATGGGGACGAAACGCTCGGCTCGTCATCGACGATAGTATTTGGCGTCAATGTCTCTTTCACACCACATCTTGGCTTTTAATTGCACTTCTCTTTATAAGGTCACTATAACAGAGGTCGCAAGTTCCTATTGCCTTCCCACTTCCATCGTGCTTCCTCAGTTGTGGTGTTGTGGACCTTTGCCTCCATGGCGGACATCAACCAGCCGCTATTTTCATGTTATATTGAAAGGCCTTGATGCGGATGGCGACGAAGCGCTCGGCCCGTCGTCGATGATAGTATTTGGATGCAATGTCTCATTTACCCCCCACCTTGGCTTTTAATTGCACTTCTCTTTATAAGGCCACTGTAGCAGAGGTCGCAAGTTCCGCTATTGCCTTCCCACGTCCATCGTGCTTTCTGAATAATGGTGGTGTTCTTGGCTTTTGCATTCACGGCGGACATCAACCAGCCGCAATTTTCGGCCATCGATACCTTCTTATTTCAGGTAATGTATTAAATCATGGTCCTTTGATTAATCGTGGTCAGCTGAGCATTTGCAGTGCTCGTCGTCACAAAAAAGTTACCTCATCGTTGGCTCGTTATTACATCTTTTACATTTCTAGGGGGTCTTCCGAAACGTGTCCCAAGCCTGTCGCAAAACTCGGTACAGGATTAGGAATTTAACCTCTGCTGAAGCCAGCGATATTTACTGCGGATATATATTAAAATCGTCTGCACCCGAAGAGTATGTAAATTTGTTCAGTGCTCATCCTTCTATACTAAAAACCATCAGTAAGAAAATTACAGAATTCTGGATAAGGCATTGTGCGTGCTCCGGTGAAAAGTCCATGAGTAAAAAATTTATCTTTAATAGTAGAACAGTGCTGTGTTGTTGCTTTTTGATGCCAGACCCGATCCCATTAATTTGACGCTCTCCTCTTTTACGCCTCAATTCTTTTACAGAGGCTTTGACGAATAATCAATATGCAATTAGTGTTTGTTCGTCCGACGTGTTATGCCCGCCGGGTCCATAAGGTGCTTTTGTTGTTTAATTAGGAATGCTTTGTTTTACCGCTCAAACTCTATCTTCATTACTTGGACGCTTTACTCCGATTATAATTGACGGAAGAAAAAAATTCGATCAAAAGTTATACGGACTATTGTGTGCCGATAACTGCTCCTTGTACAACCTTCACGCCAGTAATTCCCCAGAGAGACGAATGGGGAAGAGGACTTAGCTAGGCAGGGGACCAGTTTGGTAGAGCGATGTTTTGTCCAGACCTAAATGTAAGCCGCAAGTTTAAGTTTGCTGATCACTGCAGCATTTTCCAAGCGGAAGTTTCTGTGTTAAGGATGCGCTGGATGAAATGCTGTTCAGTCCTAGCATGGTTATGGAATTTGACATCTAATCTGATAGCAAAGTGGCTATCAAGGCCATGAATTCAACTATAATGCGATCGAGGGAAGTCTGGGAGTGCCTTACCTGACTTCCGATTGCAACGAACTATTTTATGATTAAGATTATCTGGGTCCCGGGCTATGGTGATAACCAAAATTGAATGGAAGTTCTATATTTTTCCAAAAACTGTATCTTAAGAGTTTTATCTGTTACCTACATATTACTACTATTATCATGTATTTAATGCCAGAAGACGTTTTCTTACGAACACAAACCCTTTAGGTGGATGAAAACTTTAACGATGTCATCGGGGATAATTTGAGTCCGTTTATTTTAAAACATGAGAAATTGAGATTGAGCAATACACCAATACACGTCGACTGTGGAAAATATTACGGGGAGAGGAAAAGTGTGTTGTGATGAGCATACTCGAAAGAGTGGTCAGTAAAAGAGCATACTTAGGAATCCGCATACACACATACATATATACTATAAACATATGTCTTCACATGAAAAACTGCTATCACCACGCGAGATCTCCAAACGGGAACATGCCTTCAAAGTTTTCAATCAAATGTATATCAATAAAAGTTGGACAGATGTTTTATTTTTAAAAGATTTACGTCACGATCCCAATTTTGCGAACATTGCGTTATTTATAATTTTAGAAAAAATTACATTCACGTAGTCCAGTTTACAACGAGCTAGTGAATACTTGTCCGAATAGAAAGGTTTGGGAAAAAATCGTAAAATACAATTAAACCGACTACAATATCAGACGCGTCGTAATATGCTTACTATATTAAGGACAATACGAAGATTACGAGCTTCAGGCAAAATTAATGTGAGTATGAATAGCTTCAATCTTATACTAATAAGCTCATTTCTTCCTTTAAATTGAAAGTGCTTGAATTAATTGTGTAGTCTACAACCCAACACTATCCTATCTATTATAATGCTCCGCTAAGCCTTCTCATTAAAACGAGCACTTCATACGATTACATATGAGTACATAGGACTCCGCAGATACCCCACCAATTTACCTGAGAACGCTCATGGTCCGTTTGCCACAAATTATAGTTTTACTTAGTCTCCAACATCCAAACAGTCTAAAGAATTTTCTACGGAAAGATCTTGGTGCTTTGTCAAGGAGTGTAGTGTAGAAAGGGAATTCATTACTAAACTTCTTTGCATCAGCAGGACGAAACATTGTGTACCGACAACTGCTCTTTTTACAACCTTAATCCCCGTTAACCGTGCCGATAATCCAAGCAGTTTAAAGCATTTTCTACGGAAAGATCTTGGTGCTCTGTCAAGGAGTGTAGAGTAGAAGGGGATTCATAACTAAATTTCTTTGAATCAGCAGGACGAAACATTGTGTCATCCCCGTTAAGCGTGCTGATAATTGCTCCTTGTACAACCTTCATTCCCCAGAGATAGGAATGGGAAATAGGACTTATCTGGGGCAGGGGACCTGTTAACTTCTTCACGTATGGGTCGCAGTTGAACGAAAGGTTGGTTGGGCGAAGTTTTGTCAAGAGCTAAATGTAAGCCGCAAGTTTAAGTTTTCTGATCACAGCAGCGCTTCCCAAGCAGAAGTTTCCGCGATTAACCGTCCTGTTCATAAATGGCTACCCGGGTACATTTGCATATTCAAAAACCATTTTTACATAACCTACAAATAGAAACGAGTCAAAATTTTGTGGCATCCTATAATAATAAGTTGTCTACAAAAAGGAGAGACAACTTTTTCAAATATAATTTCATAAAGATGATTTTTTAATAAATTAGTTTCTTATCACTAGTTCTCATGGCTGGGATACCCAGGTGCTACTCGTAGTTCTCGCGTTTTTACGTAATCTACAAATAGAAACATGTTAAAATTTTGTGCCATCCTATGGGAACAAGTTTTCAAGAAGAAGGTGCGAAAATTTTTTCAAATATACTTTCATAACGATGGTTTTTTAATTACTAAAATTAGTTTTTTATTACTATTATTCTCATAGCTTGGATACCCAGGTACCACTAGTAGTTCTCACGTATGAACTGCCTTGTGGTACCCGTGTACCCAGCCATGCGAACTAAGAAGAAAAAAAATTATTCATGAACAGGACGGTTAAAGATGCAGTGGATGAAATGCTATTCAGTCCCAGCACGATTTTAGAATTGAGCATCTACTCTGAAAGCCAAGAGGCTATCAAGGCCTTGAGTTCGACTATAATGCGAATGTGGTCTGGGAGTGCCTGACTCCACTTGCGATTGCATCGAAATATTTTATGATTAAGATTATCTGGGTTCCGGTCTTTCGTGATAACCGAAATTGGATGACAGGAGGGCTCCTAAAATGATTGGATTCACTAAGCCTCATCTTTCAATAGTCATTGTGGGTTGTACATGGCACTGACCATTTGAAACCTATGTGGTATGCCCCAGTATACTGGAAACCTAATCCTGCTGCAGGTTTATGGAAGACAATTAATTGGAATCATCGAGTCCCTTTATGTTTGAATGCCCAGCTTTTGCCGGAGCTGGCGAAAATATTACGGTTGCGATTCACATGGATCTCCGGAAGATTTATTTAAATTTGAGAGTGGTCTCATTTGAAACTATTTTGTTGCTACCCAACGATTCTCTTAGTAGCTTTGGCTACGTCACCGTTATTTTGTATGGTATCACAACAACCTCCATGCTGTCAAAGTTAGCTTCCCCTACCTGGGCGGCTATCAGCTTGCCAAATTGATACGAAAATGTGCAGAGGCGCGCGCCTTTTGTGTGATGTCGGCTAAATCTCTCGTTTTGGTTGGGAGCCATCGTCTGATGCATCTCAAAGAAAGCTATTAAATGAATACATTCACAGTTGACCTAGAAGTCCTCATGTAACCGTCCAAATTATATTTACGAGAAGATCACTGCTTTCACGCTTTAGGCCTTGTCACTCAGTAAAACGGTGCATATTAAAGGCAAAGCCACTGCGGTCCGGGCGTTGTTCAAAGTTATTGATCTGACTTATAAGCTCTCTGACTCCATTTTTGTCAACTTCAATTCTAACCCAGTCAAAACGGACTTTTGCGTATCAAAACCTACATCCCATACAAGCTTCCCTTGAGGGAAGAGAGGAGGAAAGGCTCAATTGGATTAATATACCTGTTAATGGGTCCACATTGGGTCGAGCTTGAAAAGGGAAGGTCGGTTGTGGTTTTTGAACGGTTTTATTTAGGTTGACTTGACAGGCTGCACGTCCGGCCAGCCAGCGCTAATTTTGTAATTAAAATTTAAGTAACTTCCCGATAACCTACAAGCTTGAAACTTGGAATATAGTTCAGAACCCGATGACAATGCAATAATAAGAAACAAATCGCCGCTAGGTGGCGCAAGGATCGAAATATTCACAAAAATCTTATTTGTGGTCCGATTTGGCTCATATTTGGAAATAATATTTGACATACAGAAATAGAAACCGCATTAGTAAAAAAAATCACGCTAGGTGTCGCAAAAATTGAGATATTAAAAAAAACTCGTACTTGTCTGTCCGATTTGGCTCTTTGAATAAATATTATATACAGTCCGGTAGAAGTGCCGTCAAAATACTTTGGAGCACATATGTAAGTTGAAATTTTGTTAGTGAAATTTCAGTATAATAAAATAAATAAAAAAAAATGTTTAATTAAACAGTTTTATTGAAAGCAGTACTTATATTAAATAATAATAATAGTAAAAGATAGAAAATAATTAGGTAGGTCCTAGGTACTAGTCATCACACTCCTCATCAATCTAGGGCGTTGATCAGAGAATTAAATAAAAGCGTTGGGCGCGTGAAATTTCTAAAAATGTGAGGCCTAGCATAACCTGATTAAGGTTCTGTTGGTCTTACTTATGACTATCAATAGAAATTTGACTGATCAACGCCCTAGATTGATGAGGAGTGTGATGACTAGTACCTAGGACCTACCTAATTATTTTCTATCTTTTAGTATTATTACTACTTAATTAATGTAAGTATTGTTTTCAATAAAACCGTTTAACTTAAAAAAATGTTTTTAATTATTTTATTTTGTAACGATCTCGTAAGAATTCGTATATTTTAAGGAGTCAAGGAAATTGATATATTTAATTCTATGAGTTTTGGGAGATTTAACAGCTACTAGGCCCTTACAAAAACTTATTTGGCATCGATTGTTGTCCGAAAGTGACGTATCTCAATTATTATGTTTAATTAGAATTGTCTGAGCTAGTCTCCATACGAATGCTAATTGTTGTCGCGGATCTCATACCCTGAAGCATCAAGTTCATCTGAAATTCTTTCGAAAGTCTTTCGATGCACTTCTTAGATAGTTGCCATATAGTTGAGGTTTTGTCGACAAAAGAATTATAAAGTATAAATCAGGTCAGCTTGTTGATTGTAGACTTGAGGTATTCGCAAAGTATGATTGATAGATGTATCCCATGTCTGATACTATAGGCGGTGACCCGGCATAAATTTTCGCAAAATTTAATATTTTGATGTTGCTTTTTTAAGTTTTATTAGCTTTGTCTTTGAAGTAGTGGACAAACTCTTTATTTGGTGGTAGATTAAACAGTTAAGTTATAACACGTAATTCTTTCCTTATTTCCAGAGACTCAGCCAATATTTCGAAGAAGTCATGGGCGATTATGTTGTGTTGAAAACGCATCGTGTAATACCATGGAAATTTCAATTCCAACTCATCGGGTTTTCCTTTCCATCTATACTCTTATAACCAGTATAGATGTACAGCTTGGCATGAGCGAGGTCTCCTTAATGCTTATTTGCATTCTGGCATACTTTATGATGAAGTGACCTAAGAGGTTATTGCTTGCCTGTCGTTACGCTACTCAGTTCAAGCATGCTTCCTTTAGCATATCTGATGCTTTCTTTACGGCAAAAATTATCGCCCGAAAGACATAACAGTTATATGGATGTCTGTACGATCTAGTTATTTCTGGATAGACACAGTCAATAGCAGACCCGATCTCTTTCGTTTATTTCGAACCGTCGGTATACATGTGCTTCGTATGTTCTGCCATTTCTCCATTCTTGTGCTTACCCTCCAACTTCATTGTGGCTCCAAAATTAATTTCGAAGCTCAAGTCATGACCATGAAGTCCGTTCTCCCTAGGTTTGAGTAATTTTTCCATAACCTTGATAACTGAAACTTTGAACATATCTTAGAACCATATCACGTCAAGATGTTTAAAAAAATTTGTACGAGATTTGGAATATTGAAATGAGTTTAAGGTAACTTCCCGACAAATTAGAGGTCGATTTCATTTTACTTTTTTGACAAAAAACCTCGCTGGGTATCGAACGGATGTGGATATTTATCATAATCGTATGGATAGGATGGAGTTTTTCGATCAACTTTTGAGAGACTTCTTCCAACAGGTGGGAAAAAGTTCGTATAGGAGACCCCGGCTCGAGAGATCCCGACATCTTGAACCAAACTGAGGAGTATTGTGATCAAGGTGAAACTTCGTAAAGAACTACTAGCTTGCAACTTCACACATAGCTAAGACGACCGAGGAGTAATTAGAATCATCATACTTGATTAGAAATCATGCTAAGGCAGAACTCCACACCTAGCTTATCGGAAGCTGTTTTGCTGAGCAATTTTTTTTTTTTATACAACTGAAGAGCGTGCTGTAAGTCTGAAAAGTTTGAAAGGATGCTTATGTGTTTTTGCGATTACGCGAAGCCATTTGTCGCAGAATCGCTATGATGAGTGTTGCTCAGCATCACGAAAAGCTATTGAAGCTTCGTATTTATATCTGCAGCATAATTTTTCATGTACATCGTAATAATTTCAAATATATTTTTGTATACATAATTTGCATAGAATCTAAGAACTACAATAGCTATTTGTGGCGTTTTTTGAGTATACTCCTCATTTGCAAGTCTCATGCATTGGTTCATAAAATCGAACGTTGTCAAGAAGCGCTGAGTGAAGCGTGCGAATGCGCGAAGCTGCTAAGGAGTGACGAATTGATGCATTTTATTAATATTTGTCGCGTTGCGAACGAGACAGAAATTGCATTAAAAAAAACACACACAATCGATTGATTCGGTTCGAAAACGTAGAAGCAGTGTCTATGACAAGTAGTCGAAGTAATTGTGTGGTATTAAATGATGCTGAGCTAAAGTATTATTAAAAAGGAATTTAAGTGGTTTTCTTTATTTGTTAGCCTATATTCTAAGATAAGTTTGCAGCTAAGTGTGTTCATGGATGCATTTCTTTGTAGAAAGTCAACGACAGGAACTTAACTGAAAAAGTCACCAATGACCTTTTAATAGCCTTCGCTCGCTCAGTGTAGTTGCACGCCCCAAGAGTCTAGGCATGAGTTGCGGATGTGGTCATTCATGTGTCAAATATAAATAAGATAGTTTCATCTAAAATAGCCCGATTAACTCTTAAGAGATGCTGCCTCATTGGCATATGTAAAAGATGTCAATTAAAGCTAGGCGATGAGCGGTGAAGAGTCCCTTTGGTTCATTGTAGACAGTCAGCCCAAGAGAAATGACATACATCCGCCTTGAAGGCCAAAACGTATGTTTCATTATGTCTTTTAAGCCCTGAAGCCCTGATGGAGTTAATTCATGCGCGGTTTCAGATACCTTTCGGGACTTCCTGCATCTCGCTGGCTTCCAACTGTCTGAGATTACCGGAACGCAAAATTCAAATTCTCTTAGGCCCTAAAAGTTACGGTCCGGATAAAATATTTCTTTTGCAACTTTAGAGATTTTTGAGGATTGCGGGCAGCTGACTGGCTCCAATGTACGCTAACTGAATGAGGTGAAACTTATTTATGTGTTCACCTCTTCGAATATGGACCAAGTTACCATTCGCAATACGAAGATAACAACCGCTTACATGATGTGAGTTACATCTCTCCCGAAGACTTTGCACCAAACAGCCTGTACTCGTTCCAAATAAATACTTTGGAATGCTTAATTGATCTTGAAGTAACTAAAAGCTTTCTTCATAACACTGAGAGTCGAATAGACTCAGATTTCATTCGCCAACAGATTGCTGAGTGGCAGTACCCTAACCGCGGAGTGGCAGAGATAACGCCTCAGAGAAAGGTGAAAAAGCTACTCTAAAGAAGGGGACGGTTTCTTTGAGTTATGTCAGTTAACAGCCTGCATAATCTTCATCAAGATTCCTGAATTTATCCTGGTGTTGCACCTTGAGACAATTCTGAAATGAAAGCGTAATTTGGGGGACGGGGATAAGAAGTCTTCAGTTTCTTTTCACTACTGATGAGGGGCACTAAATCTTATTCCACGGCTAAAAGAAAGAAATCTTTGTATTTTGTTGCAATAAGCAGTACACTTTGTACAAGTGAGATATAAGTTTGTAAATTACGGGTACTTTAGTATTTTGATCTGCTTTATCTTTAGCAGGACTGACTACCAGGTGTTGATTTCCGCTTCTGTTACCAGATTCACCACTCATATTCCCTAAGCAGAAGGCAAAGGCTGTAAGTGGAGGTTTGAGCATTCTGTCAGGACTTCGGTATCGGCCGCAAATTTAGGCTGTCCAAATGCTGTAGCATTTTTCAGGCGGACGCCGCCGTTATAAATGACAAGATGCCATCTAACGATCTAACCATTAGGTAACTTAGGGTTTAATACGATAGTCAGGCGGCTATTCAAGCGCCAAATTCTGCCGACGTGAGTTCGATTGCTGTGTGGGATTGCTTAATTTCATTTGCTGTGGCAACTAGTATCATTTTGATAAAAAATATAAGGATGTAATATTACCCCTGGCCATTCTTAGGTTGAACTCCGAGAAGACACTGGCGAAATGAACATGTCTTGTGTTGGGATACCACTGCCTACTTGTTTTCTGCTACAGGACAGATGGCCACTGAGTCAGAAAAATTAGAAAAAAGTTTCTTCCATTAGCAAACAAAGTTTTAAGATAGGGTTGCCTAGCGACAGTGATTTGTCAAACACACCAAATGTATTTCTGCAATGAAATCTGCTCAGTTCAAACCCATCTGTCTTGCAGTTGCTGTTCGGAATTGATATAAAATATGTGGCTTCCGCCCAGCCGGTTCGTAGGAAAAACAGAAAGAAGTAGGATGCAAATTGGAAGAGAAGCACAGTGGAGCAAAACCCCTAGCCTTGTGAGTGCTCATGATGAACATCGTGAGTTCATATGCCGAGCAATGCCCGGTAGATGTGGCTGCCGTTTATTCAGTTTTTCTTTGATATGCCTGCTGCTTTGCTCACGCCTACCACCTCCACTTGAGAGACACTGCAGTCGTTTGGCAGCTTTGAAGGTTTACTAACAGTATTTCGACGTGCAGGTTTATCATATTTTCCGTTGTCATATTATCCAAAACAACGCCAACCCGTCCTTGCTTTTGTGGCTTTAACATCAACATGAACATGAAGTGTAGGCTAGGACCAGTTACTTGGTCTGCCTAATGTTAGATGAATATGTACCACTATAACCTGCACTCAATGGGCAGAGGTATTGAGTCTCATATCAATTCCAAAATCTTTGCCACGAATTCTACGATGATGTGACGATAGTAAATACAATTTTATATAAAAAGTACTTAGTACAATTTCTAAAGTGTTTGCTGGGAAAATTTTTCGGAAAGCCCCACTTGCTCAATCAAACAAATAAAAAATTTCTTTTCCATGATTGATAACGTTGAAAGTATTGAAAAGAAAAAGTCACAGAAGAAAAAATTAAATCTTTAGATTGGATTGCGGGAAACTTTAAAAGAAATTTTGTTCATATTTTGTAAAAAAACTCAATACTTTTAACAAAAATTATTTATCAGCATTGTGCTCTGAAAAAAAAGACTATTCGAATCCAATTCACATGCAAAATATTTGAACAACATCCAGAAAAATATAAATTAGCAACAATATGCAAGAAGTAGCCATATTACCTTGGGAAAAAATCGCTTGGAGCGACGAGCATGTACAACTAATTTATCGAGATTGGGGCCTCTTCTATACGCATAAACAACAATTGGACATAGCAGCAAATTACTATGACAAATCGTTGGAGCTTAAGGAAGACGATGCGCGTGCGCTCTATTTTCGCAGTCAGTGTAAACGAAGTATTGCGCAGACGCAGGGAGCGCTGGAGGATGGCTTGGCAGCGGGAGGCAAGAGTTTATATTTATAATTATTACAAAGCAAATATAAATCTTCGAAATTTCTAGCAATCGATACAAATAGTGCGCCGATAAATCTTGAAATCTGCGATGCGTTATACGAACTTAATCAATTTGAAAATTGCAAAGTGGAACTTCACGATAATACACGAAAATTTTATGGCAAAAAAGTTTCAGCTTTTATGGATCGTTTAATTGTGGTTAATGAAAATTTTAATGATTCAATTGGTGAAACGCTTGGTCCTTTTATATTGAGAAATGAAAAGATTTTCGCAAAAGTTTTGGAACAATTGGAACGCGAAAAATTTGTTGATCCCCGCCCATTATGGAAGGTATTGCGCGAGCAGGGCAAATGTGATGTGTTGAGTATACTCGAAAAGGAGGTAATAACGTGGACACTATGGACAAAGTATCCATTAATTTATGTACGTTTTCTAGGAAGTTCTATTGTCACCCCGTGAAATTGCTAGACGCGAACGCGCATTCAAAGTCTTCAATCAAATATACTACAATAAAAGTTGGATTGATGTTCTATTTTTGAAAAGCCTGCGCGAGAATCTTAATTTATTATTGCCACAGTGCAAGGTGTCCACGCCATTATTACGACACCTCACATCCACGAAATATGTAGTTCTAAAGAAATTCTTGGTATGTCAAAAATGGTATGATCGAAAGTAAACATTTCACTACTCCAGAACTTTTAACGTTTTCTAGAAAATGCTGCAAGCACGCAGTCCACTTTACAATGAACACATGCGCAAATGTCCGGATAAGAAAGTTTGGGAAAAGCATCGGCAAGCTCATTTGAATCATATTCAATATCAGACACGTCGTAATATGTTGACAATATTACGTACAATTCGTCACTTACGTGAAAGAGGAAAAATTGATGTGAGTAAAAGCATATATGATTTTAGTTTTAGAACGGACATTGAATATAGCCATAGTGTTGCCGGATGTTCTTTGGATAAACAAACTAGAAATCCATTAAGAACTCGGGTCTTTCAGTCACCAACTGGCACCAAAGGAAGTGAAATGATTTCTTTCACTTAACCCATCCAACGAAGTATAGGCCCTCCCTTCTTCTGCATTCATTGATGGGTGTCGATAATTACATCTAGAGCTTATTATGTAACTCGATTTGAAAGGAACTTCTTGAAACTTGAAAAAAAAATGTGTGTGCAACAAGTTCTCTGAAGTACGATGTGTAAACATTTTGAAAACTCATGTTTTTAAATTGACTATAGCTTGCCTAGGGCTTCAGGTAAAGCCACAGCAGAACACCGTTCCAACCGATACCGACATGTCATTCGGCTTTTAATCGATTTAGGAATTTAAGTCGAGTTATCGATTTGTTAACGGCTTGTTATCGCGGTGTCACTGGGCTATTGTTTTCTAATCGGTTTGTTATCGACGGGATCGAGGAGTGTTATCAATTGAACGCTAAAGTTTTATCGGTACCTCTTTCATAAGGACTCTATGAGTGGTCGATAGCAAATCGATAACACGCCGATAAAAAATTGCTACCACAGATAATACATTAAAAATTTTTTATATTAACTCCATAAGTTTTCATAAAGGTTTGATAACAATACCTGACAAATCGATAAAGAACCGCTACAAAATTTAGAAAAAAAGATAAAAATCCGATAATAATTTTTTTTTTGCGTATAACTACGATAAGTAACCGATAATAAATCGATAACTGTTCAGTTAGAAAACCTTTTCCTCACTTTCCTCTCCATTTTTATCTTGGCTTCCGCAACCGTCACGATAACCATAAGCACCATTATTATCATTATTGTTTATGCTATTCTATTTTTTTTTTTCAAATGTTTCTTCTTTTTATACTCAGCGTGCTTTGCACACAGAGTATATTAACTTTCGATTGGATAACGGTTGGTTGTACAGGTATAAAGGAATCGAGATAGATATAGACTTCCGTATATTAAAATTATCAGTATCGAAAAAAAATTTGATTGAGCCATGTCCGTCCGCCCGTCCGTCCGTCCGTTAGCACGATAACTTGAGTAAATATTGAGATATCTTCACCAAATTTGGTACACTAGCTTATCTGGACCCAGAATAGACTGGTATTGGAAATGAGCGCAATCGGATGATAACCACGCCCACTTTTTGTATATATAAAATTTTGGAAAATACAAAAAACCTGATAATTTTCTAAATAATACACCTAGAATGGTGAAATTTGACACGTGGACTGATATTGAGATTCTTGATAAAAATTTTTCAAAATGGGCGTGGCACTGCCGACTTATGATAAAATCAATTTTACAAATATTATTAATCAAAAATCGTTAAACCTATCGTAAAAAAATTCGGAAGAGAGGTTGCATTTACTACAGGGAATGATTTGGGGAAAAATTAACGAAATCGGTTAAGGACCACACCCACTTTTATATAAAAGATTTTAAAAAGGGTTGTGGAAGAATAAAATAAGCTATATCTTCGCAAAAAAGAGCTTTATATCAATGGTATTTCATTTCCCAATGGATTTATAACAATAAAGAGGAAAAACTTCAAATTTAACAAAATGGACGTGGCGCCGCCCCTTTATTACTAAGCAATTTTCTATGATTCGGGAGCCATAACTCGAAGAAAAATTAACGGATATTAATAAAATTGGGTACACAAATTTTCCCTATGGCAGGAAATATTTCTAGGAAAAATGGACGAGATCGGTTAAAGACCACGCCCACTTTTATATAAAAGATTTTTGAAAGGGTCGTAGACGAAAATAATAAGCTATAACTTAGTAAAAAATAGTTTTGAATCAATGATATTTCACTTATCAAGTTTTATTGTAAGAGGAAATGGGGAGACATTTTTTTTAAACGGGCGGTGCCACGAGTTATGTAGAAAAGTAATTTATCTGAAATGAAATGTCCAATTGAAGCTAACGCTGAGTATATAATGTTCAGTTACACCCGAACTTAGACACCTTTACTTGTTCAAATTTACATTTACTTCTTTTCCTTTACTGTTTCACTTTCTGTTTTTTATATCGTCGATTTATTTTTCAGCCTTCGTAGTTTCCATTAATTGATTTGCATTATTATTTCGCTCACCAATTCTGCCACTTACGTTGTTATATAACGCTGCACCTAGCGACTATCCTTATGCTTACATTCTGTATTCCCCTATACAACCGACAACTTACAAACACTACTCCTACGCTTACACATACATGGATTCTCCCATTCCGTGAGCAGAAAAGTATGTGTGTAATCTGCCTGCTTTCGAATCGCAGTTCCTTTAGAATCGAGTTACAGAATAGAACCTCTTGGCCGGAGTTTTCTTACAGCCGCATAATATATCATATTCGGCATAACCGAGGCTCTCTTATTATCTGGATTGGAGTTGTGTTTCAAGTGACATCCTAAGGCCATTGCACAATCCCCTTTGCGAAGAATGATGTGATACTGCACGTTTTTATAGCGTGCCGCTTGATCCAAGACAGACTAAAGCTTCACCCGAACCTCAAATATCGTCGGCGTAATCTTCCAGCAATGACCCAAGGCGATTATATCGGAGCGGCCCACTTTAGTGTTGCGTTAGTACCTTAAGGTCACCACCAAGTGGAGCGCAAGCATTCGAAAGTAAAATACTTCAAGCAGAAGCTTGTGCCACACCTCAGACTTCTATATACGGTGCATCCCCCACAAACGACCCCGAATAACATTCCAACTACATAAGCGCTTGACAACCTTATATTTTAAGAAAGACTTTACAACCTAATTTAACAACATAAATATGAACTACTTAACCATTCGTGTTCTAACTCTTTCTGTTCGTTCAAACTCTATAGAAACTCAGCAAGTATGTTGAAGAAGTTATGGGGGATTATGTCGTGTTGAAGACGCATCGTGTTATGCCGTGGAAATTTGAGTTCTTAAATGAAGTCTACAATACCTTAGCCTTAGCTTATACAGATCGCTACCTTCAACCTCTGGATGCAGCTGCTGAACGGGATCACAAACATCGATTGCTACGATTATTGCGTATACCAAGCGATAAAAATAAAGATCGTGCAATTACTTTTGTATTCGGCGATAAATCAACATACCAAGAACCGGATGCGACTGATTACACAATGATTGCATATAAGTAAGTTTACTAAGAGTTGATGTAATACAATGGCTATAATATAATTACATTATCTTTGCAAAACAGTCTAGTGACCGATTGTAACATACAGCATATCCGATGACGTTGAAACTAAAACTTTATTTTACAACACTTCTTTAAAGCTCCGGCTATGAAAAATCTAAGTAATATATACTTAAAATACTCCCATTTTTTCGCGTTAAGCGACAACACCGGCTCATTTTGCTCGAACACTCAGATCATCGCTATCCTCAATGCGCTCTGAAGATAGCCATCCATTTCGCTTAAATTTCAGGGCATATTCAATATATTGCTTTGATCATGGAAGAGTGTTCTTTTTTCCAGCGGCCGAAGTGTGGTGTGTTGGTAGCGTGCTCCGATGATCCTAGGTCCACGGTCCGTGCAAAGCAACATCAAAAATTTAAAACCAGGTTTCTTCAATTAGAAGAAATTTTCCCCTTGGCAATGATTTTTGCAAACACTGCCGGGTGTATTTCTGCCATGAAAAGCTTCTCAGTGAAAACTCATCTGCCTCTCAGATGCCGTTCGGAGTCACAAGTAGGTCCCGTCCCGCCAATTTGTAGGAAAAATTAAAAGGAATACTACGCAAATTGGAAGAGAAGCTCGGTCTAAAATATCTTCTGAGGTTAACGCGCTTCAGTTTTATTTTTATTTTTTCTTTAACGCATTGACGCAAATGGATTTTAGCGCAAGTGCTACCTCGGATGAATTTATATTTAAAGATATAACTTACGGTTGTGGGTGAATACTTCCTTTTCTTTTTCCTGGAGTTGGATGTAGTGCAGGTGATGATGTTCGTACTAGCTCCGAAGTCGGTGATACGATGAAAATTTGATAAAAGTAGAGGATACTGGTTGATGATATGTGTTTAGTGTTCCACGTAAAAAAGAGAGTGAGATAAAGCATCGCACTTGTATTTATAGGAAGAAAAAACATTGATGGAGGCAACTCCAACAATGTTGACTGGAAGCACTGGATGGCAACTCCAGTCTACTCTACAGCCAGGGTTGTATGAACGCAAGTCATAACTAGTGAAGTGGACGCAAGTCACTGGAGAAGTGATCGCAAGTCACAGGTGGGGTTAGGTGACAAAAGGTCAATTAAGGACAGGAATATCATTTGCTATTTAAGTGACCACAACTCACTTAAACATTTTTAATAGGGCATATTTCTTGAAATTTAGTAAAATTCAGTATATAGTAGAAAGGTTTTCGCCTAGGTTAGTATTTAAGAAAATTTTTCCTAGGAAGTGGAGCAACACCTTCCAAAAATCTTGTTTTTTGTGCGAATTGCTTCAGCTCCATAAGTAGCCTTGTAATTCGAAAAATATATGTGACCTAGCCTATGAAAAGTGGCTTATGACTTAAAAAAATGCAAAAGAAAAACTACTAAGAAACTGAAGAAATGCATTGTTTATCTTTAACAGCTGAAAAGAGAAAGCGACAAGGAGAGAGGCAACAGGCCAAACTAATAAAAACGCATTGCGGTAGCTGTCGAAAATATGTCATGCAACTGTAGGAGAACAACCGAAATTGAATAGACTGCGTAAAAAACTAACGCACTTCCAATTTTTGTTCTACGTGACATTTCGGTTTGACGTTTGAATACATATATGTTTTGCATTGCCGTAATATATTTGAAGATAGCGAAGTAGAAGTTAGAGAGATAGGTCTTTGCCTTCTTTTTTCTTATCTTTTTAGCTAGATAAGTTCGAAATTAGGTACAGGTATATATGCAAGGAGAGGTAAAAGGAAGTAGCGAGGTTGCGGGTACACCATGTTTGGGTAGGAAAACAGCAACCTGGTCGCGTCATATGAAAAGTGAAATGATCAGTTGTAAATGTGAAAGCGTTATTTCGATATGAGAAGAGTCAGATGTCAATGGGGAAGCATCAAATTAGATTTCGAAAATGGCAATTGTAATGGGAATAGTCAGTTGCAAATGAGAATATTCATTTGAAAATAGAGAGCGAACAGTGAATTGCAAACCTGAAAGCGTAACTTCCTTAAGAGAATAGTCAGTTTCAAATGGCACAGCATCAAGCAAAAATGCGGAGCGTCATTTGTAACTGACAATATTCAGTAGTGAGATAAAAATGGAAGAACGTCAACTGGAAATAAGAACAGTCAATTTGAAATACTGAAGCTACAAATTTAAACGCAGTCATTATACTCAGCTGAGCAGAGCTCATAGAGTATATTAACTTTGTTCGCATAACGGTAATCCGTAACGGCATAAACTAATCGAGATAGATATGGACTTCTATATATCAAAATGATCTGGGTGAAAAAGAAATTCATTTAGCCATGCCCGTCCGTCCGTCCGTCCGTCTGTAAACACGATAACTTGAGTAAATTTTGGGGTATCTTGATGAAATATGGTATGTAGGTTCCTGGGCGCTCATTTCAGATCGTTGTTTAAAATGAACTAAATCGGACTACAGCGACGCCCACTTTTTCGATATAGAAAATTTCGAAAAACCGAAAAAGTGGGATAATTCATTACCAAAGACGGATAAAGCGATGAAACTTGGTAGGTGCGTTGACCTTATGACGCAAAATAGAAAATTAGAAACATTTTTTACAATGGGCGTGGCACCGCCCACTTTTAAAAGAAGGTAATTTAAAAGTTTTGCAAGCTGTAATTTGGCAGTCGTTGAAGATATCATGATGAAATTTGGTAGGCACGTTACTCCTATTAATATATGTGTGCTAAATAAAAATTAGCGAAATCAAATGGTGACCTCGCCCCCTTAAAAAAAAAAAAATTTTTAAGTCAAATTATAACAAAAAATTGAATATCTTTACAGTATAAAAGTAAATTATGTCAACATTTGACTCCAGTAATGATATGGTGCAACAAAATACAAAGATAAAAGAAAATTTCAAAATGGGAGTAACTCCGCCCTTTTTCATTTAATTCGTCTAGAATAATTTTAATGCCATAGGTCGAACAAAAATTTACCAATCCTTGTGAAATTTGGTAGGGGCTTATATTCTGGGACGATTACTGTTTTCTGTGAAAATGGCGAAATCGGTTGAAGCCTCGCCCAGTTTTTATACACAGTCGACCGTCTGTCCTTGCGCTCGGCCGTTAACACGATAACTTGCGCAAAAAAAAGATATATCTTAACTAAACTTAGTTCACGTACTTATCTGAAGTCACTTTATCTTGGTATAAAATATGGCCGACTTTTCCGATATCGAAAATTACGAAAAATGAAAAAATGTCATAAATCTGTACCAAATATGAAAAAAGAGATGAAACATGGTAATTGGATTGGTTTATTGACGCAAAATATAACTTTAGAAAAAACTTTGTAAAATGGGAGTGACACCTACCATATTAAGTAGAAGAAAATGAAAAAGTTCTGCAGGGCGAAATCAAAAGCCCTTGGAATCTTGGCAGGAATACTGTTCGTGGTATGACAGAAGATGTTCTGGGTCACCCTGGTCCACATTTTGGTCGATATCTCGAAAACGCCTTCACATATAAAACTTAGGGCTACTCCCTTTTAAAACCCTCATTAGTACTTTAAATTTGATACCCATATCGTACAAACACATTCTATAATCACCCCTGGTCCACCCTTATTGCAATATCTCGAAAAGGCGTCCACCTATAGAACTAAGGCCCACTGCGTTTTAAATAATCATTAACACCTTTCATTTGATACACATGTCATACAAACACATTCCAGGGTTACCCTAGGTTCATTTTTGTAAATGGTGATTTTCCCTTATTTTGTCTCCAAAGCTCTCAGCTGAGTATGTAATGTTCGGTTACACCCGAACTTAGCCTTCCTTATTTGTTTTTAATTGAGAATATCGTTGTAAATGAGAAAGCGACATACAAGCATAGATTTTACTGTTAATAAGATATCAACTGAATTTGTTCTTAATATTGAAGCGGTTGCTCTACAATATACCGGCCGCTGCTCATCTTCGGGCTGCTTAAGTGTCCCTTCACAATTTTTTTTTACTTTTCCACGAACATCTTTGATTTGGATCAACATTCCTCTGACCTGATAATCGACGATCAAGAAACATTGTGGCTCACGTAAACTAAACAATTTAAATAGTTTTATATGCTCTGCCCAGTGTTGAATTGACCTCTGTCGGCCGGTCGACCTCACTCCAAACATAAATATCTCGCAAACTAAATTAATGTTTCGGCTTCTATCGAAGTAACACTTTCGCGTTTCCAATTGGTCTATCTCAATTCTAAAACGCTTTCTCAATACCACGTAGCACTTGCGCATTATGGTTTGTTAATCTCTCATTTATAATTGTCTATTCTCTTTTTGAAATATGTTTTTAATTTTAAATCTAACGCTGCCTCATTTCCAGCTGACTACTTATTCTTAAAATTCAAATGACGCTTTCGCATTTTTATTTGACGTGATGTCCTTTAAAACGCGATATTCTCATATGAAGTGACCCTTTCGATTTTACAATTGATTCATTTTATTTTCAACTTACAACTCTTATTTCCAAATATACAAGCAACTAAGAATTCTTGTGCCATATTAACTGCTGAGTGGAATATCGCCCTATCTTGGATGCCGTTTCGAAAAGGCCTTTATGAAAAATGCCCTATTACAGAAGTTTTTGCAAAAATGCTCTGTCTTAGCTAAAACTCAATATATTTTGATGTTTATGAAAAAAATTCTGAGATAAGGCGTTCTGCATAAGGCCTTTCTGAGATAAGGCCTTTTGAAAACAAATTCTGGAAAAGGGCGTTATTCAAACGTATTTTGAAAGTGTTTTTGGAACAGCAGCCCAGTTATTGAGATATTCTACTCAGCAGTCTATATTTCTAGTATCACAATCTCATTTAGAACTGCAAATTGTGTAGTTTTAGAAATTTTCTCGAAATTTTTGAGTGATTCGCATTAACGAGCCTAAGTTTTGGTTCAACAATTCCTAAAGATGTGTCTGTGTAACCTTAGGTTGGGTGCGAGTGCGCCTAAATGTAAGATACCTTTACTAATATGCCAGTGGAACCTTCCAGCACATTTAGGAAAAAGCTGCCAAACTATGCGAGTTCATTTGACAAACTAAATTTTTTATTTATGCGGGAAATTATTATCAAAAATATTAATTTGCGAATTGTGTGGTGTTTGCGATGTGTATGCATTCTTCAATAGGTCAGGGGTCAAAGGGAAAGTAAACATCCTTACATAGCTGTTAAAGAAAGTGCAGCGGCTCCACCATATACGGCCTTTTATGCCAGAGCACATGTACAGAGACGTTCGTCAACATCTCAAGTTGTATACAAGCCTGTGACTGCCATTGGGCATGGCGCCAATAACTTATTTTTGGCCACTGGGTCCAAATCGCTATCAAACAATCAGGATCCAATTCTTATGACGCGTACGTCGGAGAGAAGTCATCTAAGTCATATCCAACAATCGATGGGATATTGATCATCACCCTCTGATTTACATATTTGTATGTGGTACTTGTAATCATAGCGGAATGATACAAGGTGGCAGCATGGTGACATACCTACAAACATAAATAAAAATGCCATGTACTTTGTTTTTGTAAGTTCGATGGACAAATGTCAAAATCGTACGGCACCGGAAGTTGATGTATCAAATCAAATAAAAAAAGTTTATAGTCAGCTATTCCATGCTACCACCTTGTATCGTTGCGCCATGCTTGTAATGTAAGAACAATAAAATGAAAAATCAAAGTTTTTATTTTTTTTTTTTTTTTTTTTGAAATTAGACATTTTAATTTAGATTGAAAATTATGCTCACAAAAATTCTTATTTTTTTATTTTCACTGCCTTGCAAACAATTTCCAGTGGTTTATGACTTTCTTTATTCAGGTGGAAATTTAGGTCAACTCGCACCCAGCCTTAAGCGGGAGTCATTGGTGCCGTATGTCGTATCGCTGTAGTCGTATCCCTAACGTAATCAGCTGCTTTAGTCACTTTTTCAAACAGGTATTTTTAAGAAAGTAAAAAACATAGGTAATAAATTCCATTGACTAATATCTATAAACCCAAAACTCTAGCTTAATATCTTTCAATTGCTTTTTGGTAATCAAATTTCCAATGGAGCCAATACGAATCAGCAAAGCGTACCCAATATAACGTCCTATTAAAATTTTATAATTTCTTACTATTTTTAAGAAAATATCTAAACCGTTTGGAGAAGCGTATATACTTTTCAAAATATTCAATTGAGAAATGTTACCTACTTCACGAAATCGCACGCAGCCATTTGGATCAGAACAGATTTGATGAATGTTGTTCGGTGGCGCGAAAAGCTATTGAAGGTACTACCCAAATCTACATACATATCTATCATAATAAAAATATATCTAGATAATCTATATGTACCTTCTTTTCTTTAATCAATACATTTTAGAGTCTAAGAATTGCAATAGTAATATTTGGCGTTTTCTAAGCACTTTATTAATTTGCAAATCTCACGCTGTGCTGCATAAAGTTGAACGTGCCAAGGAAATACTCGACGAAGCATATGGCGTTGCAAAGATTTTAAATAGTCCCGAATTGACAAGTTTCATTGATAGTTGTCGTCAAATGAATGAAGCAGAATTGTCATTAAAGAAACGTACTCAATCATCAGATTCAATGCGGAGGCGTAGAAGCAAAATGTCGCTTTCAAGTCAATACTCGCAGGTATCTAAGGAAGGAAGTGAAGGATCGCCAAGTGCGAGTATACAATAGACTTTTATTTGTTATGCTTTCATGTAGATATTTATATAAAATTAAACTGAGAAAATATTGCGAAATTCTAAAGAATGTTTTTTTTTTCTAATTTTAGTTCTATGCAAGGCGAATTCATTACCAGGTGTTGTTATTCGAACATCTGATTGCTTCTTCTCCATTATTTTCCATACAACCACTTGTAATACATACAACATGTCAATTAATCGGAATCAAAGCGAATTCAGTACCAGGTGTTGTGAACCCAACAGTTGATTGCTTCTTCTTGATTATTTTCCATACAACGCCTTGTACTACAATATGCCAGTTAATCGGAATCAATGAAAGTGTTCTTTTGACTTGACATTCTTCTGCACGGCGAATTGGTTTAATTCGCTTTGCCACCACCTGGTATGGATGCGCCTTGGTTCTATTTAAAAAAAGTCATCAATCATCTTTGGACGGCTATTAGTTACCTAGGCAATTTTGGGAATTGTTTATCAAGTCATGAACAGGGATGAATTCTATAACTGACACCAATTGTGGAGCCCCGACGAAGACCAAAGTCTTTCGCCTGTCTCTTACAAGTAAGTGAAGGAATCGCGCTTATTCCACTGCCAAATTTGAATATCGATAAAATTGTTTTCTCGAACGTAACGTCCTGACGTAGCCTTGGGGCGTGTATCCGGGACACACTAATTATGTCTGCGTAAAGCTCAAACTGCTGGTGCTCTATCGTGATACTACTCATGATTCAGCCTACTTTGGTGCCAGCGGTTGGCATCGCGGATAGAACCACTTATCTTCATTCGACACCTTCCATGATACCTACATGATGGGAGACTTAAGAGCATGATTTTTGTGCGTCAAGAGTGGAACTTAGTCGATAAAACCGGTGATCCCGAGCAACCTGCGCCAAACTTATGGCTCGAGTACCACCACGTGAGTCGCACAAAAATCTGATTGATTTCGATTTTCTGTAAAACTGTACACAAGTTTTCAATTGTATGAAAGGTACATAGATTTCTGGGTTATGGTACATCGCACCCACTCACATCGCGTTAAAACCATCGCGGAGCGATAATTCACGTTTCGGCTCTAACGGTGTATGTGCGGTTGGGATAATACCAGGTTTGAATCAGCTCTGTCACTGCGTATATACACTATAAGGTCAATCTTCAGCTATAGCGTGAGCAATAGCGGGACCTTTGCAAATTCATCTACCTGAGTATATCCCTGTACCCGGATTAGAAAATTCATGAACAAGTCACCATAGTTATCAGGGCCGCGTATGGATTTGTAATACTTCTATAAATTATAAATTAAAAATTGATTCAAATAAATATTTTCATACATTTAAAAACAATGAGAGCAGTCATTAACAACAATTACAACAATCAAGATCAAGAGATCGCTAGAAGGCAGAAAAACTGTTGCAAAGAAATGAGTGAGGTCGAGGATAATCTTTGTATACTTTAGCGTTACACGGCCGCTATAGCGAACAGCAAAGATGAAACCTAGGGATATTCCTATAGAAAGTTTTAGAAAACGATCGCTGAGAAACGTATGGCAGCCTTTAGTAACTTGAAGATAGATCTCGGGGTCTGGCAGGCTGCAGGAAGGAGCTGTTCGTAAAAAAAAAAAAAAAACAACAAGGGAGTACACATTGCTGCTGAACGATTATTCGAATGTTGAAATATACAAATGTAAAATGTTTGCTGGGTAGGAGCTGCGATCGAAAACGAACACACAGCTAATTTTGCGAACGCTAGGATTTTGGATGTTGAAAGAAGAGAAAAAAGATGGATGACACTGGAAAGTCTGCGGATTCAACAGCAACTCACAAACGTAACGAATTTTAAAGAAGACGTGGACAACACAAACAGCGATTACACAGCTGTGATGAAACATATAATCAAATGATAATCAGCCCAATTCTAAACCAAAATTCCGTGCGAGTTTTTTCCCTTCTCCCATTCCTCGTATTCTAAATAAAAATTCCTTGTGAGTTTTTTCACTTCTCCCTTTCCTCCTATTCTAAACAATGTTCGAAAAAGCGGAAACCTGTTTTGGGAGACAAGTAGGTATTATGAATGTGAGGGAGAGGGAGATTTCTCTGCCATTTCATAGGAGTTTTTCCACTTGTTAATTTAAAGGGAATGCATCAAAATAGTTAAAGGAAATTGGTTCTTTTAAGAAAGAACACTTGTACAAATTTGTGCTAAAATATGTATTTACATTATACCGCAATATTCTTACTGTTAATGCAACAACAACTACAACCACAATATTCTTTATTTTAAGTCGAAAAGTATATCATAAGCAACGGTAGAGCTCTTGGTATACATATTTGATGCAGCCATCCAGAAATTGCGCAAGGATTTTTTAAGAAGGCTTAATAGATTTTGGCATATGACGAAAGACGAATTCAACTAGACTTGGCCGCCAGAAAATTGCTTTGCTGAATGAAAACAGGCTACTACGGCGGATTTGTGTTATCCCCCGTCTTCTTCTTCTTATGCTCCTCTGTTGATGTTGCTGTGGCACCAATTCATTACTCATTTCAGTGAATACCACATGAAATGCAATAAATACTGTGCATTGTTTATATTTTATTTCTTAATTTCCAACAAATTTGCAACAATAATTAAGCTTTTCAATTTTTTAAACAAAATAAGAAATGTGCAACGAAATTTCAATTAACAAAACAGCTGACTTCGAAAATTCGAAATTCCTATTCCCCAATTATTGTTCTCCCTAGGAGAACAGAATTGGAGGAATTTTTCCGCGGGAATAAAAAAATCCGCGAGAACAAAATTCCGCAAGAATATTTAGAATTGGTCTGAATATAAAAACAGTATGTTTAATGTTAATATGTGGTGTTTTTGTAATTAAAAAGTGTATCAAATTAATGTTAGTAAAGTTCTAAATGTTAATTTTTATGCCTATTGATTGTGCTGTACCTTATATTTCATTTTGTGTTTTCATGTTTCTGTTTTTTTAAATAAATGTAGACCTTCCTGGTGATGATGCGAAAGCGCCGAAATGCATAGAGGGAAAAGTGAAAACTTTTAGCAGTTCTATGAGCTACGTCGTGTTTTAGATAAACAAAATATAAACAACGATCTATACTCTTTTGGTAGCAGAGCGATATTGAAGAAAACGCACTGCCTTCCGTGTCATTTTTTATGAGCCATTCGGGGTCATATCTGGATGGTTGTAGTGACTTCATGGGTCATTTTGGACAATTTTGTTATTTGTCAGAGCAGGAGCGGTAGAAGAGCAGGTAGCTACTGCTACCCTAGTGTAGCAAAGTTTGCTATGTTCCTGGTTAGTAAAATAGCCATTACCCGAGACATATTTAGTTTATTTTTACTTATTCGTAAAAACCATCTGCACCTTGTGCGATTAATTAAATGGATTTAAATTGAATCACAGAGTGATTCAACATTGCATTAAAACACTTTGCTTACATATTACTGGAGCCAAAGCGGACAAAAATATTAAATAACATTTTTTGGTTTCATAGAAATTACATAGAACGGACGTTTCCTTCATTTTTGATGCTAAATATATTTGCTATGGCCCCAAATACGTTCCCAAAAATTGTAACAGTAATTTAAATTTTGGATCACTTTTTAACTTTCATAGCAAAATATTAATCTTTCCCGTAAGTTTTGTATGCTTTCTTATGGTTTTCTCACTGATTAATAAACTGAATCAAGGCGAATATATGCAAGGGGATGGGAAAACAAATTCAACCAATTCGCCTAGCAGAAGAATGCCAAGTCAAAACAGAATTTTCGTTGATTTCGACTAACTGACATATGATGAATTTCATATCAAAGGCTGAAAAAAACGTACATTTTGAACACGACCCCCTCAGAATTTGATGAAATTTTGCATGGGGTTACATCTTACCCACCAAATACAACCTCATTTTTAGAAATTGCATTTTCAAAAAATTGTGGGCGTGGCAAGGTATCGAAATATCCGAAAATATTAGAAAAATTACGATAATAGTTACTTTTAAAGTGTGATTACTACGGAATGGCTTTACCGATTTCAACGATCTTCATACCATTAGAAATAAGCTTTCAAAAAACCGGGTTTTTTTTTAATTTTTTTAAGTAAATGCATCTCTTGGTTACTTTCTCATATTTGGATACCACGCGTAAATTAATCAACCAATTTGAAAAATTTTTATACCATTAGAAAGGTATTAAAATCACCTTTGAAAACATATACTGTAAAGATTCTATATTACACTGAAAGAAAAAATTTTTTTTAATTTTTTTCTAATTTTTTTTTTTCAAACTGGGAAAACACTTCAAAGACCAAGCGATTAAAAAAAAAAATTTTTTTTAGAAAGGTAGATTTAATATATATAACATATCTGAAAACTAGAAGGGTGTTTTTTTCTTTTTTTTTAATTTATTTAAGTAAATGCATCTCTTGGTTACTTTCTGATATTTTGATATCACGCGTAAACTAATCAACCGATTTCAAAAATTTTTATACCGTTAGAAAGGTATTAAAATCACCTTTGAAAACGTATACTGTAAAGATTCTATATTACACTGAGAGAAAAAATTTTTTTTAATTTTATTCTAAATTTTTTTTTTTCAAACTGGGAAAACACTTCAAAGACCAAGCGCTTAAAAAAAAAAATTTTTTTTTAGAAAGGTAGATTTAATATATATAACATATCTGAAAACTAGAAGGGTGTTTTTTTTCTTTTTTTTTTTTTAATTTATTTAAGTAAATGCATCTCTTGGTTACTTTCTGATATTTTGATATCACGCGTAAACTAATCAACCGATTTCAAAAATTTTTATACCGTTAGAAAAGTATTAAAATCACCTTTGAAAACATATACTGTAAAGATTCTATATTACACTGAAAAAAAATTTTTTTTAATTTTATTCTAAATTTTTTTTTTTTTAAACTGGGAAAACACTTCAAAGACCAAGCGATTAAAAAAAAAAATTTTTTTTTAGAAAGGTAGATTTAATATATATAACATATCTGAAAACTAGAAGGGTGTTTTTTTTTCTTTTTTTTTTTAATTTATTTAAGTAAATGCATCTCTTGGTTACTTTCTGATATTTTGATATCACGCGTAAACTAATCAACCGATTTCAAAAATTTTTATGCCGTTAGAAAGGTATTAAAATCACCTTTGAAAACATATACTGTAAAGATTCTATATTACACTGAAAAAAAATTTTTTTTAATTTTTTTCTACATTTTTTTTCAAACTGGGAAAACACTTCAAAGACCAAGCGATTTAAAAAAATTTTTTTTAAGAAAGGTCGATTTAATATAAAAACTAGAATGGTGTTTTTTTTTCTTTTAAAAAAATTTATAAGTAAAACCATCTCTTGTTAACTTTTTTTTTATTTTGCTATTATTGTGTGACAAAAATGGTACCTAGCTATACTTTGGAAGTTATACAGATACAGATACTATGACTAAGTATTCTAATAGATTCGAACAAGAATCGTATTATCAAATTTTTCAGACACGCACAATAAATAGACATACACTTGATAAAGTTAATTTTTTATTTTTATTTATTTAGATTTAATATACAACTTTGCGCAGCTCATACTGCTGACTTTCGGAATATTTGCTTACTTACTAGTTTGTTCAGGTAAACTACGCCTGTCCATGCTAGAGCGTTTGACGTCCGAAAACTTTGTTTTATTTTTTTGTATATCTTTGCTAATTTTTATCAATTCGTAAGATAAATCATGCCCAAAAATGTCTTTAATTTCCTTAGATGTCATGGTGTTTGGTAATAGAGATAATATTTGTTGCTTATCCAAATTATTTGAGCAGTTTTCGATTTGATATTTCATGTTCTCCAAAATTTGTTCGTAGTAAGCTTTGATCTTCTTTAGGTCTTCTGATAAAGTTGACAGTGAACCATCTCCAAGTGAATCCGAAATACTTTGCGCAATTTGCTGTGTTTTTTTTTGCAGTATGAATCCCTTTCTAAATATTTTCGCTTCATTGGCGATGGATGGCTTCCAAGATGAGGAATAACACGCTTATTTATATTGTCGACGAGTTCGTTGCGTTCGAGTGATTTAGTATAGCTGCTGCATGTTGGAACTTCCTTATATTCTTGATACAATTCACCGCCAGTCAAGATTTCTTGAGCCTCTTCACTTTCCGTTTCAGTAGAACGCTGATTATCAGCAATCTTGATAGCATCCTTAAGTTTAAAGCGACAACTTTCGCAAATACGGCAACGATGAATATCGGAGACTGCTGGATAATGCTCAGATATCAGCGCTGCTTCGTTTAAGCTAATGTTTCGAAGTTGAGAGGAACATTTTCTTGATAGCTGCACATATGTATCTGTATTTACTAGTTGATTCCATATCAATGCCTAGTTTCGTTCTGGTCTGTGTCTATCCGTTGTGTTGTTTTTTATAGTCCATGGGTGCTGTGACAGGTAATGTCAATCTATGTGTCCGTGGTAGGTAAAGTTAATATGCGTGTGTGCGTACGCGGTATTGATACGTCCGAATTGTTACCTTTTCCAAGGGTTGTTTTTGTAGGTATCTAGACATGCCGTTTGTTAGCTAAGCGGTAGGTTGAGGAGGTAGGTAGAAATCGGTGATTTTTGCCGTTTGGTAAATTTTTCGTTTTTGCTTGTTCATTGTTACGTGTTTGGTTGCTGTACCTTATGGCTTGTGCTGTTTTTTGTAAACTAGTTTTAAGGGTTCAAATATTTCGTGAGATAGTGTTGGTCAGATAGTGTTGGTTTGTTCGTTTATTATCCTGCCGTCAAATGTTTTTAATTTGTATATCTCCATGTTCTCATGTACATTGAGCCACCGACCTTTTCCTTGTACGTGAAGTATTCGAGCCGTTGTTTTAATGTTAGCTGGGGTGCACCCCACTGGAATAAAAATTTTTTACAGTGTATTTTTTCAAAAGGTAATTTTAATACCTTTCTAACGGCATAAAAATTTTTGAAATCGGTTGATTAGTTTACGTGTGATATCAAAATATGAGAAAGTAACCAAGAGATGCATTTACTTAAATAAAGTAAAAAAGAAAAACCCATTTTAGTTTTCAGATATGTTATATATATTAAATAGACCTTTCTAAAATAAAATTTTATTTTTCAAAATCGCTTGATCTTTGAAGTGTTTTTTCAGTTTTAAATTTTATTTTTAGTTAAATTTTACAGTATATTTTTTTGAAAGCTTATTTCAATACATTTCTAATGGTGTGAAGATCTTTGAAATCGGTAAAGCCATTCCGTAGTAATCACACTTTAAAAGTACATATTATAGTAATTTTTCTAATATTTTCGGATATTTCGATACCTTGCCACGTCCACAATTTTTCGAAAATGCAATTTCTAAAAATGAGGTTGTGTTTGGGTGGGTAAGATGTAACCCCATGCAAAATTTCATCAAATTCTGAGGGGGTCGGGTTCAACGCATATTGGATTTGATATGAAATTCATCATATTGGAGTACAAGGCGTTGTATGGAAAATAATCAAGAAGAAGCAATGAGCTGTTGGGATAACAACACCTGTTACTGAATTCGCCTTGAACTGAACAAAAAACTTGAGTGGAATGGAATCGAGTTAATCGAATATTTTGAACAGCCCAAGGCGAATCCATCCAATCTTTGCCACCACCTGGTATAGATTCGCCTTGATATCAAGTCAAAAGAAAATTTTCATTGATTTCGATTAACTGACACATAAAAGTAAACAAATCACACAAGAAGAATGCGCATTATGCATGTAAACATTAGATCAGCTGTTTTTTATGACGTATGAATTGACCCTTTCCTTTTTTCGCTCTTTTTTTTTATTCGCTCGAGTCGATTATGACGTAGATGCGCAGAACGAAGCAATTTTGAACTCGTGAATGCTGGTTAGGTGATTTGTGATAAAAGTACAAGACGCTGTATGGAAAATAATCAAGAAGAAGCAATCAGCTGTTGGAATAACAACACCTGGTACTGAATTTGCCTAGGAACAGCCATAGTTACAACTGTCAGTAGTCACTAGACGGAATTTAAGTGAAAATGTTGAGTGTTTTATAAAGTGAAATATCTTAGCATTAGTTTTATATAACAGTATTGATTTTATTTTTTATTTTCATTTGGTATTAATTGGGTAAAAGTCTAGTTGAGGGGTCGACTGCTAATACGCTACCAAAAATATCGAGAGAGGTGTCAAAAGATGCGTATTAATCTCGAGAACAATCAGGGCTATCATGGAATCCTAGTCGATTTTGCGTTTTGTCGGAATTACAAACCAATATTTATTTAAATTGGTGTCATAAAACCGTATTGGTTTTGCTCTTTTCGAATGTAAATAAAAGCGATGTTCGAATCAGCTGTTTTGCTGTGTTATCGGTGCACCGGCAATTTTGATGTTAATTTTTTTGGCAAAATTTTATAAAATAATTGTTTTGTGCATCTAAACAGAAATAAACAAATTTATTGTGATCAAAATGGCATCAGCAGTTGTAGCATTTATGTTATTGGAAGAAGAAAGTTGCGAGAAGGTCAAAAGGAAATTTTTAAGAGATCGTAACCAGAGATGGCGTAATTAAAAATATTTCTTAATATGGGTTTCTAAATATATATAGTATATCTGCAGTTTCATTGCATACTATCGCATAAACAAAGAGGCTTTCCGAATGGTATTGGACACCATTGAAGGATGCTTAACACGACGAAAGTTCTGCCAGTGCTGCAACTAACAGCTGCGTTACGATTTTGATTTGAAGGATCCTCTCAAAAACCAGTTGGCAAGGATTCTAGCATAAGTGTAGGTAGAAGCACGGTGTCAAGCTGGAGACATTGATGCTTTATCGGTAACCGTATCGGTAATCTTATAACAGCTGATTCGACCAACCTTATGAGAATCAATGCAATCGTTTATTGGTGCCGCTAAGGTCGTAACCGTATCGTAGCCAACCAATTGGGTTTTGGTTTACCGTCGTAACGATAAACAGCTGATTACGTTAGGGATACGGATACAGCGATACGACATACGGCACCAATGACTCCAGCTTTAGATGGTGTGCTTCGTGAAGCCCTCCGCAATATCGGGATGTTTCTCCATAAATTCAATCAAAATACTGTTTTGCATTGAATTTTTATGCTTTCCCCTATTAAGAATGAAAATATATGTAAATTTACATTTATTTTTATAAAATAAATCTTCATTTACTTACATTTCTAGAAAGGATTAAACTGCAAGAGAAAAAAACTATGAACAAATGAAATCCAACAGCATTTAACCTATTGGTTTGTTTCCGATAGCAAAATCGATATTATCGGATTCTGTGACACCTAAAACCAGGCATGCTTAACGAACGAAACGATATCATTTCGTTACGATAATCAACGTTAATAAACGAAACGAAGTCATTTCGTTTCGTTTATTAACGTTAAGATCGTCAAATTAACGTTAATTTGGCATTCTTAACGTTAATAAACGAAACGAAGTGACTTCGTTTCGTTTATTAACGTTGATTATCGTAACGAAATGATATCGTTTCGTTCGTTAAGCATGCCTGCCTAAAACCGACACTAATTCCAATCCGAACACTAAACCGATAACACTGGATTTCATGACACCAAAGTAATTTATTGTTGTTTTTAAATCCGATTTCGACAACAATTGGATTCGATGACAGGCATGAATAATCCGAAGGCGGAAAATAAAAATTTTATCTCTGTCCCGAGATATTTGCAGTTGAAGTTGGTGATTTTTATGTGGTTCTTGTAATGTTGTTGTTCCCACAAAAAAATTTGTGAACATAAGTGTTTTTCGCTGATATATTTTTGGTCTCCAAACCGGTGTTGGACCTATCCAGGGTAATTTTTTATAAGCGCGGCCGAAGGCCGCCAACGCAGAAAGGTGTTCTGCATAAAAATACTATGGATACCACCCCCCGTTTCGGACGCATCCGCGGGTCTTTTTCGGTTTTTCGTTAATATCTTTTGACCGAATTAAAATTTTTATTTTCCACCTTCGGATTATTAATACTAATACTAGTAACGTACTAGCAGCCGACCCCTCACCTAGACTTTTACCATTAATTGATGAAATTCATGTATGCATACAGTAGTTATCTATATAGGATTTTGAAATCTACTACTAGGTATGAAGGAATCTACTTTTTCTTTCACTAAAAGTATCTACACTTAACCTAATAAATACTATCTAAAATGTTAACATTAATTACGTTTAAGTTTCCTCTACTTCATTTGGAAGGAATGTGTCTTATGATGACTTAACAAACGGTGTTTTACTCAACTTTCAAATGTATAGCCTTTGTCGTTTGTGAGAACGAATTCTGTATAGGAAGTTGAAAAAATAAGTATAATAAAAAAGAGGAAATAGAAGGATCGAAGTTAGTTAAATACGTAAAGCTATGAAACAATAACGGTTATAAATCTCTTCCCGACTTTGAACGGCAGATCCTAAGCATAACAAGATGAAGCTCATTTATGTATCGCAGAAATAAGATCGGAGGTCTGTCCATCACTAGCTAGTGGTGACTGCTGTTAGACTTGTCTTTTCGAATAAAAGTACGACCCTAGAAATATTAGGAGAGAAGAAGTGTATTGCAGTGGCCAAGGTTAGCCTTTCTTTCAGACGATGGCAACACATTCGAAAAAAAGTTTATCATCAATCTTGGGCGACATGTCGCGAAACTTGTAGAGACTATCTCTAAAGATATTCAGGGTCCGTTTTACATTTTAAGATCACTGACTGAAATTCATTTTTCTTATAGTCTGGCGCAGATTTATGGGTATTTCTAAAATTTGCTCCATCTTTTCGCAAACAGCGGTGCATACTCAATAGGATAGGTATTGGGTATGTTATCACCTTGAAGACATGTATTTAGGATGGAATTTTTATCTTAAACGAATATATGGCCCTGGACGAAGTTGGATTGAACTTTCACATTGTGATAATGTAAGAGATTTTACCTCCTATATTTATTGCTCATATCTTAGCTTGTAAATAGGTAAATTTGTTCAATCTGCAGTCTCTAAGTTCATCCTTGATATCTTGTAAGTGTGCGAAGCAGTGTGAGCTTTATGAAAGCGTCAATTCAAACCTAACTTTCCAATTATGTTATGAATATCTGATACAGTAGACACGGGACTTTTACGGTAAGCACACTCCATCTAATTCCATCATAACTTTTAAATCGTTATGAACTCCAACAGATAAAGATATAGAATCTCAGACAGATATTCGGGCTTTATTGACACTAAATGCAGTAATTAGCGGGATTTGAGATTCATAATATGCATTGGGGCAAGTTTGGAACTGGAACAGAGTATGTTATGCCGCTGCAGAAGAAACGGTGGATCACCTCCCCTTCCGAAATATTATTTTCAGAGTTGATGGATGAGAAGTGGGAACCTTCGCAAACATTAAAAATTTAGCTGGGTGGTGGCAGCATGAGGCCAAGGTTATGTAACATTAGCCATCAGATTTACAATATTGCACATTTCTTGAATATAGGGTTGTATTTTAATGGCACTTTAGCGCTAACTGGAGCCAACGAAAACCAACCAAAGGGCATTGAGTCCCTGCTAGTGCAAATCGGTGGCTGATTCGTTTCTATCAAACGCTTAATTTTTTTCGCTTTAGGTTTGATTTAGCTCACGCAATTCACTCGAAGGATTGGTGGGCTAGTACACGAACGTGCTTTTTCTAGTTGCCTAACAGAACAGTGCTAGCCGCTAGCTCAAATTCAAGGGGTTGTGCGGTACCGTTTAGTGATAAACCAACCTAAATATTAACCTCACATAAGCGAATATTATCAGCTTCGATAAGTTACTATACTGCTAGCAAATAAATGCTCAACAACAGCGAAGTATGCAGCCACACATATGTTCATGTAACCATCAAAGCAAGCAGCCACGCACAAATGCAAAGCGCGAAGGTAAGAGCGAAAAGGTTATTTCACATACACACATGTAGTCATCACCTAAGAGCAGAAGTTATTACTCACACATACACATGCATAAAACTAGAAGACAAAAGTGAATATCAGATAAATAAAGGAGAAATTAAGCAGCTGTTCGTGAAAAGTCTAGGCCTTTGGAGATATATGCCGACAAGGCAACAGAGAGTATAAAAGCAGCGCAAGCTGAGGAATAATCAATCAGTTTGATTTTAACACGCTATAAGTGAAGTCCGCGAGCAATTTATTGGTAGAAGGCTGGCACCTTTCACTAATTTCCGGAACGTGCCGGTTCAGTATCCGTACCTTATGACCATCACCATCGATAACACTCCATAAAACCTCCAGGGAGTGTCTTTATCGCTAATAAAACCACAAAACTCAAACATTATCATATGATGTCCATACAGTGCCCCTCTTTCGTATTTCAATCTCGCATTCGACATTTATTCTCGAATTACGTGCTGAAGTAAACATAACAGTTTTGAGAGTTATCATTTTTGGAGACGACATATGTATGTAATCCTATAAAATACTATAAATTAAAATAAATGTAAGCAGGTCAACAGTGAAATCAGGTATTAAGACTAAAAGAGGCGAAGAACTTAAGTTTAAGTAGGTTTAAGTTTTGAGTACACCGTTATACGGAAGGTCATCCCGCTTGTAAAATGCTTAAACTTAGTGAGTTTAAGTAACAAATAAAAAAAATGCAATCTCATTTTTTAACATTAACAGCTAAATGTTTAAACTTAATGATTATGTTAGTTTGATTTTTAGTTGATGTGAGAATTAATTTAATTAATAAAATTCTTCAAATATGCAATTTTTAGTTTAATATTAATTTACTAATCTCTAAATATAAATATGTATGTACACGATATATCCGTGCGTTTGTTATTCTCTTGACGTCTGCAAAATTCCTTGCCCCTTTGTAAACCAAAAATAAAATTAAAGCTTTGTATGTTTAACGGTGTCGGTCCAATAATTTTGTATTGTCATCGCTTCCAGCGAATTAAGAAATGAATCATTATCCAAACTGTACATCTCATCGGAATTATCCTGTAAATCATCATAAGAAATTAACTTTATTTACGCAGCCATTAAACATTCGTAATTCGTGTAAACGATTCCTTACACTTACACGCATCGTGCTGTCATCTATGTAAACACTGGAATCTGGTTCGCTCAGCGTCTGCGGTTTATTCAGATATCTGCGTCGATAGAGCACTATGCCAACGGTGCCAACTGTACAGCATACGCCGAAAATGGTGAAGCAGATGGCTGAAATAGCGCCAGCATCCATGAAGTAAGTGCGCTGATGATGAGAATATAAGAGAAAATAATCACTTAAAAAGTATATCGTTTAATTAGCTCTGAAATAGATCACAGATCACACAATATCAAAGGTGCTTATAGGAAAACTTTCTAATACGGAGCTTCTTCTTTCGTGCTTATAACAAGATCTAGGTCGCGAAGCTTCTGTCCATATTGATTATGACACTAATGGGCGCCCCTCTATGGAACTCTAACTTTCGGTAGTGATCTACCCATTGCGGATGCTGTAGTCTAGTAATGTCACAGGCAAGAACTACTTCGCAGCATCGTTCATTTACTTCTAGGTGAAAATCGGAGTCTCATCGTTAGCTCTCTTTAGTATCATCGACTAAGCTAAAGTGTGATGGTTACCTCTTTTTAGCTTATTACCCTTTTCGTTTTTACTTCCTATACCATTATTTCTCTCCTCTCTCACCATTTAAGCTCGCCATTGGGTCGTTTGTCCCCTTGTGCTCGTTAAAGCAGGGTTTTCGAATTCAGCCGATCCCTGTTCCTTTCCTCTCAATACGGTTGCAAAATTGAGGATTGTCCATACCAAAGTCTAAGTCGGCGAACTGTCGTCAACATTCTTCTACGGTCTCACAGGCTCATGCCAAGCGCTCGTTTTCAAGATCGGTTGGGTTGACCCCTGTACCCAAGCGCTGCATAATTCTTAATGCTTCCCAGGCTGGTAGACCGCTCCTTTGCCGAGCACACTAACTGCACACCATCATCACTATACGCGCTGTAATCACCCCATATCCTCTTTCCCGACTTGTAATGCCATTGCCTTTATCATCTCATTTTTCCTTAGTTCTGAAGTTTTTGAATTCATCTTGGTAGTATGACCACTTGCGCGGGAAAGCGGGTTCTACGGTCTATATTTAAGTGTGGGAACAAAAAACCTTCCGCCACAGCAAACCCTTTTTATTGTAAGGCCACATAACTTACCGAGGCTGCCCGGTACCGGGAAGGCTCCGTTCATTTACAGCCGAAAATAACCCTGGCTGCAAATCGTTCAAAAACACCTGCCTTACATCCTGGACTAAGAGGTTGGCAGTTCTTGGTCGGCGAAATCACGCCGCTCTTCTATTAAGCGTAATGGCGTAGATGCAGGCTCCTTAACAGCTTAACCTCATAGTTGGGTGCTATATAATTCGGTTAAGCCCTTACATCAACGACAAGGTGCCTTCTTTAGTAAGCTGACATAAAAGACATGATCATAATGCTTTTGGGGAATTTTTCTCTCGAATACTACAAGACCTTCTCTTGAAATCGTCCGTGTTTCCATCACACATCAGGATATATATAATGATAGACTTATGGAGCATTACTTTTGTTCATCGGGACTTGATTTACAATTGCCTAGTAATAAATCTTTGTCTAAACAAAAATCAAATAAATTGAGCACAAAACACCTCAGGATCTACATTTTGGAGAGCATACATCCACAATTGTACCGAAAATACAGAGTCGTAATAAAATCCTCAATTCTCCTGCCGGCAGCACTGGGGGTAAAGATAAAGAAACGCTCATCACCACTTACAAAGCAATTGGCCGGCCGATTGCATGCTACGCGTCCCCGATATGGTTGCCAAGCCTAAAGGTTACTCGCTGGAAGAAAATACAGGCCTGCCAAAATAGTGTCCTCAAAACCGCTACGGGCTATCTTCTTATGTCCCCAGAACACCATATACACAATAAGGCGAGAGTACTCCCCATCAGAGAGAGAAATGAAATGCTAACCAAACAGTTTCTGTTAAATACCCAGAAACCTGGGCATCCTAATAGATATCTGATTGATGATGCTACACCGCACAGGGGCTTAAGAGGTCATCTCCGTAAGCATTATGAGGAAATACGACACATGAGAACACAGCCGAATGAAGCAATAAAGCACAAGCAGGTCCTCAGTGATATCCACAAACAGGCGTCGGAACTCTATGCCAGGAATTACCCGGAAAATCCGGTACTCAAAGAAAATTACCCAGAACTAGCAGAGGAGGAGCGCACTCTCCCTAGAAAAATACTCTAGGTCAACTTCGGTCTGGATACTCTAACAGGTTAAACTCTTACCTATCCAGAATCAACCCCGACATACAAAATGTATTTCCTGCTTGCAATGTGACCCCATATGACACCAACCATCTCTTCAATTGTAATGTGGAACCAACACATCTAAAACCCCTCTCATTATGGTCCACCCCTGTTGAAACAGCAAGTTTCCTTGGACTCCCGTTAGAGGACTTTGATGACCATGTGTGATTGGTCGCACCTATTGGATAGGGCGAAACACTGCTACAACAACAACAACAGCACAAAATACTAAAAACACTGAGCTCCAACTCCACTCACCTGTACCGATAAAGCTTCTGAAGAAATATTATTCTCTTCACCACCATCAAACCCGCTGCGTGCTGCACTGCGCGTCAATAAACTTTTCGTGTCAGATGAATAGTTAATGAATCGACTAATGTGCTTATATTCGGCGGATAGAACTTTTGATTTACGTGATCGATGTTCGTTTTCGGCACGTCGCAATTCATCCTCCTTATTAGCATTCTCCAACGTGAAGGGTATGCGTTGCTGTACCGTTGCTGTCGCTGTCACCATACCCACTGGTTTTTCCGACGATGATGACTGTCTTGCCACGGTATGAATCCCACTATCGATTTCCTCTGACTGGGGTGCATTCGTAAGTAATTTTGAGGGTGGTACCGCTGCGGCTGCCGCCATTGCATTCAACCATTCTAATGTTTCAGTTGGTGTTGAGTTAATAGATGTCGCTGATAAATTGCTTATGGGAACACTAGCGGATCTCGCGAAATTGGTGGGGGAAGATTTGGTGCTATTGAGGTCGTGCCCTGTAGAGTTGCAGTTCTTACATGGTATATTTGTTCTAATTTGAAAAGAAAAGTTTTAATAAAGAGTTTTTACTTAACTATGATGCTCACCTTTCAACTAGCGCAATTCGACTGTGGTTTGTGTAGTTGCTAATTACTTCGTCATCTTTTTTAAGCATTGATGTGCTTTGTTCAATTGACGCTGATCTCGGCTGAGCTATAACAGCAGCAACTCGCGGTTCTTCCACGTAGTCATCATCGTATTCATCATCGTTTTCCAAAGTTTTATTTTTAACCTCTGCTGATCTTTTATATTCCCACTGCTCGCCATTTGCGATTTTGTCGGTCTCTACTATATTTTCTTCCTCTAAGGAAGCATCTTCCGCTATTTCCGTATCACTTGATTCCACTGCCTCTATATTATGTATGTCTGCTTCTTTTTCAGTCGCCAGCTCACCGGTAGGAGTTTGCGTGTCTTCGTTCTGGCTTTGATTTTGTGATGACTCAATAACATGGCCTCTCTCCAGTGTTTGAGTGAGAGGTGTACTAGCTGTTGTTGTAGGTTCTGTAGTTGTTGTTTTGGGCGACTCTATCGACGTCGTCGCCGGATGCAGTTTTGTAATTGCCTTAACCGTTTTACTATTTTGATTGTACTCTAAGGAAATCTCCTGACTTGGATACGCTTGCACGATTGTTATGCTCAGTAGGATATCTGAAGGAAAGGTTCAAAATATTTAAAAGCTTATCTACAGTACAAATCGAGTTAATGTTAATACTCACTACTCAATGTTGTTATCCAGAACCAATGTGACCACCAATAAAATGTCATGATGTTACGCGTTGTGTGATTTTGATGGAAAGTTCTGAAAAATAAAATAAAATTTTGAATTTGTCAAAAAAAAAAAAAAAAAACATTTAAAAGAGACTTTAAAAATCTGTTCACAGCTATAGTTAACTCATTTCTATAAAATGCAGCTGGTCAGAGATTACTGCTTTTAAGAATTTTTTAGCTCGAGCTCCAGTTTATTCACGCACTAGTCTATATTAAACCCTCAAAAGCAAATAAACAACTTTAGACAATCTCTATCCGTATGATTATTTTCTGAACAGTTAAAGTTTTGATTCTAAACATGATACTTTTATATGCTAGGTCAGGTTGAACTGGCCGGTCCATGAGGACGTCACATAGACTGAATGAGTCCTTAGAGTTACCAGAAGTTTATTTAATGACCAAACTGAAAAACCCTATCAAAAACCAGGACCTATGTTATAAAATAACTTCGTCCTCCTCGCAAATACTAAAAGCTTTCAATGACCTATGCCACTTGTTGCTTCAAGGTTTGAAAGCTGTATCAAAAGCTGGAGTCTTAGCCTGGCAATTGCAGGGCATGTGCACAAAACTTGCTGAATCTTTTCCTCCTCCAAACCGCACTTCCTATATTTGCTATCACTAACCAAGCCTAATTTAAAGGCATGTGATGCCAGAAGGCAGTGTCCAGTCAGTATACCCGTCATGTGTCTACAGTCCTGTCGTTTTAATGATAAAATTAACTTTGTTAGTCTAAGGTTTTAAGACCTTCACAAAATCTTCGACACCTTACAGTCTCCCGCGCTCTCTCTCAATCTAATTGAGACGTCTATAGAGCAAGCTTCAAGGGATGCGCCCTTTTGAGCTAATTCTTCCGCTTTTTCATTTCCATCTATTCCCGTAAGCCCTGGGACCCAATATAGATGTATGCTTTTCCCCGTCGCAATTCTTTCCAAGCATTACTTACACTCTAACACACTTTCAGATGCTGTGCTAGGCGGAATGACGCTGAATATAGATATATGGAAAATGAACGAAATCGCGATAACCGCGCCCAACTTTTCGAAAACAAAAACTTGGAGAAATGCAAAAAATGTAATAGTTTAGTACCAAAAATCTTAAAAGCAGTGCAAGCCCTATTTTTTGAAGAAAAAAAGAATAGAAAGAAGTAAATTTTATTTTACTGCTCTTCGATTTACAAGGCATGATGGCATTCCGCGTCTAATTTCACATATCTTGAAGTACCCGGTCAGTCAAAGAGCTAACTGTTGGAAGACATTTTCCACTTGTGACAGCCGTAAAGTCATCTGCGTAAGCTGTACGTTTAACGGGTCCCTCATGAAACCGCCTGAGCAGTTGGCTGATGTCCAGCGCCATCACTTGTCCCTGTTCGCTGTTTTCGGACCCTCATACAACTTACATTATGAAGTAAGCTTCCTGCATTTTAAGATGCAGCCGATTCATCTGGTTATTACTGGATGTGCTTCAATGTAGTTAAGATCGTATATGATCGCCCGTTTAGAGGCATTGTTCAAAGCCCCGGAAATATATTAGAAGACCTCTAAGGCATTTTCCTTATATTTTAGGACATTCTCTACATTTATAAACACACTATGCTGTGCAACGTCTACCGACTTGCCTTTAGTGTACTCTTATTGTGCTGTGGGAAGCAATTTTTCATCCACGTTGGATTTTATGTCTTTGGGATACACAGGATGGATTTGTCTCGCCTTTGATAGAAAAGCTACATGACCAGTTCACCAAGCATGCCGTACATGACTCAGCCTCACTCAGTCATTAAATATTATTTTAAGCCATTCCACGACCGCTCTGTTTGAAATTTGTAGCATGGCTGGGAATATGACATCTGGTCCCAGCGATTTAAACTTAGAGAAAGTCTTGATTACCCATTCGATATTGGTATCGGTCACCAAGCCCGGCACTACCCACTCTGTGATCGTAATGTAAATACTGTCAGCTGGCTCTTGTGAGACATCTCCGGATGGGAAATGTATGTCGAAAAGCACATCAAGAGGCTCCTCACTATTACTTGACCATTCCCCTCCGCTTTGATGGTCCCTGTACTATGTGCCTCTGTTTCGCTGGAGCACTCAATGAATCTCTTCACACTGGAAGTTCCACGCTTGTAGATCCTCACCAGATCCCTATATTCTTGTCGACACGCTTCGCTTTCTGCGGCCTCTGCCAGTTTCAACATTTATTTCATTTTACTTCTAAGAAGACTCACCTCATTGCTCTACCACAGCGGCTTTGCTTTTCCACTAAATCTCCTCTTTCATATGCAGTCTTGGGGAACTTCTTCATTGAACTTCTCCAGTTTCTCCATATTGGTAGCTCTTTCAGCTTGTGTCAACTTTGTATTTACATGTTTCTAGAATTTCGTCCAGTTCGTTGACGTAGGGTTTCTAAAGTTTTATTAGTGACATGTGAGGACGTAATTGGGAAGGCCTCTGTTCTACACAAATTCGTTGTGCCAGAGATTGTTGATGCAGTCACATTGGGAATGGACTTCTTAAATGACCATTACATCAGGATGGACAAGCAAAGAAGGATTATGCGCTATAAGAACATGGATGTACCATTTAACTTCCGTTTTGAGAAAAGGTTCAGCTGTTAGCCAGTGCTGGTGGAGGAAAATCGTCAAAAACTACAAAATTCAAAGGCAATAGACTGGGAAAAGATTTGTGGAACGAATTGAACACACAAATCAAAACTCAATGTACCTGCGGGAAGAACACTGGCATTGATAAACCCAAACGGATGCACTAACACGAAGAAAATAATTTCCCAAAAGAATGCAAGGGTGGTTTCAAGCCCAGTCGTGCTAATGTTGGGAAACGTCAAAACGATACTGGTTATGCAAAGCCAATCCGTCAAGATCAAGTCCTACGAAGTTTTTCATTGGTCAAACAACAGAGTGTGAGGGAACGAACCAGGATAATGAGTAGTAAGATGAAACAGAGGTACGACAAGAACAACAAGTCGGAATGTTTCCTGGCAGGAGATTTTGTATTGTTATACAACCCTCACCGACGGAAAGGTATTCCATCAAAATTTCAGTGAAGCTGGGAAGACCCGTACAAAGTTGTGAAACGGATCATTGATGTCGCCTACCGGACACAAACAATTGGGAAACCACGAAATAGAAGGGCGGTTAATTGGAAATCCTAGCAGCGTTTAGATCAGAAAATGTGTCTGTTCGAAACAATCAGACTTAGATAGAGGGCAGTGCGGCGAATATTAGCATCACAATGCTGTTAGTAAATAAATGCACAACAACAATAAGGCAAGCAGACACACTTATGTAAATAAACACATCAAAGTAATCCATTTAGACAAGTACATAGAAAGCGACGAAGAATATATCACACACACATATGTAGTCATCAGCTAAGAGCAAAAGTTGTTACTCATACATACACACGGATGTAGCTAAATAACCAAGTAGGCGATACAATTGTTCCATGTTCGTGAAAAATCTAGACCTTAGGAGAAATATGCGAACGAGGCAACAGAGTGTATAACAGCAGCGCAAGCTGAGGAATAACTAATCAGTTTGATTTAAACACGCTATTATTGAAGTATAATTGTGAAGTACTACTCACAAATTAGTTTAAATAAAGACCCTTTGCAATACTGGATATTGGAGTTATTCATTCACCAATTGAGCGATTCGAACGTTAGCAGAAGGTGCAAAATATTCGGTATCCCCCAAAATTCGTCAAAATATCATTTTTCCCTGTAACTAAAATAAATCTTAACTAAAGTTAGCTCTCTTAAGCAATATATTAATTGCAATTGAAGTCAATTTAATAAATAACTTCATTATCAAAGTATGTCAACGGTAACTAACATTTGTAAGTTGGTATATATAGCATGGGCGCGCGTACGTTTAATGCAATTGCAATATTTTATAAGAAAGGAAGTAATTTCATATTAGTAGCTGTTACTTAGTTTTATTTTTAAATAATTGAACAATTAACTGACACCAAAAGATATCAGACCAAACAGGTACATTAGAGCTATTGATGCAGATATACACATTTTTATATATGTCTGCTGCTTAATATACCACCTGCAATTCAGATATATAGCGGAAAAGAAAAAGATAATGAATGGTTGTGTAAAACTTAATTAAGTGTTGTTAATTGTTAATGCATTGAGAAAAAAATTATTTATTTATACCACATTTCATGTGAAGCACCACAACTCTGTTCCAATATATTGCATATTTTGTCCATATTAATAGAAATCTTATGAATTCATTATGTTCAGACGCAAATATAAAGAAATCATGTCTTATCACATGATAAAAACTTAAGACTACGTTTTCAAATATTTTGCGATCGACATTTGCAATAAAAGAAGAAAGAAGTGTGGTTAATGAATGCATTCCATTTGGAATAATTATTCCTTTGATTGCAGCCACAGAGGATTGCAATACTTTTTCGTTAGTCCGATATTATGAATAATTCCTTTTTCCATTCCGGACTTATGATTTCTTATTTTATTCCCCTTTTTTTTATTCCACTGATTGCGTTCATTAGACTGCAATACTCGGAGGAATGCATTCCGCAATCCTTTGCATTCTTTTTGCCTTTTAATATCATTATTCTTTTCATTCGGTTATTCCAAAAGGGGAATGCTTTTCAATTTTATTGTTCCATATGAGGAATGGAAAAGGAATAATTTTTCCGGACTAACAAAAAGGAATAATGTATTAAAAAGTGTATTTATATGTGGAATTGGTATGCTGTATGGTATAATACAGAATATATGCGTAAGTATAGTGCCAACACTGTAGCACAAAGTGGGAATAATTTACGTGGTACATTTAATATGCGCGAAATCAGACAGTTAATCAAGGCAAGGAAAGGAAAACAGTTGGGAGGAAAAATAAAAGATATAAAGCCAAAGCCGAAGTTTAAACCGAAGCCAGAATTGAAACCGGACAGCATACTATCAATTTGTTACAGAAGTGTTAACGGTTTGTTATCCATGATTTATAGGTTTGTTTTTGACGGGTTATGGGCTTTTCCGCCATTTCTTATCGACGAAGTATCGGTTTGCTCTCGACAAGGTATACACGCTGTAGTCGATTTGCTATTGGTGTGTTACACATTTGCTATCGATAATACAAATGTTATCGCTGGGTAATCTACTTTTTATCGCTGAATTATAGAAAAAGTTATTGATTTTCTATCGAAAAGTTATCGATAAATTATAGAAAAGCCATAAATACATATGTTAACAACAAGATATCGGATAATCGGATGTTATCTAATTATTTTCGACAAGATATCGATTTGTTATCGAAAAAATATTAATTTCCTATCGAAAAGTAATCGGTTCTTTATCGAAAAAATAACAGTATATTGTAAAAAATTTATCGGTTGATTATCGAAAATTTACTGATTATTTATTTAAAAGCTATCGATATGTTTTCAAAAAGTTATTTATTTCTTTAGTAAGGTTATCGGTTTGTTATCAACTTATTTTCTCGGTTATCGGTGTGTTATCAATTTTTTGTCAAAAAAAATTCGATTCATTTTCTAAAAGTTATCGATCAGTTATCAACAAGTTATCGATTTATTATCGGAGTGTTACTAATTTGTTTTCGGCGTGTAATCGATTGGTTATCGATGACTCGCCAGTTTTTTACGAAACAGGTATCGATAAAACTTCAATAAAAAAACAAGGACCTATTTGTAACCCCTATTACCAACCGATAAAAAGCCAATAAGAAGCCGATGAGACAAGCGGTAACAAACCTATAAGTTGACGATTATGAAATTGCTATCAATAATAAGCCGATAATAAAACAATAATTTGCTGATATGTGTTACTACCGATAGGATGCCGACTAAGCTCTTCTCGAAAAGTCCGAAATTATTTGTGACTGGTGAAGTTACCTGTGTTGCAGTTTAAACTCATCCCTTGGGTGAACACCTTCGTTTTCAAGACGTACGTCTGTATGTTTCCATATCAAACTTCACGAGCACCTGACACTTACGCTTTTTTTTTTTAATTTACTATAACCCAAGTAAGAGTAACTGAGCTCTAATATACATTACATATATACTTCAAACAAAGACTTAAATAAAAATCTTAAAAAGGTTATGTCAACCAAGAAGAAAGTGATTACGCTTATTCTGTATGTTAGTATACCTACTAAATTTCAATCAGCAAAATTTGTATGCAACACCTGCTGAGAAAACTAAAAAGGTTTCGAACTGTGTTTGCCGAAAAAGTGAGCTTAATACGCAGTTGAAGATGAGACAAAAGACAGTTATCCACCTACACTCAAAGTATGTATGTTTTATAATAAATAAATACATAGTACAGAGAAACATCTTCTGACAGACACCTCTATTAGGCGGACAGTTTTTCATGCATCAAGTTTTAAGTATACATTTTTTATCATTTTTCCTTCATAAAATGGACAATTTCTAAGCCGGACGCGAACAGTTGTATGCTTTAAAATTACACTAAAGACATATACTTATCGGACACGAGCCTCCCTTGGACGGAAGCTAACTCGGTGTGAGCAGACAAGGTGTTAGAATATATGTATATCAATTTTTAACAAGCTAACGAAGTTATTGTCAGATTTTTGACAATTCGCAGCTTTATGCTGCTGGTGTCCTACCAGGTTTACCATGTGCAGATATTGTCTCCTCCCTAGTTCAATCTCCCTTTTGTCATCATATGTGCCAATATGAACGGACCTTTTAATAATTGTTGACTATATAGTTGTATATATAAAGTAAACGCGACTGCAGTTGGAGCGGTTTTCTTCCAATATCCTTGCTGTTTTGGTCGCGGCTGCAACTTTCGCCTGGAAACCCCTTCAGTGGTCTGCCAGCTTCGACAATCTACTTATAACCAGATCCACAAAGGATATAGAAGGTTTTGAGTATAAAATGTGGGAACATTTTTTAAATATCTACCAATCTCCATCAGTGGGCACCTCTCTTGGGCGGACAAAAGTTTACTAGCAGCGAGTGTCACTGCAAGGAAGGGTTCACTGTTTATACATGTACATTTTTACTATAGGTTAATATGCAAATACCATATGAGTCAAATATTAATGATGAGCAAGCGCTATAAAAGTAAAACCAGTGTGGCAATGATGATATATGGGAGTACCCAAAAAAGTCGAAAAGGCCTTATAAGGAACTCGAAGCTTGTCCTGTTTGAGTGCCTGCCAAAAAACTTAGGGCGGAATTTTTATAATCAATTACAATAAGAGTTTAGCAAATTGAAATAAAATAAAGGATGCAGACTTAACAGTTTTTCTTCCCTAATTAAATTCTGCATTAATAAATACGCTGCAGAAAAATGTGAGAGAGTCATATAAAGTTACAGTTTTATACTGGAGGTTTAATGGCTATCTCTGAACTGGTGCTAATCGGATAGACAGCGGGACAGTAATTCGTACTCTTTTTGTCCGGCCAATTGGTTTGTTTTTTTAAAGCTCATTTTAAAATATCTCGAGTTAAACTGAGAGAAGCAAAATAAATTATACTTTTATTAAATTTCTAATATTTTTTAAATTTTACAGAGGAAATTTTTTTCTATTGAACTTTTCCTTGTAGCTCTGTAGCAGGGACAACACTCCATAATATACATTCCATACCCTTTTAACGTTGTCTTGTCATCAGAGGTGGTGTCCTGCCACACGAAGCACAGTAAATGCTTTGAGAAATATCACACCCTTGCCCTTACAGCAGAGACATCTTGCCAAACACTGCAGACTTTAGAGTACTCTTTTTCTGGGGTATGCTTTTTCTCAACATACCCAACATCGTTAATGAAATGCCTTAAGAAATGTCAAACTAAATGGCTTGATAATGTGTAATAGTAATAGAGCTAGAAAAAGTGTTTGCCGAATAGAGTACCTTGCCACTGCTGGAACTCGTATGGTGAAACTGTCATTTTTTTTTCTTTTTTAGTTTCGGAAATAGTTTTGATCTCATATCAAATAACCAAGTATCTGAAATCAAACAGCGCTATTAAGTTTTAGTTTAGCAAGGTGTAAATATTTAAAAAAAGAACTTAAAAATCACATCGAATATAATAATTTTGTTTCAACTTTTTAAGGCACTTAAGGCCAGTAAACATCCGACTTTTGCACCGTTTTGGCGCTTACTTTGCGTCTACAGCTGATTTGGAATATACGCGTCTTGATTACAATATCTGTGCTTTCTTACGCACATATACACTTTATATAAATTGTTACGTGCATAACTTTATCCACACTTAACGAAATTGGTGCGCACGTCAAATTCAAAGCAGTACAAAAGGTATTCAAAAACTTTATTTTTTGGATACCTTGGCAGTCTATTTCTGTGATGACTTCATAAATCTACTACTGAGTGAAATATCACCCTATCTTGGCTTCGGTTTCGAAAACGCCTTATCTCAGAGAACTTTTGAAATATGTGTAATTTTAGAATATTTTGGGTGAACAAATGTTCAGTAGTTTTTTAAAACCGCCCTATCAGAGCAAAATTTCAATAAATTTAGGCGTGAGTTTTTGTTTTTTTGCAAAAATTAAATGCGACAGACTATTTTGATCGGTCTGCCTACAAGGGATAATATTCCACTCGATAGTGGAAATGCTGAAAAAACAAGATTTTTGCTCTCTTGAAAAGTCAATGAAAACCAAATTACTGCCTATGTTTGAGCACTGAAAATTGCGTTGATTTACTTGACGGATCAATTTGGTTTTTTTTTATTTTTTTTTTTTTGTTCGAAACGCTGGAACATATCTTGAGTTTCATTTTATTATATATTATGACGAATATTAGTGACACTAAGTGATACTCACATCACTAGTCTGACGCTAAGTAAATAAAGCCACAACAACAATAAAGCAGGCAGTCACTTGTATCTACATAAACGAATCAATCATTATGTCTACACATATGTACGTACACGCAGCGGAGAAGAGACGCAAAAACACATGCAGATATCTTATCTGAGATGCTCCCAAAAGTATGCTATTGTAATTGTGGAAGTGTCGCTCACAAATACACGCACATAAGAGAAGCTATAACGTCCATCTGTAGTTGTAATTTTATAGCAGTAACTAAGTAAATTCTGGAAACGCCTAGAAGTGTGGAACCAGGAAATCGAAGATTATAAAAGAGCTCAATCTGAGCAATCAAATCAGTTCGGTTTAAGCAAGCTATCAGTTGCGAAGTATAAGTGTTATTGTGAAGTACTTTAATAAAGGCCATTTGCATTATCCAATATTTGGAGTTATTTATTCAACAGCTTAGTGATTCGAACGTTAGCAGAAGATTTGGAATAGGCAGAATTTCAGCACATTCGTTACAATATCACATTTGTGTTAGCTGCAAATTACTTAAAATAGCAAAGACGGTTACCGGAGCGTATACGAAACACATACAAGTGAACCTTATAAGCATTTATAAAGTTGTTTGTTTAGGTTTTTCTTATTTAAGAGTTCGAAACATTCTTTTTTTTTATTTCTAACATTGTTTGAATAACTACAAAACTATAGCAATTGGAGCCCCTAGTGTGAACATACTAACTTGAGTACGAATACATATGTAGCCTTTTATACATAGTCAACGCTAATTCAAAGATGACATCAAATTTCTGAGTCATACTTGCTAATTTATTGCCTTCGTTTATTTAATACATATATGTATATGTATATCTTATGAAGTGTGTTTGTTATCTCAATGTTGTTTTGTGGTGAGATTCTCGTTTAAATATATATGGCAGAATTGTCAGAGTTTAGTCGTTTAGTAAGCAAAGGGTATATCAGTAATAAATTCAATTTTTTTTAGACTACCTTTTTTAGGCCTCGTCAGTAACAGAAAGTGAAGGAAGTGTGAGAAAGGGTTGAGCACGTTCTGTGTTCATGACCTGCGCTCGCCAGGTCAAGGCTTCAGCTATTAGGGGCAGCAGAGTTGCCCGATCTTGTGGCAGCAATTGAGCTGGCTCCCAGAGTTATTCTATAACAAAGTAGGTCCTCGCACCTGATTGGGGTTCTTCCGTTTGGTCGTCAAACAAATTCTCGTAAAACTATGGACACATTCAGTCTATGTGAGGTCTGTTTTGACCGGTCAATTCAAACTAACCTAACCTAGACTACCTTTTTGCCATTTTTTAAATAAGTTTAGCAATGTCCTCTGCATACATCGCCCATTATTATACCATATAGATGGTGTATATGAACACATCATGAATGGCTTATTTAACGTTTATCTGTAAGTATAAATTCAGAAGCTAGTACTGTTCTTTAAAGTACAGTTTATGGAAGTACGAGCCGGACCCGTGCGCATCTTGCACAACAAATATAAAAGCCTCATATCAAATATCAACAGAAATCAGCTGTTCTATCAATCAAACATCTATAAACTTACATGGCTTGCGCTGCCATCTGGTGAATGTTAGCAACTGCCGGTAAGGCAGTGTTAGTTCTAATCAAATATTCACAATAGTGCCGTAGTACAAATAGATTTTTTTGTGTGCTCACAATCCTTTATTTTTAAAAAATTATTTTAATAAAATAAAGCTAAATAAAAGCACTACGACTAATAATCCCCAAAGCTGGCTATTAGCAGAATCCCTATCTTTACAACCAAACTTTGTTCCAAATAAGAGCGAAAAAGGGACCTATACATAAAAACAGCAATTAGAAATAATATATAAGACTCTTTTAAAGTTGGATTCACAACAAGTTACATACAACGTCTGCACTATTCGACTTAAGTAATAGAGCTCTTCAATTATTCGATTAATCGAGTATATTTGTGTATTTATATTACTCGAATTTCACTATTCGAATAGTTGATTTGTTTCGGTTACTCGAATATTCGCCGCTCAATGTTCTTATACGAATACCTTATTTAAATCGAACGTTCGATTTTTATTTATTATGTATATGCCATGTATGCCTGCTTTATTGAATCGTTGTTAATTTAGTCGCTTTCCAGATATCGAAATCTTTGAATAGCATGTCTCAAAATTGGTGTTCCCTTTAAAGCTGCAGTCATTGGTGCCGTTTGTCGTATCGCTGTAGTCGTATCCCTAAAGTAATCAGCTGTTTATCGTTACGACGGTAAACCAAAAAACCAATTGGTTGGCTACGATACGGTTACGATCTTAGCGGCACCAATAATCGATTGCATTGATTCCCATAAGGTTGGTCGAATTAGCTGTTATAAGGTTACCAATACGGTTACCGATAAAGCACCAAAGTCTGCAGCTTAAGAATCTCATTTTTTGGAATACTTTTGTGGATATCGCGATAATCCATAGCGACAAAACTAAACAAAGGAAGCAAAAATACACTCTCGAGCCCACAGCTTCGGTTGGTGAGGAAAAAAATTTTACTGATGGCCTGTTGCAATATTTTCAGATACTCGGTATAAGAACCTATGCCAAGAATATTCATTTATGATAAACCTTTGTATGTGCATAACATTCATCCCTTGATGGTTAACTGATGAGATATACCTCCGAGTTGATGTAGGCCGAGAAACATTTTCTAAAGTGTTTTGATGTTACATCAGCTGAGGACTCTCGAAGTGGTAGGCTAAAACCTCACACATTTACCACGGCTTACGCTTCCCTTAACGGACTTCGGAATAAATGCTTGTACCAGCTACATCGGCAGAATCCGAGCAAAATGGATCCTTAGCTGGCAAAATTTAAGCATTAATCATTCTAATACTCATAGAAGTTATTGATGGAACTTAATAAATTTACTCGTTTTATAATAAAGATATATTACTTTTTATATCTATATATATAAAATTCTAATTACATATGTATTTATGTGTGTAGGTATAGATGGGGTTGCATCCTAAAGGGATCGACCGTTCAACCGAATTCGAAACAATTACTGGAAACCTTCCAAGGATGCTCATAGGCTAAATATATTTTCGATACATAAAAGGGGCATGGCACCTCTCATACAAATGAAATTTTTGATACTGCATAGCTCTGGAAGTATTCATGCTAGAACATTGAAATTCAGTAAAAGGTTATGTTGGGTCAATTCATGACACCACCAAGAAACTGTGTGGTGAGAAGGAAGGGGCGTGGCACCTCCCATGCAAATGCAATATTTCAAGCTGCATATCGCTGGATGTAGTAATAGTATAAAAATGAAAATTTGGTAAGATCCTAACACCTCCAGTAAAATTCTAAATTGTGGAAAAAGGGGCGTTGCACCATCCCTACAAATGGTATTTTTCAGAACTACGGCTACCGTACAAACTTGGTTATTTTAACTGCTAAAGTTTGACTACAGAGTTGGGGTTGGCTGTTATTCCTTTTGGACAATTAACTTGAAGTGCAAGTTCAATATGCGAAAAATCTGGCCCGTGACAAATTGAAAGTGTACACTACCTGTTATGGAATCGTCACTTAATCGGCCATCACGGGAGATGAATTAGGATATCGATGATTTGCGTACATTTATAAAAGCAAGGAAGCCATAACTAGTTTCATATCGAAAACTCGCATACGAAACTATTCAAGGAATTATTTTTGAGAAGAGGGGAGGGTTGGTATTTTTGGATGCGCTTGGAGAATCCTGAAAACCATTTCTTCTAAATTTGATATTAGCTGATGTAAAGGCAAAGAGGGATATCGCTGTGGCAGTTTCTTCCTCAGGAATCGCTACTACTCTTTTTTGCGGTGGATGTACAGCTGACTCCGTATTTAAATTGCAACTTTCTCTGGAAAATATGATACACCGATGTGCAGTATAAACAAAAGCTCTTCGTTCTAAGAATGGAAGGAGAGCACCACAGCTCATAAATAGTCTTAGGAAGCTTTAGACCGAAATCTTAAGGACTTGAAGGGTAATTACCATCCCATGGATGGTGCTTTCCTCTTAATTGATACGACGTTTGACCAAATCTGCCCGTTATTCCGAAACAATTACCGCAGAAAAAAATGATTACGTGCTTAAAACCGTCATATCTATGATATTACGTACAAAAATCAACTCGAAAAATCTTCTTATTTATACTCCAAATAATATCACAAAAATATCATATATCCTTATGGTTTTCAGCAATATCTGAATTCGCAATTACACAACCTTGAAGGAAGTCTAAAAATTTGGTTTATTTATTTTGCAAATTTGTATAGAAACGTGAGGTGAAACATATAAATATTTTTAAAAGTATTTAATAATTCGAGCTTTAAATAAAAAATATAAAGTGTTTATGCATACGAAAGCTCGTTCCGAACCGATTATTCGTATAGTCGATAAATAGCAATAATTTGAATAGTTGGTGATGTACGATTACTCGATTTCGGCTTATCTAATTCTGAAAATTCAATTAGAGTATTCGAATATTCGACTTATTGAGTATCATTAGGTCTCTTAAGTAAGCAACTTTCCATCAGATTTTATAAAATGTTCTTTAAAGCTATTCCCAAGATGCTAAGGTTCAACCTCTGGAGCACGTAACATTACATTTAAGCAGATATCCTCTTTTTCCATTTTACGGAATCGTCCATGTGACATAAGTGCAGCAAATATTACACTTTGAATATTCATAAATATTTAATCCGTACATGCATTATTATTTATGAGACAAATAATTTTAAGCTCATTAGAAAATAACGTTCAAGGTAACAAAAGCGACAAAATATAGCACAAGTACATATTTTTGCATTTATTGTTGACAAACCAGGCCACATAGTCGTGACTTAATCTATTGCACGGCCGACTACATTAGAAGGTACTGAAGGAGAATTTATGAAATAAATACATACTATTCATATTCTACCATTTCAACCAAGTGTGAATAGCACATAGAACATGCATAACTTATATATAGATAAATAAATGTCTGTGTAAAAATATATGCACTGCAACAACTGGTAAAATGAAAAGATCATTTCAAAAAAGCACTTTTCTGTTCAGTTAGAGAAAGATGCTCATTGAAAATTTAAAATACCTATGTTACGTGAGCTAGGTAAGGTTGTGCTGACCGGTCCAGAAGGACCTCACACTGATTGAGTCAGTAAAGTTACCAAAAGTTTGTTTAATGATCAAACAGTAAAACTCTATCAAAAACCAGGACATATGTTGTGATATAACTCTGTCCTCTTTACAAATACTAGAAGCTTACCTGAACCTATACCACTTGCTTCTTCTAGATCTGACAACTGTATCACTCTTAATTAAGGGAGACAATCTCGGGGCACAAAAACAGAGCGTGCTTGATCGTTTTCTCCCCCAACGCGTACTTCCTACATCTGCTATCACTGAAAAAAACTAATTCGAAGACATATGACGCCAGAAGGCAGTCAGAATACCAGTCATGAGACTACAGTTCCCCTTTTTAATTATAGGACTAACTTTGTTAGTCCTAGGTTGTAAGACCACCACAGGATTTTCGACACGCTGCCGTCCCGCGCTTGGGTCCACGCCTTTCCCGCTTGGTCGATCTTGTGCACCTCTTGCCTTATCTTAATCTAGCATAGTCTAATTGGGACGTGCATGGAGCAAGATCCGAGGGACTCGCACTTTTTAGCTAGCTCATCGGGATTTTTATGCCCATCTAATCCCATTTGTGCTGGGACACAACACTTTAACACACTTTTAGATGCTGTGCTATGCGATATAATTGCCCAGTTACTGCTTGGCTGCCAATATAAAAGCTGGCACGCCTGCAATTTAAGCTATTTTCTTCCAATGTCTCTACTGCCTTGTTTACGGCTACAATTTTTGCCTGAAAACGCAGTGATCTAGAGGCTTGTACGATCCGTTTATATCCGGTACAGCACAGTATACCGCATATCCTACTCCTTCAACTACTTTGGGATATCTTATCGCATCTTCCACCATTTGGACACCGTTTCGGTAACCATCTATCTCTATTGTGGCTCTAAGAGCCGCTTCGAAGCGCAGATGCGGAACGAGGCAGTTATCTCGTACTGTAATTGATAACGCTATACTTCTATGGCCGTATGGTCTGTGCTCGTTGCAGTTGATAACGCTATGTTCTTTGCGACTGGGTCTACAGGTGAAATGTGTAGAACGGCATACCATGCATCCGTTGAGGTTATTTTCAGGGCTCCCTTCTCCTTCTACCTTTTCGAGATAGGTTTTTTTCTGTGGCTGTCCACCAAAGAAGGACTCTATAGTATAGGGTAGGCTTTACAATCGCTGTAGATATTCAATGAGATAGATAGTGTGATAAACCCCATGTACACCCCAGCATTCTTTTATACGCAAAATGTACCCTCGAGGCGTCTTCACACTCTTCTCCAAGTTGAGCTTCCGCGACAACTTACTGCCTAAAATGATTTCTAGATATTTTGTGCAGGGTCTCTCTTGCGCCACCTAGCTTAGGCCGGGTCCAATTTGGGACCTTGTACCTCTCTCAAATTCCAAAAGGTAGGAAATTCCGATTTATTTAAATTCGGTCCAGATTGTTTTTATTCACAGGTTATAATAAGAATAGATAATTCTTTGCTGTAAATTAACAATATTCTATAAATATGCATAATAGGGTTTTCATGATCCATAAATGAATAACAAGGTTTTGTTGGCTTTGTTTTCTGAGAATATGTATAAATATATATGTAATAAGCAGGCAGATCATCTTAAATAAGTGGGTGTTAAAGCAGCATTTTATAGTCCAGAGCTATTTTGGCCCCACGAAAATACACATAAAGTAAACTATGATTAACCGAAAACAAAACACTGGATTGACTGCCTAGGGCAAAGACAGGCCACATTGTTAGCATCATCATTCATTAATTGTTGCTTAGCCGCCAAGGCAATTTTCGTGATTGCGTAGCAAGGCTCGCTAGCTATCCCTGTTTTGCCAACATCGACGCCAATTGGGAGCACCAAGAAAGATCAAGTCTTCCTCCTCTGTCTGACTCTTCCAACTCAATGGAGCCCTTCCCCATCCTCTGCTTCCAAATTAAAATCGCATAACATAACTTTACCAGCGAAGTCTGCTCCTTTTGTGATTACATTAAAAACCCGATGCAAATTATCACCAAATACGTTGTTTTAGCAGTGCAGACACTATCCTATATATTTTGCGTGACTCTTAGTAATTTCTTTATAGGAAGTTAAAGATTTTATGAAGTACTTGTGTACATTAAGGGCCTACACATTCAGTTAAAAGCTGAATGGTTAAGCACAATAGAACCTATTTTAGGACTTATAACAGTCTATCTATCATCATCGTTAATTGAGCATAACTTCCTACACAATGTTGGCCGTTTCGTAACAATTCACGCAGCTATCCCTGTTTCGCGATAACTCACGCAACTGGGAGCACCAAGAGAGGACAATTCTTTTTCTTGTACCCGCCTCTCCCAACTCAATGGAGGTCTCCACTTTCCTCTGCTTCCAAACAGTGTCAAGTGAAATACTTTATTGGCCGGAGCGTCTTCATCCATTCGCATAACATGACCTAGCCAACGAAGCTTTTGCGTTTTTACTCACTGCACTTTCTCCATATCTGCGAAAAGCTCACAAAGCTCATCATCATATCTCCATCAATACCCGCCATCGGCATCACGGAGAGGATCATTCATCTTTAGGAAAACTTTTCTCTCGAGCATTCCAAAAGCCATCTTATGTTCTTTCGACACCGTTCATGCTTCTAAGCCATATATCAGGACAGATATGATGGGCGAATTATTCAGCGTCAGTTTTGTTCGTCAGTCTAGTATACCTAATATAGAATCGCTAAAAACGTATGCAATAATTCCGCACAGAATGCCAGGATTTCAAAACAATTTTTTGATTTAGCTTAATGAGATGTTTGTTTTCAATATTGTACTAAGGAATATATAAAGAGTAGTGGAAATTTTTGAAAATATGATGAAAAATGATAACAATATTTTTATATATTTACAAATTAAAAAGGCACCATTTCATTGAAATTTTGTTTTTTTAACCTAAATTTGACAAGGGATGTCTGCAAACCGTTCCAATATACATCAGTACTTTATACATCCGACCGGAAATAACCAGACCATTTTAAGCAAATATGAGATTATTTAAACAAAAACAGTTTGTGTGTTTGTTAGCCGTGAAACAAACGTTCAAACATGATTTCAACAAAAGCCTTTCAACACATCACATTCATGTTATGTATATAAAATCAATTGGATCTAGTAGTAAAAATTACCAGTAAACATTGGCTAAGAAAAAAAGAGAAAGCAGCAAAAACGAGAAAGACGAGGTAGTACGAGAAGAGTTTAAAGAGGAGAGAAAGACTGAGCAACTAAAACTTCTTGAAATTCTCAACAACTTTTCTGTGTTTGCTAGTTCTTACAATTAATAGATTTTAAAGTAAATAACTTAAGCACTAATTAAAGACTTAGCTTTCTTTCAATTTTAAGCATAAAAGCCGCCGAGAACATTTTTGATATCATGACGTATTGTGCGATCGTATTTCCTCTCTACGTTATCATAAAAGTTCATTTTTTTGCGTCCCGCCTCTACTCTTTCAGTACATAACCAATGCTTAAGGTGGATAATAAAATAATGGCGCCCTTTGTTGAGCTCTATCGAAATCGTTTAAAAATAATAATTACTATTGGGTACAAAATCAGTAAAAATTAAAATTTTACTAATGAGAGCTAAACAAATAAATGGAAAAAAAAACTTTATAGAAATGCACAAAAAATGGATCAAGAGCATATCTATGCAAAATATTGCACATCAGTACAAAAAGCAGCAATTAAATTTGTGTGCACTTGTTCATTGCAAATATGCATATATAAGTGCATTTGTTGACGCTTATTTTTTTTACAACTGCGCTTCAGCTTGAAATGAAAAGTAATGAGGTTCCAAATTTTTTTTCCAAATGACTTACGTCGCCAAGTGGGTTGGGAGGATTGCAAAATCAGTGAACGGCATACAGGCAAATGTGTTTATATACATACGAACGTGCATATGTACACAAATTCCCACAACTCACTTTCTATAGCGAATGGTAGATAGCACGCGACCCTCAGCACTTTGCTGTATGCCATATATGTAATTCATTCCGCGCTAAGAAAATCATACAAAAAGGCAAAACAAATAAATTTTTGTTGGGCGTTGGCGTTGAGCCCTTTTCGTGGCACTAGCGTGATTTTTTGTTGCTTTCCATTTATTTGTTCACATATTTTTCAAAACATGTTTTGCACTTAATTCTATTGTGCATATTATTGTAATTATTTAAAATATTTTCGCATTGAAAGTGTTAACATAAAAGTAACTGGAAAGTCATGTCAGGGTTGTCGGTTTATTTTACGTACTGTCAATTCACTTAATTAATAGATGCGCCAGTTTTTTTTTTTTGGCCATCCCAGCACTTAAACACCCAACAGCGTGACACTACCAGAGCGTTAAGCGTATTGTTGGGCTGCACATGCGTATTGCGCATTGTTTTGCGTACCACCTCTCGCACTTGCATTTTTAGTACAAGTACAAATATGTGTGCTTGTATTTTTTTACCATTCGCATTTTTGGCCTCAAAATGAATTTATTTGCTCGCTTTGTGGTTGTTGTTATCAGCTTGAGGTGCATTTGTCTGCAGTTTGCTTTTTATTGTAATGTATGCCAATGTGCATTTTTTCACTATGTTAAAACTACTGTCATTGCCTTACTTTTTACAACTTTTTTACACTGTTTAATGACAATGCTTGGAAGCGCCATATATGTACATTTGTATAGACGTGTGTACATAAGTGCGTATGCATGGGACATATATGTATATACGTATGTAAGAATGTAATGCTTGCAAATTACTCTATTGCTGCATAAGCTCATATACATATACATATATATGTACAGTTGCGGTCAAAATCTTAGTAGTGGACATACATGAAAAATGGGTGGAAAAAGTAACTGTAATTACTCTATAAAAAAATATTTTTTATGTAAATCGCTTGTGCAGTCAAAAACTTAGTAGCGTAACAAATTGTTATTAAAATTTTGACATAAATTTTATATAATTGTAGTTTTATTTTTTTTGCCGTTTGCTAATATCGCTGGATCACAAATTCCAGTTTTTTTTTCCGCAACAGCGACGCCATTATGAAATTCCTATGTAAAATCACTTCCTGATTTCGAAAATCAAGGTTATTTTTTTATTTTTATTTTTACCTTTATATTAATTCGCTTTCATGTTTGTCCCCTCAATTCCATAAGAATTTTTGACCCACGGAAAAGACTTTTTCGGTAACTTCCCGTTGAGCTAGACACTTGATACTTAGAACATAGTTCAGATCTGAGAGGCATTACGTTAAAAAACATCCGCTATGTGGAACACGGATCGAGATATACAGAAAATTAATTTTAAATTGGAAATTTTGCGATCGACTTTTAACTAAATTCTCGGTGATCCAGAGACTTGAAACTTTTAAATCCCAAAATTATTTTACAAGAGCTATTGTTAAAATTTTTTAGTCCAAATTCAACAAGACTATGTCTGTATTAAAGGAAAAATTGCCTTCTATTTTTTGGTCCATTTATATAAAGGTAGTCTTTATAATTTTTTTATCATCTTTTTATTAATTCTATGGTAATGTTTTTGATATATTTACGAATAACGGTTTTTCCCAAAAAAAAAAAAAAATGGGTCCACTTAATCATATATATCTCAAGAAGGAATTGAGCAATTCCAAAACGGTTTAAAGCTTTTAAAGGGTAATAAAATAGGCTATAAACTGTGCATACACTTCTTGCTAGGCCCTGCAGATTCAAAGATAACGAACAATCATTACGGATTTTTTCCAGTTTTTTTTTGTAAAAATATAAAAAAGTTTGTAATTTGCGAGGAAGGATCTTGAAAACTTTTTATTTTTTTGCAGATTTGTTTTTTCTCTCTAAGCTCTGTTTTATTGCAAAAAAATAAGCTTTCATTCAACAAAATCGATGGACTAATACAAAAGTTATAAGCATTCAAGTAAATATATCCATTAAATACTTAATTACCCTACTGGTACATAAAAAATGAAAAAAAAACCCGTAATGATTGTTCGTTAGCTTTGATTCTGCAGGACCTAACAAAAAGTGTTGTATGCGTAGTTGATAGAAAATTTTGTTGCCTTTTAAAAGCTTCAAACCGTTTTGGAATTACGTAATTCGTTCTTGATATATATATGATTAAGTGAACCCAATTTTTAATTTTTTTTTTTTTGGAAAAAACCGTTATTCGTAAATATCTCAAAAACATAACCATATAATTAAAAATAACCTTGATTTTCAAAATCAGGGGGTTATTTTACATAGGTATTTTTTTGTTAGTATTTTGTTGCATGGTTCTTATGCTTTAGAATTGTAGCACAGCGATGGTCAACAAGTTTTTGCGTCTTTCAACCGAAATCGACACCCGTGCGTTTTTTACAGTTTCCCGTAGTTGCGTATTCGATGTTGGCTTGTATTGGGCTACAGCCTTCTTGACATCAACCCACACGTTTTCAATGAGGTTTATGTCTGCTTTGTGCCAATGACGTTGATCTGGTTTACTCCTAACCATCTTTATGCTATTTTTCTCGTATTTTTCGGTCGTTTTCAACGTTCAAACAAGTGGAATTTTGTCTCTGTCATAGGTATGGTAGCATGATGTCCTTAAGTAAATCAATGAGTTACCATGATGTTAAATCTAGTAGCATAAGGGAATTTAAACAAAAGTTGTACAATTACTGTAGAACACTGTCATTCTAGTGCAAGGTGGGCAAACTTTCGACTTACCTATAGCATTGCATATGTCCCGAGTACTTTATGCTGGCACTAGGAAGCTTTGGAACGTATGCAAAATGAGCCGAAGCTCATACTGTAACGCACCACTCAACCTAATAAGTGCATCGCCATTCAGATGTTTCCTTCGTACTTTAGATACGTTAACAGCGTCAGATACAACTGGTACAATCCTTGCGTTGGTATAATTCGTCTGCTACCTATCCCTCACTCCATTTGGGCAGTCAATAGATTCATATAAATAACTTAAATTTATATCAATTACTATATATAGGTAGCAAATGCTACGCCATAATATCTATTTCCTATTTAGCGCCCACCCCTAACATTATATTTCCCATTTACTGCCGACCCCTAGTATTGTATGTACCGACATATGTACACATACATACATACTGGCCCAACAACACAAGGCAAGCCAGCGATGGTGAGCGCACAATGCTTGGGAGTTTTCGGCGCGTGTTCATAGACACATATGAATAAAATGATTTCTCAGAATACACCAGGCACACTTCGCCTTAGGTAAGTGAAGTGCATGCCGGCCGCCATTGGCGGTCGACAAGGGGTGCCCTTTGGATTAGGTGGGTGCATTACAAGGTCGGTTCCACCGATGGTACGCCCCCCTGCCTATCGGACGCCCTGCGGGTTTACCCACATTTCCGGTGAGCAAGACGGGATACACACCCCTTATTACTCACTAGAAAGGTAATGCACGAGCAGCCTTCTCGGGTAGGAAGAAAACCCGCCGAAACGCCAGTGGCGGGGCTGATTCCCTACTACCCTGGTAGACTGCACGAGCCAAAATAAAACCAATCTAGGGACTCCATTTGGGTCGACGGGGGGTAAAGTTACAAGCTCGGTTCCGCCGATGGTACTTCCCCCCGGCCTATTGGCCAGCCCTAACACATATTCCAGGGACTCCCTTTAGGTCGGTGGGGGGTAAAGTTACAAGGTCGGTTCTGCCTATGGTACTCCCCCCCCCCCCCAGGTCTATTGGGGAGCCCTAATATTTTTGTCATCATCTCCTCTGAGTAAAACGGGGCTCACCCCCCTATTACTCAAAGGAAGGGTAATGCACGGATATACGGCTCAGGTAAGCTTAGGTACAACCATCATCGCCATCCCGATACTCGGACATCCCATCCCGGAATCTAGCCACCACCGTCGTCATGCTATTTGGTGAGAACTACCGTCATTCAATACTCTCTCTTCGGGCGTGATCCTAACTACCGCCGTCATCACCCCTTGGCGAGAGCCACCGTCATTTACCGTCGTCTTCACCATCTTGGATTCAAGGTTGTGAATATTTTAGCCTGAGGGCCGCGTGTGTGTTTGTGTTCGAAATCAAAACACTAATTTACTGTGTATTTATTTAGGTGGGGGAAGTGGGACCCCCATCCGACTCTGGATTGACTTGAGCATACCTCAGCCTTTGACAAAACCCACCTCATATAGGTATAAGCTAGGCTTAGTATAAGCTGTAAGAAATAAATAAATAAATGGTATTCGGCCACCTAGGCCATCTTACATGTTAGCGTGATCCGCTCCCACCATATATGACAGTCTTCGACTCGTCCGACACTAAATTTTGCGCCATTTGCTAGAAGGTCAATTCAAATATTCTTTGCAAATCGAAGTACCTTTTGCACATGCGTTTTAGTTAACAATGGTACTTTTCTTGGACTATGGGCACCCAGGCCATGCTCACGCAAACGTCGGTGAACACTCTCAATGCTGTAAGGCAATTTTAAAGTGTTTTTAATGTCAATACCATCCACAAATGGAAATTGCTCTGAGTATCTGACGATATACTTAGCTTCTGTTATCGACACTGCTGGCTTTGTTTCATGCTTTTTGTCACTTGGTTGGTACTTCATGACATTATGTACCGTTACAACCTGACCCAGCGGGTTAGGTGGCTTATAATATATCCGCGGTAAGTATGCCTGTCGTAAGAGGCGACTAAAATACCAAATTGATTCAAGGGGTTGTGCAGCGAAACACTCTCAAAGGGTTGCCTTCAAAGCCTTCGGGGAGTATCTTTATCGTTCATACAACAACAACGTACCGTCGTTGGTAAGAAAGCAATGATATTTTTCACTTTCACATGTTTTACCATTAGCAATGAATTTTTTTATGAGGACGCGCTGCTCAGGTGTGCAGTTCTTTTTTCTCGACACTACTGAATAAGAAGTAATAAAAATTTGCCCATGAGTTATAGAATATCAATTAAATACTTACACTAACCTCACCATTCCTATTAAATAAAAACCGTTTCAACTAAAATTTCACACAACTTTAACAAAACCAACCGGTTAGTCCTTACAAGTTATTCCATGTTTTGAAGCCAATTTCTTACTCTAATGTATTTTACAGTGGATACCGAAAACTGGGCCACTTAAATCAAATAAGCCATAAGCACTGCTGACATTTGGACCACAACTGTACGCTTGTATGTTCACAGTTGCCTTCATTTTCTTACAATGTGTTTACACTTGTTCAATTGTTTCATTATCCACCTATAGCTACTGTTGCTACCAATTTCGAAAATTTTTATAAAATGTTATGTATTTTACATTTCAATTGTTGTTCGTGGTAATGTTGAAAGGAATGTGGCAATTCAACTGTCATTATCAATGCACAATGAAATTACATGATTATAGTTATAAACAATAATTCCAAAGCAATGAAACTTCATATGAGCATGAGCAAATTAGTTTATTGCAACGGCCGACATCGCTCTTGAATATTTGAATGACTTTTAAAAGCAAAGATTAATTTTTATCACAATTTATTTTTATCCTCTCCCTGCAATGGAAAAGGAACCTAGCACCTGTTAACCTTGAGACTTCAAAGCCTAAGTTCGAAACTTGGAGAAAAAGTGGATAAAATTTTGTCGAAATTATTATTTTTTCTGCTTCACCCATGGCGGAACTATACAAGGTGGCAGCACGGGACAGCTGATTTGTACTTGTTTTATTTGATTTGATACATCAGCTTCCGGCGCAGTAAGATTTTGACATTAGTCCATTGAATTTACAAAAACCGAGTACATGGAACTTTTATTTATGTTTGTAGGTATGTCTCCATCCTGCCACCTTGCATGGTTCCGCTATGGCTCCAACCAAACCTTTTTTAAACATATTTTGTTCTAATTTCTAGCCGTTAAGATCTTAAGAATCTTACGTAGGGGGAGCTATGTATGCAATAATATCAGACTGTTTATAGAACTACTCAACAGTACTGTTTAAATAAAAGAACAAAACACAGGCAATAGATTTCTACCTGCAACTAGAACGCATGCAGATCACTAGGGTGACTATATGGCCTGAGTCTATGCCATCACCGCTCATAAGTAACTTGCCATTAATTGCCTAGCCAGCTAATCCTGCTTTGTTATAACTAACGCCAATTGGGAGTATCATGGGTGGTGAAGCTTTCCTCGAACTTCCTCTCTCAACTCAGTCGAGCTCTCCTTTGCTCTTCTTCCAAATGCGGGTATCGATTGAAATACCTTCTTGACCGAAGCTTTTTTGCCAATTCGCATAGCATGGCTCTACCCAGCGAAGCTTTAAGCCTTTTATTCGTTGTACTATCTTCCTATCTTCATATGTGAGTAAAGCGCTTGCAGGGATAATGGATAGGATAATAAACTTTCCGCAGAACTTTTCTCTCGAACAATCCATGAAGCATATCATATTCTCTTGACACCGTCCATAATGTCATATATCAGAACAGGTACGATGAGCACGACTTCTCTTCATCGAGAGAAAACTGTTTACAATTCTTTCAATTGTCTACTCAAATTAGCAGCTGTTGGCAAGAGTTGTTCTCCGTTTTATTTCTTAGCCGACACGGTGTTCGCTGTTAAAGCTGGCTCCTAGGTAGACAAAGGTCTTCACATTCTCGAATTTGTATCACACAACGGTGACATTCTACACTTTTATAATAGATTATACCAGCGTGGCATGTGTACCCCCGAAAAACTACTTCCTTTTATGAGGAGGTACAAGATCCCTACATTAAGACCTCTAAGACAAATTTAAGTATCATTTCACCTTACATGAGAGCAAGCTATCATAAATGGTTATAGAGGACATAGTTGGAAAAGCTTTGGCTACCTTTCATCACAGCCCTAAGGTCTTTGACAAAGACTGGTCCTCTTTGTAATAGTGCATTGGCTGCATAAGTAATATAATTGTGCAACGAATGGCACTGGTGGGATCCAGTGGGTCCCTTCGATGAATAAATTTTGTCGGGGTGAATGTAGCAATAGGTGTATTAGACTTCGAGACCCGGCCAATAGTCTTATGAACAATGGGCACACGATGATTCTTACAAGCCTCAACTTCAACTCTATCAAGAACTTCAGGCCACGCAAGAGTCTCACACCAGACTGCTGACTTTACAACTCATATACCTTTGAGGAATAAGTTGTAAACTCATCTGATGCAAGGAAAAGGTGTACTTTTTTACGTTCCAATAGTTCCCATCCAGGAACGTTGGGGATATTCTGGCAATAACTCAAGGTCAGTGGGAAATTTTGGCGACCAGACTACTGTGACTTCTTCTAGAAGCAATTCGCCGCTATTAAGGTCACAGGGAATTAAATTCGTTAGAAAATAAAGTGGCAGGAATTTTAACAGCCTCTCCTTTTTCCTGTAACAGGGCTTTGCCACATCCAATACGTGCGATACCTCAAAGACTGTCATCGATATCCTCTAACGCAGTATAAAAAACTAGAAGTATTAATAGGGTTGTATCAAAAAGACATGGGAGTTAGAGGATCTACATAGCAATGAAAAGAGGGTTAGTGCCATGTGGAAACCGAAAACATGTAGGACATACCTTGCACATATCGGGAATAATTCTCGATAGTTAAGATCGAAGTGATGTGCGTCTCTCTGGAAAATCTGATTTTCTGCGACTTTCGGTAATTGGACTCTGAATTTTAACATCTTATAGGACAGCTAACGGGCCATAAGGCAAGCAACTTTTAACTAATAATTTCAGAGTACCAGGGCATAGCTCGAACGAGATCTTGTGGCCACAATAACGCAGAAATTAGTAGATCCTACAGTCTTCCAGATGTAGTGTCTTTTATGTGGAAATTTTATCCATGAAGAAACCAGCAGAAATTCTGGAAGAAACGTGTTTAGGCTTCAGTCACGTCAATATATGTTTTTAAGGTCAAGTCATATAATATTTCATTGCATAGACTTCGTCCAGGCCGAACTATACATCTACACTGGGTGTCCGGCCACAGAGGGAAGGTAACAAGAAGGCCAATGAGTTGGAGAAGAAGCACTCAATTAATCGACAGTATATGTCCTAGTGCGCTTGGAAGAAATCAAAAGGAGACAGGATCCATCAATCAGGAAAGGCGTGGATAGAAGCACCGAGCTACAAGATTTATAATATCATGTTCAAATCCTACGGTATTGGGCACACAAAGTTTCTCTTATCTCTTAAGAGAGAATACTTAAAGCTCATAATGGGCATGCTAACTGGACACGGCCTCCTGAACTCACATGCTAATAAATTAGGCCTTGTCAGTAACAGCAGATGCTGGAAATACGGGCAGGCAGAAACGGCTGCGGACGATTTTTTTGTGTTCTGCGCTTGAGAGTTTCCATATCTTGAGAAATCAATTAATCTAGATCCTAGAGACCACCTAGCATTTGCCAAGGGAATGGAGTTATTTCATAAAGTAAGCCCTGTTACCGTATTTGGGTTTTTCCGTTTTGCCATCGAGCGAGTTTTGGTACCACTATGCACGCATTTAGTTTATCAGAGCTCTTTATTGAGCGGCCAGTTCAACCTATTCTTACTGGCCCATAGCGACATTCCTGGCAATAATCAGGAAATTGAATGCAAATAATGACTTGGCAGCGCTAGTGGCCACTTGCAGTTCGTTTCTAAAAAGATGAGTTTTAAGCCAGCTAAGCAATCGGTTGCCCATTTGTGAAGCCAGCTAATCAGCGCTACCAATCAGGTTCAGAAATTGTGGTTCTAGTATTGATGTGGCGCGGTCTGATAGGAACCTATGCCGCTCAGTATGCGGGGCAACCCCAATACTGTTAGTTGCGTGGAAGATAACTAGATGGAGTCACAGGAGGGATCACAAAGTAACATTGAACCCTTCATAATAAGCTAAACCACTAACCTAGAATTGGAATATTATTTAGTATCCGATAAAAGTGCTATGCATATATATATGTGAAAGTTCTGTCAAGTGGAGCAAGGATCAACATATTTTGAAAATTCGCGGAATCACTCCATTGATATTAAGTAGCTTCCCGGCGAACAGGTAACAGGAAATTTTGAACCTGAGAAAATTTGTTTCAAAATGGGGAAGGTTGCCGTAGCTATTTGAGGAACTTTCTGATAGCTTACAAACTTTAGACTTGCAACATTATTTGGAGTCTAATGGAAATGCTGTATGTAGAAACGAAATTTCCGTGGGTGGCGCATTGATCGATGTATTGAAAAAACATTGGTTATTGTGGGTAATAGAACAATTGATATTGACGTAACTTTTCGGTAAGCAATGAACTAGCATAAGATGCCAACATAATTTTTGTTTGCTTTTACGCTTCAAGAAGATTTCAGTAATGAACGAGCATCTGATAGCTAAACAGTCTTTGCCCACAGAAAGAAAGCTTTTTCATTAGCGTTTGCAGTAAAAGGGCCTCTGGATGCCCAAAACCTCAAACCTTTTATAAATATGCATTCATGTGTACATATGTATACATTTAAAACAAAAAAAGAGTTAAAGCAAAATAAATATATTTCACATACATATAAACAAACTGGCTTTGTGAAGAAAGTGTTTCACTTTTAAAGTTCAAGTGCATTCAACGTCGCCAAGTTTTCTAAAACTTTATACACGTGCCATCGTCCGCTTTATATATTTGTACATATGTGTGCATAAATTTATATTTTTCCAACTCTGAACTTGGAAGCTACTACAAAAAGAGTTGTTGTGATAATATAAATTACTTTTCAAAAGTTTGGATTAAAAGAAACGCTGAAGGTAAGGCATGGTAAAATAAAAAGGGAAAACTATCTTCAAGTAAAAAGTTATCAGTTGCTTTATAAAGCCTACTTAAAGTTGACTCTTTGAAGGCATTCCAGGAAGTAACTCACTAATGATTAAAGTTAAAAAGTTAGATATAAATCGGCTGTAAAGTCATGCAACGCTACCATGCTCTATATGCCCTGAATATTTTACGGGAACACCGAAAATAACTCAGCGTTAGTCAACTATAAAAAAGTTCTCGATCGAACTATTTGTCAAGTCATTAAACATTGACATAGAAGTAACCACCGCTCACTACTTTTTGGGACCGTGTCATGCAGGGGTAACCAGCTTGCTGTTGTTGTAGCGATGAAAAACTAAACGAAGGCTTTGAGCAGTGATATCGTTCTTGATGGTCAGACCGTCTGGGGAACAATTTAATATGAACGATTATTTGAACCCCAGCGGGTTAGGGGATCAGAATATACCCGCGGTAGGTATGCCTGTCGTAAGAGGCGACTAAAATACCAGATTCAAAGGGCTGTGTAGCGCAACCTTTTAGGTTGCCAGCGCAATATATAGCTTCTCCAAACCCAATTGTCAACCTCACCTCTCCGCGGCGAATCCTGTTTCACTAACAGACGAGGCTCTGGCGACCCCAAGCTCCTCATGGAACTTGGGGGTAGGGAGGGAGGGAATGGCCTGAAGGTTTAATGTGGCCACATAAATCGTTCCCGAGATGGTCAGGCTAGCACCTTAATGGTGCTATGTTACCGGAGCGTACCGGATTTGTATCCGGCAAAGGACCATCACATCGATAACACTCCCCAAAGCCTTCGGGGAGCAACCTTATCGCTACAACAACAACAACAACGATTATTTGAACCTTCTAGGCCGTCCCACCACCAACCTCACCACCTTGTTCTTTGAGGAACTTGGGGTAGCAGGAGCCTCGGCTGCAAAAGAGACAGGCTTTGTCACGGGTTGGTGAGGTTGGCAATTGGGTTGGAGAAGCTATAAATTGCACTGGCAGTCCCTTGAAAGGGTTGCACTACACAATCCCTTGAATCATATGGGTATTTTAGTCGCTTTTTCCAACGGGCATACCTGCTACGAGTATATTGTAAGCCCCCTAACCCGCTGAGAGTTTAGAGTGTAACCAGCTCTAACTTCTTTTCGGCCATCGCCCTAGAAAGAAGATAATAAGATTATAATGCGCACTTTAATTGAGGGGTTGCGCGCAAAAAGGGAAATTCTTTGAAAATAGCGTTTTGAGATTTTCGCGTTTTTAACATTTTAGGTGATATAGCATTTTTGTTGTTATAGTACGTTGTTGTAGAAACATTTATTATTATTTAGTATATTTCATAAATAACATTTATAATTCTTATGTTAAAAAAATCAATTTTTCACAAGGCCACCATACTAAAAATATTTAAGAGAAACCGCTCTTTGCCTTGTTTGCTTATAACAGCAGTCTGGATCCTTAGCTACGTCAGATTTGGGGATGCACTTGTTAAGTGAGCTGCTAGCAGTGTGGTCACCATTCTTTACTCAGCACTGAATCAAATGCCACCATATAGCCAAGCAGCAAGGCTATTACTGGCTGATAAAATTTTGGTGAAGCTAATCCAAAATGGTTTTTTAGACTTTCTTAATTTCTTTGTTGCTGGGGTCTATTCCAAAATTATTTATGAATCTGGCCAAGGTAAAAAACTTTCAAGTTTTAATATGACATAAATTTATGCATATATTTTTGTCGAAACGGAATTCTCTTTTTCTCTTCTTCAACCCTTAAAAAAAAACATGTCATGATATCGCATTGTATGTATATTAGGGTGTTCCTTATAGATCCAGTTTACGACCTTTTTCAAGTCTCACCCCTTCCGAAGGTAATACCTTGGTCAAAAATATTCACCCCTATTCTGCATTTCGATTACGTTCCCGTTCTACGCTCCGCTTTAGTCGAAGTTTGGTATTCTGCATTACGACGGAATCGTAAAGAGAAGAGGAAGAGCAAATGATTTTTCGAAATCAGCTGTTGGTACGGAATGTGTGACCATTGGAACAAAATAAAATAAAGAAAATTTGTAAAAAACACTGAAAAACGTTTATATTTTATTATCCACGCCATTTTGTACAAAAAAAAGCAAAAGAATATATTGCCGCAGTGTTATATTTTTCTGAATGAAGTGCTTTCATAATTGTAAGTGTGTTTTTGTCGTTCTTTTGGCCAATTCCCTGCCGTTGCCACCAAGTTTTGTTAAAACGGATTCCTGCACGAATATAGTTGACATTTTCTGAATTTTAAGGATGCTAATTTCATTGCACTGGCCTAAAATACTTTATAAAGGTTTATTTATTCTTTCCGCAAGGATTGTTTACGTTTTCGCTCCACCTTCCTCTACGCCGGCAGCTTGCTTTGGCATATAACTGGACCCAACGAACAGACACAAATTATAGCTGCCTATTATAATGGAATCAATAGCCGCGGCATTATTTGTGGAGTTGGAAAGTAATGCATACGAAAATGGCCAGGCGAGAATGGAAAGGCAAATATTGCGACATTTGTGTAATCCATTTGAGATGAGTGACGAATTGTAAGAAATTGGAACTTAAAAATGGTAAAGTTTAATGACTTATTTTCTTATTTAGGTTCAAAAAAACTTTCTACTTAATAAGGATGCTTTCAAGTATATGTTAAATACTTTTGCGGGGCAAATACGTCCAAGGACTTCGACATCGACATGTTGTTTTTGACCTGGAAACATAAAAAACAATCATCATCAAGCTTTCTACGTTTCTTAACAAGTTTTACTTACATTTTTGTTAAAATTCTGTTATAAATTAACAAAAAACTAAAAAGAAAATATTTTTCCGCCAACTAATTTGCAACTTAGAAAAACGGAACTACGATCGAAATGCAGAATACGCAAAATCGAACGATTCGAAGTTGGATAGAAAGAGATTGGAACACAGAATACCAAAATTGCCAAATCGAAAAAATTCCAATCCAAGTCGAAATGCAGAATAGGGCTGATTATATATAAATTTCAGTGTCACACAAGGGCCAAAGTTAATATTGCTCCATGGAGTAGAGCTCTAATTAATTGACTATTCGAATAACGGATTAGTCGATTAGCAAAAGCTGTTCAGTAAAGTAATCAATTATCACCAATCGACTAGGTGCTTGTATTCGATTACTCAGGAGACTGGAGAAACTATTAAGTTGATTTAAGATGACTTCCCTAATGTACATTTTAACGAAATTTTGCATAAACACATATTTATGTACCTATATTTCCTTTGAATTGTGCTTTTTCTGAACAGACAGTCTAATTAGTGCAAAAAAAAACTACAACTGCAAGTATCCGCGGGAAATCTTTTTTATATTTAAATGGTCACTTTGTGCTTTTATTAAACCAAAAGCTTGTCACAAACATACACAGGGAGGGCTATTTTAATTAAAGTCTGCTGACGTAAGCAAAGTGAGTAACTGTCACACAGTATTTATTCGACTGCAGTCATTTGAGTATACGTAAGCTGTTTTCGGTTTAATGCTAAAAAATAACAACTTTGTGTACCTGCTTTTCTTCCTCTAACTTACTTACTTAAAGGGCGCTTAACCGTTTAAAGGGTTATGGCCATCCAACAAGGCACACCAGTCGCTCCTTCTCTCTGCCAACCGGCGCCAATTGGTCACACCAAGGGAATTTAAATCCTTTTCCACCGGAGTTGGGGCCGCCCTCTACCTCTGCTTCCATAGGCGGGTTCTGATAGAAACAATTTCTTGGCCGGAGCGTTTCTTTCTCTTAAACGATGCTTATTGTTCCAGCCCACTTAGGCGACCTCAACAAAGTTCACAAGTATTCTTTGTGAGGCGTAGCATAACTTTATTAAAGTTCAGTTGGTCTTAATTATGACTATCAATAGAAATTTTACGCGTCCAATGCTTTTATTTAATTGTCTGATCAACACCCTAGATTGGTGAGGAGTGTGTTGACTAGTGCTTATGACCTACCTAATTATTTTCTAGCTTTTAGTATTATTATTACTTCATGTAAGTATTGTTTTCAATAAAAAAAATTTTTTTTAATTATTTCATTTTCAGTTTTTAGTCTTTATTTAATTGCCTATTATTTCTCATTCTACTTAGTTCATTTAGTGACTCATTATTACAAGGACTCTTTCCTGACAATTTGTTATAATCTAATTCCTCAATACATAATCCTTCCAAAGACTTTACTCGACTCTGCGCCGCGTATGCTTGTCCCTCCTCGAACTCCAAAATATTTTGATGTCACTTCTACCGGACTGTATGAAACATGTGTTCAAAATGTAGACCAAATCGGACCACAAATATGATTTTTTTGAATACCTCGATCCTTGCGCTGCCTATCGGCGCTATTTTGCACAGGGCGCTTGTTATTCATGTATGTATTATGTGCTCCGATATGGCTGATATTTGGAACACATAGGTTAGGTTGAACTGGCCGGTCCAAGAGGACCTCATATAGACTGAATGAGTCCCTAGTGTTACTAGAAGTTTATTTAACGACCAAAGTGAAAAACTCTAATACCAGAAGCTTTCTAGGACTTACGCTACTTGCTTCTGCTATATCTTACAGCTGTATCACTCCAAAAAGCTGGAGTCTCAGCCTGACAAGCGCAGGGTACCAGCACAAAACGAGTTCGATCATTTCCTCCTCCAACCCGCACTTCCTGCATCTGCTATCACTGACCAAGCCTAATTTAAAGGCATGTATCGCCAAAAGGCAGTGTTCAGACAGAATATCCGTCATGAGTCCACAGTCCTCTCTTTTTAATGATAGATGCAACTTTGTTAGACTCAGGTTGTAAGACCTACACATAAGTTTCGACACTTTACAGCCCCGCGCTTGGACCCACGCCTTTCCCGCTTTTTCGATCATGTGCACCTCTCGCCTTCTTTTAATCTTGGCCAATCTAATTTGGACATCTAAGGAGCAAGCTTCAAGGGTTGCACCTTTTTTTAGCTAGTTCCACCGCTTTTTCATTCCCATCTATTCCCATAAGCCCTGGGACCCAATATAGATGTAGGCTTCTCCCCGTCATGGTTCTTTCCACTGATTGATACTGTGCTATGCGAGATTATTGCCTTCATTGCTGTTTGACTGTCAATATAAAAGTTTATGTGGCTGCAATTTAATCTATTCTCTTCCAGTGTTTCTACTGCTTTTGTTACGGCTAATACTTTCGCTTGGAAAACGCTACAGTGACCTGACAGCTTGTAGGATCTGTTTATTTCCGGATCAGCATAGTATACCGCAGACCCTAAAAAGCTAAATAGTAGTAGCATTTCTTGAAGTAAAAGCCAGTGAGGTACTTGAGATGTACTCCACGTATAGGTTATCCAACCTTGGTGGACATCCTTCTTCCGCTCAGGAAAAAATTTGGAAAACTATTCAATGTGAGCCTTTCTACAGAAAACAGCCAAAAATATAGGAAAACCCTAAAAAGCCTGTTACAAAAAATATGTTTGAAGGACCAAAGAGGAATGCTGTTCAGAAAGTAAAGAATCTTTGAGAATGAGGAAATATTTCAAAAGAAAACTCAAAATCGCTAAGCAAGATAGAATGAACACTAAATAGTATTTGACTACACTGAAACCTCCAATTCTGTCCAGCAATGCTACGACAAATTAGTCTTTGCTATTAGCCTGTCTGTAATGTATTTTTGAAGCGCGGTATTCAACGGCATTTTAAAAAGTCGAGAGGGACCAATATGGTTCCAATATTCAACAAAATGGTTCAAAAGGCCCAACTAGGCAAATGTGCTGCCTGAAGGGGTCAATAAACAAACTCACTTGCATAAAAAAATTAAGAATAAACCAAAAGACAAAGAATGCAAAGACCTAGCACTAGAACATGTAACACTAAAATATCTTAGTAAATCACCATCAGACTATCAAAAAAAAATTAAGAATAAGCAAACCTATTATTACGAAATAAATACTTGCATGTGAACAATGCACACCATGTGACAGCAAAAAAAACAACAACAAAGCTTAAAATTTGCAAATTCGCAACACCTTGCACGGTCTGCCTTTTCTGGCACATGTACAGTACAGTCGGAAAGTATTAGAACAAGATGAATAAAAGATGTTTTTGTCAGTTTATTGTATAATTTATTAAAATATGATTCACATATTCTCAGTATTTTTCTAAATTGAACGCATTTCTATGATCCGGAGACATTTTTAATGAATTTTACTAAAAGTTCCATCAAAATTTATAAGAAAGCAGTGAGTATGTTACTTTGAGGGATTTTCTTAAAAATTGTCACCTTTTGCTTTGATGACTGCAGCGCACAATTTCGGCATTCTTTCGATGCGTTTTTTAAGTGTTTGATGTGGAATCTTATTGCACATTTCGCTGAAACAATCTCACAGGTAAGGAAGGCTTGTTGGCTTGATATCTCTCACACGTCGATTCAATTCTTACACAAGAGCTCGATGGGATTTAAATCGGGAGGTTTTGGTGGCCACTCCATTGTATCAAGGTCACCTGCGACTTTTATTCGTTCTAAATAAGAAGTGCAAAGTTTTGAAGTATGTTTCGGATCTATTTCGGATTAGTAAATGAATCCACGACCGATCAAATTAATGCCAGATGGTATTGCATGGCGTTGGAGTATACTGTAATACTGTTCTTTTTCATAATTCCTTCAATTTTTTTTAGTTGACCAACGCCAGCGTAGCTGAAACAGTCGCAAACCATCACTGAGCCCCCGCCATGTTTCACAGTTGACACAATGCAATCGGCTTTGAATCTTTCATTGACGCTTCTGCGAACATATTGACGCCTATGGCTACCGAAAAGTTCGAATTTTGATTCGTCTGACCATAATACTGATTTCCACTGATCAATCGTCCAGCCAATATGTTCTTGAGCGAACTTCAGTATTTTCTGTTTATTTACTGGTCGTAAAAGTGGCTTCCGGACAGCAACGCGTCCAATCATACATTGTTCTTTAAGCCGGCCTTTGACTTTCGTGAGCGATATTGGTGAATCCAAGTCTTCATTGATTTCAGCACGAATTTCTGATGCAGATTTCAGTCGATTGGCCTTGCTTATGGCATATATGTATTTTGTTTTCGATTATTTGATTTTTCGACCAGATCGTTTTCTGTTAGTATTTTGTCCCGTTTCCCGTTATCTTATAATTTCCGTATGAACTGAACACAAGGATATTTTCAAAAGTTTGGTTATTTCTCGATATTTTTTCCCTGTTTTTTGCAAAATAATGATTTGGGCTCGTATTTCGACGGATATTTCCTTTCGCTTGACCATTTTCAATATGGAAAAATACAATTCTGAAGCTAAACTGACAACAACATCTTTTTTTATCTTGTTCTAATACTTTCCGACTGTACTGTATTTATATATCGGTACTTTTTATACGCAGTCGTTAAGTGTTTGCATTGTACTCCTAAATAAGCCTCATTCAAATGTAGTTATTATTTTGCAATATGCAAAAATATTAGCAACACATACATAGTTATGTTACTCATACGCAGCGTTGGCTTAAAAAATGCAAAAAGTAAGAAATGAAGAAAAGTATGGATAATGTCAGCCCATTGTTTGATTTTTTTGGTCTGTTATTGTGTCGAATTAAGTAATATACCAAGTCATTAGTGCCTTTTCAACGATATTAGGGTTTATGTTGTTGTATGCATAACTACACTTAGAGAAAAAAATTTTGAAACGAAATACAGGAATTAAAACCAAAATGCAGTAGAGTGCGCTTTTTGATGTGTAGATATCTTCGCTTATGGTATGGGAAGTCCAAAATGGAAGCTTGAGCGTAGTTTAAGATTAAGGGTAGTCACTACACTGTAGCATATTGTGGGAACAATGTACGAAGTGGAGTTGATATGAGCAAAAACAGACAACAAGTGAAGTCAAGGGAAAGAAAGCAAAGGGAAGAAAGTAACAGGAATGGAATGGAAGGAAACGAAAAAAAAAACAACTTTAAGAAAGGGAAAGGAAAGTAACGAGTGAAATTCAAAACCGAAGCTTAAACTTAAACCAGACGGCGTACTACAGCTTGTTATCGAAGTTTTAACGCTTTCGTATCGATGAGTTATTGTTGTTATCGCCGGGTTATGGGCATGGTATCCATTCCTTGTCATCGAGTTATAGATTGGTTATCGAAGTGATTTAAATTTGCTGTCGATAGCAAAGATAATCAATGAGCTAACGATTTTTTAACAACGAGTTTTCAATTTTCTATCGAAAAGTTATCGAGTGTTTAGTATCGTTTTTTATCGGAAGTTATCAAAAATTTATCAATATGTTTTCAAAAATGTGTGGGTTTACTACCAAAAACTTATCAAAGGTTATCGAAATTTTAACAAAAATTTATAGATTTGTCATCGGAGTGCCACCAATTTGTAATAAAAAGTTTATCGATTTCACATAGAAAAGTCATCGATTTTATATCAAAAAGTTAAAGATCCATTCGACATGCTATTCATTTTCTACCGATAGCAAAGGTTACCAATGAGTTGAAGATTGTTTTAGCAACGAGTTATTGTTTTTCTACCGAAAAGTTATCGAGTATTTACTATCATTTTGTTCCGAAAGTTATCAAAAAGTTATCGATATGTGTTCTAAATGTTATCGTTTTACTCCCAAAAGTTAATCAAGAAATATCGAAATTGTATCAAAAAGTCATCGATTTGGTATCGAAAAGATGTAGATTTATCATTAGAGTGCAACCAATTTGTTAAATTTATCGATTTCTTATCGAAAATCATATATTTTATGTCGAAAGTTATATATTCATTAGGCGTGCTATCGACTTGTTATTGACAAATCATAGGTTTGGCATATAACAGATAAAAGTTCAATTTAAAATCGATGGCAAGTCTAAAACATATCTATAAGTCGACGATAAAATTTCGTTATCTATCATAAGTTGGTAGTTAAATAATAAATTGTCGGTTTCGGTTGGTACCGTGATGAAACCGACGAAGCTCTTCTCAAAAAGTCTGAAATGATTTCATTCTGGTAGAGTTACCTATTCTGTGGTTTAACTTCAACCCCTGGGCGAGCTTTAGTTGACTTAAAAACATTTATGTTCTATACGTACACCTGTATGTTGGCCCATCGCACTTCACGATTACTTGGTAGCCACGCCTTATGTTTTGCCTCCACTAAATCTCCTTTAGCGTATAAAGTGACTCAATATAATAAGAATGAAGAAATATCTGGTAAGACGTTTGTGCCCAATGGACATACATTTTCCAGGTGGAAGAATGGCATTTTTAATTCACTTCCTCTCAAACATGATTGATTCATCAACCTTTAATGATAACTTCAAGCATGCCTTTTGTTTGTTTACGATTGATTAGCTTAGATCCAGTAACGATTTGTGCTCGACTGTGATGAATTTTAGAGCACCCATTTTCTTTTTTTTTTTTTGTTTTTTTTTTTTTTGAGTGTATGAATGTTAACCATGAATGCATGTTTATTTTAAAATGATATTATGCGCTGTTAAGCGTAGAAATTGATAGAAAGTGAAACAAGCACTGATGAATAGTGGCTATTTATGGCTTCGTAGGGAGTGTGAAATTACTCATTTCCCTCAATTTTCGTGCTAATTATTTATTTTGAGTCAAAGTAACGGTGTGTTTACACAAGCATTTCATATAAACAAGTTAACACGCATTTTACTTACCGTTAGCGAGGTTAAGACGTTAAGCAACAATGCTTTAAAAGTGACAACAGCTCAGTATATTGTGTGTGGCTGACATTGATCTGAAAAAAGGTAGATAGAAAATATATTAAAAGTTAATAGCTTCACATGAATATCAGAATGGTTGATGGAATAAATATATATTAAAATTCCTTTCCCGTGCATTCCAATACTGATTAACTACACCCAATTTTTATATTCAGCTGAGCAGAGCTCACAGGGTATATTAATTTTGTTCGCAAAACGGTACTCCTTAACGGCATAAACTAATCGAGATAGATATAGACTTCTATATATCAAAATGATCTGGGCGAAAAAAGAAATTCATTTAACCATGTCCGTCCGTCCGTCCGTCTGCCCGTAAACACGATAACTTGAGTAAGTTTTGAGGTATTTTAATGAGATTTGGTATGTAAGTTCCTGGACGCTCATCTCAGATCGCTATTTAAAATTAACGAAATCGGACTATAACCACGCCCACTTTTTCAATATCGAAAATTTTTAAAAACCGAAAAAGTGCGATAATTCATTACCAAAGACGGATAAAGCGATGAAACTTGGTAAGTGGGTTGACCTTATGACGCAGATTAGAAAACTAGTAAAATTTTGGACAAGGGGGGTGGCACCGCCCACTTTTAAAAGAAGGTAATTTAAAAGTTTTGCAAGCTGTAATTTGGCAGCTGAGTATGTAATGTTCGGTTACACCTGAACTTAGCCTTCCTTACTTGCTTAGTTTAAATTTAACAAGTAAGAACGGGACTGTCTTCGGCTGTGCCGAAGACTTCATACCTTTCATGAATGGGGCTGAACAATAATCTTATCCCGTTCGTAATCTCCGAATAATCGGATGTATAAGATAAGAAATATATAGTGAACAGATCTACATACCTCAACGATTTTTAAGATAAATATAAAATAAAAAATAGGTAGGTAATCTGTGTGAGGATGCAAAGCTTCACGTTTTTTGTGGTCAGCATGTAAAAACTATGACTACGAATCACGTATTTCAAAAATATATGACGTAACCGTAACTGTTTGATGAAATTTGATGAATTTTGAAGCTTCTAGCCGTAAAAAAGGGGTCAAAATGACAGTTTATATGAAGTATATAATATATACACCACCGATCTCTATGATTTTTTCAAACAACAATATATGCTATATACGTAAGCATTTTGTGAAATTTGAAGCTTCTAGCTGTTAAAACGGGGCAAAAATTGCGCAAAGTTTCTTATCTGAACAATCGGTTGTATGAGATATATACTATGTATACCACCGATCTCAATGATTTTTTCAGACATCAATATATGCTATACACGTAAGCAGTTGGTGAAATTTGAAGCTTCTAGCTGTTAAAATGGGGCCGAAATCGTAAAAAATATATATATACTATATATACCATCATATATATATTATATATATCACCGATCTCTATGATTTTTTGACACAACAATACATACTATATACGTAAGCAATCGGTGAAATTTGAAGCTTATAACTGTTAAAATGGGGTAGAAATTTCGAAAAGTTTCTTATCTGAACAATCGGTTGTATGAGATATATACTATATATACAACCGATCTTTATGATTTTTTCAGACAACAATATATGCTATATACGTAAGCATTCGTTGAAATTTGAAGCCTCTAGCTCTTCAAATAGGGCAGTAATTAAGAAAAGTTCCTTATCTGAACAATCTGTTGTGGGGGATATATACTATATATACGACCGATCTCATAAATTTTTTCAGGCAACAATATGTGCAATATACGAAAGTATATGGTGAAGGCTGAAGCTTCAATCTGTTAAATTGGGTAAGATATTACAAAAATCCTCTTTTTCTGAAAAATCGGTTGTATGGAGGATATATGCTATAGTGGTCCAATCCGGTCGGTTCCGACAAATGTCTAATCGGACACCCAAATACACCCGCTCACCAAATTTTATCAAGATATCTCAAAAATTGAGGGACTAGTTTGCATACAAACAGACAGAGGGACAGACGGACATGGCTAAATCAACTCAGCTCTTCAACCTGATTATTTCGGTATACTTAATGGTGGGTCTATCTATTTTCCTTTAAGGACTTACAATTTTCGGTTTCGTGACGAAATTAATATACCATTTCATTTTCATGAAAGGTATAAAAATAGGTAGGTAATCTGTGTGGGGATGCAAAGCTTCACGTTTTTTGTGGTCTGCATGTAAAAACTATGACTACAAATCACGTCTTTAAAAAATATATGACGTAAACGTAACTATTTGATGAAATTTGATGAATTTTGAAGCTTCTAGCCGTAAAAAAGGGGCAAAAATGACAGTTTATATGAAGTATATAAAATATATACCACCGATCTCTATGATTTTTTCAGACAACAATGTATGCTATATACGTAAGCAATCGGTGAAATTTGAAGCTTATAGCTGTTAAAATGGGGTAGAAATTGCGAAAAGTTTCTTATCTGAACAATCGGTTGTATGAGATATATACTACATATAGAACCGATCTCTATGATTTTTTTAGACAACAATATATGCTATATATGTAAGCAATCGGTGAAATTTGAAGCTTATAGGTGTTAAAATGGGGTAGAAATTGCGAAAAGTTTCTTATCTGAACAATAGGTTGTATGAGATATATACTACATATAGAACCGATCTCTATGATTTTTTTAGACAACAATGTATGCTATATACGTAAGCAATCGGTGAAATTTGAAGCTTATAGCTGTTAAAATGGGGTAGAAATTGCGAAAAGTTTCTTATCTGAACAATCGGTTGTATGAGATATATACTACATATAGAACCGATCTCTATGATTTTTTTAGACAACAATATATGCTATATACGTAAGCAATCGGTGAAATTTGAAGCTTATAGCTGTTAAAATGGGGTAGAAATTGCGAAAAGTTTCTTATCTGAAACCGATCTCTATGATTTTTTCAGACAACAATATATGTTATATACGTAAGTATTCTGTGAAATTTGAAGCTCCTAGATGTTTAAATGGAGCAGAAATTACGAAAAGATTCTTATCTGAACAATAGGTTGTATGAGATATATACTATATATACCATCGATCTCAATGATTTTTTCAGACAACAATGTATGCTATATACGTAAGCATTTGTTGAAATTTGAAGCCTCTAGCTCTTAAAATAGGGCAGTAATTACGAAAAGTTCCTTATCTGAACAATCGTTGTATGGGATATATACTATATATACGACCGATCTCATCAATTTTTTCAGGCAACAATACTTGCAATATACGAAAGTATATGGTGAAGTTTGAAGCTTCAATCTGTTAAATTGGGTAAGATATTACAAAAATCCTCTTTTTCTGAAAAATCGGTTGTATGGAGGATATATGCTATAGTGGTCCAATCCGGTCGGTTCCGACAAATGTCTAATCGGACACCCAAATACACCCGCTCACCAAATTGTATCAAGATATCTCAAAAATTGAGGGACTAGTTTGCATACAAACAGACAGACGGACAGACGGACAGACGGACATGGCTAAATCAACTCAGCTCTTCAACCTGATTATTTCGGTATACTTAATGGGGGGTCTATCTATTTTCCTTTAAGGACTTACAATTTTCGGTTTCGTGACGAAATTAATATACCATTTCATTTTCATGAAAGGTATAAAAAGGTGGTTACCTCTCGCGGCCAACCAATAGTAAGATGGTGGAATACCGTTGTTATCGCATCGTTGCGATATCATGTTTCTCACCTGCCTTACTATTTGAAAGTGAGCAAAAGTGCTCCTCCCGTATTTTGTGGTCTAGAAGTCTAGCTATGTTCGTTCTTCACACGTACACAGTCGACGTTTTACAGGTATCCAACCTGTTCACTAACAGCAAGACTAACAGAGCAGCATATTTTATTTACGGCGTTTTCTTTTCTGAAAATAATACCGCCCTATTGTTTATTCTCCTCTCTCTCGTTAGTTTGTGTGTCCCTTTCACAAAATATTTTCCATTGAATAAGAAAAGGGGCCTCATTACCTAAAAATATAGCCGTTTTGCATAGCGCTCTGTCAGACGAGTAGAATTTAGGAGTCCAACGTGAAGGTAACATTTTAAGCACTAAGCGAAGTAAGTTGAAGACAAGCCGTTTAAAAAAATACTTAAGTACAATGAATATGTGTACATTTTCTAAGTTGTTAACACCGCTTCTCACGCTTTGAGATCCAGAATCCAAGCGTAGGGTGGGTGTTGGCGCCAGCGTAATGTTTGGAAAAGATATGTTATATGGGTTCCCCTGTAGGATCAAATGAGGCAAAGAAAGGATAGGATTGTTATAGGTGTAGACTAGATATCAACTTGTCATATAAGTATTATTAATTTGGTATCTATAACAAAGGCTTCCGCTATTATCGGTAAGCTATCGATTCCGAGCGAAAATTTTTCTATATGTAAGCTAAATTTGATCGATTCCTTATCAAAAACATATCGATATGTTATTAAAAACAAAAACAGTTGTTTTATTATCGAAAAGTTATAAGTTATTTATTACACTCGTAAAATTTAATGAGTTTAAGACGTATTGCACAATAAATTTTTTATTAGATTATTGTATTTTTATCATGATGGAAAAACTGAAAGGAATTAAACATACTGGCTGATATTATTGCTATTTTGACTCTGCCAAAGATCTCTTCAGATATCTTTGAATTTTAAAGTTAGAGATTATATTCCTCCGAGTGAGATTGACAATGCGGCAGGACTAACATTAAGCTTTGACTGCGACTGTAGGTATGTGGCTTAGCTTCATTTTATTTACCTGATTCATCTTAATAAAAGTACAATAATTTAATAAAAGAAAGTGCTGCGCAATACGTCTTAAACTCACTAAAACTTACGAATGTAATACTTGAATAATAGATGAACAGACGATTAAATCGAAGATCATAAGTTGTTCACAGAAAAGCCTTTTTTATGCTCTCAAAATTGTTTTATTATTGAAGTGCTAACGATTTTGGTATCGTTGGGTTATCAATTTGTTATCGAAAAGTAATCCAGTTGTTCACGAAAATATATCAAGCAATATCAATTTTTTATTTAAAAGTTGCTGATTTTTGTTCAAAATGTTATCGATTTGCTATCGAAAAGATATTGATTTTTTATCGGAATGTGAGCAATTCTTTATCGGCGCATTATCGACGACTCATCGCTTAGTTATGAAAGTGTTACCTATAAAACAGCAATATAAAATGGATGACACATATGTTATCCGTCGAAATTAGTTAGAATCCAATGACACGGCAATAAAAGCCGATAACAAATCATTGTCGGAAATAAAAATAAATAAATGTAAGGCGATATAACCCCCGCTTCTTTTCCAATTTGCGTGGTGCTCCTTTTTTTTAGTTTTTCCTACAAATTGGTGGGACGGGACCTTCTTGTTTAATGCCGACTCCAAATGGCATCTGCAAGGCAGATGAGTTTTCACTGATAAACTTTTCATGGCACAAGTACCTCGGAGTGCTTTGAAACATTGCCGAGAGGCGACCTCGCTTAGAAAAAATTTTCTTCAATTGAAAAAACTTGTTTCTAAAATTTTTATGTTGCTTTGCCCGGGGCGTGAACCCAGAATCATAGGTGTGGTAGGCGAAGCACGCTACCATCACACCACGTCGGAAATGGTTGTGAACTATAAGAAGCCGATTAAGCTCCACAAAAGTGTTTTTTTCCTGTAGTGCAACTCACTACCTTTAATAAAGACATTCGCAATTGCTATTTTAGCTCTTTTTATATTACCTTGACTGGTTCAATACCACAAATATATTCTCAGTGTTATTGTTATAAACAAATTAATTCTTATATGAGGCCCTTTTTCTGAAGGAAACAGCTATAGACGTCTCAGATCACGTTTTAACATGATTTTATCTAAGGTAAATCCTAAAGAGAGAATGAACGCGTTTATATGGTAAATCAAGTTATTTAAATAAAGAATAGGAAATAAATACGAAAATGAAGAAAGTGTCGTTATATTTAGACTAAGTCTAAGGTAAATAAAACTCAAAACCAATTATAATTTTCTGGGAAGCTATAACTACTGAAACACATTAAATCGCTCCGTACTCTGGAAATTGTTTTAAAAGGGAATGTTTTCATACAACGTCGTCATTTGCCAGTGCAATTATCATGCAATTTAAATGCAAACAATGTAGTCAGAATACCTTTTTGAATTTAATTATTTATCGCATAAATGTATACTCAAAATCTTTATAAAGCTTACGTGCCATATAAGGCTGGTGAATTGTACTCGCAGAAGCAGTAACTTAAGTGGGCAAGTAATTAATAATATTTCTCGAAAAACTTACTCATCATTATTTAAGTATAATCATCAACAAAGCTTCTTTTACAGACTCTTTTAAAAATGTATTGACGTCACTTTCCCTGCAAAAATTGTTGGATTACGTGTTCCATTTTCTTCATGTTGGAGTATTCTAACAATATTCCTTTGCAATGCGTTTGCGGACCACCATCAGCCGATCATTGCTCGTTTTTTAACGACAGTGATCACGACACGATGACGATCGAACAGAGTTGCCAAAAGTAAAATATTGCACGCAAATAACTAATAATAAAATTTTACTTTGGCAACTCTGATAAAATGCAACAGCGTACTGGTTTTATGTATACATACTAAAGTATGTATAGAGAAATATTAGTTTCTTTATTCACGCAAATGCTAAATAACATAAGATTATTCGTAGTATAAAATATAAAAGTTGTATTGCCCCTCTTCATTTACTTTCATTTTAAATTAAATTCACTTCGATAATTCTTTCCGACACAATTCCTCTTTAGTACTTTGGCATATGATCCCCTGTGGGTGCTCCATGGAGTACTACAGTGAAAGTACTTTGGAAAGTACTCTCACATATGTACTCTATGGAATACTCACAAACAAAGCGAGAGTGGGATCACCTACTCCTCTCCTAGGACTTCGCAATGTTAATTGGAGCACCTTTTTTGTATGAATACAGATTAGATTTTGAGCAGTCCTATACTCCCAAAGGAGTATTCCTTACATTATTTATAGAGTAATCGCGTTTTTTGAAGGGTTATTTGTTTATGTAGTAGTACATTCACTTTTTAAAATTTCAAGCACAATGAATTACAAACCAAAAATTGGGAAGGTATTTCAGCACAATTCACTTTTGTAATTCAAAAGCAATTAATTAGTCGTATGTCTAATGACATGAGTAAATAACTTAAGGGCGGGTTATGAGTAAACCTCCGAAGAAAACTTATTTCAACCTTGACATTCAAATATTTATGTCGCAAATATAACAAAATCAGCACACAATGTATTACAAGAAATGTTTGTACAGTTGGTATGTATTAGGTTTTTCTCCTTTTACATTAAGAAAAGTTATGATTGTGAAGAAATTAACAACAAATATCGACTGTTAGACGCCAATAACTCAAATTTAAATTTTGACAAATTACCAAGGAAGTATTTGCGAAAAAGTGATTTAGTTACAAAATATTCTTTACAAAGTTATTGGCAGTTTTGTGGATTATGTTACACATGCCTATTTTTAAAGAAATTTCGTATTCCTCCACACCAACTTGGTTTAGGGTGCGTGCATGTCAGAGATGAGATAAGCGATAAGAGCGTTGATCAGTCCAGCGACAAGAGCATAGCGTCGAGCTTTAGTTTTGTGTGGTGTATATAACAGAGCTGCGATAAGAGCGTTAGTTGCATTTGCAATTTAAGTTTTGAAAAGTGAACAGCTATAAAATTTATAATAATGAGTGATTCAGAGGAAAAAAATATGTTGTTGCTGATGCCTACTGCTGCATATTATCATTCACATAATACTGTAAGGACAAAACGTCAGTTTTCGGCGCATCCTATAAACCAAGCAAGACTAGAACTAGGAGAATTTAACCATGCCTATAGTAGTTTGAGACATGATTCAAAAAAGTTTTTCGAATATATGAGAACGACAAGCGATACATTCGATTATATTCTGTCTCAAATTTCGGATCGACTGCAGCATAATTGGCAAAACTGGCACAACAGGCCAATCTTGCAAGAGGAGCGATTGATGCTTACAATAAGGTACGTACGAATAATTCTATTGGAGAAAAATTAACAAATTCATTTATTAATTAAATCAATTAAATTGATATTTTAAGCAACAATTTTACAATAAAAAAATGAAAACATATTATTGCACTTACTTGTTGATCCCAAATTGCAGGTTTTAAAAATACTGCACTTATAAAATCTTATGTGTCCATCATCGATAATAGCGAAGAAATTACTGGCCTACAATTTCTACGCTCTTATCTATGATATCGAGCGAAGAGTGAGTTAGCGCGCTGCTCCGACATGCATACTTCTATTAAAAAGACATGCATTAATTTTCTACGCTTCGCTCTTATCAACGCTCTTATCGCTTATCACATCTCTGACATGCACGCACCCTTACTTACGGAAAAAAGGCCATCCCTCAGTAGCGTAGGGAGGTTTTCTTGCGCCCGGGCGAAATATTTTTTTGACGCCAACGCCAAAAATTAATAAAACAATGAAGTCGCAGGCTGAAGATATCATCTATAAGTAGACTCAAATACATATTTAATAATAATATGATTATAACACATTAGTAATAAATAATAGTTTAAAAAAACTAAAAAAAACACGCTTTTATAGCAAACCGAACTAAAAAATAGAAAATAATTTTCAATTAAAAAGAGTTTATATAACAGTAGTAGAAGGTCAAACAATCATTTATAGTTAATCACCTCAAAATGAAATTATAATAAAATTTAAGTTATTAACAGAATAATTTAATTCACAGTAAAAAGCGTAAAGGGGGTAAAAGGTTAGGAAAGACAACCCTGGTCCACCGCCATCTTACACCGATGCAGGGTGGTTCCAGGACAATGTCAAGCTAATTGCCTGTGACGACGCCAGGTCGGTAAACCTCTATAGGGCCGCGGTCACGCTGATAGGAGTAGTATATCCGGGGCGCGCCTCAGGGTAGTGGAGGCGCGTGATATCCCCTCACGACCAAGGTCTAGAGCCTGGGTTTCAGTGACGCCAACTGACCCAGCTGACATCCTGGAGCTGCTCCAGGAGTACAACCCGCCACAGGTTTGGGAGTCAACCCGGATAAAATCGAGCTTGTCCTCTTCACGAGGAGGTACAAAGTACCAAATCTTACACCGCCAAGAACTGGGGGTACGTTCTTAGCATTTAGCGATTAAGTCAAGTATTTGGGAGTCATTCTGGATAGGAAGCTATTATGGAGTGGCTATATAGTGGAGCGATACAAGAAGGCAGCAGCAGAGCTGTTCACCTGCAATTGGCACCTCCTGGGGATTCTCCCCTAAGGTGACCTAGTGGATTTACACAGCCATTGTGCGCCCGATTCTTCTTTATGCTGCCTTGGTCTGGTGGCCTCCACTAGCTAAAAGTACCTATCTTAAAATGCTTCAAAAGGTACAACAAAGTTCGGAGCTCTGCATTGCCAGGGCTCTCGGCTCCACTCCAGATTCCGTTACATACATACATGGATACATAGATACATAGATAGATACAGGCCAAGCTAATAAAAGCATGTTAAAGAGGGCTCCAGTACGCTCTTTCGTAGATGTGCCATGCATCCACTTCAATCATTAATAAAGGAATGCGTTTTTCGCATTATGTGCAAGGTTTCTATGGTCATTTGGGTGGTCATATATTCAAATGACCTTATGTCCGTTAACCATATGTCACCCCACCGTCACATTATTGCATTTTCATCGAGCCTTGATACGTGTGCAAAGTTTCAATCAAACCTATGGCCATTCAAAGTGGTAATAAGGCCAATTGACCTTATGGCCGTTGACCTTATGTCACCACACCATCATATTAATGCATTGTCATCGGTCCTAGATACGTATGCAAAGTTTCAAATTAGTCAGACTTCTAGAAACCGGTGAAAATTAAGCTCAAAGATTCCGCTACATACAGGCCAAGCTAATAAAAGCTTCCTTTGAGGAAGCAAATATGAAGTCATTAGATCCAGACGGGATAATCCGTAGTATTTTGCAGATGACAGGTAGAACGATTTTAAAATGGCTTAGAACAATGAGAGCTGCTTACAGAACTGCTCGAGTAGTCTTCATACCGAAAGCGCCTGGGTTTTAAACATAGTTCTGAAATGGGCAATCATGGACAGTCGCAAGTCGATCAGTCGAGATAATTTGCAATGGGGTCTATGCGAAGTTACAAAATCAGAAATCAGTGTAACGCCAATGCTGTGGACGCTGTTCATCAGCCAATTGCTTGGGCGGTTCGTCAAAGGACCAGCCAAACTCACGGCATATGCCGATGACGTTTCAGTCATCATAAGCAGCAGATGCCTAACAGCAATGGATCAGGCATTTCGGGATATACGTGCCAGGGTATCTGGTGTCGGGTTACCCGCCAACGCAGAAAACCCCAATCTATTATTATTTACCAGGAAATATAAGGTCCCTAATTTAACTATGCCTAAGCTTGGGCGGCTAACCGTACAAGAAAAGCCCAAAACTTTCTCATTGGATATTTGCGCCAATTTTTAAGTCTTTACTTTACTATGCCATAATTGTTTGGTGGACAGCGACAAAGAAAGTTGAGGTGCTCTTCAGATTATCAATAATATGCATAACAAGAGCCCTAAAAACATCCACGATAGCAGCATTGCATGCCATTCTACACACCTCACCTGCAGACCTAAAATATCGTGTTAGCAACTGCAATAGGGGTTAAGGCCTCGGGTCAGTTTAGGTGCAGACCGTATGGCGATAGCAGTACAGCGACATTAAATGCAGGGCAAACGGATTACAGGGGCTCGTGCTTGAGCTCGAAATAAATATTGAGGCCGACGGGATGTCGAAAGTGTGTAAGGTAGTCGAAAGAGTGTAAGGCGCTCTTTTAGGCAATAATTTTACACAACACTTCAGTGAAAAGTGTCCTGGAATGCAAACAAGCATTGTAGCGACTTCGCTTAGGCTGCACCATACAATAGGTTCCCGGTCATAAAGATATTGAAAGTAGCGAAAAAGCGGATGAGTTGTCAAAGGAGGATGCAGCGCTCGAGAGCTGTATTTGATCAACCAAGCAGAAACCACGTTGAAAAAGCGCAGAACTCCAAAATTTCTAGGATTATGTGCAAATCCTGCGTAGGACTACAAAAGGTGCTCATATATTGAAAGCGACTTAAGTAGGAAGAAACGGTTGATATTGTTCTCTGTTCTTCTACAAAAAGCAGCATAGTTGCCGGATCTCGAAGTAGCAATTATGCACCTTACCAATTTTTTTTTAAGTTTTTAAATTCTTTTCACCACTATTCCTTTTTAAATTGATTTTACTTATAAGAATATCACCTTCGTATTTGTTGTTCTTGCACAAAATTAACTGAAATACGTACTAAACTTGTTCTATGCCGAAAACCGAAAACCACTGGCAGCGGTATGACCTAATTTTTAGTGTCCAAAAAGGTGAGTAAATCAAACAACATTTACAAGCAAAGAACGATAAGAAGATACACAGAAAAACGTACGCAAAGAAACGCTATATACTTTATTGAATACATACATTAGGGTGGGCCAAATTTTGTTGTCAAGTGTTTAGCTGAACTTTTTAGATTTAATTTGATACACTTATTTTTAATATAGGCGGGTTTTCAGGGCAGTGCACAAGAAGAGTAACTGTGTCGCACTTCCACATGTTTTTTGTTTTTCAAAAAGAAAGGGCGGACATTTTGGTAAAACTCTGGAAGACTAACGGTTTTTGCGATCAGAAATGAGTTAAATCAAGGAGGATATCGCAGCTACCTCTTTTTCTCCGTTTTCCTAAACTTATTAAAATATTTCGTTTTATTCATTTTTATTTTGTATTGTATCATTTATTGCTTTATAGGAGGCCCAATTTACTACAGTGGGGAAGTCATAACCCAAAATATGATTGAAATATAGCAACAAAATTTGGTGGTGATCTACAAAGCTGGAAATAATTTCTGAGTATTAACGAACTCAAAATGTAACGAATGGCTGGGCTTGTTTGCTTAGCTGGGGCATACGAGCATTTCAAATGGACATAAAGTCTATTCGCCTTTTGACCGTTTTATATAGATTTAAGGTTAAGTGAAAATTTTCAAATTTCAAAAAACAGTACATTGTGTGTGTGTTCGCTGTCAACCAAACATTAAAAGAAAAGGTCAGCTAGCAAAAGTATGCCTACCTATATCGACATAGAACGTTCCTGTTAATTTTTTTTCGCGAACTTGACCAGATACTGATCAATTCTTAAAAATTATATGAAGGATGCGACTGCATACAAGCTATCAGCTTCTCGCCTAGATAATGAAGTACGTACTTACTTAATTGGCGCTTACCGATTAAACGCTTATGACCGTCCAACAAGGCGCGCTGGTCAATTCTTCGCTGCCCTTACTGACGCCAATTGGTAACCCAAAGGGAATTTAAATCATTTCCCATCTAGTTCTTACAGCGGAGTGGGCCGCCCTCTTCCTCTGTTTCCATGAGCTGATTCTGATGAAAATACCTTCTTGGCCGGAGCGTCATCTTTCGCATAAAATGGCCTAGACAGCGTATCCGCTGAGTTTTAGTTCGATGGGCTACGTTGATGTCTGCGTAAAGCTCGTACCACTCATTTTTTAATCATCCTCGATACTCGCCATCGCCAATGCGTAGAGGTCCGTTAATCTTTCGGAGCGCTTTTTTCTTGAACACTCCCAGAGCCGCTGCAAAAGGGAGCGTTGTTGCCAGGCGCAAATACCCTGACTCTTTACCCGATGACAGCAGGTACTTTGTTTTATCCTCATTCACCATCAAACCAGTTTGGAGTAAGCAGAACTTACGGCACGGGCCGATGACATCAATGTCGTCAGCATACGCTAGTAACTGCATGCTTTTATAGTATATTGTGCCAAAGCGGTTAAGTTCTGCAGCTAGTATAATTTTCTCCAGCATCAATAGGGTCTCACCCTTCTTGTAACCTCTTTTCGCATCTAACGGCTCGGAGAGGTTCTCCATAATTCTAATTAAGCTGATGGTTTTGATCAACGTCATTTCACGCAGCCGTATAAGTGGAAACCAAAGTCAAACATAGCGGCATATTGGCAGCTCCTTTTCGTGCTCTCGAAGGCGGATTTAAAATCGTGACGTCACCTTGTAAGCGATATTAAGAAGGGTGATTTCGCGATAGTTGGCGCAGTTTGCAGGATCCCCTTTATTTGTGTACGTGTCAAAGAACTCGTAGGTTTGTAAATTCCAATCGCCCATGTTTTGCAAAGAATCTGATGCATGCACCTAACCAACTAATCGCCACGTGTTTGAATAGCTCCGCTAGCAATCCTTCATCATGAGGTACTTACTATATTATTTTTGTGGGTAGCGGACATGTCTTTGCGAAAACGTCTAACTTATGGGGATAAAGCTAGGGGGGGAGAGAGAGGGGTAGGAAAAATAGAGAGCGGAAATAAGAGAAAAAGACTATCAGCGACAGTGCCGCATAGAGATAAAGGGAGAAGGAGGAACTAATAAAAGAAAGAGGAAACGGAAGAGGAGGGGGAGAGGAAAGGGAGTAAGAGATAAAAACTTCTTAAAAGTCATGCAGATAAACTACTGTTATATATGATTTTATAGGTTAGGAACAACTTGTACCGGACATGCTAGGCTTATTTATGTATATACCGATGCAGCATACGTGTACATAGGGCTGCCAACTTGAAAATATTCCAAAACCGGAGATTTAAGTTTCAAAAATGGCTAAATATGAAAATCAAACTAGCACTTTATCTCAGACGTTCGTGAAAACCGGTTTTATTTTGTCTAAATATAAGTCTTCTAAAACCGTGTTATAAATTCAAAGACATTTTACTTTCGTGTAGATAAACACATATTTATGCATATTCAGTTATGCATATTTATTAAAACAAAATTATTTAAATAAGCGAAAACATTTTAATAATGCAAAAAAGTACTTTTGGAACTATTTGGCGCAATTTTTATACTCAGTTGAGCAGAGCTCACAGAGTATATTAAGTTTGATTGGATAACGGTTGGTTGTACATATATAAAGGAATCGAGATAGATATAGACTTCCATATATCAAAATAATCAGGATCGAAAAAAAATTTGATTGAGCCATGTCCGTCCGTCCGTCCGTCCGTCCGTCCGTCCGTTAACACGATAACTTGAGTAAATTTTGAGGTATTTTGATGAAATTTGGTATGTAGGTTCCTGAGCACTCATCTCAGATCGCTATTTAAAATGAACGATATCGGACTATAACCACGCCCACTTTTTCGATATCGAAAATTTCGAAAAACCGAAAAAGTGCGATAACTCATTACAAAAGACAGATAAAGCGACGAAACTTGGTAGATGGGTTGATGTTATGACGCAGAATAGAAAATTAGTAAGATTTTGGACAATGGGCGTGGCCCCGCCCACTTTTACAAGAAGGTAATTTAAAAGTTTTGCAAGCTGTAATTTGGCAGTCGTTGAAGATATCATGATGAAATTTGGCAGGAACGTTACTACTATTACTCTATATGTGCTAAATAAAAATTAGCAAAATTGGATTAAGAACACGCCCACTTTTTAAAAAAAAATTTTTTTTAATTCAAATTTTAACAAAAAATTTAATATCTTTACTGTATATAAGTAAATTAAGTCAAAATTCAACTCCAGTAATGATATGATGCAACAAAATACAAAAATAAAAGAAAATTTCAAAATGGGCGTGGCTCCGCCCATTTTCATTTAGTTTGTCTAGAATACTTTTATTGCCATAAGTCGAACAAAAATTTACCAATCCTTCTCAAATTTGGAGGAGATTCTATGACGGTAACTGTTCTCTGTGAAAATAGGCGAAATCGGTGGAAGCCACGCACAGTTTTTATACACAGTCCACCGTCTGTCCTTCCGCTCGGCCATTAACACAATAACTTGAGCAAAATCCGATATATCTTTACTAAACTTTGCCCACGTACTTACCTGAGCTCACTTTTTCTTGGTATAAAAAATGGGCGAAATCTGACCATAACCACGCCCACTTTATCGATATCGAAAATTACGAAAAATGAAAAAAATGCCATAATTCTATACCAAATACGAAAAAAGGGATGAAACATGGTAACTGGATTGGTTTGTTGACGCAAAATATAACTTTGGAAAAATCTTTGTAAAATGGGTGTGACACCTACCATATTAAGTAGAAGAAAATGAAAAAGTTCTACAAGGCGAAATCATTAGCCCTTGGAATCTTGGCAGGAATACTGTTAGTGGTATTGCATATATAAATAAATTAGCAGTACCCGACAGATGATTTTCTGGATCACCTGGTCCACATTTTGGTGGATATCACGAGAACGCCTTCACATATACAACTAAGGGCCACTCGCTTTTAAAACCCTCATTAATACCTTTAATTTGATATCCATATCGTACAAAAACATACCAGAGTCACCCCTGTCCCACCCTAATGGCGATATCTCGAAAAGGCGTCCACCTATAGAACTAATGCCCCCTCTCTCTTAAAATGCTCAGTAACACCTTTCGTTTGATACCCATATCGTACAAACATTCTAGAGTAACCCCTGGCCCACCCTAATGGCGATATCTCGAAAAGGCGTCCACCTATAGACCTAGTGTCCACTCCCTCTTAAAATGGTCAGTAACACCTTTCGTTTGATACCCATATCGTACAAACATTCTAGAGTCACCCCTGGCCCACCCTAATGGCAATATCTCGAAAAGGCGTCCACCTATAGACCTAATGCCCACTCCCTCTTAAAATGCTCAGTAACAGCTTTCGTTTGATACCCATATCGTACAAACATTCTAGAGTCACACCTGGCCCACCCTAATGGCGATATTTCGAAAAGGCGTCCACCTATAGAACTAAGGATTACTCCCTTTTAAAATACTCATTACCACCTTTCATTTGATACCCATATCGTACAAACACATTCTAGAGTCACCCTTTCGTTTGATACCCATACCGTACAAACATTCTAGAGTCACCCTTGGTCCAGCTTTATGGCGATATCTCGAAAAGGCGTCCACCTATAGAACTAAGGATTACTCCCTTTTAAAATACTCATTACCACCTTTCATTTGATACCCATATCGTACAAACACATTCTAGAGTCACCCTGGCCCACCCTAATGGCGATATCTCGAAAAGGCGTCCACCTATAGACCTAATGCCCACTCCCTCTTAAAATGCTCAGTAACACCTTTCGTTTGATACCCATATCGTACAAACATTCTAGAGTAACCCTTGGTCCACCTTTATGGCGATATCTCGAAAAGGCGTCCACCTATAGAACTAAGGTTTACTCCCTTTTAAAATACTCCTTACCACCTTTCATTTGATACCCATATCGTACAAACACATTCTAGAGTCACCCCTGGCCCACCCTAATGGCGATATCTCGAAAAGGCGTCCACCTATAGACCTAATGCCCACTCCCTCTTAAAATGCTCAGTAACACCTTTCGTTTGATACCCATATCGTACAAACATTCTAGAGTCACCCCTGGCCCACCCTAATGGCGATATCTCGAAAGGGCGTCCACCTATAGACCTAATGCCCACTCCCTCTTAAAATGCTCAGTAACACCTTTCGTTTGATGCACATATCGTACAAACACATTCTAGAGTCACCCCTGGCCCACCCTAATGGCGATATCTCGAAAAGGCGCCCACCTATAGACCTAATGCCCACTCCCTCTTAAAATGCTCAGTAACACCTTTCGTTTGATACCCATACCGTACAAACATTCTAGAGTCACCCCTGACACACCCTAATGGCGATATCTCGAAAAGGCGTCCACCTATAGACCTAATGCCCACTCCCTCTTAAAATGCTCAGTAACACCTTTCATTTGATTCCCATATCGTACAAACACATTCTAGAGACACCCCTGGTCCACCTTTATGGCGATATCTCGAAACGGCGTCCACCTATGGAACTAAGGATCACTCCTTTTCAAAATACTCATTAACAGCTTTCATTTGATACCCATATCGTACAAACACATTATAGAATCACCCATGGTCCACCTTAATGGGGACATCTCGAAAAGGCGTCCACCGATAGACCTAAGGCCCACTGCCTCTTAAAATGCTCAGTAACACCTTTCATTTGATACCCATATCGTACAAACAAATTCTAGAGTCAGCCCTGGTCTACCTTTATGGCGATATCCCTAAATGGCGTTCATCCATAGAACTATGGCCTATTCTCTCTTAAAATACTCTTTAATACCTTTCATTTGATACACATGTTATACAACCACATTCCAGGGTTACCCCAGATTGATTTTCCTTATTTTGTCTCCATAGCTCTCAACTGAGTATGTTATGTTCGGTTACACCCGAACTTAGCCTTCCTTACTTGTTAACTTTTAAATCCGTATTTCTCAGTTTTCTGAGATAATTTTAAAAGGGTTTGTTGTGCAGGTTGTTTCAAAAAGTTTAGGAATTCTTGATATGTCATTTTATAATTTATTTTAATCATTAATTCTGCCTTTAATATATCTACTGACATGCAGTTTCGCTCATTAGTCCATAAATTTCCGATTAATGAGAAAACACGCTCCACAAAAGCGTTACTTATAGGTATAGATAAAATAGTCCCGATAACTTCTGGAAGCTCAGAGAAATCGGTACTTTTGAATAACCGAACCCATTTTAAATCGACTGGGATTACTGAAACATCTATTGATTGAATAAATTGCGAATGTATTTCCTTTAATTTTCTAACGTCATCGTATAGCCGATCTTCATTAATATTTTTTAAGCCAAGTACCTCCACTGCCTTGAGCGCATCGTCGTATGTAACCACATTGGTTAAATCAAATCTGCTAAATAACTTGAAAACCGAATTTTCAAAATCATAATATTGATCTAAGTATTTTATTGTCTTTTTGTATACTTCATTAGCATCATTCTTGAATTTTTCTTGGTCTGAATTGCCCAGAAATTTTAAGTTCCTCATGACTTTGGCTCTAAAAAACTGATCTAGTTGTCGGTCTTGTATTTGAGACTTAACGCTAACAAGAATAGAATGTAAGTCGACTGACGTAACCGTATTTTTCTCAAGTGCCAATATTTCCTGTCATAATGTTCAAATAATGATGCGTAAAGTAAAGAAAACATTCTGAAAGCGTAAATTTTGAAGATAAATTTCCGACATCATCATAATTACTGCCTTGTACGAACTGCCATATAACCGGATGACATTTAGATTCCCCCCCGGCTTTTAAAATACATCGATATGGCAGGCCACGATTGTATTAAACGATCAACAGCTTTACCTAAAGCAAGCCATCTGGTCGGTCCGTTCCGAATAACTTTTCTGTACTCAATTTCAAAATCTTCAAAAAAGTTTTCTAGTCCTTTGGTGCGCTTTGTACTATTCGAAAACTCGGCGTAAACTTTCAAAACTAAGTTTTCAACATCAAAACACAATGTCTTCATAGAAATTCTTGGAGCATTATGGAGGACATGACAATTACAATTTGCCTTTACCACTTTTGTATCATGAAACTTATTTGTAATTTTTTGGTACACAGAATTACGTATACCATAATTTACTGAGGCATTATCTGCAGAAAACGCACAAACTTGGTTTGTACTTAAATTATATTTTTCTAGGAACTTTTCTATATTTTCAAAAATTTTTGATGAAGTTTCCTCTGCGTCTTCAAAAAATCCATAAGTTTATTTTGAATACTTTTATCACAGTCAAAATAACGAACAACAATTGGATAAATTTTTTGAGATCCTCTATTTGAAGCATCTATAGCTATAGAAAAGTGAACTTGTGGACGGCTAATTTTCAAGTCTTGCAAAGTGGATTTAATTGAACAGGGGGCAAGAACCTTTAAAGCAATTGGACTAACACTCCCCTAAATCCGGAGAAATACATCCGAAAACCGGAGACCGGAGACACCAACCTCAAAACCGGAGTCTCCGGTCGAAAACCGGAGGGTTGGCAGCCCTACGTGTACACACACTGAAAGAAATGGTGCTAGTAAAATCAACAAAACTCTTCTGTTGTTCTTGACTTAACGGAGATTCGGTGAAATTGATCGAATTACGGTTAATTCGACCGAGTTCTTTGTCAAGCGAACAAATTAGTTTAGTCATTTCAACAAGTTAACAAAATTCTCTAAAATTTACAGATTCCTAATCAATCTAACTGATTTTTTGTTAACACAACTGACCTCACTGGTCATTTCAACAGCGATCAACAGTCAATACATGAGCAAATTTCAAAGCGAATTTTACGCTCACTGCGCTATCTACTTTGTACTTATGACGATAGTGCCACTTGTTAAAAAAAAACTCCAAAATAAGAAAACCACCAAATCGAAAAAACACAAAAAATGGGAAAAGAACAAAAAACTTGTTCTTCAGTTATCAATAAAAAACCAAAAAACCTTTTTGAATTTACTGTGCAAAAAATTATGAGATACCGGGACACCTATCTATCGGGTACAATTTTCCAACTTCTACTCCAAGCGAAATGCAAAATTGCGCCCTCTTGTTGCAAAAGTTTTGTTTGGACGAACAGGATTTTTCCAAAGTTAGTAACATTTTGTTCAAGTTTTTACGAATTTTCACTCAGGCGAACAAATTTAATAAGATAATAAAAAACATCACTTTTTAATGTTGTTGTTTCCGACAACATAAAAGTGTGAGTTGTTTTGGAATCATTTCAACTTAAAGTGTTACGAAAATTAAACTTGCCGAATTACACATAAAGTTACTCCAGTGGTGAATTATCTTCCTGCGATTTGATTCTTTACTTTTCTATAACTTACAAGTTCTCTATTTAAAATGTTATGTCAAACATTTATACTAAAACTTTTGTTCGAAACAATCAAGTGTGGCAACTACATGCGAGAGAAGAAATTGAGAATGAGCTGATCTACAACTGAAAGAATTAAGAAACGGTTTTGTGACTATTTTCATTTCGATTTGCAAAGCGAAGTTCAATACTATATATTAAATAAAGTATAAAATATAAAATTTGGTGAAAGTGTGTTTAATAAAACAAAATAATAAAGTGTAAAATTAAATATATTGTTTGATGAGCTTGAGGCCGTACAGTAAATAAAACACGTTTATTTTCCTTTTTCAAAAATATTTAATTGGTCGATATTTCGACTTCAACCTGAAGTCATCATCAGGAACGCAATGATGTGCTGTACGGCCTCAAGCTCATCAAACCAATATATTTAATCATATCAAATAAGGCCAACAAAATATAGAAATAAAGTGTAAAATGTTTAATGTGTACCAGCATTTTTGATGTGCGCCCAATTGAAGTTCGGTTAGTAAGTGCCACCGTGGTGTGATGGTAGCATGCTCCGCCTACCACACCGAAAGCCCTGGGTTCGCACCCCGGGCAAAGCAAGATCAAAATTTTAGAAATAAGGTTTTTCAATTAGAAGACAATTTTTCTAATCGGAGTCGCACCTCGGCAGTGTTTGGCAAGCACTCGAGTGTATTTCTGCCATGAAAAGCTCTCAATGAAAACTCATCTGCCTCGCAGATGCCGTTCGGAGTCGGCATAAAATAAGTTGGTCCTGTCCCACCAATTTATAGGAAAAACTAAACAGGAGCACGACGCAAATTGGAAGAGAAGCTCGGCCTTAGATCTCTTCGGAGGTTATCGCGATTTACATTTATTTTTCTTTTGTCGCAATAACTTTTTTTGCTCATTTGACTACTATAACGATCAATTACGAATCAACGATTTGTGCGCAGTTGATTCAACATCTTGTTGCGATGGATAAAAATTGACAGAAATTTCGGTTGAATTGACCCGTATTTCTGTTGATTTTACTAGTCTTTTTCTTTCAGTGTAAGTACAAGCATGGACCTACAAACTTGCATACATATGTGTAAGGTTAGTGAGCACTTTTACTCTGACGGCGTATGTACGTATAAATACGAATTAGATACTTTCGGCGCTTCGAAATAGGTTAACGGGATTGCTCAAGTTGAGCTAAGACAGTACTCTTGCATTTTTAATAGGTGTTTTATGTAAACATTTCATATTTGGAGTCTCTTTACATATCTACGCGTTCAAGTGTGGGAATGCGATAAAGTTTACTATGCACATAACTGCAAACATATGAACAAACATACAAAACTACCTTGTTTACTTAAGTATGCATGTGGGTTGTTCATTCACCTTAGGTATTCTTCTTCACACTTATGTATGTTGATATCAGAAAAGAATTAAGGTCAGTAAGTTAAGTGGGTGTGGAATTTAATGTTTTTATGTATAAAAGTTTCTATTTATTTATTTTTTTTGTACATATATTTATAAAAATACATACAGATTTACATGTATTTCCGTAAACCCTAAAAAGCTAACCTAAGCGTTGAAAACTATTGTAAGTCATTAATTTTACACAGTTCGTTTTCACTTTCTGCCATCAATTTCACAATTCTCAACCTCAAAAGTAACTACGTCGTCAGTTTCTGTTAATTTGGTTGATTTTGTGTCCGCCAGCAGAGAACACACCTTCCTATTCAGGCGCTTTGTCATACACACACTTTTGCAGTGACACGCTAGATAAACCTCAAATGTTTACCAAATGCTTACTAACGTAACAATAAATATTTAATTGTGATGGTAGCTGAGAATTAATGTCCGCTAGCTATGTACGTAGTATTTAAGTTGATAGCTTTGACGTTTCCAGTCCCCATCAAATCATCATTCATTAATTTATTCATAAGCTTATTAATAATTATGGTTTGTATTTAACGCTTTATCACACATTTAAACTTAGTAAGCTTTTGCAGTTAAATCACTTCACTAAGACGAAACTATTTCCCAATTTCTAGTTAGTAATTACTTGACAAATTACATTATTTCAGATTTGTTATACTCAGCTGAGCGGAGCTCACAGAGTATATTAATTTTGTTCGCATGACGGTACTCCATAACGGCATAAACTAATCGAGATAGATAAAGACTTCTATATATCAATATGATCTGGGCGAAAAAAGAAATTTATTTAGCCATGTCCGTTCTTCCGTCCGTCCGTAAACACGATAACTTGAGTAAATTTTGAGGTATCTTAATTAAATTTGGTATGTAAGTTCCTGGGAACTCTTTTCAGATCGCTATTTAAAATGAACGAAATCGGGCTATAATCACGCCCATTTTTTGATATTGAAAATTTCGAAAAGCCGAAAAAGAGCGATAATTCATTACCAAAGACGGATAAAGCGATGAAACTTTTTAGGTGGGTTGACCCTATGATGCAGAATAGAAAATTAGTAAAATTTTGGACAATAGTCGGGGCACCACCCACTTTTAAAAGAATGTATTTTAAAAGTTTTGCAAGCTGTAATTTGGTATTCGTTGAAGATATCATGATGAAATTTGGCAGGAACGTTACACCTATTACTATATGTGTTCTGAATAAAAACTAACACGCCCATTTTTTAAAAATAAAAAAAATTTTAAATCAAATTTTAACAAACAATTTTATATTTTTACAGTATAAAAGTAAATTATGTCAACATTCGACTCCAGTAATGATATAGTGCAACAAAATACAAAGATAAAAGAAAATTTCAAAATGAGCGTGGCTCCTCCCTTTTTCATATAATTTGTCTAGTATACTTTTAATGCCATAAGTCGAACAAAAATTTACCAATCCTTGTGAAATTTGGTAAGAGCATAGCTTCTATGACGATAACTGTTTTCTGTGAAAATGGGCGAAAGCGGTTGAAACCAAGGCCAGTTTTTAAACACAGACGACCGCCTGTCCTTCTGTTAACACTATAACTTGAGCAAAAATCGATATATCTTTACTCACTTTACTTTTACTTAGTTCACGTACTTTTCTGAACTCACTTTATCTTGGTATTAAAAATGGGCGAAATCCGACCATGACCACTATTTTCGATATCGAAAATTTCGAAAAATGAAATAATGCCATAATTCTATACCAAATACGAAACAAGGGATGAAACATGGGAATTGGATTAGTTTTATGACGGAAAATACAACTTCAGAAGAAATTTGTAAAATGGGTGTGACACCTACCATATTAAGTAGAAGAAAATGAAAAAGTTCTGCAGGGCGAAATCAAAAACCCTTGGAAATGGCAGGAATACTTTTCGTGGATTATATATATAAATAAATTAGAGGTACCCTACAGATGATGTTCTGGGTCACCCTGGTCCTCATTTTGGTCGATATCTTGAAAACGCCTTCACATATACAACTAAAGGACACTCCCTTATAAAACCCTCATTAATACCTTTAGTTTGATACCCATATCGTACAAACACATTCCAGGGTTACCCAAGGTTCGTTTTCCTACATAGTGATTTTCCCTTATTTGACAAAGGAAGGAAAAATGGATGAACGAAGGAAAATCATTCCAAAAAACGTCACCCTTGATCTACAATTTCGGACTCTTATCAGACTCATAATTAGGAGCGCTTCGAAAATATTTCAGGGCTGATTAAAAAAAAAATGATAAAGAAATGAGTTCAAATTTATCCAAATTTTCATATTTAAAAAAAAATATTCAAATAAAACGAATTGAAAGCTGAAGAAAGATAGCAAAGGCAAGTTGCTCCCCTGTTTATTATTACCATTTGAACGTATCCATGAAAAAGACAATTTTGTCTTCAAAACTCTAAGCTGAGTATCAAATGTTCGGTTGCACCTGAACTTAGCCCTCCTTACTTGTTTTTTTGTGGCTTTGTGTTAGTGAAGAAAGTAGCATAAATGCGGTAAGGAGCGTGCGAGATAAGACTCAAGGCTCACGATAAGCATACAAACTGAACACTGCCTTAAAAGTTAGGCCTCGTCAGTTACAGCAAATGTACCAAGTGTGTTCATGTCCTGCGATTGCGAGGTCAGCGATCCAGCTATTTACTAGAGTCGACAGAGTTTTAAGATCTCGAGACAGCAATTAAGCTAGAAAGCTTTCAGTGTATGCCAAGACGACGGAGTTATCTTATAACAAAAGTCCATTGAGGTTTTTCAAACATATCATGGTAACACTATATACACATTTAGTCTATGTGAGGTCTTTATTAACCGGCCAATTCAACCTAAAGGGCCAGTTAATGTTGACTTAACCATAACCAGATAAAACAGCTGATGAAACCAACCTTATGGATTAATGGTGCCATAACATAACGCTAAAGCCATAACCATACCATAGCCAACCAATTAGTTTTTGGTTTTTCGCATTATCCATAACCTAAAAATATTTGAGTTGGAGAATTTAATAACTTTTTGTAGATTTTATTTATTGTTTCGGATACGTTTTGACTAGGAGACTTATTTCTTGTGGTAATGTTTGAATTTTTTCCGTTTTCTTCATTTTTATGAAATTTTCACGATTTTTAGTTTAAGGCACCAATAACTGATGCCAATTTGATATGAATAAGTAAAAATTACTATGGCGTTATGACTATGTCAACTTTAGCTCGAGCTTAACTTACATATATCGCCTAAAACCGAGCTTGCGGTTAGCTTCGTCTCAAAAATTCCACCTTCGGTCCGACACTACTATTAATTTTCCACACTCTGATGCACGAACTCAAATTTCGTTAGTGGCTTTCCGTGAAGTTGCTTTTCTTTTCGGTCGCATTTAAATTAGGCTAAAATCGCTATTAAGTGTGGCAAGTGAATGCGCTAGTCTAGACAATTTAGTTAAATGTTTTCTCAAAACTTTTTATTATTTTTCGCATCTTTGCTATGGCCGCTGCGGTTTGCATTGTAGACTTTTGCAATTGGTGCATATCAAACGCACATTAATGGCTGCTTATTTACTCACGCATGGAAATAAATTCACTTTTATGTTTGTGGTGTGCAAGATGAGAAAACCGGATCGTAGAAGCGGGTCCTTAAAAAAACGACATTGCCACTTTTTTAAAAAATTGGTGTGGTCTTAAAACGAAAACTGAAATTGTTAGAAACGGCATATTATGAAGTCCTCCCTATGAAACTCCACCAGAGCGTGGATACCTAAGTGCGTTCGTTCGAAAAAATTACTTTCCAATGAACAAGCGCTTACACCGCTATATGCGCCTGCGCTTCATATATATATATACCTATGCACTTATATATATATATATATACATATGCACTTATATATACTTACTAGCTGCACCCCGCCACGCCTTGCTGTGGCCCACTCCCTACTATATGCTTTCGAAATTAAAAATTATACAAAGTTTACTTTTAAAATAAATTAAATTTTGCAATACTTTTGTGTACACAATATTTATCGTTTGTCCATTTTCAAAGAACACATAAAGATTTTCGGGTTTACTGACGCGGGAACACGCAACATACCAGTTGCCCATGTGAGAAGCACTCCCTTGTAAATCTATGCCACACTTTTCCAAAGATTGTCCCTGGGCTCTGTTTATCGTCATTGCGAACGCCAGTCGAATTGGAAATTGCAATCTTGCACATAGTTTCTGTGGCAATGATTGGAATTCGAGGGATGACAACATCTTCACCTTTGAAAGGCTCCGTTAAAATTGTGGCTTCTATGATATTCATACTCAATTTCTTAACCGCTAGTCGCGTTCCGTTGCAAAGCTTTGGCTGATTAATATTCCGCAGCATAATATTTGGAACACCAATTTTCAACTTCAATATATGTGGAGGCATTCCTGGTAGATCAAGCGAGTTTAAAAATTCCGTTGGATAAAGAACTGCTTCATCTACCCCTGTAACAGTGTTTATGAACATGTACATATGTTATTTCCTCACAATCAATTTTGGATTGAATAATATTATTAAGTTGATACACATTTTTATTCTTAGCCGCAAGAATAGCTCGTCCACTGATTTTTTTAAATTTATTGATAGATTTGGAAACACTTTTCAATTAGTTTTTCTTTTGATGTTACTAAGTTACAAAAATCATCCGGAAATGATGTTCGTTTAGATCCTTGATCGACTGCAATCTTTCCATTCTAAATTTCTAGTAACTGTTGCAAGAATACTTCAGCTGATCGATCGTTCTGGAGCTGGACACGCATATTTGTAATCAGATGCAATGTATGTACGTGTTGCAAAAATATTGGATATTTCAGGCAGGCATTTTTCGCAAATCTCGCAACGTCGGTCAAGCGCCTCAAGCGATTGTTTATGTGCCATTGTTCACTCATCCCAAATAACAATTTTATATTTTTGTAATACCTTTCCCATACCGGATGCTCTTGGAATATTTCAGCCATTGATTTTCACAAAGTTTCTTGATCTAAACAATTTCAACCAGGTGGCGACCCTAAAAAAAGGTTTTGCAATTAGGGCTACTACGTATCTTCGAAGAAATACACGTTATTCTATAATACGTTTATTTTATTAATTTACCCAATCTAAATTTTTTAATAAGGTGGCAACTCAAATTTTTTTTTTCGCTAAAAATGATCCTGGTACTACGGGGAACAATACGTAAAAGGAATAATTTAAATCGGTTAAGCAGTTCTGGATTTTGGAAACCGGTAGCAAACTCACACAACATTTATATATATATAGATTGATGGCAAATATTTTCATAAATAGTTTCACAAAAATTTGTTTTCGAGTTCTAGGCCATGTATATGTAAAAATTATGGAATGTTGTTATGTTTTATGTGTTAATATTTTTTTGTTTTTACATGCCTTTCAGTCCTGAAGATGATTTCAGTTTGAAATCGAAATATCGATTAAAATAAATTCATAAAAATAAATTTGACAGATATAAAATTTATATGTAAAACAAGCATTTTTGGTGTTTTAATTTACATATACATGGCCTAGAGCTCGAAAACAAATTTTTATAAAAATTTACAAAATAAAGGCCGAAATAGAATAAAAGTAAATAGTTTCACTTAATTTAATATGCATTACTAAATTGTGTGATATAAATGCAGGCTTATTAAACAAATTTATTACGTGCAAAATACTCGAATTTATTTGTGGAATCTTAATGTGACTGTAACACGGTTAGCGCCCAACAAACGCCTATAATAATTTTTTTCGTCGATGAAAATTCATCACGCAAAGTGTGCAAAGTAAAAACGCAAGATAGAATTTTGCGCTGACTCCGTCATCGGGGCGCCTAAGTGCTTCGAAATATAAAAAAAACAAGTGCCAAAAAAGCACGCTATTGCACTTGGATATCAAAAATGCCAAATATTATTATTGTTCAACTTTTTTCTTCTTTTTCTATAAACTTATTTCGTTTTTAATTTTTTTTAACTTCGCTGTGAGTTAAGAGTAGCTAATTTTTTTAGCCAACAAAAAATTCTGCGAGCAATTATAAGCCATGCGGCGGCAATGCTGCTTGATCCTGTTCCACTTACTATTTTAATAATGTGGCACTGCATAGTGACAGGTGGGACATTTTGACTCGAATTTAGCTCAAACCTTAAGTAATTTCTCTTTAATTATTTATTAGATAAGTTTGCGTTTTATCACTTAAGTGTGACTAGGGGACTGCGAAATCACCAGCCTGTGTAAGTAGATGATTTTACACCAAATTCAAACTAACTATAATTATCTTAAAAAATCGGATTTATCATATGTTTTAATGAGAAACTGGTATGCTATTTGCACTTTAATGTATCTTGTATATTTTACAAAGAGCAAGGGCTAATAAAAGCTTCTGCCACTTTTGTTATTATTCCTTTTTGTTTATCTGGAGTAATTATTCTTTTTTGCATTCCTCAGGTGAAATAATAAAATTTTGAAACATTCATATTATGGAATAATAGAATTCAACAGCATTCCGCAAGTAAATAATAATATTGAAAAGCCAAAGCAATGGAAAGGATTGCCGAATGCATTTCTATGAGTAGTTCAGTCCACTGAATGCAATTTGTGGGATAAAGAAAAGGAATAATTATTATATTTATCTGAACTAATGCGAACTAATAGTGGTATAAAAGTGTACTCATACCCATTTCATCTTACTTAAAAATGGCACTATAAAATTAAATATTTAAACTACACAATAACATTTGCAAAAAACACCACGCAAGCTTCGAACCGTGTCTCGAACCACATATGTTTCCTTTCAAGCTATTTTAATCTAGCTGATTTACGGCAAACACGCTAGCCAGTACCTTTAGTACAGCTTAGCTCTTCGTGAACGTGACGCGGTAACTTCTGCCTCTCTACTTCTTATCTACGTGAGAGTTACGAATACGTCTTCATAAGGCAGCAACCTAGCCCTGCTAAGAATGGCGGTCATTTCCAAGAAGATAGATCATTCTGTTTCTTCTTCCCAAAGATCTATAAATGTCATTATTATCTTGTTGCTCCTTCCACTGGCTGATGAATTAAACTAGATAGCTATAGCCTATAAATTATGTCAGTGTAAGTAAATTCCTTTTACTAAATTTAATGAAGCCTTATGTAAGCCTCACTTTTCATTACCCACCAGCTTCATCTATATAAATAAAACGTATAATAATATAAAATAATAAAGTATGTGACTATGTATGAAGCTTATGGATTCCGAAACTATTCCGCCTATTTTAATTCTCAGAATAGATTCGTAGCAGAACGGTGAGTGTTTCTGTGTAGTTTTTTTCCTAATCCAGTAAAACTTATTAATAATGCGATTAGCTTGAAATTTTTTGCAGTGGTGTCCCTTGAAGTGTGTTACTATTTGAGAAATTTCTCTATCCGAGAAATGGAATAGGGTGACCTATTCTAAAGAGTCTAATTTTTGTGCGATTTGATTGAGATTTGGTATAAAGATACGAAACTTGATGGACTTTTCTTTCCGTGAGCTGCAACTTCGTGAAGGGATGCGTCTTTCATAAGATTTCTGCGAAATGCAACTTCGTAAAGGGATATCCCTTTGACTATATTAATATTTGAGAAACTTTTCTTCCAAGAAGTGAACCAGGGTTCATCTTTTCTAAAAAATCTAATTTTTGTTGCGATAAGTTTGATGCAGGGGATTATTGGACTGAGCTGATTTTGAGAAACTTTTATTGACGGAAAGTAGTCTAGGAGCCGAACTTTCTAGTCACTCTTATTTGTGGTGCGATTTGTTTTAAATTTTGTAACATTATGATTAGGCTAATATTTGGAATACTTTTCCTTCCAGGAGGTGAACCAGCAGTATTCAAAAAAATCGAATAAGGAAGAGATAAGTTCAGAGAAGGAGTTCAGAGGGAGGGGTAGGAAGCTTACGAATGGGGGAGTAATAATCATGACTTATAATTCACTAAATTAGTTTTTTAAATAAAGACTGATTTTTTTAATTAAGTTTTTCTGAATCAAAAATGTGCAGGGGAAACAGCTATTGTCTTATAATTAAACAAATCGAGTGTCCTGTTATTAAGCCCTATGTAGTGTGAACTTTCCAAAACCGATCGAGTTATACGTGCAGCATAAAGAATGCTACCTACAACACCTTTGCCAGTTTCAGTTCAGAAAGTTGTGATAATTTTTCTCTTTAGTTAAGAAATAAAAATTCTGAGCTACAACTGAAATTTTCTGCTCGTAAGTTTTTTGATCAACTGAAATAAGCCGTAAATAAGGAGATATTTTTTATGGGTATGCACTTGCAACATAGTAAAAACCAATTTGTAAGTAACAAACTGAGAAAAACGTAAGTGAAGTTATAGCTGAAAACAGAAATTGAAAAACATAATTGCAAAAAAGAGAATTCATTAAACATAATCTTCAAAATAAACAAAAGCCTGACAAGGCTATAACGAATAGGTGATCTCGTAGTAGGTAACATTGAACTTGCAAAATATACGCGGATAATTACTGAGTGAATTGCAATTTAAACTGTGAATAGAAAAAGGTCAATGTACATTGTTAGGACCAATATTCATATTTACTGAAAGATCTACGCTATTAAATAATGAAAAATAGTACTTGCACAAATTCTACTAAATATTTACAATAGTCCGTACTTGCATTTATGTAGAAAGTAATAAAAGTAGCCTCGCCCTACTACCTTGTTGTTGAAGATCCTGTCATTCAGATTTAATATCTAAAACAGTTGCAAAAAATAGTCTGAGAAGTAGGAGACCTAATTTTCGATATGCATTATAAACCGTGGGACAATGACTTCGCAATATATATTTATCGGCATGGCCGATCTGTTTTGAATACCGCACTAGTCGTAAAGGTTTCTGTACCTTTAAGACTTATACTTCATATCTTTCAGTATAGCTAAAATCAGGTGAAAAATATAAGAGTTTTGCAGATGCGATCTTTCGTCAACAAAATTCCTTGGAAACACTTTTTCCAGAGCGTACCTGGGGGCTTAAGGGTTTTAAGTCTAGGAAGTTTTTCAAATACTTAAAGTCAAAATTATATATGACTATAGGTGTAAAACGTTATGGGTTCAGCAGGCTGAAGGGCAACTTGATAGGATCATACTTTACGCCGCATAATGTATAATGAGCATGAGGTTAGGCGAAGATTTTTCAGATTCTGCAGGGACATCCCAACTGCAAACACATCTATGCAGAAAGTATGCCAACCCATTCATATTCTTATCAAAACTTACGATCTCTAAACAGTGTAATCTAAGTAAAAGTCAAAATAGTTCGGAAATAACCTCAATTCAAGATATAAAAAAACTATGTTCTCTGATTACTTCGAATGTTTTGAATACCACTACAAATAATGACTGCATTCCGAGGGTTCTTGCGCATTATAATTTAAAAATAAACACTACATGTATCCTAAAGGTATAGTACGGATACATTCAATCACCTCATAAGACCACTTAAAATTTCAAGGAGTATACTTAGCTCATTACCCGTTTATTCATAATAAGCACGTTTTTTTTTTACTAAAAATCAAACCAATTACACGCAAACATGTCCGTATCACCTAAAAGAACGGGTACCGGTGCATTTACGTAACATAACTTTTTTTAACACACTTTTATTAGCTTGGCCTGTATGTAACGGAATCTTTGAGCTTAATTTTCACCGGTTTCTAGAAGTCTGATTAATTTGAAACTTTGCATACGTATCAAGGACCAATGACAATGCATTAATGTGATGGTGTGGATGGCCATAAGTTTGATTGAAACTTTGCACACGTATCAAGGCTCGAGGACAATACATTAATGTGATGGTGTGGTGACATAAGGTCAACGGTCTTAAGGTCAATTGGCCTTATTACCACTTTGAATGGCCATAAGTTTGATTTAAACTTTGCACACGTATCAAGGTTCGATGACAATGCATTAATGTGATGTTGTGGTGACATAAGGTCAACGGCCATAAGGTCAATTGGCCTTATTACCACTTTGAATGGCCATAAGTTTGATTAAAACTTTGCACACGTATCAGGGCTCGATGATAATGCATTAATGTGATGGTGGGGTGACATTAGGTTAACGGACATAAGGTCAATTGAACTTATGACCACCCCAAATGGCCACAGTTTTGAAACCTTGCACATAATGCGAAAAACACATTCCTTTATTAATGATTGAAGTGGATGCATGGCACATCTACGAAAGAGCGTACTTGAGCCCTTTTTAATACGCTTTTATTAGGTTGGCCTATATCTATCTATGTATCCATGTATGTATGTAACGGAATCTGGAGTGGAGCCGAGAGCAGAGTAATGCAGAGCTCCGAACTCCGTTGCACCTTTTGAAGCATTTTAAGATAGGTACTTTTAGCTAGTGCAGGCCACCAGACCAAGGCACCATAAGGAAGAATCGGGGGCACAATGGCTGTGTAAATCCAGTAGGTCACCTTAGGGGAGAATCCCCAGGAGGTCCCAATTGCTCTCTTGCAGGTGAACAGCTCTGCTGCTGCCTTCTTGGATCGCTCCACTATATGGTCACTCCATAATAGCTTCCTATCCAGAATGACTCCCAAATATTTGACTTGATCGCTAAACACTAAGAACGTACCCCCAATTCTTGTCGGTGTAAGATTTGGTACTTTGTACCTCCTCGTGAAGAGGACAAGCTCGGTTTTATCCGGGTTGACTTCCAAACCTGTGGCTGTGGCCCAGTGCGAAATTTTGGAAAGTGCCCCTTTCATTAGGTTGCAAAGAGTTTGCGGAAATTTCCTCCTCATGGTGACGCAGATGTCATCTGCATACGCGATCACTTGGTGACCTTCTGACGCCATGAGGCGTAGTAGTTGGTTGACGGTAACCAACCAAAGTAGCGGAGAGATAACACCGCCCTGCGAAGTGCCTCTGCCGACCGGTCTGCGGATCACCCATCCACCTAGCTCAGTTTTAATCTGCCTACACGTAAGCAGATTGTATATAAACTCCACCAGGCATGCGTCAACCCCCACATCGGCCAGCGCCGATGTGATGGCCTCAGGGAGAACTTTGTTGAAGGCACCCGCTATATCTAGAAATGCCAGCAGTGTGTATTCCTTGGGGTCAAATAACCTTTCGATAACAGATACCAGTGAGTGCAAGGCCGTGTCAATTGACCTACCCTTAGTATAGGCATGTTGAGCTTGCGAAAGAAGCGATGGCTCATTCCTCCTCCTGATGTAGTCCTCTAGGAGTCTTTCGAGTGCTTTTAGCAGAAAAGAAGATAAGCTTATAGGCCTATAATCATTTGGTTTAGAGTGGGAGGTTTTCCCTGCCTTGGGGATAAAGACCACGTTGACTTCTCTCCAAGATGCTGGTACGTACCTTGAGCCTAAGACAACCTATAAACATCCCTTTTATCCAGGCCCATATAAATTCGGCAGTATACTGTAGCTGAGCCGGAAAAATTCCATCCGGCCCGGCGATTTATAGGGCTTGAAGGTCTGTAAAGCCCAATCAATCTTTTTATCATCTGTGATTTCGCTTATTAGCTGATCATTAGGTGACCCTCCGCTAACAATATTTGAAGACACGCCCGCGCTTGCTGGGAGGTGTGTATCCATAAGCAAGTTTATGGTTTCAGCGCTGGAGTCCGTCCAGTGCCCATCCGGCTTTTGGACGTAATCCTGGAGCAGCTCCAGGATGTCAGCTGGGTCCGTTGGCGTCACTGGAACCCAGGCTCTAGCCCTTGGTCGTGAGGGGAAATTACGCGCCTCCACTACCTTGAGGCGCGCGCCCGGATATACTACCCCTATCAGCGTGACGGCGGCCCTATAGAGGTTTACCGACCTGGCGTCGTCACAGACAATTAGCTTGACATTGCCCTGGAAGCACCCTGCGTCGGTGTAAGAAGGTGGTGGACCAGGGTTGTCTTTCTTAACCTTAACAGCCACCGTAGCGAGCGAGGCCTCGATCCACTTCCACTGTTGTTTCGGGATCCTACCATCATCGCTGCTCTCGTCTATAATGCCAATGATCTGCCGACCCTTGGCATTTTCGGCGAAAGACCGCATCCAGCCTCCCTGCGGCTTGGCCCTTTTCGGTGCCGTGGGGTTGGATTCATCTATGGGCGCCCGGTGTTTAGAGGTTTCATCACTCTCGACTAAAACTTTTAAAATTACTCGAACTAAAAAATTAAAAATAAATAATAGTTTAAAAAAATAAAAAAACACGCTTTTAAAGTTAACCGAACTAAAAAATAGAAAATAATTTTCAATTAAAAGAGTTTATATAACAGTAGTAGAAGGTCAAACAATCATTTATAGTTAATCACCTCAAAATGAAATTATAATAAAATTTAAGTTATTAACAGAATAATATAATTCACAGTAAAAAGCGTGGGGTGCTTGATATTGAATGTTACAGTCATTCTATTGGCAACTATCTGAGAGGAAAGATATGAAATGTAGTCAAATGCACCCCACGTTTTATAATCTGAATTAAATTATTCTGTTAATAACTTAAATTTTATTATAATTTCATTTTGAGGTGATTAACTATAAATGATTGTTTGACCTTCTACTACTGTTATATAAACTCTTTTTTATTGAAAATTATTTTCAATTTTTTAGTTCGGTTACCTATAAAAGCGTGTTTTTTTTAGTTTTTTTAAACTATTATTTATTTATTACATAATACATACAAGCATAAAATTGCAGCTAATATACGCATATTAAAAAAGGATTTATAAATCATTTGTAATTGCCTATAAGGGATTTATAAACACAGTTTATATTTTAAGCATGAGGGGACTGCTTTTAGGCTAATCTATTATTTCTAGGAGCAGCAACCAAGCATCCATCATTATTAATTGGCGCTTAGCCGCCTAATCGATTTGGGCCTTTCCGAACAAGTCACGCCAGCTATCCATGTTTCACGATAACTGACGCCATTTGGAAGCACCAATGGAAGTCAAGTCTTCCTCCATCTGCCTCTCTCAACTCAGTGGAGATCTCCCCCTCCCTTTGTTTCTAAGCTGCGGTGTCGATTGAAATACCTTCTTGACCAGAGCGTCTTCATCCATTCGCATATTATGACACAGAGAAGCCTTGGATTTTCATTCACTGCACAATATTCGTTTCTGCGTAAAGCTCATACAGCTCCTCATTATACCTACTTTGATACTCACTGTCGGCACCACGGACAGCAGCATAAATAAAGAGCCATCTCATATTCTCTCGACACCGTCCATGATTCTGAGTCATACATCAAAACAGGTATGATGAGCGACTTGTAGAGCGTAGTGCATACAAGCATCCATAAACTTTTCAAAATACGAGGCACAGTAATGGATTTACACATATATTTATACGAGCTTTAACTACATTATTTTACTAAGTTATGCCTTAAAAAAATTTAAATCGTCATAATTTGTTCACTTCAATTTGAATGCTCCATATAAATAGATTTACTTGCTCTTTCCACAAGTTAACGGAGTTAAAGAAAAGGGCAAAGAAAACAAAGTATATTTATGCATTTTGTGGTGTATACTTTTTTAGTATATTTTTTTTTTTTATGCGGAACTTTCATATATCTATCAAGTAGTAGTAAATTGCATAGCCTTTTTGAAGAAAGTAAAAGTGCATAAAGCGTAACCAATAATTTGCAGTTGGCAACGAGCTCGAAAGATTAATGACAAAATAATATAAGGTAAATAATATCGAATGTGAATGGCATTTATAATAGCTGTTTTTCTTACTTGCATATACATATGCGTTTGCGACTAAGAAAATGCTCATCGGCAATTACACATAGTATTAGTGCATGGAGAAATAGTGGAGAAACGAACTTTTTCAGTTATAGTGTATAATGCATACCAAAATCGAAAGTTAAGAATAGTGGAGACACACACTTTTTGGTACAAATTTTATGCACAACAATTTCATAAGTGCAGATAAAGTTATGCACTAAGCAATCCAAATAAAGTTTAATTGCACATGTATATGCGCGTAAAAAAAAACACAGCCAATATTTTTTAAGCAAATAACCAAAGCTTACAATTGCAATAAAATAAAATTGAGGATTAAGACATAGATAAAATATCGGGAGCTGCGTTAAAGATTTCCAGTTCAAAGGCAGTCTCTCAGTAAGTGCTTGAACAATTTTTTTACAAAATTTGGTTAGATTGTTCTACCCCAATAGATGAAACTCATATTGAAATGGGGCTTTTCCGGAGCGGATTTTGCCCAAACTTGATTTTTATTGATTACATTAACGTTTTGCAAGTTCACATATGTCATTAATCCGATCTACTATTTCAGAGCTATTGTGGTTTAAAAATTTCAATTTCGATCACGTCTCGTAAAACAAAATACGATTCAATGTTATACTTAACTTATCTCGGCGAAACAGTACTTGTCATCTCATTACGCTAAATATTGCACGCTGAAACACCAAATGAAGCAGGAAATCGGTCTAGATCCGGTCTTATCAGAGGATTTTCTTAGCAGCATTTACAAAAGTTAATTAAATATTTTTTGAAGTTATACTTCTTTAGGCGCATTGTGAAATAATAATAACAGTGAAATTTTAAAAAATGGAACAGGTTGAAAATGACTCCGAAACCACTCCACCGATTTTTTTCTAATTTGCAGTATAGTCTCATAGCAACCCGGAGAGTGTTCCTGTTAAGATGCTCTCCGGGAGGTGAATCAACGACCGATCTTTTCGAAAAAAAAACTATTCACTGTTCGATTTGCCTGAAATTTGGTAGGTAGCCATTTTTATCACTAGCCACTGATAACTCATGTTCCCATTCAGTCGTTACCGGAAGATTTTATGGCAGTGGACATAATGTAAAAATAATAACATTCGATTAATTCGCGTATTTATGTTTCACTTAATGTAAAAATATATATATTTATTTATTTAATTTTTCAAAGTGAAACTGAACTTTGTTGACTTTGTTGACTATCTTTTTCCAGTCCTTTTATTATTGATTTGTAATTAATTATTTGTTTTATATTAAAAGCTGTTTTAATGCCAAAGAAGTATAGCTTCTTAAGCGCGTACATAAGTATTTTCTTATAATTAGCCAGTAAAAAGTTCAATGCACCAGAAACCACGGCATTGAAATTACAAAAAAACAAACTTCGCTATTAGGGTCGCTATTAACTTCTCTTATTATTAATATGTGCTATTAATAATTTTTCATAAATTATTCATTATTATTCACGTCTTGAATCATCCTTGTTAAAGATTAAACCTATTTTAAAACAAGTAAGGAAGGTTAAGTTCGGGTGTAACCGAACATTACATACTCAGTTGAGAGCTATGGTGACAACATAAGGGAAAATAACCATGTAGGAAAATGAACCGAGAGAAACCCTGGAATGTGTTTGTATGACATGTGTATCAAATGAAGGGCATTAAAGAGTATTTTATGAGGGAGTGGACCATAGTTCTATAGGTGGACGCCATTTAGGGATATAGCCATAAAGGTGGATCAGGGTTGACTCTAGAATGCGTTTGTACGATATGGGTATCAAATGAAAGGTATTAATGAGTATTTTAAAAGGGCGTGGACCTAAGTTCTATAGATGGACGCCTTTTCGAGATATCGCCGTAAAGATGGACCAGGGGTGACTCTAGAATGCGTTTGTACGATATGGGTATCAAATGAAAGGTGTTAATGAGCATTTTAAAAGGGAGTAATCCTTAGTTCCATAGGTGGACGCCGTTTCGAGATATCGCCATAAAGGTGGACCAGGGGTGACCCTAGAATTTGTTTGCACAATATGGGCATCAAACGAAAGGTGTTAATGAGTATTTTAAAAGGGAGTGGGCCTTAGTTCTATAGGTGGACGCCGTTTCGAGATATCGCCATAAAGGTGGGCCAGGGGTGACTCTAGAATTCGTTTGTGCAATATGGGTATCAAGCGAAAGGAGTTAATGAGTATTTTAAGAGGGAGTGGGCCTTAGTTCTATACGTGGACGCATTTTCGAGGTATCGCAATAAAGGTGGACCAGGGGTGACTCTAGACTTTGTTTGTACGATATGGGTATCAAATGAAAGGTGTTAATGAGTATTTTTAAAAGGGAGTGGGCCTTCGTTTTATAGGTGTTCGCCTTTTCGAGATATCGCCATAAAGGTGGACCAGGGGTGACTTTAGAATTTGTTTGTATGATATGGGTATCAAATGAAAGGTGTTAATGATTATTTTAAAAGGGCGTGGGGCTTAGTTCTATAGGTGGACCCCTTTTCGAGTTATCGCCATAAAGGTGGACCAAGGGTGACTCTAGAATTCGTATGTGCAATATGGGTATCAAACGAAAGGAGTTAATGAGTATTTTAAGAGGCAGTGGGCCTTAGTTCTATAGGTGGACGCCTTTTCGAGATATCGCCATAAAGATGGACCAGGTGTGACTCTAGAATGCGTTTGTACGATATGGGTATCAAATGAAAGGTGTTAATGAGTATTTTAAAAGGGAGTAATCCTTAGTTCCATAGGTGGACGCCGTTTTGAGATATCGCCATAAAGGTGGGCCAGGGGTGACTCTAGAATTCGTTTGTGCAATATGGGTATCAAACGAAAGGAGTTAATGAGTATTTTAAGAGGAAGTGGGCCTTTCTGGACCAGGGGTGACTCTTGACTTTGTTTGTACGATATGGGTATCAAATGAAAGGTGTTAATGATTATTTTAAAAGGGCGTGGGGCTTAGTTCTATAGGTGGACCCCTTTTCGAGTTATCGCCATAAAGGTGGACCAAGGGTGACTCTAGAATTCGTATGTGCAATATGGGTATCAAACGAAAGGAGTTAATGAGTATTTTAAGAGGTAGTGGGCCTTAGTTCTATAGGTGGACGCCTTTTCGAGATATCGCCATAAAGATGGACCAGGTGTGACTCTAGAATGCGTTTGTACGATATGGGTATCAAATGAAAGGTGTTAATGAGTATTTTAAAAGGGAGTAATCCTTAGTTCCACAGGTGGACGCCGTTTCGAGATATCGCCATAAAGGTGGGCCAGGGGTGACTCTAGAATTCGTTTGTGCAATATGGGTATCAAACGAAAGGAGTTAATGAGTATTTCGAAATATCGCCATAAAGGTGGATCAGGGGTGACTCTAGAATGAGTTTGTACGATATGGGTATCAAATTAAAGGTATTAATGAGAGTTTTAAAAGGGAGTGGTGGTAGTTGTATATGTGAACGCGTTTTCCAGATATCGACCAAAATGCGGACCAGGGTGACCCAGAACATCATCTGTTGGATACCGCTAATTTATCTATATATGTTATACCTGCCAAGATTTTAAGGGTTTTTTATTTCGCCCTGCAGAACTTTTTCATTTTCTTCTAGTTAATATGGTAGGTGTCACAACCATTTTATAAAGTTTTTTCTAAAGTTATATTTCGCTTCAATAAAACGATCCATTTACCTTACCATATTTCATCCCTTTTCTCGTATTTGGTATAGAATTATGGCATTTTTTTCATTTTTCGTAATTTTCGATATCGAAAAAGTGGGCGTGGTCATAGTCGGATTTCGTTCATTTTTCATACCAATATAAAGTGAGTTCAGATAAATACGTGAACTGAGTTTAGTAAAGATATATCGATTTTTGCTCAAGTTATCGTGTTAACGGCCGTGTGGAAGGACAGACGGAGGACTGTGTATAAAAACTGGGCGTCACATCAACCGATTTCGCCCATTTTCACAGAAAACAGTTAACGCCATAAAATCTATGCCCCTACCAAATTTCAAAAGGATTGGTTAATTTTTGTTCGACTTATGGCGTTAAAAGTATCCTAGACAAATTAAATGAAAAAGGGCGGAGCCACGCCCATTTTTAAATTTTCTTTTATTTTTGTATTTTGTTGCACCATATCATTACTGGAGTTGAATCTTGACATAATTTACTTATATACTGTAAAGATATTAAATTTTTTGTTAAAATTTTACTTTAAAAAATTTTTTTTTTTCGATATCGAAAAAGTGGGCGTGGTTATTGTCCGATATCGTTCATTTTAAATAGTGATCTGAGATGAGTGCTCAGGAACCTACATACCAAATTTCATCAAGATACCTCAAAATTTACTCAAGTTATCGTGTTAACGGACGGACGGACGGACGGACGGACATGGCTCAATCAAATTTTTTTTCGATCCTGATTATTTTGATATATGGAAGTCTATATCTATCTCGATTCCTTTATATATGTACAACCAACCGTTATCCAATCAAACTTAATATACTCTGTGAGCTCTGCTCAACTGAGTATAATTAATTAAGGAAATATGTTGAAAAGGTAGAAAACGTATTAGATTATACATACAGATCTCCAAATCATCACTAAAAAATAAACATAAGTGTCTTCTAATCACTTAATATATTAATAAAAAACACACAAAAAATGTAAGGCGCGAAAAACCTCCGACGAGAGTTAAGATCGAGCTTCTGTTCCGATTTGCGTCGTGCTCCTTTTAATTTCCCCTACAAATTGGCGGTAGGCCCGGTACATGTTTTACACCGACTCCGAGCGGCATCTGCAACGCATATGAGTTTTCACTTAGAAACTTTCGATGGCAGAAATTCACTCAGAGTGCTTTCCAAAGCACTGCCAAGCGCTGTGAAAAAATTGTTTCCAAAATTGTGATGTTGCTTTGCCGGAGCGTCAGCCGAGAATCCTCGATGTGGAGGTGAAGCACGCTACCACCACGCCACGACAGCCGCCAAATATTAATAACTAATTTTGAATAAACATAATTTAAATACCTCTTTAGACTTTTATTAGAAAATCCAAATGTTAGACAAAGCATTTTAGCATATTCACACGCAATTTGAATGTAATGAAGTCATCCAACTCAAGGTCAGCTTAAATGACAACGCATAAAAAATATGAATAAAAAACATGAACAACAAAAAAGCAGCTTAAACAAATGAAACACTATGAAAGAAAATATTATAAAATAGAATAAAATAAACAACGATTTGATACGCGCTCTAACTTCTAGCAGAAGAAGTTGTAAATTAAAAGCGGCTGGGAAAGAGAAACAAAAAACTCTTTGTATTGTAATACAATATGGTTGGCCCGGTTAGTAATTTTATCGCCAGTTTTATAATTTTGGTTTGCTTATGCAAGCGTAACTATGTAGTTTTTCGCTGACAGTGTCCATAATATAGCATTTTTTAGTTAAATGACAATTTGTTCACGTCAAATAAAACTTTATTTTAAGTCAAATAAAACGTTCTTCAAATTAAATGAAACTATTTTCATTTCAAATTAAACCATTTTTAGCTTAAAAGGTATGGGTAGTCCATAATCTTTCATATCTCAACTAACTGCCAATATATTTTTATATATCTGCATTCACTAAGTTTTTGCTTAAAACATAATTTTACACATTGAAGTCAAACCCTGCCATTGAATGCTCAGTCTTCCAGGTTGAGGTTAAGTTGCAATTCCTGTTGAGCTAAGCTTAACTTTGACTGCTTCAATCAAATTTTATAACAGTGCTACAAAAAAAAAATTCAAACCACTTTTCAGGTGACCTTGTGTACGTTGTAGGCCTTGACGAGTACATCATGATAATGTGTTTCAAAATTTTCAAGTTATTGTCTAAAACCCGTTTTTGCCGTACTGCGCGCACTCTAACAATCATAACGTCGTCATGTTTTAACTGATTTTCGATTGCTTTACGGTGTCGGAAAGAGAAAGATTCAGGCTTTAGGCTGATATATATTTGTTTAAATTTTATAAAAAAAAATTGGAACTTTTTCAAAAGTTATCCAATATTTACCATTTTTTCCACCGTTTTTCACAATTTGACGTCTTTTTTATGTAACGTATCATTAAAAAAATATTTTTTTACATTCATTCTCAATGAACTATTTATCCAGAGAAAAAAAGTCAGGGTGTATCAAAATCGGTTGCAAAATGTTTAAGTTACGACGCTTATTGTAAACAAGAATATTGATTAAAAAAAGTTCTATCAATGGTCTGTACTCTGTTAGTTGCTGTGAATCACATGTATAAATTAAAAATGTTTTCATACCTTCCTAGATTTATGCGTCTCTTAGTTTTGGAAACACAGCTTTCAAGTGCAGAAAAGCCCCGCTGTTTTGTCAAGTCGTTTGACAAACTGCTTCATGTAGCCCAACTTGAGGTGTAGCGGTGGCAAAATAACTTTATCGTTCTGAACGAGTGGAATGTTAACGACGATTTTTCTTTCTTTCGATTTCGAGTGTTTTCCTACACGGCCATTCACTGATTTTGAAATTATATTTTCCTCGACTGTCCCATTCGCACAGATTGTGTATCCTCCTTGCATTCCGAAAAGAATTTTCAGAACTTTCAAATCATAAACCATTGTATTTCTATTTTTGCCAAACAAACACTGTTGGACATCACTAAAGAACCCGTGACCGCATAAAATATGCTGATGTAGTAACCGTATCTCGCCCAATAAAGGAAGAACTAACGAATACTCTTGTTGCAACTCTTGAATCGAAAAACGCATTGGAATTTGACGAAGAAAATTCTGACGGGGGTCTAACAACCGAACGTCATGTAGTCTCTAATGAAGATTTTCGTGACCTTGGGCGTGTTTTAGGATTGTCTTGGAGGCACACAGAAATTTTGGGCTCTAGGCTGAAACAGTGGAAGATTGTGGACAAAATTTTTAAGGCTACATTCCCGAGCGATGACAACCTTCGTCATTCGAAAAAATATTCCGAGCTGACGATGTCAACAATGAACTTGTTTATTGGTCAGATATAGATGAGCTCTTTGTTTGTCTTGACCACGAATACCAACCAAGAGTGGCGTTTAGTTTTGGACGGATCGTGCAAAAGTAAGTGTTTTATAGAAAATGTCTTTACAACTGAAAAAAATTTTACCTACGTAATTTTTTTTTTTTTTGATCTAGGTTTGAAAGCTGTCCTACTGCATAACGAGAACCAGTTTCCATCAGCTCCAATAGCATACGATACAAATAAGAAAGAAACGTATGCGACAATGAAGAAAATTTTAAACTCCATAGATTATGATAAGCATCAATGGCCAATTGTTTGTGATTTGAAAGTTCTGACAATTCTTTTCGGAATGCATGGAGGATGCCCAAAATATCCTTGTTATCTGTGCGAATGGGACAGTCGAGGAAAAGATAATTTCAAAACCATTGAATGGCCGTGTAGGGAAACACTCGAAAGAGGAAGAAAAAAAACGTCGTTAACATTCCACTCATTCAGAACGATAAAGTTATTTTGCCACCGCTACACCTCAACATCAAACGACTTGACAAAACATCGAGGATTTTTTGCAATTGAAAGTCGTGTTTCCAAAACTAAGTGACGCATAAATCTAGGAAGGTATGAAAATCTCTTCAATTTATACATGACTCACAGCAACTAACAGAGTACAGACCAGTGATAGAACTTTTTTATTAATTTTCTTCTTTACAATAAGCTTTGTAACTTAGACACTTATCAACCGATTTTAATAGACCATGACTTTTCTTTCTCTGGATAAATAAGAAATATTGAGAATGAATGTAAACCAAATTTTTTTATGATACGTTACATAAAAAAGACGTCAAACTGTGAAAAACGGGGGAAAAATGGCAAATCTTAGATAACTTTTGGAAAATGTTCCAATTTTTTTTTAAAAAGTATAAACAAATATATATCAGCCTAAATCTTGAACCTTCTTCTTTTCGGAAACGTAAAGCGATCGAAAATCGGTATAAACATGACGACGTTATGATTGTTATATTGCGCGCAGTAGAGGAAAACGGTTTTTAGATAATAAATTGAAAATTTGGGGGTGTTAGACTATTTTGAAACGCATTATCATGATATACTCGTCAAGGCCTACAACGTACACTAGGTCACTTGGAAAGTGCAAAATGACTGTAGCACTGTGTAATTATTTTAACTCTCAATCAAAATTAAGTATACAACTATCCACTCCTCTTTTAAAGTATATTCTACTTCTTTCATATATTCTGTAAATAAATCTAAGTATAGAAAAAAAGCACAGAAAAACAGATAAGCGTTTCTATGTTTGGATGTAACCGAACATTATATACTCAGCGTGTGTCTCAGTTGTACAGTTCATTTCAAATAAAATAGTTTTTGAATTTTGTTACGAGGTATTAATTTTTGTTTGGGCTCTTGAAATGTTGGGTATTGCTTGGTAGGTATAGGGGCGTTGCAGCGCCCATTAAAAACAAATGTATCCCATTTTCCTATTACATTAAAACTTGTTAAGTGAAATATCATTGATACGAAACTATTTTCGCTAAGATATGGCTTATTATTTTAGTCTAAGGCCCTTTTAAACATTCTTTATATATAAAAGTGATTGTGGTCTTTAACCAATGCCGTCCATTTTTAATAGAAATATTTCCGGCTATAAGGAAAATATGTGCACTGAATCGTATTACTATCACTTAATTTTCTTTCGAGTTATGGCTCCCGAAATATAGAAAATTGCTTGGTCAAAAAAGTTGCGGTGACACGCATTTTCAGAAATTCGAATTTTCTGCTTTTGTTTGGTATAATTCCACTTGGGATATAAAGCTCTTTTTTGCGAAGATATATATCTTATTTTATTCACCCACGACCCTTCTAAAATACTTTTATATAAAATAGGGCGTGGTTCTTAACCGATTTTGTTAATTTTTCTTCTAAGCTATCTTTGTAGTAAAGGCAACCCCTTTATCGAATTTTGTCATGATGGGTTTAACGGTTTTTGATTTATGATTAATAATATTTATAAAATGGAATTTATCACAAGAGAGCGGTGCCACGCCCATTTTCAAAAAAATGGAAATCTATATTTATTTCGATTCTTTTATTCCGCTATGTTACCAAAGTTAATATACTTAGTCTGTGTGCAAAGCACGCTGAGTATAAAAAGTAAGAGTGGCTTTCAGGCGATTTTGCCGTTGACGCTATGAAAAAAATGTTTATGCTAATTTTGGTCAGTATTGGGAGATATTTGTTCGACTTATGGCATTAAAAGTATTTTGGAAAGGGTTACAAAAAAGGGGCGGGTCATGCCCAATTTCAAAATTTATTTAAGTTTTGTTCTTAGCTCAACCATTTCGCTACTGACGTAGAATATCAATCAAATGTAGTTAAATAACATAGAGTTTTTGCAAACTTTGTAAAGGTTAGACCTTTAGGAAAAGTGGGCGTGATCTTTAACTGATTTTGATTTTCTTCACTCGGTTTATATAATTTGACAAGGACAGTGTGTCTGCCAAAGTTCAATGTAATATCTTTAACGGCTTTTATTTACGGCTTGTTAAACTTCCAAATTTCCTTCTTCTAAATGTGTGTGTGTGCCACGCCCATACTCAGTTTTTTTTTGGAACAACTGCCTATTCCAGCTCAGTGGATATCAGCCCCTTCCTCTGCTTCTAAACTGAGTTGTTAGACTGAAATACATTTTCGTCCATTCCTATATCATGGTTGAGCGAGGTCTGCCCCTTCCTCTGCTTCCAAACTGAGTTGTAGACTGAAATACTCTTTCGTCCATTCCTATATCATGGAGTGAGCGAAGCATTTGAGCTTATATTCGCTGCACAATCTTCATATCAGCGTAAAGCTCTTACAACTCATCACTATACCTCATTTGATAGTCGCCGTAGGCATCACGCACAGCCCCATAAATATTTTGGAGAATTTTTCTCTCGAGCACTCCAAGAGCCGATACCGTCAATAAAGTGGTTGATATATTGGAACCTAATATATTGAAATCCGGATTAACTATGTATCGTTTTCACACAAGTTTAAAATTGAACTTTTGGCACGAATATTGTAATCACAAAAATTATTCGTTTTTACTGCATTCTAAGACGGGGTCAATAACGGCCTTAGGTAGTCGTTAATGTCCAAAACTATCAAATATCACTACATTTTTGTTGTAAGTACGTACTATTTCCGCACCAAATTGCATTGCAAATTCAACAATGTAATTTATTAAACGAAACAAAAATCAAATTACGTCTCGTCATTTCTAGAGCAAAGTAGCGTACGCAACAAGAAAGTTTACAATCTGTCGCAACATCACGATATTCTAAAACAATCACAACTGACAGGGCCCCTACAAAAAAATGCAATGAACGGCAATTTGTGCCATGCATGACATTAAATAGTTGCATACATTAAATTAATATTTGAAATTCTGTCTGGGTTGGAAATTATCTGCAAGCGTTTCAACGAGGGCAGGCTAGTAAGTAATTTGAATCATCTTAGATCTTATATGTAAGTCGTATACAATGACTCTTGTCATAACCAAAGCTGATTAAGGAGAATTGATTGATGTTGCTTTTCGGCTCATTAATATAAAGATAGTCTTAAATTGTTATGATAATTGAAACTTGGGTGAAAGCTCAGAGTGAAATGGCAACATAAGACGTGGGATAAAAAATTCACGAGGGAACGCATTAACCAAGATATTAAGAAAATCAAAATGAGGAAACATGAGATAAAAAAAATTCCACTGGGTGGCGAACAAATTGTGATATTTAGAAAATTCGCAATATGTTTGAAATCTTCTAATTGACTTCATTGAAACTCAAACCTTAGTTCGGAACCCGGCAACTGTGTAGACTATGAGTGCAGCTTTAAAGAGGGATACATCGATTAAATCTCGAAACAGCAAGAAAAGCTATGGCAACATTCCATCTATATCAAATAATTACGGACCGGCAAGTTCAACCTGATCTTTGTCATGCAATCAGATAACTGTTATAAACTGCGTTGACTGCGCCATGTTGCACATCTAAGGCAAATTATGCAACAATCCAGCGACATTCATTCATTCAGTTTTTTAGACGACAAATGTTATTTTTTATTCCGACAAGGCAGTTGTTGTTCATTTTATGGAATGACTAAGTTGGTTAGTATTGACCTTGAAGAAAATCGCACCATTTTTTGAAGAATCTTCTCAAGTCACGTAAGGCTCATAGGTCTATTTAATATCTTTATCGTTATATATTTCTTCTATGCGTGTGTTTGTTGCTGAGCTCCTTTTAAATGGACTGTTTGCATGAAATTTTGTGTGTGTTCAAGGGGATTTGAGAATGCTATAGATTCAAATTTCGTCCGTTTTCTTTCCTAGGTTTCCGAGAAGTGGACGAGGGTCCTACCTATTCTCAATAAAATGATTTATGGTCGTATTTGCTTGTAAGTTGATGTAGGGGTAATTTCTTGACTAGCTTATCATTTGAGAGACTTTTATCACCGCGAACTAGACGAGGAACCAGCCTACTTTAAAAATCTAATTTTTGATGTGGTTTGAAAAACTTTTACTTCTGGGAAGTAGGCCGAATATTTGCTTGAGATTTGATAAAGGTTAACCCCCTTTTGTCTAGTTGAATAACACATACAAACCGCAGTAAGAGCTAAGAAAATATTACGCATGAATGCAGCAATAAAGAGCTCATATGGCCTTATATAAACTACATTTGAGACGGCTGTTCGCGAGAAGTCAGGACCTTAGGAGAAATAGGTGAACGATTCGAACTGTGAGTATAAAATCAGCGCAGATGAAGTACGCGAGAAATTTAATTGTGAAATACCACTGCCATATTGGTGTTGTAAATAAAATTTGGCTAAATTGCATATTTGATTTATTTACTCGACTGTTCAGCTATGATTACACATAGTGTAGAATAACCGACAACCCGAGAGTTCGCAACAGTATGTATGTATTAAAGAAAACTTGCTATAAAGGTTTGATCGTATTATAAATAAAAATATTAGTAAGGTCGCTCTGTTAGTTTGGATTTTATTTGGATTTTTATTTACTTATTTATTTATTTATTTATTTCTTTATTTATTTATTCATAACCATATGGCCTATATGGCGGCCACCGTGGTGTGATGGTAGCGTGCTCCGCCTATCACACCGTATGCCGTGGGTTCAACTCCCGGTAAAAGCAACATCAAAATTTTAGAAGTAAGATTTTTCAATTAGAAGAAAATTTTTCAAAGCGGGGTCGCCCCTCGGCAGTGTCTGGCAAGCGCTCCGATTGTATTTCTGCCATGAAAAGCTCTCAGTGAAAACTCATCTGCCTTGCAGATGCCGTTCGGAGTCGGCATAAAACATGTAGGTCCCGTCCGGCCAATTTGTAGGGAAAAATCAAGAGGAGCACGACGCAAATTGGAAGAGAAGCTCGGCCTTAGATCTCTTCGGAGGTTATCGCGCCTTACATTTATTTTTTTTTTTTTATATGGCCTATAATCCTTTCGAATTTATATAATTCGTATTAAATATGTGTTTTACAATAATTATATAATAGGTTTTTAAATTCCTTCAAATTATTGCATGTTTTAACATCTACAGGTAGCTCATTATACATTTTCAAGCCTTTATAATACAGATCTAGCTTGGTAATGCGAAATTGTGCCTATCTCTAGTAGGATAGGTGTGTGTATCGCTGCTTTAGCTTAAGTTCTCTCTCAGGTAGTCCGGAAGTGCTCCTGTCTTAATGTTGTATATAAATTTCATTGTGCATATTCACAATAGGTTCCTGTGATTTGTTCTAGCATCTAGGATAAATTTAAGTTTTGTGGTGGATATTAGCATTTCAATGCATCACTATGCTGTTAGTGAAGAACACACAACAGCAAGGCAAGCAGCTTATACATGTATATAGCTAAATAACCAACTATGAGATACAACTATTCGAGAAGGCTATTCGCGAAAGTCTAGAACCTGGGAGAAATAGGCGAACGAAGAAACTGATAGTATAAAAGAAACGCAAGCTGGAATATATTCAAGCAGTTTGAAATTAACACTATAAGTGAAATACGCGAGTAGTTTGATAGCGAAGAAATACTACCAAAGTAGTGTTGTCAATAAAGAACATTTTGCTATACTGAATATTTGAGTTATTTATTCGACAGTTCAGCGATTCCAAGTATAACAAGAGATGCTGAGTAATCAAGAATTTCCTTAAATTCGCTATAGTATTTTGGAAAAGATAGAGCTTCGAAATATTGCCATTCAACCAAAAATTGTTGGGGGTTATGGCGTTTTTATACCTGGCTTAATCATACTTCCAAAAAATTATCCTACTCAACTTAAATGTGCGGAGCTCTGGTTGCTTACCAACCGGCAACTAGCACTGAAATTTTCATTGTAGTTTGGAATATTGAATACATAAATGGTTTTCAATAACACAATACAGTTCCATGCAAAAATAATAGCTTAACAATTTTTGTTGTTATATCGGCCTACTGATTTTAAGATCGCGGGTTCGAATCGAGCTCAAGGCCTAACAATAATTTTTTATCATTATTATTGTTACGATAAATTTTTTCTTAATTTATCGTAACAATAATAATGATAACAAATAATAGCTTAAATAATTTATTTTCAAGCTCTCCGCAGCGTCACATAGCGAAAAATGGCTTATATAAATATATATATTATAACGAAATTCCTGATAATTATTCACCTTATGCTAACGTTCAAATCGCATAACTGTCGAAATAATATCTCCAATACTCAGTATGGCAAAATGGTCTTTATTAGACTACTTTGGAAGTAGTACAATTATAATTCACTTCACAACTAATAGCGTGCTAAAATCAAACTGATTATCCATTCCTCAGCTTGTGCTGCTTTTATACTCTCTGTTGCCCCCTTCGCATATTTCTCCTAAGGTGTAAACTTTTCAAGAACATGAAACAGTTGTTATTAAGCTATAAGCGTGCGTATGTGTGAGAAACAACTTCTGCTCTTAGCTGATGCCTACATGTGTGTATGTGAGATATCTCTTCACTTCGAGGTGCTGGTTATGTGTGTGAAATATTCTTCGTTGCCTTGTACATAAATGTGGCTGCTTGCTGTTTTTGTTGTTGTGATTATTTACTAACAGCATAGTGATGTCAACATTCGCCCCAATATTTTTAGCTCGTGAACTTATCAGAGAGCCCTCATATTTAATACCACAAAAATAATAGTCTCTCTATGCGAAATGTGCGATGTAAAAATTATACTTGAATTTGAAGAAAATAAGATATAATAAAAATGTTGAAAAATGTTTTACAGGAGTATTTATTTGCAAATATAATGGGATGATGTTGCACATGGAAATTTATGTAGAGTTCGATGAATTGTTATTTCTGCTATCAAAAGCTTGCGCTCATTATATTCATTTCTTTCATAGATTCCAAAATATATTTACCTGTTAATACATACTACGTACATACATAGATATGCAAATACATGCAATAAACCTTACAAATAAATGTTTTGCAAATGCCAACAAATAATACTTTCGTCAATTTTGTGGCACCGACAATTTACTTCCGGCGAAAATTTTGTAGCAAAAACTAAAACAAGAAAAAATTACCTTGTTAACTATGAAAGCACGTCAATAAAACTTGTCACATAATAGTATTGTGAATTTGTATAGATTCAAAAGCATTCATAAAAGATCCAAAACACCACTTGAACTAAGCACCGTCAGCATTGAGCATTAGATCATTATTATTTTATGTACTTATATGATGAAAGGCAAATGACTGACGTGCCCCCAAGAGAACTTAGAGCTTCGGTTATTGACTTACTTACACATTATGTCTTGCCTCCGGTAATGTCGTTATTTGTTTTCTTAAATCTTAAGTAAACAAAAGTAATAATATTTGTGCATTTTTATCTAGCAATTCAAATTCTAAACGCAATGAAATTAAAAAAATAAACTCGTGCTCTTTTTAATAAAAGAATCATTAGCAATTTCAAAACTGATTATGAAAACTTACCAGAAACACGCAGACATGCATAAATATCTAGTACATGCAGCTGGGGGCACGAAAATAGCACTGAAATATCTGAACAAATAGCAATTATTTCTTTCTTTTGTTTATTTCCCTTTACATTTTCAGAGAGCTTCAACGACTTGTGTCACTGAAACTATGCACAAAAAAATCTCTAAAAAGTTTTCGAAAAAAATCGAAAAGTGTTTTAAAATCGTTTGTTTGTTTAATGGTATATTCAATTTATACTTAATATTTAAGAATTCATGAGTTTAACACCGGCTTATAATAATTGAATATTCAATTATTATGTTTGTTTGAGAGAAACTGAAAAGAAAGAAACATTTACTGGCATATTGCGATGGTACCATTTCGAAAACCGCCACGTAATCATCATCAGGCAATTACGCAATGTTATCAAAGGTTTCGCCGAGATTCGAACCGCGAATCACACGATGAAACTGCAGTTGCCTTGACCACTACTGCCAGTAAATGTTTCCTTCTTTTCAGTTTCTCTGAAACAAACATAATAACTAATTGAATATTCAATTATTATAAGCTGGTGTTAAGCTCATGAATTTTTAAATATTAAGTGTTTTAAAATCTACATGAAAATTTCGAAATTTTGCTTTCGGCAGTTTTTTCCGAAGTGTGTTTCAGATTATATCACAAACGATATGTGCACTTCCTTATTTATATTTTTATTATTATATAAAATAAAATCTGAAACACCCCTCCGAAAAAAAATTCGGAATTTTGATAAACGTATAGGATCTACACATGCCGCGCTGGTCCGCAGACAGCTCTGTACGTGTTAACTCGCCGTCAAAATCAAACTCATTTTGGTTTTCACGCGTCAGCCAGAGACATGTCTATGTAACTAATACTAAAATGTTTTCACTAACACATCGAAACTGGCTTTTGACTCGAACTCACTGTGTGTGGACCCTAATATAACTTGTCCCTTGTTAGACTTATGATGCAATACAACGGACAGGTGAAGTCGTTGTACATCAACAAAAGTTTGACGGCCCTCACGAATTTCAAAATAGTAGACATGGAACATTTTTGGTACAAATTTGCTACTTTGCTTATATTGCAGATTTTTGAGCACTTCTCAATAAAAGTAAACATTAGAAGAAAAAAATTTAAAAAATTTGCTAAAAATGTTTACTGCTTTTATCGTGTTCGCAGCTGTAAATTTAAAAATTTGCAAAACACATGAGACATTTTCGGATTTCAGGCTTGAAATGAGTAAATTTTTTGTTCGAATTTTTTTCACTGAAATTCGAGACGACCTATTTGAAGCAATGCAAATACAGTAAATTAATTTTAGTCACGTTCCAAAAAATATTCTAAAAATTTGTCGATTTCAAGGAATAGATTCTGGTTCCGTAAAAACATAAAACAAAAACTCACTTATTCTCTGTTATTATAAGATCATCGGAGGGCAGCAAACGGCAATGAAATGTACGTAAATCGTCGATCGTCTTCAGGGCGGGCAAATTATTTGGTGCAACAGCCGGAAAATTCGGTCCCTACGATTTTATACGCCTCAACTAGAGGAGAGTAATAGGCATCTTCACGCCTCGTTTGTAGATATCAGTAGTATGAGGTAGCAATACAGTCCACCTACTACTACTTCGTTGTTTCTTGATAAAAAAAATCATGGAACTAAATGCATGGCTAAACGATCAATTAATGAAAACATGATCGATGTTGGGCATATCTCCAAAGACCGAGATTCAAATATCGACGAAAATTCGTGGTATAACAGGTTTCAATACCTTTTCGCATTGCTAAGCAGAAAGGGAGATGATAAAGCCGATTCCCCTACTCCATAATACGAAACGTACAATCTTCCTATAAAGAAATGAAAATGGTAATATAATATTGACAAATAACCTTGGACTAGAAAATTATACACAACTTTTCAATCTGTTCAAACATGGAGACAAAAAGTTGATTAAAAGCGTGAATTAACTGACAAAGTTCTGCCCAATAGAGCAAAAGCATTAAATTCATTTTTTTTTTTGCTACCAGTCCATTATAAATAGTGTAGCGAATATTAGCATTTCTAACATCACTGTGTAAAAACACAGCGACAGTAATACTATGTTTGAACAGAAAAATAAATTGAGGCAATTTCGATTCAAATTGAATGGTGTTCATAAAACTCAATCTAGCTTACACAATTGTAATTTGATAGCTGGTTGGCTCATCTTTACAGCAGCAACATATCTTTGTTCAGAATGTTAAAATATGCGTGTTGGTATTAGGCGAATGGAATGGAATGAAAATATAAAACTTTGAAATTTCTGTGTGATGTAAGAAAATGTGATCAATGTTTTGGTTTCCTTTTGAGTTTGTCATCTTCTTTTGACAATCCCAACTCCAGTGAAACGAAAAATATAAAATCAGCTGATGAGATCAGCCAACGTTGAGCCATGCGTAACTGACGTTTAAATCTACTCAATAAACACACATTGAAAGGTTGCATTTGCAGTTTGAAACAAATTATTACGCAATATTTTTTTAATTAGCAATTTACTATTATAATTTATTACATGATAAATTGCGTAATAAATGTCCTAAATGGTATAAATTGCCAATTTGGTGTGTGTTTGTACATAGTATAAGCCATTTACACACATACATAGAAGGCAATGAAGAATATTTCACACACATAACCAGCAGCTTGAAGCGAAGAGATTATTTCACATACACATATGTAGTCATCAGCTAAGAGTGCACACGCATATAGCTAGAAGAAAAATATAAACCACAGATATACATGTATATAGCTATATAACGAAATATGAGATACAACTGTTCCAGTAGACAAGTTTCGTGAAAAGTCTTGACCTTAGAAGAAATAGGTTAACGAGGCTAACTGAGAGTATAAAAGCAGCGCGGTGCAAACGATATAGAATCAGTTTTATTTTAACTCGCTTTAGTGAAGTGCGCTATAATTGTAATTGTGAAGTACTACTCCCAAAGTAGTCTAAATAAAGAACGTTTTGTTATACTGAATATTTGAGTTATTTATTCGACAGTTTAGAGATTCGAATGTTAAAGGAAGCTGCAAAATAATTAGGGGATTTCCCAAAATTCGTTACAATAGTAATCGCTCGGAGCTCTTATTCTGTTACTTGCTCCCGCTTTAAAATTCCACGAAGCTTATAGTATAGCCCAAGAAACGCTATAACTTTTTTATGCTACGGTTCTGCTTTATGCTCTGTGTATGTTCAGAGCCGGAGTAAGAAGAAAAAACTCCAGGGTTAAATAGCATTTTCAATAACTCGAAATAACAATAACTGATCACTCCACGCGGTTGTGAAAACAACTGTGAATAATTTATTATCCATGACGTTCAATCAACATTTTCTTCGATTTTATTCACTTTCAACTATATACGTAGTTCAATCATTACATCTAGATGTATGTGTGTTATGTAAATCTGTAGATAATTGAAGATATTTCTATTTCAACGATTAATTCATTTAAGTTGTTGCATGTAAATTGATAGATAGTTGTAGGTTAATTGTGTATTGAATTTTAATACAACTTTACAATAATTGAGACGTGATAGCAGCTGGTATCCATATTATTACTATATTGCGGCGAATATTAGCATTTCTAACGTCACTATACTGTTAGTAAATAAACATAAGGACAGTAAGCCATTTACGTACATGCATAGAAGGCAACGAAGAATATTCCACACACATAACCAGCAGCTTGAAGCGAGGAGATTATTTCACATACACATATGTATGTAGTCAGCAGATAAGAGCGAAGAAGGAAGAGAATCAATCACACATCACGTTATCATTAGCTAAGAGCAGAAGCAGTTACTCCCACATACACATGCATATAGCTAGTAGAAAACCATAAACTATATATATACATGTATATAGCTAAATAACCAAGTATGAGATACAACTGTTCCAGAAGGCATGCTGCTGAAAAGTCTAGACCTTAGGAGAAATAGGTGAACGAGTCTAACTAAGAGTATAAAAGCAGCGCGGTGCAAGCAATAATCAATCAGTTTCATTTCAACACGCTATACGTGAAGAACGCGAGTATTGTAATTGTGAAGTGCTACTATATACCAAAGTAGTCTAAATAAAGGACGTTTTGTTATACTGAGTATTTGAGTTATTTATTCGACAGTTCAGAGATTCTAACTATAACAGAAGGTGATAAGTAATCAGAATATCCCAAAATTGTTTACAATATCAATGTTCAGCATATCTTAACATAAGCCAACTATAAACTTATTGACAAAAAATATATTTTTTTAATGTTATATTTTTGCAAACATTTTTCTGAAGCCTTAGCTTTGTAGATAAAGTGCTGACTTCGGTGAGTCTTTAGGGCGAACCTGGCAGAACAAAGTCTCTCAAGCGCCCTTAACTTTATGTACCGGATCTACTTGTTTAACCTATTAACTGAGAGTACATCAATTGAATACAAAACAAATTCCACCTTCAACCGTTTCTTCGATAAATAAATAACCAGAAGCACCAATTTCCGTAATTCTACTTCCACTGTGGGCAAATACAACAAAAATAGTCAAAACCTAGCTACATACTTACGTATGTATATTGAAACCGACTCTAAATAATTTTAAGTATGTCAATATTAATTAAGTAAACAATTATTTGGGTACAACAAATTATACACCCAGGTGTAAATTCAACATACGTAATTACGTACTTTTGTTTAAATATTTATTGATATGCTAAGTATGTAAATAAGAATATCAGACGCAAGTGTCTGTTTATGAATGACCTTACAAATATGAAGGTGACGTACGCGAAATGAACAATTATTACACTGGTGGGCACAGTACAGGTTCTGTTGCATTACATTCAATGCATGATTGTTAAAATACTATTTAGAAACCGTTTTTTTCCTAGCAGCTCTAGTCTCCGAAATATTTAATAATAAAGTTTTTACTCCAAATATTTCTTTTTAATAAGTAAACCTTATTACTATCAATTACAGTGATCTAAATTTTCTTGAAAGAGATTTTCTGCTATGAGTTGATTCAGAAGCACTACTCTGAATGCTCCATCAGTGACCAGCTTACATATGCGCGTTCCAGTATTCTTGATATCGCTCTTCCATAGTGCGGAAGTCCTCGTGAAAATGCTTGCCCTGCTCTTTACAGAGATCGCCTTAGTTTTCAGTAAAACAGCCATAGCCATGGCGAAAGTGCATCTTGATACTCAAGTTTACACCCAGATGTTGGAAGTGTAGCATCAGTTGGTTTATATGCACAGAAAATTTAGGTAACTTCCTGTTTAATAAAAAATTTTTTTGCAGCCCAAACGAACTCGTCCCATGGATATTTTTCAGATGCCTTCAAGCGGCTAGTGAAGAATGGATCACAAATTAGTTTTCTTATCTGTAGACATTCGAAAATCTAAGTTTTCACCTTTTTAGAACTTCGTTTTGGAAATGATTTATAAATGTATGGGAAACATTCACCACTTTTGTCTAGTATCACATTTACACTGCACCAAATGCATCATTTTGGGCGAAAAATTCCAAATGTCACGCATCCCATCATACAAATCGCATTTCCGAAATCACTCATTTGAGCGCATTTCATCGCTTTCGGCCTGTTAAATTTGTTATCGGAGTATTATGTAACTGACAATCGTTGCCAGTTCATGTAACCGCAATTCTGTTAAAAAACAAAAATTCGCAATTGAGTATAAAATGAAATTTTGAACTAAATTTGTGTTAAAAAGAAATAATATTATTTACAAACTCGTGTTCATTAATGTTCATAGATACACCTTTTATTTTTGTTTATTTTGTTCAAACAAATATTTAGCAAGCTCTTGCATTTCGCGTGGTAACGAGCAAGACCTCCTATTTTGCTGGTAATGTTGTTATCCGCAATCAGAATACGAAGATATTCAGGCCTGTTCTGAATTCCGACTCGGAATGAAAAGTAAAACGACATTGATTTCGACTCGGTTTCTATTTGGTGTTCTCAATTCCGATTGTAAAAAATCGATTCGAAGTCGATTTCGAATCGTTTTCATTCCGATTCGGTAACCAGTTTAATCAGCTGTTTTTGTTTATGTGTTTTGGTTTAAGTATCATAAAATTTTATTTTAATTAAAAAATGCCTGCAGATATGGTTTTTGATGCGCAGACGCAAGAATACGTGCTATTGTGCGTGCGAATCGTGAAAATGCCCTGGATCGGAATTCAGAACAGGTCGACTTCATTTCGATCAGCATCGATTTGTTTGCCTAATAGATTTCTTGATAGAAGTTTTTAAAGAAAGATTTATTATGCCAATTTAACTCAAATTTAAACAAAAAATACACACAACTCTTCCAAATAAAATGAAGAATTTAAAAAAATTTATTTGAAAGACAAATATCGCAACATTTGTGTATAATCTGCCAATTAATTTTCATTCCGACTGCTCAGAGGCAATACTTTTCAAACCGATAATTTTTTAGAAATAAGATTTTTCAATTAGAAGAAAATTTTTCTAAGCGGGGTCGCCCCTCGGCAGTGTCTGGCAAGCGCTCCGATTGTATTTCTGCCATGAAAAGCTCTCAGTGAAAACTCATCTGCCTTGCAGATGCCGTTCGGAGTCGGCATAAAACATGTAGGTCCCGTCCGGCCAATTTGTAGGGAAAAATCAAGAGGAGCACGACGCAAATTGGAAGAGAAGCTCTGCCTTAGATCTCTTCGGAGGTTATCGCGCCTTACATTTATTTTATTTATTTATGAGCGTAATGACTCAACACAACTTTTACATACGAAACCTGCAGTCCAGGGTTTGTTATTAGTTTCATATGGGGAACGGAATAAATACATATAAGCTAATTTCACTAGTTCTGACGAACTCAAATGAAATTCCTTGAACATATACATGCCACAAATAAAACAAAAACTGTTTGTATTATTTAGACATCTTCATCCTCGATGAACTCATAATAAACAACGGAATGGATTACAGCAGTTACTACACCTACTGTGTAATATATCAACTGAGAAGTGTGTTTTCGTATGATACCCGTATTTCAAAAACTCGAGCTGCTAGAAGAAAGTTGAGGGTAGATTTAAAATCATTATTTACAAGGCCCACTTACAGAAGGACAAGTTATCCTTGTAACGCAGAGTTAATTTAAAAAATTTACAAAAATATATCAGGCACCTTATACTAGTTGGTTAAAGCTAATCAATCTTCTAACTCTCGCAAGTCCTAGAGAAATGCTAGCCGTATTATTTATGGCTAAACTACTGAATGGACTAATTTCTAGCACCTTTCTTTCGAACGAAGTAAACTTCAATGTTCCATCACGAGCACCAAGACATTACAAACCTCTTTGAAGCAGTGCAGAATTAATTTCGAATTAAATGAACCTTTTCTGTGTTTGTGTCATGATTTTAACTGTCATTCGAATTCATTTGATATAACGGATTCACTTTTTACTATAAAGAAAACTGTCCTATCCTATCTTAGCTCGTAACAAAATAAAAATAAAATTAAAAAAAAATCTTCATATACTAAAAAAGTTCACTTATTTAACAATGTAGTATATGTGTTATTTCCAAATGTTATGTATAATACTCAGCTGATGATTTTTATTCTGTAGCTGAGCAGTTTTAGATCTCAACGCTTAACAAACCTCCGCCTACCAACAACTCGGCAAAAGCTAAATCCGTGCGTCATGCAGATGCGCCTCTCGTGTCGGTTGGGGGGGCTTTGGAGGGTATCAATCGGTTGGGTTGATTATTATTATTAAGAAGAGAAACAAAAAAAAAAACTTCATGCAACAGACATAACGGGTGCGATGAGAACGTCCCCTGCTGATGTACTAAGTGCTTTAGTTGGAATACCTCACTTCTGATAGAGAAAGAGGCAAGAGTGCGCCTAATGGTACTATGACTTCCAAATATTTCGTTGTTGGAGCCAAGAAACGTGATGAGGCATATGAAAGTAATAAGAAAATTCATAGGAAATCCCACATTACAACTGCGTGACGTAATGTTCCCTAAGCTCAGAATCTCACGGAGCTTTGAAGTGTCCATTGTGGACAGGACCCATTGGGAAACAGGGAATCCCCGAAACGACCCTGACTCAGAGGTCTGGTTCACGGATGGATCGAAATTCGATGACGGAAAAACGGGTGCTGGTATCTATGGGCCGAACTTCAAGAAATCGATACCAATGGGATGCTACCACACCATATTTCAGGCAGAAATCTATGCAAAAGAAGTCTGCGGAGGGGCTCAACATCGAAGAACAACTACATTATGTCGGACAGCCAGGCGGCCCTGCGTGCCTTGCATTCGTACATAGTTACATATAAGCTAGTAGATGACTGCACTGAAATCCTTAATGACCTGGGAGCCAAAAACAAAGTTTTGTTAGGATGGGTTCCCGGACATTAGGGACATGAAGTTAATGAACATGCAGATTACCTAGCAAAGCAGGGTGCACACACCAGTGACATTATAAGTAAATGAGAAACTAAACAATTCAGACGTCGCTGGATTGACTGCCCAGTGCAAAGACAGACCAAACTGTTTATACTTCCGCCAACGAAAGTATCAGCCAAAATCATTAATCTAAGCAGGGAGGACCTAAGAACTCTCACTGGGTACTATACGGGACACTGCTTTCTACGATATCACCTAAGTAAGTTAAATCTATCCGATACTCAAATTTGTAGTTTCTGTGAGTTGGAGGATGAAAACCCGGTTCACATTATCTGCGAATGCGTCGCTCTGGCTAGGCAGAGACTCTCCCATCTAGGTGGTGTGATATGGAATAAAAAGCCTGAATAGGTACTTAGATACTTCAAAAGCCTCCACATACAAAATTAGGCTGAAAGGTCATGCAAAATAGATCTGCACAAAGGTCGCAGTGCTTCCAAGCCTAGTAATAATAATAATAAACAGACAAAAAGTATTATTTCGTCCACCAGTTTTATAGGTGCCAACTCGTATATAAATTTTAATGTACCTACATATGGCACGATTTACTGTAAACAGAAGTAATCTAAAATGTATTTTTTTTTTTTTTTTTGGGAAAATGCAAACCAAATTTATTTTTTCATAAAGTTTACTATAAAAATTAGATTCAAAGGCACCTATGGCGGTCATTATTGTCCCTATAAATATTCTTCTTATAGTATTTGCGATCATAATCTCACTATCCGACTATTTTGGGGTATCATAAAATTTGGAAATATACAAATTTCGATTTGCTTCCGTTCACAATACGAAGGTTATAAAATCATCATATTAAGTGGGCTACCCCTGCGAGGTATGGATGATTATTTACAATTCGTACAATCACAATTAACAGTTCAAAAATATACAAACGTTGTATTTGTATTTTGCCTTTATCTTTAGCCTTCTTAAATAATGTTTTGTCGGAGAAACAACCATGTGACTTTAAAAAGGCAGTGACTTATAGGTTTTAAGGTATAAATGATCAAGCAAACAGAATACTTTTTTATGAAAGCACACCTATGAAAATGTATATTAGAGCTTTAGCTTTTTTAGTGGCAACCACGCTCGAAAGATTTTGTTTAAAGACTTCTTTTTCATAGGAATGCTCCATTCATGGAATGTTCCAATAAAATAAGGCACTCCGCTTATACTGTTTTCACACAGAAACTTAATGATTTCATTTCACCTGCTAATGAAATCGTAAATTTTTTGCTTTCACACAGAAGTAACTGCTCGATTAGTATGAAGGATGAGACAGACAATCATCGCGGAACGATACAAGGTGGGAGCATGGTGACATACCTACAAACAAAAAAAATTCCATGTACTTGTAAATTCGATGGACAAATGTCAAAATCGAACTGCGCCGATAGTTGATGTATCAAATCAAATAAAAAAGGCTATAATCAGCTGTTCGATGCGGCCACCTTATATCGTTCCGCCATGCAGACAATGACATTTGCTTTGACAAATGGCATTTTTAAGCACTGAACACACCTAAAACTAAGAAGCGGAAACGGAAGCGGAACGCTGCCAACAGAGTTGCATTGTGCTTTTGACTTCATTAGGCATTCGATTAGCTACTAATGAAATAATAATAGATTCGAATTTTGTAGGGAAGATTGAGCTCAATAAGCGTCTTAATGTAGAAAATTGCCTTTATTATTCAATAAGCCGTCTGTGTGAAAATAGTATTAAACTCCCATTGGGCGCTGCCCTGGTAGCTCTTCAATAACCAGGGAAAGAAGAGCTTTTGTAAACCCTTATAGTTCCGTTGAGCGTTGGGCTCAACAAAGGGCCATAAATACCTCGGGACACGGCAAGAGGTATTGGCAGCCCAGACCAGAAACGGAAGCACGTGGTCAGTGGGATCCCAAAGTATCTAATGACAAACACGTTCAGCTTGCTAATGCCTTTCCAGGCCAAGAGATCAGCCTGAAAGCTGTCAGGGATTATTTTTATCAAAAAGTAGTTAGATACTATCGCAAGTGAGGTCAAGCAATCTCTCATAGCCCTCGACCTCACGGTGAGGAAGTTTAGAGCTGTGATAGCCACCTGACTATATGCGTATTTCTTTGTAAAATATCAAGCGGTGGATAGCATCCATTTCAGCGGCAACCTTCGTCTCGATGACGCTGCGGTGATCGGACAGCCTAAACTTCCAGCTTACACCGAGCTCATGGCAGAGTTGCCCACCTTCAACCCTACCTTCCAGCCTGGATCCATTCGTAATCATTTTCACCAGACTCCCGTTCCACATTAATTCCTCACTCTATTCCTCCTTTAAGGAATATAAATGGTGAATACGGCAGCAGGAGCAAAAGCGCACAATATTTTTGCTTTTGAAGTGGAACCCAGAATACTGGATGGCCCGTGATTCACAAGCTCATATCCAGCGTAACGCCGCCGTTGTGCCGTTCTGCACTGCTACCATCCTTTTAACCGTAGAAGTACGTCATACAAGAGAATCGGATTAACCACCATATATTTGCCAGTTGTCCCACGAGAGCAATACAAGCCAACAGAAGTCTTCCATGCCCTGTCCTTCCCTTTATGCTTCCATAGCAGGTTGCTACCAATAATAGTACGAAGGTACTTAACCCTGTCAAACAGAACCAACAAATGAGGGTGAATATTCTACCTCAATGCAAACAACTAATTCACATGATTTGGACCACGAGACGCGAAACCCGTGAAACGTGATTCAGTGTTTTTGCAAATGTACTCCCAACAAAAATTAGCAGGTCATCGGCATAAGCCACCACTTGGCAGCCCCTACTTTCACGATCCTCAAGCAAGTCGTTCAATACCATGACCCCAAGCAGGGGAGAAAAAATGTTCCCTTCTCGTGGCGTGCCGCTTCTCACTTTCCGCGGAGCCAAGGTTTTCCCCAAGGAGCTGACAATCGCAATTGCGCCATCCAGAAAGTGAGTGCCCATAAGAAACTCACCACTCATCTCCCATATTCCATTTGCATTTCTCAGGTACTAAATTAGAGGAAGATACCTCGAAAGGATCTTCTTGAACCTTGCGGACTCGTAACTTCCTTCCGCATTTTCGCTTATAGATTCCCATTCGAATGAAGCTTATCTCTTTTGATCTTTTTGAAAAGCCGCTCAATGGAAGCTTCGAGGTCACTAAGCGCGTTCGTCTACTCATAAGAGTTTTTCATGGGCAGGAGTAAGGAAATGGATTGTTATAACCTACAGTAAATTTATCCACAATGGCAACCACAGTAGTTTCGGATAACATCTCTCACGCCCATGTGCTCCAGTCATAATTTCATCCGGCCTGCAAAATCCAATCCCAGTTAATTCGTTTGAAATTCCTTTACGAGATTACCTTCGATCTTTGGAAGTGACTCGTCAAGAGAGAACTTGGGTGGCTTTCCGTAATTCGATATCGATCAAGAACGATTATAAAATAATCGTTTTCGCTTTCCGTAACACAAATTGTCGACGTGTCGTAACGAACGCTCGATACAAACTGTTCGATACCAAATTAGGTGTCGAATTGCCTTTTTGAAACTTATAATTTTGGTGATTATTTAGGGAATGATTTTTTCTTCAGAGATTAAGAAACAAACGCTATTTATAAAAGAAAATATTTTGGTAGCTCTAAAAAGCTTTCTAAACACCCTTCGAAATCTGCAAATGAAAGTGATCATACCAAGATACGGGAACTAAAATGGCATCATCGAGTGTACGATATCGACTTGAAGTATCGAATCAACGAGTGTCGACTATCGAATTACGGAAAGCCACCCCTGTATATACCCATGATCAGAGAAGGAATGCTCAAAGAGAACATTCCTGTCGTTTACCTGGCGGGTATGGCCATATAACAGGTTATGTTACTTTTAAGGTGAAATATATTTATGACATTATGCCAATAAGGCTTGTTGGATCACTTTGCGAATGGAATGAAAAATTGTGTTTAGACACAGTACTTTTAAATAAATTCATAATTGCTTGCAATAATAAATATTTGTTAACGTAGTTGTTATCTTATCATACTAAAGGTTTGTCGCTGGCCAATAGCGGAAACTAACTTTACTAATTTGCGCCTTACCAAGTGTTTATTTATTTTTGCAATATACTTAATGGATGTGAGTCATAACTGCGATGTGTTATTACCTGGTGTTACATTGAGGTAAGCTTTCGACGTAACAAAAAATAAATATTTTTTGTGTGAAACTTTAAAAATTGTTTCTGTATTTTGAAGTTCCGGTAAAGTTTCGTCAGTTTTTCTAGCTTGGAATCCCAGATAAAATAAAGTAATGTGATATAGGCATTATAAAACTATTCATATAATAATAGAGGACAATAAATTTTGTTTTTAAATCTTAACATTTTTTTGTTTTGTTTATCCAACCAATTCGCGGAGCAGAAGAATGCCAACTTAAAAGAAAATTTTCATTTATTTCAATATAAAAGATAGTGTTGTGCAAGGCATTGTATTGAAAATAATCAAGAAGAAGCAATTAGCTGTTGGGATAACAACACCCGGTAACAGAAGTCCGGAAATCATTGGACTAGACTAGGAGTTTACTTCGCTGAATACTTGAGGTGATAGTTTGTGACTTGTAGAAGCGAAGCCAATGCAGGAGATTAAGATAGACAAATAATAGTCAAATTTGTTGCAATGTCCAGGTCGATTTCAAGCGTCCGTAGCGTCTTCCGATTTTCGTGGTGTCCTAAGCCGATATTTTCATTGCCTGCACCGATTAAATTCAACCGAAAAATCGGAAGTCTCGACCGAAAAAACTAAAGGTTACCAATTCTCATCCCTACATTCGACTAAATTCCGCCTATCCGTCCGAAGGCTCATCCCCACATGTATGCAATAACTTTCATTTAGATGAAGTTATTATAATGACATTTGACACACTATTTCTTCTGACCACGAACAAGGCTTATACCAAAAATAGACATAATCGGTATATAACCACGTCCTATTTTTATATGTCAAATACTTACTATAAATTCATTTATTCCATATTCCGATGACTAATTTAGTCATATAGGTTGGCTACATGCAGCATATTCAATAAACATAAAATGGGCATGACAGCGCCTATTTATTAAAACAGACTTTCATCCGCTTTCGCTGGCGATATCTTCAGAATGGTAAAAGGCAAAATCGCGAAATTTGGTGTGAGAATCCTTATTTAAGTTTGATCTGTTTCAGCAAAACGTACATGTACATCTTTTGTTGCAAGCACAGCATAGGGAGAAGAATTTGACATTTGCTTTGGCTAAGGGTGCTGGCACACTTTGCAAGTGAAATTATTTTTCCCACTTGTTGGTAGCTTTTCTGATACGATACAAAATATGTTAGCAAGTATTATTGTTGTATAGGGAGAAAGTTTATAACAGTGCTTCGCGAAATTTTGTATGTGAATGGGAAAGGCGAAATAAACTTCAATTGCCAAGTCAGACATTCCTTCATATTCATAAAAACAACAGCTTGATTGATTGATGGTTGATAGTGGCGATGGTTGATAGTGGGAATACATAAGCTTGTGTTAAACGCATCTACATATATGAAATTCCCCAGCGGGTTAGGGGATCAGAATATACCCGCGGTAGGTATGCCTGTCGTAAGAGGCGACTAAAATACCAGATTCAAGGGGCTGGGTAGCGCAACCCTTCAGGTTGCCAGCGCAATATATAGCTTATCCAAACCCAATTGTCAACCTCACCTATCCGCGGCGAATCCTGTTTCACTAGCAGACGAGGCTCTGGCGACCCCAAGCTCCTCATGGAACTTGGGGGTGGGGAGGGAGGGAATGGCCTAAAGGTTTAGTGTGGCCACATAAATCGTTCCCGAGATGGTCGGGCTAGCACCTTAATGGTGCTGTGGTACCGGAGCGTACCGGTTCTGTATCCGGCAAAGGGCCTTCACATCGATAACACTCCCCAAAGCCTTCGGGGAGCAACCTTATCGCTACAACAACAACAACAACATATATGAAAAATTTCATTGTGTTGCGGCCTTTATCCTAGGTCATGTACATAAAAAATATGTATCATATATGTTATAAAACTGATAAAGAAGTATCGACATAACCAATAAGGGATCGTACCCAAATTACGTGACCCGTTTAGAGGGAGGGGGATTTCTTGAGACTTTGTCACGTAGTCAATAATCTGTAGGAAATCTTGCAATTTTTTTGTGGAATTTATTTCGCGTCAAAAATTTCCACGAAAAATCATCAGAAAAGCGTGCACGGTAATGCAGTGGACGACGTGTCTCGCGTGCTTCGCGTAACGCGGCGGGTGCCGAATTAACATTTGTAGAAAATGGGTCACGTAGTTTGGGTACGTTCCCTAACTATCAATGTATTCTTATTTAACACTTTTCTTGACAGCTCGCAGGAAGTACTCCATTAACGCCAGTCAAGCGATTCAATAAAGAACACACAAACAAAGGCCAAAGAAAAAACAATGAAAGGTGAACACAAGTCAAAGCCCTCAGCATAAAGTAAGACAAAAACATTTGAGTGCATTGAGCATTATGCTAAGTCTTAAAATCGTATTTGAGATATAGCTAAGCATCAAGCACGATGCAACTGAAAAACAAGAAACAACAACAACACAAAAAACAATATTATAAATCATGAATCATAAAGATAGCTGGAAGCTATTCCAGACTGGCGGCTAGCACACACTCCCAAGTTCGTAATGACACCAATCATTATTAGCAAAGTTTGTTGTTAGTATATTTTTTGCTAATTTTGCATTTGTTGGTGGCTGTGGTTATGTGGTTAATGTTAACATAGTGGTGACTAAAGGCCCCATTACTGATACTTAGCATAGACTTGACTTGGCGTAAACTTGGCAACTTAGCCACGATTATACTCCACTTAGCGCATACAATCTGGCATCATAATCAATAAATGTCAATTTGTATGACAAAATGTCAAAATGAAATGGAAACGAACAAATGTCATCTCTATATGTAAACGTCACTTAGAACTTACATAGAAAATCAAAATTCAACAGACTTCTAAGTCAAGTTAAGTGTTGCTAAGTTTAGAGTAATCAGTAACATGGAATGTTCATTTAACAGAACTGTAAGTGACAGTTCTCAAGCCAAGTCAAGTGTATGCTAAGTATCAGTAAAGGCCGCGGTACAATGACATTTTTCATATAGATGCGTTTAACACAAGCTTATGCATTCCAATAACATCGCCACAATCAACCAAGATGTTGCGTTTGTATATATGAAGGAACTTCAGACTTGGCAATTGAAGTTTATTACGCGTTTCCCATTCACATACAAAATTTCGCGAGGCACAGTTGTAAATATTCTCCCTATACAACAAAAATACTTGCGAACATATTTTGTGTCGTCTTCGATTGTTATATTACAGTTTTTAATTGTGAACAAGTAAGGAAGCCTAAGTTCGGGTGTAACCGAACATTACATACTCAGTTGAGAGCTATGGAGACAAAATAAGGAAAGTCACCATGTAGGATGATGAACCTAGGGTAACCCTGGAATGTGGTTGTATGACATCTGTATCAAATGGAAGGTATTAAAGAGAGAGTAGGCCATAGTTCTATGGATGGACGCCATTTAGGGATATCACCATAAAGGTGGACCAGGGCTGACTCTTGAATTTGTTTGTACGATATGGGTATCAAATGAAAGGTGTTATTGAGCATTTTAAGAGGGAGTGGGCCTTAGGTCTATCGGTGGACGCTTTTTCGAGATATCGCCATTAAGGTGGACCTGGGGTGACTCTAGAATGTGTTTGTACGATATGCGTATCAAATGAAAGGTGGTAATGAGTATTTTAAAAGGGAATGATCCTTAGTTCTATAGGTGGACGCTTTTTTGAGATATCGCCATAAAGGTAGGCCATTAACACCTTAGAATGTGTTCGTACGATATCGGTATCAAATGAAAGGTGTTAATGAGCATTTTAAAAGGGAATGGGCCTTAGTTCTATAGGTGAACGCCTTTTCGAGATATCGCCATAAAGGTGGAACAGGGGTGACTCTAGAATGTGTTTGTACGATATGGGAATCAAATGAAAGGTGTTACTGAGCATTTTAAGAGGGAGTGGGCGTTAGGTCTATAGGTGGACGCCTTTTCGAGATATCGCCATTAGGGTGGGGCCAGGGGTGACTCTAGAATGTTTGTACGATATGGGTATCAAACGAAAGTTGTTACTGAGCATTTTAAGAGGGAGTGGGCATTAGGTCTATAGGTGGACGCCTTTTCGAGATATCGCCATTAGGGTGGGCCAGGGGTGTCTCTAGAATGTGTTTGTACGATATGGGTATCAAATTAAAGTTATTAGTGAGGGTTTTACAAGCGAGTGGCCCTTAGATGTATATGTGAAGGCGTTTTCGCGATATCGACCAAAATGTGGACCAAGGTGATCCAGAAAATCATCTGTCGGGTACTGCTAATTTATTTATATATACAATACCACGAACAGTATTCCTGCCAAGATTCCAAGGGCTGTTGATTTCGCCCTGTAGAACTTTTTCATTTTCTTCTACTTAATATGGCAGGTGTCATACCCATTTTACAAAGTTTTTTCTAAAGTTATATTTTGCGTCAATAAACCAATCAAATTACCATGTTTCATCCCTTTTTTCGTATTTGGTATAGAATTATGGCATTCTTTTAATTTTTCGTAATTTTCGATATCGAAAAAGTGGGCGTGGTTATAGTCGGATTTCGGCCATTTTTTATACCAATATAAAGTGATTTCAGATAAGTACGTGGACTAAGTTTAGTAAAGATATATCGGTTTTTGCTCAAGTTATCGTGTTAACGGCCGAGCGGAGGGACAGACGGTGGACTGTGTATTAAAACTGGGCGTGGCTTCAACCGATTTCGCCCATTTTCACAGAATACAGTTACCGTCATAGGATCTATGCCCCTACCAAATTTAAGAAGGATTGGTAAATTTTTGTTCGACTTATGGCATTAAAGGTATTCAAGACAAACTAAATGAAAATGGGCGGAGCCACGCCCATTTTGAAATTTTCTTTTATTTTTGTATTTTGTTGCATCATATCATTACTGGAGTTGAATGTTGACTTAATTTACTTATATACAGTCAAGATATTAAATTTTTTGTAAAAATTTGACTTTTAAAAAATTTTTTTTTAAAAAGTGGGCGTGTTCTTCATCCGATTTTGCTTATTTTTATTTTCACATATATAGTAACAGTGGTAACGTTCCTGCCAAATTTCATAATGATATCTTTAACGACTGCCAAATTACAGCTTGCAAAACTTTTAAATTACCTTCTTTTAAAAGTGGGCGGTGCTACGCTCGTTGTCCAAAATCTTACTAATTTTCTATTCTGCGTCATAAGGTCAACTCATCTACCAAGTTTCATCGCTTTATCCGTGTTTGGCAATGAATTATCGCATTTTTTCGGTTTTTCGAAATTTTCGATATCGAAAAAGTGAGCGTGGTTATAGTCCGATATTGTTCATTTTAAATAGCGATCTGAGATGAGTGCCCAGGAATCTACGTACCAAATTTCATCAAGATACCTCAAAATTTACTCAAGTTATCGTGTTAACGGACAGACGGACGGACGGACATGGCTCAATCAAATTTTTTTTCGATACTGATGATTTTGATATATGGAAGTATATATCTATCTCGATTCCTTTATACCTGTACAACCAACCGTTATCCAAACAAAGTTAATATACTCTGTGAGCTCTGCTCAACTGAGTATAAAAAGGTTAGAAAATTTACCAACCAGTGGGAAAAATAATGCCAACACCCTTAGCCAAAGCAAATGTCAAATTCTTCTTCTTATGATTTGCTTGGAACAAAGTTGTGGAGTTGGCTACTTTTCAATATCAGATGGCGCCAGTGTCGCTCATTCTACCATTCTCCATTAAAATACGTGCAATCTACTCATAATGCATAAGCATGTATTAAACTCATCTTTATGAAAAACTGCTTATGTGTCGGAGCTGTAATGGGGCCTTAAGACTTCGAAAGTTGGAAAAGCCATACCAACATTACAAAAAAACATACAACATTGAAGATGAAACATTTACGACAAAAAATTGCATTAACTCTGCTCAACATATTTAAGAGAGGGCAAAAATATTAATAAGCCAAAAAAAAAAAAAACAAATTACGCCGTTGATGAACAACAATCAACAATTTGAGATATCGACAGAATGAAGGTGACGTATTTATACATTGCAATCTCAGGAAGGTACGTTATGCAGTCGGAGAACATGAAGGAAACCAGTTACATTTTCCTTGTCAGAGTGTAGCAGAGCAGAACACAAAAAGCGGATAAACCAGTTTCGGTACAATACACTCAATTTTTTTTGGTATTGTTATAAGCGTTTGTACCTAATGTGTATGTGTATATATATAACAGATTTATTGTTTTAATTTTTACATACATAAACATTAGGGTGGGTCGATTTGTATGAGACGATTTCTTTTTCGTTTCTAGCAAGTTCTAAACAAAATTCCAAGAAAACAATCCGCCGTTGTCGAAAAAATGGTGAGACTGATCGGCGTTACTACATTACTCACACTAGCTTTGTTTTTACATGCATATACATATGCACTTAAACTTTATATGGACTATTAGGTATGTATGTAACTTCATTTACACCAATGAAATTGTTGCGCGGAAGATAATACTGCTAAATTTTAATATGTTTTATACTCAGTTCCAACTGAAATGTGTCTCTCCGTCTAATATCTACACTAATCCATTTCTATGGCCGAAAAGGGTGTGTGTCCACTATTCATCGCAAACGGTTCAGCTATAGATTATACACTATGACCAACAGAGGTTCGTGTCTGCTCTATTCAGTATATCCCGTTTTGTATCTAGTTATTTACCACTGCCGCGAGTCTTATATAATTTCCGCCAGATTGATATCCTGAACATTATTACATAATGATGATAAGCGATTATTTTGCTACCCGCAACGTAGACGTGCATACATGTATACATGTAAAATAAAATACGGTAAACGGTTTTATTGAAAACAATACTTACACGAAGTAATAATAATACTAAAAGCTAGAAAATAATTGGGTCGGTCCTAGGTACTAGTCATCACACTCCTCATCAATCTAGGGTATTGATCAAACAATTAAATAAAAGCGTTGGGCGCGTGAAATTTCTAAAAATGTGAGGCGTATCATAACCTTGTTAGGGTTCAGTTGGTCTTACTTATGACTATCAATAGAAACTTTACGCGTCCAAAGCTTTTATTTAATTGTCTCATCAACGCCCTAGATTGATGAGGAGTATGATGGCTAGTACCTTGGACCTACCTAATTATTTTCTAGCTTTTAGTATTATTATTACTTCATGTAAGTATTGTTTCAATAAAACCGTTTAACTTAAAAAATTTTTTTTTTATTATTTTATTTTCAAGTTTTTAGTCTTTATTTAATTGCCTATTCCCGTTCTATTTAGATCATTTAGTGACTCATTATTACAAGGACTCTTTCCTAACAATTTGTTACAATCTAAGTCCTCAACACATAATCCTTCCAAAGACTTTACTCGACTCTGCGCCACGTCTGCTTGTCCCTCCTCCAACTCCAAAATATTTTGATGTCACTTCTAGCGGACTGTATGTAACATTTGTTCCAAATATGAGCCAAATCGGACATCATAAGTCGCTTTCTATTCATGTATGTATTATGTGTTCCAAATCGGACCACAAAAACGATTTTTTGAATATCTCGATTTTTCCGCCACCCAGCGGCGATTTTTTCATAGGTCTCTTTCTATTCTTGTATGTATTATGTATTTCAAATATGAGCCAAATTCGACCACAAACACGATTTTTGTGAATATCTCGATCCTTGCGCCACCTAGCGACGATTTTTTTTCATAGGTCGCTTTCTATTCTTATGTATATTATGTGTTCCGAATATGAGCCAAATCGGACCACAAATACGATTTTTGTGAATATCTCGATCCTTGCGCCACCTAGCGGTGAATTTTTTTCTTATTATTGCATTGTTATAGGATTCTGAACTATATTCCAAGTTTCAAGATTGTAGCTTATCGGGAGGTTACTTAAATTCTAATTACAAAATTCGTTCACAAGGACGGCCGTGCAGCCTGTGAAGTCAACCTAAATAAAACCGTTTAAAAAATATGGCTATTGTACAACAAAATGACCAGCGAGTTCAATCTGATTTTCCTTTGAATTTTTGCTAGGCATCGCAGTCGGCACTATCGAATTTGATTTACCGGAATCGGTATCAGAACCGGAATCTGAACTGTGAGAAATGAAAAAAAAAATTTATTCATAGGATTTATGGTACATTTAAGTTTGTGTTAAAATTGTTAAACTCTCAAACGGCAGACCTGCTATTATCCATTTCCGGCCTGAACGATGTTGCTACCCTGCAAAAGGTGCTGTCCGCCCAACGTTTGCTGAGCTGACTCGAGACAAGCCTATGCAAGGGCAGACCAAAAGTGGCCAAGGGAGTCCCAAAATCCATATAGCCATTTTTATTCGGTTCAGTTATACCGATGCGGACTAAGAGATCCGCTTGACAGTTGCCGTGGATATCACTATGGTCCGTGAGACAGAAAATCTTAATCATAAAATAGTTCGATGCAATCGCAAGTGCTGTCAGGCACTCCCAGACCACTCTCGATCGCAATGTAGTTGAACTCAAGGCCTTTATAGCCAATTGGCTATACGAAAAGATATTAAATTCCCTTAACCGTAGTAGTACTTCATTTCATCCATATCATCCTTAATCGCGGTAACATCCGCTTGGAAGACACTGCAGTGATAAGGCAGCTTAGACTTGCGGCTTACATTTAGCTCTTTATAAAAGACTCCCCATCCCACCAACTTTTCCGTCCAACTTCGACACATCTGCGAACAAATTACCTGTTCCAGATGAGTCCCTGTACACATTCCCCTCTTGGGGGAATAACTGGAATTAAGGTTGCATAGGGTTAGCTATCGCCTTACAATAGTCCGTTATATCAGAAATAAAGTCGAACCTGGTAAGAAGGATAGAGTGACCAAAATCACAAAGCCCATAGCCCATATCACGACCTGACCGCCTGACCATCGACTGGGCCTCGGCCGCCCTGCCGCAATATTTACTGGATGAATGTATGTTTAGCATGACATTCAATGCCAAGGTAGGTGTTGTTCTAGGAGTGCCGTTAATACCCATCAGCGCCGTCCATTGTACTGACACTAATATTTTGGTTGTGCCCGCCGTGTCCAGTGCATTCCACTATATCAGCAGTCCATAGAGGAGAATCGGTCAGAGCAAAGAAGATAGAACAACCCACTGCGGCATGCCTTTGCACTCCTTCCTCTCGATTATGGCCCCTTCCCACTGTTGTTGTTGTTGTTTTTGTAGCGATAAGGTTGCTCCCCGAAGGCTTTGGGGAGTGTCATCGATGTGATGGTCCTTTTCCGGATACAAATCCGTTACGCTTCGGTACCATAGCATTATTAAGGTGCTAGCCCGACCATCTCGGGAACGATTTATGTGGCCACATTAAACCTTCAGGCCATTCCCTCCCTCCCTACCCCCAAAATCTATGAGGAGCTTGGGGTCGCCAGAGCCTCGTCTGTTAGTGAAACAGGATTCGCCGCGGATAGGTGAGGTTGACAATTGGGTTTGGAGAAGCTATATATTGCGCTGGCAACCTTAATGGTTGCGCTAAACAGCCCCTTGAATATGGTACTTTAGTCGCCTCTCACAACAGGCATACCTACCGCGGGTATATTCTGATCCCCTAACCCGCTGGGGTGCCCCTTCCCACTCTGCTGCGACAGTTCTGCGGCAGAAAAATGTGTTAATGAATTCAACCAAAACCCAAAAAAATGTTGTATGTGGTCCTTGGTTAGGCGAACCGTAGGTCTTCTACCTAAACATGCCACCGTGTTAAGAAGTGGAAACGCTCAAGCCTTGCATGAGTGTTGCGGTATGTATGTCGTCTGTAAAACAGTGCTTTTGGATAAAAAGGTCCCTCTGGCTAACTGGGTTTATCTTATTCAAAAAACACTAAACCAAATTGATCGCTCAATACTGATAGATCAGACATTTGGAAGAGCAGCCCCCAGCAGGTGGAATATCTTCCAACCTAGAAGACGCAGGATGTTTCCAATGGGATCACTTTGTTTTCGCAACACAGAGAAATAGTCAAATTTATAGAGGCGCGAGGATAGAAAAAAGATGCCTGATGAGAAACACAAAAATTAGTACCTTAAGGTTTGAGTGCGACGAGTTTCAGGTGTGACCTTATAGAGTTGCAGTGCTAAGAAACTCACTACCCTAACATCCCTAATGTGACTATGTAGTTTGTGGGCTCCTTTGATTTGGTTTCACAATGGATTATGTATCTACCAGTTCTTATTGCTGTGAAAACATTTTCTTTCCTTTGTTTAAACCATTTGCAACATCTTTCGCCTTTTGATGCTGTCCATTTCTTTATTAGCAACATTCTTACGCACATACTCTACGTTTTAAGGAAGACTAAAGTTGGCTAAGACACTTCCTTGTTTTGATGTCGAGTGCAGTTTCAAGCACCTGCAAGCGTCTACATTTCACTAAATTACTTTCCTTTTGTGTTGGTATTTTAACTTTAGTACTTACATACACACATATGTATGTATATGTAATCTGGTTATATGTACGTGTACATGCCAGAATGTTTACCATTGTTGGAGTGACTTCAATGAACTCGAGAAAACATAATAAAACCTCAGGCTTCTTAACCCATTTTGGACAAACTTATTGTAGTGTCGTCCCTCAACTTTTAACGAGAAAATAAATATTTAGTAAACAATTTGTACTTTTCAATACAATTTAAATCGATAGACTACTGTATCGAATACCATTGATAACATTGGAAGAAGAAGAGCTGTTTTGCTGAAGAATTCTACGTTTAGCCCAGAAAAGCGTAAGGAGGCCCTAAGTCCTATCCACCCTTAGTCGAATAACACATTTGCCAGATCGCGTCCGGTGAGCCAGGGTCAATATACGTTATCCAACTCTTGTAGTAGCCTACTTCACTACTCAGGGAGTCAAGCGTCACATTGGCACATCAGCCGTCTTTTTTGTTGTAATGTGGAACTAAGGCCTGTAATTGCAGCATCACTTTTCAACCCTGTTGGGAAAGCAATTTTTATTACAATCCCTTTAGAGGACTTTTGATGACATCTTGTGAGTGGTGGCGCCTATTGAACGGCCCGAAAGATTAGTTACACAACAAAAATAACTTCGATGTTTCCACAATATTTGTATTTTGTTTCTAATAAGTATCCATCTGCAGAGAGAACATGAAAACGGCTTGATTTTGATTTTCAATGATAGCCTTCAACACGTTCTACAAAATACCATCTTCTAAGCCACAACCTGGGTAAACAAAAAGCTGCGGCCAACTGAAATTGTTATATCAGGGGCTTTTACCTCCATACAAAGTTATCTATGGATGAAATCGGAGTTGGCCAAGCCAAAGTTCTGAGGGTCATTCCCTAAAATAAGTATCAAGTATACACTGTTCTGTACGCTAAATGGGACAATATATATACTCCAAACAAACGCTGCATGACAATATCTTCTGGGAAGATCTCGGATCCATAAAGCCATAAAGGCGACCGTTCAATTGGCTACTATGCAAAAATCCTTTATCCCTGCCAATTTACTCTAGGATTCATGTAGGAATTCTTAATCGAACGTAGCAGTAGATCGTAGACAGTCGCTTTATTATGAATGGTGCTGCCGATGAACTAACCAGGAATGCCACTGAATAGACCCGACTGCAAAAAGAGAAAGGTAATACTAGCTGGACATTGTAAGTCCCCACCTGTGAGGTATCCATAAATATTTAGCCCTCATTAATGAGAACCAAACTAGGCTCATAACTCATTCGAATAGTCTATACATGGGTCTATTAATATTAACGAGTAACTCTCTGATAGAAGTACATGTCAAAGGAAAAGGATGGACTTCTGTCATTAAGGGCCAGATTATGTATGAAATTGTCGTTGTTGTTGTTGTATTAATGATAAAGACACTCCTCGAAGGTTTTGGGAAGTGTTATCGAGGTTGATAGTCCTTTGCCAGATATACATCCGGTACGTTCCGGTGACAAGCACCATTGGGGTACTCTCCCTACCATAACGGGAACGACCATCTCGGGGACTACTAGCTCCATGAGAAACTTAGGGTCGTCAGAGCCTCGCGTGCTTAATATGTGTATGATACTTTCATATTTGTAACAAGGTTCCCCTCGCGTAAAGGAATTTGACAATTGCGTTGCGGAAACTCTGAAGCTCAAGAAGGAAAGCTGAAAACTTTGTATTGCGCTTATCAACCCCTTGAAATATGTATGACGTCGTCGTGGCACTTTGCGTAGCAGTCACCCACGTTCCCATCCACCACAATATAGTACCAAAAGTTTTACAAAGGAGCTCAGGTGTACTGTCACTCACTGAAGTGAATGAATGCTCTTATATCATATATAAATGTATGTATATTAAATTGATCTGGATTTTCTTTCAAATTTGCGTCGTGCCCTTCTTAACTTTCCCTACAAATTGGCGTTACGGGACCTGCATGTTTTATACCGACTCCAAACACTGGCTGCAGATGAATTTTCATTAAAAGGGGCGACCCCTCTAAGAAAAATAGTTTTCTAACTGTTGCTTTGCTTGGGACTTGAACCTTCGGTGTGGCGGACGCCGGTTTTATAGGAAGGGAATGTTAGACTTTATAAAAATTTTAAAGAAAGCAATGAGGGAATTAGAATAATTTTAATCATACTTTACATTTTTTTCCTAAGAACTGCACGTTATGGGTTAAGCTTCATATTTGACTAATTCAAAACGAAGTCGAGCAGCTTTCTTAGCATTATGGAAATTGGTGAAAGGCATTATCGCTATACCACAAATATCGCGTTAATTCTTTCCGAGCAGTAAATAGGTATGTATATAAAAATGTATATGTATGCGTATATAAATATACCCAATTAGCACAACGTTTTCGACTTGATATCGAAGGAAACTCGCTTTCTCTGATAGATCGGCGGATCAGTATTTTCAGACAATCGACTTTTTGACTCCTGGGAGATTCGATAATATTCGCTTTTTCAGATCGTCCACAAGGCTGGACCTTTTATCATAAGCGAATTGTGCGGTTATTTTTATACTCAGCTGAGCAGAGCTCACAGAGTATATTAACTTTTTTCGCAGATTTAATCCGTAACGGCATAAACTAATCGAGATAGATATAGACTTCTATATATCAAAATGATCTCGGTGAAAAAAGAAATTCATTTAGCCATGTCCGTCCGTCTGTAAACACGATCACTTAATTAATTTTTAGGTATCTTGATGAAATTTGGTATGTAGGTTCCTGGGCGCTCATCTCAGATCGCTATTTAAAATTACTACAACCACGCCCACTTTTTCGATATCGAAAATTTCGAAAAACCGAAAAAGTGGGATAACTCATTACCAAAGACGGATAAAGCGATGAAACTTGGTAGGTGCGTTATGACGCAAAATAGAAAATTAGAAAAATTGTGGACAACGGGCGTGGCACCACCCACTTTTAAAAGAAGGTAATTTAAAAGATTTACAAGCTGTAATTTGGCAGTCGTTGAAGATATCATGATGAAATTTGGCACACACGTTACTCCTATTACTATATGTGTGCTAAAAAAAAAAAATTAGCGAAATCGGATGACGAACACGCCCACTTTAAAAACAATTTTTTTATGTCAAATTTTAACAAAAAATTTAGTATCTTTACAGTATAAAAGTAAATTATGTCAACATTCGACTCCAGTAATGATATGGTGCAACAAAATACAAAGATAAAAGAAAATTTCAAAATGGGCGTAACTCCGCCCTTTTTAATTTAATTCGTCTAGAATACTTTTAATGCCATAAGTCGAACAAAAATTTACCAATCCTTGTGAAATTTGGTAGGGACATAGACTCTATAACGATAACTGTTTTCTGTGAAAATGGGCGAAATCGGTTGAAGCCACGCCCAGTTTTTATACACAGTCGACCGTCTGTCCTTCCGCTCGGCCATTAACACGATAACTTGCGCAAAAAACGATATATCTTTACTAAACTTAGTCCACGTACTTATCTGAAATCACTTTATCTTGGTATAAAATATGGCCGAAATCCGACTATGACCACGCCCACTATTCCGATATCGAAAATTACGAAAAATGAAAAAAATGCCATAATTCTGTACCAAATATGAAAAAAGAGATTAAACATGGTAATTGGATTGGTTTATTGACGCAAAATATAACTTTAGAAAAAACTTTGTAAAATGGGTGTGACACCTACCATATTGAAAATGAAAAATTTCCGCAGTGCGAAATCAAAAGCCCTTGGAATCTTGGCAGGAATACTGTTCGTCGTATGACATATATAAATAAATTAGCGGTACCCGACAGAAGATGTTCTGGGTCACCCTGGTCCACATTTTGGTCGATATCTCGAAAACGCCTTCACATATACAACTAAGGGCTACTCCCTAAACCCTCATTAATAATCTTAATTTGATACCCATATCATACAAACACATTCTAGAGTCACCCCTGGTCCACCCTTATTGCGATATCTCGAAAAGGCGTCCACCTATAGAACTAAGGCCCACTACATTTTAAATAATCTTTGACATCTTTCATTTGATACACATGTCATACAAACACATTCCAGGGTTACCCTAGGTTCATTTTGCTAAATGGTGATTTTCCTTTATTATATTTATATATTTTTTATTTCCCTTATATTTATATTCGGTTACACCCGAACTTAGCTTTCCTTACTTGTTTTACTTCGAATCTTTCGAAAATCAAGGTTTCTGTTCAAACAAGTGTTTGCATTGCTGCTCCAATAGCACAGTGAACGTGAAAAGAGCATAGAGCAGAGCCGTAGCATAAAAAATTTAAATCATTTCTAAGGCTCTGCTCTGAGCTACGTTTGAGATGCATAAACAGAGCAGAGCAAGCATTTCTTAGGCTCTGCCATGGGCTAGTACGACGCAGAACCTAAGAAATGCTTTCAATTTTTGGTACTACGGCCCTGCTCTATGCTTTGTAGAGTACAATGGCATTTTCAATCACTGGTTCAAGCAAAGAAAAAAACATATGGAGCATTTTAACGGTAAATTTAAGTGTTATTGTCATTCAAACAAAAAAATAGCTTTCGCTATTGCCTAAAAAAAGTTAATTTTAATAACTCGAATTTTGATTTCGAGACGAGATCATCTTGTTTTTGTGTTTATTGGGTATGTACGTTCATAAAATGCAGTATAACTAAAATAATCTATCTTAGCGCATTTTCTTTTTCCTTTTAAACTCTTTTTGTTAACAAAGTACACATCTGGTTTTTTTAATTGACTGTTAAATTGTTGAACTTTTTTTGCTTCGTAGAAAAAAATAATTGAGTTTGTGCAGAATTCTGCAAATAAAAATAAAATTATAACTAGTATTATATACGCTAGTGCACTTCCTACTTATAGTTATTTAACATACAATATAATACCGTTATGCGTATAAATACAAATGCGCATAAAACCCGCAACTAAATAATTGGCCTAATAACAGTTAAGCCACAGTTTTGTTATGGTATAAAAGTATGTTTGTATGTACATATAAATGCACATTTGTATTTAATATATAATTTGATTTGAAAAATCTAAACCAAATTTTTAAATACGTTGATGTACATGCTTGTGCTTAAATAAATGTTAGAAGCTTTTAAGGTACAGCTGGGGGCAAAAAAATTGCAACAAAACTCAAAAACAATTTAATTAAACTTTAATTTAAAAAAACTTTAATTAATACAGATGGCACTATAGCTTTGCTTTCCTTTCCCTTCTTTTCCATTCATCTTCTCTCCTTTTCTTTACTTTCCTTTCCTTTCCTTCTCTTTTATGCCACTTTGTTATATTTTATTTTATCTTATTTAATTTTTGTTTTATATTTATTTATTTTCTTATTTTTTTTTAAATCTGTTTTACTATTTTATTTTTTTATTTTATTTATTTTTTTATTTTAATTAGCTTATTTTTACTATCTTACAAAGTACTATTTTTTGCAACCAATAAAACGAGTAAATACTCCAACTTGAATATTATCGTTTGTTTTTGTAAACATTTTGAATATCAGCAAGGAAAATACATAGATTATATATATGTACACAATCTTCGTTCATTAGCTCGTTAAGGCCGCGGACAATGAAATTTTTCATATAGATGCGCTTAACACACGCTTATGCATTCCAGTAACATCACCACAATCAACCAAGATGTTGCTTTTATAAACATGAAGGAACTTTAGACTTGGCAACTGGCTTTGCCCATTCACATACAAAATTTTGCGAAGCACTGTTATAAGGATTCTCCCTATGCAACCAAAATACTTGCTAACATATTTTGTGTCGTATTCATTTGTTCTATTACAGTTTTCAATTGCGAAAACGTTTAGAAAAGTTACCAACGATTGGGAAAAATAATTTCACTTGCAAAGTTTGTCAGCACCTTTAGCCAAAGCCAATGTCAAATTCTTCTTCTTATGCTTAGCTTGCAACAAATTTTGACATTTGGCTACTTTTTCATATCAGATGGCGCCAGTGTCGTCTGCCGTTCTCCATAAAAATACGTGAAATCTACTCATATAATGCATAAGTATGAGTTAAACGCATATATATGAAAAACTGCTTATGTGACGGCGCTTTTAGATCAAATCTGAGTTCGTTTACATGAGGCCTGCTGGTTTTCTCAACACAACACCATCAAATACATTTCGCATTCGTAGTGTGAGTGTAAGCATTCGCATTGCTTACAGCTCCGACACATAAGGAGTTTTTCATATAGATGAGTTTAACACATGCTTATGCATTATGAGTAGATTGCATGTATTTTTATGGAGAATGGTAGAATGAGCGACACTAGCGCCATCTGATATTGAAAAGTAGCCAACTCCCCAATTTTGTTCTAAGCAAATCAAAAGAAGAAGAATTTGACATTTGCTTTGGCTAAGGGTGTTGGCACACTTTGCAAGTGAAATTACTTTTCCCACTGGTTGGTAAATTTTCTAACATTTTTCACAATTAAAAACTACAATATAACAATCGAATACGACACAAAATATGTTAGCAAGAATTTTTGTTGTATAGGGAGAATGTTTACAACAGTGCTTCGCGAAATTTTGTATGTGAATAGGCAAGGCGTAATAAACTTCAATTGCCAAGTCTGGAGTTCCTTCATATTTACAAACGCAACATCTTGGTTGATTGTGGCGACATTATTGGAATGCATAAGATTGTGTTAGACGCATCTATATGAAAAATGTAATTGTATCACCGCCTTTAAATACGTGTTTGGCATTGGTAGCGGTGCATTTTCTTACGAGGATTTGTTAAAGCTAATGATACAAATATTAGCAGTGTTTTTTTACACGTATATACGTCTCCGTTTGCGCGTAAAAAAATGCTTATCCTCACTTAGATAATGCTTAGGAGACCCATCTAGCGGCAACTAGCTAGTCTGTGTATAACCTCTCTGTGTATAACCTATAGCTGAATCGGTTGCGGTGAATAGTGGACACGCACCATTTGTAGAGGTAATACAAGGAATTGGTGTAGAGGTGAAACATAGACACATATTTCAGTTGCATTTGAGTATAATGCGTATTGAAATTTAGGAGTACTAATTATATGCGCAGCGATTTCAGAAGAGTAGATAAAGTCTAACGCTTAGCAGTCCATATAAAGATGTAAAAAAAAAAACAGCTATTATCAGCGAACGCAGTACACGCTATTTTTTTACCAGCTACTGTAAGTGGGCATGCATGCATGTAGTATGTATAAATATAAGCGTTTAAGCCGCGTTAAACATTTAAATAATTTTTTAACGAGTATCTCAATTAGTGCATGTCCATCTGACAGAGTGTGCATAATTCTAACCTACAGTTATATATGTACAAATGATAGTTTGCAAAAAGCGCTTACAGCACTTAGAAGAAATTATCAATTGCTAGGTTAGGTTGAACTGGCCGGTCAATAAAGATCTCACATATACTGAATGTGTTCATAGTGTTACCAAAATTTGTTTAACGACCAAACGGAAGAACCCCAATCAGGTGCCAGGACTTATGTTATAGAATAACTCGTCCTCTTGGCAAATACTAGAAGTTTTCTAGGACCTACCTTAACTGGCAAGTCTGCCGTCTCTAATAGCTGGAGCCTTGACTTGGCGAGAGCAGAACACGAACACGGAACGTGATCAACCTTTTTTTCCTGCAGCTCGCACTTCCTGTGTCCAGTTAGTATGCTTATCGTGAGCCTTAAGTCTTCTCTCTTCAGAGATATGAGCCACTTTGTGAGTCTAATATCGTAGGCTTTGCACATGATCTTAGAAATTTTGCAGCCCCGCGTTTTGTCCACGCCTTTCATGCTTGATGCAACATATGCAGCTTCTGTCTCATTTTGATTACTTCTTTGCCAATTCATCGGCCTTTTCATTACCTTCTATCCCCTATGACCAAGAAGCCAGTATAGATTTACGTTTTGGTCTGAGCGAAGTTTTTACCAATGCTTCGTTGCACTACAGAACACTTCTTGATGAAGTACTGTGTGAGATTATTTCCTTAATCGCCGCCTGACTATCAATATATGTATATACTGTCGCAACTGCAGCTTAAGCACGCTTCCTCCAGAATTTCTGTTGCTTTCTTCATGGCTATAATTTTCGCCTGAAAGACGCTGAAGACATCTGACAGCCTGTAGAATCTTCTTATTTCTGGATCGACACAGTACAGCAGCCCCAAACCTATCCATTAATTTGGAGCCATCCGTATACACGTGTATAGTATGTTCTGCTATTTCTGCACCCTGGCAGTAACCCTCCGGCTCAGCCTAACATCTCACCTGAGTCTCAGGACATAGGGACATTCAAGGAAACTTTATTGCAGATGAAATTGCTAGGCTGGGTACGAAAAAGTAGATGCTGGCTGATAAAGTTGTTATGGGAAAACCCTATCTTCATGCAAGATAATGCTATAAGAGTACATCTACTGTTAAGCCAATGATAGATTGCTACAAATATAGGCGTTTCAGACTTCTAAGCAAACCTGGCAAAGATCTTGATATCTTACTCTTTTAACTTTATAGTATTAATAATAATAAAATTAAAAAGTGGGATCTTAAGAGATTCCGTCACTTGTACACTCTAATTGGAAATGAATTGTCCACACTTGTGGGAGTACCAAGTGTTCATTGCTTTATTAGTAGACATGCAGGAAAGCTGCAACTGTCCGACTTTTGAGTGGCGCTGGACAATGCGGCCTAGGAGCTTCCTTTCTAACTAAAGAGCTAAGAACACGGGCTAAAGGTCCGCAAAGGGGTTCAATTGCCATTTCGCTGTCATTACAGTAGTAAAAGTGTCCGTTGAAAGCACTAGGAGGGAGCGGAATGGTAGCTATTACCGTCTCTTAATGCGAAGGTCTGCGCTACTTCTTAACTAGTGCCATTTTTCATAAAATTTTGCAAAGCATATTTGCGAACACTCAAGGAAACTTCATTATTTAAGTTTATCGTAAAAATCTGTTATATGGCGGATGCATACCATTAATTTCGACTAAAGACTTAAAGAATATGATATAACATTGCATATACACAATTTCGTGGATATATCTCAAAAATTTAAAGACTAGTTTACTTTTAAACAGACAGGCTTACAAAGCTAATTCAAATCAGCACATTGTTCTGATGTTGTTGTTGTTGTTGTAGCAATAAGGTCGCTCCTCGAAGGCTTTGGGGAGTGTTATCGATGTGATGGTCCTTTGCCGGATACAAATCCGGTACGCTCCGGTAACACAGCACCATTAAGGTGCTAGCCCGACCATCTCGGGAACGATTTATATGGCCACATCAAACTTTTAGGCTATTAGATACATACAAATTTGTTCATGTTCATGAAAGGTATACAAATCCACTTCATTATAACATGAATATAAATTTAATTCTAATTTCGAAGGAGTTAGAATATATTTCAGTGATGATAGGTATGATTTCACTTCCAACCGGTATATATATACCTACATAAATACCTCAAGTTAATTTGAAGTATTGCATCCGTAAGCATTTCTATACATTCTGATGTACGTACGTACATTTTTAATGCAACAAAGTAGCTACTATTACATAAGCTTGTATAGATTTGTAACAAAAAATCCTTACGCTTGAAGAAGATCCGTTCGCTTAGGTAAGCAAAACTTGTTCCTGAGGTGAGTAAGTGAATGAGCGTAGCTTCTCAAATTACAAGGTTGGCTAATCATCTTTACTACGAATATTTTTGAGAACTATTTTTTTATACCCAGCGTGTACTTGTTAAACACATCTTTAGGTACATATGTATGTATGTATGAAAAAACCATTCTAGTTTTTGAGGGGTAAGTACTTACTTGAATATTTTAATGCTAATTTCCGCATATCCGTTTTTAAATGAGTCATATAGTTGCTTAAGAACAAAGCTTAAGAAGTTCATACCTACGTCTTAAGTTTAAAGCCCCATCACATAAGCCGTTTTTCATATACATATCTACATGCGTTTACGCAATCTTATGCGATATTATGTATATTGCACGTATTTTTATGGAGATCGGCAGATCAAGCGACACTGGTGCGATCTGACATGAAAAAGTAGCCAATTTCCAACTTTTGTTGCAAACAGAAGGAGAATCGTACATTTTCTTTGGCTAAGGGTCATTTCACATATTGCAAGTGAAATTCTTTTTCCACTCGTTGTTACCTTTCCACCTTTTTTCACTATTAAAAAATCGTGTTAAAAACTACAGTTTAACAAATGAGTAGGAAACAAAATATGTACTTCGCGAAATTTTCTATGTAAATGGCCAAGGCGATATAAACTTAATTGCTGATGTCTGAAGTTCATGATTTTGGCATTGTTATTGGCATGCGTAGGGTTGTGTTGAACGCATTTGCATGAAAAAGTTTATTCCGGCTCGGCCATTAAGGCAAATGAAATGCTTTGCACTAATGGCATAAACAGATACAATGCGTCACGACGTACGCCATTTTCCACTGACAGCAACCATTTTGAACACACAGAGAAGCGTCAGAAATAAATAAGAGTTTCGTCAAGAAACTAGTTTTTAGTACTCTTTCTTTTAGAAAGTTGTTATACTCAACTTCGCAAGGCTCACAGAGTATATTAACTTTGTTTGCGTGTACTAATCGAGGTAAGTATATTTTTAATTTCATATCTATATCAATATGATCTCTGAGCAAGAAGAAAAATTCACTAAGCCATGTCTATCGATACTTTTCGATAGTTTTTATTTTAAATTAGCAATAATTGCTAGGTAACCATTTTGCTCCTTGTTTTCTAAAACACAAACCAATATAGCTGCCATCCAATCAGAAATATCTTGGAAATTCATTGCACCATGCCTCGCTCTGGATGCAAGGCACAAAAGGAAATAAAGAAAGATAGCACAATAACAAAAAATGGAAACTATTTACAACAAAATTAAATCTAGCCAAAAATGTCCTTTTCCCAGATAAACAACAAAACCCCATCGATAGTCACACAAAATTATCGATGGCGGTGATAATGCCATACTATCGATAATTTGCCAACACTATTAATTTGATAGGTCGATTAATTGTTAATACTTATGGAAATTAAAAAAAGGGGCGTGACACCGCCCACTTAAGAAGAAACCAATTTATTAATAATATTGGTGACAAATAAATAACCGATAAAGCTATCAACAAAAAACCCTTCAACGAGATTATTCTTATAATAAATATGCCTGAAAAAATCAACCAAACCACGCCCATTTCAATATAAAAGAAATTTAGTTCAATGCTTTTTTCCTTCTACATTTCTATTACAATTAGAAAATTGGAAAAGTCAAACAATTTTGAAAATGGGTGTAGCCGCCCTTTTAAAATTGAAGAAAAATATTCTTTCAAATTAATGAAAAGTTTTATAAAAAAAATAAGAACTTCTTACTCATTACATTGAAATTTTCCTTAATTTAAGGAAATTTTTTCAGGAAATGTTTTCCTCATTTTAGGAGTGTTTTTTTTTTCGGAGTGCTCCACTCTATTCATTCTCATAAGATGACTTAGCCAGCGAGGATTCGAGTTGCACTAGCTCATACAGCTCACCATTAAAATTCCCCAAAGAATACCGTTAACAGCACGAAACATATCCAAAAAGCGGAAATAGGAAGTGTAATTAAAGTTAGCGCAAACAAATACTCGCGCCAGTCTAAATTAGCAATATCAGGAAAAAGTAATACTTAAATATACATAAAGCACACAAAAACAATGTAAATTGTATGTTCGTTCGCAATGCGCGTTTTCATTAAACATAACTGTTGATCTGTCGTTGACTGATAACTTTTTGAACGCGCCGTTGAGTAGTTGCGATCCACTCATCGGTTGAAGTTTTACGCCAAATTACTGAGCAGATATTTTTACGCTACATTTGCTCAATATGTTTATTTTGTTGGGGAAACTTGTCCCGTCTTACGCCAAATTTTTAGATACAATTTCGGCCGCTATTACGCGCAAGATCTTTGCACTGACGCAAAGCCTCTCCCTGTTTCTTGACTTGTCGCTGCTCTCCTTAAATCATGGTAGTGTTCGCAAACCCTTCCCATCGCATAAGATCTTAAAGGGGTCCCGTATACATTGTGCTTTTTAGCAGAAGTATACCGTCCCTATATCGCAATATCGTCAACATGGTTGCGTCATTGTCGATAGATTAACAGCCATTACGGATGGCGATTTTCTCGACTTTTTTCTTCCGTAATTTGCGGGAACTGATCCCGGAAATTTTGCCTATTTTGATTTCTTTATGGGTTTTTGCCGAAACTGCAATACGATTCGGCGATTCCCCACAAGAAATAAAACTTTTTCTAAAAGCTCGAAATATCTCAAAAATTTTAAATGCCAGCACTGTTTTGACTCAGGTTCGGGTTAACCACGTCGAAACGTTCAAGAAAGTATAGCCGTGTCCCTAGTTACAAAATTTATTTGGATTTTTGTCGTCCTGAGATATAGCAGAAACAGGCGTTTGTCGCAATTACACAAATATCTCGAAACCCTGTACCAATTTGGAAAATCTGACCGGCTTTTATATTTTTTTGTGCTTAGTTCATTGCGTGTCTTGATCTTAAAAGGGAGACATTTGTGAACTAAGTTGGAAATTACTTAAATGGACACACAAATGCTATTTTGTACAATCCCGGGAATAAAGTCCAATAATTTCGGGACTCTTGGCACTTAAGAAACACCTACCGGTCGTCATCTCTAACGGCCATGTATTTTGTGGAATCGTTCTAACTATATATATACTGGGTGCTGTATATGAACATGCTGCAGAAACCGGATTTGTCATCAAATTTAATCCATCAGGTGATTTTTCGTCGTAAAGGCTGAACTTTCCGTTTATAGAGTCTAATAGCCTGCCTTGGAGGCCCTGAAGTCCTCATAAATATCTTTATATCGCAAACAGTGATCAACTCAAAAAAACGCTATGTTCAGAAAACGATATAAACTAAGCGGCTTCCCCATATGCGCCAGTGCAATTTCTATTTTTTACAAACCCTTTTCTCGCTGTTTAGATGATATATTAACAAATTGAGATATTAACAGTTCGGTAGGTATTTAATTGGGAAGCGTGGTGGTACTCGTAACTTCAAAATTTCAGATTTTTGAGTTAGCTCCTTTTCGGATCTAGATTTGCGATATACAATGCGTCGTTTCCATCTATCGGCGATAGTCTTTTCTGCTTTCACGATGACATCAACCAGCCGAGCATGTCTACTAATCATAGACTTCTAAAATTTTCCAACGGTCGCCATAAAAAAGATAGTCTCATTTCCGAGCTTTATTGGAATTTTTATTGAAATGTATTTTTATGTTGAGAGCTTTAAGCCCAGCAGGAAAAATTAGACTATTGTATAGCAATTCACTTAAACCGTAACGCGTTGATTCTAGGGTGCCGATGGAATACCTGCTAAATCGAATCTGTTGGAACGCGAGCAACCTGAAGAGTGAGCTGCCTGAACAGCTCAAAGGATAATAGCAATCAGAAGGTTTTCCAACTTGTGTAATTTCAAATTTACTGAAGATGCTGCAGAGGACATATCCCATATTTTTTACTATATTGTCACCCTGCTATCAGGGGCTTGAATGTGCAAATTTTCTCATTTTAATTTATAGTGTGTAGTGGTTAACAATTTGATTTTCTTTGTCATATCAATATCCCCAACACCACTTGAACAAAGAAACCAGGGTAAAGCCAAATGAACCGACGTTCCGGATACAAAAACGTTTTGAATTAATTTTTCCACATTTCCATTACTACACATTACGTTTTAAGTATATGAGCTGGGATATGTTGCTACTATATTATCTTTTTTAATGATGATTGTACTTACAATGCTCTCCAAATTTTTGGGCTTGGCACTCAAATTTCCATGTATCTATGTACCTGTAGGTATGCTACCTCTTTGAAGAAAAGCACACAGCTGTGTAGATGAGTTTGGTAGATATTCTGATGCCTTTCGCTGCTGGACGTTTAGAAATTGTATGATAAATTTCACTTTTTACCTAGATACATCCAGCTATTCAAACTTTTTGTCACACTTAATTTCAACTTGAGTGAAACAAAATTTTCGTTTATTTTTTCGCAATTTTTCTTCCAACACTTAACATGCAATTTTATTGACATTTCTTTAATTTGGCACGTGATCTTTTCACTTTCTTTATCTTTCACAACAGACACCACCTTTTCGTGAGTTCAGACGCCTTAAAGTATACTACATTGTAAAACCTGCATGAATTAGTGGGGAAACACCGTTTTTTCTTGTAGATTTTTATTTTTATTTGATTTTTCTGCCTCATTGATTTTTACCCTCAGTTATTTATACTTAATTCTTGCCTTTTAGAGTTCACGAAGAAAATCTCAACAAAAAGTCACCTCCCCTTTACTTCGGCTTCTGTGTGTGTGCGATAACAAAAATTTTGTATCCCTTGGATACTGAAAATTGTTCAACCACATAACTACATACAACAATATCAACAACGAATACATACGAGTATCTTACACCTGTTTTCCAACAACAACAACTACAGCTACAATTGAAGCATATGAAAAAAACGGTGGCATAAGCATAAAGCGAAATGGACGACAACAAAACAAAACAAGAAGAATTCGCCAGGACATCAAATGTCAATTGCGAATATCAGATGCACTCACACACACGCAAGCATGCAATAAACTCGTGAAAACGTTCAGGGGCGTAGGTAGCCGATTCAAGATAGGGCTTCAGTTGGTATTAAGGGTAAACAATCAAAAATTGAATGTTTGTATGTTTTGAATAACCTCCGAATAACTCCACAAATGTAGACAATTGACTGGGCTAACCCAGGCTTGAGCTCCCCGAAATAAAGATGCAAACAAAGCTTACTTGGAGCGTCTTTCGCAAAAATCAAATAATATGGTTTTTAAAGATCTCGGAGTCTTGTGAGAGGATATTAAAGATTTAAAGCGGACGAAGAACAATGCTCATTTACTAGAATATTTTAGAGCATTTTGCGGTCCGTTTTATTGTGACAACTAAGTTCTATAGACGCTCTCGTTGTGCGGCACGTTTATCAACAGCATTAAGTTAGAGGTTAAGTATTGTGGAGTTATAAATAAATTGTTTATTTTAAAATTAACAAAGGTGAGACAAAAAATGTGACTGATATGACTGTGATCCCGCACACTTTCTAGACGAATTATGCCTAATTTATAGCTTTCGGGTTTTTTAGAATATTCCATAACTAAAAGTTGCAACCAGAATTATATTTTATTCTTAACTGGATTAAGCTTCGGAAAATTACTATAAAAAGACTTCGATCAAAAAAAGGTCCATTATGACTCCAAATTCACTTAAAAAGAGTCGTAGAACGTCAAAAATCGATTGAACTCCAAGTGATTTCAAATGCGTTCATTGTTGTAAAACTGAAATGAATTATCCATTTTTCTTCTTTTTGGTAAAATGGATGAGTTCTTAAAAGCATTAGCATGGTCGCTCACATTGCAAGTAATTTCTAAGTGGCAGCTGCATGATAGCTATTACACTTGTCTCTGATAAAATGGCTATTTAAGCTTACTACTTTCAGTGCTGGATCGAAGCGTGTTGCTCCAAGAGGGTAGTTCCGTCGTAGTAGGCAGAATTGGCACTGATACTTGTTATTTTCATTTCGTTTTGCGCCCTACGGCCTTAGTTTTTATATTTTTATGGAATAGCACTTTCTGCCGGACCAGAGTGAAGAAGATATTAACCGACTTAAATGAGGTCACTAGAAAGATATGTTGTAAGTATAGTGTGTATCTTCTCCACATACATGATATACAAAAGTTGGATATATGATAAGCCTATTACAATGGCCAGGGACAAGTAAAGAATGTCATCACATGTCTTGCTGAGCAGATCAATCTCTTTGTCTACAATATTGAAGCCCCTGTATAAGTTTTCGTCCCGCTCGAAAATTGGTGGTGTGTGGGTGAATGTTATAAAAATAGATTTTGAATTTTTTTATAAAAATAAATTTCGCATGTTCCTTCTTAACTTGTCCTAAAAAATGGCAGAACCAAGTTGTTATCCGAACACGAGGAGTGCCTCACTTCAGAATTAATTTTCATTTTCCAGGGACTTGAACCAAGGAGCTGTTGGCATAAAACAACTTGCAATAACATACCATCTCAATTTTGCCTATATTTAAAATAGTTCACCAAACTTATTATGATGCCTTAATACTGCCCACGACATATTAAACTCAACCCCCAATATTGCCCCTTTTTGTCTACGTATGTATATCTCGTCGTAAGGACAACCTCTGAAAATCTGAAAATCGACTGCTAACTTTGTCGTTGCCTGGAAAATCTAGCGAAGAAGATGTGTTCATTATTCACTTCTCTATGCATAACAGCGTCAACGCACTCCGCCAGTTTTTGAGCTAGCCTCCTATAAATCAAAAGTTACCTTTGCTTGTGAAATGAATGCACCCCGGAAGGGATATTATTCTATACGCCCATGATTTCGTACATACTTAAATGTGTGTATAGTTAGACCAGGGACAAATATGCAATGGTTCTCTTTGTAAGGTCGTCAATTATTGTATGTTGTTGTTGTTGTATCTGAAGGCTTTATGCCACTTGCCAACGTCAGTGGCTTTGTTTTGTTGTTCTTGTAAAATCGGTTTTTGCTGTCTAAAGCTGACAGGCAAAAGCATTTGATATGTAGACACACAAACACATGTACTTAAAGTACAATCAAAATTGCGGTTTTATTTTGCACCCCTCGGGCCGCCGTCTATGCAAGAAATCGTTAATGCCGTAGAGTTCAAATAATTTTTCACTTTTATTTTTAATTAATTCGTGTATATGCCACATGTGTATATTTTCTCACTTGTTTAGTAACTATCTACTTTTCTATATTAATTTCTTTTTCCACACACGCCTACATACATAGATCATTTTTCCAATCAAGTTTCATTGTTTTTGCGTTATCCTTATAACTTATACAAATATAGATACAGTTGTAAATCATTTTTCTTGATAAATGTATTTCTTTATTGTTATTGTTTATTACTTCGTATTTTCTTTCGTTGAAGTGTTTGTGTGCGCGCGCTTTTCACTTCCGTTCATTCGATCACAGTCGTTGTACACAAATCATTCATTACCGCGTTCAAGCGACCGTTTGTAATACGCTCTATTTAATGAATGTTGGCACAGGGCAGCTCTTCGCTTTTGTTTGAGTACTTTTTTAGCACGAATGCGCACATATCGCTCTCTTCTGGTGGTTTTTGTTTGGGCTATTTATTTTAATTTTTTTAATGGCTGATGGCAGCACTCTAGACCAAATTTAAGCTGAATGCACCTCTGTTTCTATGGGTTGCTGAAGCAGTTTTCATAATAACAAAAAATAGTATTGATAAAAATCTTAACGAGGATTTACATAAACGATTAGGTCGCGTCGCTTCGCTTTGACATCACTATGAGACAACAAGAGCCGTGTTTTTTTGCACGTAAATACGTCTACGTTTGCGCGTAAAAAAGCGCTTATCCTCACTTAGATAATGCTTAGGAGACCCACCTAGCGGCAACTAGCTACAGAACATGTTGTACCGAAAAACGGAGATACAAACTTCTGTTGTATATCAGTGTATAACCTATAGCTGAATCGGTAGCGGTGAATAGTGGACATATACCATTCATAGAGATAATACATAGAATTAGTGTAGAGGTGAAACATAGACACGTATTTCAATTGCATCTGAGTATAATGCGTATTGAAATTTAGGAGTACTAATTTTCTGCGCAGCAATTTCAGAAGAGTGGATAAAATTTAACGCTTAGTAGTCCATATAAAGTTTAAGCGTAAACGTGTATAGATGTAAAAAAAAAAACACAGCTAATGAAATGCCTCGCCGCTTTCTTCAAATAAATGCTTTTACCACCTTGATTCGCTTTGACAAATTAGGTAATAAGGAAACTGTATAAAGTTCGAACCTCTATGGCGATATTTTTTTAAATTGGAAATTATTTTATACTGTTCTTTTTGTCCAGCACATTATTACAAGTTGTCTTATTAGGTGGCTATATCCAAGTGAGTGAAACTTAGGGAATCACCACTGCGTTTTTTCAACGGAAACAATGAACAGTGATCCAGATAGCGATAAGAACTAAGAATTGAAATGCAACAGCGAATTCCGCCATCCCTGCAAAAATTGTTGGATTACGTGTTCCATTTTCTTCATGTTGGAGTACTCTAACAATACTCCTTTGCAATGCGTTTGCGGACCACCATCAGCCGATCATTGCTCGTTTTTTAACGACCGTGATCACGACACGATGACGATCGAACAGAGTTGCCAAAAGTAAAATATTGCATACAAATAACTGATAATACAATTTTACTATGGCAACTGCACTGGTTTTATGTATACATACTATAGTATAGAGAAATATTAGTTTCTTTATTCACGCAAATGCTGAATAACATAAGAATATTCGTAGTGAAAAATATAAAAGTTGTATTACCCCTCTTCATTACTTTCATTTTAAATTAAATTCACTCCGATAATTTTTTCCGACATAATTCCTCTTTAGTACTTTGGCATATGATCCTCTGTGGGTGCTCCGTGGAGTACTACAGTGAAAGTACTTTGGAAAGTAGTCTCACGTATGTACTCTATGGAATACTCACAAACAAAGCGAGAGTGGGATCACCTACTCCTCTCCTAGGACATCTCAATGTTAACTGGAGCACATTTTTTGTATGAATACAGATTAGTTTTGGAACACTCCTATACTCCCAAAGGAGTATTCATTACATTATTTATGGAGTACTCGCGTTTTTTGAAGGGATATGGGTCACGTTGTCCTTGTATTTGTATGTTAAATCTCTATCGGTATCTGGGTCACTGCCCATTGGAACACGGAGAGTAAGTCGTTGTGGTTTAAGGAGAATTAATGGTAACTTATAACCATAAAGCCATAACCATATAAAACAGCTGATCGAACTTGCCTTATGGCAATGTAATCGATTAATGGTGCCATACCATAACGCTAACTCGATTACATTGCTTTCCGTAAGGAAGGTGTGATCAGCTGTTTTATCTGGTTATGGCTTTATGGTTATATGTCACCATTAATTCGCCCTTTACTCTGCAGTCAAGTGGATTTTGCTAAACGCTCTGTATATAAATGCTTTGACAGCGCCATAAGATAGCAACGAAAAGCTTTGCCTCTTTCTATACTTTCAAGAGAACAAAGCGTTATAGTGAATCCTACGCCTTGTCTCAAACCCGCCGAAATTGTTTTTTTTTAACAGATCGAAAGAAAGTTTCCATTTATATTGTAATGAAAACGAAGGTCAGTATCGTCAGAAGATAATGAAGAAGCTATGCAACCAAAAACAAAGCGAAAATAAGAAAAATGAAATATAATATAAAAATTATAGCCTATCCACGTATTTCTTTGGCTTGGTAATTGTCAATATTTCACCTGTTATTTGTTCGTACACGTACATAAATTTCGTCATCTAGTGATGTTTAAGCTCGTGGCAAGCTTTCCATTTCCATATCCATATAAAACAGCTTATCCAACCAACCTTATGAAACTCACGGTAATTGGTCAATGGTACCATATAATAATGCGCTTGCTATAACCGTACCATAGCAAATCAATTGGTTTTTGCGTTTTCACCACATCTATAACTTGTAAATTATAGCTTTGATAAATAGATTGGCGCATAGTTATAGTCAAAATAAAATAGGTTTTAAATTTAGTTGTAGCTAAATTTTAAAGTTTTATTTTGACTACGATTATTCGCCGTTAACCTTTTGTATATTTTTTTACTACGGATATGTTTTGACTCTGTAAAAAGTGCGATTTGTTATTAATTTTTTGCATTTTCGTCTTTACTGTGAAATTCTCACATTTTTTTGGTCAAAGCAACAACAACCGAAGCCAAGAGATACGGTTAAGTAAAATTATAGTTATGACAATGTCACAGCACTAGACAAGATTATGTAATAGATGGCGGAGTTGTAGTTTAACATGCAGTAGCTATCACAATCGAATCTGCTGCGCAATCAGCCGCCACGTAGCCGCAGTATAAGTAAAAGTTTTATTGGTCGCTTATTGTCGCGCTCCTCTTGTCCCCATCAAGAAAGATTTTTGATTTCCATCCTTCGATATTTGATACTGAGCCCAAACCTTGTCTTTTGATACTTCCAACACAATTTTAGCAGACGAGGATCTGCCGGTTCTTTGTGGTCCAATTCAATCGTTCTAGACATGGTCGAACTAGGACCTTAATGGTGCTTGATACCGAAACGTAGCGGGTCTATATCTGGCAAAGGACGATCAACATCGATAACAATCAGCAAAACCTATGGGGGTGTCTATCGGTACATTACCAAGATCACTTTTTCAGAGAATTTCGGTGCTTTATTAGCATTCGACCCCTGTTCTAGTGTATAAGCTGAAACTGATTACATACTCAAGGCAAAAATTTTTTGAAAAGTATTCGACCATAGTAGACGCAATTAATTGATGCAATCTCTTGAATAAAATAAGCTTTTCGATACATCCTACGGTTTTTTTTTAAATGGTAAGAACACTATGAGCAACACTGCCCTTGACACTTGGCAGCACTTTCACATCAGCTGTTCTGTATTGTCAAACTTTACCGATAAGATAAACAATAATAAGGGAAAAAACAAATACCGGAAAATTAAGAAAAAATAGTAAATTGTGTTTCTAAAAATGCAAGTTAGTGATTATAACGATTATTACGAAGGTTGTGGTCGTGAAGGATTGATCCGGTGTATATTCCTCAGTGAATTTCATGCAACGGCTGGTTGCAAAATCAGTTGCCAAGTGAGTATCGCAAGGGCAAAAGCTTCTTGGCCAACATCCAAAAACGTCAGAAAAGGTGTCAATATACGCGTTTTCATGTAGATGTTCTAAGCTTGCTGATTTTTTTGTACACACGCAACAACCAATGCAGAAATATAATTTTGATTCCAAAACCGTTGTTGGACTATATCTTTCGATAAGGGCTTGTACCTTAATGTTGCTTGATACCGGATGCATATCCAGCAAAGGTCCATCAACATCGATGACACAATAATAATAACGATATTAACGCCGCCTGTTTTGACTTGCGTATGGTTTTCACTTTCAGGTACCCGCTGATTATATTAGCAAGGAGGTATTTGATGCCATCAATGTATATATTATACCAAAGCCACATTTACAAAGATGTATTCTCACTGTAAATGCGATGGACGTAAAAATTGTGGGGTATCCTGTTGGAATTGAAAATCAGCAAAAATATGCACGAAATGCTTTCCTATTTAATTTGTGCTTCGTATGCGACTCTTGGGCGCGATCGGTACAATATGAACCGGTTGTCAAAAAGCTGTCAGAGTACTTGGTGAGTTCTGATTATTTACGTAATTGAAGTTAAGAGAGTTTGTTTTAAGAGTGTTCTGCCAAAAGTGGTTAGACAATTTTTCCAGCGTGCTAAATATGTAGTATATTTAATTCTTTTTTAAATCGTATTGAATCTTTCTATAAAACGAATATATACCAACAAATATTGGTCAGATCAGTGTCTGACGACCCCGCGGCCGCCGTGGTGTGATTGTAGCGTGCTCCGCCATCCACACCGAAAATCCAGGTTTCACGCCCCGGGCAAAGTAATATCAAAATTTTATAAACAAGTTTGAGATCAGTTTTCCAACCCTTTTATTTTTAATTATTTGTTGTGGGTGTAGGTTGGCCTGTGTCTATCGAAATCCTTTCCTGCTTCAGTACCTCGTATGTTTTCCAGAATAATGGGAGAGAGATGGATGTAGAGCGATAGAGAGGTACGACGAAGAGAGCTCTCAAGACTATTTTATGGAACTGTGCCCGATTAAACAACCAAACCTTTTCCACTTGTTTGCTCAAATTTTACTTTGGAAACAATTTATGTATAAAACTCACAAATTTGATCTTTATTTTACTGTAGATAATGATGGAAGAGGAATCATGCCTTTTGTCCAAAGAAGGCGATCACAAACTAAAACTACAGACGATTTTCGAGAATGTAATAAAGGATCTAAATGAGAAAAAAGTCACGACGATAGTGGGTAAGTTATTCGTTTGTCGCTAATAGAGCTAATAGAACTCTCGACATTTTTTGAGAAGATATTTCGAAGAAACCGATACATGCTTCTCGCTGGATTCTCGAATCTCGATATTTTCGTAAAGCTCGCGAGCATCTCTGCATTATAACACAACCGAGCATTTCACAAAACCGCAAGTAAAAAATTAAAGAGGGCATATAATACTGCGAATGCAGCGACTAAACTGAATATCGAGACGCGAGCGAGCGTTATGAGTATTTCGAGATACGTGAAATCCGCGTGAAGCTGAGTTATCAAGTGTCGAAATTCTCGCTTGTGTTTGAGGAGAAATCGTCAGCTCTAATCGCTTATATCATAAACTCGCTTCCCAAGGCAGTCGGTTCTATGTACCGGAGCGACTCGGGATTTTTCCCGACCAAGGACTGTCATTTCAGTGTGACCCCATCTAATTTGTTTCGTCCCTCCCACAAATTGTCATCCTCCCAGCAGCTCCTTGCAGCAGGACTGCTCCATATTCTCTTACTCCGGGAAGGCATCGAATCCAATCCGGGTCCGTCTCCTGACCCCGGTCCTGAGAAATGGTTTTGCTGCATCTGCCGGAAAAGAATCTTTTTAGGACGGTCATACTCTGTTCAGTGTGTCTCGTGCAAGGGATGGTTGCATCGGACAGGTTGTTCGGGGGTTGATCCCAAAACCCGACGTCCACGTAACTTTTATAAATCTTTTGTGGCTCCTTGCTGTTCACGCCCAAGGGCGTCCCGTAGTCTAAGTCTAAGCGCCGCCGCCATGCCATTAGCACCCAGATAAATTGCGGTTTAAATCAATACCCTCAGCATAGAACAGTACTCGTAGCGCTAGACCTATCAAAAGCTTTTGATACGGTCAACCATGGCTCGTTACTGCAGGACCTGGAAGGGTCTACCCTTCCCCCATGTCTTAAAAGGTGGACCGCAAATTATCTGGGTGGTCGGCAGGCATCGGTGCAATTTAGAAACGAAACATCAAAACCAAGGAGAATTAAACAGGGGGTGCAACAGGGTGGTGTCCTATCCCCACTTTTGTTTAATTTCTGCATATCTAAGCTACCTTCACCACCGGAAGGAGTCACAATCGTTTCCTACGCCGATGACTGCACAATAATGGCCACAGGCCCAGGCCCAAAGATCGATGAATACCCAGAAACCTGGGCATCCCAACAGACATCTGATTGATGAACCAGCACCGCCTAGGGGCTTAAGGAGTCATCTCCGTAAGCATTTTGAGGAAATACGGCACCTGAGAACCCAGCCGTATGAAGTGAAAGAACACAAGCAGGTCCTTGGTGAACTCCATAAACAGGCGTCGGACCTTTATGCCGGGAATTGCCCGGTGAATCCAGTACTTATCGAAAATTATCCAAAACTTGCGGAAGAGGAACGCATACTCCCCAGGGAAACGCGTGTCACTCTTGCTCAACTTCGTTTTGGATACTGTAACAGGTTAAACTCTTACCTATCCAGAATCAACCCCGACATACAAAATGTATGCCCCGCTTGCAATGTGTCCCCACATGACACCAACCATCTCTTCAATTGTAATGTGGAACCAACGCCTCTAACACCCCTTTCCTTATGGTCCACCCCTGTTGAAACGGCAAGTTTCCTTGGACTCCCGTTAGAGGATATTGATGACAATTTGTGATCGGTCGCGGCTATTAGGTGGGGCGAGCATTGCTACAACAACAACATATCATAAACTAAACTAAGCACAGTATTTCTCAATCACAGAGGGCGACACAACGATTTATTTGAAAATTGTTACCCATAAACCCGATCCACCTGTTGTAAAGGATCACATGGTGCCTCTATTGTTAGTGGACTTCAAGAATACACCATTAGACAAGTGGGATTTGACAACGCAGCAGGTAAATTCCTATGGTATATAATTTCTGATATGTGCAAATATATCCTCTTTTACTCTAGATTTTCCCATACATTAATGGCATCAATCATATTGCACGCATCGCGGCGGAAGCCGATGTTGAAACGAATCTTGTTAAATCTTGCATTCAAAATTTAGCCTATTACGGCGTCGTACAATTGCTGCCAATTCTAAAGTATAGCAATGTCTATATGTGCACACAACTCTTGAAGAGTTTAATCAAAAATCCATCCTTGACTCATGCCTGCCGAAAGTATGTTGCGTTAAATCCCGACAAAACATATCCATCCATACAGAAAATCTTTCAATTTTACGCTTCAATGACACATGGCGTTACACTGCGCGCAATGTGTCAACGTTTATGTCCACAAAATTATAATATTGATGAACGTAAATTAGTGATATTTGGTTTGCAGCATAAATTTATACGTTGCATTCAAAAGTATCCAGTGTTTACTGGATCTGTGCCCTCGGGACGTCAAAAAATGTATACAGGCTTATCGAGCTTTGATGAAATTTGCTGTAAAACAGGTCTATCGCCATTTAGTATTGAAAAGGATATCGACAAGGATACTAATGTGACTGTGATATGGAAGTAAAGAAAAAATAAAATATTTTTAAATCAAAGCTTATGTTAATATCATTATATGGCATATAATCATTCTCTGGGATTTGAGCCAAACATTTTTATTTTTCAAAGATGGAGCTATAAGCAAAAAGTAATTCCTGTGTTCTGGGCCATATCCCAACATTCGTGAAACCTGTCGTTTCTTTAAAACTTTTGTGGTACTTTGCTGTTCCGGCCCCTGTATTTCGCGCCTTAGTCACCCAGAGTATCTCTTACACCCAGAGTGAAGACTGGGATGATCACGGACTTCATGCTATCCAAGATACTAAGCTTATCGCAAACGGACAGTGCCCTGGATCATCAAGGAATAGCTGCCCGGCCAGGAGATTCGAATGTAGAAATTATAAACATCTACACCCCTCCTGTTACTCACAGTCCCTGATATGGAATTCTGATCTGCAAGCCGACAATAGGGGTGAGTTGTTCGCTGATCCAATAGACTACACGGTGTTCTGCACGATAAATGGATTTGTCAAACTGCATCATCATCTCATCCGTCCACCACAATTGGTTGACACAGATCTCTTTTCCACGAAATAAAGTGATCATCTTCGTAGTCATTATGATGAGACTTAGCTGGAAGTGCCGTTTCTATGAGCATCTAGCCTTTATCAGTATAAGTTATTTAATATACAGTACTGTGCTTTATTTAGCTTTCTGGTTGATTCCATAAGGTAATAGACTGAATTTTTACTACATACACCGACAGCTATTCCCAAGGCAGTCGGTTCTATGTACCGGAGCGACTCGGGATTTTTCCCGACCAAGGACTGTCATTTCAGTGTGACCCCATTTAATTTGTTTCGTCCCTCCCACAAATTGTCATCCTACCAGCAGCTCCTTGCAGCAGGACTGCTACATATTCTCTTACTCCGGGAAGGTATCGAACCCAATCCGGGTCCGTCTCCTGACCCCGGTCCTGAGAAATGGTTTTGCTGCATTTGCCAGAAAAGAATCTTTTTAGGACGGTCATACTCTGTTCAGTGTGTCTCGTGCAAGGGATGGTTGCATCGCACAGGTTGTTCTGGGCTTGATCCCAAAACCCGACGTCCACGTAACTTTTATAAATCTTTTGTGGCTCCTTGCTGCTCACGCCCAAGGGCGTCCCGTAGTCTACGCCTAAGCGTATCCCCACTACCTTCCAGCAGCTTCGCTGCTCAGCAAGCCTCAACCAGTACCCGCTGCTGCTCGCGCCCCACGGCGCCAACAACTCAAACAGCTGATACCACTCATAACTACTACCTTCGTAGTAGAGCTGGTAGCAATGCTGAGCATCAGCCCCTGCCCCCGTCTTCTTCTCCCCCCTGTTGTTGTTGTTGTTGTTGTAGCGATACGGTTGCTCCCCGAAGGTTTAGTGAGTGATCGATGTGATGGTCCTTTGCCGTTTACAGATCCGGTACGCTCCGGTAACACAGCATCATTAAGGTGCTGGCCCGACCATCTTGGGAACGATTTATATGGCCACATTAAACCTTCAGGCCAATCCGGTATTTTAGTCGCCTCTTACGACAGGCATACCTACCGTGGGTATATTCTAACCCCTGACCCCTCTTTTCTGGCAGCAATCGTGCAGGTCAGAGAAACAGACTCTTAGTCCCTGCCTCCGTTTGCACCGTCTGCCAGCACAGAATATATAGGTTTGCGACATCCGCTCAATGCAGCTCCTGCCTTGGGTGGTGCCACTTTCCTAGATGTTCTGGTCTCCGCGACGGCAACCCCTCGACGGGCTTCATCGCGCCATGTTGCCAGGTCGCAAACCCAAATCATCCGGGTACCCCAATGCTTGCCCAAGGGCGCCCAGTCCCAAGGCCACAACAGCAATTGCGTCCTGGCCTTCCACAACCTAGGCGTAGTCACCCGTCACTTACCCCTAGAGTGGCGGCGTCACCCCTCATGCACTTCAAAATTCTGCAGTTCAACTGTAATGGACTAACTGGGAAGATTACGGAGATAGTCGATTTCATGAAGCGGCACAACATCCGCATTGCTGCGATTCAAGAGACTAAACTCACAGCAAGATCTGCATTGCAGACCTGCTCTGGTTATAATGTCCACAGGAAAGACCGCGAGAGCGGAAATGGAGGCGGCCTCGCGTTTATTATACACCACTCTGTGCAATATTATATATTTGATCCTGGCATCGACAGCAGGGACAATGTCTTAGAACGTCAAGGCCTATCTGTCCGGTCAGGCGATGCAAATCTAGAAATCATCAACATCTACATCCCTCCTGTCACCTGTTGCCCCAGTGGATACCGCCCTAATATCGAGGCCTTACTCACTGGCAACAATCGCACTTGCGGGCGGACAGTAGGGGTGAGATGTTGGCGGATCAAATAGACGAAACGACGTTCTGCACAATAAACGGAGACGCCCCCACACGTATGGTAGGAAGCTGTCATAGCTCGCCAGATATCTCAATCGTGAGCGCAGAACTCGTAAACTGCGTCAACTGGCAGCCGATGGTAACACTGGCATCCGACCACCTGCCCATACTTATTTCGTTCGAGCGTACCGCCGACTTCATCGTCACCGGAAAACGCACTTTCATAAACTTCAAAAAAGGAAAGTGGGAAGAATATAAATCTGCAACAGACAGCAGCTTTGCTGCCCTCCCTATCCCGACTGATGCCCGCCAAGGGGAGCGTGCCTTCCGTAAGGTCATTGAATCCGCCTCGGCACATTTCATTCCCGCCGGGAGAATTCCCGAAATCCGGCCCACTTCCCGGCGGAGGCCGCGAGCTTAGCGGGGGAACGCGACCTTATAAGACAGCTTGATCCAGGCGACCCCCAAATAAGGGATATAAACCAACGCATCAGGTTGCTTGTGGACGAACACAAGCGGGCGAAATGGGAAGAGGTTGTAACCTCTCTACCGGTGTAGGTAAACTTTGGTCCACCGTAAAGTCCCTATCAAATCCGACTAAGCACAAAGACAAAGTTTCCACCGCCTTTGGCGATAAGGTGCTGTCGGATGCGAAAAAATGCGCGAGCGCTTTCTGCCGACAATATATAATGCATCCTACGGTCGACAAAGATAGACGGAGAGCCAATAGACACGCACATAAACACAAACTCAGCGCGTCACCAATTACCATCACCGCTAGAGAGGTTGAGGACGCCATTGGTCGCGCTAAACCATCCAAAGCAGTGGGCCCAGACGGCATAGCCATGCCGATGCTTAAAAACCTAGGGAAAGAGGGTTTCAAATATTTAGCGCATGTCTTCAACCTGTCTCTTTCCACCTTTGTCATACCCGAGAAATGGAAAATGGCCAAGGTGGTCCCGCTACTAAAGCCTGGGAAACCAGCTAACGTAGGTGAGTCATATCGTCCGATATCTCTCCTATCGCCAGTGGCAAAGACGCTTGAAGCCATTTTGCTCCCTTATTTCCAAGCACATTTGCAGCTAGCCCGGCTCGTTACTGCAAGACCTTGAAGGGTCTACCCTTCCCCCATGTCTTAAAAGGTGGACCGCAAATTATCTGGGTGGTCGGCAGGCATCGGTGCAATTCAGAAACGAAGCATCAAAACAAAGGAGAATTAAACAAGGGGTGCCACAGGGTGGTGTCCTATCCCCACTTTTGTTTAATTTCTACATATATAAGCTACCTTCACCACCGGAAGGAGTCACAATCGTTTCCTACGCCGATGACTGCACAATAATGGCCACAGGCCCAGGCCCAGAGATCGATGAGCTATGCAATAAAATAAACGGCTATCTCCCTGATCTCTCCAGTTTTTTCGCCTCGCGAAACCTGGCATTGTCACCGATTAAATCTTCCGCGACCTTATTTACAACATGGACGCCCCAAATGTCGACCATATTGAACATCCACGTCGATGGCACTACGCTACCGACTGTCCTACACCCCAAAATCTTGGGTGTGACGTTTGATCAGGATCTACATTTTGGTGCGCACGCAACCGCAATTGTTCCAAGAATTCAGAGCCGTAATAAAATCCTCAAATCCCTTGCTGGCAGTACCTGGGGAAAAGATAAAGAAACGCTCTTGACCACATACAAAGCAATTAGCCAGCCGATTACGTGCTACGCGTCACCCATATGGTCGCCAAGCCTAAAAACCACCCACTGGAAGAAACTACAGGCCTGCCAAAATACTGCTCTCAGAATCGCCACGGGCTGTCTTCTTATGTCCCCAGAACACCATCTGCATAATGAGGCGAGAATACTCCCCATCAGGGAGAGAAATGAGATGCTGACCAAACAGTTTCTGTTGAATACCCAGAAACCTGGGCATCCCAACAGACATCTGATTGACGAACCAGCACCGCCTAGGGGCCTAAGGAGTCATCTCCGTAAGCATTTTGAGGAAATACGGCACCTGAGAACCCAGCCGTATGAAGCGAAAAAACACAAGCAGGTCCTTGGTGAACTCCATAGACAGGCGTCGGACCTTTATGTCGGGAATTGCCCGGTGAATCCAGTACTTGAAGAAAAATATCCAGAACTCGCAGAAGAGGAACGCATACTCCCTAGGGAAACGCGCGTCACTCTTGCTCAACTTCGTTCTGGATACTGTAACAGGTTAAACTCTTACCTATCCAGAATCAACCCCGACATACAAAATGTATGCCCCGCTTGCAATGTGTCCCCACATGACACCAATCATCTCTTTAATTGTAATGTGGAACCAACGCCTCTAACACCCCTTTCCTTATGGTCCACCCCTGTTGAAACGCAAGTTTCCTTGGACTCCCGTTAGAGGATATTGATGACAATTTGTGATCGGTCGCGGCTATTAGGTGGGGCGAGCATTGCTACAACAACAACAACAGCTATTCCCCAGCGGCTTAGGGGGTCAGAATATACCCGCGGTAGGTATGCCTGTCGTAAGAGGAGACTAAAATACCAGATTTAAGGGGCTGTGTAGCGCAACCCTCCAGGTTGCCAGCGCAATATATAGCTTCTCCAAACCCAATTGGCAACCTCACCTATCCGCGGCGAATCCTGTTTCACTAACAGACGAGGCTCTGGCGACCCCAATCTCCTCATGCAACTTGGGGATGGGGAAGGAGGGACGGCCTGAAGGTTTAATGTGGTCATACAAATCGTTCCGGAGATGGGCGGGCTAGCACCTTAATGGTGCTGTGTTACCGAAGCGTGCCGGATCTGTATCCGGCAAAGGCCCATCACATCGATAACACTCCCCAAAGCCTTCGGGGAGTAACCTTGCCGCTACAACAACAACAACAACAGCAATTTTTACCTACTTATGTTACATCATATTCTTGACAATGCCTCAGAAAATTTGTGAGATATCTTACGAAAGCAGTGCTGTTTTAAAATTCTCGATTTGCAGAAAAAAAATCCCCCGTTTAGTTAAAAATTTTCTCTCGCAGAAAAGCAACACTGTAAATTGAGTGAAACTAGTGTCGATTTGTATAGAAAACGCTTGGGATTGAAAGTATCTGCTAGTAAACATATTTTTGGTGGCAGATCGTGAAGTACGTGTGATGTGTCTGACGGAAGAATCGTGGCGGTATTACCTATATGACTTATGATTAAGAGAAGTAACAAGTAATAAACAAACATTGCAAATAATTAAATACGAATATTTAACTCAGCCGAAAAGGGCTTAATGGTTATCAAGTGCATGTGAGACGAAATGCTTTAAAGTGCAATAAAATTATGTGATTTCTATTTGATGGATACATTTTGGATTTTTCAGAAAAAAGCGATCGACAACACACACAAATTCATATGATTATGAGCAACTAACACAAATACAAACATACAAACCAACAATAAATACATAGTTTTGTTAGTGGTTTGCTGATAAATCGAAAAACCAGCCGATTAAAAGTGAATATACCAATACACATGTGCCTTTTGGAGCGGCATTTGCCATAGTGTTAGAGTATCTGTGCGACATTGCTGTATGAATCATTAGCGAGTGAGAAATGTATGTATGTACATATCTACGTTACGGTGTGACATTTTTAAGCGCTATTTAAAAAAAATGGCTAGATTTTCTAGACGAGAAGGGACATTGCTGTTTCTATTACATTGCTTCTAAAAAGTTACAACTAATATGTACTTTTTAAATATACGAGTTTGATGCTTTGGACGAACTAGCTAAAAAGGGCGCATCCCTTGAAGCTTGCTCCGTAGACGTCCCAATTAGACTGGGCGAGATTAAGCGAAGGCTAGAGGTGCACATGATCGACCAAGCGGGAAAGGCGTGGGTTCAAGCGCGTGGCTGTAAAGAGTCGAAGGTTATGTGTAGGTCTTACAACGTTATACTAACAAAGTTACTTCTATCATTAAAAAGAGAGGACTGTAGATTCAGGACGGGTATTCTGAGTGGACTCTGCCTTCTGGCGTCACATGCCTTTAAATTAGGCTTGGCCAGTGATAGCAGATGTAGGAAGTGCGGGTTGGAGGAGGAAACGATCGAGCACGTTCTGTGCTCGTGCCCTGCACTTACCAGGCTAAGACTCCAGCTATAAGGAGTGATACAGCTGTCAGATCTAGAAGCAGCAAGTGGCTTAAGTTCTAGGAAGCTTCAAGCCAAGAGGACGGAGTTATTTTATAACATAGGCCCTGGTTTTTGATAGGGTTTTTCAGTTAGGTCGTTAAAACAAACGTCTGGTAACACTACGGACTGAATCAGTCTATGTGAGGTCCTCATGGACCGGCCAGTTCAACCTAACCTAACCTTGGTGCTTTGGATCAATTAATTTTAAGTTTTCTGCCTAATTTTTGACCAAGAGCTTGCCGAATTATGATTTGTAAAGATTTTAGTTCGAAAATCTTTCAAGAATAAAACTATAGACATATATATAACACGGGTTGCCTGAACTGTCTTAATTCGAAGTTTGACCACCTTAGATTTATTTTGGATTCCTGTTTTGTTAGCTCAGCAAAAAAATTTTTACGAAAATTCACCGAGCGCTTTTTGAGAAAACTGCATTTTAGACTAAAATTTTTAGTGCATCATCATGTACGGCGAGATAAACCCCAATTTTTAGGTCTACTCGAATATATAAGCCCTACGTACTTAGATTTCTCAATATACCATCAAACTCTGGAGTTAAGGGCCAAACTCCCTTTTCATAGTTAGATTCCTATATTGTCTTATAACTCTATTTCTGCTTGTTCTATGAACAAACATTTTGGGTTATATGAAAAGAAAACTTTTTTGAGCTTCTAACAATGTATAATATGTAAATGTATATGTAGAAATATTAAAGAAACCTTTTAAAATATAAAGAAAATTCAACGTTGTGCATCACTTATTCATTTTGTATAGCAGGTTTTTTTCAATATTTTGGTTACGCGTATATTAAAGGATTATTGAAGAGAATATACAACCGATTTTGCTTAAACAAGTAATTGTGAATAAGGAACAAGATTCGCATCTTTATTTTCAAAGATTAATTAAGGTATTGTTGTTTTCTACGATTTCATATAAAGACACAAAAAAGAAGTATAGAATTTAAATTCGTTCAAAATCTAATAAAAATTGAGCAGAGCTCACAGAGTATATTAATTTTGTTCGCATAACGGTACCCCGTAACAGCATTAACTAATCGAGATAGATATAGACTTCTATATATCAAAATGATCTGGGCGAAAAAAGAAATTCATTTAGCCATGTCCGTTCGTCCATCCGTGAGTACGATAACTTGAGTAAACTTTGAGGTATCTCAATGAAATTGGGTATATAAGTTCCTGGGCTCTCATCTCAGAGCGCTATTTAAAATGAACAAAAGCGGACTATAAGCACGACCATTTTTTCGATATCGAATATTTCGAAAAACTGAAAAAGTGCGATAATTCATTACCAAAGACGGACAAAGCGATGAAACTTGGTAGGCGGGTTGATATTATGACGCAGAATAGAAAATTAGTAAAATTTTGGAGAATGGGCGTGGCACCGCCCACTTTTAAAAGAAGGTAATTTAAAAGTTTTGCAAGCCTTAATTTGGCAGTCGTTGAGGGTATCATGATGAAATTTGGCATGAGCCTTACTCCTATTATTATATGTGTTCTTAATAAAAATTAGCAAAATCGGATGACAAACACGCCCACTTAAAAAAAAATTTTAAAAGTCAAATTTTAACAAAAAAATTAATATCTTTACAGTATATAAGTAAATTATGTCAACATTCAACTCCAGTAATGATATGGTGCAACAAAATACAAAAATAAAAGAAAATTTCAAAATGGGTGTGGCTCCACCCTTTTTCATTTAATTTGTCTAGAATACTTTTAAAGGCGAACAAAAATTTACCAATCCTTGTGAAGTTTGGTAAGGGCAAAGCTTCTATGGCGATAACTGTTTTCTGTTAAAACGGGCGAAATCGGTTGGAGCCACGCCCAGTTTTTATACACAGTCGACCGTCTGTCCTTCCGCTTGGCCGTTAACACGATAACTTGAGCAAAAATCGATATATCTTTACTAAACTTAGTTCACGTACTTATCTACACTCACTTTATCTTGGTATTAAAAATGGGCGAAATCCGATTTCGACCACGCCCACTTTTTCGATATCGAAAATTTCGAAAAATGAAAGAAATGCCATAATTCTATTCCAAATACGAAAAAATGGATGAAACATGGTAATTGTATTGGTCTATTGACGCAAAATATAACTTTAGAAAAAAACTTGGTAAAATGGGTGTGACACCTACCATATTAAGTAGAAGAAAATGAAAAAGTTATGCAGGGCGAAATCAAAAGGCCTTGGGATCATGGCAGGAATACTGTTTGTGGTATTACATATATAAATAAATTAGCGGTATCCGACAGATGATGTTCTCGGTCACCCTGGTCCACATGTTGGTCGATATCTCGAAAACGCCTTCACATATACAACTAGGGGCCACTCCCTTTTAAAACTCTCATTAATACCTTTAATTTTATACCCATATCGTACAAACACATTATAGAGTCACTCCTTGTCCACCATAATAGCGATATCTCGAAAAGGCGTCCACCAATAGAACTAAGGCCCACTCCCTTTTAAAATACTCATTAACACCTTTCATTTGATACTCATGTCATTCAAACACATTCCAGGGTTACGCTAGGCTCATTTTCCTACATGGTGATTTTCCCTTATTTGGTAAATGATGAAGGAAAATAGTTTCAAAAAACGTCACCCTTGGTCTACAATTTGGTCGATATTTCCCAAACGTATGTGATATGGAATTAAAAACGACTTATAAACCATCGAAACCAACGCAGCTAAGCTCTCTGCTGAGTACTTAATGTTCGGTTACACCCGAACTTATCCTTCCTTACTTGTTTTTTCTTTCTGGTCTTGAAAAGAACCCGTATAATACACCAATAAAGAATTAATTAATCTTTGAAATTCGCATCTTGAATGTATATACTCGTAACCAAAATATTCAAGAAACCCGTTTTACAAAATAAACAATTGATGCACCACGTTGAATTTTCAATATATTGTGTAAGGTTTACTCTATAAATTCACATTATATACATTGTTGAAAGTGCGAAAATGTCCTTTTTCAGATAAGCTAAAAGTTGTGTTAATAGGCCAAACGCAAATAAAGTTATAAGCCAAGATATGCACCTAACTATGAAAAGGGAATTTTTGGTCCCTAACTGAAGAGTTTGAAGGTATTTTGGAAACTTTAAGCACGTAGGGTTTATGTGCTCGACTAAACCTACACATTTGGGCTTATTTCGCCAAGAGAATATTTTTACTGTCAAACAATGCTACATGATGATGCACTAAAAATTTTAGTCTAAAATGCAGTTTCCTCAAAAAGCGCACGGGTAATTTTCGTAAAATTTTGTTGCTGGGCTTAACTAAGCTCACAAAACAGGAATCCAAAAAAATCTAAAGTTGTCAGGCTTCGAATTAAAACACAGTTCAGCCACCCCGTGATAATGTATTTGTTTATATACTTTCAAGATTAGTCTTTTCAAAAACACAGATATACATATGGTTATTGATTCGAAAAAAATAGGTATGTATGTTTATCGAACCCAAAAGCAGGTCAAGGCAGAGCAGATTAGAGCAGTTGGCAAAAGCAAATAGAGCAAGCTGGAGTAAGCCAGAGCAAACATCACATGACACACTTTTTAGGAAAAAATATATAACCAACAAATTCGTGGCTAATGGCAATCTTAAATTTCGCTAAAATATGCGCTAAATAAAGCCCGATAGGACTTACTCTACAAATTGTTTACGTTGAAATTTTTTTCTTAGATTTTTTATACATATTGTTGTGAATATTAGCAACACTAAGGGATACTATCATCTCTAAGCCGATACTAAGCAGTCACTTGTATGTACATAAACAAATTAATAATTATGTATACACATATGTACGTACAAGCAGCGGAGAGATACTAACAAAAGTATGCAATACACGCGCATATGGCTATGCGAGGGGCTATAAACGTGCGTCTGTAGTTTATAGCTGGTAACCAAGTAGTAAATTCTAGAAGAAGAAACGCCTAGAAGTACGCGAACGAGACAGCAGAGAGTATATAAGGAACGAAAGTTGAGTAAGCAGCAATCAGTTTGATTTAAGCACGCTATTGGTTGTGAAGTTAAGTGTAATTCTGAAGTACTTACAAGTAGTCTCATAAAGACCATTTTTGCATTATTGAATATTGGAGTTATTTATTCAACAGTTTAGCGATTCGAACGTTAGCAGAAGATTGGAATAAGCGGAATTTCCCTAAATTCGTTACAATATGAATTATTTGAGTTTTAAATTCCTAATTGACAACTGACAATTTGAACTTTGCTCTAACAAAAGAGCTGGTGCAGAAATTTGTGATATACATACATAGATCGCTCTAGTTCAATTTTGAGCAGACCCACGAAATAAAAAGTGGAGCAATATTTCAAGTTGACTGAAGCTAGAGCAGCTTAATAAACAAAACTAATGTGTTTAGGAAATTTCAGTGGAACTCTTGATTCTTTTTAAATACTTATTTAAAACAAGTAAGGAAGGTTAAGTTTGGGTGTAACCGAACATTACATACTCAGTTGAGAGCTATGGTGACAACATAAGGGAAAATAACCATGTAGGAAAATGAACCGAGGGAAACCCTGGAATGTGTATCAAATGAAAGGCATTAAAGAGTATTTTATGAGGGAGTGGGCCATAGTTCTATAGGTGGACGCCATTTAGGGATATAGCCATAAAGGTGGATCAGGGTTGACTCTAGAATGCGTTTGTACGATATGGGTATCAAGTGAAAGGCGTTAATGAGTATTTTAAAAGGAAGTAATCCTTAGTTCCATAGGTGGACGCCGTTTCGAGATATCGCCACAAAGGTGGACCAGGGGTGACCCTAGAATTTGTTTGTACAATATAGGTATCAAAAGAAAGGTGTTAATGAGTATTTTAAAAGGGAGTAATCCTTAGTTCCATAGGTGGACGCTGTTTCGAGATATCGCCATAAAGGTGGACCAGGGGTGACCCTAGAATTTGTTTGTACAATATGGGCATCAAACGAAAGGTGTTAATGAGTATTTTAAAAGGGAGTGGGCCTTAGTTCTATAGGTGGACGCCGTTTCGAAATATCGCCATAAAGGTGGACCAGGGGTGACTCTAGAATATGTTTGTACGATATGGGTATCAAATTAAAGGTATTAATGAGGGTTTTAAAAGGGAGTGGTGGTTGTTGTATAGGTGGTCGCCTTTTCGAGATATCGCCATAAAGGTGGACCAGGGGTGACTCTAGAATGAGTTTGTACGATATGGGTATCAAATTAAAGGTAGTAATGAGAGTTTTAAAAGTGAGTGGTGTGAAGGCGTTTTCCAGATATCGACCAAAATGTGGACCAGGGTAACCCAGAACATCATCTGTTGGATATAGCTAATTTATTTATATATGTAATACCTGCCAAGATTTTAAGGGTTTTTTATTTCGCCCTGCAGAACTTTTTCATTTTCTTCTACTTAATATGGTAGGTGTCACAACCATTTTATAAAGTTTTTTCTAAAGTTATATTTCGCGTCAATAAAACAATCCAATTACCTTACCATGTTTCATGCCTCTTTTCGTATTTGGTATAGAATTATGGCATTTTTTCATTTTTCGTAAATTTCGATTTCGAAATAGTGGGCGTGGTCATAGTCGGATTTCGTTCATTTTTCATACCAAGATAAAGTGAGTTCAAGTAAGGACGTGGACTAATTTCATTAAAGATATGTCGATTTTTGCTCAAGTTATCGTGTTAACGGCCATGCGGAAGGACAGACGGACGACTGTGTAAAAAAACTGGGCGTGGCATCAACCGATTTCGCCCTTTTTCACAGAAAACAGTTAACGTCATAAAAGCTATGCCCCTACCAAATTTCAAAAGGATTGGTTAATTTTTGTTCGACTTATGGCGTTAAAAGTATCCTAGACAAATTAAATGAAAAAGGGCGGAGCCACGCCCATTTTGAAATTTTCATTTATTTTTGTATTTTGTTGCACCATATCATTACTGGAGTTGAATGTTGACATAATTTACTTATATACTGTAAAGATATTAAATTTTTTGTTAAAATTTTACTTTAAAAAAATTTTTTTTTAAAAGTGGGCGTGGTCCTTCTCCGATTTTGCTAATTTTTATTAAGTGTACATATAGTAATAGGAGTAATGTTCCTGCCAAATTTCATCATTATATCTTCAACGACTGCCAAATTACAGCTTGCAAAACTTTTAAATTACCTTCTTTTAAAAGTGGGCGGTGCCACGCCCATTGTCCAAAATTTTACTAATTTTCTATTCTGCGTCATAAGTTCAACTCATCTACCAAGTTTCGTCGCTTTAGCTGTCTTTTGTAATGAATTATCGCACTTTTTCGGTTTTTCGAAATTTTCGATATCGAAAAAGTGGGCGTGGTTATAGTCCGATATCGTTCAGCGATCTGAGATGAGCACTCAGGAACCTACATACAAAATTTCATCAAGATACCTCAAAATTTACTCAAGTTATCGTGTTAACGGACGGACGGACGGACATGGCTCAATCAAATTTTTTTTCGATCCTGATTATTTTGATATATGGAAGTCTATATCTATCTCGATTCCTTTATATATGTACAACCAACCGTTATCCAATCAAACTTAATATACTCTGTGAGCTCTGCTCAACTGAGTATAAAAAGGACGTGTGGCACTCGGGGACTGCCGCGGTAACGCTATTGCATATTATCAACTTATGCAATTATAATATTTATGCAACATTTTGTTTTCTTTGATATTAATTCAAGTTTTGCCTTTGATATTAATTCAAGTTACACTTTTTAAGCGGGGTGACCGATAAGAAAACAAATTTTTTACTTTTATTGAATAAATGAGAAGTTAATATTGGTTAAAAATTTTTTATTATTATCTTACAAGATATGTACATACATAGGTTATTCAGGAATATTTATAATTGAAATTATAGGTTTGTGGTAACTGAAAAATTTTTTTAAATATTTAAATTTAACTTTAACTTTAACTTTATGATAGAGATCCAATTTTATTTATTTGTCCTGTTGCTAACACCGAACCTTTTCGAACCTTTTTTGACAAATATCCGTTACGGTTTTTTTTTGATTTAGTCGCCAAGCCCGCGATAAAATCTATGCAATAGCTTAAAATATTTGATAAAATGTTTCTATTTATTTAAGCTCTTTACAATTGTTTTTGTTTTTATCGGCCTATTGATAAATGATTCAAGGTTCAATTCGAGCTTAAGGCCAGAACAATAATTTTTTCTAATGATAATTATTGTTATTTTTTAATTTTTCTAAATTTGAAAAATTGTATTTTGTTTGTTTGTATTTTGGCAGGTTGTATGAAAAATTTTCTACTTACTATTCCAAAAACAAAATACAATTTTTTTAAATTTAGAAAAATTAAAAAATAACAATAATTATCGCGGGTTCGAATCGAGCTCAAGGCCTAACAATAATTTGTTATCATTATTATTGTTATGATAAATTTTTTCTTAATTGAAAAAATTTTTAAATTAGAATAGAAGAAAGAAAAAATTTTAGACAACTGCCAAAGCTCGTTGTATAGATCCATTTCGGGAACTGCTAAATTCCTTCATCGGCAACGTTTAGGCGCCGCTGCTATAACCATTCAGCCATCACAGCGGTTTTTTGTTTGTCTTCATTAATCCTACTTCTATTCTGGTTCGTGCCAATTGATATTCACAACACTGCGACACCTGTTGCAGAATGGATGTGAAAATTGGACTTGTTTGATGGCAATAGCGCCATAGTGTCATATTTTATTGACACTTTTTCCCCGTGCTCTGGGATGTATTAACAATTTTTGTTGTTATATCGGCCTACTGATTTTAAGATCGCGGGTTCGAATCGAGCTCAAGGCCTAACAATAATTTTTTATCATTATTATTGTTATGATAAATTTTTTCTTGATTGAAAAAATTTTTAAATTAGAATAGAAGAAAGAAAAAATTTTAGACAACTGCCAAAGCTCGTTGTATAGATCCATTTCGGGAACTGCTAAATTCCTTCATCGGCAACGTTTAGGCGCCGCTGCTATAACCATTCAGCCATCACAGCGGTTTTTTGTTTGTCTTCATTAATCCTACTTCTATTCTGGTTCGTGCCAATTGATATTCACAACACTGCGACACCTGTTGCAGAATGGATGGGAAAATTGGACTTGTTTGATGGCAATACCGCCATAGTGTCATATTTTATTGACACTTTTTCCCCGTGCTCTGGGATGTATTAACAATTTTTGTTGTTATATCGGCCTACTGATTTTAAGATCGCGGGTTCGAATCGAGCTCAAGGCCTAACAATAATTTTTTATCATTATTATTGTTATGATAAATTTTTTCTTAATTGAAAAAATTTTTAAATTAGAATAGAAGAAAGAAAAAATTTTAGACAACTGCCAAAGCTCGTTGTATAGATCCATTTCGGGAACCGCTAAATTCCTTCATCGGCAACGTTTAGGCGCCGCTGCTATAACCATTCAGCCATCACAGCGGTTTTTTGTTTGTCTTCATTAATCCTACTTCTATTCTGGTTCGTGCCAATTGATATTCACAACACTGCGACACCTGTTGCAGAATGGATGTGAAATTTGGACTTGTTTGATGGCAATACCGCCATAGTGTCATATTTTATTGACACTTTTTCCCCGTGCTCTGGGATGTATTAACAATTTTTGTTGTTATATCGGCCTACTGATTTTAAGATCGCGGGTTCGAATCGAGCTCAAGGCCTAACAATAATTTTTTATCATTATTATTGTTATGATAAATTTTTTCTTAATTGAAAAAATTTTTAAATTAGAATAGAAGAAAGAAAAAATTTTAGACAACTGCCAAAGCTCGTTGTATAGATCCATTTCGGGAACTGCTAAATTCCTTCATCGGCAACGTTTAGGCGCCGCTGCTATATCTATTTCTATTCTATTCTAATTTAAAAATTTTTTCAATTAAGAAAAAATTTATCATAACAATAATAATGATAAAAAATTATTGTTAGGCCTTGAGCTCGATTCGAACCCGCGATCTTAAAATCAGTAGGCCGATATAACAACAAAAATTGTTAATACATCCCAGAGCACGGGGAAAAAGTGTCAATAAAATATGACACTATGGCGGTATTGCCATCAAACAAGTCCAATTTTCACATCCATTCTGCAACAGGTGTCGCAGTGTTGTGAATATCAATTGGCACGAACCAGAATAGAAGTAGGATTAATGAAGACAAACAAAAAACCGCTGTGATGGCTGAATGGTTATAGCAGCGGCGCCTAAACGTTGCCGATGAAGGAATTTAGCAGTTCCCGAAATGGATCTATACAACGAGCTTTGGCAGTTGTCTAAAATTTTTTCTTTCTTCTATTCTAATTTAAAAATTTTTTCAATTAAGAAAAAATTTATCATAACAATAATAATGATAAAAAATTATTGTTAGGCCTTGAGCTCGATTCGAACCCGCGATCTTAAAATCAGTAGGCCGATATAACAACAAAAATTGTTAATACATCCCAGAGCACGGGGAAAAAGTGTCAATAAAATATGACACTATGGCGGTATTGCCATCAAACAAGTCCAATTTTCACATCCATTCTGCAACAGGTGTCGCAGTGTTGTGAATATCAATTGGCACGAACCAGAATAGAAGTAGGATTAATGAAGACAAACAAAAAACCGCTGTGATGGCTGAATGGTTATAGCAGCGGCGCCTAAACGTTGCCGATGAAGGAATTTAGCAGTTCCCGAAATGGATCTATACAACGAGCTTTGGCAGTTGTCTAAAATTTTTTCTTTCTTCTATTCTAATTTAAAAATTTTTTCAATTAAGAAAAAATTTATCATAACAATAATAATGATAAAAAATTATTGTTAGGCCTTGAGCTCGATTCGAACCCGCGATCTTAAAATCAGTAGGCCGATATAACAACAAAAATTGTTAATACATCCCAGAGCACGGGGAAAAAGTGTCAATAAAATATGACACTATGGCGGTATTGCCATCAAACAAGTCCAATTTTCACATCCATTCTGCAACAGGTGTCGCAGTGTTGTGAATATCAATTGGCACGAACCAGAATAGAAGTAGGATTAATGAAGACAAACAAAAAACCGCTGTGATGGCTGAATGGTTATAGCAGCGGCGCCTAAACGTTGCCGATGAAGGAATTTAGCAGTTCCCGAAATGGATCTATACAACGAGCTTTGGCAGTTGTCTAAAATTTTTTCTTTCTTCTATTCTAATTTAAAAATTTTTTCAATTAAGAAAAAATTTATCATAACAATAATAATGATAAAAAATTATTGTTAGGCCTTGAGCTCGATTCGAACCCGCGATCTTAAAATCAGTAGGCCGATATAACAACAAAAATTGTTAACAATAATTATCATTAGAAAAAATTGTTGTTCTGGCCTTGAGCTCGAATCGAACCTTGAATCATTAAGCTCTTTACTTTTATTACTTTGAATAATTGCAGTGCGACGATTAAGTAGTTGGATAAAAAAGTAGTTCGATATCAATATTGAAAGTTATTTTTATTTTATATATTATTTTAAAAAAATTGTAATTTTAAAATTTCCTATGAACATAGCGGTGCTAACTTCTTTATCAAGCGTTTTCAAAATACTTTGAAGTGACTTAATAATCTTTAAAAGCATAACTAATATTCTCCCATGGCAATAACAACCAAATTCTAAAAGTGCGACATAATAAGCAAAATTTTTCTTTTCCAGTAAAAAATTTTGTTAAAATTACAATTTTTTTACACGATAAAAATTCCGTTTCTCTCTTTTTTATTTAAAAAGTTCGTTATCTAAGTTAATGAGTGTGTTTTTTTTGTTTTTTTTTTTTTGGAAAAACCCCCTAAGAGTCTGCTACAAGATTGATATTTATAGTGCAAATGCGGCTCCAAATAGTATCTATCTTAATAAGGTAGAAGGGAGATTGAATTATTGTTAGTCCTAAACCACTAATCCATCAACGGTAAAATTTTAGTTTTCCTGCAAGGTGCTCCGATCATTTGTTGGGATAAAAAGCAAAAGAACCTTAAAATATCACACCCTAATATGCTGAGAGACTGCGTACTATTAATATGCATAACAATAAATAATAAATAGCAACTAAATAAAAATAGTATATAAACAAAAAAAAAGCGTAAATTAAAATAAAAAACAGCAAAACTACTGAGTAAAAATATATTTTTGTTTATCACGATATCAAGTCAACATATTTTACAAGAAAACCAATGTGTTGGCACACTCAATAAGTAATTGTTGCTGTTTATGATTATTGCTGCTTGGTATTATTAATTAAAATGTGCGAATATGCTCAGTGTGTGATATGAATTAAAAAATTTAAGCGATATATGAAGGGTGAAATTTGTTTTTGTGAAAACGGCAATCTATGTGACAAAGTAGTGGCCGGCTTATCATACATATTTATTTTTTTACTATTCGTTCCTCTAAGTGGAATTAGCGCTAATATGTGAAAAAATTTAGCAACACAAAAAAAAAGTTGTAAAATTTAAAACAATTAACACATAGAATTTTATTTGGATTAAGCAGAAAAGAATGGAGATTTGTGCCATTTAAAATTACAAATAAAAAGAAAAGGTAATTATGAACTGATTTATTTTCGGTTATTGTGTGTGCATAGGTACTGCATCAGTGAATATGCAAATGTACTAGAGGTTTACGCCGGCCACTTAATCGGCGGCGGCGGCGGCGTCGGCTCTATTATATATCGGCGGTGGCGGCGTGGCCGGCGCGCCGAAAAAGTAATCGGAGTAAACCTCTGAATTGAATGGCTGGACTTCAGAGTATCACATTGTCCACTACTAATGAATATGGAAACATACTGCTGACGTCAATGGTATGTTTGATAATCTGGAACAATATCGTTAACTTGCGGATGAAGATCTGGGAGACTTGTAAAGCGAAAATTTAAAAAAATAAAATTTGGAAAGGTTTTGACGTTTCGACGTTTCGGAGAGATCCGCTGTTTTTGCCTCAAAATCTCGTGGATCGTTCAAAATTTTCGGGAGTAGTTCATTGCGAAGAGAGAGAGGGAAATACTTAAAATGGTCACACTGTAGCGTAGTTTCACCGAAGGAGATGTTCTGGGCTAACTCTAATACCGTCGTCGGCACGATTTCTTTAAATCATTTGCGGCTACATGCTGGTCACGCACAAGGGCGTCTTACGGTTGCTATCAATTATCTACTAATAGTCATGACTCTTGTAGCACAGTTTTAACGATTATCATCAATGCCTTCAGTGATTTCGGCTCTTTTAAGAGCTACAATTCCGGACTTGCGAACAGTAGCAATCCCGACCACCAGTCGCTACCACGCATTCTGGCCCTTATACCATATGCCAGCACAGAAGCCATATGACTGCGACTTCGAACTCATATCTTCGTCGACGTTACTTTCCTAGAAGCTCTAGGTGTAGCTCCGAAGACTTTCTAACGGATGTTTGTGTCGCGCTATGCTTCCGAGCTACACCAAAAAAAGCACCTTGAAACGTCATTGCGTAATATATGGGTGAAATCGTATAATCTTTGGCGCATCTACATAATTTAAACTTTACAAGGACCGTGGATAAAATTTTTACAATGTAGACCAAAATTTGCAGACGTTTGTGTTCGATACATTGACCTCAAGAGTTTTCGTTTCCGGCCTTATGATATAAGAGCTCATTATGGATGACCGCCTTCAGTTTTCAGACTAGTTCGACTATCCCCTACATTAGGCTAGGAGAACACCCGGTCATTTGTTCGACTGAGTTGAGAAAGCTTTTGCTTCACCACTTTGAGTGTTCTTGCGAAGGACAAAGCCTAACCTGGTTAAAAAATGTGCATACGTATTCACAGTTGTAACAGGAGCCGTCACGTGTTGGTCATATTTAAACATGTTTGATAGGCTATATCCAATGTGATTCACTCCAAGGGACTAGTTGGGGATAGGGCCGCCAACTTTAGGAAATTTCAAACCGGCAGACTTGGGTGTTGAATGAAGTATGTAAATCAAAATTAAGATTTCAGACGCTATTTATAGTTCAGCAAATAAAGTGATTTTTCAAACCCTTCTCATACGTGTTGGAGATATATGTAACTTAAGTGTGAGTTGAGACTCATTTCAAAAAAGAATTTAAACCACTGGAGCCTACTAAAGGATTTTGCGTCACTGATTTCGCTTATTCTTTCAGCCAGGCCCGACGAGAGGGGGGGGGGGGTGGGGGATTCCCCCAGGGGCCCAGGGTTTCTGAGGGGGCCCGCGATTTAGAGGTACTAGGAAATTTTTTTTAATTCTTTAGTTATTCCATGTGCAAATTTTAAGCCGAATTTCAAAAGCAACGAATATTGATAATGATTTTTTTCCTGGGCCTGAGGAGACAATAAAAACGTCAAACAAAAATGTATGTTTACATGAATCCGAAATCGTAAAGTTTTCGTGGTGACACTGATGAAGGTTCATCTTCAAAAAGTCTTCCAACAATACCACCAACTCTGTATCAAAGTCCAGATTATTTAAACGACTTCGATATCGGTACCGTGAATAATGAGTTTTTGCTATCTGAAGAAGCCAACGAAATAGTTTATCGATGTTATCAAAAGTGTCCTGCTATCTTTGCACGTGATTGTCATGACGAGGCATTTCCTACCTCGTTGTTAAACAGAATCTTGCCAAATGGAGAGAAAGTGGAGCGTGACTGGTTAGCGTGGAGTACCAGTAGCAATGCTTTTTATTGCCTACCATGTCGTCTGTTAAGCACCAATACTTTAAATCGACATAAAATTTGTTGTCCTGGCGGATATTCCAAATTCCAGGTATGGAAGAAGCTATAGGATAAACTGCCATCCCACGAAAATATTCAAGATCACATTAAATGTTATATTCGATGGCGATCTTTACAACATCTTATTAAAAAGGAGGCTACAATTGATACACTTATCAATGAACAGTTAATCACTGAAACTTAAAAGTGGAAAGAAATTTTATATAGAATTTTGGACACTTTTTTTTTTTGGGTGAAAGAGATCTAGCTTTCAAGGCGAAGGTATATATCTTGGTGAACGAAACAATGGAAATTTGTTGGGAATCTAAGATCTCATAAGCCATTATGATCTCACACTTAGAGATCATTTGGAAAAAGTTAGGATTTCACAACAGCAGCACAAACGTTTACAAGTTCACTATCTTTCCTCAGATATTCAAAACGATTTTATAGAAATTTGTGCAAAGCACGTGAGGGAAGCTATATTAGATCAAGGCAAGAAAGCCAAGTACTTTGCTATTATCGTTGATGCTATGCCTGATGCTAGCCACGTTGACTACGTTCATTTTGCGCTAACTCAATTTCAATTTGAAAGCAACAAATTTTACAATTAAAGAACGGATTTTGGCTTTCGTGAATTGTAATCAAAAAAAAAAACTGGTCAGAAAATCGCTGATCTACTTTGCCATACTTGATTGAAGATTGTCGTGCGCAAGGGCACGATAACGGCACCAATATGAAAGGAGCTTACAACGGAGCACTACGTCACATTCTCGCCAAAAATTCGAATGCTGATCACTCGCCTTGTGCAACCCACAGCCTCAATTTATGTGGTGTTGATGCTGCAGAATGTTGTACGGCTGCAATTACTTTCTTCGGAGCTGTACAAAAATGTTTTACTATTTTCAGCAGCACTCCACAACAATAGGACATCCTCAAAAAAAATGTACCGAGCTCTCTTCATAGTCTTTCAGCCAAAAGCCAAATTTGATTGCGCAAGCATACGGCGATGTTACCGGCATTCTCAAGTACATCAACAAGTTCGAATGTATCTTGCTGTCCTCAATTTGGTTCAAAATATTGACTACCATTAATGAAAGAAACGTGGTCCTCCAAGCTAGAGACGCCACCATAGATGTTGAGGTCCGACATCTAGATGCCTTATTAGCTGGTTTGAAGTTGATCAGGAACCAATGGGAAACAATTTTAAACAAATGCAAAACAGTTGCTATTCAATTGAACATCTCGCCAAAGTTTCCGGGCATTCGAAAAAGGAAACCCAAAAGACGTTCTGAAGATAATTTAAATGAGATGATTACGGATGATTCAGAGTGTGATTTTAAAACCAATACATTTCTGGTGATCGTTGATTCTGTAATCACTGGCATTACTGAACGATTTGCAGCTATGAGAAATTTGAGCGAGACGTTTTCCTTTTTGTGGCTAGTTTAATACATGGATGAAACTACGGTTCGGGCGAGCGCAGCAAAATTTGTCGAAAAATACAAGACGGACATTTCTCAAAGCTTATAATGCGAAATAATTCACTTTAAACACATTTACGAAGCAAATTTTGACAAAGGTCTGTCGCCATTGGAATTGCGAAATGCCATCTACATATGTTCAAAACCTGTATACGATTTTCCCCAACATTTGTGTTGCTTTACGCATTTTTTGCACTATACCTGTCACTGTAGCTTGTGCAGAACGTTCCTTCAGCGTCCTTTAAAGAATCAAAAACTTTCATAGATCGTGTTCATCTCAAGAGCGAGTTTCCGGACTTGCCACGCTTTGTGTTGAATCCGTTTTGGCAAGACAGTTAAATTTTGACATTATAATAAAAATTTTGCAGCGAAAAAAGCAAGTAAAGCCACTCTTTGATATCCGAACTTTCTATATTGAATAACTAAATTTATAATCATAATTAAATTTATCAGAAATGTTACCAAATAACTAGGAAAGATTATTTGAAACAATATGTGGCTGTTAAAAAAGAATTTTATTTCTACGTCAGCTCTTAGCCCAAAAATTATTTAGTTGATGTGGTAAAATTTTTTTTGATGTAATCCATCAATAATGATTCATGAATGAGACGTCATTAATTCAAGTTAATCAAATATATTAGTGGATTTTTTATAGGGGGCCCGTAAATTGTTTAGTCCCGGGCCCGGATTTTCTCTCTACGGCCCTGCTTTCAGCCAATCGGGATATAAAATAAGGCACCTTTTTTGGGTAGCTTGCTTTTTTAACAACTTGAGGACAATTTGAAAATATGTTCGACTTGGGACATTTTATTTAAATTCATTGTACTTTATTCATTTTTTGAAAAAATTATGCGAAGTGCGCATTTAAATTTTTTATTTAACTTTTCGTTTAGTATTTGGTTTTTATAGCTTGGCGAATTGGGTGATGCTAAATCCGTGTTAAGCTGGCATTGAAAGCGCCTTTTTTGTCATACCCCTTGTCATACCCATTTCGCCCATATCGGAACAATTTTCGAGATGAACAATAAATGGCCTAGACAATCTTGAAATAGTTGAAAATATAGTAACGCGCCGAACGCCGCGCTGCGCCGAGGTTTTTGACACGATATATTTGAAAACGTCGTAAATCGGCGGCATATATCTCTAATATGTACGTATTTTTACATATACATATTCACATTTGCAATTTGTACGGAATTTCAAAATCTAACAATCGTGACGAGACTGCAATTACAAAATAAATCTGCGGGGTTTATTGTTGACGCTCGCTAACTCGAATTTTTGTTTTGCAGTACCTAATGTCTCGTTGGTTGTTGGATGAGTTCGATGAGTTGGATAGTTAATTGTTTGTACCTACGTATGTATCTGCATCTTTGTTTGTAAGTACTCACTTACCCAGCGACATATTTGAATGAATATTAAACTCTTTATTTTGCGATTACAGTGTGTAACACCAAATTACAAATTCATAAATACTTTAAAAACTACCATCTTATGTAGAAGTGTATCAAATAAGCAACATCAGATACTTGCAATGTAGAGAATTTTAACAGTTACTAAGTTGGTTTGCGGCCGCCGTGGTTTGATGGTAGCGTGCTCCGCCTACCACACCGAAGATCCTGGGTTCACGCCCGGGCAAAGTAACATAAAATTTTCAGAAACAAGTTTTTTCAATTAGAAGAATTTGGCAAACACTCCGAGTGTATTTCTGCCATGAAAAGCTTCTCAGTGAAAACTCACCTGCCTTGCAGGTGCCGTTCGGAGTCGGCATAAAAACAAGTAGGTCCCATCCCGCCAATTTGTAGGGAAATTTAAAAATGAACAAGTAAGGAAGGCTAAGTTCGGGTGTAACCGAACATTACATACTCAGTTGAGAGCTGTGGAGACAAAGTAAGGGAAAATCACCATGTTGTAAAAAGAACCTAGGGTAACCCTGGAATGTGTTTTTATGACATGTGTATCAAATGAAAGGTGTTAATGAGTATTTTGAAAGGGAGTGGGCCTTAGTTCTATAGGTGGACGCCTCTTCGGAATATCGTTATAAAAGTGGACCAGGGGTGACTCTAGAATGCGTTTGTACAATATGGGTATCAAATGAAAGGTGTTAATGAGTATTTTAAAAGGGCGTGGGCCTTAGTTCTATAGGTGGACGCCTTTTCGAGATATCGCTATAAAGGTGGACCAGGGGTGACTCTAGAATTTGTTTGTACTATATGGGTATTAAATGAAAGGTGTTAATGAGTATTTTAAAAGGGCGTGGGCCTTAGTTCTATAGGTGGACGCCTTTTCGAGATATCGCCATAAAGGTGGACCAGGGGTGACTCTAGAATTTGTTTGTACTATATGGGTATCAAATGAAACGTGTTAATGAGTATTTTTAAAGGGCGTGGGCCTTAGTTCTATAGGTGGACGCCTTTTCGAAATATCGCCATAAACGTGGACCAGGGGTGACTCTAGAATTTGTTTGTACGATATGGGTATTGGTATCAAATGAAAGGTGTTAATGCGTATTTTAAAAAGGGCGTGGGCCTTAGTTCTATAGGTGGACGCCTTTTCGAAATATCGCCATAAACGTGGACCAGGGGTGACTCTAGAATTTGTTTGTACGATATGGGTATCAAATGAAAGGTGTTAATGCGTATTTTAAAAGGGCGTGGGCCTTAGTTCTATAGGTGGACGCCTTTTCGAAATATCGCCATAAACGTGGACCAGGGGTGACTCTAGAATTTGTTTGTACTATATGGGTATCAAATGAAACGTGTTAATGTGTATTTTAAAAGGGCGTGGGCTTTAGTTCTATAGGTGGACGCCTTTTCGAAATATCGCCATAAACGTGGACCAGGGGTGACTCTAGAATTTGTTTGTACTATATGGGTATCAAATGAAAGGTGTTAATGAGTATTTTAAAAGGGAGTGGGCCTTAGTTCTATAGGTGGATGCCTTTTCGAAATATCGCCATAAACGTGGACCAGGGGTGACTCTAGAATTTGTTTGTACGATATGGGTATCAAATGAAAGGTGTTAATGCGTATTTTAAAAGGGCGTGGGCCTTAGTTCTATAGGTGGACGCCTTTTCGAAATATCGCCATAAACGTGGACCAGGGGTGACTCTAGAATTTGTATGTACGATATGGGTATCAAATGAAAGGTGTTAATGCGTATTTTAAAAGGGCGTGGGCCTTAGTTCTATAGGTGGACGCCTTTTCGAAATATCGCCATAAACGTGGACCAGGGGTGACTCTAGAATTTGTTTGTACTATATGGGTATCAAATGAAAGGTGTTAATGAGTATTTTAAAAGGGCGTGGGCCTTAGTTCTATAGGTGGACGCCTTTTCGAGATATCGTTATAAAAGTGGACCAGGGGTGACTCTAGAATGCGTTTGTACAATATGGGTATCAAATGAAAGGTGTTAATGAGTATTTTAAAAGGGCGTGGGCCTTAGTTCTATAGGTGGACGCCTTTTCGAGATATCGCTATAAAGGTGGACCAGGGGTGACTCTAGAATTTGTTTGTACTATATGGGTATTAAATGAAAGGTGTTAATGAGTATTTTAAAAGGGCGTGGGCCTTAGTTCTATAGGTGGACGCCTTTTCGAGATATCGCCATAAAGGTGGACCAGGGGTGACTCTAGAATTTGTTTGTACTATATGGGTATCAAATGAAACGTGTTAATGAGTATTTTTAAAGGGCGTGGGCCTTAGTTCTATAGGTGGACGCCTTTTCGAAATATCGCCATAAACGTGGACCAGGGGTGACTCTAGAATTTGTTTGTACGATATGGGTATGGGTATCAAATGAAAGGTGTTAATGCGTATTTTAAAAAGGGCGTCGGCCTTAGTTCTATAGGTGGACGCCTTTTCGAAATATCGCCATAAACGTGGACCAGGGGTGACTCTAGAATTTGTTTGTACGATATGGGTATCAAATGAAAGGTGTTAATGCGTATTTTAAACGGGCGTGGGCTTTAGTTCTATAGGTGGACGCCTTTTCGAAATATCGCCATAAACGTGGACCAGGGGTGACTCTAGAATTTTTTTGTACTATATGGGTATCAAATGAAACGTGTTAATGCGTATTTTAAAAGGGCGTGGGCCTTAGTTCTATAGGTGGATGCCTTTTCGAAATATCGCCATAAACGTGGACCAGGGGTGACTCTAGAATTTGTTTGTACTATATGGGTATCAAATGAAAGGTGTTAATGAGTATTTTAAAAGGGAGTGGGCCTTAGTTCTATAGGTGGATGCCTTTTCGAGATATCGCCATAAACGTGGACCAGGGGTGACTCTAGAATTTTTTTGTACGATATGGGTATCAAATGAAAGGTGTTAATGAGTATTTTAAAAAGGAGTGCGCCTTAGTTATATATGTGGACGCCTTTTCGAGATATCGTCATAAACGTGGACCAGGGGTGACTCTAGAATTTGTTTGTACTATATGGGTATCAAATGAAAGGTGTTAATGAGTATTTTAAAAGGGCGTGGGCCTTAGTTCTATAGGTGGACGCCTTTTCGAGATATCGTTATAAAAGTGGACCAGGGGTGACTCTAGAATGCGTTTGTACAATATGGGTATCAAATGAAAGGTGTTAATGAGTATTTTAAAAGGGCGTGGGCCTTAGTTCTATAGGTGGACGCCTTTTCGAGATATCGCTATAAAGGTGGACCAGGGGTGACTCTAGAATTTGTTTGTACTATATGGGTATTAAATGAAAGGTGTTAATGAGTATTTTAAAAGGGCGTGGGCCTTAGTTCTATAGGTGGACGCCTTTTCGAGATATCGCCATAAAGGTGGACCAGGGGTGACTCTAGAATTTGTTTGTACTATATGGGTATCAAATGAAAGGTGTTAATGAGTATTTTAAAAAGGAGTGGGCCTTAGTTCTATATGTGAACGCCTTTCCGAGATATCGCCATAAACGTGGACCAAGGATGACTCTAGAATGTGTTTGTACGATATGGGTATCAAATGAAAGGTGTTAATGAGTATTTTAAAAGGGCGTGGGCCTTAGTTCTATAGGTGGAAGCCTTTTCGAGATATCGCCATAAACGTGGACCAGGGGTGACTCTAGAATTTTTTTGTACGATATGGGTATCAAATGAAAGGTGTTAATGAGTATTTTAAAAAGGAGTGGGCCTTAGCTATATATGTGGACGCCTTTTCGAGATATCGTCATAAACGTGGACCAGGGGTGACTCTAGAATTTGTTTGTACTATATGGGTATTAAATGAAAGGTGTTAATGAGTATTTTAAAAGGGCGTGGGCCTTAGTTCTATAGGTGGACGCCTTTTCGAGATATCGTTATAAAAGTGGACCAGGGGTGACTCTGTACTATATGGGTATTAAATGAAAGGTGTTAATGAGTATTTTAAAAGGGCGTGGGCCTTAGTTCTATAGGTGGACGCCTTTTCGAGATATCGCCATAAAGGTGGACCAGGGGTGACTCTAGAATTTGTTTGTACTATATGGGTATCAAATGAAAGGTGTTAATGAGTATTTTAAAAAGGAGTGGGCCTTAGTTCTATATGTGAACGCCTTTCCGAGATATCGCCATAAACGTGGACCAAGGATGACTCTAGAATGTGTTTGTACGATATGGGTATCAAATTAAAGGTATTATGGAGGGTTTTAAAAGGAAGTGGCCCTTGGTTGTATATGTGAAGGCGTTTTCGAGATATCGACCAAAATGTGGACCAGGATGATCCAGAACATCATCTGTCGGGTACCGCTAAAATATTTATATATGTAATACCACGAACAGTATTCCTTCCAAGATTCCAAGTGCTTTTGATTTCGCCCTGCAAAACTTTTTAATTTTCTTCTACTTAATATGGCAGGTGTCACACCCATTTTACAAAGTTTTTTTCTAAAGTTATATTTTGCGTCAATATACCAATACATTTACCATGTTTCATCCCTTTTTTCGTATTTGGTATATATAATTATGGCATTTTTTTCATTTTTCGTAATTTTCGATATCGAAAAAGTGGGCGTGGTCATAGTCGGATTTCGGCCATTTTTTACACCAATACAAAGTTTGTTCAGATAAGTACGTGAACTGAGTTTAGTAAAGATATATCGATTTTTGCTCAAGTTATCGTGTTAACGGCCGAACGGAAGGACAGACGGTCGACTGTGTATAAAAACTGGGCGTGGCTTCAACCGATTTCGCCCTTTTTCACAGAGAACAGTTATTGTCATAGAATCTAAGCCTCTACCAAATTTCACAGGGATTGGTAAATTTTTGTTCGACTTATGGCATTAAAAGTATCCTAGACAAATTAAATGAAAAAAGGGCGGAGCCACGCCCATTTTGCAATTTTCTTTTTTTTTTTTGTATTTTGTTGCACCATATCATTACTGGAGTTGAATGTTGACATAATTCACTTATATACTGTAAAGATATTAACTTTTCTTTTAAATTTGAATTTAAAAAAAAATTTTTTTAAAAAGTGGGCGTGGTCGTTCTCCGATTTTGCTAATTTTTATTAAGCAGACATATAGTAATAAGAATAACGTTCCTGCCAAATTTCATCCTGATATCTTCAACGACTACCAAATTACAGCTTGCAAAACTTCTAAATTACCTTCTTTTAAAAGTGGGCGGTGCCACGCCCATTGTCCAAAATCTTACTAGATTTTTATTCTGCGTCATAAGTTCAACTCACCTACCAAGTTTCATTGCTTAATCCACATTTGGTAATGAATTATCGCACTTTTTCGATTTTTCGAAATTTTCGATATCGAAAAAGTGGGCGTGGTTATTGTCCGATATCGTTCATTTTAAATAGCGATCTGAGATGAGTGCCCAGGAACCTACATACCAAATCTCATCAAGATACCTCAAAATTTACTCAAGTTATCGTGTTAACGAGAGTATGCTCTGGGTGCCTTTCTAGACATCGAGGGAGCTTTTAACAATGTCTTACCGGGGTCAATCGAAAGAGCTCTGGTGGGTTTAGGAGTCGAGGCGGCTCTGGTTGAATTTATTAGCAAACTTCTATGCGGCAGAATTGTCGCAGCGGAGTGGGGAGGGGCCATAATTAAGAGGAAGGTGTGCAGGGGCACGCCACAGGGGGGTGTCCTATCTCCTCTCCTCTGGGTTGTGGTAGTCAACGAGCTTCTTGTGGAGCTGGAAGCCAATGGTTGTCGGGTGGTTGCCTATGCAGATGATCTCGCTATCCTAGTCAGAGGCAAATTTCTGGGCGCCCTGCGCGATGTTCTTCAGGGCTACCTGGATACTGTGGCTGGGTGGGCTGATTCATGTGGATTGGCGGTCAACCCGGGAAAAACGGAATTGGTCCTTTTCACAAGAAGATATAAGGTGCCCGATTTCAGAACTCCCTCGATTGGAGGGGTACCGTTGGTACTTTCTGATAGGGTTAAATATTTGGGGATTGTTTTGGACAAGAAACTGTCCTGGAGACCCAATGTGGAAGATCGGGCCAGGAAGGCCGCCATTGCCTTGTACTGCTGCAGAGGAGCTATCGGAAAGAGATGGGGACTCTCGCCAAGAATAGTACACTGGCTTTATGAGATGGTGGTCAAACCGATTCTGCTATATGGGGTGCTGGTCTGGTGGAAAGCACTGGACACGGCGAGCACCTCCAAAATGTTAGTGGGATTTTATCATCTAGATAATTTGTAGTACGGCAACAGTTGGATTTTATTTACCCAACAAACATGGAAAAAATATTTCTCCAGCCTTAGAGAAATAAATCTAGTTCTGGATAGTTCTAGACCCCTTACGAAAAATCGTTCGACGACAAGGATACTACATTTGCAAAATACACTGGGAGAGAAAAAACGCGTTTGTTTGCAATTTTTTTGTGGTACATTTGCTATAAGCCGCCAGATTATTGAAGCTGCAATGAGAGGTGTTGGACTTGGAGGTGTATATGTAGGTACTGACAAAAGAATCGGATGTCGTGCTTCAAATGCAACACCAGAGAAAAGCGTAGCATTTTTTAAAAAGCATATTGAATCTTTTCCTGTCGTTGAGTCACATTACTGTAGGAAAGATTCGAATAAGGTTTATTTGAATTATGATTTTAATTTATCAATAATGTACAGACTTTACATAGTTAAATCCGCTAATGAAGAACAAAAACCTGTGAGCAACCATGTATACAGAAAAATTTTTTATGAAAACTTTAGCCATTACTCCTTTTATAAACCTAAAAAAGACCAATGCAAAATGTGCAATGTATACAAAAATTGTGCCGATAAAGCTCCATAAAGAAAAGAATGGGAGGAGAATAAAAAACAGAGAAAGACGCAATGGGCATGAAAGCATCGGACAGACAAAGAGCAAAGGACGACAAGGGAGTTACATTTAGGTCGATTTCGTTTCACCTGCAAGCAATTCTTACCATACCGTTTAGTAGTGATAACCAGATTTACTATCGGCGAAAACCTAATGCGTATAATTTTACTATTTTTGAGGGGCATGACAGCAATGGAGAATGCTTTGTTTGGAATGAATACGCTGGAAGTAGAGGAAGCTCAGAGATAGCTACATGCTTGTTAAAGTACATTACTTCGCTTCCTGTAACTGTTAAGCATGTTACAACATATTCAGATACTTGCGGGGAACAAAACCGAAATAAGTTTTTTGCAGCAGCCATGCTTTATATAGTTAATTGTAGTCATATTGAAATAATCGATGTTAAGTATATGGAATCTGGGCACTCTTATTTAGAAGCAGATTCCATTCATTCAACAATTGAGTACAAGAGAATGGGCCTTATTGATTTTGGGTTCAAGGAGAAACCCTAAACCATACAATGTTACGTTAATGCCATTTAATGACTTCTACGATTGCAATATGTTGCAGCAAGAAGTCTTTCATAATACAACTTATAATACTCAAAATGAAAAAGTGAAATGGCTAGAAATTATATGGTTTCGATTCCAAAAATCAGAACCATTTGTTATAAAATACAAGTATGATTTGTCTCAGGATACCTTTTTCTAAATGAACGTAAATCAAGGCAAAAAGCCAATTAGATTATTGGATAAATTTGATTGGCGTGCAATAAATTTGAAAGCGAAAAATACAAAAGCCATACCTATATCAAGTGCAAAAAAAAAATGATCTATTATTTTTGCTCTCAAAGGGCGTAATTCCGGCGCATTATGCCAGCTTTATAGAAAACTTGCCATCTTCATGTATATAAATATTCTTTTCATCTGTGTTTTGAATTACCACCAATAAACGTGTAATTAAAATTATCTTGACTTTATTTTTCAATAAAATTTTGTCATTGAGTGTGAGGAAATCAACATCATCTAGCGGTAATCTCTTCTTGTCGACCCTTTTTCAGAATCGAGTTTCCCCAATATCTCGATCCTAGCAACACCTAAGAGCGAAATTTGGTTTGATATTTTTATTCTTCCGGTAACGGTTATACATGAATATGATCGGTTCCTAATTACCCGTTTTTCCAATATCTTGACGGCGGCGCTGCCAAAGCAATATTGTTTTTATACTCAGGTGAGCAGAGCTCACAGAGTATATCAACTTTGTTCGCATAACGGTAATCCGTAACGGCATAAACTAAACGAGATAGATATAGACTTCTATATATCAAAATGGTCTGGGTGAAAAAAGAAATTCATTTAGCCATGCCCGTCCGTCCGTCCGTTTGTAAACACGATAACTTGAGTAAATTTTCAGGTATCTTGATGAAATTTGGTATGTAGATTCCTGGGCGCTCATCTCAAATTGCTATTTAAAATTAACGAAATCGGACTACAACCACGCCCACTTTTTCGATATCGAAAATTTCGAAAAACCGGAAAAGTTCGATAATTCATTACCAAAGACGGATAAAGCGATGAAGCTTGGTAGATGCGTTGACCTTGTGACGCAAAATAGAAAATTGGAAAAATTTTGGATAATGGGCGTCGCACCGCCCACTTTTAAAAGAAGGTAATTTAAAAGTTTTGCCAGTTGTAATTTGGCAGTCGTTGAAGATATCATGATGAAATTTGTTAGGCACGTTACTTCTATATGTGTGCTGAATAAAAACTAGCGAAATCGGATGACGAACACGCCCACTTTAAAAAAAAAAATTTTTAAGTCAAATTTTAACAAAAAATTTAATATCTTTACAGTATAAAAGTAAATAATGTCAACATTCGACTCCAGTAATGATATGGTGCAACAAAATACAAAGATAAAAGAAAATTTCAAAATGGGCGTAACTCCGCCCTTTTTAATTTAATTCGTCTAGAATACTTTTAATGCAATAAGTCGACAAAAATTTACCAATCCTTGTGAAATTTGGTAGGGATATAGATTCTATGACGATAACTGCTTTCTGTGAAAATGGGCGAAATCGGTTGAAGCCACGCCCAGTTTTTATACACAGTCGACCGTCTGTCCTTCCGCTCGGCCGTTAACACGATAACTTGCGCCAAAAACGATATATCTTAACTAAGCTTAGTTCACGTACTTATCTGAAGTCACTTTATCTTGGTATAAAATATGGCCGAAATCCGACTATGACCACGCCCACTTTTCCGATATCGAAAATTATGAAAAATGAAAAAAATGCCATAATTCTGTACCAAATATGAAAAAAGAGATTAAACATGGTAATTGGATTGGTTTTTTGACGCAAAATATAACTTTAGAAAAAACTTTGTAAAATGGGTGTAACACCTACCATATTAAGTAGAAGAAAATGAAAAAGTTCTGCAGGGCGAAATCGAAAGCCCTTGCAATCTTGGCAGGAATGCTGTTCGCGGTGTGACATACATAAATAAATTAGCGGTACCCGACAGAAGATGTTCTGGGTCACCCTGGTCCACATTTTGGTCGATATCTCGAAAATGCATTCACATATACAACTAAGGGCTACTCCCTTTTAAAACCCTAATTAATATTTTTAATTTGATACACATATCGTACAAACACATTCTAGAGTCACCCCTGGTCCACCCTTATTGCGATATCTTGAAAAGGCAACCACCTATAGAACTAAGGCCCACTACGTTTTAAATAATCATTAACACCTTTCATTTGATACACATGTCATACAAACGCATCCCAGGGTTACCCTAAGTTCATTTTGCTAAATGGTGATTTTCCCTTATTTTGTCTCCAAAGCTCTCAGTTGAGTATGTAATGTTCGGTTACACCCGAACTTAGCTTTCCTTACTTGTTTTGTTTGCGCTGTAGTGTCCACTGGTTCCGTATTATACCCCAAGTTCCACGTCTCTAGGTCAACGGAAACATAGTTAAAAATTTTAAAAGTTCCTGACGAATCAAAAAGCAATTTATTAGCATGAGTGAACTTGTACTGAAAATTCGGGCCTTAGTTGCATTGTCAAATGTGTTCATTACCCAAATGCAAATTTTCCTTCACTATACCAAACTATAATTTTAGAGGACCACATAAAATTTTACCTCCCAAAATTAGCTAAGAATATTACTATTATGTGCAGTTCATGGGTACGTGTACCATTTATACTGTTGAACACTGTGTGTTTGTTCTTGTTTCACTTTAAGTTGTGTGACAGCTTTTTGAAAAGTAAACATAAAGCTAAGATATACACACCATTATACGCTGCAAGAAAATTGTTAGTTACCATCAACATCAAAAAACTAATTGTGCAAAATATCAAATGAGTTTTGTTCCTTAAAAGAACTTCCCTGATTTTCGAACCGGAGGATGTTTCGAGTTTTTAAACGGTTTTATTTAGTTTGACTTGACAGGCTGGCTGGTTGGTTGACTGGCTGGCACGAATTTTGTAATTGAAATTTAAGTAACTTCCCGATAAGCTACAAGCTTGAAACTAGGAATATAGTTCAGAACCCGATGACAATGCAATAATAAGAAGAAGAAAAACTCCGATAGGTGGCGCATGGATCGAAATATTTCAAAAAATCGTATTTGTGGTCCGATTTGGTTCATATTTGAAACAAATATTACATATAGTCCGGTAGAAGTGACATCCAAATATTTTGGACTTCGAGAGTCTAATGAAGTCTTTGGAAGGATTATGTATTAAGGCCTTAGATTGTAACAAATTGTCAGGAAAGAGTCCGTGTAAATGTAAATGAACTAAATAGAATGAGAAATAATAGGCAATTAAATCAATTATTAATTGTCTGATCAACGCCCTAGATTGATGATGAGTATGATGACTAGTACCTAGGACCTACCAAATTATTTTCTAGCTTTTCGTATTATTATTACTTCATGTAAGCATTGTTTTCAATAAAACCGTTTAGCTTAAACATTTTTTTTTAAATTATTTTTTATTAACTGTAGGATGAAACCTTTTCTAATTCATTTTTACGAAATATATGTACAGTGAAGTGCAAAAGAAAAGAAACACAATTCATTTGAACAAAGTTTCAGTCATACTTGAAATCTATTTTTTCCACCAAATGGAAATGACTTAATATTAACATATTTATGATCCAACGAAGGGGCATATGCAACTCTGCATATAGTATCATTTCGTTTCCAAAAAATCTTAATAGACAAAGCAGTCCATTATTCTGTATATTTTCTTTAAAGGACCAACTCCACTACCGAAGAAACAGGTGCTCCTCCACCGTGCTTAAAGGTCATCTGGAAGTTTCTTGGATTCAGATGTTCACCTTTGCGCTGCCTGACTGCACACATGCCACCAGAATTAATCATACAACACTTGTTCCATCACTTAACAAAACAGTATTTCACTTGTTTATGGTTCAGTTAACATGGTCTATCGTGAACTTAAGCCAAAAAATAAATATTAGAGCATATTTTTTTAAACTCAAAATGATATAAGAGAAAACACCTTTTAAATAAATGTTGCTTTGTAAGAGTCATTTATTTTGCATGTCTACAGCGCTTTAAACCGTTTTCAATAGCTCGTCTCTGTATAGTAGTTGTGTGAATATTCCTTAGAATCTCATTTGCACATACAAATGTAACTTACAAATCCTGCACACTTTTTTTATCTGTCCTCGAGTCGGTTTGTCGTGGATGTCCATCCAAATACGATACTTCAATGCATTTCGTTACATTTTATTTTTTAAGAAGCCAGAAATTATAGATCTGCTCATTTTAAACTTTTTTGAAATTTTATTTTTGAACTCTTCGTTTCGAAACTCGTTATTTTACAAAAAAAAATCCGAATTTATTAAAAAAAATGTTGCTTTTGTTTTGCACAAGGTAAACTTTAATATCCATATTAATTACAGTTCAAGACCCGTATGACGTTTTACGATCCATGATCAAAAATCTTTTTAAAATCACAATAGTTTTGAAATGGTGGATCGGATTGATGATATATGTGAGCTATCGACAAATAGTACTCGTTAGATCCATAACTTATTTAAATTTTTAGAAATAGTTTGACAGTTGTATACTTACGTAATCTAGGCGGAAGACACAATGCAAGCTGTGGGGGAATTTTGTTGATTTTGTTTTGCACATCACTGCATTTGTACATTTTAAAAGTGATAATCATATTTGATTTCTCAGAAGCTAACCGCAAAACTTAAACGCACATACCTTAATCTCTTCACAACTTCCAAATGAAAAAAAAAATTACAAGTACTAACAGTTTTTCTTGGCGCAATTGCATTAATTTCGTACGAACAACCACAAAAGCATTTTATAGAACTCCAAACTGACGCAGACGGTAATGGAGTGAGAGAGATTGATTGAATACAACACACATACACAATAATTAAAATCACTCAATACCAAAGTTGCCATTTTGTTAAATTTTTACCAACATTTCACTTCTTCAATTACGTAATTGAGCGCGATATCCATATCATAAGAAAAGTCTGAAGAAATTTTTTTATTTCCCCAATGTAAGCCACAGTATAAGTTTTTATTATACTCAGTTGAGCAGAGCTCACCGAGTATATTACCTTTGATTGGATAACGGTTGGTTGTACAGGTATCAAGGAATCGAGATAGATATAGACTTCCATATAGCAAAATCATCAGTATCGAAAAAAAATTCGATTGAGCCATGTCCGTCGGCCGTCCGCCCGTTAACACGATAACTTGAGTAAATTTTGAGGTATCTTGATGAAATTTGGTATGTAGGTTCCCGGGCACTCATCTCAGATCGCTATTTAAAATGAACGATATCGGACTATAACCACGCCCACTTTTTCGATATCGAAAATTTCGAAAAATCGAAAAAGTGCGATAATTCATTACCAAATACGGATAAAGCGATGAAACTTGGTAGGTGAGTTGACTTATGACGTAGAATTGAAAACGAGTAAAATTTTGGACAAAGGGCGTGGCACCGCCCACTTTTAAAAGAAGGTAATTTAGAAGTTTTGCAAGCTGTAATTTGGCAGTCGTTGAAGGTGTCATGATGAAATTTGGCAGGAACATTACCCTTATTACTATATGTATGCTTAATAAAAATTAGCAAAATCGGAAGACGACTACGCCCACTTTAAAAAAAAAATTTTAAAGTCAAATTTTAAAAGAAAAGTTAATATCTTTACAGTATATAAGTAAATTATGTCAACATTCAACTACAGTAATGATATGGTGCAACAAAATACAAAAATAAAAGAAATTTTCAAAATCGGAGTGGCTCCGCCCTTTTTCATTTAATTTGTCTATGATACTTTTAATGCCATATGTCGAACAAAACATTACCAATCCTTGTGAAATTTGGTAGAGGCTTAGATTCTCAGACGATAACTGTTTTCTGTGAAAAAGGGCGAAATCGGTTGAAGCCACGCCCAGTTTTTATACACAGTCGACCGTCTGTCCTTCCGCTCGTCCGTTAACACGATAACTTGAGCAAAAATCGATATATCTTTACTAAACTCAGTTCACGTACTTATCTGAACTCACTTTATATTGGTGTAAAAATTGGCCGAAATCCGACTATGACCACGCCCACTTTTTCGATATCGAAAATTACTAAAAATGAAAAAATGCCATAATAATATACCAAATACGAAAAAAGGGATGAAACATGGTAATTGGATTGGTCTATATATCTATCAAAATATAACTTTAGAAACGCATTCTAGAGTCACCCTGGTCCACGTTTACGTTGATATCCCGAAAAGGCGTCCACGAATAGAACTAAGGCCCATTAAAATACTTATTAACACCTTTCGTTTGATACCCATATTGTACAAAAGCATTCTAGAGTCGCCCCTGGTCCACCTTTATGGCAATATCTCGAAAAGGCGTCCAGCTATAGAACTAAGGCCCACGCCCTTTTAAAATACTCATTAACACCTTTCATTTGATACCCATATTGTACAAACGCATTCTAGAGTCACCCCTGGTCCACGTTTATGGCGATATCCCGAAAAGGATTCCCTACTCGAAAGCTGCGGCGCCCTTCTTTAAGCATTTTTTCATTTCAAAATAAATACCTAATCTACTTAATTAAAAGGAAAAAATAAATAAAACAGTGGACAGCCCATTTAGACTCAATATTTTGAAGAAATTGCAACTAGACTACTAATGTAACATCCTTCCACTGTAGTTATATGTCACCTTTCGACTCTTGTATTACAAAAAATTTAGGAATATTTTTTCCTTTTTCAGACATTTAAGATAATGTACAATATTGGGGGAGTAATATGACAGAAATGGAATACATTTTTGCAGGTGATGTGATGGTAGCGTACTCTGCGCCTATCATACTGAAGATCTTGGGCTCAAGCCCCTGACAAAACAGCTTCAAAAATATAGTAAATATTTTTTTTTCAATTAGAGAAAAAATAATTTTCTAAGCGAGGTTGCCCCTCGGCAGTGCTTTGGCAAAGACTCTGGGTATATTTTTGCCATGAAAAGATTCTCAGTAAAAATTCAGCTGCTTGCAGCTCCCATTCTCACATTTGTAGGGAAAATTAAAAGGAGCACGATTTAAGAAACTTGTTGTATTATAATTTTTTACTCCAGACAAAAAATTGTGGTCCCAAAAAAAAGTGGTTCGGCAATCGTGTTTATTATAATGAACACTCAAAAACAATCATTAAAACATAAGTACCAATGACAGAAGGTCTTATGGCCGGTTTTTCAGTGCGAGTTTAAACTCTAGTTAAAGTTGACAAGAGTTTAACCTTGCCACTTTGTTCGATAACATAAAATTTTGCTGCTCCTCTCAGCTTAAGCGGCCGAAGTGGCATGTCTAAACTCTATTCAACTTTAACTGGGATTTAAACTCACACTGAACAACTGGGCATTAATATCAGAAATACATACATATATATGACTTTTTTCACTATAGGATGATTGCAATATAAAAGTGTGTCGAGGGAAAAGAATTAAAACCAAGTTTTTTTTGAAGAAAACCTCATATTAACATCGTTATCAGCACTTTTTGTTTATAATTTTCGTTTGTAAATACGTAGGCATGTAAGAATGTGTACACCCTATCTTGCATTACCTTTCTAAAGTTATACGATACTGTTGCTTTGATTTCACAATTATGAAGATAATATCTTCCATACACACATCCAAATGTATGTATATACACATAAAAACATCAATTTTTAATCGAAAACTATGTTTTATCGATCTTATATTATTTCCTCGAAACCTATACCTACATTCATGTATACCTATATATTCATTAGACTGGTCGGTTTCCATACTAAAAATAAGATGCCTGTGAAGTTGGCATACACAATATCGCGAAACAAAAAACTACAACTGTTCTGAGTAGGGTTCAGATAGGTCTGGAGTTCCTGAAAAGGAGAAAAAGCTCTGGGTTTTTAGATAGAAAAAAACGTTTTTGAAATTTGTGTATGCCAACTTCACGCAGCATACAAAGTGTCGAAAATCGATTAAAAAAAAACTGTTCTGAGTAGCTTTTCAATAGTTCTTGAGTTCCTGAAAAGGAGAAAAAAGTTTTGCAGAATTTCGCCAAATGTTCACATTTTTCAAAAATTTTAAAAATTCGAAAATTTGGAAAAAAGTAAATAAAAGTTGTTCTGAGTAGGTTTTTAAAAGTTCTGTAGTTCCTGAAAAGGAGAACAAATTTTCTGCAAAATTACGCCCAATATTCACATTTTTTCAAAAGTCAAATTTTTTAAAAAATGTTCAAAATAAAAAAAAAAAGTGTTCTGAGTAGCTTTTAAAAAGTTCTGGAGTTCCTGAAAAGGAGAAAAAAAGTTCTGCAAATTTACGCCCAATATTCACATTTTTTCAAAATTCAAATTTTTTAAAAAATGTTAAAAATCAAAAAAAAAAAATTGGTGTTCTGAGTAGCTTTTAAAAAGTTCTGGAGTTCCTGAAATGGAGAAAAATTCTGCAAATTTACGCCAATATTCACATTTTTTCAAAAGTCAATTTTTTTAAAACATGTTAAAACAAGTAAGGAAGGTTAAGTTCGGGTTTAACCGAACATTACATACTCAGTTGAAAGCTATGGTGACAACATAAGGGAAAATAACCATGTAGGAAAATGAACCGAGGGAAACCCTGGAATGTGTTTGTATGACATGTGTATCAAATGAAAGGCATTAAAGAGTATTTTATGAGGAAGAGGGCCATAGTTCTATAGGTGGACGCCATTTAGGGATATCGCCATAAAGGTGGATCAGGGTTGACTCTAGAATTTGTTTGTACGATATGGGTATCAAATGAAAGGTGTTAATGAGTATTTTAAAAGGAAGTAATCCTTAGTTCCATAGGTGGACGCCGTTTCGAGATACCGCCATAAAGGTGGACCAGGAGTGACCCTGGAATTTGTTTGTACGATATGGGTATAAAATTAAAGGTATTAATGAGGGTTTTAAAAGGGAGCGGTGGTAGTTGTATAGGTGGTCGCCTTTTCGAGATATCGCCATAAAGGTGGACCAGGGGTGACTATAGAATGCGTTTGTACAATATGGGTATCAAACGAAAGGTGTTAATGAGTATTTTAAAAGGGAGTGGGCCTTAGTTCTATAGGTGGACCCCGTTTCGAAATATCGCCATAATGGTGGACCAGGGGTGACTCTAGAATGTGTTTGTACGATATTGGTATCAAATTAAAGGTATTAATGAGAGTTTTAAAAGGGAGTGGTGGTAGTTGTATATGTGAAGGCGTTTTCCAGATACCGACCAAAATGTGGACCAGGGTGACCCAGAACATCATCTGTTGGATACCGCTAATTTATTTATATATGTAATACCTGCAAAGATTTCAAGGGTTTTTTATTTCGCCCTGCAGAACTTTTTCATTTTCTTCTGCTTAATATGGTAGGTGTCACAACCATTTTACAAAGTTTTTTTCAAAGTTATATTTCGCGTCAATAAACCAATCCAATTACCATGTTTCATCCCATTTTTCGTATTTGGTATAGAATTATGGCATTTTTTTCATTTTTCGTAATTTTCGATATCGAAAAAGTGGGCGTGGTCATAGTCGGATTTCGTTCATTTTTTATACCAAAATAAAGTGCGTTCAGATAAGTACGTGAACTAAGTTCAGTAAAGATATGTCGATTTTTGCTGTAGTTATCGTGTTAACGGCCATGCGGAAGGACAGACGGGCGACTGTGTATAAGAACTGGGCGTGGCTTCCACCGATTTCGCCCATTTTTACAGAAAACTGTTAACGTCATAAAATCTATGCCCCTACCAAATTTCAAAAGGATTGGTAAATTTTTGTTCGACTTATGGCATTAAAAGTATCCTAGACAAATTAAATGAAAAAGAGCGGAGCCACGCCCATTTTGAAATTTTTTTTTATTTTTGTATTTTGTTGCACCATATCATTACTGGAGTTGAATGTTGACATAATTTACTTATATACTGTAAAGATATAAAATTTTTTGTTAAAATTTTACTTAAAAAAATTTTTTTTTAAAAGTGGGCGTGGTCCTTCTCCGATTTTGCTAATTTTTATTAAGCGTACATATAGTAATAGGAGTAACTTTGCTGCCAAATTTCACTATGATATCTTCAACGACTGCCAAATTGTAGCTTGCAAAACTTTTAAATTACCTTCTTTTAAAAGTGGGCGGTGCCACGCCCATTGTCCAAAATTTTACTAATTTTCTATTCTGCGTCATAAGTTCAACCCACCTACCAAATTTCATCGCTCTATCTGTCTTTGGTAATGAATTATTGCACTTTTTCGGTTTTTCGAAATTTTCGATATCGAAAAAGTGGGCGTGGTTATAGTCCGATATCGTTCATTTTAAATAGCGATCTGAGATGAGTGCTCAGGAACCTACATACCAAATTTCATCAAGATACCTCAAAATTTACTCAAGTGTTAACGGACGGACGGACGGACGGACATGGCTCAATCAAATTTTTTTTCGATCCTGATGATTTTGATATAGGGAAGTCTATATCTATCTCGATTCCTTTATACCTGTACAACCAACCGTTATGCAATCAAACTTAATATACTCTGTGAGCTCTGCTCAACTGAGTATAAAAAAAAAAAGTAAGGAAGGCTAAGTTCGGGTGTAACCGAACATTACATACTCCGCTGAGAGTTTTGGAGACAAAATAAGGGAAAATCACCATGTAGGAAATTGAACATAGGGTAATCCTGGAATGTGTTTGTATGACATGGATGACTTTTCGAGATAACGCCATAAAGGTAGATCAGTGGTGACTCTAGAATGTGTTTGTACGATATGGGTATCAAAAGAAAGGTGTTAATGAGTATTTTAAAAGGGAGTGGGCCTTCTATAGGTGGACGCCTTTTCGAGATATCGCCATAAAGGTGGACCAGGGGTGACTCTAGAATGTGTTTGTACGATATGGGTATCAAATGAAAAGTGTTAATGAGTACTTTAAAAGGGAGTGGGCCTTCTATAGGTGGACGCCTTTTCGAGATATCGCCATAAAGGTGGACCAGGGGTGACTCTAGAATGTGTTTGTACGATATGGGTATCAAATGAAAAGTGTTAATGAGTATTTTTAAAAGGGAGTGGGGGTAGTTGTATATGTGAAGGCGTTTTCGAGATATTGACCAAAATGTGGACCAGTGTGACCAAGAACATCATCTGTCGGGTACCGCTAATTTATTTATATATGTAATACCACGAACAGTATTCCTGCCAAGATTCCAAGGGCTTTTGATTTCGCCCTGCAGAACTTTTTCATTTTCTTCTACTTAATATGGTAGGTGTCACACCCATTTTGCATAGTTTTTTTCTAAAGTTATAGTTTGCGGCAATAAGCCAATCCAGTTACCATGTTCCATCCCTTGTTTTGTATTTGGTATAGAATTATGGCATTTTTTTAATTTTTCGTAACTTTCCATATCGAAAAAGTGGGCGTGGTCATAGTCGGATTTGGCCCATTTTTTACACCAATACAAAGTGAGTTCAGGTAAGTACGTGAACTGAGTTTAGTAAAGGTATATCGATTTTAGCTCAAGTTATCGTGATAACGGCCGAGCGGAAGGGGAGACGGACGACTGTGTATAAAAACTGGACGTGGCTTCAGCCGACAACTACCGTCCTAGAATCTAAGCCCTTACCAAATTTCACAAGGATTGGTAAATTGTTGTTCGACTTATGGCATTAAAAGTATCCTATACAAATTAAATGAAAAAGGGCGGAGCCACGCTCATTTTGAATTTTTCTTTTATTTTTGTATTTTGTTGCACCATATCATTACTGGAGTCGAATGTTGACATAATTTACTTGTATACTGTAAAGATATTAAATTTTTTGTTAAAATTTGACTTAAAATTTTTTTTAAGTGGGCGTGGTCGTCCTCCAATTTTGATATTATCAGCTGAATATAAAAAAAAAATTGGTGTTCTGAGTAGCTTTTAAAAAGTTCTGGAGTTCCTGAATAGGAGAAGAAAAGTTCTGCAAATTTAGGCCCAATATTCATATTTTTTCAAAAGTCAAATTTTTTACACAAGAGTTTTATTTATTTCTATCCAAAGAACAGTGGATCAAAATAAACGAGTAAGGAAGGCTAAGTTCGGGTATAACCGAACATTACATACTCCGCTGAGAGTTTTGGAGACAAAATAAGGGAAAATCACCATGTAGGAAATTGAACATAGGGTAATCCTGGAATGTGTTTGTATGACATGGATGACTTTTCGAGATAACGCCATAAAGGTAGATCAGTGGTGACTCTAGAATGTGTTTGTACGATATGGGTATCAAAAGAAAGGTGTTAATGAGTATTTTAAAAGGGAGTGACCTTAGTTCTATAGGTGGGCGCCTTCTCGAGATATCGCCATAAGGTGGACCAGTGGTGACTCTAGAATGTGTTTGTACGATATGGGTATCAAATAAAAGGTGTTAATGAGTATTTTAAAAGGGAGTGGGCATTAGGCTGATGCCTTTTCGACATATCGCCATAAAGGTGGACCATGGGTGACTATAGGATTTGTTTGTACGATATGGGTATCAAATTAAAGGTGCTAATGATTATTTAAAAGGGAGTGGGCCTTAGTTATATAGGTGGATGCCTTTCCGAGATATCGCCATAAAGGTGGACCAGGGGTGACTCTATAATGTATCTGTACGATATGAGTATTAAAGGTATTAATGAGGGGTTTAAATGGGAGTGGCCCTTAGTTGTATACGTGAAGGCATTTTCGAGATATCGACCAAACGGCGGACCACGGTGACCCAGAACATCATCTGTCGGGTACCGCTAATTTATTTAAATATGTAATACCACGAATAGTATTCCTGCCAAGATTCCAAGGCCTTTTGATTTCGCCCTGCAAAACGTTTTTTTTTCTTCTACTTAATATTGTAACGAATGTTAGCAGCACTGAGCGATGCTATCGTCTCTAAGCCGATGCTAAGCAGTGACGTGAATTCACATCCATAGATCAATCATTATGTATCTACATAAACGAAACAATAAGTGCGTCTACACATATGTACCATGTACGTATACGAGCAGCGGAGAGTCAATGCACAAACACATGCAAATATCTGAGATACTCCTGAAAGTATGCAATGAGAAAAACTATAAAATTATGCAATTGTAGTTACAGCTGAGAAGTTTGAGAGCTGCTGGACTAGTAGATTCTGGAAGCGCCTAGAAGATGCGAACGTTGAAATCCGAGAGTATAAAAGGCGGCAATTGTAGAGGCGCTGGAATTCAGTTTGATTTGAAATTTCTATTAAGACGCTATCTAGCGAGCAAGAGCAGTATTATTTTGAATAGTAGAGTTTCATTTGAGCTATCAATCAGTTTGGTTATTAAGCAAGCTATTCGATGCACAGTTTGAGCGTTATTGTGAAGTACTTTAATAAAGGCCATTTTGCATTATTACATATTGGAGTTATTTATTCAACAGTTTATTGATTCGAACTTAGCAGAAGGGCAAATAAGAGGATATGCAAGTAAATTCGTTACAATTGGTGTCAGAAGAGGAATTATTGAATAAATTCCAGAGGACAACAAGGACATGGCAAAGTTCAGTGATTTGAAGATCCAGCAACTGAAGAAGGAGTTGGAGCGCCGTCGATTGAATACAAGCGGCGTTAAACTCGAACTTCAGGCACGGCTACGAGAGGCAATGGAAGCAGAAGGAATTGATGTGGACGAGTATGTCTTTTATCCTGATGGGGACGAGACAACAACAAAAATTGAAGGGAACAACGAAACATCGCAGACAGTTACGAGCACAGACTTGAACATGATTTTGGCTGCAATATCTGCACAAACATCGACAGTAACATCAATGTCGTCGCAAATGTCAGAAATGTCGTCAGAAATAACATCGAAGATTGAAGCACAAGAAACGCGTATGTCAGAAATGTCGACACAGATAACATCCAAGATGGAAGCACAGGAGGCACATATTGCAGAAATGTCGTCAGAAATAACATCGAAGATTGAAGCACAAGAAACGCGTATGTCAGAAATGTCGACACAGATTACATCCAATATGGCATCCCAACTGGAGACACGCATAACATCCACAATGGAAGAACAAGAGGAGCGCTTATCATTGCAGGTGGCACAAATGTCTTCACAGTTAGAAGCACAGGAAGCAAGGGTAACATCAAAGCTGGAAGCGCAGGATGCAAAAATCGCTCAATTTCAGGCAGAAGTAGATGATTTGAAGGGTTGTATGGAGCAGTTACAATTAAATCGCCCAGCTGTTTCAGCGAGTAATGCAAAGGTAAAAACACCATCCTTTGACGGGTCTGTTCCTTTCCAGGTCTTTAAGCTACAGTTTGAGAATACCGCAACAGTGAACAACTGGAATGCTGAAGATAAAGTTGCTGCACTCTTCGTAGCATTGAAAGGACCAGCTGCCGAAATCTTACAGACTATTCCAGAGTACGAACGGAACAGCTATGAAACACTGATGGCCGCTATCGAGAGACGTTATGGAAGCGAGCATAGAAAAGAGATATTCCAAATTGAGTTGCAAAACCGCCACCAAAGAGCGAATGAGACTTTGCAGGAGTTTGCCTCAGATGTTACAGGTTGGCACATTTGGCAAATGCGGACGCACCCGTGGAGTACACCGAGAGGGTAAAAATCCAGAGTTTTATAAATGGCATACGGGACGTAGAAACGAAGCGAGCGACATATGCAAACCCAAAACCTACATTCGCAGAAACGGTATGCCATGCACTGACTCAAGAAACAGCATTGCTTCTGTGTAAGCCAGTTTGCAAAGTACGCCGTGTGGAGGTAGAAAGGCCAGAGTGGGTAGACGCAATATTGGAGGCGCTGAAAGGATCACAAAAGTGGAGTGAAAAAGTTATCAAATATTTCAAATGCGGGAAGTTCGGTCACATTGCCCGTCATTGCGACCTTGATCCTAGTAGTTCCAACAATGTGGGTGGCCGTAAACGCAAAGCTGGAGGAGATGAGCAAGAGCGAGTGAGAGGTAGAGATCGAGAGCTAGATCCAGCTATTGAATGCCCTGTGATATCTGAGTTGCAAATTGGTAGAAAATCGAGCAGGCTTGCCGTCAGAGGGCATGTGGATGGCAAAGAACATGTACTGACTGTAGATACGGGCGCATCTCATTCCTTGATTCGATCTGATTTGGTCTACAGGAGAGTAAAGTCATTACCTGGAGCAAGGTTGCGTACGGTCACAGGCGAGTATAACCAAGTCCAGGGAGAAGTGATATGTGAAGTCCTAATTGGGAAGGTCATGGTTTTACACAAATTCGTTGTGGCGGAGATCGTTGATGAAGTCATATTGGGAGTGGACTTCTTGGTTGACCATGACATCAGGATCGATATGCGGAGAAAAATTATGCGCTATAAGAACCAGGACATACCACTTAACTTTAGTTTGGAAAAAGGGTTCAGCAGTAATCGGGTACTGGTGGAGAAGACTCGACAAAGGCCACGAAATTCAAAGGTAAAGGTTGATGGAACAAATGGGCCAAACAAATCAAAACCGAAGGTACCTGTGAGAGAAACACTGGCATTGAAAAGCCCTAACGGACGTACTAAAACGAAGGAAAGGATTTCGCAGAAAGAATGCAAGGGTGGTTTCAAGCCAAGGCACACTACTGTTGTGAAGCGTCGGAACGATACTGATTATGCAAAGCAAATCCATCCTGCGCAAGCTCTACGAAGTAGTTCATTGGCCAAATAACAGAGTGTGAAGGAACGGCCCAGGGTAATGAGTAGTAAGATGAAGGTTTATTGGCGGGAGATTTGGTACTGTTAAACAACCCTCACCGGCGGAAAGGTGTTCCAGCCAAATTTCGGTGCAGTTGGGAAGGCCCGTACAGGGTTGTGAAGAAGATCAGTGATACCATCTACCGCATACAAAGCATTGAGAAACCACGGAGTAGAAGATTGGTACATTTGGAGATGCAAGCGACGTTTAGATCGGGAGATTTGTCTGATCGGGACGATCAGACTTAGGTGGAGGGCAGTCTAACCAATGTTAGCAGCACTGAGCGATGCTATCGTCTCTAAGCCGATGCTAAGCAGTGACGTGAATTAACATCCATAGATCAATCATTATGTATCTACATAAACGAAACAATAATTGCGTCTACACATATGTACCATGTACGTATACGAGCAGCGGAGAGTCAATGCACAAACACATGCATATATCTGAGATACTCCTGAAAGTATGCAATGAGAAAAACTATAAAATTATGCAATTGTAGTTACAGCTGAGAAGTTTGAGAGTTGCTGGACTAGTAGATTCTGGAAGCGCCTAGAAGATGCGAACGTTGAAATCCGAGAGTACAAAGGCGGCAATTGTAGAGGCGCTGGAATTCAGTTTGATTTGAGATTTTGATTAAGACGCTATCTAGCGAGCAAGAGCAGTATTATTGTGAATAGTAGAGTTTCATTTGAGCTATCAATCAGTTTGGTTATTAAGCAAGCTATTCGTTGCACAGTTTGAGCGTTATTGTGAAGTACTTTAATAAAGGCCATTTTGCATTATTACATATTGGAGTTATTTATTCAACAGTTTAGTGATTCGAACTTAGCAGAAGGGCAAATAAGAGGATTTGCAAGTAAATTCGTTACAATATGGTAGGTGTGACACCCATTTTACAAAGTGTTTTCTAAAGCTATATTTTGCGTAAATAAACCAATCTCATTACCATGTTTCATCCCTTTTTTCATATTTGGTATAGAATGACGGCATCTTTTCATTTCTCGTAATTTTCGATATCGAAAAAGTGAGCGTGGTCCTAGTCGGATTTCGACCATTTTTTATACCAAGATAAATTGAGTTCAGATAAGTACGTGAACTAAGTTTAGTAAAGATATATCGATTTTTGCTCAAGTTATCGTATTTACGGCAGAGCGGTAGGACAGACGGTCTGCTGTGTATAAAAACTGGGCGTGGCTTCAACCGATTTCGCCCATTTTCACAGAAAACAGTTATCGTCGTAGAATCTATGCCCCTATCAAATTTGGTTTTTGTTCGACTTATGGCATTAAAAGTATTCTAGGCAAATTAAATGAAAAAGGGCGGAGCCACGCCCATATTGAAATTTTCTTTTATTTTTGTATTTTGTTGCACCATATCATTACTGGAGTTGAATGTTGACATTATTTACTTATATACTGTAAAGATATTCAATTTTTTGTTAAAATTTGACTTAAATTTTTTTTTAAGTGAATAATTTATTATCGCATTTTTTCGGTTTTTCGAAATTTTCGATATCGGAAAAGTAGGTGTGGCTATATTCCGATTTCGTTCATTTTAAATAGCGATCTAAGATGAGTGCCCAGGAACCTACGTACCAAATTTCATCAAGATACCTCAAAATTTACTCAAGTTATCGTGTTTACGGACAGACGGACGGACGGACATGGCCAAATGAATTTCTTTTTTCGCCCAGATTATTTTGATATATAGAAGTCTATATCTATTTCGATTAGTTTATGCCGTCACGGATTACCGTTATGCGAACAAAATTAATATACTCTGTGAGCTCTGCTCAGCTGAGTATAAAAATGTGAATATTGGGCGTAAATTTGCAGAACTTTTTTTCTCCTTTTCAGGAACTCCAGAACTTTTTAAAAGCTACTCAGAACACCAATTTTTTTTTGATTTTGAACATTTTTTAAAAAATTTGACTTTTGGGAAAATGTGAATATTGGGCGTAAATTTGCAGACAATTTTTTCTCGTTTTCAGGAGCTCCAGAACTTTTAAAAACCTACTCGGAACAAGTTTTTTTTTACTGTTTTCCAAAATTTCGAATTTTTCAAATTTTTGAAAAATGTGAATATCGAAATTCTGCAGAACTTTTTTCCTCCTTTTCAATAACTACAGAACTATTGAAAAGCTACTCAGAACAGTTTTTTTTAATCGATTTTCGACACTTTGTAGGTATACACAAATTTCAAAAACGTTTTTTCTATCTAAAAATCTAGAACTGTTTTCTCCTCTTCAGGAACTCCAGAACTATCTGAAACCTACTCAGAACAGCTTTAGTTTTTTTTTTTCGATATTGTGTATGTCAACTTCACAGGCATACAAATAAGTGTAAAAGGCGCCACTACATTTGAAACTTATGTCGACTAGCACAATATACATATCGCTCATTTACTTCAATAGTGTCAGGACTCAAAAAACATGACTTTTGAGTTAATAACATATAAACCTACCCAATATCATGATCTATGTTGTATAAAAAAATTTTTGTGATCAGTTAAAAAATTACCACGTGCTTTAAAAATGAAAATATGCCTTTATATGCGCAATATATGGCAGTTGAAATCTTTGAATGGCTCTCCTGGAAAATTGTGTTTTTTGAATTATGACACTATTGAAGTAAATGAGCGATATATACTATTTGATCCTTATAAATATGCCGGTAACCCTTTTTTTGTACAAGTAGTCTATTGAAATTCCAATTTTTAAAATTCATAAGCCATATATTGCACACCTATATAGATCAATAGGGAGTCAACTCAAATATGTCAAATATCAAAGTTACGAGTACCTCCGTGTTTTCAAATTCAATACCTACCGAACTGTGTACTGAATTTACCAAACCTCCAGTAGTCAGCGAAAAAAGGCATTGTAAAAAATAAAAATTGCATCAGGGTATATGGGAGAAGCAGTCAATTTTTCGAGTTTTCTGAATATTGTGATTTCTGGAGTTGATCGCCCTTATTTTGTCAAGAGCTAAATGCAAACCGCAAATTTAAGTTGCTTGATCACTGCAGCGTCTTTCAAGTGGAAGTTGCGGTGGATGAAATGCTATCCAGTGCTACTACGGTTAGGGAATTTAACATATACTCTGATAGCCAAGCGGCTATCAAGGCCTTGAGTTCAACTATAGTGCGATCGAGGATCGTCTTGGAGTGCCTGACCGCGCTTGCGATTGCATCGAACTATATTATGATTTACGTTATCTGGGTCTCGGACCAAAGTGATGTTCCGGGTGACTGTCAAGCGGATTTGCTAGCCCGCATCGGTACAATTGAACCGAATGACGATTGCAGTAGTGATTTCAAGACTCCGCTGGCCTCCTGTTCTGCACAGATGGACCTCGAGTCGGCTTAGCAAGCGTTGGGCATACACCACCCCTTGCAGCGTAGCAAAATTCTTCTGGCCGGAATTAGATGGCAAGGAAACCTCATTCTGCTGCAGCTGTATGGATGATGCTGAGGTGGAATTATTTCATGCCTGATTTCCCAGTTTCTGCCAGAACTAGATTAGATACTATATCATTGCTACGCAACGGTTCTCTAAGAAGCTATAGCTACGTCACCGTTATTTGATGTTGTATTACAACGGATCTTCATGCTTTTATATTGACAGTCAAGCAGCAATTAAGGCAATAATCTCGCATAGCACAGCATCTAAATGCGTGTTAGAGTCTAAGCAGTCTCTGGAGAGAATCGGGACAGTGAGAAGCATACATCTATATTGGGTCCCAGTGGATATGGGAATAGATGGGAATGCAAAAGCGGGCGAACTAGCTAAAAAGGGCGCATCCCTTGAAGCTTGCTCCGTAGATGTCCCAATTAGACTGGGCGATATTAAACGATCGAGCACGTTCTGTGCTCGTGCCCTGCACTTGCCAGGCTAAGACTCCAGCTATTAGGAGTGATACAGCTGTCAGATCTAGAAGCAGCAAGTGGCTTAAGTCCTAGGAAGCTTCTAGTATTTGCCAAGAGGACGGAGTTATTTTATAACATAGGTCCTGGTTGTTGATAGGGACTCAATCAGTCTATGTGAGGTCCTCATGGACCGGCCAGTTCAACCTAACCTAACCTAACCACTCCACTAAACGCCCTCAACACACAGAACTGAATGAAGACCCTTACCATGGAAAAGTATTCGTACCGCTAGACTTATTAGAAGCTTTTGACACATTCAATCGCAGCAGGTTACTTGGAAGGGTCCACCCTTCCTCTCAATCTAAAAAGGTGAACTGCAAATTATCTGTGTAGTACAGCAACGTAACATCAAGACCCAGAAGAATAAAGCATTGGATGCCAGAGGGTGGTATCTTATTCCAATTTTTTTTTTACATATCGAAGCTCTCTTTCCGACCAGGAGCTAGCAATGTGTCCTACGCCGATGACTGTACGATAATGGCAACATAAATTGAAAAGCTATTCCATAAAATCAATGACTACCTGCTTAAATCTGATACTATTCCAAATTCTACCAACCAAATCTTCAGCGACTTTATTCACAACGTACACAAAGCAAATGTCGACCATATTGGGCATCCATGTCGATGGCTTTACACTACCGACTGCCTTACATCCAAAAAAAACTGCGTGTGACATTCGATCAGGACCTACGCTTTGGCGAACATGCAACCGCAACTATACCTTAAATACAGAGCCGTACCAAAATCCTCAAGTCTGTTGTCTGGAGCACTTAAACAAAGTTACAGAAACGCTCAAAATCACTTATAAAGCAATCGGCCGTCCTTGTATGCTAGGCGTCCCTAATATGGTAGCCGAGCCTAAAATAAACATACTGGAGGAAACCGCAGACGTGTAAAAATACCGCTTTCAGGGCTGCCACGGGAGTCTTCTTGTGTCTTTGGAACCTAATCTACACAGCGAGACGAAAATAATCCCAATAAAGGAAAAAAAATAACAAATAGTTTCTGCTGAATACCTAGAAACCTGGGTTTCCCAACAGACATCTAACTGCAGAGGCCACGCCCCTCAGGAACTGAAGAGGTCATCTCCATAAATACCTTGAGAAAAACCGGCATGTACCAAGAAAAGTGGCATGAAAAGACTCTCAGAGATTTCCCGGTAAACCCCGTTCTTAAAGACAAATGCGGAACTCGCAGTTAAGAGAAGCAACCCCCAGGGAGACGCGAGTCACTCTCGCTCAGCTTCGATCTAGATACTGTTTTAATTTAAACTCTTGACCAGAATCAACCCCAATATAGCAAAAAAAAAGTGTGCATTGATTGACATCTCGCTGTACCAAGGCGTTCCTTTGAAATTATCAAGAAGAAGCAATCAGCTGATGGGATAGCACCATCTGATACTGAATTCGCCTTGAGTTAAAACAAATCAAACGATAAAATTAATTGTTTACTTTTTCTCCGAAACGGCACATAATTGTAACTAGTTTTTATCAAGACGAATCTATACAAGGTGGTGGCGAAGCGAATTCAACCAATTCGCCGTGCTGAAGAATGTCAAGTCAAAAGAAAATTTTCATTGATTTCGATTAACTGACATATTATTGTACAAGGCGTTGTATGAAAAATTATCAAGAAGAAGCAATCAGCACCTGGTACTGTATTCGCATCGGTTTTTATCAAGCCATTTTTCATCAAACAAAAAAAAGTAATCGATAACCTGGCGCTTATGATATATATTTTTTTTGCGGTTATTTAAACTATTTAATTAATTTGTTATTTGGTAAGTGTTCATTCAATTGCGTCAATTAACCAATTTTTATTGATACAGCAGAAAATGCAAGGCCAATTATAAGATATTTCTTTCACACCAATTCTACATTGTACAACATAAAAGTGCTTTTTAACATACACTGAAAAAAAAAAGAAATCCAAAATTCTTAAACATTGATACCTCTCCCGACTAGCTAAAAGAAAAGTCTGAAAAAGTACTTTTCGAGGGGCTAAAAAGATGTCGAATTTTTAGCGAAAACTGGCAGCCCCACCTTACAAAATTTTACAGTAGAACGTGAAAACTCAATGAAATGCGAACCTTGGAATTTCAAAATTTATGGCAAATATATGCAGCTAGCAGCTTTTCATAATTTCCATTTATATTTAAAACCACCCTATAGAGAAAATCCGTAGCGCAAAACTAATGCGCTTCTAGTACATTCGGAACCACTACTAGTTCGCCCTCTATCTCCTACAAATGCTTTCCTAGGCGGTGAAAATTGTCTCCGTCACTTTAGAACTAGTTGTCTATTGTCACTTTTTTGATAGTTCCAAACTAGTGTTAACATTTAGAGTTTAGATCTATTTCTTTTCTTAGTAATATTACGTTGGCTCCGAATCGGACCGAAACTACATGTACGATATTATCCCTTGGGTGTGGGTGAAAACGGAGTTATTCATAGTCGTAGCCCCTTAAAGCTGGGCCCGTATTACGTGCTACAATCAGTGACTGAAACCCAATTTCACTCAAGCGATAACTATGCAACTATGAAACTATTTCTAAAAATTATAATAGGTTATGAATCTAAGGAGTACTATGTATCGATAGCTCGCATATGCCATTAAACTGATCCACCATTTCAGAGCTATTGTGATTTAAAAAATGAGTTTCGATCACGGATCGTAACACGTAATACGGACCCTGGTAGCAGTTTTTTTGTTAGCAGTATCTTTCTCAAATGTATGTTAAATATGAAATATGAAAACCCCAATCAATCTGTCCATTTTATAACTGTATAAAATCTAGTTACTAACGAGCTGGTACTTATTTGCCACATTGGATCTAGTTCCGAACCAGAAATTTGTATCACTAGTTTGCGACTTCCCTGCAGGGCATATGCAGAAATCGTCTCCGTTCCATAAGTATAAAAAAGTGGTTTTGAGTGAAAAGTGTTGTTGGTGTTAGCTGCTATTACCGCAGCATCGACGATGTGTTGTTATGTACTTATTGTTAGCTAGTTTATGTTTGACTCTTCTTATTCAAATTTAAGCTAAAAACAACCAAATACTAATAAATGAAATAAATGTGGGACAGCGCGAGCTTAATTGTGAAATAAATTTCTTTCTTGCTCTTTTACTTAAGTTCAGCAACTTTCACTTCCGATTACAAGCTTCATCACACATACATATATGTGTATAGGTTCCTGTAAGTATTTATAAGCGTATGGATGTGTGCGAATTATATAATTATACTCAGCGTGCTTTGCACACAGAGTATATTAACTATGATTGGATAACGGTTGGTTGTACAGGTATAAAGGAATCGAGATATATATAGACTTCCTGTATCAAAATCATCAGTATCGAAAAAAAAACAATTGATTGAGCCATGTCCGTCCGTCCGTCCGTCCGTCCATCTGTCCGTCCGTCCGTCTGTCCGTTAACACGATAACTTGAGTAAATATTGAGATATCTTCATCAAATTTGATACACGAGCTTATCTGGACCCATCATGGAAATGAGCGAAACCGGATGATAACCACACCCACTTTTTATATATATAACACAAAACACAAAAAACCTGATTATTTAGTAAATAATACACCTAGAATGCTGAAATTTGAGATGTGGACTGATATTGAAAACAAATTTTAAAATGGGCGTGGCACCGCCCACTTCTGATAAAATCAATTGTACAAATACTATTAATCATAAATCAACCTATCGTAACAAAATTCGGCAGAGAGGTTGTCTTTACTATAAGGAATGCTGTGAAGAAAAATTTACGAAATCGGTTAAGGACCACGCCCACTTTTATATAAAAGATTTTTAAAAGGGTCGTGGACGAATAAAATAAGCTATATCTTAGCGAAAAAGAGCTTTATAATGTAACGAATTTAGTGCAATTCCACTTATTTGTAACCTTCTGCTATCTTCTAGAATTTACTACCTGTTTACCAGCCATAAACTCATCAGCTATAACTACAGATGCACAATTATAGTTTCTCGCATAGCTATATGCGCGTGTATATGAGAGTGATACTTCCACCGATGATTGCCTACTTTTGGGAATATCTCAGATATATGCAATGGTATTTCATTTCCCAAGTGGATTTATGACAGTAAATAGGAAAAACTTAAAATTTAAAAAAATGGGCGTGGCACCGCCCCTTTTATGACCAAGCAATTTTATATGTTTCGGGAGCCATAACTCGAAGAAAAATTAACGGATATTGATAAAATTGGGTACACGAATTTTCCCTATAGCAAGAAATATTTCTAGAAAAAATGGACGGTTAAAGACCACGCCCATTTTTATATAAAAGATTATTAAAAGGGTCGTAGACGAAAATTATAAGCTATATCTTAGCGAAAAAGAGCTTTGTATCAATAGAATTTTACTTTCTAAATGGAATTATAACTTTAAATTGGAAACACTTAAATGTGAAAAAATGAGCGTGGCACCGCAATTTTTAATATTTCGGTAGCCATAACTCGAGAAAAATTTACATATCGTAACAAAATTGGGTACACATATTTTCCTTATAGCAGAAAATATTTCTATTAAAAATGGTTATGGTCGGTGAAAGACCACGGCAACTTAGATATAAAAGAAGTTTAAAAGGTTTAAAAGGGTGGTAGACTAGAATAATAACCTATAACTTAGCAAAAAATAGTTTTGAATAAATGATATTTCACTTATAAAGTTTTATTGTAAGAGGAAATGGGGAGACATTTTTTTTAAACGGGCGGTGCCACGTGTTATGTAGAAAAGTAATTTATCTGAAATGAAATATGCAATTGAAGCTCACGCTGAGTATATAATGTTCGGTTACACCCGAACTTAGACACCTTTACTTGTTTTTGATTTCGTTTTGCCGCCGTGAACTTTACTATCTTTACTTTACATCTGATAAATAAGCTAAGACAAAATATTCAGGCAGAGCACTAACAAAAAACCCGATTAACATAAAAATTATATAATTGTAGATTGTAAAATATTGGTTTTCTTGAACTCAACGTCGCTGACTTAATCTAATGTATCTTATTAACAAATTATAAACACGACAAACTCAGCTCAAAGAAGCATACTCACATTACTTCTTAATTTTTTCCAGTTCCGTATAGAGGTCGGTGGTATGAACTACTTTGAATATGTCTATCATGATTAGTTACCTACAATCACTGTGGACTCTGTGAAAATCGGTACCATGTACTTTCTGCCATGATTATGATCTTTGTGTTCTTATCTTTGTTCTTGTAAATAACTCCTCTGCTCCATTACTAGCAATTGTCAATTATGTCTGAGGCATCTTGAATTGTTCCTTGTCTTAATTAAATTATTGTGCTCCATTTATATATTGCTATCATTTTAGAAGCCAATGAGAAAGTGCTTTTGCTTTCCTTAAAAAAGTGTGTATAGTTCTAAAGTGTAAATTTTTATCTAGATCGGAACTAATACAGCGGGAAAACCCCCACCGCCTAGAACTTGGCCATGTTAAATTCGTCAGTGGAAAGCAGGAAAAAGAGATAGAATGCGAATCTGTAGTGGTTCCGATGTGCCACAAGCGCACTATCTATAAACTAAAGATATTCCCTACAGTGAAGGAGCTCCACTATGAGTTTGCGTTTTTCCCTACATCTGAAAACCATTTTCTCTGGTTCGGCACTATTGAAAAAGGGCATAAAATCGTACTAGAAGCAGTATGTAGAATTTCGGTCCGGTTAGGAAGTAACCCAATAGAATCAACAGTAGAACTAGAACTTAGCAATAAATGTTTACACTAGTTCGGATCTTTCGAAATTGTGCCTATAAACCAACTAGTTCAAAAAAGGAAATATTGTATCAAGCTTGGAGCTATAGAAAAGGTAATGCATTTGAGACAATTTCCAGTGCTCAAGATATCGCCATATGAAATTGGTCAGTTGAGTGCATGTTTTGAACTAGAAACTTTTTCCTTCAGGGTAAAAACTACTATTTGTCGCATATGTCATTTATTCGTTTCACTATTTCAGAGCTATTGTTATTTAAAAAATCAATTTCGATCACGCATCGTAAAACGTAATACGGGCTCAAGACAGACAAAGAAGAGCTCTTAAATTTTGACCCAACGCAAGTACATTTCCAGATTTATTTACGCATTATGATGGATCCGAATACAAACCCCTTCTAGCCTTTTTTAACTGGGGTGATATACCTCCGAGAAGATTAAGACAGGGTCTCTACTCCAATTTGTGGTGTGCTGCTTATTAATTTGGGAGTCCTTTCAACATCTGCTAGGGCAGGTGAATTTGATGTAAGCTTTTAGTGATCTTATATATTATTTCTAATTGCTGTCTTTATGCGCAGGTCACTTTTTCGCTCTTATTTGGAATCCAAATCTATAAATAAAGTTTTGGTTGTAAAGATGGAAATTCGTGCTATTAACCAGCATTGGGCATTATTGGTCGCAGTGCTTTTGTTTAGCTATATTTTATTAAAATACTTTGTTAAAAATAAACGATTGTGAGCACACAAAGAAATCTATTTGTACTAGCACTATTAAGAATATTTGATTAGAACTAACACTGCATTACCGGCAGTTGTTAACATTGGCCAGATAGCAGGGTAAAAGCGCATGTAAGTTTTTATTGATAGATGATTGATTGATAGAACAGCTGATTTCTGTTGATATTTGATATGAAACTTATATTTGTTGCGCAAGATGCGTACGGGTTCGGCTAGTAGAAATATATTTGAACTGCTTGCTAAACCACAGCTGAGGGGCGACACTGTTTCAGAAAAGTTGAATTAAACATGCTTGATGTTCGGTACTGTTTGTGATGCAAAGACACCCACTTAAGAATACTACGATTGCGGACCACCCAAAAGTTAAGAGAAATGTTATGGATATAAGCAGAAACTTTCATCAAAGCTCCTTACAGGGAGTTCAAGTAAACTAGAAGTTTCAATAGAGTTAGACGATAGTGAAATTTGTTTTTGAGGCATTGGTTCTATGTTACAATCGCAAGCGGGGCATACAACGTACGAATATGCAGCAGTTGAGGTTGGGCAACTAAGAATTTAAACTGAGCGAAATTGAGCCAGTGTGAGGGGTGTTTCCTCGGGCAGTTGTGCTTTCCTCCTTTGTGGGAATAGGAAAACATACATTGATAGCGGGGTTCACCATGCATGAACTCCTTTGGCAGTTTATCGACCCTATGGTGACGATGGCCTTGGGATTTTCTAGATTAAACGGCTGTGTTGATAAGTGTCTAATCCCATCATCGTATGCTACGGGCTTCTCTTTATTTACCTGGGAGGCGGAGCTAGATCAAGCAATACTTTCTGCCTCGAAAACAGGTTATTAAAAATTAACGAGGGCTCATTCTTCATCGAAGCTGTTTTTTAAATATTTTATTTTTCGGAAGAATTTGATGATATTTTTTTTATTATTTTTTAGGTTTGGCATATCCCCACTATAGTTTCGACCATGATACAAAAAAGAAGGTAGGTCTACTAAAAAAGTTTTGACGTATTTGGGGATTTTTGAAGTTTCATAATGTTCGTTGTTTAGCCAGAAGCGTTGCCATACCGTTACTGTTTAAGGCGAAATTGTGGTTTTTCAAGATGGAAATTTCCTTTAGGGTGAAAACGCAATGGTCATATGAGACAATAATAATACGCTTTAGCACGATTTATGTGTATATATATCGATTGAGAATAAAGTAAAACATGCAATTTTATTGAAAAATAGTGGATAAAGACTCATATCTTTATGGCAGCTTGACCCGTAGACAGAAAAAAATACACGAAAAATCCTATTGTTCTAGCATAGCCCTATTATCATGCCCCTACAGTAAATATTTCTGAAGGCATGTTGATGCAAAGTGTACCTCCAAAGTCTGCACATCTATGATAATGCTAAAAGGGCACAGAATGTGTATAGGCGGGGCTGCCCCAAGGTGACCCCTGGTACAACTGACAAAAACACTCTCATAACTAGTGGCTAACCTGCAGAGCTACAGGGTAATGTTCTCCCTAAAAAATTGTTTGACAATTTCCTCCTAAAGCGCAATGCTTGAATGATACAATAAATAAACAAATAAAAAATGTGGACCTATAGCCAATTTATCAAGAAATTGCGGTGTCAGTATATATGTAAGTACCTACTTTGAGCAAACAATTGACAAACGTGTATGTTTTGTCAAAATGTTCTGAGCAAACGTACGGCCACTTAAGAAACTATATTCACTTGCTTTGCATACTTCGATCCATGTTTCTTCCACCAGAACAATTTTTAGGAGCTCAACAAAATTATTAAAAACCTACTTTTCTAGGCTGATATTTCGTATTAAAATATTTCCAAGACTCGTTCTTTTCTTTTTTATATAAAACTAGCAGACCCGGCAGACGTTGTTCTGCCCTAAATTTGGCTTATCTGCATACATTTTAAAAAGCTTTTTCCGTCTAACTCTGCCCTACCCCTCTACACTTTTTCCTAATCTTTTTATTCACTCCTCCCTCCGTCTTTTTCGCTTCATCTCCATCTTCATCTCATTCTATCTCTTTCTCAGTCTCCTTCTCTCTTTTCTCTTCTCTCAAGTTTTTCTCCATTTGCCATTCCCAGAGGGTGGTATGTATTTTGTTCCAGTCCCACTCCGAGTCTCAGTCCCAGTCCTAGTCCTAATCCCAGTCCCAGTCCGTCTCTGGTATACTTCCTGGAAAAAAGCATCGTAAATACTAATAATACTAATTTATACACTAATATATATATACGAAATTTCAGGCAAATCGAATAGGACGTATGTAAATAGGTATGTGGGTATTATTAATTCTTGTCTTTATTTCGGCTTCGCATGCATATTTATCAGTTTTGCCAGGTTGATGCGACTAAATCGAATATCACAATGAACTTTAGAGGTCTCAGCAACAGCTTTCATTTGATATCCATACTATATAAACACATTCTAGGGGTACCCGGGTCCACATTTTGGGCTATATATCGAGACCCTAGCCTCACAGTTGTATGAAAATTATCCTGCACTATAGCACTCATCAACAGCTCTCATTTGATATCCATATTGTATAAACACATTCTAAGGGTACCCGGGTCCACGTTTTGGGCTATATCTCGAGACCCTGGCCTCCCAGTTGTATGAAAATTATCCTGTACTATATCACTCATCAATAGTTTTCATTTGATATCCATATTGTATAAACACATTCTAGGGGTACCCGGGTCCACGTTTTGGGCTATATCTCGAGACCCTAGCCTCCCAGTTGTATGAAAATTATCCTGTACTATAACACTCGGCAACAGCTTTCATTTGATATCCATACTGTATAAACACATTCTAGGGGTACCCGTGTCCACGTTTTGGGCTATATCTCGAGACCCTAGCCTCCCAGTTGTATGGAAATTATCTTGTACTATAGCACTCATCAACAGCTTTCATTTGATATCCATATTGTATAAACACATTCAAGGGGTACCCGGGTCCACGTTTTGGGCTATATCTCGAGACCCTAGCCTCCCAGTTGTATGAAAATTATCCTGTACTATAGCACTCGGCAACAGCTTTCATTTGATATCCATACTGTATAAACACATTCTAGGGGTACCCGGGTCCACGTTTTGGGCTATTTACAATTTTGAAAGGACCGTTACGTGACTCTTGTACATTTTTTATATAGGAAAAAGATGAAAGGGTAGGGTTGCCGGCCGCACGCAATTTATACATAAATACAGGGGATTAAATTAATTGAGACTCATGTCTTCAACATGGCGGCCCGCCTGCGCCGTTACGCGGTGAAGCAGCTTCTGCAATTTCTCCCGTGTGGTCACTGCCTGGTTGAGCTTTAAATGCTGACGGTGGCTGCGGGCGTAGGGATCGTGTATGTTCTATCTGGGCTGTTGATGGGAGTGTGTCGTTCGTGACCGGATGAGAAGTAGGGATCTCTGCGTCGGGAAGTAGGCATAACTTTATTATGTTACGCGTGACAGTTCCTGCCTGAGTGCGAATATCAGCTACGCGGGTATTTTTGTCACGACCCGGGTGGAGTTTGACAATGCGTCCGAATCTCCATTCATTTGGGGGGAGTAAGTCATCTTTGATGACCACGAGATCTCCTTCCTTGACATTGGGTTGCTGGTGCTTCCACTTATGCCTTTTGTGAAGTTCCTTGAGATACTCGCTTTTCCATCGGGTACTAAATTGCTGATGAATGGCTTTCAACTTCTGCCACTTATGAGTGAGGGACAGGTTGTCAGCGCTGGGCTCGGGTATAGAGAGCAGAGGGCCCCACGCAGAAAATGGCCGGGTGTTAAGGCCAGGAGGTCACTGGGGTCCTGAGACATGGGGGAGATCGGTCTTGAGTTGAGAACCGCTTCGATGCGAACGAGAAGGGTGGTGAATTAATCGAAGATAAACTTGGTATTCCCTGCGGTGTTCGTAAGGTGTATTTTGAAACTCTTGACGGCGGCTTCCCAGAGAACGCCCATGTGAGGTGCATATGGAGGGATAAACTGCCAAGAGAAGCCATGGGTCATGTATTTGTGAAAAATGTCGTTCGCAGTTTCTTGAAGAAATTGAGAGAATCCCTTTTTGAAGCTTCGGTCAGCTCCTACAAACGTTTTTCCGTTGTCTGACATAATTTTTGAGGGGAGACCACGGCGTCCGACGTATCGGTCAAAGGCAGCCTTGAATGCTTCTGTGGTCAAGTCGGAGCACAATTCCAGATGCACGGCTTTGGTGGAGAAACATACGCCTTAGAGTAGGGAGCCCGACGCAGTGTAGATGTTTTAATCGAGAATGGTCCAGCAAAATCAACACCTGTGGTGTGCAAGGGAAGTGAGTAGGTACATCGCTCAAGGGGGAGTGCGGCCATAATCTGGGTGCGCATTTTTTGTTTGTAAATGGTGCACGTCTTACACTGCAATATGCATTTCTTTAGCTTTTGTTTCAACCGGGGAATAAAATATTCTTGTTGTACCATCCGAACCATTAACTGCTTTTCAGCATGCAGCATTTCTTGATGGAGAAAAGTGAGCAGCAGTGAACAGAATTTTGAGTTCTCTGGGAGAATAATAGGGAATCGTTCATTACGACTGAGGTCAGCTCGGGATAGACGGCCATCGAATCGCATGACTCCAAATCGATCCAACATCGGGTTTAAGGTGAGCAAGGAGCTCTTGTTACTGACGGGGGTTGATGCTTGTCGTGATAAGACGCATTTTCACTTGCTTTACTTCGCTATGAGTCAATTTCAGGGACGAAGGAATTTCCCGTTTCCTCGAATTGTTAATAAATCTGTACACGTATGCCATAACGCGAAGTGCTCTAGGGGGGGAAGAAAAGCGTTCGAGAGGATCAACATATTCTACGGTATGAAATGATTGAACGCGGCGCTGTTCAGGTGGAGAAGGATGAATTGACAATGTTTTCGGCCACAATGAAGGGAGTTTTTGTAGCCATTCCGGGCCTTTCCAACATAAATCGGACATCGAGAGTTCTTGTGGATTACAACCACGGGTACCGAGGTCGGCGGGGTTATCGCCACTCGCAACATGTCGCCAGGTAGCGTTGCTCACATGATCGAGAGTGAGAGAGATCCTGTTGGCCACGTAAGTTTTCCAGGTGTGAGGCGGTTTCTCTAGCCAAGCTAACACAATAGAGGAGTCTGACCAGAGAAAGAGTTCGCCTGACTGTAATTGTAGTTCCGACCGAATTTGCTTGACCAGCTTTTAGAGTAATACGGCTCCGCAGTGCTCGAGTCGTGGGAGGCTGACAGTTTGCAGGGGTGCTACTTTACTCTTCGCTACGAGTAGGTGGGACGAGAAGGAGGTTTCATTTTGCTGAACGCGGAGATATACACAGGCACAGTATGCTTTTTCCGAAGCGTCTGAGAATCCGTGCAGTTGCACGTGCTGGTTTGGGGAGAATCGGACCCATCGGGGTATGGTAATTTGATTGATTGCGGGGAGATTGTTGCGCACCGCTGTCCATTTGTGAAGTGCACCGGGTTTGACGTCTTCATCCCAATCGGTTCCTTCCATCCACAGCTGTTGAAGGAGCATTTTTGCAGTGATCATTATTGGCGTTAGCCACACTCATCAACAGCTTTCATTTAATATCCATATTGTATAAACACATTCTAGGGGTACCCGGGTCCACGTTTTGATCTCAAGACCCTAGGCACGTAGCGAAAAAAAAGGTAGACGTTGGCCGATTCTCAGACCTGCCCAATATGCTCACAAAATTTCATGAGAATCGGTTCAGCCGTTTCGGAGGAGTTAAGCCTCTAACACCGTGACAGAAGTATTTTATATATTAGATAACTATGAAAGTAATTTAGTCGTCTTCGATAAAATGAAATACATCAAAATTAGAAAAATTCGCAACATTTTTCAATCTGGTAGCTTGTTTTTAGTGATATTGCCATTGACCCCGCAAAAGTCAAGTGGCTAATGTCACACTAAATGGAACTACCTCCATTTTTTGTATCATGGTTTCGACCAGGCCCTTGTCAGAAAAAATTTGTTAATATTTTTTCCATTTCTTTGAACTATGAACACAAATTTATGTATCAAAAAAAAAAAATAATAATAATAATAAAACATTCAAACAGTTCTCTTGTAAAGCTCAAAATCTTGCTATTAAAAGAAAACATCTCCAAATTGGTTTAAAAATGATTAACTGCAGAAACGAAGACCTAGAAGGTTCAACGTAGTCATATAAAATCGTAATAGTCGAGCTGGTACCTTAATAGTACAAGTACATTTGCCGAAACGTACCGGATTTATATCTGACAAAAGGTCTATCAATACCGATTCTTTCTCGTTAAAGGAACAACAACAGCAACAACCTGCAAAGATGAATGAAACAAAATGTTCAATTTGCGTTCACAGTGCGACGGCGGTTGGCCCATAATTTTAGGTAAGGGAGAAAGGATGAACCTTCTAGGTCTTAGAAAATAAATGAATGCTCATCCTTTCCAGCTTCTAATTTTCTAGAACAACAAAGGAGTTCAACGACAAGTTTAAAGCTTGTGTTGCAGGAGCGTATCTGGGCAGTAGAGTGTATCACTGAAAAAGAAATTGAGAATGCTTACCATGTGATTCAAAACACAATAAAAACCTATAACTCACGTTATATTTGAAGCATCTCTATTTGTACATGCTTAGAGTTCATAACCACAATGGCATTTTTAAATTACTAAATTTTTCTAGCATATCTATATATATAAAAATGAATTGTTGTTCGTTAGTCTCGCTAAAACTCGAGAACGGCTGAACGGATTTATCTTATCTTGGTCTTGAATTATTCGCGGAGGTCTAGGGAAGGTTTAAAAGGTGGGAAAAATTCTAATACTTGCCGGGAAAATACTCAAAACAGCATATTTGCTCGAGATATAGGCCAAAACGTGGACCCGGGTACCCCTAGAGTGTGTTTATAGAATATGGATATCAAATAAAAGCTGTTGGTGAGTGCTTTAGTAGAGGGTAATTTTCATACCCCTGGGTGACTAGGGTCTCGAGATATAGGCCAAAACGTGGACCCGGGTACCCCTAGGGTGTGTTTATAGAATATGGATATCAAATAAAAGCTGTTGATGAGTGCTTTAGTAGAGGGTAATTTTCATACCCCTGGGTGACTAGGGTCTCGAGATATAGGCCAAAACGTGGACCCGGGTACCCCTAGGGTGTGTTTATAGAATATGGATATCAAATAAAAGCTGTTGGTGAGTGCTTTAGTAGAGGGTAATTTTCATACCCCTGGGTGACTAGGTTCCCGAGATATAGGCCAAAACGTGGATCCGGGTACCCCTAGAATATGCATATCAAATGAAAGCTCTTAATGAGTGCTTTAGTAAAGGGTAATTTTCATACCCTGGGTGACTCGGGTCTCGAGATATAGGCCAAAACGTGGACCTGGGTACCCCTAGAATGTGTGTATAGAATATGGCTATCAGATGAAAGCTGTTGACGAGTGCTTTAGTAGGGGGTAATTTTCATACCCCTGGGTGACTAGGGTCTCGATCTATAGGCCAAAAAGTGGACCCGGGTACCCCTATAATCTGTTTATAGAATATTGATATCAGATTAAAGCTGTTGATAAATGCTTTAGTAGAGGGTAATTCTCATACCCCTGGGTAACTAGGGTCTCGAGATATAGGCCAAAACGTGGACCCCGGTACCCCTAGAATGTGTTTATAGAATGTGGATATCAAATGAAAGCTGTTGATGAGTGCTTTATTAGAGGGTAATTTTCATATCCCTGGGTGACTAGGGTCTGGAGATATAGGCCAAAAAGTGGACCCGGGTACCCCTAGAATCTGTTTATAGAATATTGATATCAGATTAAAGCTGTTGATGAGTGCTTTAGTAGAGGGTAATTTTCATACCCTTGGGTGACTAGGGTCTCGAGCTATATGTGTTTATAGCTAGAGCTATAGAGCTAGGGTGTGTTTATAGAATATGGATATCAAATAAAAGCTGTTGGTGAGTGCTTTAGTAGAAGGTAATTTTCATACCCCTGGGTGACTAGGGTCTGGAGATATAGGCCAAAAAGTGGACCCGGGTACCCCTAGAATCTGTTTATAGAATATTGATATCAGATTAAAGCTGTTGATGAGTGCTTTAGTAGAGGGTAATTTTCATACCCCTGGGTGACTAGGGTCTTGAGATATAGGCGAAAACGAGGACCCGGGTACCCCTAAAATGTGTTTATAAAATGTGGATATCAAATGTAAGCTGTTGATGAGTGCTTTATTAGAGGGTAATTTTCATACCCCTGGGTGACTATGGTCTCGGGATATAGGCCAAAATGTGGTCAGACGGGAAAAGCTTATTAAAATGTATGCAGATTGGCCAAATTTAGGGCAGGACAACGTCTGCCGGGTCTTCTAGTAATTAAATATATTGCACGATAGAGAGTCGCAATGTCTAAACCTCTTAGAAGAATTAAGGGTTTGTGAATCAATAATTTGTTATTATCTATGTTTTCTTGGTGTGGAATGCCAAATTGGACAATCGAAACCGTTTAAAGGTTTAAATGTCAATTAAGTAAGCAATTAGATAATTTAGAGCAATCGTTACTGAGTCTAGGAATCCAATAGTTGGTTAAGCTTTCAAAACCGATGGATCGATGACGGAAGAAAGGGAGCTGGCATCTATGGGTCGAACTTCAAGAAATCGATGGGATGCTACCCCACCATATTTCATGGAGGAATCCATGCAATAGAAGTCTGCGGTAGAGAATGTCTGCGGAGAGGCTCAACCTCGAAGAGCATCTAAATTATGTCGGACAGCCAGGCGGCGCTGCTTGCCTTGCAATGCTACACAGTTACATCTAAGCTAGTGGATTACTGCACTGAAACCTTAATGACCTGGGAGCCAAAAACAAGGTTTTTTATAAGATGGGTTCCCGGATATCAGGGACATGAAGGTAATGAACATGCAGATTATCTAGCAAAGCAGGGTGCTATAGCAGCATTCTATGGTCCAGAGCCCTTCTGTGGACTCACAAAAGCAAACGCCAAGGAAACCATTAGTAACTGGGAAAATAAACAATTCTGACGTCACTGGATTGGCTGCCCAGACAGACCAACCTGTTTATACTTCCGGCAACGAAAGTATCAATCAAACTCATTAATCTAAACAGGGAGGACCTAAGAACTCTCACTGGGTACTATGCGATACACTCTGGTCTGCGATATCACCTAAGTAAGTTAAATATATCCGACACTCAAATTTGTCGTTTCTGTGAGCTGGAGGATGAAACGCCGGTTCACATTCTCTGCGAATGCGTGGCTCTGGCAAGGCAGAGACTCTCCCATCTAGGTGGTATGACTCTTAATCCCAATGTGATATGGAGTAAAAAGCCTGAAGAGGTACTTAGATACATCAAAAGCCTCCACATACAAAATTAGGCTGAAAGGTCATGCACAATACATCTGCACAAAGGTCGCAGTGCTTCAAGGCCCAATAAATATAATAATAATAAAGCTTCCAAAAAATAAGGTTTCAAAGATAGCTAAGTTTAGAAGGGGATCAGCAAAATGCATTTTATATAATTTGTATATCGCTCATTTGCTGCAACGTCGTCATAACTCAAAAAACACAATTTTCCAGGAGAGCCATTCAAAGATTTTAACTTCCATATATTGCGCATATAAAGGCATATTTTCATTTTTATACCACGTGCTAAATTTTTAACTGATCACCAAGATTTTTTTATACAACATAGGTCATGATATTGGGTACGTTTATGTGTTATTAACTCAAAAGTCATGTTTTTTGAGTTATGACGACGTTGCAGCAAATGAGCGATATGTATACATATGTATGTGGTATGTCCGGATATGTTGTGCTTGAGTACTCAAACTCGAAAAATCTATTGTTTTATTGAATCAATGACTAATATAACAAGTAAAGGTGTCTAAGTTCGGGTGTAACCGACCATTAATATACTCAGCGTGAGCTTCAGTTGCACATTTGATTTCAGATAAATTACTTTTCTACATAACACGTGGCACCGCCCGTTAAAAAGATGTTCCTCTTACAATAAAACTTGGAAAGTGAAATATCATTGATTCAAAACTATTTTTTGCTAAGTTGTAGCTTATTATTCTAGTCTACGACCCTTTTAAACTTGTTTATATCTAATTTGTCCTGGTCTTTAACCAATCTCGTCCATTTTTACTAGAAATATTTTCTGCTATAGAGAAAATTTGTGTACCAAATTTTATTACTATATGTAAATTTTTCTTCGAGTGCCACTTCCATTTTCAAGCATTTTAGTGTTTTCCAATTTAACGTTATAATTCAATTTAGAAAGTAAAATTCTATTGATACAAAGCTCTTTTTCGCTAAGATATAGCTTATTATTTTCGTCTACGTCCATTTTAAAAATCGTTTTATATAAAGTGGGCGTGGTCTTTAACTGATCTCGTCCATTTTTTCTAGAAATATTTACTGCTATAGGGACAATTTGTGTACCCCATTTTATTACGATCCGTTAATTTTTCTTCGAGTTATGGCTCCCGAAACATAGAAAATTGCTTAGTCATAAAGGAGCGTTGCCACGCCCATTTTTTCAAATTTGAAGTTTTCCCTATTTATTGTTATAAATCCACTTAGGAAATGAAATATCATTGATATAAAGTTCCTCTTTGCAAAGATATAGCTTATTTTATTCTTCCACGACCCTTTTAAAAATCTTTTATATAAATGTGGGCGTGGTCCTTACCGATTTCGTAAATCTTTCTTCAAAGCATTCCCTATCTGCCGAATTTTATTACGATGGGTTAACGATTTTTGATTTATGATTAATAATATTTGTAAAATTGATTTTATCACAAGTGGGCGGTGCCACGCCCATCTTAAAAAATTTTTTCAAATTTTTATCAAGAGTCTCAATATCAGTCCACATCTCAAATTCCAACATTCTAGGTGCATCATTTACTAAATAATTAGGTTTTTGGTGTTTTGCAAAATGTTATATATATAAAAAGTGGGCGTGGTTATTATCCGATTTCGCTCATTTTCCATACTAATCTATTCTGGATCAAGGTAAGCTCGTGTACCAAATTTGGTGAAGATATCTCAATATTTACTCAAGTTATCGTGTTAACGGACGGACGGACATGGCTAAATCAAATTTTTTTTCGATGCTGATGATTTTGATATATGGAAATCTATATATATCTCGATTCCTTTATACCTGTACAACCCACCGTTATCCAATCAAAGTTAATATACTCTGTGTGCAAAGCACGCTGAGTATAAAACGTACTTTTTGGATGATACGTAGATAATACGTATGTAGGTATATATATACATTATATGTATCCACATTCAGTATAATATGCAGTGCTTGCTATAATTGTAACACGATGATTTGAGATATGTACTAAAAAAGATAAGCATTTCTGCAAATATGTACACTAGGGTGTCCCTTATTTTCCTCCCACAAATATTGGAATATCTATACAATTTGGATGCGCAAACCTCTAAACCAATCAAAAAAATATAAAGGTTGCAGAAAGAGCTTGAAATCCGAAAAAGAGCCGATCCAAAAATGTCCGCTAAAAACGTTGGCGATAACAGTTTTTTGAAAAAAAAAAAAAAATATTTTTTACATATGAAAATTTTCTAGTAGGTCAAGAAAAAATCAAAGTCGAAAAAAGTCAAAAAAATAAATTTAGCAGGCTCGAAAATTATTTTTTTGGGTATGCGATAGGTTAGGTTAGGTTGAACTGGCCGGTCCATGAGGACCTCACATAGACTGAATGAGTCCGTAGTGTTACCAGAAGTTTGTTTTTATGACCAAACTGAAAAACTCTATCAAAAACCAGGACCTATGTATGTTATAACATAACTTCGTCCTCTTGGCAAATACTAGAAGCTTCCTAGGACTTAAGCCACTTGCTGCTTCTAGACAGCTGTATCACTCCTAATAGCTGGAGTCTTAGCCTGGCAAGTGGAGGGCACGAGCACAGAACATGCTCGATCGTTTCCTCCTCCAACCCGCACTTCCTACATCTCCTATCACTGACCAAGTCTAGTTTAAAGGCATGTGACGCCTGAGGTAGTATCCAATCAGAATACCCGTCATGATAATACGGTCCTCTCTTTTTAATGATAGAAGCAACTTTGTTAGTCTAACGTTGTAAGACCTACACATAATCTTCGACACTTTACAGTCCCGCGCTTGAACCCACCGCTTTCACGCTTGGTCGATCATGTGCACGTCTCACCTTCGTTTAATCTCTTCCAATTTAATTGGGACGTCTACGGAGCAAGCCTCAAGGGATGCACCCTTTTTAGCTAATTCATCCGCTTTTCATTCCCATCTATTCTCATATGCCCTGGGACCCAATATAGATATATGCTTCTCCCTGTCCCGATTCTCTCCAGGTACTGCTTACACTCTAACACGCATTTAGATGCTGTGCTATGCGAGATTATTGCCTTAATTGCTGCTTGATTGTTAATATAAAAGTTAACACGGTTGCAGCTTAAGCTATTCTCTTCCAGGTTTTCTACCGCTTTGGATACGGCTACTATTTCCGCTTGGAAAACGCTACAGGAATCCGGCAGCCTGTAGGATCTATTTATTTCCGGATCAGCTCAGTATACCCCAGACCCCACTCTTTCCACAACATTGGACCAATCTGTGTACACATGTATCGCTTCGTCCGCCATTTGAGCACCCTTCCGCCAACCGTCCACCTCTTTGTGGGCTTAAGATCGCCCTCGAAGCGCAGATAGGGAATCAGGTAGTCTGTTCGTCTTGTGATTGATGACGCTATACCACTATGATCGTATGGTCGGCGCTCAAGCTGCCTCGAGGCACCGAGCCTGGTTGCAGTTGTTTACGCTATGTTCTTTGCTACTAGTTCTACAGATGGAATGTGAGAATGTCATACAGTGCAGCTGTCGGGGTATTTTTCAGGGCTCCCGTAATGCTAAGCATTGATAGTCTGCATTCTTTTACATGCATAAAGTGCATTTGAAGCCTTCTTGTACCTCTTTGTAAACATGACCATATCCGTCTTCTCCGCGTTGACTTTCAACCCGACATTTGCTGCCAAGGTATGAATATCCCAACTACATCTGCGTAAACCGTAAGTTTTACGGGCCCCTCATCGAATCGCCTGAGCAGTTGGTTGATGACCAGCGTCCACAGCAGAGGTGATATCATCCCTCCCTGCGGCGTGCCCCTGTCCCCTGATTTCGTGGCCTCGTAAAATCCCCATTGTGATGTAATCTTCCTGCAATTTAACATGCAGCCGATCCATCTCGTTAAGGCTGTATGCACTTTAACGTAATTAAGACCATCCATAATCGCCCATTTAGAAACATTACTGAAAGCCCCGGCAATGTCTAAGAAGACTCTTAGAGCATATTCCTTATATACCAGGGCTTTCTCTATGCTTATTACCACCCTATGCAATCCGGTGTCCACCGACTTGCCTTTGGTGTACGCATGTTGTGTTGTGGATAGCAGCTTTTCACCCACGTTGGACTTTATGTACATATCTATCAGCCTCTCAAAGGTTTTGAGCAGAGGTGATGTTAAGCTAATGGGTCTATAGTCTTTGGGATACACGTGACCGATCTTCCCCGCCTTTGGTATGAAAGCATCACGAGCAGTTCTCCAAGAGTGCGGTACATGGTTCAGTCTTATGCACCCACCGAATATTAATTTAAACCATTCCACGACCGCGCTACTTGAAACTTGTAGCATGACCGGGAATATACCATCTGGGCCCTGCGATTTAAACTTTGAAAACGTCTTCACTGCCCATTCGATCTTGGTATTAGTCACCAAGCCCGGCACTACCCGCTCCGTGATCGAAGTGTGAGTGCTGTCTGCTGGCTCTTCCGAACCATCTACCGAGGGGAAATGTGTATCGAGAAGCACCTCAAGAGATTCCTCACTATTACGTGACCATTACCCGTTATCTTTATTTTTTAGTCCCTGGACTATGTTTCCCCTTGCTAGGAATTTTCTCAACCGTGCTGTTTCGCTGGAGCACTCTATGTCCGTACAGAAACTCTTTCATGAGGTTCTCTTCGCCCTGGAAATTTCACGTTTGTAGATCCTCAGTAGATCCCTGTACTCGTCCCGACACGCTTCGCTTTCCGCGGTCTTTGCTAACTTAAAGATTTCTTTTACCTGTCTTCTTAGAATACTCAGCTCATTGCTCCACCATGGCGGCTTTGCTTTTGAATCTTCTTAGAAGGCAAGCTTTGTTATACGCAGTCATAAGCGTCCTTGTTAGGAATTCATTCGACTCCTCCAGTTCCTCCACATTGGCAAACTCCTTGGATTGTCCCAGTTTTGTTTCTACCTGTTTCTGGAATTTAGTATAGTTCGTCGAACTAGGGTGTCTAAAGGTTCCTCCCTTCTCAACCCTCTTTAGGGGGATGCTGAAGCTGATATACGCATTGTCGGTGAAGGATGGTCTATCAAGAACCATCCAATCATACCTTGATATATCACGTTCGGAGCTCAATGTAACATCCAAAACATTGCTGGATATTGGCCCAATGTATGTAGGGACATTTCCCCTGTTGGCCAACTGCAAATTGGTGTGCAGGATGTAACAAAACAGAGATTCGCCTCTCTCGTTCGTATCTGCTCCTCCCCACGCATTGTGGTGCGCATTTGCATCCGCGCCTATGACCAACCGCCTTAGTCCTGTACTAGCCTCTTGCATTCCATCGGTGGAACGCTGGGTCATGTAGCAGGATGCCAGGATAAAAGCCTGCTTATTTCTTTGCTCAACGGCCCCCACTACGAGGTCCTCAGTAGTGTAATTAGGAAGCATATATGAGTGCAGCTGTTTCCTTATCATTACTGCAGCTCGCACCCGTCTTTCCGTTTGCGCGTAGTAAACGCCAAATCCGAGCACGCTAAGTCCAGAAACCTTTCCTCCCGATGAGATCCACGGCTCCTAGATCAGCGCCACGTCAAACTAACCCTCATCAAGGATTAGGAGGGTATGCGTAGTGGAACTTTTTTTCCTGAGCCCAAATCCTATTGAAAAATTGACGGCGCGATATCGGTTAACTTGCGTCCATACAAATGAACCCACCCTAGTATGTATAGTGATTTTGTTGGAAGAATAGCGCGAGAGTCAGCTAATATGAGTGAATGTGTAATTTTTTTTTCTGATAATCAAAGTGTTTACAAACACAAACGAGAAAATGCAAGTGGGTATTATTATTTAGCCGTTTTGTTGGTTGCGAAAATTTTGTGGACTACTTTGTTATTTAATACAATAAAATAAAAAAATTTAAATAAAATAAAATAAAATAAAATAAAACAACATAAAATAATATAAAATAAAATAAATAAAAATAAAACAAAATACAGTAAAATAAAATAAATCAAAATGAAATAAAAGAAAATAAAATGAAATCAAATAAAACAAAATAAAGGACAGAGAAGGGGAAAAGAAAAGAAAGGAAACATAAGAAAATGGAAGTGAACAGAAGGAAAATGGGAGTGAAAGGAAGGGAAAGAGAAGGAAGAGAAAGGAAAGAAAATTAAGAAAAGGAAAGGAATGGAATGGAAAGCAAACGAAAGTATGGCTGACAACAGAGTGCTCCCTATAAGCTACGCTAGGTGAGACAATTTTTATTTTTTTATATTTTACAAGCTTCAAACCTTTCTAGCATCCTGACATCTTTTAAAATTTTTAATAATAAATAATTTTCATAGCTTAAAATCTTTATATTATAGCAACGCTTCTCGCTTCCAAACTGTCTCCAACCTAAACGAAAGGAGAGGAGCGGAAAGGTTGAATTTCTTGACCTGATACATTTATGTAAATTAATATTAGCCTGGATTTTGATCACCACTCAGTGGAAAATAATTTCCTCACTACAGATATAATGTTGATGAATTTTGATTTACATTTTTGTTTCTGAAAGGAGGTTTACATTAGCTATAGGTGAAATTTCTAGATTGAAACTCGCAAATCATTGCACAAAATTTATCATGGATTCCGGTAAAGTCTTTTGGTGTCTTGGGGGCCTTAGCCCCTTTTCCTAGAACCCTTTCCCAGCTACACGTACTTTAAATGTACATCCTAAAATTGCATTAGCTAATACAGATTTCGATTTCGTTCTGTTTAAATGGCAGAAATTTGAGTTGCCGCTACTCAAGAAATCAGCAAATTAAGTAGTGCAATGAAAAATTGCAATCAAGCGCGAAATATTTATAATAAAGCAAGTACATATACACATGGGCATACTAGTTTGTGTTTATTGAGCATTTTTTAACTTATTTGACTGAGTCTAGCGTTCTTATATTTTGCAAATTTTTGCCTTTTGTTTTTATATGCAAGCGCACAAAAGCATTATGGATGCTTCGGAAGAGAGTTTAAAGAAAACGAAATCGGTTGTTTTAAATTTGATTTATTGAAATCGGAACTTAATACTAACTCTTTACTTAAAGCTATAATGGTTACAGTTATTGAATTTGATATTTGAGCCTATACTGTTTTCATTTGAGTTTTATTGGACGTTTTATATTTTCATATTAGAAAAACTAAAGAGTTGGGGTACGTGAGACAGCTTGAAAGAAGGAGTTTTAATATTGGCATAATATATATTTGAAACGTCTGATTTGATTAGTTTTCTTTAACACATATGAAAAAATTTAGTTCTATCTAAATACATTTTTATACAAAAAAGGGAAAAAAGTTAGAATAAGTTGAAACTGAAGCTACGCAAGCAGGAATCGAAGCGTCGTAACACCTCTAAAAAATTGTGTACATGCAGGTGTATATGTACATATATACCACATAAATTTTATACCTTTCATGAATGGTATATTAAGGCTGGGTACGAGTTCGCCTCAATTTTAGGCACCTTAACTAATACTCCACTCGAACTCTCCAGTAATGAAAGAATTAAAAAAAAACTGTCAAAACTGTGTGTTAATTGGCAATTAAATATTGTTGCAATTAACTCATAAATACATGCTTTAACACGAGTAAAGGGAGGGAAAGCATTTCTAGATAGCAATACAAGAAATTGCAGTCCGTATAGCTTAAAAGGCTTTTTTTCGTATGTTCGTTGTGGAGTACATGGAGAGGTTCGTTGGTCACCATCTCAAGTTGAGCACGATGAGGGGGCTAACTTTGGGTATGCCCCAATAGCTAATTTCAGGACATTGGAGAGGGCCCTGAAAAATACATATGTGCTGCTTGTGATCTACACTTGAAGCTAAGGATCCAAAGTTTATGCCGCCAGAGTCAACCCGAAACTATTTGAAATCATCACTACACCATTCATTAATCGATCGGATCAACCGCAGGTAAACCATTGTGCTCTGGTCCATATGGTGGCTCTAAGAAATTGACAAGCGCGTGTTATTTGCATATAGAAATTGAAATCTAAATTAAATGAAAAAAACAGAGTTTATTTAGTTTTCGAAAATTGACATTTATATTAAGATTGAAAAGTATTCTCATCAAAACTCTAAACATTTAATTTGGTCTGGCTTGCCGACAGTTTCCAGTAATTAAGGTTGTTTCTCTATTTAGGTAGAAATATAGGTCAACTCGTCAGTAGGTCAACAAGTTTGGCATGAATCTCAAAGTTGTAAGTCCTTAAAGAGAACAGATAAGTCCAAAAATAAGTGTACCGAAATGCTCAGTATGATGAGCTAAGATGATTTAGACATACCCGTTTGTCTGTCTGTTTGAACTCAAATTAGCCGCTCAATTTTTGGGATATCTTGATGAAACTTGGTGAACCGGTATATTTGGAATTCCGAACAATAATTTATAAGAACCGACCGGGTTGGACCACTAAAGCCTATTTCTCCTTTACACCCGATTTTTTAAAAGGTTTTCTTAATTACTTCCTCATTTTGGCCAGAAGTTTATAATTTCACATAATGCTTACATACGAAAAAATCGTCAGTTGATCATATACCTTGTATATAAAATTCTCGTGTCACTGTGTATGTAGTTGAACTCCTTCGAAACAGCTCAACTGATTCTCATCAAATTATGTGAGCAAATTGAGTAGGTCTGAGAATCGTTCAACATATATTTATCATACACCTAATCATCATACACCACCCTTAAATTTTTTTAGACAAAATTTTTTGTTTTTAATCTTTAGGGAAACAGCATTCAAAAATACATACAACTGGGAATATGGACTGGGAATATGGGATGCACAAAAAAAACTAAATAGAAAAAATACTAGGAAGGAGAAAGAGACTGAGAAAGAGATAGAGTTAGACGAAGAAAGAGAGAAACGGATAGAGGGAGTGACGGAGGGAGAAGAAGAGGGAATTATAGAGAAATTAGAGAGATTGGAAGGACGGAAAGGAAGAAGGTGATGCAGAGGAGTGAATGAAAGGTGTAAACTCCCTAACTGTTATACAGCTAGAGGAAAGTTCGGATAGAACAACATTGCTGTTGTTGCATACAATAGGTGCGACCACTCACAAATTTTCATCAATATCCTTCAGCATTAGTCCAATGAAACCTGTAGTTTTGACAGAGGTGGACCGGAGAGAGAGAGGTGTGTTAGAGGCGTTGGCTCCACATTTCAATTGAAAAGATGGTTGGTATCTTAGGGAGACATGTTGCAATCAGGACATACGTTATGTAAGTCCGCGTTGATTCTGTATATGTAAGAGTTTATCTTGTTATAGTATCCAGATCGAAGTTGAGCTAGAGTGACGCGTGTCTCCCTATGGATATTGCTTTCCTTTTCTGCGAGTTCGGGGTATTTAAGTATTTAAGTGGAAGGCGGGGCCTCTGCAATCAGACGTCTCTTGGGATGCTCAGTATTCTGGGTATTCAACAGACTCTGTTTGTTCAGCATTTCAACTTTCTCCCTAATGGGGAGTACTCTCGCCTCATTGTGAAGGTGGTGTTCTGGGGACATAAGAAGACAGTCCGTAGCGGTTCTGTAGTGAGTAACCTTGAGGCTCGGCGACCATATCGAGGACTTTGGGCATGCAAGCTGCTGGCCCATTGCTTTGTAAGTGGTAATGAACGTCTCTTTATATTTACCCCAAGTGCTCCCGCCAGAAGGTTTAATTTTTTACGGCTCTGCGGTTTGGGGACATTGCGGATGCATACTCTCCAAAATGTAGATTCTGATCGAACGTCACACCCAGATTTTTTTGGTGTAAGGCAGTCGGTCTGCTAGTGCAATATACATATATATGTCCCACAAAACTGATTATTCAGATTTTATGAATTTTAAAAATATCATCAGAATATTGTTCAGCTGTGTTCATGAAAGGTGTAAGGTCTTCAGCTGTGCCGAAGACAGTTTCATCCTTACTTGGTTTGTTTGTTTATGTGCTTTCTCATTTTGTTGATAAACAAAAGTTGCTGATTTTACAAGTCGAATGAACTCGAGTCACAAACGATGCGATCAGACAGTCATAATTCGCAACTAAGTTCATACATATATATTTTACTTATATGTGGTGTTGTGTTTATTGATATGCGAGTATATGTGCCGCTCCTATTAGGATTTTGTATAATATCATATGATATTTGCACATAACACTGTACAACACAATCTCGAGAGGGAGAGGGGGCCGAATCAGCACCAAGCATGAAATGCTCAGATAAATATGTTAAAAATGTTAAAATATTTTGCGGCTAAAACTTTTTCACTTTAGACATTTGATAGTAAGCGATGGAACTAATAAATATGTTGTTCAGAAATAACGAAGAGTACCGATAATTAAACTACTATTTATTTCGTGCAAAATCCTACAGGGTATGTACGTAAATTAGTCATTGTTTCTGTTTGTTGTTATGTCAATTCATATATTAAAATCAGGCATGCTTAACCAACGAAACGATATCATTTCGTTACGATAATCAACGTTAATAAACGAAACGAAGTCATTTCGTTTCGTTTATTAACGTTAAGATCGTCAAATTAACGAAATGATTTCGTTTCGTTTTCTGCCATATCAAAACGAAATCAAATCGTTTATGTTGATTATTAATTTCAAACTATGCTGGCAAAGCTGATTGATGGCGGAGTCATTAAAGGTGAAAGCATTATCCAAGCTGATTGCAACTTTTCTCATGAATTTTGACAGTACGAACATTTCTCAGAGTATTTTTGACATTACCACCAACGAATTACACAAACAAATTACATAGAGTTTGTGTGTGTATGTGCGCTCGTTGTTGCCACCTTACGGCTTCACCATGGCTATAGCATTGCCAGCACAATTCAAACATAAAGTATCACGTTTCTGTTAACGTTTTTAACGCTAACGAAAGCTTTTCGTTTCGGTTAAAACGAGAGACAATTTATCTTGATAATTTCTTTATCGATAATATTTCGAAGTGTTTCAACGAAAACGGTGGAAATTTTTTGATAAACGATTAGCTTAACGTTAAGGTGCATCCCTGATTAAAATTATGTCGCTAACTTGTTGACATGCAAATGCGAATATTTCTTTATATGTGCGCTTTAATGAAAATGTTAATAAAACGCGTTCCTACTTAGCATCTTGCGAAAAGTTACTATGACAGAGATGAATGTTTGTTCATCGCTTGCTATATGCTCGTACATCCCAGAGCAACAATACAGTTAATTTTAAATTTAAACTCAATAATGATGCTTAATCATCATCTATACTGAGCGCTTAACGGCTTAACAGGCCGACCTAATATAAACGCACGCAAGTCATTTTCTGTCAAAAATGTCTCATGCACATACAACTTGTATGAGAGCAACCCAAATCATTGTAAATTTTACCAAGTAGCGCAACTAACAGCTGATCGGTGAAAATTCGCACATTCACACGCACAGTTCACGACTCAGTTTCAAAACAAAACTTTAGATTATTTAATTCAAATTTTAAAGTGGTATAATCCTTACAAATTTATGTATACAGAATATATATGGCGTTTTTGTTGTTATTAAAACAATAGTTTTATTTATATTAAAGCTTTTACCATTTTTTTTTTTTTAACTTTGAAAAATCTCCGAACACCATTCCTTCATTATATGACATTCGACTGCCTAGTCCACTTCCTTCCACTCTATTCGAAACATAACCTCTACTTAAGCTGCCAAACTATATAGTAAACAATGACCCAAATTGTTTTTGCTGCGTGAAAACCTAACCCGATTTCCAATTTTTGTTCTGCGTGACATTTAGATTTGACGTTTGCACACATGCTTTAGGCAAGGTGCACACGAGGCTACGCGTCATAGACACTGCAAGCGAAATTTGTACGCTTTGATGCCGAACACATGTATTTGAATGGAGAGCTGCATACGAGGCGTCAGCTGCATGAAAGCGACAAAGCATGAAATTTTCGTGTAGCTAAGCGTACAGCAATGTTGGTCGCTGAGCGTACGTACGCTTGAAAAAAAGGAAGAACAAGATGTTTGTTTACATTTTTTTGTATGCAAATTTGTGTAATTAGTTAAAAAATGTTACTTTAGTTAATAAAAGTGCGTGAAAGGTACATTACCAAAGCGAAAAAGACTATTAAACACCACAACAGCTTGGTTAGACATTGCTGAAGCGTTTAAAAGGCTAAAAAGTGTTGGAAACTAGAAATCACCTTTTCTCTACTCCGCGGTGGTTTAAAATTGCCATTCATAATTTACAAAGGCACGGGGATGCAAACAACGTTTAATACCTATATTCCTTTGGTTTCGGGGACGGATATAGCTGAAGAAATTAAATTTTTTATTTTTTTCAATAATTGTTTGCTTTTTGTAGCGACGCTCGAAAGGAGCTTCGTGTGCAGATCTTGAGGCGTAGAGAAGTTGTAGCTATATGAAATATCTTGTACGCGTCTATGACGCGTAGCCTCGTGTGCACCTTGCCTTACATTGTCGCAACGCATGCTTATTTGGGTTAGGGCAAAAAACGCCGGTTGTTTGCATGCGCTAAAAAAACGCAGTGCGGTTTTATTAGGTTGGCTTGTAAACGATTTTAGTCGTACGAAGCACCTTCACTTGTCATCCATTCTCTGCTGCTCAACACGTGTGATTGTTGGAGTAATTTATGCACCTGGCGAGTGCAGGGGCGGATACAGGTCTCCAGATGAGGGGGCGCGATCATGGCCGAAAGCTCAAAATCCATTTTTGCCATGGAAGTCAGTAATATAAATTAATGATTAACTTCAGAACACCATTTTGACATAATTACAAATAAACGTATCGAATTTATCTTTAAGCGCTCAAATTAGCTCAACTAATTGAAAGAATTCGAACAAAAAACAATCAAGAAATGATTTTATACAGTTCAAAGGTAGAAGCTAGTTCTTTCTGATAAGAGAGTTTCACTTGTGGCTTTAACTAAGTGGAGTTATTTTGAATTTATATCTATTGCAGCAATCAAAAAAGGAAAAAAAGAGATGAATAATTTGACTTCAGACCCCATTCTTGGAAACGAATGAACTTTTGTTTACAACGAATGAACTTTTGTTTACAATTGAATGAACAGACAGCTGATTTCGAGCCACATTCCTGGAAAAGAATTGAGAGGGAATAAAAGTTTCGTATCAGGTCATCAGTGGCTCTCATATTGCATAAATGAAACGACATATTAGGTGTGTTCCGGAACTTTTATAAAAAAAATGAAGTTGGTTGGTGATATGAAGAATTTTTTTATGTTTTGCAAGGTCACCATGTTTCAACTATTTTATTCACAAACCATGGCATATCTGCGGCAATAAGCGGAAAAAGCAAAACTCACTTATTTATTATTTACCTTTTTTCGCTAGAAAAGAAGACAAAAGAAGATAAGAAATATTTCATTCAATCTCAATTTTACGGAAATCTAAAAAGTGCATTTCAATTTCTGGCAAATTAAGCACGCCCAATATTTATTCAGGTGGGTCTGGGGGAGGGGCGATAGCCCCATCGCCCCCCCCCCCCCCCCTGTATCCGCCATTGGGCGAGTGAAGTCTTTGGACTTTCAATCACTCACACATATAAAACCCTTTCTTAACTGTTACATACACATATTGGAAAAGCATATATTTCTTCTCTGTAAAACCATTCACAAATTTAAAGTTAATTTATACCCAAATATGTTATGGGTTAAAAAAGCTGGGTTTTTCCGGAAAGGGTCCGATCGTGGATTTTGGTTGAGATCAGAACAATCTTACACAACAAACTTACTTTTCGACTTGAACTTGGTTCAAGATCAATATGGCTATTATTTTCACTACAATGCAGCGTAAAATGGTAGAGTATATATATATATATATATATATATATATATATATACAAGCGAAACCAGAGATCAAATTAAGGCAAAGAAAGGAGCGAAACGAACGGAACGGAAAGAAGAGAAGAGAGAGTGAAGGAAAGGAAAGGAACAGAAACAAAAGAAAAGAAAAGAAAAGAGAAGAAAAGAAAAGTGTGGAGAGGAAAGGAGGGGCAAGAAAAAAGAAAGTGAGTGGAGATTCGAAGTCAAGACCCGGAAGCCGGCAACGAAACGTGCGGCGTGTTGTCAATTTGTCATCGATGTGTTAACGGTTTTTATGATGAGCTATATGTTTGTTATCGACGGGTTGTGGGCGTAATATCTATTTCGTATCGATGAGTTATTGGTTTGCTATAGGTGTGTTGTTGACGAAGTATAAACGAGCTATCGATTTGTTACCGAATGGTTAGCGGCTAATTATGGAAAAGTTATCGGTTATTTAACGAAAGCATATGGATATTAAAAAGGTATTCCAGCTTGTTACCAAACAGTTTCGGCGCACTATCGATTTGTTATTGATCGATTTGCTACCAAAAGTTATCGACTTGCTATAAAAAGGCTATAGATTAGCTATTGAAAAGTTTAATAATGCTAACAAAAAGTTATCGACTTGTTACCAGAGTGTTACCAATTTCTTATACGGCGTGTTATCGAATTGTTATCGAAAAGTCATTGATTTGTTATATGTAATACGGTTACCGATGCGTTGAATTTGCTATCGGTTTGTGGTCGAAATTTTATCGGTTTGCTATCGAAAAGTTATATATTTCTAATCAAAAAATTATCGAATTGATATGGAAATGCGATAAATTTGTATCGGAGTGTTACCGATTTGTTATAGACGACTCATTAGTTTGTTATGAAACGGGTACTTATCAAACTTCAACATAAAATCGAAGGCTAATTTATAATCCGTCGTTAACAAGCTGATAAGAAACAAATAAAAAGCCGATGACTCAACGATAACAAGGCAAAAACAAACTGGTTACACGACGATAATAATTCGTTGTCGATAATAAGCTGATTATAAATAATAACTTGTATGTATGGCCTTTTACCGATAAGAAGCAAAAACACGAAATCATTAGTAAATTTAGCTCTGTTGTGGTTTAGCTTCAACCCCTAGGCGAGCTCTAGTTAACTTAAATATTGTTACGAATATTAGCAAAACTAAGGAGTGCTGCCATCTCCAGGCCGATGCTAAGCAGTGACGTGAATTCACATCAATAATTCAATCATTATGTATCTACATAAACGAATCAATAATTGCGTCTACACATATGTACACATTCCGACGAGCAACATTTACATACACGGCAGCGAGAGATGAGATGTCACACACAGATGAATTTACTTATACGCTTATGTGTGTGCGGGAGACTGTAAACTACAAACTCACATATGTACATCTGAGAAGCGCTAAAAAGTAGACAATTGTAAACAAGTAGAAACTATATGAGAACTATACACACACGAATATAGTTGGTAAGTTCTGGAAATGGAAGAGCCTAGAAGTATGCAGCGTAAACTATAAAAGCGGGGCAGGCGAGTAAGAAGTAATTCAGTTTGAGTTGAGCTATCAATCAGTTTGATTAAGACGCGATCTGGCGGCCAATAGTAGAGTTTCATTTGAGTTATCAGTCAGTTTGGTTATTAAGCCAGCGAGTAGCAAAGTATAAGTGTTATTGTGAAGTACTTTAATAAAGGCCATTTTTCCATTATTCAATATTGGAGTTATTTATTCAACAGTTTAGTGATTCGAACTTAGCAGAGGATTGCAAATAAGAGGATTTGCAGCAAATTCGTTACAATATATTAGTGGATATTTTAGTTTACACATCGATCTTAAACACTGATTGGTGCTAACTCCCTTTTTTAAACCATATTGTGTGTTGTCGGAACTATATATATGTTCTTAGGTTAGGTTAGGTTGAAGTGGCTGCCCGAGGGCACACTTGGCCCAGTGATCTTAGGTCCGTTATGATACTAGGGAAAGACAGGATAATCTTTCCTCCTCGAACCATTTTGAGGAACTGATAAAGGCTACCAGGTCCTTGACGTCATGCCCCTCAACATGGCTCAATTTAGATTGATATGGGGCACCCAGAAAGCGCTGTCGTGCGCCGTATAGTGCCGAGTTCTTTACAACCCCTGTAACATCGACGATAAGGAGCTCCTAATCTTTCTGCATGCATACCTATAAGGCAATGCCCAGTTAGTGCCCCTTCAAGCGTGAATATTGTATCTCTACTTAGGTAATACTCGAGACGGGATCTTTTCTATGTCCGACACTACGATCGGGTAGTCGTCCCGATCAGACAAATTTCCTGATCTAACCGCTGCCAACCTTTCCAAATGAACCACCCTTCTATTTCGTGGTTTCCCAATGGTTTGTGTGCGGTAGATGGTATCACTGATCTTCTTCACAACTTTGAACGGGCCTTCCCAACTGCACCGAAATTTGGATGGAACATCTTTCCGCCGGTGAGGGTTGTATAATAGTACAAAATCTCTCTCCAAGAAACCTTCCGAATTATTGTTCTCATCTTACCTGCGTTTCATCTTACCACTCATTATCCTGGATCGTTCCTTCGCACTCTGTTGTTTGGCCAATGAAGAACTACTTCGCAGAACTTGATCTTGACGGATTGATTTTGCATCATCAGTATCGTCTTGACGTTTCACTAGAGTAGTGCGCGCTGGCTTGAAACCACCCTTGCATTCTTTCTGGAAAATTCTTTCAGTCGTTTTAGTGCGTCCATTAGGGTTTGTCAATGCCAGTGTTTTTCTCGCAGGTACCTTTGGTTTTGATTTGTTTGGCCCATTCGTTCCATCAATCTTTGCCCGATCTGCTGCCTTTGACTTTAGTGGTTTTTGTCGTATCTGTTTCACCAGCGCTTGCTTACTGCTGAACCCTTGCTCAAAACTGAAGTTAAGTGGCATATCCTGGTTCTCATAACGCATCACCCTTCTCTGCATATCGATCTTGATGTCATGGTCAACCAAGAAGTCCACTCCCAATATGCCTTCATCAACGATCTCCGCCACAACGAATTTGTGTAGAACTGTGACCATTCCAATTAAGACTTCACATATCACTTCTTCCTGGACTTGGTTATACTCGCCAGTGACCGTACGCAACCTTGCTCCAGGTAACGGTTTTACTCTCTGGTTGACCAAGTCAGATCGGATTAAGGAATGGTATGCGCCCGTATCTACAGTCAGTACACGTTCTTTGCCATCCACATTCCCTCTGAATCGCTCTTGCTTATCTCCTCCAGCTTTTCGTTTACGGCCACCCAAATTGGAACTACCAGTACCAGTGCTGAAATGACGAGCAATGTGACATGGGTTACCGCACTTGAAATATTTGATTGCACCATTATTCTTCTGTTGCGTTCCTTTTAAAGCTTCTAAAATTACGTCTACCCACTCTGGCCTTTCTACTTCCACACGGCGTGCTTTGAAAACTGTCTTACACAAAAGTGAGGCTGTTTCCTGAGTCAATGCATGGGATACTGTTTCAGCAAATGTTTGCTTTGGGTTCGCGTATGTGGCTCGCTTTGTTTCGACGTCCCGTATGCCATTTATAAAGCTCTGAATCTTTACCCTTTCAGTGTTTTCCACGGCTGCGTCCGCATTTGCGAGATGAGAAAATCTCTCAACATCCGAAACAAACTCCTGCAAAGTCTCATTCGCTCTTTAGTGACGGTTTTGCAATGCAATTTGGTATATCTGTTTTCTATGCTCGCTTCCGTATCGCCTCTCTAGAGCGCTCATCAATGTTTCATGGTTGTTCCGTTCGTACTCTGGAATTGTCTGCAAGATTTCAGCCACAGGGCGTTTCAATGCCACGAACAGTGCAGCAACTTTATATTCAGCATTCCAGTTGTTCACTGCTGCGGTCTTCTCGAACTGTAGCTTAAAGACCTGGAAAGGAACAGAACCGTCAAACGATGGAATTTTTACCTTCGTATTACTCGCTGAAACTGCTGGGTGATTCATTTGGAACTCCTATATACGACCTCTCAAAGCTTCTATCTCAGCATAAATTTTGTCCTCGAGCTGCACAATTTTTGTATCCTGTGCTTCCAGCTTTGGTGTTACCCTTGCTTCCTGTGCTTCCAACTGCGAAGACATTTGCGCCACCTGCAATGATAAGCGCTCCTCTTGTGCTTCCATCTTAGATGTAATCTGTGTCGACTGTGATTCCAGTTGCGATGACATGTTGGTGGATATTTGTGATGACATTTCGGACATTTGTGCCGATATTGCAGCCAATATCATTTTCAGGTCTGTGTTCGCCATTGTCTGCGGTGTTTCATTTGTCTTCTCTAATTTTGTTGTCTCATCGCCATCAAGATGAAATACATACTCTTCCACGTCAATTCCTTCTAATTCCATTGCTTCTCGTAGTCGTGCCTGAAGTTCGAGTTTATTGCCGGTTGTATTCAATCCACGGCTCTCCAACTCCTTTTTCAGTTGCTGGGTCTTCAATTCACTCCACTTTGCCATGTCCAAGTTGTATTCGAAGTCTTCGGAATTTGTTCAACAATTCCTCTTTTGACACCAATTGTAACGAATTTACAGCAATTCCTCTTATTTGCAACCTTCTGTTTACGTTCGTATCGCTAAACTGTTGAATAAATAACTCTAATATTCAATAATGCAAAATGGCCTTTATTAAAGTACTTCACAATAACACTACTATTGCTCGCCAGATAGCGTCTTAAATCAAATTGATTGTCATGCCTCTACTGTTGCTGCTTTTTATGCCCTTCGATTTCCTCGTTCCATACTTCTAGGCGCTTCCAGAACTTACTAGTTAGTTATCAGCTATAAAATTACTCAGCAGATGCATGATTTTATAGCTTCTCTCATACCCCATGCGCGTGTATATGTGAATAATACTTGCACAATTATTGCATACTTTTGGGAGCATCTCAGATAAGATATATGCATGTGTTTGTGCGTCTCTTCTCCGCTGCTCGCATGGACATATGGGTAGACATAATTATTGATTTGTTGATGTGCATATGAGTCACTGCTTAGTATCGGCTTAGAGATGATAGTACCCCTTAGTGTTGCTAGTATTTGTCACAATATATTTTGGTATTTCATAAATTGACATAACGTCACACATCCGAGTCTAATATTGCAGAATTCTTCAATCCATAGGCCCACTTGCAAACCGGCCACTTATATTTTTACTTCCGAGTTAATTTAAAAATTTTTTTTTTTAAATTGTATGAGTTTAACCCTTTGTTTGAAGCTAACTCTGAGCTAAAAATGTAACTCGATGTTTTTCAAGTGGTTAAAATTTTTAAAACTATTCCTACAAATAACTAAATGAAATAAAATTATTAGTCTTGTATATAATACTACTAAACATACATATTAAATATCATTTCATATTTCATTATTTTCAATACTTGTTCTTCATTTCAGTGCAATATGGAACAAGAAGACTCTTGCCGACCTGTTCCCGCTCCAAGACGGCTTTATCCTGAGCTGCGTAAAACTGATTACGAAAACGTAACAGTGGAGTTAATTAATAAAAATCTCAACATAAATTCAGAAAACTTACATACCACCGACAATTGTACAGAAAAAGTGCCAAATAATAAAATATTTTTCGGAACACACTCTGAAGAAGACACAAACAACACCACACGCAAATCCATACTCACTGAAACAAATGATCTTTATGGGCCCAACGCAAATGAAGAGGTGCCGCCCGCATCACCTATTTATTCCACACCTACACCTGCGCCACGTCCACGTAAACCACAAAATACTGACATTGAAAATGCCAATACGCCTAGCGTTTATGAGAATACACAAGTAACGTTACTCAGCTCATCGCCAGCAAGCCAAACTCTTTATCCGCAACTTACAAGTATTACAGGTGCCATTAGCAAAGAAGCATCACCAAATGCATCCACATCCTCATCACCATCAACAAGTCGTGCAGCGTTACGCAAAGCACCAGAGTTGCCACCAAAAACATATCTTAGCTTGGAACGTGAACGTTATAATCGCACGCAGCGCTATTCTATCGGTAGTGAAGTATCTACCACAAGTAGTTACAATGTAACCATGGGTAGTTGCGGTGTGGTGGGATTTAGCGCTGGTGGCGGCGGTGGTTTGGGTGAACGCTACACACCAAAATCAGCCTCAAATGCAACGCTTAATTCATCTGTAGATGGTTCGTTAGACGATAGCGGTGATAATGCGAAATTTAAATCACCATCACCTGGGTATGTAAGCAGTGCGTTGAATGATAGTAGTGATATAAGTATTCATGATCATAATGGTAATGATGATGATATTGGTATTGAGTTTGAAAGTGATGATAGTAGTCGCAACAACAACAACAACAACAGCAACCGCCAGCAAATAAGCAATAAATTCACTTGCATTGCTAGCAGCAACAAAACGAATGATGAAAAATGCGCATTCACCACAATCACCAATGTCCATGAAACTTTGAATGCTTACAAACAAATTAAAGACAAGTAATGAACGCTTATCACTATGTGTTATTTCCAATTACATACATGTTGTATATACATTTTTGTATAAATATGTAATGTTTTATAACAATATTTAGTACTTCTATTAACCGGTTTGTTGCATGCTTTTTTATAATGTTTAATCTTCCCACTCAGCATTTAGGTGATTCAATTTTGAATTTCCCTACATATCAATACAACTTGATTACTCTTTCTTACTAAATAATGAGTTATCATACAATTGAACAAAAGAAATAATCAAAAATGAATACTTTTGATGATGAAAAACTAAAAAGCATTTTTCGATCACTTTTTGGAATCATTTTTGAAGTCCTTTAATGACTAAATTTTAATATTTCATAAAAACCAACAAAAAGAATAATCAAATATGTTTACCTTTGATGATCAAAAACTGAATATAGTTTTTCAATCACATTTTGGAATTATATTTGAATCAAATGTGTTTACTTTAGGTGATCAAAAATTTATAATCATTTTTCATTCAACTTTCTGAATCTTTTATGAATATATTTGTTGACTGAATAATGAATTTTATATTTGATGAAACTTTACTTTTCATTAAAAATTTTATTTTTTTCACATACGCATATTTTTTCAATCAAGAAGCTAAGAAAAAATATATAAAAATTTTATTATTTATGCAAAAGATATTCTCCAAGACAAAAATAATGTAATGCTGCTCGTGAACGAAGATTTCCCCAACCATTTCTCCCCTTCAGCTTCCCAGCTATTTGAGCTATTTGAACCCCAGGTAAGTGAAACTATCTTGACATACCTGGATACGGCTTCAACATCCCGTATATTATCCGTATTTTAAGATGCAGACGATAATGCTGATGTTGGATGTTGTAGTCGCAGGTGTATATCGGTCAAGTTTGTTTGCGAGTTAGCTGTGGTTCGAATAGCTCACTTTCGCATGCTTTCTTCCCCTTATGAAATAAGATTATTATGTAGTATCATATTTTGAATGAGATATGAAGAATAAATGCATTATAATGGCATTCAACAATGATTCAAAAATCTCAACCAAAACGATTGAAATATGTTCACGAATATGATTAGAAAATGACTGTGAAAAGCAGTCAAATATTACTCTAAAACAATTAAAGCTCAATTTTACAATGATATCAAATATGAATAAAAAGCGTTTCGAAATAGGAATTATAAATGATTATTCAAGAATAATCACATTCATGGTACATTTTTCCCCCGACGATACGTTAATTTTCGAACAAAAAATGCTTTTAAATTTGAATGTTTTTAATCATCTTGGGGTATTATATTTAAATATTTTTTGATCAAAATTTTCAAAAAATGCTGGCTGGGTTTAATCTTTTAAAAATATTGAGAGTTATGTAAAAAGGTGTTTGTGTATAACTTAAACATAAGAATGTGTGCACTGGAATTTATTAGGGTGATTAAAAAAATGTGTACGGAGATAGTTGAATTTTTCTCTTGAATACAAAAAATTCATTTAAATATAACTACCTACCTACTTAATTGGTGCTTATCGGTTTAAACGGTTATGGCCGTCCAACAAGGCGTGTCAGTCGCTCCTTCTTTAAGTTAACTGGCGTCAATTCGTCAGATCAAGGGAGTCTAAATCGTTTTCCACCAGGTCTTTCCAGCGGAGTGAAGACCGCCCTTTTCCTCTGCTTCCATAAGCGGGTACCGGTAAAAGTACTTTTTTAGCCGGGCATCATCTTTCATTCACATAACAAGGCTTAGCTTTGTTTTAATTTGCTTCTACTATGTTGATGTCTGCATAAGGCTCGTACAGCTCAACATTATATCACCTTCGGTACTCGCCGTCGGTAATACGTAGAGGTTCGTAAGTTTTTCGTAGAACTTTTCTCTCGAACACTTCCGCTTCATCTAATGTTCTCATGGTCCATCTTTCTGCACTGTATAGCAGGACACGTACGATAAGTGACGTTTTCTGAGAGAGAACTATACTTTCCAATTGCCTATCTAGTCCAAAGTAGCTGGATTTCAGAGCTGATGTTGTTGTTTGTATTATTGCTGGCTCCCAGATAACGAAGTATTTTTAGATTTCGAAGTTATGGCTTCCAAAAATGCCTTGGCTGCCAAGGCGTAAATGCGCTGACTCTTTTCTCGATGACAGGAGTTACTTTGTTTTGTCCTCATTCACAATTAAATCCATCTTTTCCGCTTCTTTTTCCAGTTTGTTTGAACGTCAAATTTCAATCTATACTTGGTCATCAAAAATGGCCGAGCCCCTGCAAATAAAATATTTTTTTTTTGGAATTTGTCCCATTAAATCCCCTAATCTCGCGACTGAGGTTAAAAATTTTACATGCCAAAAATATATTGAAAGTTCTATTACTGTACACAGTTGGTCTTTAACCGATTTAAGTCCTCGACAAATTATGAAAAGGAAGTGTAGCTTCATATATTTTCTTTTATCTTTGGGGATTGAGAGTATTGTGAAGAATCAATGCTGTCTGGTTAGATTATTACTAGGCTGTTATTCTTTTGAAATTAGTCATAAGTTTTAACATACAATTTAGTCGTGCTTGGGACATTTCACGCAGTCTCTTATTTGAAGCTTACTCCTTCGAAAAAAGACTATATTTTTGAATCACCCCAATAAGCCTATACACATGCATTCATACACATATACAGGTTTAGGATTTGGTTTACATATTGTTATGCATTAAGAATCTTACAGGTATATATGCACTTCAAAAAACTTTAAATGTAGTTACATATGTACAATATGTATGTCTGTATGTATTTATGGTTAGGTACTGAGTACGAATACGCACACTAACAAATCATAAAAAACTAGTTTTTAAAAAACTCCGCAACTTATATTAGCTTCAATTCAGAAAGTTGCAATTGAAGTTCACTTGTCGTTTGAGGAAAATTGGTTTAAAGTCACTGATCGTATAACTTGACACATGCACTGATGGCATATTTTTCCGCTCAGGTGTTAGCCTTCTAGCTTGATGGATCTCGATTTTAAAAGTCCTTACATAATTATGTAAATCAGCTTAGACAAGAAAGGTTATTTATATTAATTTAGATATCTATTATGTGGTATGGTAGCGAACGGCAATATCAAAAATGTAATAGTTTGAGAAGATGCTTTAAAACAGGGCCACTCTCCGAAGCGATTTAGTAAACCATCCGAGAGCATTTCTACCATCAAAAAACATCTTACAAAAAATGTTTAGGAACATGTGCAAATCATACGATATAAAACTCACAAAGTGGCTTAAGGTTCAAGATGGGCATACTAACTGGACTGGTCATCTGGTATCCCATGCTTACAAGTTAGAGCTCGTAAATAACAGCAAATATAGAAAGTACGAGCTGCTGCAATTAGCGGTTAAGCACGTTCTGTGCTCGTGTCCAGGACAAGGCTTCAGCTTTTAGGGGCGGCAGAGTTGTCAGATCTCGAGGCAGCATTTAAGCAAGGTCCTAGAAAACTTCTAGTATTTGCCAAGAGGACGGAGTTATTCTGTAACATTACTCCTGGCACCTTATTGGGTTATTACATTTGGTCGTCAAACAAATTTCTGGTAACACTATGGACTTATTAGGTCTATGTTAGATTTTTATTGACCAGCCAGTTCAACCTAACCTCACCTGGCGTTAAAGCAATTTTTTTTCTAGAACAGAAAACGCCTCAATGAATATAAACAAAAGAATGTTAAACAATAATATAAAATGTTTTGATAGTTAAGTTTATGAATGAAAAATGGGCGTATGCATTAAGTATTATGGATCACCCTGTAGGAAAATAACTTTGATGTGAAACACGAACTGCACTCAGAAAAAACACTTACCTAAAATGAAGAAAACATTTCCAAAACAAATTCTTTAAATTGAGGTAAATTTCAATGTAATGGGTAAGAATTTCAAATTTTTTGTATAAGATTTTTCTCTAATTTGAGGAAAAAGTTTTCTTAAATTTTTTCAATTTAGAATACTTGACTGTAAGTCAAATAAATATATCTGGCAACTCTGGTGATTGTTACAAGCAAATTTTTATTGCTCCTCATACTATATTTAAATTAAATATATGCTATTATTAAATATTGAATTAAAGAAAACTTATTAAAACAAAAGTGCTTTAAATTAGTTCCAGCGAAGAGATCTGTTCCGGCAAGAGTTTTTTGGCTGAAATCAAAGTCAAAGTAAGTCAAGAAAGAAGGTGCAAATCAGCCGGCTTGACATAACAGCAACAACCAACAGTTTTCATCAGTGTCCGCGACTAGCGCCATCTAATTGTCATCATCACATACTGTCCTGGTTTGAGTCCTGGATAACAGCCGCAACGACACCCGTACACGTCTTTCTTAAGCTTTTAATTCATCAAAAAAGGTGTTACTACCTGTTTGCATTTGTATAGGCTTTAAATCAGCTTAATAATATCCAAACATTTTTGTTAATATGTCATCTGCTGCTGGAAAGCGTCGTGGTGAGGCTATAAATAGTGATGCAGAACCGAAAACCCCGCGTTTAAGTGAAGCCTCGTCCAACATAATACGCACTATTGACCTAAGATTAGTCAAAGACAATGAGTTGTTTGCGAAACAAATTTTGGAGTCAGAAAGCAGGATTATGGAGTTGGGTGCAAAGCAAATTACTGACTCTGAAAACAGAATTATGGAGGTTTTTCAACGCAAATTTATCGATTTAAGGGAAAGAGTGACATGCTTAGAGACTTTTTCAGAAAAAATCGGGGCTATTGAAGCAGAAATATCCGTTTTAAAATCAAGTTTATCAAAGTACGAAAATCACGCAGCTGCTTGTGAAGTCCGAGTACAAAACATACATAACCATCTTTGTTTTGTTCTAAACCTTCAGCCGCCTCAACTCAAAAGCATATTTCGAGCTCGAACTATTCCTGGCAGCCAAGTTAACCCTGCTGTTATAATTAAATTTCAATCCCCTACAGAGAGAAATCGGCTACTAAAAGCTGTCGCTGATTTCAGGCGACAAAACAAGAACGGTGGCCTTCGCCTGACGCATGTGGGAATAAATTCCGATGCGCGCATCTACGTCAACGAGTCACTGAGCAAAAGCAACCATGAAATATTCAAATCAGCACTGACCCTTAAAAAACGGAACAAAGTTGTATATGTTTTTACAAGAAGGGGTCTCGTTTATATAAAATTTTCTAATAATACCGGTCCACGTCTAATACACTCTGCTGATATGCTTAAGGAGCTAGAAAACAATAATCCGGACAGGGACCGTTCCTTTCGTGTTGAGCCGAACACTTGCGACGATCACGAGGAGCTTGACAAATCTCATCAATAAATATTTTTTATATATTTTCTAACTAGCCGTATTCATTTCTTCTTATTGTTCATACATTACCCCCATATTTTATTCGTTAAGTATATACTACATTTTGTTTGAGTTGCATAGCAGTGTAAATTTAATGTTTCTTTTTTTAAGTCCTTTTAATGACTATGTCCTCTTCTAATGTTATGAGTTCCAAAGACTCTACTTATACTATGTTGCGTGTCCTTGGCAAGCAAGCAAGCGGGCTTAATATAATTCATATAAATGCTCAAAGTTTATTTAAAAATATTGACGAATTTAGATACCTTTTTGAAGATTCGGCAATCGACGTTCTTTGTGTTTCTGAGACGTGGTTTACCTCAGGCCATAGTAACAGTTTGGTGAAAGTAAATGGTTACAAACTATACAGAGCTGATCGCTATGGTCATGGTGGTGGTGTTGCGATTTATGTAAAGGAAAGCTTGTCCTGTAGATTAAGTTGTGTTTCCAGTGAAGGTGATCCTGTTGAATATGTGTTTGTTGAAATAGTTTCTAATCATGATAAGCTTCTTATTGGGTGTGTATACCGACCCAATCGGCAGGTGAATTTTATGAATTTCACCTAATTCGTTCAATCACTATTAGGCAACTACAGTAATATCATAATTGCCGGTGATTTCAACAGCAATTTGCTTACTCACTTCACTCGTACTAATAGCACTCTCCTTGATTTATTCTTTGTCAGTGACCTCCAAAAAACCCTCCACTATAACCAATTGTCTGCTTCAAGTTTCTCAAAGCATAATTTAATTTTCATGATTTACGACTTCCAGTCAACTAAAAGACCTATGTCCGTGACTTATCGTGATTTTAATCGAATTGATTATGACTCGCTTACTGCTTCAGTGGAGTTGGTGGAGTGGAGTCTCATCCGGAGTTTCACATCTGTTGAAGATAAAACAAACTTTCTGCAGGACAAAATCAACTGGATTTTCGACTATTATGTCCCTATAAAAACTAAGGTAGTCAATCGGTGCAGTAGGACTTGGTTTAATGCTAACATTAAACCTTTAATCAATGTGCGTAATAAAGCATACTCGCAGTGGAAAAGGTACCGTACTGCAGATACGTATAACCAATTTAAATCGGCTCGAATTACTGCTGCCAAACAAATTAAAAGAGCGAAAAGTTTGTTTTATGATGAAAAGTTTAGCCTGGCAATGAACTCGCGGCAAACCTGGAATACCATAAGGGCGATTGGCGTAGGAAAACCCAAAGAAAACCTATCTGTTCACTCAGACTTAGATGAAATTAACGTTAATTTTGCTAGTTTGCCTGTATCAAACCCTCGTGTTAGTCTTGACAACTACTGTAAACGTGTAAACGTTGGTGCCATTCCTCTTGAATTTATGTGTGTTGATGACTGTGATACTGTGCAAGCCATAGACTCCGTGAAGTCAAACGCTACTGGCTTTGATGGAACCAGTGCGAAGTTTCTCAAAATTATATTGCCAAAGATTCTGTCACATGTGACCCATCTAGTTAACTCCATACTAACGACCTGTGTATTCCCCAGGTGCTGGAAAGTTGCTAAAATCATTCCTGTACATAAGAAAAATAACGAGTACAGGCCCATTGCTATCCTACCATTTTTGTCTAAAGTTGTTGAGCGTATCCTTCATAAGCAAATAATGTCATATGTGCAAGGCTCAATCCTGGGCCCTTTGTTGTTTGTGTTGTATGTTAATGACTTAAGCTGGAGTCATTGGTGCCGTATGTCGTATCGCTGTATCCGTATCCCTAACGTAATCAGCTGTTTATCGTTACGACGGTAAACCAAAACCCAATTGGTTGGCTACGATACGGTTACGACCTTATCGGCACCAATAATCGATTGCATTGATTCTCATAAGGTTGGTCGAATCTGCTGTTAAAAGGTTACCGATACGGTTACCGATAAAGCACCAATGTCTCCAGCTTTACCCAATGCGCTAAGATATTGTAATGTTCATATTTATGCTGATGATGTTCAACTATATGTGTGCTGTCCTCTTGATCGTGTTGGCATGTGTATTAATGATATTAACTCTAAATTGACGAATGTAAGTGCATGGGCATATTCAAATGGTTTATCAATTAATCCTGCCAAATCTAAATGTATTGTCATTCGCAGAAAAGCCTTCGATACACGAAACTTAGACAAGGTAATGCTAGACGGTGCAGCTATTGAATATGTTGACTCAGCGAAAAACCTTGGTTTGGTATTTAATCAAATGTAGCGACAGCCTTATTATCTGTATGTATGTTGTGTGTGTTTATGTTATCCCCCAATCAACCGTCTGAGTGAAAGCGTGTGTATAGGTGTATGTGGAAGCGTGGATTGGTAGCTCGACGCGCAGGCGTAGTTACGATATTAGCTGACAGTTTGAGTGAACTACATCGCGACACCAGGCGGTGTGATCGCTGATAGCCATCGGCTCCTGAGAGCCTTCGGAAGCAAAACGAACTTAGTGTCAAAGCATTGTTTACTATATAGTTTGGCAGCTTAAGTAGAGGTTATGTTACGAATAGAGTGGAAGGCAGTGGACTAGGCAGTCGAATGTCATATAATGAAGGAATGGTGTTCGGAGATTTTTCAAAGTTAAAAAAGAAAATGATAAAAGCTTTAATATAAATAAAACTATTGTTTTAATAACAACAAAAACGCCATATATATTATGTATACATAAATTTGTAGGGATTATCTCACTTTAAAATTTGAATTAAATAATCTAAAGTTTTTTTTGAAACTTGAGTCGAGAACTGTGCGTATGAATGTGCGAATTTTCACCGATCAGCTGTTAGTTGCGCTACTTGGTAAAATTTACAATGTGTCAAAGTGTCCACAATTTAATGCTGTTCGGTGTGCGCGTCGCAAACCAAAATAAAAATAAGCCAAAGTGTAGTGAGAGAGAAAAAAAAAACTGTAATAAGATTTACAGTACGAAAAAAAAAAAATTTACAAAAAAAAAAAAAAGAAATCAGAGTTGTAAAGTGACAATAAGAAAAAAGAAAAAATCATATATTTTCTAGAAAAATAAATTGTTACAGTGCAACAAGTAAACGGTGAACGGACCGATACGTTAAAACCAACAAAAGGGTCAACAGCTCACCGGAACCAGAAAACTTTCAACAACATATATTTGTGTCCAGCAACATCCCGCCAAAGAAAAACCGAGGTAAGTTTTTTTCTATAAAGTAACTTCCTGCTATTTAAAAATAAAGTGCAAATTCAAGTGTAGGTAATTGTAAAATAAAAAAAAATAAATAAAAATAGAAAAAAAATAAATAAAAACAAGTAAGGAAGGCTAAGTTCGGGTGTAACCGAACATTACATACTCAGTTGAGAGCTATGGAGACAAAATAAGGAAAATCACCATGTAGGAAAATGAACCTAGGGTAACCCTGGAATGTGGTTGTATGACATGTGTATCAAATGGAAGGTATTAAAGAGTATTTTAAGAGAGAGTAGGCCATAGTTCTATGGATGGACGCCATTTAGGGATATCGCCATAAAGGTGGACCAGGGTTGACTCTAGAATTTGTTTGTACGATATGGGTATCAAATGAATGGTGTTACTGAGCATTTTAAGAGGGAGTGGGTCTTAGGTCTATCGGTGGACGCCGTTTCGAGATATCGCCATTAAGATGGACCAGGGGTGACTCTAGAATGTGTTTGTACGATATGGGTATCAAATGAAAGGTGGTAATGAGTATTTTAAAAGGGAATGGGCTTTAGTTCTATAGGTGAACGCCTTTTCGAGAAATCGCCATAAAGGTGGACCAGGGGTGACTCTAGAATATGTTTGTACGATATGGGTATCAAATGAAAGCTGTTAATGAGTATTTTGAAAAGGAATGATCCTTAGTTCCATAGGTGGACGCCGTTTCGAGATATCGCCATAAAGGTGGACCAGGGGTGTCTCTAGAATGTGTTTGTACGATATGGGAATCAAATGAAAGGTATTACTGAGCATTTTAAGAGGGAGTGGGCATTAGGTCTATAGGTGGACGCCTTTTCGAAATGTCGCCATTAGGTTGCGCCAGGGGTGACTCTAGAATGTGTTTGTATGATATGGGTATCAAATGAAAGATGGTAATGAGTATTTTAAAAGGGAGTAATCCTTAGTTCTATAGGTGGACGCCTTTTCGAGATATCGCCATAAAGGTGGACCAAGGGTGACTCTAGAATGTTTGTACGATATGGGTATCAAACGAAAGGTGTTACTGAGCATTTTAAGAGTGAGTGGGCATGAGGTCTATAGGTGGACGCCTTTTCGAGATATCGTCATTAGGGTGGGCCAGGGGTGACTCTAGAATGTGTTTGTACGATATGGGTATCAAACGAAAGGTGTTACTGAGCATTTTAAGAGGGAGTGGGCATTAGGTCTACAGGTGGACGCCTTTTCGAGATATCGCCATTAGGGTGGGCCAGGGGTGACTCTAGAATGTTTGTACGATATGGGTATCAAACGAAAAGTGTTACTGAGCATTTTAAGAGGCAGTGGGCATTAGGTCTATAGGTGGACGCCTTTTCGAGATATCGCCATTAGGGTGGGCCAGGGGTGACTCTAGAATGTGTTTGTACGATATGGGTATCAAATGAAAGGTGGCAATGAGTATTTTAAAAGGGAGTAATCCTTAGTTCTATAGGTGGACGCCTTTTCGAGATATCGCCATAAAGGTGGACCAAGGGTGACTTTAGAATGTTTGTACGATATGGGTATCAAACGAAAGGTGTTACCATTAGGGTGGGCCAGGGTGACTCTAGAATGTGTTTGTACGATATGGGTATCAAACGAAAGGTGTTACTGAGCATTTTAAGAGGGAGTGGGCATTAGGTCTATAGGTGGACGCCTTTTCGAGATATCGCCATTAGGGTGGGCCAGGGGTGACTCTAGAATGTTTGTACGATATGGGTATCAAACGAAAGGTGTTACTGAGCATTTTAAGAGGCAGTGGGCATTAGGTCTATAGGTGGACGCCTTTTCGAGATATCGCCATTAGGGTGGGCCAGGGGTGACTCTAGAATGTTTGTACGATATGGGTATCAAACGAAAGGTGTTACTGAGCATTTTAAGAGGCAGTGGGCATTAGGTCTATAGGTGGACGCCTTTTCGAGATATCGCCATTAGGGTGGGCCAGGGGTGGCTCTAGAATGTGTTTGTACGATATGGGTATCAAATGAAAGGTGGCAATGAGTATTTTAAAAGGGAGTAATCCTTAGTTCTATAGGTGGACGCCTTTTCGAGATATCGCCATAAAGGTGGACCAAGGGTGACTCTAGAATGTTTGTACGATATGGGTATCAAACGAAAGGTGTTGCTGAGCATTTTAAGAGTGAGTGGGCATGAGGTCTATAGGTGGACGCCTTTTCGAGATATCGTCATTAGGATGGGCCAGGGGTGACTCTAGAATGTGTTTGTACGATATGGGTATCAAACGAAAGGTGTTACTGAGCATTTTAAGAGGGAGTGGGCATTAGGTCTATAGGTGCACGCCTTTTCGAGATATCGCCATTAGGGTGGGCCAGGGGTGACTCTAGAATGTTTGTACGATATGGGTATCAAACGAAAGGTGTTACTGAGCATTTTAAGAGGCAGTGGGCATTAGGTCTATAGGTGGACGCCTTTTCGAGATATCGCCATTAGGGTGGGCCAGGGATGACTCTAGAATGTGTTTGTACGATATGGGTATCAAATGAAAGGTGGCAATGAGTATTTTAAAAGGGAGTAATCCTTAGTTCTATAGGTGGACGCCTTTTCGAGATATCGCCATAAAGGTGGACCAAGGGTGACTCTAAAATGTTTGTACGATATGGGTATCAAACGAAAGGTGTTACTGAGCATTTTAAGAGGTAGTGGGCATTAGGTCTATAGGTGGACGCCTTTTCGAGATATCGCCATTAGGGTGGGCCAGGGTGACTCTAGAATGTGTTTGTACGATATGGGTATCAAATGAAAGGTGGTAATGAGTATTTTAAAAGAGATTAATCCTTAGTTCTATAGGTGGACGCCTTTTCGAGATATCGCCATAAAGGTGGACCAAGGGTGACTCTAGAATGTTTGTACGATATGGGTATCAAACGAAAGGTGTTACTGAGCATTTTAAGAGGGAGTGGGCATTAGGTCTATAGGTGGACGCCTTTTCGAGATATCGCCATTAGGGTCGGCCAGGGGTGACTCTAGAATGTTTGTACGATATGGGTATCAAACGAAAGGTGTTACTGAGCATTTTAAGAGGGAGTGGGCATTAGGTCTCTAGGTGGACGCCTTTTCGAGATATCGCCATTAGGGTGGGCCAGAGGTGCCTCTAGAATGTTTGTACGATATGGGTATCAAACGAAAGGTGTTACTGAGCATTTTAAGAGGGAGTGGACATTAGGTCTATAGGTGGACGCCTTTTCGAGATATCGCCATTAGGGTGGGCCAGGGGTGACTCTAGAATGTTTGTACGATATGGGTATCAAACGAAAGGTGTTACTGATCATTTTAAGAGGGAGTGGGCATTAGGTCTATAGGTGGACGCCTTTTCGAGATATCGCTATTAGGGTGGGCCAGGGGTGACTCTAGAATGTGTTTGTTCGATATGGATATCAAATTAAAGGTATTAATGAGGGTTTTAAAAGTGAGTGGCCCTTAGATGTATATGTGAAGGCGTTCTCGCGATATCGACCAAAATGTGGACCAGGTGATCCAGAAAATCATCTGTCGGGTACTGCTAATTTATTTATATATGCAATATCACTAACAGTATTCCTGCCAAGATTCCAAGGGCTGTTGATTTCGCCTTGTAGAACTTTTTCATTTTCTTCTACTTAATATGGTAGGTGTCACACCCATTTTACAAAGTTTTTTCCAAAGTTATATTTTGCGTCAATAAACCAATCCAGTTACCATGTTTCATCCCTTTTTTCGTATTTGGTATAGAATTATGGCATTTTTTTCATTTTTCGTAATTTTCGATATCGATAAAGTGGGCGTGGTTATGGTCGGATTTCGGCCATTTTTTTAACAAGATAAAGTGAGTTCAGATAAGTACGTGGGCTAAGTTTAGTAAAGATATATCGGTTTTTGCTCAAGTAATTGTGTTAACGGCCGAGCGGAAGGACAGACGGTGGACTGTGTATAAAAACTGTGCGTGGCTTCCACCGATTTCGCCCATTTTCACAGAGAACAGTTACCGTCATAGTATCTATGTCCCTACCAAATTTGAGAAGGATTGGTAAATTTTTGTGCGACTCATGGCATTATAAGTATTCTAGACAAACTAAATGAAAATGGGCGGAGCCACACCCATTTTGAAATTTTCTTTTATTTTTGTATTTTGTTGCATCATATCATTACTGGAGTTGAATTTTGACTTAATTTACTTATATACAGTAAAGATATTAAATTTTTTGTTAAAATTTGAATTAAAAAAAAATTTTTTTTAAAAAGTGGGCGTGTTCTTCATCCAATTTTGCTAACTTTTATTTAGCACATATATAGTAATAGTAGTAACGTTCCTGCTGAATTTTATCATTATATCTTCAACGACTGCCAAATTACAGCTTGCAAAACTTTTAAATTACCTTCTTGTAAAAGTGGGCGGTGCCACGCCCATTGTCCAAAATCTTACTAATTTTCTATTCTGCGTCATAACGTCAACCCAGCTACCAAGTTTCATCGCTTTAACCGCCTTTGGCAAGGAATTATCGCATTTTTTCGGTTTTTCGAAATTTTCGATATCGAAAAAGTGGGCGTGGTTATAGTCCGATATCGTTCATTTTAAATAGCGATCTGAGATGAGTGCCCAGGAATCTACATACCAAATTTCGCAAGATACCTCAAAATTTACTCAAGTTATCGTGTTAACGGACAGGCGGACGGACGGACGGACGGACGGACATGGCTCAATCAAATTTTTTTTCGATACTGATGATTTTGATATATGGAAGTCTATATCTATCTCGATTCCTTTATACCTGTACAACCAACCGTTATCCAATCAAAGTTAATATACTCTGTGAGCTCTGCTCAACTGAGTATAAAAATAAAAATCGCTAGGAATGTTAATTAGAATGATAGAAAAGAAATGAAAAATAAACACAAAACATACGCGGTTCTGGCAAGATAGCATAGAGGTGAACTTTAGGTTAGTGAAAATTAGCTAAATCGAAATTTATTTTCAAATTCGAAAATATCACAAATTTTAAATAAAATCTAACCATACTTGAAAATGCATGAAGTAGACATACATACATAGGTATGTATTCGAATGTGTTTAAGCTATACCTATAAATATATGTACATACGCATAGGCATTTCACATTACTTAACTTGCATTGTTTGTGCATTTGTGTATTTCGCAGATTCCTGTCAGCGGAACGCAAAAAGGCTGAATCTCGGTTTGTTTAAAAACCTGGATTTACCACCAATCCGATGATAACAACAACAACCCCAGCATACATAGCGGCGCCCACAACCAATAGACAAGCAAAAGAACCATGTTGTACCCAACAACAACAACAACACCCAAACTGTAGATTTTTTATGTAGGCCAACGGTCTACCGGCATAGGGTATTAGCTGGCCATATAAGCTACCGTCAGGAGCTGTTTCCGTGGTTGAACCGCAAAGAGGTCAGTGACCTAAATTGCATTAAAGAAAGCAAAGAAATAGGAAATATCTAATAAAGCAGAAACGGCGGAACATTTGGATCACTGAGACAGAGCTGACCAAGTAACAAATACAGAGAGAACTTCGGAGAGAGAGTGCTGCTGTGCGAGAGTGGATATGACCGAGAGCAGCTGCTGAGAAAAACAACGCAGGCGATCACATCGTGTCTTTTTGTACAATATGTTCACCAACTAGCTTTAACTACTCTCTAAAGTTTAAGAGTTTTTTTTCTCTTATTACTACATTTTTTTTATTGTTTTCTCGACTTGCCTAAGTCGCTTTGTTTCTTACGCATTTTGCATAATTATTTATTTTGCAATCTTTTGCGTTTCTTTTGCGTTCCTCTCAAATTTTTTTTTTGCGATCTTATTGTTTTGTTTTGACAAACTTGCCCTAATGTGTGTATATGCTGGTATGATTGCATGCTATGTATATATGTACATACGTATATGCATACCGGCCTACATATGTAAATGAACTTAAGAAAGTTTCGTGAACATTAGGTTTTTAATGTTAGTTAGGGTTTTTGTTGTTTCCGTTTGGTATCGCATAGCAGGAAAGCGAACGGGCACACAAATATCTATGAAATTCTTTTTAGGCTTATTTCTCCACCCCCACCCTAGGTTTCCCGATTGTATGCTGGCGCCAACATCAACGATGAAGCCAACAGGTGAGTGAATGTCAATTAATAAACATATCCACGTATATTTGTATACACGTACATGCGTCCGGTCTTAATTCTATTATAGCATGCGATTTTTTTTTTCTGCTTTGGCTGAATACCTTACGGAATCAAAGCATTTTTTTGCGACCAGAGTTAGTACAATACTTTTTTTCCTTTTATGATTGTGTATTAAGATTTATTCTAAACCGAATTGAAATTTATATTATCCCATGTTTTAATTTTTTTACGTTGACTTATTTTTGTTATATTTTTTTAATTTACAACAAAGAAAAAAAAAGGAAAAAAAAGGGGAAAACCCAAATATTGTATCGAATTGAAATTTTTCCTTATATATTTATTGTCGTTTTTTGTTTTTTCATTGAATGGAGGTTTATATTATTCTATATTTTGATTTATTTTTTTTTTTAACTTTTTTATTTACACCAAAAAAAAGGGGGAAAAGAAAACCCAAATATTGTATCGAATTGAAATTTTTCTTTATATATTTATTGTCGTTTTTCTTCAATGAATTGAGGTTGATATTATTCCATCTTTGAATTTTGTTTACATAGATTTATTTTTTTTTGTTTAAATTTTTTTATTTACAACAAGAAAAAAAGGGGGGAAAAGAAACCCCAAATATTGTATTGATTTGAATTTTTTTACGCATATTCCCTTTTTTTATTCTTAATCTTTAATTATTAAATCCAAGGATTTTTCCTTTGTTAGTATTAAGAGAATTTGTTAATAAACTGATGTGAGTGAAATTTAATTTAACGGGCTAGTAGTTCTTTGAAATGGAAGGCTAAATACACCTTATTTTGGAGTGGGTGTTGTTCTCCAGGATAATGGTTGATTTCTAGGTGTTTGATCCATAGACTGACCGACGGACATGACCTGACGCTAGGACTGACGGACTACTGTCAGTAATAGGGAATGCTACTTCAATTGTCGGAGCCCAGTAGCATTCAAAGGTAGTTCGCGGGTTGCGGACTAAATGGGTGGGTCGGCTCCAACTGACAGGACTGTTTCCTCCCGCTATTATCTTTCCTTTTTCCTGTCCACAATCACAGGCATGAACTTTTTTTTTTTGTCTGTGCAGCTGTGTGTGAGAATTTGCGGCAAGAACCACGACCAACGACGAGCGTAGCCCGGGCTTCCAGCATGCCTGGCCCGCCATGACTTCTCGCCAACGAACTGCGGTTACACAACACAAACTCTGACATGGAATAATCATATCATTAGTAGAGTAGGTAGAGTGTATGGAATGCTTCGTACACTATGGCTAACACAGTATTTCACTCCTTTACACATCAGAATTCTTCTTGCAAAAGCGTACTTAATACCTACGCTACAGTATTGCTGTGAGATTTATGCTAATTGCGACTCTGTATGTAAAACTAAGCTTAATGTTGTTTATAACAACATTGCCAGATACGTATTTAAGCTAAAACGACTTGACCATGTGTCTGCGTATGCCGTAAAGTTGTTAAATATTTCTTTTGAAAATTTGTTAAAATTCAGAACAGTGTTGTTCATACATAAGGTTATTCATACCCAGGAACCAAACTATTTATACCAGAGGCTTCAGTTTCTTCAATCGTCAAGGTCGGCACTGCTTATTTACACTAGACACAAAACTCTGACATCTGAACGTCAACGCAGTACGTCTTTGGAACTCACTTCCAGTTAGTTTAAGGATTATTACTAATACACTGCAATTTACAAATAAAGTGTTTAGTTTTACAATGATTGCTAACCACTACAACTCTATTTTACTACCTTCTATATCATTGAATGTGAACTTTTACATATTATATTTCATTTTTTCAAAATATTTATACCTCATTTTTTTTCTTCTCCTTTTGTGTTTCATTTTATAATGTATCCCTATTTCTCATTTTCTTACTTCTTCCCTTTTTTATGTTAAGTATTTTTAATTATCAGAATACCTTATTGTATCACACGAAGTAACTTCCCGATAACCTACAAGCTTGAAACCTGGAATATAGTTCAGAATACGATGACAATGCAATAATAAGAAAAAAATCTCCGATAGGTGGCGCATGTATCGAAATATTTCAAAAAATCGTATTTGCGGTCCGAACTGGCTTCAAATGCGATTTGTGAAAAAAACTAAGAAAGATATAAAACTAAGGGGTTTTCCATTGGAAAGAGCGTTAAATCTCCTATAAGAATCACACAAAAATTGAATAACGGTATTTGCGCACAATAGGACCCTTTCATGATTCCAGGTCACATATATGTTTTTATACTCAGTTGAGCAGAGCTCACAGAGTATATTAAGTTTGATTGGATAACGGTTGGTTGTACATATATAAAGGAATCGAGATAGATATAGACTTCCATATATCAAAATAATCAGGATCGAAAAAAAATTTGATTGAGCCATGTCCGTCCGTCCGTCCGTTAACACGATAACTTGAGTAAATTTTGAGGTATCTTGATGAAATTTGGTATGTAGGTTCCTGAGCACTCATCTCAGATCGCTATTTAAAATGAACGATATCGGACTATAACCACGCCCACTTTTTCGAAATCGAAAATTTCGAAAAACCGAAAAAGTGCGATAATTCATTACAAAAGACCGATAAAGCGACGAAACTTGGTAGATGAGTTGAACTTATGACGCAAAATAGAAAATTAGTAAAATTTTGGACAATGGGCGTGGCACCGCCCACTTTTAAAAGAAGGTAACTTAAAACTTTTGCAAGCTGTAATTTAGCAGTCGTTGAAGATATCATGATGAAATTTGGCAGGAACGTTACTCTTATTACTATATGTACGCTTAATAAAAATTAGCAAAATCGGAGAAGGACCACGCCCACTTTTAAAAAAAAATTTTTTTAAAAGTAAAATTTTAACAAAAAATTTAATATCTTTACAGTATATAAGTAAATTATGTCAAGATTCAACTCCAGTAATGATATGGTGCAACAAAATACAAAAATAAAAGAAAATTTAAAAATGGGCGTGGCTCCGCCCTTTTTCATTTAATTTGTCTAGGATACTTTTAACGCCATAAGTCGAACAAAAATTAACCAATCCTTTTGAAATTTGGTAGGGGCATAGATTTTATGGCGCTAACTGTTTTCTGTGAAAAAGGGCGAAATCGGTTGATGCCACGCCCAGTTTTTATACACAGTCGTCCGCCTGTCCTTCCGCATGGCCGTTAACACGATAACTTGAGCAAAAATCGATATATCTTTACTAAACTCAGTTCACGTACTTATCTGAACTCACTTTATCTTGGTATGAAAAATGAACGAAATCCGACTATGACCACGCCCACTTTTTCCATATCGAAAATTACGAAAAATGAAAAAAATGCCATAATTCTATACCAAATACGAAAAAAGGGATGAAATATGGTAAGGTAATTGGATTGTTTTATTGACGCGAAATATAACTTTAGAAAAAACTTTACAAAATGGTTGTGACACCTACCATATTAAGTAGAAGAAAATGAAAAAGTTCTGCAGGGCGAAATAAAAAACCCTTAAAATCTTGGCAGGTATTACATATATAAATAAATTAGCGGTATCCAACAGATGATGTTCTGGGTCACCCTGGTCCACATTTTGGTCGATATCTGGAAAACGCCTTCACATATACAACTACCACCACTCCCTTTTAAAACTCTCATTAATACCTTTAATTTGATACCCATATCGTACAAACTCATTCTAGAGTCACCCCTGGTCCACCTTTATGGCGATATTTCGAAAAGGCTAACACCTATAGAACGAAGGCCCACTCCCTTTTAAAAATACTCATTAACACCTTTCATTTGATACACATATCGTACAAACAAAGTCTAGAGTCACCCCTGGTCCAGAAAGGCCCACTCCCTCTTAAAATACTCATTAACTCCTTTCGTTTGATACCCATATTGTACAAACGAATTCTAGGGTCACCCCTGGTCCACCTTTATGGCGATATCTCGAAACGACGTCCACCTATAGAACTAGGGCCCACTCCCTTTTAAAATACTCATTAACACCTTTCGTTTGATGCCCATATTGTGCAAACAAATTCTAGGGTCACCCCTGGTCCACCTTTATGGCGATATCTCGAAACGGCGTCCATCTATAGAACTAAGGATTACTCCCTTTTAAAATACTCATTAACACCTTTCATTTGATACCCATATCGTACAAACGCATTCTAGAGTCACACCTGGTCCATCTTTATGGCGATATCTCGAAAAGGCGTCCACCTATAGAACTAAGGCCCACTCCCTCTTAAAATACTCATTAACACCTTTCATTTGATACCCATATCGTACAAACAAAGTCTAGTCACCCCTGGTCCACCTTTATTGCGATACCTCGAAAATGCGTCCACTTATAGAACTAAGGCCTACTCCCTCTTAAAATACTCATTAACTCCTTTCGTTTGATACCCATATTGCACAAACGAATTCTAGAGTCACCCCTGGCCCACCTTTATGGCGATATCTCGAAACGGCGTCCACCTATGGAACTAAGGATTACTCCCTTTTAAAATGCTCATTAACACCTTTGATTTGATACCCATATCGTACAAACGCATTCTAGAGTCACCCCTGGTCCATCTTTACGGCGATATCTCGAAAAAGCGTCCATCTATAGTACTTAGGTCCACGCCCTTTTAAAATACTCATTAATACCTTTCATTTGATACCCATATCGTACAAACGCATTCTAGAGTCAACCCTGATCCACCTTTATGGCTATATCCCTAAATGGCGTCCACCTATAGAGCTATGGCCCACTCCCTCATAAAATACTCTTTAATGCCTTTCATTTGATACACATTTCATACAAACACATTCCAGGGTTTCCCTCGGTTCATTTTCTTACATGGTTATTTTCCCTTATGTTGTCACCATAGCTCTCAACTGAGTATGTAATGTTCGGTTACACCCGAACTTAACCTTCCTTACTTGTTGTATAAAACTTTTCATTTATTTGAGGGACATTTTTTCTTAAATTTTTCATCAATAAATACTTGATTGAATAAAAAATAAGGAATTATTTTGTTAAAATTTATAGATGAGTTCATTCAAGGTTGCTTAAGTAAATATTCACACTCAATGTTACACTCCAATTTTGTCACAACCAGAATCTTCTTGCGTTAGGTTCATTCGACATCTGATTTACTGTTCCATTATTATTTTTAGATTCCCCTATTTGGTGTTGAAATTCAGAATAAACTACAAATGTATTTCGTGGACTTGAATGGCGATTGTAAATATACAATTACAATCAAATAAATATGTATTGGTCTTTAAAAAAACAGTCTAATATTTGATAATTTTTATACAAAGATCTCCCAAAAGAGTAAGAAATTAACATTGACTAAGTCCTTTCCATAGCGCACATATGTATGTATGCATGTAGTACCTATGTTCTAAAATTATCACAGCAGATGTTGAGACCTTGTCACATGACATTTTAGTGTCTATGAGTGTACTATTAATAAATTAAGTGCGCACGTGTCGTCACCAAAGAATTCTCTATTTAGTTGCATTTCCCGCAAAAGCTTGACAGTTGTGCGTTAGTTTAACGCAAATTTGGGGGGACGGATATAAACAACGTGAATAGAGTTTTTATACTCAGCGTGCTTTGCACACAGAGTATATTAACTTTGATTGGATAACGGTTGGTTGTACAGGTATAAAGGAATCGAGATAGATATATCCTTCCATATATCAAAATCATCAGTATCGAAAAAAAATTTTATTGAGCCATGTCCGTCCGTCCGTCCGTCACAACGGGTGTGGCTCCGCCCTTTTTCATTTAATTTGTCTAGAATACTTTTAATGCCATAAGTCGAACAAAAATTTACCAATCCATGTGAAATTTGATAGGGGCTTAGATACTATGACGTTAACTGTTTTCTGTGTGGGCGAAATCGGTTGAAACCACGCCCAGTTTTTATACACAGCCGACCGTCTGTCCTACCGCTCTGCCATTAACATGATAACTTGAGCAAAAATCGATATATCTTTACTAAACTTAGTTCACGTACTTACCTGAACTCACTTTATCTTGGTATAACAAATGGCCAAAATCCGACTATGACCACGCCCACTTTTTCGATATCGAAAATTACGAAAAATGAAAAAAATGCCATAATTATATACCAAATATGAAAAAAGGGATGAAACATGGTAATTGGATTGGTTTATTGACGCAAAATATAACTTTAGAAAAAACTTTGTAAAATGGGTGTGACACCTATCATATCAAGTAGAAGAAAATAAAAAAGTTCTGCAGGGCGAAATCAAAAGCCCTTGGAATTTTGGCAGGTATACTGTTCGTGGTACTATATACAAATAAATTAGCGGTACCCCACAGATGATGTTCTTGGTCACCCTAGTCCACATTTTGGTCGATAACTCGAAATCGCCTTCACATATAAACCTAAGCGCCACTCCCCTTTAAAACCCTCTTTAATACCTTTGATTTGATACCCATAACGTAAAAACACATTCTAGAGTCACCGCTGGCCCACCTTTATGGCGATATCTCGAAAAGGCGTCCACCTATAGAACTAAGGCCCACTCCCTTTTAAACTCTCATTAGCACCTTTCATTTGATCCCCATATCGTACAAACAAATTCTAGAGTCACCCCTGGTCCACCTTTATGGTGATATCCCGAAAAGGCGTCCACCTATTGAACTAAGGCCCACTCCTTTTTAAATACTCATTAACACCTTTAATTTGATACCCATATAGTACCAACAAATTCTAGAGTCACCCCTGGTCCACCTTTATGGCGATATCTCGAAAAAGCGTCCACCTATAGAACTAAGGCCCACTCCCTTTTAAATAATCATTAACACATTTGATTTCACGCCCATATCGTACAAACACATTCTAGAGTCACCCCTGGTCCACCTTTATGGCGATATCCCGAAATGGCGTCCACCTATAGAACTATGGCCCACTCCCGTTTAAAATAATCTTTAATACCGTCCATTTGATACCCATGTCATACAAACACATTCCAGGGTTACCCTAGGTTCACTTTCCTACATGGTGATTTTCCCTTATTTTTTCTCCAAAGCTCTCAGCTGAGTATGTAATGTTCAGTTACACCCGAACTTAGCCTTCCTTACTTGTTACTTATACACTTAAATGCATGCAGTGATGCCTGCGGAAGTCTGCCTGCTGAGCTATTCAAATATGGCGGCAAAAAGTTGATAGGACGCATGCATTCATTTCGATGCAAACTATGATCGGACGACTGCATGCCTGACGATTGGACTCTAAGGAGCATATTATGTATAACGCAACGAGCTCTTCAGATGAGTTTTCGCTGAGAGCTTTTCATGGCAGAAATATGTACACTCGTAGTGCTTGCCAAGCACTGCCGACGGGCGACCCCGCTTGGAAATACTTTTCTCTAATTGATGTTGTTTTGTACAGGGCGCGAACCCAGGATCTTCGGTGTTGTAGACGGAGCACGCTACCATCACACCACGGCGGCCGCAAACCTGATTGCCTTTGTGAAATTTTAGATATTATATAGTGGTGAATTTGAATGCCAATGACTGTGACGCAAAGTGTCACGGCGTCATACGTAATCCGGCCCTAAGTGTTCTTTTCTCAATCCACAAGAAGGCGATCCCGCAAACTGCCGCAACTTTCGTGAAATAGCCCTTCTTAATATCGAATATAAGGTCTTTTCATGCGGTTTGTGCCCAACATTGGAGCCCACCGTGAATTGTCTGGTTGGCCGATCTTATAAGTGCGGTTTCAGACCTGGGAGATCTACCATCGACCATATTTTTCCAATGCGTCAAATCTTGGAAAAAACCCGCGAAAAAAAGTACTGACCCACATCACCTCTTCATCGATTTTAAAGCCGCCTTCGACAGTACGAAAACGAGCAGTTAAATGCCCCAATTTCTGAATTTGGTTTCCCAAAAAAACATATATGGCTGTGCAAAATGATGTTGCGCAACACCAACGGCTCAGTAAGAATTGGAAAGGACCTCTCCGAGCCGTTCGAAACTTAACGACGTTTCATACAGGGTGATCCCCTATCGTGCGATTTCTTTAATTTGATGCTGGAGAAAATTATACCAGCTGCAGAACTTAACCGCTCTGGAAAAATATTCTATAAGAGTGTGCGTTTTCAGGCGTATGCTGACGACAATGACATCTATTTCCTGAACACCGGAGCCGTAAGTTTAACTTACTTCAAACTGGAATAACAAGCGGATTAGATGGGTTTGATGGTGAATGAACCAGAATTAACACAGACAAGAAATCCAGCGAAGAATCACTCTTTTTAAAAAATGCTAATTTGAATTGAGTAGGCAATTGAAACGTAAACTCCTCTCTCGGCAAACGAATATCATGCTCTACAAGCTTATTATCGTACCCCTTTGCTTAGCTTTGAGCGTGACAGAATCAGATGACGCGCCTCTGGAAGGTGTTTTTATCGGAACGCGCCAATGGAAGCAGAGGAAGAAGGTGATTTAAATACTCTTGGTGTTACGAACTGGCGCCAGTTAGCACAGTGAAGTAGCGACAAGCGCGCCTCGGATGGTCATAACCGTTTAAACTTTAATTAAGGCCGGGGCTTTCAGTGGCAGTTTAAACTCCAGTTAAAGTTGACTAGAGTTGAACCCTGTCACTTCGGCCGCCTAAGCTGAGACGAGCAGCAATATGTTAATGTTGTCGAACAAAGTGGAAAGGTTAAACTTTAGTAAACTTTAAACTCACATTGAAAAACCAGGCATAAGTAAGGAAGAGTGTTTGGAATTTAAGTAAAACTTCTTTGTTTTCTAGTCTGCTTACAATGTCGACAAATGCATGTTTTCTTAACACAAGTATTGGGGTCTTGTGTCTCAGTCGATAGGGTGCATCACTGATATGAATAAGTAACTATACATGAATTGATGATCTTAAATGCCACTGTAATATTTTTTTGACTCGTAATTCATGCATTGCTTCGATGGAAACTCTTCTTAGAGCATATGAATTAAAACATATATAGATATATAATACAGACATTAGAGTGTGCCGTTTTCTGGTAATATTTTTATCATGGTCACACCTGGGTTTACAGTGCTTTATATAAGTTTTACTTCACTTCCGAAAAAAATCCTGATGCACCCCGTATTAGCGCATCGGTCATGTTGGTTTCTTAGGCCCGGTTTTTCAGTAGTTGCTTAAGCTAAGCTTAGACTAAGTTTGCTTAAACTCTAGTCAAATTCAAACTCCAGTTAAACTACTGAGTAGTTGTTCAGTCACAGTTTACGGCCGCCTTTGGGGTAGGCTTTTTTGTACGGCAACATTGGTATTTTGTTATCTAGATAACTTGTAGATACGACAACAACTGATTTTGCTTACCCATCAAAAGCTCTGCCATGAAAAGCTCTCAGTGAAAACTGCCTTGCAGATGCCGTTCGGAGTAGGCATAAGACATGTAGGTCCATGTAGGTGGAAGAGAAGCTCGGCCTTAGATCTCTTCGGAGGTTATCGCGCCTTACATTTATTATTTATTTTTTATCAAGTTGGGAACGATCATTTTTTCAACTTAAGTAATAGCATTTTTCGCTTTATAAAAAATTCCCTCTTTTGCTGAGTGCACTATGATTCTCAAGTTTAGCCACTGTTTCGTAATAACTCTTGAGGTTTTAGAGGTATGCTAGTTATCAACATGAGCTCTAATGGTACTCAAGCCCAAATACTTGTTGGGTATATTCGACGCCATTTCGAACGAACGCAAATCACCGATAGGGTAACTGGAGTTTAACCCTGCCAGATTGGCCGCTTAATCTCAGCTTAAACTTCAGTTAAAGTAGATTGAAAAACTGCAGAATAAGTTTCGGCGTAGTTTAACTGACAAACTGAGTTGAACTTATACAGAAAAATACGGCCTTAATTAAAGAAGCATTATGCCAACTCACCAGGTTCACAGTCCACCCTCTTAACTTCATTACAACAATCAATGTTATCGATATTGACACAAAACAACATACAGCCACCTGAAAAAACGTGATGCAGGTGTCATTATTATCGTCATGCTGCCTTGTGTACTTCGGCGATAGCAATATTTCGTGGTAGATATTTTTATTAGTCATGTGTCCTTCCCATTAAAAAATGGTGATGATTATAAATAATGTCCAGTCACATTTCGATCGTACGTTATACCTTCCGCTTTTTTATCCATTTTTGCACATTCATAAAATTAAAATTGGCTACTATTGTCACTAAGAAATTTAGAATGGTATGTCAGAGTATTGTGAATTATGCATTTCAGCTGGTATGGAATTCCACTTCGATTGTCATCTATTTCTTACACATAGATAACCGAAGCGTTAAAATTCTAAAACTCCCAAACTGCAGCTGTTCAGTACTGGCTAAAAAATCCATGCCTTTTTGAGATAACACTAAATGCATCACCCGGTTCTAGAAAAATGTATTTGCACTAAATTTAAGGTAGCTCCTTACAGATTATTCGTGGGTATATAAAATACATACCATGCCAGTGGGGAGTTCTCTAACCTTTTAGAAACAATTTTTTAAGTGATAACGCAATGTAGGGACGAATTTTAAAGTAGGGGAATTCCTTAACATTTATCTATAAATAAGTTAAAGAGTATCCCCGAAAATCTTTTTGCTAGAATGATGGGGTTAAAGCAATGAATATACAATGGAACGGGATAGCTTAAATAAGTGTGAAAGCAAGTGCATGGAATTGCTCATACTTAACATTTTTTACGTACTACCTTCAATACCTTTAAAGAGTGCTATTATTATTTGTTTGCCTTATAAACTTCAGTAGCGCCGAAGCAGACGTGAACTTTACCTCCGACAAAATGCTATACTAGACATTTAATTATGTTGCGAAGTTAATAGTAGCCTAGGCTTCGTTAGCTTGGTGGTCGAATACCACGGAAAGTACAGCAAGAACAAAATTAAGCAAACTGAATCGACTAGTTTGAATTGGCATAGCAGGTGCGATGAGAACGAACGCGGCTAAAACACTTAGTGTCCTAGTGGGAAAACCTTGCTTTCCTGTTCTAAAAGAGAAAGAGGGAATACTTGATGTACCGAACTTTTAAAATATTTTTGAGCTCCCTAAGCTCAGAATCTTTCGGAATTTTTGAGCCCTGACTTATATCTGAAAAAGGACCATCAAAAACGATAAAACTCACCAAAACCTTCGGGGAGTGCTCTTATCGCTACAGAAACAACAAAAACAACAACAACAACTACATTATGTCACCCTTGCACAAAAAATATGTGATCTCGTATGAGGTTCTATCATATTTTTATGTTACTAGAGCTCATTTATGTTTGGTTGGCATGCATTTGGCTATGATGGATGGATGAAAACTTGGTGACGGGAAAATAGGAGCTACTATCTTTGGACCACACTTCAAAAATTCGATACCAAGTGCAACCCCAAAACTTTTTCAGACAGAAATATATGCAATAGAAACTTGCGGTAGAGAATGACTACGAAGCGGATTATTTTCGAGAAGTATCCTCATAATATCGGACAGTCAAGCAGTCTCGCAGTCTTACCCAACTACTTCTAAGCTTGTGGATGAATGTATTGAAGTCCTAAATGATATGGGAGCCAAAAGCAAGGGTTTGTTAAGAGACATGAATGTAATGCACAGGTAGACTACCTAGCCAAGTAGGATGCTCTAGTAGCATTCTATGGCCAAACTAGGGAAACCATAAGTAACAGGGAAACAAAGAAGTTCAGACAACACTGCATTGAATTATGCGCGGTTCCAGGGGGGGGGGGGGGGGGAACTTGACTGTTATGAAGTATATAATGCTAATCTACATAGTAATTTCTTATAACACAACGGATTTTTACTCATTTTTTATTTTTCTTGCTTTTTTACGTTATTATTATATATATTTAAAAAAAAAGTCGGTTACGTGATATAATCGATATCTTTAAGTTTGTGACATCTTTGAAATGTCAAGAGAAAACTTGTTGGGGGATTCATGGACATATGTAAGTGCATTTGCGCCGTAAGTTCAACTAACTTCAAATACCATATGGCAAATAGACCTTATGACCAATTTAAATGGTCGTTGTATTACTTAACTTTATAATCTTCATCAATTTGACCTAATGGCTACTCAGAATTTTTCGTGGGACCATTTGATAGGCTCATAATTTCATTGACCTTGTGGCGATTTGAAGTGGTCATAAAGTGACTTGACGTTATGTCCGTTGACCTTTTGTCCCCCAGGATTCAAAGGGTTGATAAGCGCAATTCAAAGTTTTATAGCTGTACAGCTTCCGCTCCGCAACCCAATTGTCAACCTCCCATACGCGAGGGGAAACCTGCAACAAATAAGTATGTATCATACACATATTTAGCAGGCGGGGCTCTGGCAACTCCAAGCTTCTCATAGAACTAGGGTATCGGGGGTAGCCCAGAAGGTTCATATAAATTGTTCCCCAGATGGTCCGGCTAACACCTTCATGGTGCTTGGTACCGGGACGTACCGGATCTATATCCGCCAAAGGACAATCAACAATGATAAAACTCCCCAAAACCTTCCGGGGAGTGCTCTAATCGCCACAGAAACAACAACAAGAATAACTACATTATGTCTCCCTTGCATTAAAAAATATGTGATCTCATATGAGGAACTATCATATTTTTATGTTTCTAGAGCTTATTTATGTTTGGTTGGCATGCATTTGGCTATGATTTGAAGTTGATAATTGGGAGTACCATTTGCTCTTAGAGTTGCCATAGTTTTTTTTCAAGTAATACTTAATTACCCTAGGTTGGTCATTCTTTCTCAGCCTTTAGATAGGTATCCAAAAAAGTATCCCATACAATGGCACACCCTAGTAAGTATCTGCACATATATTATATTTCAGTATGAGGGTGTATCTTGCCTGCTTTTAACTCAAACTAAAATAAATGCACACATATATACATACATATATAATCAAGCACTCTTATGATCACAACAATGTGAACTTGATACTTAAGGAACGGTCGGAAGTCCTCAAACTTCAGATCGTTTCGGCACGTTGCAGGAAAAACATAACAGAGCACAGTATTGGATTTTTATTTAATAATTAATTATTTTGGTACTAATACTTTAATTAAAAATAATAAAAAAGTGGTAGTTGTTGCGGCGGAAGTATTTAGGTGATAAGGGCGGCCACGGGCACACCAATACACATGCAAATAAATATTTGATTCTTTCGGCTTATTTATAGAAATTAACTTTATTTTTGTTCACTTACTTCCAGCGAGCTCTTAAAATCCATCGGTAGTACATCCAAACTTCTCACCGAATCAATCGGAGAGCGCGTGGCGCTCAAAGCCAAGGGCGTCAAAAACAAATTTGATAAGAATCTTAGTAACATTAGCAGTGAAACTGCACAACGTTTACGCAGTGTCGGTAAGAATTTTAATACAAATTTCACACTCACCAAGAAAGACAAGGATAAACAAAAGGAAAAAGATGTAACTACTGCACAATTTCACATCGATCGCCCACAAACACTGCCACCCAACGATCAAGTCTTTGGTTCGATCTCGTTCACCAGCCCGCTCAACCGTAAATCGGGCGCCGTCGATGATTTATCCGCTAGCGCTACCGACTGTTCTTATGATTTGCCGCGTAGCTTAAAATTAGCGCACAGCGATTTAGATTTACCTGCGCCACCATCGTACGAGGACGCTGTCAAATCAGCGCCACAAGCAACTTTCCCACGTAACGCGCCCACAAGTAAATCGTTAATGGTGCCAAAACATATCGCCGATGAGGCTGCAAATGTTGCGCTAAAGAAACAACGTAGTAACTCGAGCTTGCAAAATGTAGCTGAAGAAACGGGCCGCGCAACTTTCGGCTCAGATACGACATCGCGTGATTCGATAGATTTACCCTCTCTGCCTATGCCAACGTTTCCACCACCTGTGCTACCAAAAGAAGTTGTTGATGCGATCGGTGATGGTCTTTATGGCAAGCTTAAGCCAATACAACCACCACAGCGGCTAAAACGACGTAAAAACTATGAAGAAATTCAATTGCGTCGAGTTATAGAAACACCATCCCCTATTGGAGGTGCTTCTCTACGCCCCAATGTAGATTCGGTGGAGTTGCAGCAGCTAAATATGGAAGTAGCAGCAACAGAACGTGAAGAGTCTATGTTGATACGTAAGCAGATACTGTCCGCGGAGAATCGTACACCAAAACCAGAGCGTAGTGAATCATGGGAGTATTTTGCAGATAGTGTGGAGGAGAGTTTGTGCTCCACACCAGAGCCGGTATATGCTAATGACGAAGCCACCTACGGTAGAGTTTTCGAAATGGCTTCAAGCCAAACACCAATTCCTATACAAGATCATCAAGCAAATAGTTTGAGACAAATAAAAACTACCGAGCCTTGCACAGAAGGTGCTGTGGGTGGTTGCGTAAAACCAACTGTAGAAGTTATTAAAGAGTTTGATCCGCTTTTGTACCGCAAAGCAGCGACCCTATGCAATTCAGATAAAAGTAATCAGCTTTTGTTGCTAGAGCATTTACTAGAAGAGGATATCTATGGCACAGTTTCAGGCGATCAAATCAAGTCTGATGATGATGTGAGTATGTGCACGTCAGAGGAAGATAATCAGACTGCCATCACTTGCACAACCACAGCTTTGGTAGCGCAAGAGCCCATACCAGCAACTGTCGTTTTACCCACACCTAATGAAAAACCCACCAACAATGTTGCTGACAGGAGTAGTCAATTAAGAATCGTACATCAAAATGCACAATTACTATCAGAGAGCATGGAAAATATATTGGATGAAGAGGAAGGTCGCGTGCGTCCCTATTTGAGTCGCGTCGATGAACAACCAGCAAGTGATGGCAACATCGACTTGGCGCGCGCTTCTGATAATCGTACTAAATGGTTTGTGTCAGACAACAAAGAAAATAAAGAAAAGCAGCAGCAGCGCGGTAATTCTTTCAATAAACTTAACATTGAAGGTGATGGCCCACCATCCTATCTTGAAGCTATTGGCTCAGATGGTCGTCCAGCACTAACATCTAGTGAGCAAAAATCACGCGCTTCGCGTTTCTTGAACACCGTCAACGTGTTTTCGACGACCGTTAAGCAGCGCGTTGGTGCGATTACACGCAAGAGCAGTTTTAAAGTGGCATCCAAATCTGATGTGAAAGTTACTCTACAAATGGTGCCACGTCCCACCCTATCACCACTGTTGGTCCGTTACGAGGGACCATTAGTACGTTTTCCCTCCGGCGTTGTTGAAGATATTTTGAAGGAGATGCAAAATAGGAAAGCTGTTTTACGTGATCGTCAATTTCAAACATTCCTCGATCATGAGATGAAGACTCCGAAGGAAAACATTCCACTCGAATATATTACAACCATTCAATGTGTCAGTAACAGTCGTGTAACAGATAGTTCAACACATTTTTATTGCTTTGAATTGACTTCTGTTGTACCTAAGAATCAATCCAGTGTTGCGGTGCAGGCAATGACGAATCCGAATTTGGTTATGACGAGTACTTCTTCTGGCAATTGTAAGCATCAGCGTGCATCACATTTGTATGGTGTAAGCAAGGAATCGGAGAGGTGAGTTGAGTGAATAAGGTTGCTTAGTTGTGTGTAGAAAGTGAAACGTTTCGTAAGTTCCCAAACTACTCCCAGAATAGAGATGGTCATGTCATATGCATATTGTATGTACAATAAACTATAGACCGTCCCATAGTTTCAATTCTACTATAGTTTCTTTAATCCTCGAGTTTCGTATCGTGCTCGACATTAAAAACATTACCACCAACGAAGTTTATCTCTTGAGGTTTTAAAGGCAAACACTCTCTATCTATGGGTCGTTCCAGTCCCGCTGGAGTCCACCGGACATCTCCCATTTGCTGGGACCTCGGGCACAGAAGGATCGAGGACAGTAAATTTTACGATGGGATGCTCGGGAAAGTTTCTGAAGTTAATATAGATGAGCAAGAGAGCTCAAACGACCATCTTTGGGCAGGAGAGACATGTTTGCAAAGGAAAGCAATGACTTTCCTTCTCAAACTAAACAATGTGTCTCGACTATAACGTATACGGCCCAACTCTACCCGTATCGGGTTAAGGGGCTAAACAAAGGCGAAGGTTCGAAAGGTAAAAAAAAAAATAGATCGAAGCCGGGGACAAGAAGACTCAGATTTCTGTTGGCGAGGGTCTTTAACAATTCAGTGGACCCTCTTCAATTCACATGGAAAAGAAAACTTATTCATAAAAATGTGTGGAAATTTCTACTCAGACCTCTTTTTAGCCAAAAAGGGTATGTTGCATTAGGTCAACAAGATCTGAGACCTTACCACTAGCGAAGTCCTTTCGCTTTAAACATTGGCACCGAACTAACAAAGGATTTTAAAAGTGTAGAACAATGCCATGGTTGGACATCTTCCCTTCTGCAGACCGATCCTTAACCAATTACAGACCCAGTCTCTTTGAGTGCCCTTTGATTCCAGAGTTCTCTCCAAATGAAGGTGCGTCAGGAGCAATATCTTTTGTGAAAAGTGATGAGTTTTTTAAAACGCGCTGCTTTTTTATCGAGGAAAAATAGTACCAAGTAAATCTTCTGCAACATGTTGCATCAACTTCTACGAGTTTTATGATACTTCCAGGAGAAACGTTGAAATAATTTTTAAAAAAGAAATGGTGGCGGTTCAGAGTGGTTTGCTTGGTTTTCAGTCGATCTAAATTACTTGCATTAAAAATTGATTCAAATGGACTCTGTGGTCATTTGGTATCATTTGGTGTCAAATGCGTTTCTATTATAACACTTAACTTACTAGAAGTCGCTAAAGTAGTGCGTGGACAAAACCTAACACATACATGATGTTTGTTTATTTCATAACTAGTTTTATTATTTTTGGTGTTCCACATTCTGAGGCATTGTTTTCAAAAGAATTCTTAATTGTTCAATTTAAGTATCACTTTGTAGTCAAAATGGACGACAAACGCATTTGACGTTGTACGACAATGACCAATACCAAACATAAGTATGAAAACGATAAGTAACGATAAGTACGATAACGATTTATTACCCATGAGTGGATTTCATTTTGTCAAATGTGGACTGACATCATGCGTCTTTGTCATTATGTCATATAATTGACTAGAAGCCTATGAAGCAGTTGGTGCTCAAAACCTAACCTCAAATTTTGCGCTCATTTATTTTTCAACCTCTTTTATTATTTTCCGTTATTTCACATATTGTGGAGTTATAAATTGATTAGAGACCAGTTAGCAAAGGTAAAATAAATTGCCAACTTATTGTCAAATAAAGTTTTGATGTCAAATTTTACATATAACTGGGCAATTGCCGTTTTCACTTTTTGTTTAATTTAAGTATCACTTCGTAGTTAAAAGAGAAGACAAACGTATTTGACGTGGTGTGACACACCGTTTTATTGCCAAGATTGTGGTCAAATTTGATCTGGGGAAAACCAAGCATATTGTATTAAAGAGTTCAAGGCGCTATCTGATTGTATCCAGGTGACTCCTTATACTATTGACATTGAGTCCAGATATACATTATTTACTTACTTACTTACTTAATAGGCACTTAACTGGTCTTTGTATTTGGCCTTTCGTGGGGGCCGCTCTCTTCCTCTGCTCCCATGCATCATGCACTATCTTTCAATTCTCTCAGTACTACCTGAAATCAGTATTTTTCAATATTTTCCAGGGGTGTTTGGATGCAAAAGATCTTAGAGAGTTTGACCAATACAATACCACCAAAATATGCTTGCCACTATTATCGCGCCGGTTGGTGTTATCTAAAAAATTCAATAACATCTGAATGGAGTGGAACATGGCTAGTGCTGAAGAAGAATCAAAGACGTTTGATCTTTGTGAGTGAGGCTGCTGGTAATGTGGAGAAAATGGACTTGCGGAAAGCGCGCTGCATAGGTATTTGGAACTACTAAAACAACTGAGAAAGTTGTTGTTTTTACTATTTTACTTCTGAATTTTAGTACTCAAAGACAGCGATGAAACGATACGTAATTTACACGTCGAATCGGGTCCCACGCTTATGATCGATTGTCCACCTTTCACGGTCTATATCATAATGTGTTCATCACGTGAGACAAAAATTTGGCGTCATATTATACGTGAGGTGGCACACAACAACGGGTTTTCGCTTATCGATCAACAGCTGACTAAATTCAATGTGCCCGTTATTGTCGATAAATGCATAAACTTCGTTTATATACATGGTTCCATGTCAGAGGGTATTTATCGTAAATCGGGTTCAGAAAATTCTATTCTTAAACTTTTGGCGGCTTTTCGCGCTGATGCATTTAATGTAGAGATTACACGTAACGAATATAACGAACACGATGTGGCGAATGCTTTGAAACGTTTCATGCGTGATTTGCCCGAACGTTTAATGGGTAAACTATCAGAAAGTTTTATGTGCGTAACAGAGTTGACAAAATCTACTGAGAAGATACATGCCTATAAGGAGCTGTTGGTGCGTTTGAGTGTGATTGAACATGAAACGTTGAAAAAAATAGTCGGTCACTTAGCATTTATAAGTTCACAGAAGGCGAATAATAAGATGAGCACAAAAAATTTGACAATGATTTGGGGACCAACATTGCTGCAAAATCATGTGAGTGGTAGAGGCAAGGCGAATTCGGTACTATGCCATCAGCTGATTGCAAAATTTGATACAGCAGGATGTCAGCGGAACGCAATTAACGATCATTTTCTTCTGATTCGACATTATGGTGTACGGCGAATTGAATTGAATTCGCTTTGTTATCACCGCAGCAGGTTTGGATTCGACCAAGGCGCTCCTATACAAGGTGATAGCAAAGCGAATTCAATCCAATTCGCCGTGCAGAAGAAAGTCAAGTTAAAAGAAAATTAGCATTGATTTCGATTAGTTGATATATTTTTTTAACAAGGCGTTGTGTGCAAATAATCAAGAAGCAATAAGCTGATGGGAGAACGCCAACCGATACTGAATTCGCCTTGGATTTGACCAAATGACTAATTTATTTCCCCTTATCTCATCTTTAATTACAGCATCAGCAGGAAGAAATGGTATATTCGCAAAAAGAGGCTGACGTTTTAGCTGACTTGATTACTCTCTATAAAAATCTGTTTCCTTTGTCGCCTGAAGAGATCGTAAGTTTTTCTTAGCGAAGTTGATAATACTTATGTAAAAAATACAAATTTCAATTTCCAGAAAAAAGAGCAGGAAATGCTCTTGTGCTTACAAAAATATTACGCGGCCGCCGAAACTCTAACGGACTCGGTAAAGAAATCGGGAGATCTGAAAATGTGGGTGGTACTCAACCCCAGACCGGACAATACGAAAGAAGTAAACTTTATAGTTTAGTTTTAATGAATATTAACTACAATTTATTTTATCTAGGAAAAAACTCAAATAAATGTTACCATCACACCAACCCGCACCGTTTACGACATTTGCCGCGAACTCGCACCAAAAATGCAAATGTCAACGCATCAAGTTTCGTTGTACGAGGTCATCATGAACGATAGTCTCGAGCGCCCACTACATCATGATATTAAAGTATTCGATATTGTACTCAATTGGTCTTATTGGCCTGAAGATGATCGCAAGAATAATTATTTGGTTGTAAAACCTATAGAGATGTTACGTGAAGTACAACGCGCAGTTAAAAATTTGGCGACGGTTACACCTGGCAAGGAGTTAAAATTCGCAGATAATCGCACAAAGTCTTTCAAATCATTTTTATGCGAATTGCGCGATGGAAAAATTGTGATATCGAAGAAAGAAAAGAATGATAAGACTACTATCGTGCGTGAGATTTTCTTGCATAGCACAACGGCATATTTGGGTTGTGAGAAGAAACGTGATTTTCCATGGAGTTGGGCCATAACATTTGTGGAGCAAACACAGTCACAAATATTGAGGTAAGTTTGATAAATGAATGAGGTAACGCCAAAAATGGCGGCCACCGTGGTGTGATGGTAGCGTGCTCCGCCTACCACACCGACGATCCTGGGTTCACGCCCCGGGCAAAGCAACATCAAACTTTTAGAAATAAGGTTTTTAAATTAGAAGAAAATTTTTCTAAGCGGGGTCGCCCTTCGGCAGTGTTTGGCAAGCACTCCGTCTGTATTCCTGCCATGAAAAGCTCTCAGTGAAAAGTCATCTGCCGTTCGGAGTCGGCATAAAACAAGTAGGTCCCCTTCCGCCAATTTGTATGAACAATTAAAAAGGAGCACGACGCAAATTGGAAGAGAAGCTCGGCCTAAAATCTCCTTCGGAGGTTATCGCGACTTACATTTTTTTATTATTTATAACGCCAAAATGGCAGCCTCCTCTTGGCTAACACATCGGTCATGGGACGGAGCCAGAACTAAACTGGTTACTGCATGGACTGTTGTGCCAACAGAAAATTCATTCAGATTACACTAAGAAGACTTTATATTGAGCCCGGCACAAAATTTTGATCCGAAACAAAGTTAATATGCGATATCGTAAATTTTAGCATTATCCGCCGTACTGCTGTACCATAACTTAACTTTAGGCGCAGGCTAAGTAACAGTGGGATCGTACTATAGTAAAGCTACGTTACAGCGGTAAAGATTTCTGTTTACGGCCTCTGTCAAACCAATGGTTAAAGTAACACTTATGCTGCTAATAGGATCATGGTTACATTTAAGGTGATAGTAATGGTTACTCTTTCGGTCACGACTAGGATTACGGTAACGTTAAGGATTATGGTTGCGATGACGATAACGATTCTGGCTAGAAGAATAAAATTAAGAGGAACAGTAAGAGTAGACCCTAATCTTATTTCGGATTGAGCGCCAACGCTGGGAAGACGAATATGACCTTGTTTACTTGGAGGTATAGGGTCCCGAATTGGTGTAGACTTAAGCTAGATAGTGTGTCACTATAGGATAATAATTGTACCAAATGTAAATGTACCTATCTTGGAACCATTCTAGACAGTGAGTTCTCGTGAAAGTTCAACGTGGAGGAGCGAGTAAGGAAGGCCTCGGCGGCACTTTGCGCATGTAAAATAATGCTAGGGTGTACGCGGGATCTATCGCCCTCTTTCTATCATTGGGTATTTACAGCTATTACAAAGCCTATCCTATACTATGAAGACGTTGTTTGGTGGACGGCTACTTAAGAATATCCCTCAAACAATTATAGGGATATCAATGATTAGCATAATTGGGGCCTGAAAGAAACCCCGACGGCTAAACTGTATGCCATTCTGCACATTACACTTGTAGGCCTGGTGGCGAAGAACATAGCATAGGACTTAATGCCTCGGGGTATCTTAAAGGCAGACCATACGGCCATAGTAGTATAGGGTTATCAAATATTTTCCGGAAAAAGTACCTAGGTTCCTACCTGCCCCTCGATAGTTATCTTAGGGCCACAATGGAGGAAGGTGGCCGCAATAGTTAAAATGGAAAAATCAGCGATACTCGTACACGTGTATTCACGGCTACTACGTCACAAAAGCAGTAGAAACAGTGGACGACAATAGCTTAAACTGAAGCGCCGTAAATTTTTACATTGACATTCAAGCATCAATAAAGGTTAGTATTTTTCATAACACAACCTCTAAAGGGTGTGTAGAAGTGTAAGCAATCCTTGTAAAGAATCGATAAATGGAGAAATATATATCTATATTGGGTCCCTGAATAAGCTAGCTAAACAGGCCGGACCGCTCGAAGCTTGTGTCGTAGACGTTACAATCAGATTGGGCGAGATTAAAAGAAGGCGAGAACTGCACATGATTGATCAAGCGTTATAAGCGTGGGACAAATAGCGGGGCGGCAAAGTGTCGGATATCCTGTGCATATCTTACAACCTTAGATTAAAAAAGTTACTATTATCATTGAAAAGAGAGGGCTGTAGACCCATATAGATTATCCTGACTGTACACTTCCTTGTGGCATCATATTCTTTTAAAGCAAGCGTTGTCAGATATAGGAAGTGCAGGCTGAAGGAAAATAGAATCGAACACGTCTTGTGATCTAGAAGCATCAAGTGGCATAGGTCGCAGAAAGCATTTAGTATTTGCCAGGGAAACGGAGTTATTTTATAACAAAGGCCCTGGTTTATGATAGGGTTTTTCAGTCTGGTCGTTAAGTAAACTTTTGGTAATGCTATGGACTCATTCAGTTCATGTGAGATCTTCATGGATCAGCCAGCTCAGCCAAACACAAGCATGTCTATAACACCATACTAAAACTCTTGTTTTTTTTCAGATCTCGCGATTCACCTTTTATTGGGCATGTATTAGCTGGCAGCGAATGGGTTGATCGTACAATATGGTATTCGAGCATATGGTATAGTTTATATGGCGATAGTATATTACCACCCGCAGAGATAATCATGAAATAAAGTACAATAAAACTATAGTTATTAATAGTTTTTATACCCAGCTGTACTTGTACACAGGGTATTATAACTTTGACTGGATAACGGTTGGTTGTATAGGTATACAACCATCAAAATCATCAGTATAGGAAAAAAATTTGATTAAGCCATGGCCGTTCGCCTGTGCGTCGTTAACACGATAACTTGAACAAATATTGAGATATATTCACCAAATTCGGTATACGGGCATAGGTTGGTATTGAAAATGAGCGTAATCGGACGATAACCACGCCCACTTTTTCGATATCGAAGATTTAGAAAAATGGAAAAAATTAAATAGTTCAAAAACGAATACCACTAAGCTAATGAAATTATAACAAGGTGGATTGGTTTTATGACGCAAAACACAAATTCCAAAAAAATTTGAAATATGGGCGTGGCACCAACCACATTTAGAAGGAGAAAATTTAGAAGTTTAAGAAGCCGTAAATCAAAATTCGTTGAAGATATTACATTGAAATTTGGCAGAGACACTATCCTTTGCAAATTATATGGACTGAGTGAAGATTATCAAAATCGGTTAAAGACCACGCCCACTTTTCCTAAAGGTCTTACCTTAACAAAGTTTGCAATAACTCTATGGTATTTAACTACATTTGACTGATATTCTACCTCAGTACCGGTATGGTTCAGCTGAGAACAAAACTTAAACAAATTTTGAAAATGGGCGTAACACGCCCCTTTTTTGTTACTCTTTCCAAAATACCTTTAATGCCTCAAGTCGAACAAAAATCTCCCAATCCGAACGAAATTTGGCATAAACATTTTTTTTCAAAGCTACAACTGTTTGCTCTGAAAATGAGCGAAATCGCATGAAAGCAACTACTACTTTTTATATTAGCTATGCATGTAATATTGCGTAGCCTTATAACACTATTAACCACATCAAGCAAAAAACAACAGCGTTTCAATTACACAACTGGGTATGTAATGTTCGGTTTCATCCGAACTTAGACTTACTTGTTAAATGTATATTTTTAATTATTTATAGATGTAATACACCATTATTTTTATTATCAACCATTAAGAGATTCATAAGTGAATTATGAACATTCATTATTAAACATCTACATATTATGTATTTAACAATTTCAAATTTGCATTTCATTTTTATAAATATATATTAAATTATGTTTTAATATCAAATTGGTTGGTATGATTATTGTACTTGCCACATTATTGTATACTATTAATACAAATAAACAAATATAAATATTTATATAAATGATTTTAGAGACATAACTGTGTTTTTTGTAGACAGTGGTGGCAAAGAAAAGAGTGCCCCAATTAAAAATAATATTACTTGAAAGTTACGTTTCTTTTTTTCCAATTTTCATTTAAACTGTAGTTTGTTTTACCACAGGCACCCATTGAGTAAAATGTTCGAAAACTTTATAAAAATTAATTAAAGTTTTGTGTTAATGTATATTGAACGTGTACCACTCACTTACGATACATCATTTAGAATAAAAACCAGTGTGAAGTAATGGCTAAAACTATTGCGGTTTAGTCGACAATTTATATATATATTTTTTTTAAAGAATATAAAATCGTTTACGATAAAATTTTGTGTATGTCACTTAAGCCTTGTTGGCGGTTATACCTCGATATATGTTGAGCGTGTTACGCTCGCCAATTATATATTAAAATAAATAAAAAAAATAAAAAATTATATATTAAGATTAGGAAAAAAAGAAATCAGTTATATTTCCTTTGTGTGCGAAGTAGGGTACATTTTCACATTTACGTTTTATAATCATTTCTCTACGCAAATTAATAATATATGTATATAGTTCGGATCAGGGATGGTAACAGAAAAGCGTTTTTTTTTATAAAAATCGTTTTTATGATTATTTTTTTATGAGCTCCGTATATCGTTCGGAAAATAATAATTCCATTGTAAATCAGTAATTTTGCAACAAAGTAACCATGTCATTTTATCACAAGGTAACATCGCACAATTAAATTTTTCTGAACAAACTTATAGTCGCTTTTAATTTGCATTTCAAGGTTAAAGTGGTCACAATGTGTCCTTCGGCCATGTGTGCGGCCTCCTGAAGTGTTAAAGCTTTGGCTCCTAAGGAACGTTGCTCCTTATAAAATAAGTTAGCTTTCATACTTACACTTGGCAACTTCATCATTTCTCCTTTCACCACTTGTCGCATTTTTCCCGAAGGCAGTAGGTACCCTGTAGAGAAAAACTAGTTCGAAACTGTTACACTTCTAGTGTATTCGGAACCCCTTCAAATTCACCCTCTATATCTTTTACATGCTTTCAACTGACGAATCTAACATGATGATGTCCTATGCAACGGAAATTGTCCCCGCTGTATTGCTTTTTCTGCATTTCAGAACTAGATAAAAATTCCCACTTTAGTGATACATTTCGACAGTTCCAAACTAGTATAAAAATGTACAGTTTAGATGACTCTTATATTCGCACTGTTTTGTTGATTCCGAAGTAGACCCCTATTCGATAGATCTGCATTGGAAACAGCAACTCCCTTTTCAAGATAGTTCTGATTCTGACGCTCTTTAAAAGAATATTCCTGGATCGGTCTAACACCGGCTACGCGATACCAAATATTTCATAAACCATTTCATAAGTGTGTATATACATGCAATAAGTATAAATTGCTCTTTGAATGACTTACGCAAGTATAATACGAGTTGACTCAATTATCATTTCCTTGTGATTGTCTAAATATACTATGTATAATTTAGGCCGACAAAATTTCTTTGTTGGCACTCCTTTCCTGCCAATTTGCTAGTCTATATGGTAAGGAGTTCTCGTAAGCAACAGGCATCAAGGTGTAGGGGAAAAAAGCATACTCGTAGTCGAAGCTCCATAAAGCTGCGTTTATGGAAAATAGCATATTTATCAAATATATGTTAAGTATGTAATAAAAAACCGACACTAGCATTCTTTTAACTAAAGAAAAACTAGTAACTATCGAACTAGTACTTTTTTGGTACTTTACGTCCAGTTCTGAACCAGAAATTTGTATCAATAGTTATTGATTTCTTACAGGGAAGGTGCTACATGTTGATACAATATGTTTCTAAAGATTCTTTTGACATTTTTACTCCTGCGGTAAAAAAAAAACCTATAGAACTTTTAAGATTTATACAGGGATAAATTTTTCCTAGGATACCAAAGTTGTTTGTAACTTTGCCAGATTTGTTGGAACTTGATTTGAATTGTGTATCAATACTTAAGTATAAATAAAAAAGGACGGACGTGCTGGACTATAAGAATGTTGAACGAAAATTATCTGTATATGAGGAGCTTTTTCGGACGGTTACTCTGTTGCCAGAAAAATTTCGAATTGGTTGAAATGCGTTATTTTTCTAGATTTTCATTTAGCTCTTAGAATAACAGTTATTTTTTTATTATTTTTATTTCTCTCGAGAATTTTTATTTACATACTTTATATGAATAAAAAACTTATTGATATTAGAAAAAAATTACAAAATTTACAAACGGCTATGGTTACTCGAACATGTTTATGAGTTTCACATCTTCATCAGTTAGGTTCTCGGGAGTTCAGTATTGAACTCGAAATCTCCAACATTCACACTTCATACTAGTTGTGAAAAGACAGATGGGTTTATCCACTCAGTCAAATGAATGCCCCGCTGCACGCTCATCCAGCGCGCCCATAAGTATTCTACGCAGTAGTATGTACCTAATGGTGATTAAAGGAATAGTATAAGGCATTACGAGCATGTCTCCCTAATTAAATACTTGTGTTATACGATCATATGTCTAATAGTAATTTTACTCACGCCATAAATATGAATATGTCAAAAGATTCGTAAAAATGATAATAAGATATGGATCTAATGAATACTATTGGCTACCATTTCAGATATTTCCTTAATCCGATTAACCATTTATATTCGCTATTGCGATCTAAAAATTTATTTTGTTCAAGAATCGTATAACAAGAAGTAAAAGCCCCGAAGTAAAAGACTAAAAAAAGAACTTTTATTCCAAGGAAAATGCAAAACTCAAAATGTAATAATTAGTTTTGACTTCTATAGCAAAATTCAATTTACTTATCGATAGTCTTGCGTAGGCGTCATTACTCTCTCAGTATGATTTTTTTTTTTGGTTTTAATATCTACTGAGAAGATACATGCCTATAAGGAGCTGTTGGTGCGTTTGAGTGTGATTGAACATGAAACGTTGAAAAAAATAGTCGGTCACTTAGCATTTATAAGTTCACAGAAGGCGAATAATAAGATGAGCACAAAAAATTTGACAATGATTTGGGGACCAACATTGCTGCAAAATCATGTGAGTGGTAGAGGCAAGGCGAATTCGGTACTATGCCATCAGCTGATTGCAAAATTTGATACAGCAGGATGTCAGCGGAACGCAATTAACGATCATTTTCTTCTGATTCGACATTATGGTGTACGGCGAATTGAATTGAATTCGCTTTGTTATCACCGCAGCAGGTTTGGATTCGACCAAGGCGCTCCTATACAAGGTGATAGCAAAGCGAATTCAATCCAATTCGCCGTGCAGAAGAAAGTCAAGTTAAAAGAAAATTAGCATTGATTTCGATTAGTTGATATATTTTTTTAACAAGGCGTTGTGTGCAAATAATCAAGAAGCAATAAGCTGATGGGAGAACGCCAACCGATACTGAATTCGCCTTGGATTTGACCAAATGACTAATTTATTTCCCCTTATCTCATCTTTAATTACAGCATCAGCAGGAAGAAATGGTATATTCGCAAAAAGAGGCTGACGTTTTAGCTGACTTGATTACTCTCTATAAAAATCTGTTTCCTTTGTCGCCTGAAGAGATCGTAAGTTTTTCTTAGCGAAGTTGATAATACTTATGTAAAAAATACAAATTTCAATTTCCAGAAAAAAGAGCAGGAAATGCTCTTGTGCTTACAAAAATATTACGCGGCCGCCGAAACTCTAACGGACTCGGTAAAGAAATCGGGAGATCTGAAAATGTGGGTGGTACTCAACCCCAGACCGGACAATACGAAAGAAGTAAACTTTATAGTTTAGTTTTAATGAATATTAACTACAATTTATTTTATCTAGGAAAAAACTCAAATAAATGTTACCATCACACCAACCCGCACCGTTTACGACATTTGCCGCGAACTCGCACCAAAAATGCAAATGTCAACGCATCAAGTTTCGTTGTACGAGGTCATCATGAACGATAGTCTCGAGCGCCCACTACATCATGATATTAAAGTATTCGATATTGTACTCAATTGGTCTTATTGGCCTGAAGATGATCGCAAGAATAATTATTTGGTTGTAAAACCTATAGAGATGTTACGTGAAGTACAACGCGCAGTTAAAAATTTGGCGACGGTTACACCTGGCAAGGAGTTAAAATTCGCAGATAATCGCACAAAGTCTTTCAAATCATTTTTATGCGAATTGCGCGATGGAAAAATTGTGATATCGAAGAAAGAAAAGAATGATAAGACTACTATCGTGCGTGAGATTTTCTTGCATAGCACAACGGCATATTTGGGTTGTGAGAAGAAACGTGATTTTCCATGGAGTTGGGCCATAACATTTGTGGAGCAAACACAGTCACAAATATTGAGGTAAGTTTGATAAATGAATGAGGTAACGCCAAAAATGGCGGCCACCGTGGTGTGATGGTAGCGTGCTCCGCCTACCACACCGACGATCCTGGGTTCACGCCCCGGGCAAAGCAACATCAAACTTTTAGAAATAAGGTTTTTAAATTAGAAGAAAATTTTTCTAAGCGGGGTCGCCCTTCGGCAGTGTTTGGCAAGCACTCCGTCTGTATTCCTGCCATGAAAAGCTCTCAGTGAAAAGTCATCTGCCGTTCGGAGTCGGCATAAAACAAGTAGGTCCCCTTCCGCCAATTTGTATGAACAATTAAAAAGGAGCACGACGCAAATTGGAAGAGAAGCTCGGCCTAAAATCTCCTTCGGAGGTTATCGCGACTTACATTTTTTTATTATTTATAACGCCAAAATGGCAGCCTCCTCTTGGCTAACACATCGGTCATGGGACGGAGCCAGAACTAAACTGGTTACTGCATGGACTGTTGTGCCAACAGAAAATTCATTCAGATTACACTAAGAAGACTTTATATTGAGCCCGGCACAAAATTTTGATCCGAAACAAAGTTAATATGCGATATCGTAAATTTTAGCATTATCCGCCGTACTGCTGTACCATAACTTAACTTTAGGCGCAGGCTAAGTAACAGTGGGATCGTACTATAGTAAAGCTACGTTACAGCGGTAAAGATTTCTGTTTACGGCCTCTGTCAAACCAATGGTTAAAGTAACACTTATGCTGCTAATAGGATCATGGTTACATTTAAGGTGATAGTAATGGTTACTCTTTCGGTCACGACTAGGATTACGGTAACGTTAAGGATTATGGTTGCGATGACGATAACGATTCTGGCTAGAAGAATAAAATTAAGAGGAACAGTAAGAGTAGACCCTAATCTTATTTCGGATTGAGCGCCAACGCTGGGAAGACGAATATGACCTTGTTTACTTGGAGGTATAGGGTCCCGAATTGGTGTAGACTTAAGCTAGATAGTGTGTCACTATAGGATAATAATTGTACCAAATGTAAATGTACCTATCTTGGAACCATTCTAGACAGTGAGTTCTCGTGAAAGTTCAACGTGGAGGAGCGAGTAAGGAAGGCCTCGGCGGCACTTTGCGCATGTAAAATAATGCTAGGGTGTACGCGGGATCTATCGCCCTCTTTCTATCATTGGGTATTTACAGCTATTACAAAGCCTATCCTATACTATGAAGACGTTGTTTGGTGGACGGCTACTTAAGAATATCCCTCAAACAATTATAGGGATATCAATGATTAGCATAATTGGGGCCTGAAAGAAACCCCGACGGCTAAACTGTATGCCATTCTGCACATTACACTTGTAGGCCTGGTGGCGAAGAACATAGCATAGGACTTAATGCCTCGGGGTATCTTAAAGGCAGACCATACGGCCATAGTAGTATAGGGTTATCAAATATTTTCCGGAAAAAGTACCTAGGTTCCTACCTGCCCCTCGATAGTTATCTTAGGGCCACAATGGAGGAAGGTGGCCGCAATAGTTAAAATGGAAAAATCAGCGATACTCGTACACGTGTATTCACGGCTACTACGTCACAAAAGCAGTAGAAACAGTGGACGACAATAGCTTAAACTGAAGCGCCGTAAATTTTTACATTGACATTCAAGCATCAATAAAGGTTAGTATTTTTCATAACACAACCTCTAAAGGGTGTGTAGAAGTGTAAGCAATCCTTGTAAAGAATCGATAAATGGAGAAATATATATCTATATTGGGTCCCTGAATAAGCTAGCTAAACAGGCCGGACCGCTCGAAGCTTGTGTCGTAGACGTTACAATCAGATTGGGCGAGATTAAAAGAAGGCGAGAACTGCACATGATTGATCAAGCGTTATAAGCGTGGGACAAATAGCGGGGCGGCAAAGTGTCGGATATCCTGTGCATATCTTACAACCTTAGATTAAAAAAGTTACTATTATCATTGAAAAGAGAGGGCTGTAGACCCATATAGATTATCCTGACTGTACACTTCCTTGTGGCATCATATTCTTTTAAAGCAAGCGTTGTCAGATATAGGAAGTGCAGGCTGAAGGAAAATAGAATCGAACACGTCTTGTGATCTAGAAGCATCAAGTGGCATAGGTCGCAGAAAGCATTTAGTATTTGCCAGGGAAACGGAGTTATTTTATAACAAAGGCCCTGGTTTATGATAGGGTTTTTCAGTCTGGTCGTTAAGTAAACTTTTGGTAATGCTATGGACTCATTCAGTTCATGTGAGATCTTCATGGATCAGCCAGCTCAGCCAAACACAAGCATGTCTATAACACCATACTAAAACTCTTGTTTTTTTTCAGATCTCGCGATTCACCTTTTATTGGGCATGTATTAGCTGGCAGCGAATGGGTTGATCGTACAATATGGTATTCGAGCATATGGTATAGTTTATATGGCGATAGTATATTACCACCCGCAGAGATAATCATGAAATAAAGTACAATAAAACTATAGTTATTAATAGTTTTTATACCCAGCTGTACTTGTACACAGGGTATTATAACTTTGACTGGATAACGGTTGGTTGTATAGGTATACAACCATCAAAATCATCAGTATAGGAAAAAAATTTGATTAAGCCATGGCCGTTCGCCTGTGCGTCGTTAACACGATAACTTGAACAAATATTGAGATATATTCACCAAATTCGGTATACGGGCATAGGTTGGTATTGAAAATGAGCGTAATCGGACGATAACCACGCCCACTTTTTCGATATCGAAGATTTAGAAAAATGGAAAAAATTAAATAGTTCAAAAACGAATACCACTAAGCTAATGAAATTATAACAAGGTGGATTGGTTTTATGACGCAAAACACAAATTCCAAAAAAATTTGAAATATGGGCGTGGCACCAACCACATTTAGAAGGAGAAAATTTAGAAGTTTAAGAAGCCGTAAATCAAAATTCGTTGAAGATATTACATTGAAATTTGGCAGAGACACTATCCTTTGCAAATTATATGGACTGAGTGAAGATTATCAAAATCGGTTAAAGACCACGCCCACTTTTCCTAAAGGTCTTACCTTAACAAAGTTTGCAATAACTCTATGGTATTTAACTACATTTGACTGATATTCTACCTCAGTACCGGTATGGTTCAGCTGAGAACAAAACTTAAACAAATTTTGAAAATGGGCGTAACACGCCCCTTTTTTGTTACTCTTTCCAAAATACCTTTAATGCCTCAAGTCGAACAAAAATCTCCCAATCCGAACGAAATTTGGCATAAACATTTTTTTTCAAAGCTACAACTGTTTGCTCTGAAAATGAGCGAAATCGCATGAAAGCAACTACTACTTTTTATATTAGCTATGCATGTAATATTGCGTAGCCTTATAACACTATTAACCACATCAAGCAAAAAACAACAGCGTTTCAATTACACAACTGGGTATGTAATGTTCGGTTTCATCCGAACTTAGACTTACTTGTTAAATGTATATTTTTAATTATTTATAGATGTAATACACCATTATTTTTATTATCAACCATTAAGAGATTCATAAGTGAATTATGAACATTCATTATTAAACATCTACATATTATGTATTTAACAATTTCAAATTTGCATTTCATTTTTATAAATATATATTAAATTATGTTTTAATATCAAATTGGTTGGTATGATTATTGTACTTGCCACATTATTGTATACTATTAATACAAATAAACAAATATAAATATTTATATAAATGATTTTAGAGACATAACTGTGTTTTTTGTAGACAGTGGTGGCAAAGAAAAGAGTGCCCCAATTAAAAATAATATTACTTGAAAGTTACGTTTCTTTTTTTCCAATTTTCATTTAAACTGTAGTTTGTTTTACCACAGGCACCCATTGAGTAAAATGTTCGAAAACTTTATAAAAATTAATTAAAGTTTTGTGTTAATGTATATTGAACGTGTACCACTCACTTACGATACATCATTTAGAATAAAAACCAGTGTGAAGTAATGGCTAAAACTATTGCGGTTTAGTCGACAATTTATATATATATTTTTTTTAAAGAATATAAAATCGTTTACGATAAAATTTTGTGTATGTCACTTAAGCCTTGTTGGCGGTTATACCTCGATATATGTTGAGCGTGTTACGCTCGCCAATTATATATTAAAATAAATAAAAAAAATAAAAAATTATATATTAAGATTAGGAAAAAAAGAAATCAGTTATATTTCCTTTGTGTGCGAAGTAGGGTACATTTTCACATTTACGTTTTATAATCATTTCTCTACGCAAATTAATAATATATGTATATAGTTCGGATCAGGGATGGTAACAGAAAAGCGTTTTTTTTTATAAAAATCGTTTTTATGATTATTTTTTTATGAGCTCCGTATATCGTTCGGAAAATAATAATTCCATTGTAAATCAGTAATTTTGCAACAAAGTAACCATGTCATTTTATCACAAGGTAACATCGCACAATTAAATTTTTCTGAACAAACTTATAGTCGCTTTTAATTTGCATTTCAAGGTTAAAGTGGTCACAATGTGTCCTTCGGCCATGTGTGCGGCCTCCTGAAGTGTTAAAGCTTTGGCTCCTAAGGAACGTTGCTCCTTATAAAATAAGTTAGCTTTCATACTTACACTTGGCAACTTCATCATTTCTCCTTTCACCACTTGTCGCATTTTTCCCGAAGGCAGTAGGTACCCTGTAGAGAAAAACTAGTTCGAAACTGTTACACTTCTAGTGTATTCGGAACCCCTTCAAATTCACCCTCTATATCTTTTACATGCTTTCAACTGACGAATCTAACATGATGATGTCCTATGCAACGGAAATTGTCCCCGCTGTATTGCTTTTTCTGCATTTCAGAACTAGATAAAAATTCCCACTTTAGTGATACATTTCGACAGTTCCAAACTAGTATAAAAATGTACAGTTTAGATGACTCTTATATTCGCACTGTTTTGTTGATTCCGAAGTAGACCCCTATTCGATAGATCTGCATTGGAAACAGCAACTCCCTTTTCAAGATAGTTCTGATTCTGACGCTCTTTAAAAGAATATTCCTGGATCGGTCTAACACCGGCTACGCGATACCAAATATTTCATAAACCATTTCATAAGTGTGTATATACATGCAATAAGTATAAATTGCTCTTTGAATGACTTACGCAAGTATAATACGAGTTGACTCAATTATCATTTCCTTGTGATTGTCTAAATATACTATGTATAATTTAGGCCGACAAAATTTCTTTGTTGGCACTCCTTTCCTGCCAATTTGCTAGTCTATATGGTAAGGAGTTCTCGTAAGCAACAGGCATCAAGGTGTAGGGGAAAAAAGCATACTCGTAGTCGAAGCTCCATAAAGCTGCGTTTATGGAAAATAGCATATTTATCAAATATATGTTAAGTATGTAATAAAAAACCGACACTAGCATTCTTTTAACTAAAGAAAAACTAGTAACTATCGAACTAGTACTTTTTTGGTACTTTACGTCCAGTTCTGAACCAGAAATTTGTATCAATAGTTATTGATTTCTTACAGGGAAGGTGCTACATGTTGATACAATATGTTTCTAAAGATTCTTTTGACATTTTTACTCCTGCGGTAAAAAAAAAACCTATAGAACTTTTAAGATTTATACAGGGATAAATTTTTCCTAGGATACCAAAGTTGTTTGTAACTTTGCCAGATTTGTTGGAACTTGATTTGAATTGTGTATCAATACTTAAGTATAAATAAAAAAGGACGGACGTGCTGGACTATAAGAATGTTGAACGAAAATTATCTGTATATGAGGAGCTTTTTCGGACGGTTACTCTGTTGCCAGAAAAATTTCGAATTGGTTGAAATGCGTTATTTTTCTAGATTTTCATTTAGCTCTTAGAATAACAGTTATTTTTTTATTATTTTTATTTCTCTCGAGAATTTTTATTTACATACTTTATATGAATAAAAAACTTATTGATATTAGAAAAAAATTACAAAATTTACAAACGGCTATGGTTACTCGAACATGTTTATGAGTTTCACATCTTCATCAGTTAGGTTCTCGGGAGTTCAGTATTGAACTCGAAATCTCCAACATTCACACTTCATACTACTTGTGAAAAGACAGATGGGTTTATCCACTCAGTCAAATGAATGCCCCGCTGCACGCTCATCCAGCGCGCCCATAAGTATTCTACGCAGTAGTATGTACCTAATGGTGATTAAAGGAATAGTATAAGGCATTACGAGCATGTCTCCCTAATTAAATACTTGTGTTATACGATCATATGTCTAATAGTAATTTTACTCACGCCATAAATATGAATATGTCAAAAGATTCGTAAAAATGATAATAAGATATGGATCTAATGAATACTATTGGCTACCATTTCAGATATTTCCTTAATCCGATTAACCATTTATATTCGCTATTGCGATCTAAAAATTTATTTTGTTCAAGAATCGTATAACAAGAAGTAAAAGCCCCGAAGTAAAAGACTAAAAAAAGAACTTTTATTCCAAGGAAAATGCAAAACTCAAAATGTAATAATTAGTTTTGACTTCTATAGCAAAATTCAATTTACTTATCGATAGTCTTGCGTAGGCGTCATTACTCTCTCAGTATGATTTTTTTTTTTGGTTTTAATTGTGGCCAGTAACACTAATTTGAAATAACTGGTTCAAGTTTTATTAATTCTTTCAAATAATAGTAAAATAGCCATACATTTGCAAATTTCTTAGTAAAACAGTTTCGTTTTCAAAAATTGTGAAAGAACTGTTGGAAGTGTTTAAAGAAGTAGTCATATTTCAATATAAAAACTGTTAATAAAAAAAAGAAAAACAATTTTTTCACTACAATTGTAATAAATATGGCAGGTCACGTGCAAATGGTCTTTCATCGTTGCATTGCAATTTTTCATTACATACCAAACGCAATGCAAAAACAACACATGCAAATGCACCTGTCAAAATTTTTGCAGAATGCAATACTAAATATCCATTGCTTTTGGAATGAATCAACAAAGCACCATGTCAAATAGCTCATATTACCTGCAAAAACACCTTCGATTGATTACCAATGGTCTCAATGGAAGTTTTTACGAGTTTTTTGTAATGAAATTGATAAATATATACTGTGTGCGTGTATGCGTAAGATTTTCATCCATTTTGTAATATTGTCACAAATTTGTTTCAGGCAACTGGCAACTGGCAAGTTATTTTTAAACATTTTTTTACCTTATAGGTCTTTATTTAAGTCGTGTCTTGTGAGGATGTTTTCCTTGGATGATTACTATAATATTTGCTATGGTGATTTACTAAGATCACTCACGATTTAAAGCATTTCCATGCAAGTGCTTAATTGTGTCACCTCATGTGCGTTTAATCGTGAATTGCTTTAATAAGTTTATTATATTAATATTATTGTATTTTAATAAATACTTCATAATTCAATAAATATATATAAGTAATTTTTACAAATAATTCGATATATTTTTAATTTGTTTAAAATGAAAGTTAATTTGTTTAAATTCAAGTTTTTAAAAGCGAATTAAGTACAAAGCGCTACTGTCATAATGTATATATGTATGGGTTTTGTTTATGTGCGCGCGTGTTTTTGTAAAAAAATCTTCTATTAAATAATATTATGATTACTAGGGTGGTCCTTATAAATAAAATTTCCGATTATTTTTCCAGTAACACCCCTTCAAACGATAACACAAAAGTAAAAAATTTCACATTTACGGTTTGGTACTGATTGAAAAAAATAAAGGGGTGTCACACATCGACCAAACAGAGAATTTTTTTATGAACTTTCAATCTAATTAAGCTAAGTTTTTTGTTTTTTTTTAATATTTAATATCGGTAATATCATAGTAGGTGATATCATATCGACTGCTGAATGGAATAACGCCCTATCTAAGAACGTTCTATTTCAACATTTTTCTTAAAAACCCCCTATCTCAGAGCTTGTTCCAAAAACGGCCCTCTGTTATTTTTACGTAAGATAGGGAGTTTTTGAAACAAGATTTGAAATAGGGCGTTTTTCTGAGAACGGGAGCCGAGATAGGGATATATTACAATTAATAGTCTATATATAAATATTTAGTCCCGATTAAATATTATATTGTGTTTTCAAAGTGTAATCTGAATTTAAAACCCTTGCAAAAAGTCTTTACCGTTTCCAGTTTCAGGATTTTTTGCAAATGATCTAGCATCATTGCATTGCAAACTTCTGTGAAAATTTTTTTACAATACACCAACAAATTACACGGCTATGCATATGCTACGTCATGGCAAATAGGCAACATCAAAAGCTTATTTTTTCAATATTGAATAGCAAATATAGCAACTGTAGAAAACAAAACAAAATATGGAAATAAAAATTTGAAAACGAAAAATTTGTTCACGATCAACATCAAATACACAAAATTCTGAACTGCCTTTAAATGTTGTATCGAGCAGTACTATAACTATCGATCTTAGTTGCTGGAAGGCTACAATTTTTTCAGTTTCCAATAAAAATTTTTAACTTTAAACTCTCAACCGTCTTCTATTGGCACCCAAATTTATGCGTGATGTTTTTGACATTGATCGTTGGTAGGAGTGAGACTAGAAAAAACCGACAATATGATTTATAAGAACCTCCTAAATGATTATATATATATATACTGCCGGTATATATATATCTATATTTGTGTTAGTACATATATGCATGTACTCCCTTATATATTAAAATATGTTCATATTTATGTCAACTATTAAAATTGCTGCAGGCATATAATTATTATTTAGCTTAACCTCACTTAAAAGTTACTTGTTTGGACGGACGTGTAAATACGTTTTCCTTTATTTCGACAACCTACGAGCAGCAAGGCAAAACTGATAGCCAACAATGAGCCAACCAAATTTAGTACCGCAGAGTATATGAGAATCTTAGTCCATTCAGCACGTACTTCTTTACAGCTCAAATCCCTGCAGAAATTAAGCAAATGATAAATATTATTGAAAAACAAGTCAGATGTGTCATTTCATACTAGCACTCTTACCAATATTCAACTTTATAACTTTGATCATCCATATCATCTGGCATCACTTCTTCCTCCAACAATCCCTTAGCCATTACTCCAGTTGTACTGCTGCTATTCATGCCCGTTGTCATTTCATTTTCGGGCACATTAAAGGTACACGTACACGATCCCTGTTCAACTAGCGGATTTGTTGAGGCACAGTGTGTAGTATTCGCGGTTAAGCGCGCATAATGTAATGCAGCGCAAAAGAATGCTATGCAGCATAATAACACTGCCAAGAGTGCTAGTAAATATAAATCGGCGCGTAAAAATTTGAAACAATTCTCGCGTACTTTGCGACGTTTAATACGTTGATAGCGTACAAGCACAAGTCCGAGAATGCCAGTAAGTAGGAGCTGTGAGGATGTGACATAAGAAGAATTTCTGTAAAAATTATTGATATCTATTTGGTGACTCATTGAGTACTTTACAGACTTTACGAATTTTCTGATTAACAAGATGTGTTACAAAGATCTGATTTTCAGATAGTCAAGGTCAAAGGTCACAAAAGTAGTTGTATACTAATATCTCCCTTTCTATACAAAGTGGTAGGCCATGTCATTCTCCACAAATCTTGTCTGCAATGTTTTTTCATGGAGTTAATCGTTTCTGCGTTGCATCTCGTAAGCCGCGACCTCTAAATTACACCATGCAGTATCCTAGATCAGTGATTTACGAAGCGAGTAAATGAAGCTAAAATTTTGTATTTGGACTAAGATAAGAATCACAGCTACGAAAATTTACAAATTTGAAAAAATTGGATTGGCATCGCCCATAAGCAGAGTTCGCGTTGTCAGTGGTGCACCGCAGAAACAGTTGACCCTATGCTAAGGCTTTTCAGATAAGACTTGTTGCTTTGTTATGGTCTAAAACTTTGTAATAAACGAAAAACACTCATCACATCTGAGATACGTATTTTCAGCAACTTTAAGAAAGATAAATAGGAAATATATAAAGCCTTAACTGGGTAATCTTTTCGCTGCCGTCCCAATTTCGCCTGATGCTCCTCAGTGAAAACGTGCATTCCGTAAAGTCATTGAATCCGCGTCGGCTCGTTTAATTCCCGCTGGAACAGTTTCGTAAATCAGGCCACATTTACTAAAGGAGGCCGTAACTTTAGCCAGAGAATGCGACATTGTAAGACAGCAAGACCCTGACGACACTCTAATCAGGGACATAAACCTGCGTACTATAGAGGTTGTAGACAAAAACAAGTGGGAGAAATGGGCGGAACACCTAAATAACTTTATCCTATCTGTCGGTGTAGGTAAACTTTAGTCAACCCTTAAATTCCACTCAAACCTGACTAAGCACAATGACAAAATATCTATAAAGTGCAATCGGATGCGGAGAAATGCGCGAATATTTAATGCATTTTTTGTTTTTAAAATCTAGATTTTGAGCCAACAGATGCGCATATAAGCATAAATACAGCGCGTCCCATATTTCCATCACTGCCAAAGAGGCTGAAGAAACCATCGACTTTGCATAACCACTTAAAGCAGTAGGCCCGTACGGCATTGCTATGCCGATGCTTAAAAATTGTGGCTATAAGGGTTTAAAATATTTGGCGCTCGTCTTCAATCTGTTTTTGCCCATTTTCGTCATCGCTAAAAAATGGAAAATGAAGAGGGAAACCAGCTAACGTAGGATACCCATATCGTTCAATATATCTGCTATTGCCAGTAGCCAAGACATTTGCAGCCGTCCTGCTTATTTCACCGCAAACTTCCGCATGCCAATCATCAGCATGGAATCCGAAGTGTAGCACCACCACACTAGACGCCATCAATAATGGATTTAAGGGGTTGATAAGCGCACCACAAAGCTTTATAGCTTCAAAGTTTTCGCAACCCAATTGTTAACCTCACCTAAGCGAGGGGAATTCTGTTACAAAGATGAATGTATCATACACATATTTAGCAGGCGAGGCTTTGGCGACCCTAAGTTCCTCATGGAATTAAGGGGTGGACAGGACGGTATGGCCTAGAAGGTTTAATGTTGTCATATTAATCGTTCTCGAGACGGTCGGGCTAGTAACTTAATGGTGCTTTGTTACCGGCACGTACCGGATCTATATCTGTCAACATCGATAACACTCTCCAAAGCCTACGGGGAGTGTCTTTATCGTTAATGCAACAATAAAGCCATTAACACGCAGATAAACTGCGGACAGCTCAAAAACGCCTGGAGGTGTTCGACAATCCTCTCAGTTTTTAAAGGTGGACTGCAAATTATCTGTATGGTCGGAAGACATCGGTGCCGATCAGGAACGTAACATAAAACTGCAGTAAAATTAAAAAAGCGGTGCCACAGGGTGGTGGTGTCCTATCCACTTTTGTTTAACATTTACATAGGGAACCTCCCTTTCCCACCAGAGGGAGTCACCATTGTGTCTTACGCTGATGGCCGCATGATAATGACAAAAGATTCCAGCTCATCCATTGATGAGCTATACTATAAAATCAAAGGCTACATCACTAGTCTTTCCAGTTTTTGGCCTCGCGAAATCTGACACTGTCATTAACCAAATTCCCCGGTGCCCTTATTTACAAGCCACAAAGCAAATGTCGACCATATTGAACATCCACGTCGATGGCATCACGCTACCGATTGTCTTACAGCAAAAAATACTGAGTTTGACATTCGATCAGGATCTACATTTGGCATGCATGCATGCAGCCGCTATAGCCGGAGTTGTAACATAAACATCATTTCTCATTTTAAAATTATTTACAAAATATAGAAAGAAATATTTACTTACCACTAAACCGCTCCAATAGGGATTATATTGTATGGCCGTATTCGGTGCCAGGCAAAATATCCAGATTGCTAGGAATGATATTAGTAAACCAACTATTATCTCCAGTATGAGTAGCCAGCGGACAAGATTTGGATGCTTCAATTGCATTGGATTCGGATGTTTAGAGGCTGCGTGTAAAAAATGAGTCATTTTTTTAAACAAAATTTATATGAATTTTAAATTTTATTTATAAAATTGTTGCTTATTCTGTAAAAGATTGTCGTCTACTAACCGCGTTCGCTGTGGTGGGGGCCAATTAGACCGATTACCTATATTAAAAACTTGTTAGAACTTTAGACTGACTTTAACATGCATTATACAAAATATGTTGTAAGTAAATAGTACGTGTTATGGGCGCATTCCATACCGGAAAAACGGTTCAAATTTTTACAGTTTTTCTGTGGTTGTGAAGAACTTGTTTCTTCAACTATTCGGTACAAAGGTTGCTGCTGATTTATTTGTTTTTAAGTTTCTGGTCTATTAATTATATTTTTTATATAATATGCATTTTTTTATTATACCTATTACATATTAGTATTTCAAATTCATCTGGATCTGTAAATTCAGATTTGAAACTTTATTTAAAATATATATCAACTGAAAATTTTGCAGGATAGCAATTAGTAAATAAGTCGCAAGTTACCCTTTTCCATGGAATGCTCCTATAAGAGAATTTCCCTCGTTATTTCATTTTTAGATGATTGCGTTTGTCAGTTATTAAGCGGTTGCGGAAATTAAGTATATAGATTTGTTCGACGTGAACAAGTAATTACAACTTAATATCTGTAAAATAATGCCTGGTTTTCATTAGGTCAAATGGCTGAAATAAAAAACTATATTTAAACGACAATATGATCATTTGATGTCGAAAGCGCTTTCATTATATCAAATCACTGAATCGAAGTCGATAAAGACATGCTGGTAGAACTCCGTAGGTATCTGTGAAACATTACAGTCGTTATAGAATTTTACCTTATTTGTAAGCGGCAAAGTCTAATAAAACGCCCATAGAGTTTTAGCCTCGTTATCAAAAACTACAAAATACACATATTCCAGCCGGTCTTGATTGAAGTGCCAACATTTTACGTAAAATTTGATATAATGAAAACCAAGTATTATATCTACTTATAGCGGAATTAACCAAAGTTCGGTAAAGTGATAACTGTGGAAAAATATATATATATATCTTATATATTATTTTTATACTCAGCTGAGCAGAGCTCACAGAGTATATTAACTTTGTTCGCATAACGGTAATCCGTAACGGCATAAACTAATCGAGATAGATATAGACTTCTATATATCAAAATGATCTAGGCGAAAAAAGAAATTCATTTAGCCATGTCCGTCCGTCCGTCCGTCCATAAACACAATACCTTGAGTAAATTTTGGGGTATCTTGATGAAATTTGATATGTAGGTTCCTGGGCGCTCATCTCAGATCGCTATTTAAAATGAACGAAATCGGACTACAACCACTTTTTCGATATCGAAAATTTCGAAAACCCGAAAAAGTGCGATAATTCATTACCAAAGATGGATTAAGCGATGAAACTTGGTAGGTGCGTTGCCCTTATGACGCAAAATAGCAAATTAGTAAAATTTTGGACAATGGGCGTGGCACCACCCACTTTTAAAAGAAGGTAATTTTAAAGTTTTGCAAGCTGTAACTTCGCAGTCGTTGAAGATATCATGACGAAATTTGGAAGGCACGTTACTCCTATTACAGTATGTGTGCTAAATAAAAATTAGCAAAATCGGATGACGAAAACGCTCACTTTAAAAAATATTGTTTTTTTAAGTCAAATTTTAACAAAAAATTAAATATCTTTACAGTATATATGTAAATTATGTGAAGCATTAAACTCCAGTAATGATATGGTGCAACAAAATACAAAAATAAAAGAAAATTTCAAAATGGGCGCGGCTCCGCCCTTTTTCATTTAATTCGTCTAGAATACTTTTAAGGCCATAAGTCGAACAAAAATTTACCAATCCTTCTGACATTTGGTAGGGGAATAGATTCTATGACCATAACAGTTTTTTGTGAAAATGGCCGAAATCGGTTGAAGCCACGCCCAGTTTTTATACACAGTCGACCGTCTGTCTTTCCTCTCGGCCCTTAACAGGATAACTTGAGCAAAAATCGATATATCTTTACTAAACTTAGTTCACGTACTTATCTGAACTCACTTTATCTTGGTATAAAAAATGGCCGAAATCCGACTATGACCACGCCCACTTTTGCGATATCGAAAATTACGAGAAATGAAAAAAATGCCATAATTCTGTACCAAATATGAAAAAAGAGATGAAACATGGTAATTGGTTTGGTTTATTGACGCAAAATATAACTTTAGAAAAAACTTTGTAAAATGGGTGTGACACCTATCATATTAAGTAGAAGGAAATAAAAAAGTTCTGCAGGGCGAAATCATATCTTGGCAGGAATACTGTTCGTGATATTACATATATATGAATAACTTAGCGGTACCCGATAGATGATGTTCTGGGTCACCCTGGTGCACATTTTGGTCGATATCTCGAAACCCCCCTCACATATACAACTAGGAGCCACTTCCTTTTAAAACTCTCATTAGTACCTTCAATTTGATACCCATATCGTAAAAACACATTCTAAAGTCACCCCTGGTCCACCTTTATGGCGATATCTCGAAAAGGCGTCCACCTATAGAACTAAGGTCCACACCCCTTTTAAATTACTCATTAACACCTTTCATTTGAAACCCATGTCATACAAACACATTCCCGGCTTACCCTAGGTTCATTTTGCTAAATGGTGATTTTCCCTTATTTTGTCTCCAAAGCTCTCAGCTGAGCATGTAATGTTCGGTTACACCCGAACTTAATCTTCTTTGCTTATTAATTGTTGTTTTTATGTGCAGGTCCCTTTTTTGCTCTTATTTGGAATCGAAATCTATAAATAAAGTTTTGGTTGTAAAGATGGGGATTCGTGCTATTAGCGAGCTTTGGTCATTATTAGTCGTAGGGCTTTTGTTTAGCTATATTTCGTTAAAATAATTTGTTAATAAAAATAGACGATGCACACAAAGAAATCTATTTGTACTATGCCACTATTGTGAATATTTGATTAGAACTATCACTGCATTACCGGCAGTTGCTAACATTCGCCAGATGGAAGAGCAAGCGCATGTAAGCTTATAGATGTTTGATCGATAGAAGAGCTGACTTCTGTTGATATTTGATATGAGATATTTATATTTGTTGCGTTTAACTTATTTCAACAATAAACAGTAATAATAATAATACAAAACTGGAGGCTTTCACGTTAGCCACTTGAATTTTGCGGGGACAATGACATTTTCATGAAAATCATGGTACCAGACAGAAAATTTTAAAGACAAATTTTATGTGATGGATTTTATCAGGCATGCTTAACCAACGAACGATATCATTTCGTTACGATAATTAACGTTAATAAAAGAAACAAAGTTATTTCGTTTCGTTTATTAACGTTAAAAACGTCAAATTAACGTTATCTGTTCGTTGGTTAAGCATGCCTGGATTTTATTTATTATTTAAAAAAAAAAAAATAGTTCCCTGTTCGCAAAATGTAAAGCCGTTTTGAGTGGAGTGATTGGTAAAGAAAATTTAACGCAAATAAGAAGGATATATTATGGAACGGGAAATGAACAACGGGACAGCAAAAATTCGATCATTTTTAACCAACAATCTTATAAGTCCATTTAATAAGCAACATAAGAAGCAGACGAAAAAATTAAAAGACAATTGGTTCTAGCGATGAACGCAACCCTAACATCCTTTCTCCTCCTTTAAATACGGTATCGGCTCATAAAGGAACTAAAGCTAGTTTGTTAAAGAGCAAACTATATATAAGGAGATATCAGTAAAGAAAAAGGTCTGCTCGAAAAGAAGCGACAATGGGTTCAATGGGGATGATAACCCATTCCAATTAGCCCAAGAACGGTAGCAAAATATTCAAAACGCGGTTAAAAATCTCGGAAACAAGTCCGGAAACCAGCAAAACAAATTCCTACTTATAAATAAAAAGTTGTTTCAGCTAGTGTTGCGAAACATGTTTGGGTATCCGCCGGGCATGTTTTCGTCGACGGTGTTATGCTACCGACTGTCAGTCACCCAAAAATCTTAGGGGTAACGTCGATAACATTCTCACCTTCCAGGCACATGCCTTCCAAATTGTATCTAAAGTATAAAATCATTAAGTCTTTTGCCGGCAGCACTTGGCGAAAAGATAAAGAAACGCTGCTAACGCGTCGCCGTCTGGACACCTGGTCTTAAAAATACACACTGGAAAAGGCTGCAGACCTACCAAAGTGCTGCACTTAGAACTGCCACGGGAGGTATTCTAATGACTTCTGAACATCATAAACGTAGTCACGCAAAAGAGCTCCACATTAAAGACATAACGAAATGCTGAACAGGAAGTTTTTACTAAATTCTTACAAACTTGTGCACCCTAGAAATTAACTGCTTCATTTAGTCCAGCCTCCAAAAGGGAGAATGAAACATCTCCGTATGCACAATGATGGGTTATGCAGCTATTTGATCCAGATAAGCATAAGAAGGCCATAAGTATAACCCACACAGAATTGATAGACACCTTTACTAGGTCGCGCTCGGTGAGCCCCGTTATCAATATACACCATCCAGCTCTTGTAGAATAAGAAAGCACTACCAAGGGAGACACCAGTCACCCTACCCCAACTTCGTTCGGATACTGTAACAGGTTAAACGCTGACTTGTCTAGAATCAACGCATCTAACAGAAACTTCCCTGTGGTCCACCACGAAGTATTGTTGACTAAAAAACAACATTGTGTAGAAATTGGGGATTCATGTCGTTGACAATATTTAAAGGCGGAACTTAAAAATTGTTAATAGTTTAAACTTGATATTCATACTTTTTGAATTGAATTCTTAATATCTTAAATCCTTTGTGATATTATAAAAAAATACATATAAGCAAATATAATAAAAGCTCTTGGGTGTTGTCTGTGGATACAATTTTATATTTTACCCATTTACTGTGAAGAAAATTTTCATAACGAAATACCACCATTTTTTTAGTGGTGAAAATCTGGCAACGCTGCGAGGAAAACAACACTATGAAACTTCAAAAATATGCAGGCACGTCAAAAATTTAGAAGTTAAACTACTTTCTTTTTTATACCATGGTAATAATATTATAAAACATTGAATCTATATATAAAAAGAAGTGTACATTTTGATTGTCAATCCATAACTCGAGAACGCATAGAAAGATTGCCATGAAATTTTTAGGAAAGCTACAGGAAGGAGAGATGATGGTTAGTTGATTTTGAAATCCCAACTCGGTTTAGCCATTCTTTGTTTATGATTTTTTTTTTAGAAAAAATTCAATCTATATATATAACAAGAAGTGTACGTAGAATGTGTTTATACAGTGTGGATATCAAATGAAAGCTTTTGATGAGTGCTATAGTACAGAATAATATTCATACACCTGGGTGACTACGGTCTCGAGATATGGGCCAAAACATGGGTCCGGGTACACCTAGAATGTGTTTTTATATTATGGGTATCAAATTGAAGCTGTTGATGTATGCTTTAGTACAGAGTAAGTTTTACACCGCTGAGTGACTAGGGTCTCGAGATATAGGCCAAAACATGGACCCGGATACCCCTAGAATGTGTGTGTATTATGGATATCAAATGAAAGCTGTTGCTGAGAGCTCTAAAGTTCATTGTGATATTCGATTTAGTCGCATCAACCTGGCAAAACTGATAAATATGCATGCGAAGCCGAAATAAAGGCACGAATTAATAATACCCACATAACTATTTACATACGTCCTATTCGATTTGCCTGAAATTTCGTATATAAATTTGCCTATATTAATATTTACGATGCTTTTTTCCAGGAAGTATACCAGAGACGGACTGGGACTGGGATTAGGACTAGGACTGGGACTGAGACTGCGACTCGGAGTGGGGGTGGAACAAAATACATACCACCCTCTGGGTCTGGAAATAAGAGATGAAGAAGAAGGAAAACAAGTAAGGAAGGCTAACATTACATACTCAGTTGAGAGCTATGGTGACAACATAAGGGAAAATAACCATGTAGGAAAATGAACCGATGGTAACCATGGAATGTGTTTGTATGACATATGTATCAAATGAATTTAAAGAGTATTTTATGAGGGAGTGGGCCATAGTTCTATAGGTGGACGCCATTTAGGGATATCGCCATAAAGGTGGATCAGGGTTGACTCTAGAATTTGTTTGTACGATATGGGTATCAAATGAACGGTGTTAATGAGTATTTTAAAAGGGCGTGATCCTTAGTTCCATAGGTGGACGCCGTTTCGAGATATCGCCATAAAGGTGGACCAGGGGTGACTCTAGAATTTGTTTGTACGATATGGGTATCAAATTAAAGGTATTAATGAGGGTTTTAAAAGGGAGTGGTGGTAGTTGTAGAGGTGGTCGCCTTTTCGAGATATCGGCATAAAGGTCAATCAAATTTTTTTTCGATCCTGATGATTTTGATATATTGAAGTCTATATCTATCTCGATTTCTTTATACCTGTACAACCAACCGTTAACCAATCAAAGTTAATATACTGTGTGAGCTCTGCTCAACTGAGTATAAAAACTTGAGAGAAGAGAAAAGAGAGGAGGAGACTGAAAAGAGATAGAATGAGACGAAGATGCAGATGAAGCGAAAAAGACGGAGGGAGGAGTGAATAAAAAGATTAGGAAAAAGTGTAGAGGGGTAGGGCAGAGTTAGACGGAAAAAGCTTATTAAAATGTATGCAGATAGGCCAAATTTAGGGCAGAAAACCGCCGCCTGGTCTGCTAGTAAAGTATAAAATAAAATAAATATAAACAACAATTCTCTCACTGCGCGACTTATTGTACAAAGACGGTCAGCACTCTTTGTTTTCAAACTAGGATAAATTTAATTTTGAGGCACCGTTAATTTAAACCTTTTTGACAACAAATCCAAAGAAATTGTTGTTATTTTTGAGGGCACTGTTTGGTAAAAAACTTGTGATGTATATGACCCAAATGAATCTAACTTTACTTAGTGTTCACAAAGTCTCTTATTTTGGATACAGAAAACATATGGAAACAGAATACAATATACAACTTATGATGAATATGACGTTCTCGAAAACTTCCCAATTATTTAAACAATTTTGAAATATTTGATAATATGAAGTTAAAGCTTACAAAGTTAACAAGTTTTTAAAATAAGTAACTTCATTATAATTTGTGAAGTAAGACCATATGGTGTGACATATTTTAGTGTAAACAATTTGATTCCTATGAAAAATTGCTACTTAGGACCTAGTAGTCAGCTGGGATGTAAAGTTCTTTCACGACGGAAAAACGACCGCTTATTTAGGGTTTTTGTTTATTCTGTAGAAACATTCTAGAATGGAATACGGTAACTCATAACCTCGCACAGGAAATTTCCTGAATTTTCAGTAACATTTTAAATAGGACCACGATTCAAAACTTTAAAAATAAACACATTTTCTGAACAGAACTTTTGTTAGTTCAATCGAATTTGTATACATGTTTAGATACTTCCATAACTTTAATGGTGCATCGATTTAAACTTTTTTGCATTTTATATAATGGCTAGTATGTAGTGTAATTTACAATAAATACATACAGATCTATATACATTAGGGAGAATAGATTTAAGCACACGATAACTGAAAAATGCCTAAAATACATATTAAAGGTTTACGACGATCTCTTTATCGGCGGTGGCGGTGTACGCCGGTGTTCTTACTTTAAAAAGCTTGGGTTTTCTATTTAAAAAAACTAATATTTAGGAAATGTTTTGTTTGTATATATTTAAGGAAATCAACGTTCTTGCCATTTCGAAAGATCCGGGGTTTATGCCTCAAAATCTCGCAAATCGTTCAAACATTTTCAGGAGTAGCTCCATGCGGAGTGATTGTCCCTCGTTCACTTACTCCAGAGAGGCTTCGAACCTAACCCCGGTCTTTGGAATTGCTACTGCTTCGTATGCTGAAAAGGAATAAAGATACATAAAATGGTCAGACTTTTGTCTGTATGTCTCGTTCGTGCAAAGCGTAGTTTCACCTGTGGTTAACTCCTAATAATCGTCGCGAAAACAATTTCTTTAAATCATTTGTGGCTCCTTGGCGGTGACGCACAAAGGCAACTTACGGTTGCTATTAATGGTCTATTAATACTCATGACTCTCGTGTCACAGGGCACCTCCAGTTTTTTCGGCTGGTTTTAAGAGCTACAATTCCCGATGTGCGAACAGTAGCAATCCCGACCACCAGTCGGTACCACGCCTCCTGACCCTCACACCATATGCCAGCACAGAAGCTATAGGACTGCGACTTCGAACTCATACCTTCGTCGACGTCAATTTCCTGGAAGCTCTTGGTGTAGCTCCGAAGCCTTTTTAACGGATGTTTTTGTCGCGATATGTTGCCGAGCTACACCAGAGAAACACCTTGAAACGTTAGGGAGTGACTATTCGGCCAAGAATGCCGCCCTCGAAATCATAAGCAGTCTAAGTGGATGCCATTGCGTAATAGGGAGGGTCAAATTGTATGGGGAAAAAAACTTCAGGTGCACATCCAGTTTCTGAATCTATGGGTCATACTGAGTAATATTGTCCATGGGACCATAGGTCTGAAATGAATTTCGAGCTTCCCTAATATTGTTAGAAAATTTTATATCCCAAGCCGATTCCGAATTTGAAATTTATTTTCATGTATTTTATTTGTGAGAGCCGCCATTCGGATTGGGATATAAAATTATCTAACAAAATTAGGGAGGCTCGAAATTCATTTCAGACCTATGGTCCCATGGACAATATTACTCAGTATGACCCATAGATTCAGAAACTGGATGTGCACCTGAAGTTTTTTTTCCATACAATTTGACGCGCCCTATTGCATAACTCATGGGTGAAAACATATAATCTTCGGTGCATCTGCATAACTAAATTTTATAAGGACCCTGGATAAATTTTTTTAAATTTAGACCAAAGTTTGCAGACATTTGTGTTCACAACATTGATTTCAATAGTCTTCGTTAAATCAAAACGATATTTTAGAATGAAGTCAACCGATTTTAAGTTGAAAGATGTTAACTGCTGTTTTCCGGACTTATGATGTAACAGCTCATTATGGATGACCCCGTAGCTTCAGTTTTCAGATTAGTTCGACTGTCCACTACGTTAGGGTAGTAGCACACACGGTCATTAGTTCGACTGTCTTGGGAAAACTTTTGCTTCACCACTTTGAGTGTTCTTGCGAAGGAGAAAGCCTCGCCTGGTATAAGGAGCCGTAACGTGTAGGTGATATTTAAACTTGGTTGATAGGCTATAATCAGCGTGATTAACTACAAGGGACTAGTTTTGGATAGGGTCGCCAACTTTAGGATATGTCAAACCAGGAGAATTTAGTGTTGAAGGATGAAGTATTAAAATCAAAATCAACATTTCAGACGCTATTGTATAGTTTCGCAAATAAACAACAGATGTTTGAATGTAAGCCCAAGTGAATTTTCAAACCCTTCTCAGACGTACATACATATATCCTCAACTTGAGTATGAGGTAAGAATCATTTCAAAGGAGTATTTAAACCCTTGTAACCTACTAAAGGATCTTGCATCACTGATTTCGCTTATTCTTTCAGCCAATCGGAATATACAATTTTTTAAAAAATCGGCAAATTTTTTGGGGTAATTTGGTTTTTTTAACAACTTGAGGACAATTTTTGTGTTTTGTTTTAATAACTTGGTGAATTGGGTGAGGCGTGTTAAGGTGACTTCGAAAGTGCCCGTTTTTTTAAATAACTTTTGAACAGTTAGAAAGAGGTAAATTTCGCAATTAGTTTCTTATAACTGGCAGTGATGCGCATCCGTCGATACCACTTTCGACCATATCCGACCAATTTTCGACATAAACAATTAATGGCCTAAATAGTCTTAAACGAGAAGAAAATATCGTAACGCACCGGACGCCGCCGCCGCGCAGATATTTTTGAGATTCGGCGGCAGCGTGCGAAAAACGACAAAAATTGGCGACGGCGGCGGCGTATATCTCTAATACACATCGTAACGAGTTTAACGAGGAATAATTTTGTAGAATATTTTCATCCGTTACCACTTCGGGAAGCTTTTTTGACTCCTGTTTTAGAGAGTTCGTATGAAATAGCATTTGAGATGTAGGACGAGCGTTAGAATGTCCTAGGACACTATTCCACGGAAAATTTCTTCAGCGGTGTTCTCTGAGAAAATCTTCGTAGAGAGTGAAAACCCACAGAGAAGATATAAGAAAAGTTTCCCCATTGAAGTATGCGACAGTCTTGTATGTCTAACTTAATTTTCATTTTCTTGAAAACGAACATTACTGATATGAAAGATAGAATCGAATCAATAATTCATCTTTGTAGTAGACAAAAGACCAATAATGATTAAAAAATATGCTGCATATTTGGAGACGCCAATTTCCATATTAGCACCTCGTCTTTCAAAGTGCTTTGTACGAGGATTTCGCTAAAAACCACGCTTAGTTAAATTTACCGGCAAACATTTTTCTAGGTAGTGTGACCCTGTGGGGACCTTCGAATTATCATTTTGTTCATACTGTCCAACAACGGAGACAAAAATATTTTTTATTGAGAGACCTAAGGTTTTGAAATGCTAGACAAAAAATGTCTCATTAAATTTAACTGCATTAACCTCAACTACGCCTTTAACCCTTTTTAGACAATTCATGAATATGAAATGATATATTAAGTTTGGTCCGAATCTGAAAATCGCAAGTCCTTAAAGTATACCGAAATGGTCAAACGGACATGCTGAGTAGATTTGGAAATGTCCGTCTAAATGTCTGTCTATTTGAACGCAAACTAATCCTTGAATTTTTCAGATATCTGGATGAAATTTGGTGAGCGGGTATATTTGGCTGTCCGACGAATCATTTGTCGGAATCGAGACAACCTGGTTTCGTCGTTGTGCCATAATAATTGTCAATTTTCGTCTGAGAACAACACTGATGATGGCACAAAGGCGAAACCAGTTTGTCTCGGAACTAAATTTGACATGGAATGATGGAAGATCATTCCAATATACAGAAATTATCCACCATGTCGGAAAATCAACAAAACATAAAGAGTATCTTTAAATCAATTAAATTAAGAAAAAAATATTGCAAATTTAAGACAAGTGATACTCACATCACTAGTCTGATGATAAGTAAATGAAGCCACAACAACAATAAACTGCCTGCGTTATCTACATAAACGAATCAATCATTGTGTCTACACATATGTACGTACACGCAGCGGAGAAGAGACGCACAAACACATGCATATATCTTATCTGAGATGCTCCCAAAAGTAGGCAATTATCTGTGGAAGTGTCACTCGCATATATACGCGCATATGAGAAGCTATACACGTGCATCTGTAGTTATAATTTTATAGCAGTAAATAAGTAAATTCTGGAAAAACCTAGAAGTATGGAACGAGGAAATCGAAGAGTATAAAAGAGCGCAATCTGAGCAATCAGTTTGATTTAGGCAAGCTATCAGTTGCGAGGTATAAGTGTTATTGTGAAAGTAGTCTAATAAAGACCATTTTGCATTATCGAATATTGGAGTTATTTATTCAACAGTTTAGTGATTCGAACGTTAGTAGAAGGTTGCAAATAAGAGGAATTGCACTAAAATCGTTACAATATGCATTTAGATTTCTCATCTAGAGTACGAATTACTCCTCTTCAATGCAATCACCCTCAAATGTTGCAAATATTCTTATACGGTTAGTCTAAGATAAATGATATTTGGGCGGGAGAAGGAGTTTAAAATTGGAAAGGAGAAAAGAGGCAAAGGAAGATGGAAAAAAGGATGGACAATCTAACAGAATAGGAACAAGCATATCAGTAAGGTTACTTGGAGATCCATATGAACGGGAAGTATGAGGAAGATGGAAAACTGACAATAATTTTTAAGCCAGTTTTCAGTCAAGAAAACGGCACCCGGGTCTTCTAGCATCGAAATGAAGCCGAGGAGAGAAGATAGTTATAGAAAATTCCACAAGATAAGCAAAAAAGTCCACCCTAAGGTAAAATTAATTAAGTGTTAGTTGTAATTAGTACAGGTTCTCTTCATAAGGTTTAATAATCGTCTGGTTATTAGGGATAATTTGAATTTGGAATAATTGAAGCGATCGTTATAAAAGCCGTATATGTATATCTAAAATGGATATAATTGTATGTATGTACATAGTACTCACTACAAGTATAAAGCTACTTACAAAAACATACTTGTAATACGCAATTTAAAAATTTGGAACCATAAAATATAAATATGAAAGTAATAAAGTCCTTTATTCGGCAACTGAGCAAAAACCAGAGTAAATAAATTGCAAACTAAATTAAAAGCGATTAGTAAGCAATAAATATTTTTAATTAGTTCTTTGTTATTGTATATAGATACATATATACAAGCAAGCATCTCCCACTTACCTGGATATGTTTTATTATTTACAACTAGCATGCGACTGTGCCTTAAACTATTTCTTGTTGGCGTATGACGTCCGGCAATTTTACTACCTTTTATATTCTGCGGCACTGTTGTGGACATGTAGACGGCCTGGAACAATACAATAATGATACACATTTTAATGATTAACTAATTAATAGAATTTTGTTAGAGGCATATAACTCAACGTTACTAATCAATATGTTATATAGAATGTAATAGTATGTTCATCATCAGTGGCGTAACTATACCATCTAGGTCCCGTGGGAAACTCTTTTGATGGGACCCTATCAATAAAAATCGTCACGTTGTACTCAGTTTAATTTTAATAAACTTCGAGATTTTTAGTGTAATCAATTACACGTTGTATATTACCCACTAAAGGCCATAGGACTTCTCTCTTAGGCAAGAGAGAATGGTCTGTAGTCCATGCTAGCCCAATGCGGAATACTGAATGCATTTACAATGAAATAAAAATAACAATTTAATTTCAATAAGGCATTTATTAAGAAAAATATTTTTTCGAGATTTCTGTTCCACAAAAGTGTCTATAACATCATTAAAGTTTAAAGATCGGGCTATAGAAATTTCAATATACCTGTAGTTACATAATCTGTCTTGTCTCGTAGTGCTCCTTAAGAAGGTTTTTATCAATTTTTGTTTTGAAACTGATCGTTAAGCACAAGCTGTAGTTACAGGAATTGTAAGAAATAACAGTAATGCAGTGCATACTTCAGGAAAGCTGCAAGACATAAAATCATTTTTTATTATTAATAAATTAGCAAGGTCTCTAATACACAACGATTTTTCTTTTTCGTCTCTGAAATTGGGTCGAAAACTGAGAAATTCTCTGACAAATTTCAAATTCAGATATATCTTTTTTATATGTATATCTCAAAAAATTGTAGCGCTGTTTTTAATATATAAATGTCATTTAAAACTTTTAAAGTGGAAGACTGCAAAACAATGGAATTTGAAACAATTTCATTAATTGGAATGAAACGCGATTTCAGTTGGTTTATAATGATGTCCAATACTCGATAAAATATGTTCACTTTCCGGATCTTGGACACGCTGATCTTCGCAAAGCTCATCAAAAGGGCGTTTTACCATCCTCTGGTGAGCTTTAGAAAATTCAGGGATAGTAAGTAGGATCTTCCGATGGAAAACCAACAACATTACAAAATTGATCTTCTTTTTGAGTCAAACAGCTTTATTTCTTTCATTTGATTTGCAATTTAACAGAATGTTTTCCTTAGCGCATTTTGGACTTCAACAAACCGAACTTTTAAAGCAAAAACGACATCATAACGTCCTGTCCATCTAGTTGGGTTTAATGTTTTTAATGTTATTGACGTTGAAGGCTCATTTCTTTATTAGATATAAAAATTGATAAAATATTGCATCTTTTGATACTATGCCCAAAAAAATTATAAATTTGTTGAATTGTTTCACAAAAAATTTCATATGACGTGTAACGTGTACATCTCTAAAAATGAATCAACTTCTTTTTGTTTAGTTTGGTTGAAATGCTTTACGATTAACTGGAAATTGTATTATGGTCTTTAGTTGTAACACGTTGGATTTTAAGCAGAACTTATAAAAATATACTTTTCAGATAAAATAAAATAAAATACTAAGGTACAATGTAAACAAAAAGATGATAAAAAATTTTAAGGACTACCTTTATATAAATGGACCAAAAAATGGAAGGCAATTTTTCCTTTAATACAGACATAGTCTTGTTGAATTTTGACTAAAAAACTTTAGCAATAGCTCTTGTAAAAAATCTTGGGATATAAACCTATGGTGGAGCGTAGTCTTTCAATTTATGGCAAACCATGTACTTGGGATTAACTAATTGATTATTTAAAATTTAAACGCGCGCTCTACCTTCATAATTTTAAATCCCAAAATTCTTTTACAGGAGCTGTTGTTTAATTTTTTAGTCAAAATTCAACAAGACTATGTCTGTATTAAAGGAAAATTTGCCTTATATTTTTTGGTCCATTTATATAAAGGTAGTCCTTAATATTTTTTTATCATCTTTTTATTTTCACTTTTTAAATACTGCCTACAAAAAGGCAAACGCAACTTTCATTAGTAATTTAAATAATTCCTAAGTGAAAATTCTTATCTTTATTTACTTGTTCAAAATAGCAAGATTTAATAGAATTAGTGAAATTTTCCCTGACAACACTGGCGAAAACAACAGAATTCCACTTCGCATCATAACAAGAAAATTCCACCTCGTTTGTCAGCTACATAATTTGCACAGCTGAAGATCGTGGTGAAATTCGCATACGCCCGAAAATATAAAAAAAAATCGTGGTGAAAGTCGCGTACGCCTAAAATGCAAGGACGTGCATTGAGTTGGGTCTTCAACGAGGTGGATTTCTACAACGCCTGCAACACTCAGGAGGCTAGCCATGAAGGTATGGCCTAATCTTCTAAATAGTTCGACTTGCGCGTTACGTAGCTCAAATTTTTTGATCAAACATTGCACTGTCTCCGAGTTTTAAACTATATTTCAGGTTTTAAGTCTCTAGATATCCAGGAAGTTAGTTAAAAATCGATTGCAAGATTCCCAATTTAAAGATAGTTTTCTTAATATCTCGATCCATGCGCCACCTAGCGGATTATTTTGATAAAATATTGCATTGTCACCAGGTTCTGACTTGCGGCCCAATATTCATATCTGTAACTCATCGGGAAGTTACTCGAAAATCGATCGCAAGATTCCCCTTGTTTTTAAAGGATTTGCAGTTATCTTGATTAGCGCGCCACCTAGCGGAACTTTGTTTTCTATAATTTGTATTGTCACCAGTTACTCAAAGATCGATCGCAAAATTTCCCTCTTTTTTCAGGGATTTGTAGTTATCTCAATTACCATGCCACCTAGCGGAACTTTGTTTTCTATAAATTGTATTGTGGCCGGGTCTCGAACTATGTGCTAAGTTACAAGTCTTTAGGTAACCGGGAAGTTAGTTAAAAAAGGATTGAAAAATTCCCAAATAAAAATTAATTTTCCTAATATCTCGATCCATGCGTCACCTAGCGGAATTTTTTTCATAAAATATTGCATTGTCACCGGGTTCTGACTTACGGGTCAAGTTTCATATCTCCAGCTCACCGGGAAGTTTCTCAAAAATCGATTGCAAGATTCCCCTCGTTTTTCAGGGATTTGTAGTTATCTCAATTAGCGCGCCACCTAGCGGAATTTTCTTTTATGTAAATTGTATTATCGCTGAGTATCGAAATATGTGCTAAGTTACAAGTCTCTAGGTAACGGGGAAGTTAGTTAAAAATGGATTGAAAGATTCCAAAATTAAAATTAATTTTCCTAATATATAGATCCATGCGCCACCTGGCGGATTTTTTTGATAAAATATTGCATTGTCACCGGGTTCTGATATACGGCTCAAGTTTCATATCTCCAGCTCACCGGGAAGTAATTCAAAAATCGATTGCAAGATTCCCCTCGTTTTTCAAGGATTTTCGTTTATCTCGATTCGTCTGCCACCTGGCGAAATTTTGTTCTCCACAAATTGTAGTGCCATCGACTCGCAAACTATGTGCTAAGTTTCAAGTCTCGGGATCAACGAGAAGTTAGTTAAAGTCAATCGCAAAATTTCCATTTTAAAATTAATTTTCTGTATATCTCGATCCGTGCGCCACCTAGCGGATTTTTTTCACTTGCATTGTAATGTCTCTCAGATCTGAAGTATTTTCTAAGTATCAAGTGTCTAGCTCAACGGGAAGTTACCGAAAAAGACTTTTCCGTTGGTCAAAAATTCGTATGGAAATGAGGGGACAAACATGAAAGCGACTTAATATAAAGGTATAAAAAATATTTTTGAGCTCGCGGCCTCTTGGGTCGGCCACCCTATTGTTACGCTACTGTTACTCATATATTTTTGTTTGTATGTTTTTGTTTATACAAGCTGAGGGGAAGCAGAAAGATATTTAAAATACCAATTACCATTTAAGTATGAAAGGTCTTAGTAGTGATTACTATTCTAGTGCTAATCAGCTCAGTCAAAAATCGTAAATCACGTAAGCCCTCTAGGTAATAGGCGCTCAGCTCTTTTCTGAGTACTTCGCGTCAGCTCCGTTCTGAGTCTCTCACGATGTCCACCATCTGTATTTACTCATAAGAATTCATATCAGTAATATTATTACTCTATGTTGGCGGCCGTTTCAAAAACGTCCTATCTCAGAATTTCTTTAAAAAATGCCAGATATGTAATCATAAATTTTGAAGTAAGATAGGGCGCTTATGAATTGAAAAATTATAAGAGAGGATGTTCTACTATGCGGAACCGAACAATTTTTACCAAGAGTGCAAAATTCACACTCCGAAAAAAAAATGTAGTCGGCAGCTACCTATTTTCATATAACTTCAGATATAACAAAAGTCCTCATAATTTTTTTAATTATATATTTATTTAATTATTATCTAAGTAATACAATATTCATACATATATATACACATATTTTATATTTACAATACAAGTCGTCGACGTGCCTTTCTCAAAATTGGATAGCATCTTCGTTTGTTCAATTTATAAAGCTCTTGTTGCCATTCTGGCAAAGAATATATTGTTCTAGGCGTTTCCACGTAGCCAGCAATTGAATGTGATGTCGTTCTTGACCGCATATTATCAAGTTTCGTGAAATCATTGCTCATATTCACGTCCAATTCGGTATCAATCCTTGCGACTTTCTTTAGAAACAAATTTTCTCTACGACGTCCAAGGCGATTTAAGATAATTGAAATCTGTCTGTGAAATTTGAATAGCCATGCTGCTAATAAAACAGTAAAGATGCGTTGAGCCAAGTTTTTAATTATTAAGGATTTCACTACGTCCATTCTGAAATGAGTATGTTTGCTTAGGATTTCAAAGTACAAATAAAATGTTCTGGAAGATTGCTTCTTTATATATCTTAATTTTGTTTTTGTTTTGTTACAAAAGCATGCTCGTACATATGTATGTACATATACTAAGTTGAACTCTGTTTTGTTTACACGTCTTATCTTATCTGACGACAATTCAAGTAATGGCTATTATATGACTCACACGTATATGTTTCTTTAGGTGCGTGTGTGTGTTGATTTTGCATCGTATCAAAAACAGGTAGTTTTCTGCATTCATGCTACAGCTGCACTTGCAGTTGTTTATCTTGCAGATGACCTTCTATGTGAGTAATATGCATATGTTTATGTATGTGATAAAAAAATAAACGAAAACAAATTTGTTTTCAATTTTACACAAAAGGTTATTGTTATTCTGGGATGAACCATATGATTGGTAAAGTTAGTAAACAAATAAATCAATTATGAAAGCGTTCAAGGAAAGAGATAGCTGGATACAGTTTTATTTACATGGACTCTGTGGAGAGAGCGTTGTTTACGAATTTTGTAATTGAAATTTAAGTAATTTCCCGATAAGCTACAAGCTTGAAACTTAGAATATAGTTCAGAAACCGATGACAATGCAATAAAAAGAAGAAAAAACTCCGCTAGGTGGCGCATGGAATGATATATTTCAAAAAAGCTTAAAAATCTGAGAAATAAGTTTCACATAAAATTTCAGACAACAAGGAATATTTATTTTTATAATAAATATAAGTAATTTGCTGGCAAATTTAACCGGTTAGATAAGTTTCTATACAAGAATTACATTCACTGTGCTGAGCGGAGCATTAAAAGTAATCTGAACTATTTCTGGACCTTTATCAAATCCAGACGGTCTCGTTCTTTTATTCCCACGTCAGTTTTTCTCGACGATAAAGCTGCTGAAGGGCCCAATGAGGTAGCTGATCTGTTTGCTGATTTTTTTAAGTCAAACTTTCTACTGATGAGAATTCCTCTTCTGCAAACTTTTCTTCGAACTTTAGCTCTTACCTAAATTTTGGTTCTCTTGTATTATCTGTTGAGGACATAGAGATGGGTCTGACTTCACTGAAGCCTTCGTCTGAGACCGACGTTGATGGCCTATCGGCGATTTTGCTAAAGAAATGCCCAGCTCTCATCGAACCTCTTAAAATAATGTTTAATTTATCTCTTTCATCAGGTACTTTCATTAATGATTGGAAAGTAGCACACATAGTTCCGATTTTGAAATCTGGTAAAAAGAATGATGTTCGGAACTATAGACCCATCTCGAAGCTCTCTTCCGTTTCAAAAATTTGAGTGCATCGTAAAAGACAAATTGTTCTTTGCAACCAAGTCGCTTATTTGTCATAATCAGCATGGCTTTGTACCAGGGCGGTCCACAGCCACGAACTTAGCTGTGTTCACCGACTACTGCAATACTGCCTTTTCGGCTGGATTCCAGGTTGACTGTGTATATACAGACTTTTCAAAAGCCTTTGATAAAGTTTCTCATATAGTACTACTTAAAAAACTAGCATTTATGGGCTTCCATTCCAGCTTTTTGAAGTGGATAAAATCGTATCTCACTGATAGACATTGTGTTGTTACCATTGATGGTGTGTTCTCACAACCTTTCATTGCCTCTTCTGGGGTACCGCAAGGGAGCGTCTTAGGCCCTCTACTATTTGTTCTGTTCATCAAGGACATTAGTAGCTGCTTTTCCTTCGCAAATTTTTTACTTTATGCCGATGACCTCAAAATATTCGCCAAAGTCCAAGATGCCTCTGATGAAGCGAAGCTTCAATGCGATATCAACGCTGTTCATTCATGGTGTCTTCGTTTTCGTCTCCCTTTAAACATAAAGAAATGTTTTAAAATGACATTTGCTAAAATTTTGCATTTTCGAAGTACGTCTTACCATATTTCTAATACTGTTTCAGAATGTTGTCGAAGTAAAGGACCTAGGAGTTTTGTTTGACCCGAAACTGTCTTTTAACAAACATGTTGATTTCATCATTGCGAAGGCCTACTCTGTTCTAGGCTTTATTCGTCGGAACTGCACCAAGTTCTCAGACCCTTATACACTTAAAATGTTGTATATAACTTTTGTTCGCTCAAATCTTGAATATGCAGTTTTTGTCTGGAGGCCGTATAACCAGATATCAATAAAAAGAATAGAACGTATTCAAAAGGTGTTCATTAATTTCGCTTTACGGTCCCTCAAATTTGATACTCCCATTCCACCCTATGCATCCCGTATTATGCTACTTGACCTACAATCTCTCGAAACCCGTAGGTCAATCTTATCTTTGACTTTCATGTTTAATGTTATTCATGGTACGATAGATTGTCCTTATCTTCTGGAAAGGATTACTTTTAACATTCCAAGGCGAAATCTTCGCGTCACCTATCCTTTTTACTGGAAAAAAGTCAAAACTAAATTTGCCAGTAATGCTCCTCTTGCAAGATCTATGCGCGAATTTAATATTCTATCTCAGAGTATTTCCCTTGATTTTTCCTTGGGAAAACAAGCTTTTTTGAATATTTTACTCTCTTATTTTAAGCAGGTATGTTTCATTTTGTAACCTACACCATGGTTATTAGTCTGTAAGAAATATTCTTTCATAGACAGTATTGAATAAATATAAATATAAATATAAAATCTTATTTTTAGCCCAATTTTGCTAATATTTGGAACACATATTACATACAGAAATAGAAATCGCTTTATAAAAAAAAAATTCCCGGTAGGTGCCGCAAGGATCGGAATATTAAAAAAAACTTGTATTTGTGGTCGGATTTGGCTCATATTTGGAACAAATATTACATACAGTCCGGCAGAAGTGACATCGAATTACCCAGGAATTCGAGGCACAAGGATTATGTATTGAGGAGTAAGATTTTAACAAATTGTCAGGAAAGAGTCCTTGTAATAATGAGGCACTGAATGAACTAAATAGAATGAGAAATAATAGGCAATTAAATAAAAACTGAAAACTTTAAAAATAAAATAATTAAAAAAAAATTTTAGTTAAACGGTTTTATTGAAAATAATAATTACATTACGTAATAATAATACTAAAAGCTAGAAAATAATTAGGTAGGTCGCGCGCCCAACGCTTTTATTTATTTGTCTGATTAATGCCCTAGATTGATGAGGAGTGTGATGAAAAGACCTATGACCTACCTAATTATTTTCTAACTTTTAGTATTATTATTACTTAATGTAAGTATTCTTTTTAATAAAAGCGTTTAACTGTATTTTAATTAGGGAGACTTGCTCATATTGCTTTATGCAATTGTTTTTTTTTTTTTTTGATATCATAGAAAAATTGCAAAGTTTACAACGGCGATGGTTACTAGGACATGTTTCTGAATTTCACTTCTTCATTGGCCAGCTTTTTGGGAGCTGAGTATTGAACTCGAATCTCCAACATTCATACTAGTGTAAAGGCAGATGCCTTTAACCACTCAGCCACATGAATGCCCCACTGCGCGCTTTGTAATTGGTCTCTAAGTGTTGCTTTTTTGTTGCCCTTTTATTCACCATTTAGGTGAAATTCAGAAAAATGTCCTAGCAACCATCGCTGTTTGCAAACTTTACAATTTTTTTCTAATTCCAATAATATAACCGTTTAACTTAATTTTTTTTTTTAATTATTTTTATTTTGCTGTGTTTAGCAGATAGTTGTACTTAAACTTTCATCAGATTTCGCTAATAAATTATTTCTACTTCTTTTTTTGGATGGTTTAAGAAAAACTTCCAACAATTTTGTAACTGAAACTAAAGAAACCAATCTCAAACACATATTCGAAAAAGTTCGAGGAATCGAGAATATTTCGAACTTTCTATTTAGAATTTTTGAAAACTTTACGTATTACCATTGCGCGACCTATCCCTTGTAAGTACTTTGTCGTACTAAAATTAATAAATTTTTCGAATTTTTTAGAAAACATATTTAGATTAGTTTAAATAGTTTCACTTAAAAATTTAATAGGAAGTTTATACTTATATTTAAGAATTCATGAGCTTAACACCGGCTTATAATAATTGAATTTCAATTATTATGTTTTCTAAGAGAAACTGAAAAGAAAGAAACATTTACTGGCATTTACTGCGGTGGACCCATTTCGAAAACCGCCAACGTAATCATCATCAGGCAATTTTGTAATGTTATATCAAAGGTTTCACCGGGATTTGAACCGTGAATCACATGGTGAAACCGCAGCAGCATTTAACACTAGACCATCCTGCTGGTATTTGTTTTCATACACTAATAGGAAGTTGTTTAATTATCTAATATATATTATAAATGGGAAAGTTTGGATGTTAAGATGTTTGGATGTTTAGATGTTTGGATGTTTGGATGTTTGGATGTTTGGATGTTTGGATGTTTGGATGTTTATCCAGACGTTTGTCTTTGTGACTCAATAACGCAAGAACGGCTGGACCGATTTGGATGAAATTTTGCACACATATAGCCAATAGTCTAGAAGGATCTACTAGCTATATATTTTTCAAAATGGGCGTGGTCCCCGCCCCCTAGGAACAGTTATAATTTAATTATTATATTTTTTCGTCTTTGCGCCTGAATCACGCCAGAATGGCTACACGTATTTTGATGACATTTGGGACACAGACAGTAGTCTACTAGCGACATTTTTTTCGAACATGGAAAGAGGGGTGGGGTCCCACGACCCTTCGAGAAATTATTTTTCATAATTTTTACACATTATAACTTTACGTATACTGGCCTTCACCAATATCACAGACTCAAGGCGTCAAATAAGTCGAGGGCTTACAAAGTAAGCAGTGACACCCTCCGCCCGCCCCCCTTTATCTCCCCCTCTGGTGTAAAATCCATAAATTGTTATAACTCAATCTAAATTTTCTCCTAAATCAATAGTTTTTGGTATCTGGTACATACAGAACGAGATCTAGACAATTTTGGAGGAACGATCAGTGGTCCTCTCCTCTACTCCCGCCATCCGCCCTCCATCAATTGTTTTTATTAGCACGCTTTTATTAGCTTTACCTGTATGTTTCTATCTAACTTTTTATTCGCTCCAATGCGCCTGCTGCGTTATTAACATGGTTTTATAATTAGCTTCACCTTATTTGTAATCCCGTAAGGGTCATATCGAGACCCTTCCGGGATCATTTCTGGATGGTTTTCGGGATCGGTCCGGGATTACGCCGGGGTAATTTCGGGACTTTTTCGGGACTATTTCGGGATCATTTTGGGACCCTTCCGGGATCATTTCTGTATAGTTTACGGGATCCGTCCGGGATCCCGTCGGGGTTATTTTGGAACATTTTCGGGATTATTCCGGAATCATTTCGGGACTATTTCGCGATCATTTGGGGACCCTTCCGGCATCATTTCTGGATGGTTTTTGGGATTCGTCCGGCATACCGTCGGGTTCATTTCGGGACTTTTTCTCGACTAATACGGGATCATTTGCGGGCCCTTTCGGCATCATTTCTAGATAGTTGTCGGGATCCGTTCGGGATCCCGTTAGGGTCTTTTCGGAACTATTAGGTGATCATTTGAGGACATTTCCGGCATCATTTCTGGATAGTTTTCGGGATCCTTTCGGGGTCCAGTCAGGGTCATTTCGGGACTTTTTCGGGATCATTTAGAGATGGCTTTCAGGATTCGTCCGGGAACCCGTCAGGGTAATTTCTGAACTTTTCCGAGACTATTTCGGGATACTTTTGGGACCTTCCCAAGATCATTTCTGGATGGATTTTGGGATCAGTCCGGGATGCCGTCAGGGTCATTTTGGTATTAGGTGATCATTTGAGGACCTTTCCGGCATCACTTCTGGATGGTTATCGGTATCCGATCAGGATCCCCTCGGAATCATTGCGGGACTTTTTCGGGATCATTTGGGGTCCCTCCCAAGATCATTTCTGGATGGATTTCGGGATCTATCCGGGATCCCGTCAGGGTCATTTAGGGGTGCGTTCGAGATCCCGTCAGGGTCATTTCGGGACTTCTTCGGGAATATATCGGGATCATTTCTGGATGGTTTTCGCGATCCATCGTGGATCCCCTCGGAGCCATTTCGGAACTTTTTCTGGAGTTAGTCGGGATAATTTAGGGACCCTTCCTGGATATTTTCTGGATGGTTTCTGAGATCCGTCCGGGAGCCCGTCAGGGTAATTTCGGAACTTTTTCGGGACTATTTCGGGATCAATTTGGTACCCTTCAGGCATCATTTCTGTGTGGTTATCTGGATAAGTCTAGAATCGTGTCGTTGTCATTTCGGGTTTTTTGGGACTACTTCGGGAACTTTTGGAAACACTTCCGGGGCGTTTCTGGATGGTTTTCGGGATCCGTCCGCGATAGCGTCCGGCCCATTTCGTGTCTTTTTCTGGATAATTTCGTTATCATTTTGGGATCCTATCAGGTTATCTGCTCATAAAGTTCTTTTTTTTACTCAATTACAAAAATAAAATGCATTAGACAGAAAAAAAATTTTAAACAGATAACTTTATAAGCAGGCTAACGTGAATAGCCCACATATTTCATTTTCTCCTTGCGGACGGGGCCACGGGTAAAGGCTAGTCTTTTCTATAAATGTCTACTGACTGCTACCTGGTGTGGCGGTACCCTACCACACCGAAGATCCTGGGTTTACGCCCCAGGCAAAGCAACATCAAAATTTAAAAAACAATTATTTTCAATTGGAAAAAAGTTTTTCAAAGGGCGTCCCTCGGTAGTGATTTGGCAAACGATCCGCTCCATGTATTTCTGCCATGAACAGCTTCTCAGTGAAAACTCATCTGGCTTGCTGTTGCCGTTCTGAGTCTGCAAACAAACTTGTAGCAAAAACTTAAAGAAGCACGACGCAATCTGAAGGAAAGTTATCACGACTTACATTTATTATACTCAGCTGAGCAGAGCTCACAGAGTATATTAACTTTGTTCGCATAACGGTAATACGTAACGGCATAAACTAATCGAAAAAGATATAGACTTCTATATATCAAAATGATCTGAGTGATAAAAGAAATTCATTTAGCCATGTTCGTCCGTCCGTCCGTCTGCCCGTCCGTCTGTAAACACGATAACTTCAATAAATTTTGAAGTATCTTGATTAAATTTGGTATGTGGGTTCCTGGGCGCTCATCTCAGATCGCCATTTAAAATGAACGAAATCGGACTACAATCACGCCCACTTTTTCGATATCGAAAATTTCGAAAAACCGAAAAAGTGCGACAATTCATTACCAAAGACGGGTAAAGCGATGAAACTTGGTAGGTGCGATGATCTTATGACGCAATATAGAAAATTAGAAAAATTTTGGACAATGGGCGTGGCACCGCCAACTTTTAAAAGAAGGTAATTTAAAAGTTTTGCAAGCTGTAATTTGGCAGTCGTTGAAGATATCATGATGAAATTTGGTAGGAACGATACTCCTATTACTATATGTGTTTTTAAAAAAATTAGCGAAATCGGATGACGAACACGCCCACTTTTAAAATTTCTTTTTTTTTAAGTCAAATTTTAACAAAAAATTTAATATCGTTACAGTATAAAAGTAAATTATGTCAACATTCGACTCCAGTAATGAATGATATGGTGCAACAATATACAAAGATAAAAGAAAATTTCAAAATGGGCGTAACTCCGTATTCGTCTAGAATACTTTTGATGCCATAAGTCGAACAAAAATTGACCAATCCTTGTGAAATTTGGTAGGGGCATAGATTCTATGGCGATATCTGTTTTCTGTGAAAATGGGTGTGACACCTACCATATTAAGTAGAAGAAAATGAAAAAGTTCTGCAGGGCGAAATCAAAAGCCCTTGGAATCATGGCAGGAATACCGTTCGTTTTATGACATATATAAATAAATTAGCGGTACCCGACAGAAGATGTTCTGGGTCAACCTGGTCCACATTTTGGTCGATATCTCGAAAAAGCCTTCACATATACAACTAAGGGCTACTCCCTTTTATTATTTATTATTATTTATTTATTATTTAAAGTCGACGACAAACTAAGATCGATTGCATAATATAAAAGATATATAAATATACAACTCAAAAGATAAAATTTAAGATATATCGAGATTTTAACAATGTTATATTACAAACAAAGAAATATTAATGAACATTACTATTTAATTTCAGAATATAATAATAATGAGAAATATGAGCAGAAATAATTCTTATACCGAGATCTTATACTGGCGGAATGCATCAGATTCCGCTCAGCATGACTTCGGAATGCACTGGATTCCAATCTCCCTGTTGGAATGCTACAATATTCCAATCAGCATGTCATGGGCATCCGGCAGTGCTAAGAGTAGTGTAATGAGGATACGCCATCACAAGGCATAAAAAAGTAATATGACCTGTGTTGTTGGAATGCACCAGATTCCAATCAGCTCGATGCCTGACCCATAAGATTATACTGCCGGAATGCATACGATTCCGGTCAGTGACTCATGAAAAAGCATGTTTTTTACGTTGTTGGAATGCACCAGATTCCAATCAACACAGTACTGTCTTGTTCCTTCTTAATGATACATGTTGATAAATGTTCCTCCATCCTTAAGCGAGATAGTTCCTGTTTTTTATGGAAGGAATAAAATGCCGGCAAATTAAATTAGCTTGTATCTCTTAAATTAGATAGGCAAATATTGCATAACGTATAGTGACAAAAGTACATTCAAGACTGATGCAGCTATACAAGTCATTGTAGTGCGCGCACCAGATAAGAAGAGGATTATTTTTAGCAAAGTTTCGTCGACAAAGGGGTAAATAGAATGGAACGTAGGGTCTGGATACTCTGGGGGGAACCGCAAAAAACAAGCGGCTGAGGAGGTCCGCTGAATCAATTTCTCCAATAATGAGCTTATGGATGAACAATACCCCCACTAATATTCTCCGATTTTCCAGGGTGGGTAAGTTAATAAGAAGAAGCCTACTTCTGTATGGAGGGAGGTGGAGACTTGAGTCCCAATTAAGGCCGCGCAATGCAAATATCAAAAATTGCTTTTGAACTGACTCAAGACGCTTTATATGCTTTTGAGAAACAGGGGACCAAACGCATGAGCAATACTCGAGTATTGGATGAACCAGCGATGTGTAAAGAACCTTAGTGAGGTACGGATCATCGAACTCTTTAGCCCATCTTTTAACAAATCCAAGTAAACCCAACGCTTTGTTGGCTATAGATGAAATATGCATGTTAAAATTCAATTTCGGGTCAAAAAGGACACCTAGATCATTTGCAATAGATATACGCTCCAAAGGCGTACCATCTATTACATAAGATTTCAATGCTGGCTTCACTCGATGAAATGTCATATGCTTACATTTAGAGCAATTTAAAGCTAGTAAATTTGTTGTGCACCAACATTGGAACGAGTCCAAGTCGGCCTGAAGAAGATCCAAGGAACTCAAATCGGTAGGACAGTAAGTGTAGCAAAGTTTTACATCATCCGTATACATTATAGTATGGGAATATAATATTGTCTGTGGCAAGTCATTAATGAAAAGGGCAAAGAGCAAAATGACTTTCCTGGGGTACGCCGGAGGAAACTCCGAACGATTCCGACAGATTGCACTTGAACAGGACTTTTTGGGTCCGGTTAGAAAGATAGCTTTTCAGCCACATTAATAGGTGAAACGGAAAGCCCAGTAAATCAAGCTTATGAATAAGCAACTCATGGTTGACGGTATCAAATGCTTTGCTGAAGTCCGTGTAGATGACATCCGTTTTCTTGTTCGCTAAAAATCCTTCCATAACTATAGAGGTGAAGACAAGCAAATTTGTAGTGGTTGACCTTTGACGAATAAAGCCGTGTTGGCATGGAGATAAAAGACTAGAACACTGATATTGGAGTTGACTGGTAACAATCTGTTCAAAGACTTTAGGAATGACTGAAAGTTTAGCAATACCCCTGTAGTTTTCAACTTTTGACCTACTACCTTTTTTATGCAGGGATATAATAAAAGACTGTTTCCAAAGTGCCGGGAATGACGCAGATCCTAGAGATAGCTCAAATAACTTTAAAATAGGCTCATACATGTTTTCGGCGCAGTACCTAAGCACGCAACTAAGAACATCGTCCGGTCCCAGAGAAAAGGTGGGCTTCAAAGATTGAAGACTCTGAAGAACAATATTACCATCAATAGCAGGATTCCTAATGTAATTCGAGCTATCTAAGCGATAGGGATATTGACCGGAATGAAAACCACTGGATGAATACGTGGATTTAAAGAACTCAGAAAATAGTTCAGCAACGTCGTCATCAGTGCAAGCTTTTTTACCTCCAAAGGATACCCAGCAGTTTTCCGCTTTGAATTTACGAAACTGTAACACTTTTTTGGATTTCTAAAAAATTGGGCTTTACAACAACTCAAGTAATTTTTATAACAAAGCTGATTAAGACGGTGAAATTTAGGACGACCTATTAGATATTTAGAGAGGTCTGCAGATGCTCCAGATTTCTTGAATCTCTTATAAAGCCTGGATTTTATGTTATTAAGTCTGATAAGTTGCCTTGAAAACCAAGGGGGCTTATTCGAACATAGGGTATAGCGAGAAGGAATGCAGGTATCAAAGACGCCATCAAGCGTACTGTAAAATATAGATAGCTGAATCGACATCAGTGCAAGCATAGAGATCCGACCAATCATGAGAAGCCAACAGATCATTGAGCATAATGAAATTCGCTTTGTAGAAGCATCTAGATCGGGGACGAGACTGTACTTGAATCCTACGGGGTAGGCTGATATCAAGTGATATCTCTAGCGTAGGGTGAAGAGGGTCTTCTGGAAGGGATAAAGGTGGTATTTGCGTAAGGGCAGTACCCACCGAGCCATCCACAAATACTAAATCCAGCATTTTATTTCCACTATTTGGAACATTGTTAATCTGTAAAAGAGATGAGTCTAACACGCAATTGAGAAACTCATGTTGAGCAGTGGGAGTTAAAAAGTTTGAATCACTTATTTAAGTTAAAGTCACGAACAACAACAAGTCGATCGTTATCTCCCAACTGCGAATGCAAATCGCAGATGGCCGAGCTATGACAAGCATAAACATCCATATCCGAACGAGGTGGTATATACGAGCAGCAAACAATTACGCTATAGCTACCGAATGAAAGCCTAACTGCTATGAATTCGATATGAGAGATATTGTCCAGCGAAATCAACTCAGATGATAGGTTAGATTCAACAGCAATAAGGACACCTCCCGCTCTAGAGATGCGATCACGCCGATAAACAGCATATTTATTTGAAAAACCTCAGAATTGTAATTATCAGGCTTTAGCCAGGTCTCCGTAAAAGCTACAACTTGTGCAGAAAAGTTGAAAGAATTAAGGAAGAATGGAACAAGTTTTGATCGTAAACCACGAACATTTTGGTAATTAATGAGAAGACGGGACAGATCAGCAATTACCTTTGTGTTGTTATTACTGTGTTCGTCATACCGTTTTTTGGCTGTAATAAAACAGTTTCGGCCCTCGCCTTTCTCGTGAACAAGTGAACCACATTATGCTTGGGCCAAAAAGAGGAATCAAGTACCTTATCGAAATATTCATCTGAAAGGGATATTTTAAATAAGGAGATGTCTCTCTCATATTTAAAGTTATATTTATACACATTGATGTTACTAGTGGGTGCAACACCAAGTTTAGAGCAAACGTAATGAGCAATGTCATTTTCGGTAAGCGAGGCGTGTAATCGGGACACAAATACAGCCCTACGAGGTGGCACGGCAGTCACCTGCAAAGGAGTAGCGGATAACGCACCAGAGAGCTGGGAAGGTGCGGCCGTTATAGAACAGTTGACAGAGAACGCATTGCTTGACCTCGCGTTGGTTATCGAGCCCGTACTATTTTTTTCAGGTACACTTGTATCGCTAGCAACAACCCCAGTATCGGTAACTGTTATTGTTGGACGAGACCGGTGGAGGTGTAGGATGAATTGGGGAGTCCAGCGAAATACGTAGAACAAACAGCCGCAAAGGTACCACTATTAGTTCGTGCATCGTTTAATTTGCCAGAGATCGTCTCACTGGAAGTCTCGACACAACCTTGTGGAGATTCCTGAGCTGCATTGTTGTCATAACGTCTTTGGTAAGCCTGTTCGTATCAGTCAACGCGGTTGAAGAGTAATTCGTAGGAGGACAGCTTTGCCCCTGACTCGAAGACAAGTTGGAGTCATTGTTGGGCATACATTTCTTACTTGGGGATTCAGATATCACTTTCAATTTTTTAAAGTGAGCTTCCATCGTTTTGAATCTTTCGTTAAGGTCACGAAACCCAATAAAAATGTTGTTGAACTCTTTCTGAGTTTGCCTCATAAAACCTCGCATGTCATTTTCTACGGAACGACAATCATGACAAGTCCAGTTCAGTCCAATTTTGCTGGATATTAGGTCAACCACCCGACCACCTATGTGAGAGAAACCGGCACAGATAACATGAGCCATATTATCACAGAGCCAACAACAAACATAAGTATCACCACGGGAAATTTTCTTTTGATTGGTGCACTTCTTGACACAGCAATCCAACATAATTTCAAAGTTAAACAAACCCAAAAGAAAAATAGGCAAAAGAAACTATAAGTATAGGATAAATTGAACAGCTGTTCAAAAATTATGGGCGAGAGTTATTTTGGATCACTGAATGCAAATCGAAAGACAGCGTATAGCTAGCAGCGAACACAACAGAAAGCAAAAAAGGCACACAATGACTTGCTAACACCCTTATTAATACTTTTAATTTGATACCCATATCGTACAAACACATTCTAGAGTCACCCCTGGTCCACCCTTATTGCGATATCTCGAAAAGGCGTCCACCTATAGAACTAAGGCCCACTACGTTTTAAATATTCATTAACACCTTTCATTTGATACACATGTCATACAAACACATTCCAGGGTTACCCTAGGTTCATTTTGCTAAATGGTGATTTTCCCATATTTTGTCTCCAAAGCTCTCAGCTGAGTATGTACACCCGAACTTAGCCTTCCTTACTTGTTTTTTAATTTAAATTGTTACTCAATTTATCATGTTAACGAACAGATGGGCATGGCTAAATAAACAAATTTCTTCGATTTTGATAATTTTGATATTTAACTCGATCCCTTTATGCCATTGCAAGTACTTACTTACTTACTTAATTGGCGCTTAACCGTCTAAACGGTTATGGCCGTCCAACAAGGCGCGCCAGTCGCTCCTTCGCTCCGCCAACCGGCGCCAATTGGTCACACCAAGGGAGTTTAAATCGTTTTCCACCTGGTCCTTCCAACGGAGTGGGGGCCGCCCTCTACCTCTGCTTCCAAAGGCGGGTTCCGATAGAAACACTTTCTTGGCCGGAGCATCATCTTTCATTCGCATAACATGGCCTAGCCAGCGCAGCCGCTGCGTTTTAATTCGCTGGACTATGTTGATGTCTGCGTATAGCTCGTACAGCTCATCATTAAATTTCCCTTCGGTACTCGCCATCGCCAACGCGTAGAGGTCCATAAATCTTTCGAAGAACTTTTCTCTCGAACACTCCCAAAGCCGCTTCATCTGCTGTTGTCATGGTCCATGCTTCTGCCCCATATAGCAGGACGGGTACGATAAGTGACTTGTAGAGTATGATTTTCGTTCGCCGAGAGAGGACTTTACTTTTCAATTGCCTACCTAGTCCAAAGTAGTATTTATTGGCAAGATTGATTCTTCGCTGGATTTCAGTGCTGATGTTGTTGCTAGTGTTGATGCTGGTTCCCAAATAAACGAAGTCTTTTACTATTTCGAAATTATGGCTGCCAACAGTAGCGTGGTTGCCAAGGCGCATATGCGCTGACTCTTTGCTCGATGACAGCAGGTACTTCGTTTTGTCCTCATTCACCATCAAACCCATCTTTACCGCTTCTTTTTCCAGCTTGGAGTAAGCAGAACTAACAGCGCGGGTGTTTAGGCCGATGATATCAATGTCATCAGCATATGCCAGTAATTGCACGCTTTTATAGTATATTGTTCCAGTGCGGTTAAGTTCTGCAGCTAGTATAATTTTCTCCAGCATCAAATTAAAGAAATCGCACGATAAGGGGTCACCCTGTCTGAAACCTCGTTTAGTTTCGAACGGCTCGGAGAGGTCCTTCCCAATTCTGACTGAGCTGATGGTGTTGCTCAACGTCATTTTGCACAGCCGTATAAGTTTTGCGGGGAAACCAAATTCAGACATAGCGGCATATAGGTTCAACTGAATTTAGACTGAATGAGTCCATAGTGTTACCAGAAGTTTGTTTAATGACTAAACTGAAAACGCTTATCAAAACGCAGGACCAATGTTATAAAATAACTCCGTCCTCTTGGCAAATACTAAAGGGTTTTTAGTACCTATGCCACTTGCTGCTTCTATATGTGGCAGCTTTATCACTTAGCCTGGTAAGCTCCGCTCTTGGGTCCACGCCTTTCCTGCTGGGTCGATCATGTGCACCTCTCTCCTTCTCTAAATCGCGCGATATTTTGTTGGGACATCTACGGATAAAGCTTCGAGGGATGCGCCCTTTTAGCAGTACATCAACTTTTTCATTCCTATCTACTTCCATATGCCCTGGGACCTAGTATAGTATATGTTCCTCCCTGTCCCGATTCTTGCCAGGGATTGTTTACAATCTAACAAACTTTAAGATGCTGTGCTATGCGAGATTATTGCCTTAATTTCTGCCGCCTGAAAAACGGTACAGTGATCTGGAAGTTTGATCCGAATCAGCACAGTATACCTCAGACCCTACTTCTTCTACTATTTTCTAATCATCGGTGCACACGTGCAATGACTCATCCGCCATTTAGGCACCCCTACGCCGGTCATCCACCTTTATTGTGGACCTAAGCCCTCTTCGAAGCGCAGATACGGAAACAGATAGTATGTTCGCTCTGTAATTGACGACACCATACTACTTAATATGGCCATATGGTCTGCACTCAAGCTACGCCGAGGCACTGAGCTTCATTGTAGTTGTTAACGCTATGTTCTTTGCCAACATGTCTACAGGTGGAATGTGCAGAATGGTATACAGTGTATCTGTCGGGGTTGTTTTCAGGGCTCCCTTAAGGCTAAGCATTGACAGCTTGCATGCCTGTCTAATTTTTGAGGTGGGTTTTTTTTTGTGTGGCTGTCCACCAAACAATAAGAAAATATAGAAAAGGCTTTACATTCGCATTAAATAACTAATAAAATAGAGAGGGCGATAAACCCCACGTACACCTCAGCTTCTTTTACATGCATAAAGTGTCGTTGATGCCTTTTTCACTCTCTCCACCACGTTGAGCTTGCACGCCAGCTTACGCTCTATGATCCCTAGATATTTTGTGCAAGGTTTCTTCTGCAGGGTCACCCCTATTAGCTTAGGCCTGGTCCAAATTTGGATCTTGCACCTCTCAGTAAACAAGACTATATTCGTGCTATCTTCGTTGGCTGTCAACCCGACATTATATGCCCAGGCATGTTTATCCCGAAGCGCGCGCTCCATCAAAGCTCTAATCGTTGGAGGGCACTTTTCACTCGTTATAATTGCCACGTCATCTGCGTAAGCCGTAGAAAATATTTGTATATGAATGTCAAAAAAAAAAAAAAAAACAAATATCGGTTGAATTGACACGTACTGCTATTGATTTTACCACTTTTTTCTTTCAGTAAAGTTGAGGAGCCTTGGATAATGTTGTTGTATATAACAAGGCGATGATATTTCCACACCTCGAAAAAACAGAAAACTCTTCTATAACATATTGGCAGCACTCCGATAATAAATTGATAGATTTTCGATAAAAATTCAATATCTTTTAGATAAGAAAAACTAGTTCATCGATAAAAAACCGATAGTCCGTCGATAAAAGACCAATAAGTAATCGATAACATTGTTACCGATAATAGATACATATTTGTTAATTCGATGAAAAATCGATATTTCGTCGTAACACGCCTAAAGCATAGCTGGCTGGTTTCGATTCCAGTTTCGGTTTATGGTTTTCAAAAAGTAACAATCTCTCAAAGACACCCCTTAAAGTAACGAGAAATCTGGTCCAATATATGACGGAACTATTTACTAGGGAACTTCTAATATGGAGAAACATACAGTCTGTGCGATATGACCCGATGCTCGGGTTTAACCACATCCGTAAAATTCCTGTAAATCTGTGGCTACAAAAACAACAAATTTCATTGCTGCTAAAATACTTGAAAGCACGTGGCTGATTATTGGACTAAACAAATATTTCTGAAAGATCGAGCTATAAGCAAAATAGCAAATTTAGCGTTTTTCAAAGTTAGCCTCCATGGGCTTTCGAAGTTCGAAATTTTATCTACACATAAATATATACGGCCGCCGTGGTGTGGTGGTAGCGTGCTCCGCCTACCACACCGAAGATCGTGGGTTCAACTCACGGTCAAAGCAATATCGAAAGTTTAGATAACAATTTTTATACCTTTTATGAACATGATTAATGATGGTATATTAACTTTGATCCGATGTTTGTAACGTTGAGAAATATAGAAGATAGACTCACCATTAAGTATACCGAATTGATCAGGGCTACGAACTGATTTGATATAGCCATGTCCGTCTGCCCGTCCGTCCATCTTTCCATTCGTCTGTCTGTTTGAACACAAACTAGTCCCTCAAATTTTGAGATATCTCAATAAAATTTGGCACAAGGATGTATTTTTGTATTATATTAAATATTTGTCGGAACTGGTAGGATCGGACCACTATAACATATATCTCCCATACAACCGATCGTTCAGATAAGACGATTATGGTCATTCCTGCCGCAATTTAGAAAGTATAAACGTGAAACTCGGTGATATATATTTTAATATATCATAGAAAATTTCCTGTAAAAATCATCTCGATCGGAGTTATATATAATATATATCCCATACAACCGATCGTTCAGATAAGGGGGTTTTTGCCATTTTTTAATTTATATTTATCTTAAAAATCGTTTAGGTATGTACATCTGGTCACTATATATTTCTTATCTTATACATCCGATTATTTGGAGATTACGAACGGGATAAGATTATTGTTCAGCCCCATTCATGAAAGGTATGAAGTCTTGGGCACAGCCGAAGACAGTCCCGTCCTTACTTGTTTCAATTAGGAAAGAAGTTTTCTAAGCGGGGTCGTTCCTCGGCAATGATTTGGCAAACACTCCGACTGTATTTCTGCCATGAAATGCTTCTCAGGGAAAACCCATCTACTTTGCAGATGCTTTCGGAGTCGACATAAAACATTCCGCCAATTTGTAGGAAAAATTAAAAAGGAGGACTACGCAAATCGGAGGTTAGCTATCGCGCCTTGATTTATTTTTTTATTGTATATACTTCCAAGGAATCGGCTAAGTAGATGAGCTTTCATAGTAGAAATACACTCAAAGTGTACGCCAAATTCTTTTTTAATGCGTTTCCATGTGGATTTCCTTAGACAATAACAAAATTCAATATATTCTTACAAAATTTTTGCGCACCAGCTGTTTCTAGCTGATCTCGGCACAGGCATCTTGTACATAGCATTACCAGAAGTTTGCTCAACGACCAAACTGAAAAACTTTATCAAAAACCAGGGCCTATGATATAAAATAACTCCGCCTTCTGGGCAAGTCTTAGAAGCTTTCTATGATCTTTTCTACTTGATACGTCTAGATCTGAAAGCTCTATCACTAACTAAGTAGAGTCTTAGCCTCTCGAGGGCAGAACGCAAGCACAAATTGCACTCGATTGTTTCCTCCTACAGTTATCACTTCCTACATTTGGTACCTCGCCAAGGGCAGTTAACGCAAAAAAAAACATTACACTTACTTACTTACTTAATTGGCGCTTAACCGTCTAAACGGTTATGGCCGTCCAACAAGGCGCGCCAGTTGCTCCTTCACTCCGCCAATCGGCGCCAATTGGTCACACCAAGGGAGTTTAAATCGTTTTCCACCTGGTCCTTCCAACGGAGTGGGGGCCGCCCTCTACCTCTGCTTCCGTAGGCGGGTTCCGATAGAAACACTTTCTTGGCCGGAGCATCATCTTTCATTCGCATAACATGGCCTAGCCAGCGCAGCCGGTGCGTTTTAATTCGCTGGACTATGTTGATGTCTGCGTATAGCTCGTACAGCTCATCATTAAATCTTCTTCGGTACTCGCCATCGCCAACGCGTAGACGTCCATAAATCTTTCGAAGAACTTTTCTCTCGAACACTCCCAAAGCCGCTTCATCTGCCGTTGTCATGGTCCATGCTTCTGCCCCATATAGCAGGACGGGTACGATAAGTGACTTGTAGAGTATGATTTTCGTTCGCCGAGAGAGGACTTTACTTTTCAATTGCCTACCTGGTCCAAAGTAGTATTTATTGGCAAGATTGATTCTTCGCTGGCTTTCAGTGCTGATGTTGTTGCTAGTGTTGATGCTGGTTCCCAAATAAACGAAGTCTTTTACTGCCAACAGTAGCGTGGTTGCCAAGGCGCATATGCGCTGACTCTTTGCTCGATGTTAGCAGGTACTTCGTTTTGTCCTCATTCACCTTCAAACCCATCTATACCGCTTCTTTTTCCAGTTTGGAGTAAGCAGAGCTAACAGCGCAGGTGTTTAGGCCGATGATATCAATGTCATCAGCATATGCCAGTAATTGCACGCTTTTATAGTATATTGTTCCAGTGCGGTTAAGTTCTGCTGCTAGTATAATTTTCTCCAGCATCAAATTAAAGAAATCGCACGATAGGGGGTCACCCTGTCTGAAACCTCGTTTAGTTTCGAACGGCTCGGAGAGCCGATGGTGTTGCTCAACGTCATTTTTCACAGCCGTATAAGTTTTGCGGGGAAACCAAATTCAGACATAGCGGCATATAGGCAGCTCCTTTTCGTGCTGCCGAAGGCGGCTTTAAAGTCGACGAAGAGGTGATGTGTGTCGATTCTTTTATCACAGGTTTTTTCCAAGATTTGGCGCATTGTTAAATCTGGTCGATGGTAGATTCACCAGGTCTGAAGCCGCACTGATAAGGTCCAATCAGCCGGTTCACGGTGGGCTTCAATCTTTCGCACAATACACTTGAAAGGACCTTATATGCGATATTGAGAAGGCTGATTCCACGATAATTGGTGCATTTTGCAGTATCCCCCTTCTTGTGGACTGGACAAAGAACACTTAGATTCCAATCGTCGGGCATGCACTCTTCCGCCCATATTTTGCTAAGAAGCTGCTGCATGCGCCTTACCAACTCCTCGCCGCCGTACTTGAATAGCTCTGCAGGCAATCCATCAGCGCCCACGGCCTTGTTGTTTTTCAATCTGGTTATTGCCATTCTAACTTCGTCATAATCGGGCGGGGGGACATATGTTCCATCATCATCGATTGCGGGATCGGGTTCTTCATCTCTGCGCGCTGAATTGCTGCCTCCATTTAGGAGAACAGAGAAGTGTTCCCTCCATAATCTAAGCACTCTCTGGACATCAGTTATAAGGTCGCCGTTTTCGTTCCTACAGGAGTTTGCCCCGGTCTTAAAACCTTCCGTCTGTCGCCGTATTTTTCGGTGAAATTTTCGGGCGTTATTCCTGGTGGCTAGCAGCTCAAGCTCGCCACACTCACGCTTTTCGGCTTCTGCTTTTTTCTTCCTGAAAAGGCGTCTCTCTTCCTTTTTCAACTCACGATAGCGTTCACACACTCCTCTTGTCGTGCTCGCTTTTAACGTAGCCCTGTAGGCAGCGTCTTTTCTTTCAGTTGCAACGCGGCATTCTTCATCGTACCAGTTGTTTTTTCGTGGTCGCCGGTAACCAATTTTTCCTCGGCGGCTGTACGAAGTGCTTTGGAAATATGCTGCCACTGCTCCTCTATTGCTTCAGGATGAGTTGTGCTCTTAGAGAGCAGGTGTGAGAGTCGAGTTGCGAAATCATTGGTAGTCTGTTGTGATTGAAGCTTTTCGACGTCTAGCTTCCCTTGTGTTTTTTGTTCCTTGGTTTTAGCCGCGTTGAGGCGGGTGCGTATTTTGGCTGCAACGAGATAATGGTCCGAGTCGATGTTAGGTCCTCGGGTCGTGCGCACATCTAAATCCTTGAAGGCATGTCGTCCGTCTATCACAACGTTATCGATCTGATTGCGAGTATTTCGATCAGGAGATAGCCATGTAGCTTGATGTATCTTTTTATGCATGAACCTCGTGCTGGATATGACCATGTTTCGAGCACCGGCAAAATCAATCAGCCTCAGTCCGTTAGGAGAAGTTTCATTGTGTGGGCTGAACTTTCCGACTGTAGGACCAAAAACACCTCCTTTGCCCACCCTGGCGTTAAAGTCACCAAACACGACTTTTATATCGTGACGGGGGCAGCGCTCGTATGTGCGTTCTAATTGTTCATAAAAAGTGTCTTTCACCTCATCGTCTTTCTCCTCTGTCGGCGCATGGGCGCAGATGAATGATATATTAAAAAATTTTGCTTTTATTCGGATAGCGGCGAGACGTTCGTCCGCAGGTGTGAACGCCAGAACTTAGACACAAAGTCTTTCTCCCACCACGAATCCGACGCCGAAACTGCGCTTATTCCTATGGCAACTCCAATATATGTCACAATTTTTGATCTTCTTTCTTCCTTGCTTCGTCCAACGCATTTCTTGGATGGCGATGATGTCAGATTTTGCTTTGACGAGAACATCAACCAGCCGGGCATCTACACCATTGGAGTATGGTTTTACGTGGCGGGTCCCAAGCCCACCGCACAACCCGCTCAGCGGGGGTGAAAATATTACTTGGCACGTTTATATAGCGGGCCGCTTGCTCCAAGACAGACGCCCGCTTGCAGCCGCACCTAGAGGTGTACAGACGCTGCCGATTAGATCTCCCCCGGCTAGCCAGGTTGTCGCCTTCTCACATTAGCTCACCGCTAAACGGCAGTTTAGCGGCTACCCAGAGGATACTTGGCCGCAAGCGACCGGCAGTAGTGAGCTGCTTGAACCGCATGCAAAAGAATCGCTCTGGCCATTCCCAGGTGAATGGCGGTCAGAAGCTTTCCCCACTTTCGTGGACTTCAACACACGGCCCCACCCTCCAAAAAAACATTACAACAAAGTTTTAAAAGCAAAATTTCTCGTTTGGCACAAATACTCAAAGTCAAGAAATATAAATAAATGTTTTGCAAACCGTTCCTGCTGGGTTTAGTTTGTCTGTGATATTCTAGAGCAAATAAACTAGAACAACATTACCAGCCAGACTTTGAGTTTTTATTCACTGCATTTTGTTCATATCTGGGTGGAGCTCGAAAAGCTCTTCATCTATATTTTTCTTTTAATCTATTCTCCATATGCAAACCGGGAAGGACCGAACATCTTGTTCCCGGAGAAAATTTTTAAAATAATGAATAGTTTAAAACATGATCGCTGTTGTCGAGTAATGATTTCTCTACCGTCTACTCAGAAGCATATGTTGGCACGAGTTATTCTTTTATTCTTTACTGTCAAAACCAAATTGTTGAGGGGTAGTCGTCCTGGTCGGATGCTGGCCTGTCTTTCGTTTGGGGTGTCTCTTAATCTTATCGCTATAATTTTTGCAAGGAAGCTTAATTTGAACTATACAGACATCGAGAGTTTCTTTGGAGTGGAAAGATGCTGAGGCTTTTTGAATCGCTTTAAGTGATCTTGAAGGAATCTGGTTAAGGAAAAATAGTTGGAGTATACTGAATTTGATATAATTGACACATTTTGTGGGTAGCACACTTCATGAATAGGACAAAGCAGATTCAATTCTGAATTAGATTTTTTGCTGTTACTATTAGGACTCTTCGCCTTCCTGTTTGTTTAGCTCCTCATTTGCACCAAATGAGGAGCTAAACATATATATATGAATCTGCCCCATATTGATACAACATGCAGCCGCTTAATGTTTAATTTCGGCTAAAATTTGTCAGCTTGTATCTTTTAATCAATGCAGACCGAAATCTATCACTTCGTTTTTTAGTAAGTAAGGAGTAAAGAATCAAACGATAGTCAGCGGCGTGCTCAAATACGAATTTCCTCTGCGAACCGCAGTTCCTATGAAATATACTACAGACAAATTTCTTGTAGGGCGCATTTGTTTATGCAAGGAGACACTTCCTTCAATTGACTTCTGTGGATTGAACATGTTAGAGTGGCCTCAGTGAAGCCATAAAGTTCTTTGTCTTGGAACAATGGTTGAAGTAAACGCACGAGGATATTATAGTCAGGATGCAGAATGCTGGAGCATTAGTAACTGTACAGAAGTCCAAGTCTAGCACATGACATGTGAGCTTTGCACATAAGACAAACTTAATAAAGTTAGTTAGTAAATTTGGAATCACACAGGCACATATCAAAAAGCCTTTCGTGGAAGACTTGCATATTTGGAATTACTATGTGGAATAACTAGTGTGCACATTTCAAAATTCCATTTTTTATGACCCGAACTGTACACTTGAAATGCTGTTGTTGTTTGTTTTGTGTGCTTAATAGTGTTAAAAGGCTGCGCAATAATACATATACATATGGTTCTATTCTGAACAAATTTTTCTTCGAGTTATGGCTCCCGAAACATAGCAAATTGCTAGTCATAAAAGGGGTGGTGCCCCGCCCATTTTTTAAAATTTGAAGTTTTTCCTATATATTGCTATAAATCCACTTGTGAAACGAAACACCATTGATATAAAGTTTTTTTTTGCAAAGATATAGCTTATTTTATTCGTCCACGACCCTTTTACAAATCTTTTATATAAAAGTAGGCGTGGTCCTTAACCGATTTCCTTCAAAACATTCCTTATAGTAAACGCAACCTCTCTGCCGAATTTTGTTACGATAGGTTTAACGATTTTTGATTTACGATTAATAGTATTTGTAAAATTGATTTTCTCACAAGTGGGTGGTGCGACGCCCATTTTAAACAATTTTTTAAAATTTTTATCAAGAGTCTCAAATGTCAAATTTCAACATTCTAGGTGTATTATTTACTAATTAATTAGGTTTTTGGTGTTTTCCAAAATGTTATATATATAAAAAGTGTGCGTGGTAATTATCCGATTTCGCTCATTTTCCATACCGATATATTCTGTGTCCAGATAAGCTCGTGTACCAAATTTGGTGAAGATATCTCAATATTTACTCAACGGGTACAGACGGACGGACCGACATGGCTCAATCAAATTTATTTCGATACTGATGATTTTGATATATGGAAGTCTATATCTATCTCGATTCCTTTATACCTGTACAACCAATCGTTATCCAATCAAGGTTGTAATACCCTGTGTAGTAGAGGTTTACGCCGATCATTTTATCGGCGGCGGCGCCGTAGGCGACGCGCCGGCGTACGCCGGTGTTCTTACTTTAAAAAGCTTTATTTTTCTACTTAAAAAAAATAATATTTCGGAAAGGTTTTGTTTGTATGTATATAAGGAAATCAATTTGTTGGCCATTTCGGAAAGATCCGGGGTTTTTGCCTCAAGATCTCGCAGACCGTTCAAAAGTTTTCAGGAGTAGCTCCTTGCGGGGGGATTGTCCCTCGTTCACTTACTCCAGAGAGGCTTCGAACCGAATCCCGGTCTTTGGAATTGGTACGCTGCGTCTGCTGAAAAGAAATAGAGATATATAAAATATCCACACTTTTGTTTGCATATCTCTTGCAAAGCGTAGTTTCGCCTAGGGTTAACTCCTAATAATCGTCGCGAACACTATTTCTTTAAATCATTTGTGGCTCCTTGGCGGCCACGCACAAAGGCGACTCACGGTTGCTATTAATGGTCTAAATACTCATGACACTCGTGGCACGGGCCGCCTACAGCTTTTTCGGCTGTTTAAGAGCTACAATTCCCCATGTGCGAACAGTTGCAATCCCGACCACCAGTATGGGAAGACTATACCAACTGGGAAGACAATACAACCTTTACAAACCATCCTTTGCTGCTCTTCCCGTTCCGACCGATATCCGGCAGGGTGAGCGTGCGTTCCGCAAGGTCATCACTTCAGCTTCTGCACGCTTCATCCCGGCCGGCAGAATACCTGAAATCATACCGTATTTCCCGGCCGAAGCCGCAAATTTAGCAAGAGAACGTGTCCTTGCGATACACCTCAAACCTAGAGACCCCCTTATTAGGGAGTCTTAATTTGGATATCATGCGTCTGGTAAATGAACATAAACGTACCAAATGAGCGGAGCACCTAAAGAACTGCAACCTCTCTGCGGGTGTTGGTAAAATGTGGGCAACCGTTAAATTCTTGTCTAATCCAAATAAACACAATGATAAAGTTTCTATAGCCTTCGGTGATAAAACTTTTATCTGATTCGAAGAGATGCGCAAGCGGCTTTTGCCGACAATTTATAATGCGTTCTTCTGTAGACAAAGCCAGACGCCGTGCTAACAGACGAGCCCATAAACATAAACACGACGTCCCACCCATTACCATCACCCCCACAGAGGTTGAAGCAGCCATCCGTAAGGCTAGGCCCTCCAAGTCGATAGGCCCGGACGAAATAGCCGTGCCAATGCTTTAACACATTGGCGATGAGGGAATAAAATACCTAACACATGTTTTCAACCTGTCACTGGAATACTTCGTCATTCCCGAAAAATGGAAAATGGTAAGGATAATAGCGCTACTAAAGCCTGGCAAACCAGCTAACGAAGGCGAGTCTTATCGACCGATATCACTCCTTTCGCCAGTAGCTAAGACATTGGAAGCCGCCATTAACACTCAGATTAATTACGGATTAAATCAGCAAAAACCCATCATAGGACGGTGTTCGTGGCACTTTACCTGTCAAAAGCTTTTGACACAGTGAACCACGGCACGCTACTCCAAGATATCGAAGGCCCACACCTTCCCGCTTGTCTAAAAAATGGACTGCTGATTATCTGGGTGGTTGGCAGGCGTCGGTTGAATTTAGGAACGTAATTTCTAAATTATATGGATAAAATTTTTAAAATGAAGACCAAAGTTTGCAGACGTTTGTGTTCACAACATTGATTTCAATAGCCTTAGTTAAATTAAAACGATATTTTAGAATGAAAGTCGACCGATTTTAAGTTGAAAGAGGTTAAGTGGGCATATGAATTTATTATATAACTTTTCTTTTAGTGTTTTGTTTTAATAACTTGGTGAATTGGGTGATGCAAAGTCCTTGTTCAGCTGACATCGAAACGCCTGTTTTTTTTAATAATTTTTGAACAGTTAGAAAGAGTTAAATTTCGCAATTAGTTTCTTATAACTGACAGTGATGCGCATCCGTTGATACCACTTTCGACCATATCCGACCAATTTTCGACATGAAGAATAAATGACCTAAACAGTCTTAAACGAGTAGAAAATATAGTATCGCGCCGGACGCCGCCGCCGCCGCCGCCGATATTTTTGACATTCGGCGGCGGCGTGCGAAAAACGACCACAATCGGCGGCGTATATCTCTACTGTGTACAAGTACAGCTGGGTATAAAAAAATAAATGTGCTTTGCACGCAAGAACCCAAAATACGTGAACCTGAAAAGTTTTAGCCTTCTATGCGAAATCTGCTAGTCCTCAGCGCGAGTAATGAAATGTCCAAACCTACGAGGCGAATTGTGAAACTTGATAGTGCTGTTTTTGTTGTTGTTGTTGCCCATGTTGAAGGTCCTTTGCCGGATGCAGATCCGGCACGTTCCGGTAACAAGCACCATTAAGGTACTAGCGTGACCATCTCGGGAACGATTTGGTATGACCACATGAAACCTTATAGGCCATAATGCCCTCCCAACCCCTAGATGCATGAGAAACGTGGGGTCGCCAGAACCCCAGCTGTTAAAGAAAGGATTCGCCACGGGTAGGTGAGGTTGACAATTGGGTTGGAGAAGCTATATATTACGCTGGCAATCACTTGAAAGGGTTGCGCTACACAACCCCATGAATCAATATCGTATTTTAGTCGCCTCTTACAACAGGTATACCTGTCTCACATATGTTCTGATAAACGTGATAGTATTAATGGAATCGACGATATCTTAATCAAGTGTTTACTGTTTATAGTCATCTTCTGAGTAACTAAATAATAAGCTTGCCTTAATGAGAATTTGCATGGCTTATCACTGATAAATAGCGATAAAAAAGTAATTGATATCACAAAGAGGTTTGAGCCTTAGTACACGTACATATACAGATTAACCTTAACAAAACATACTTGAGTATTACTCACTTGTGATGGCTGCGAAATATCAATATCGTTTAATGGTACTTGTTGATATGCAGCTTGTGAAGGTGATAACGATAGCTTGACAGCATCTAGAGGTGACGTTGGAGATGGCGATGGTGTTGTTGAATGTGCTGAGTTCGATGAAAAAACGGTTGAATTAGGTGTTGTAGAAACGGCGCCGTCAGTTTGAGTAGACGATGTTGGGGCGGTCATTCTGGACGGTGTTGCAATTGCATCCACTAAAAGTATAGATATGAATTTGAGAAAAATAGTAGGTTGAAGGTATTTGTTTGGTGGTTACAGGGTGCGTCCTATATTTATGCAAAGTAATCTTTATAGGTATATATTTCTTGTATGCGTGTGTATGTCATTGAACTCCTCCTAAACGACTGAAAGGATTTTGATGAATTTTTTTTTCAGTATACCAAAGACTGACCTATTCCAATTAATCTTACATATAGTGCATGGAATTCGGTACAGCTGTACCTCTTTGATAAGCTTAATATTTGAGAAACTTTTCTTTCCGGGAAGAGGACCTGGGTAGACCAATCCTAAAAGAATTCAGTTTCTTTCCGGAAAATTCACAGGGATCATTTGTTTGCTTGCAATTTGGTGGATAAATAGCTTTTTGCCTAGGTTGATATACAGGATACCTTTTTCGGAAGTGTGCAAAGAACGGTATATTAATTATATTGATAGTTCAATGCGTAGAGCGAGAGGAAGGAGAAGAGGAAGACAGAGAGGTTTAGGCGTCGGACGGGCAGAGAAAGGCGAAGAGGTAAATGGAAAGGAAGATGTACAGAAATGTGATGGGCACATAGACAGGCACGCTGAGAGGGGAAGCGACATGAAAAGGCTAAGGCGGAAGACGGAAGACGAAGCTGAAGAGTAAGGTAGAGAGAGAGAAGCTCAGAGTAAGAAGAAAAATTATATATGAAATAAGTTTATCTACGCAGCAACGCACCGGGGGTGAAAGTTGTAAAAATAAACAAAAGCAAATTGGCGTGATTTACTTCGTGCTTCTTTTAAATTTCCCTACAAATCGGCGGAACGTGTTGTTTTGTATATCATAGTATTTGGAATTGAGGGAGGGTTTTTGCCTGATGTGATGGAAATTCGTGTAAAATGGACAATGCGTTGCAGTCCCATGGAGTCTATTAAAACTGGATTGCATTGTAATTCGTTATCGGTTTAAGTATAAATATATAATGGGATTACCTCCTGTGCTCCGAAATTGGGAGCAAATCCACTTGTTTCATCTCTGCGGGGCCATAGGTAGCTGTTGGAGATTTAATAAAACGTACACATTTGCAGTTCGCTGCCTTTAATAAAATGGTATTATGAGTATCTCTTTAGATTGAAATGATCATAGGGAACCAAATCAAGTTTCAAACTTTCTCTACCTCTGAATGTAACCGATGTACTTTTTGACGTACTTTCTCCGATAAGTGAATTCAGGATACTGGAATCTGATGTACATGCGAAGAGTTTCAATGGAAGACGGTATCGTAACGTTTCATATGAACTAAGTGGCGCTTAACTTTGTAGTAAATTTTGGTCGTTGCGCAGCAACGTTTTCATCAATCCTAGCTCCTTTGCGATAACTGGCGCGAATTACTAAGAAAGACTAAGTCTTCCTCTGCAAGAACTATCCTCGGAAGCATGAAGTTGGGAGTCGCCTTGTCCATAGTCTTCTTTGTGTTGTTTCATAGATATTCTTACCGAGCCTGGCTGAGTTTATCGTATTGCTCAAAGTCATTTGTCAAAGGCCTTTATGCCTTATATAATGTTTTTTGCAAATAATATTTCGACATCGCATGAGTAATTATTAGCTGTACCATTGGACAGGTAGTCCCAGTCGCGAAGTAATCTACTATCCCGACTCTTACGTCATTATTCGTAACCTATGGTCGATGATAGAAATCTTGCTGCGGAAAAAGAGGCAGCATAGGGGAGTCTATCTGGGTCGAATTGGTTCATTTCAAAAACTTCTTGCCAATCCCGTAACCGCGGTGATGTTCAGAGCAAGCGCAGAGGAAAGCTATATTTGGTGATGACGACCCAGACAAACATTTTATGGACTGTGATTGGGCAAACGTTTTGTGGACTATGATTTGGAGTATCGACTTGAATATCCGCACATTTTTAAAAGAAGCTGGAGCTGTCAGGCTAGTTGATAACTTAGTGAATGCAAGGGCTGAAATTGCGGCTATACTGGAAAATTATGAATCCAGAAGATCAAACAGATCTTGCGACATCTACAAGAGTTTGTGGAAAAAAGGAAAACGCAAGACGTTGCCATAGTGTTGGTTGTGTGGAGCTAGTTACGTCTGCGAACTAGTGCATAACCGTGATCCTCATCGACACGAGTTACATCAATATAAATTGTATATACGGCCACGCGATAACAGACGAGGCGGCCTAAATGGATTAGCAATTCTTTTATGATAAACTAGAAAGGATATACGATCACTGCTTCCGCTTCGAAAATTAAATCATGCCTAGCGACTTCAATGCCTTGGTGGCCGGGAATGAGTGTTTGCTTATGAAGTCTGAAATGGAATATCATCCAATTGACTAACGTTGACCAACTGCGGTGACGCTCGAAATGTAGTAATGTATTTTAGCGGGCCCCATTATTAGATACTTAGGTAATCACTTCGTGATCGACGGCAAGTATAGGCACTAATGATCCAAATACCAACTCCAGTATCTTGTGGTAGTCAAGTAATTGCGAGTAGTGATGGAAATTTCGCCTATTTCCCAATCCTTGAAGATGGAACTCGACTACATCGAAGTAGGGATGTCAGTATGCTGGCTAAAAAGTGACGAAAGGACGGACTATTGTGTAAGCTGTTCAAACATGTTCAATATCTGCCCTATCGATGGCCCCATGTCTTAGCTTCGAAAGAGATCTTGGGGTCTCAAAAGAACCGGAGGGTTGGCGCAAGAGTGCAGCAACCCATAATATACAGGTATCGAGAATCTATGAATATCTTACAGGCTGCCAGATTATCGCAGTGTCTTTCGAGCGAAAATCAAAGCCGTGAAAGAAGCAGCGAAAATTCTGGAGGAAGCGTTCTTAAGCAGCAGTCGCGTAAATATATATATTGCGGCTGAATCAACGGTAGACTCCCAATCCGTTTGGAGAAATAAATGGGATACGGGAGTTGCATATGATTCATCAATCTGGAGAGGTGTGAATAGAGGCTGGGGCTGCAAAAATTCTAAGATCATCTACAAATCCTGAGATATTAGACTGGCAAAGTAGCTTTTACCTCTCAAAAAGATATTGGCATACTAACTGGACTTTGTCTTCTGGCGCCACGTGCTTAAAAGTTGGGCCTTGTCAGTAACAGAAGATGTAGGAAGTACGAACTGCAGGAAGTAACGGTTAAGTACGTTCTGTATTCGTATCCTGCGGACAAAGCGCCAGCTACTAGAGGCGGCAGAGTTGCCTGATATCGAGGCAGCTATTAATATAGGTCCCCGAAAAATGATAGTGTTTGTAAAGAGGACGGAGTAATTCTACAACCTAAGTTCTGGTGCCTTGTTGAAGGTTTCCGTTTGGTCGTCAAAAAAATTCTGGCAACACTATGGACAGATTCGGTCTATGGGAGGTCTTTATTGATCGGCGAGGTTAACCTAATCTAACTTGCCAAATCGGTGAGAGAAGCCACCCCGAAAAGCGTAAAAATTAGCGCGAAACCAGCCTTCTCTATAGCGCATGTATTTGAATATGAAAATTGGTTTACCTTTCAAAGACCTAAGGTTTAAGATTGAAATTACTTTAAAGAACTCCGTCAAGTTCTAAACGATATATATGTAGTACATACATAAATTACATCTTTGCTACACTCACCTGGCTTAGGCGGCAATTCAGGCGGTTGTTTCTGCGTTGCTTGATTATTACGGAATATGGCGCTATTCTCTGGTATATTCTGATATTTGGGTTGATGGATCTTTGGTGGTGGTGTAGGTGCTGTCGTTATAATTTGTACTTTTGTAAATTGATTATCGATGAGTAGGCGTGGTGACGTTGATGTGTGTTGCTTTAAACGAGATTCAATTGGGTTGGAGGTGTTGCTTTCTTTATTATTATTATGATTTGATGTATTGTTATGTTGTTGTTGTTCTTGAGTAGCATAACCATTTAAACCGAAAAATTTTGATTTAGCATCATTAAGTGCTGCTTTCACCGCTGCAATACTTTGACTGGCTTCATACTCGTACAGTTCCGATTGTGAATGTTGACTAAGCGGTCTTTGTGTTGTTCGACTTGCAGGTTGGGCTGATGTTGACGTATACGTTGGCGTTTCTGCCATTGTTGTTGTCGTAGCTCTCAGGGGCGGCGAAGCTTGAGCTGTAGTTGGCATTGTGATCGAGACGTTTGCGTGCTCTTTTATTGAACGTTGATTGCTATTATTACTGTTTGTATAATTATTAATATTACCGTTAGCGTTAGTGTGCAATGACGCCATTGCTTTTGTGGGAAATTGCAATTTTGTTGTTGTGTGGTGAGCCGCTTTTATCGGTTTGAGTTGTTCCTTTAAGTGAGGAAACGTTAGCTGCTTTTGTTGTGGTAATTGGCTTTTGTCATCAAACTTGTATGCAATGTCGGCATAAATTGGAGAACCCGTTATGCCATTCGCGTCTACAATTTGTCTGTTCGAAGGCGCCTCGCTGCGTGCCACAGATTCCGTAAATGTTGCTCCTGTTCCGGCCTTGGCTTTTACGGGGAATGCTGATGTTGTCGTTTTACCACCTTTCGTTGCTTTTGGTGTGCTGGTGTGTACTCGTATGTTGCTGGTCGTTGGTGTTTTCAAATTGTCATAAACACTCGCTGGCCTATCGTCACACACTTCCATATTGTGCCGATACGATATAATCGAACTGACCGGCCCGTTTCGTTGTCAGGTTCGCATTAAAATAATTTTTTGTTAATATTGTTGTTATTCAATTGATGTGTCGTTTTTTTCACAAGTATAATCTACTAATTACCGTAGCTCATTGGCGTGCACTGAGTTATGAAGTCCATAATAATTGTTTGTATATCATTTTTGGTAGAGCAAATTCTGAAATGGGGAAACAATGCAAACAATTAAATAAATTGTAAGAGTTGATATAATTATTATTTAAATCGGTTCAAAATAGCACGCTCTCACACACAAATTAAACCAGTTTTTTGTATAAACTTTCCGCTCTAATAATATTAAAATAACAAAAATTACTCTAACGAGTTTTATGAATAATTTTCCTTCAAATCAATGGTACCAGCGGAGCTGGTTCTTTTCCATCCCATTAAAAAATAGTGCCTACAGAAACATTTCTTACCTAGAAAAGGAGCTTGGTACCTTTCGTACTGAAGGAAATATCTTTATTATTATTATCATTATTAGGCCTGGAAGCACTGCGACCTTTGTGCCGATCTATTGTGCATGACCTTTCAGCCTAGTTTTGTATGTGGAGGCTTTTGATGTATCTAAGTACCTCTTCAGGCTTTTTCTCCATATCACATAGGAATTGAGAGCTGAATCCAACTCACAGAAACGACAAATTTGAGTATCGGATAGATTTAACTTACTTAGGTGATATCGTAGACCACAGTGTCCCGTAGAGTATCCAGTGAGAGTTATTAGGTCCTCCCTACTTAAATTATTGAGTTTGGCTGATACTTTCGTTGCTGGAAGTATAAACAGTTTGGCGTATCTGGGCAGTAAATTCAGTGACATCTGAATTGTTTTATTTCCCAGTTACTTATGGTTTCCCTGGTGTGTGCTTTTGTGAATCGACAAAAGCTATCTGGACCATAGAATTCTGCTATAGCATCCTGTTTTGCTAGGTAATCTGCATGTTCATCACCTTCATATCCCTGATGTCCGGGAACCCATCCTAATAAAACCTTGTTTTTGGCTCTCAGGTCATTAAGGATTGCAATGCAGTCATCCACTAGCTTAGGTGTAACTGTGTAGGATTGCAAGGCATGCAGGGCCGCCTGGTTGTCCGACATAATGTAGATGCTCTTCGAGGATGAGCCTCTCCGCAGGAAATCTCTACCGCAACTTCTATGGCATGGATTTCTGCCTGAAATATTGTGGGGTACCATCCCATTGGTATCGATTTCTTGAAGTTCAGCCCATTTATGCCAGCTCCCGTTCTTCCGTCATGGAATTTCGATCCATCCGTGTACCAGACCTATGAGTCGGGGTTTCCCAGTGGGCCCTGTCTACAATGGACACTTCAAAGTTCCGTAAGATTCTGAGCTTAGGGGACATTACGTCACGTAGTTGTAATGTGAATGGAAAAATGATTATAAAGCCTGTCGCTCAGGACGAAGCTATAACTAGATAAGTTTGAATAGGGGGTTCTTCATTTTTAAATATACAAAATCCGACCAAAAAAGTGTCAATGTAACTTTGTACATCTAAAAATGTTGCAAATAATTAGATTGGATAAAACATGTGTTGCTGGCATAGCGTATCAATAACTACAACTATGAAATTTAAAACAAACTTGTTAGTCCTATAGAGCTGTCTTTAAACCTACTACCTTAGATTCATATCGTGCAAACGACTGATCCAAAACGTAAACGTCCCTGAAGCTACGTTGTGTTGTTTTGCGGATGAAAAACTAACAATCAAGGAGATCAAGTGCCCTGCAAATGTTTCTTCCATCACAGTGAAGTTCTCCCGAATCCCTGATGCCAAGGATGTGTGTTGATAGGAACAGCTCGGAAAATATGAAAAAAAAAATATATATATAGATAAAAAAAGATTTCCAACCTTTTGTCCTGCCCGAAAATTTTTCGCCTACATTTGCAACGTGAGCCTTGCTTCCTGTTTTTACTCTCTATCCAATTTTCTGCTGATTTAACTTCCATTGCTTCTTGTTATGCTTGTCCAACCCTTATTAAATTTATATTCTTCCCTCTTCCAATCCATCCCGCTCTTACTACGACTCCTGCTCCCACTGCCACTCTCATTAAAAATTTCACTCTGCTTGCTTTAATAAAAAAAAAATGAATAAGAAAAATTTTGTTAAATCACCCAGAGCGTATTGTGCGAAGAATGAAGCCCACCGTGAATCGGTCCAATCCTTATTAGCGTGGTTTCATACCTGTTTAATCTACCATCGACCAGATAATCACTATGCGCCAAAAAGGGGTCGGCCACTACTCCCCTAGAAGGACTAGGTGAAAAATTATTTAAATTTCCTTGGTGTTACCAATTGGCGTCAGTTAGCAGAACGAAGACGCAACTGTCGCGCCTTGTTGGACGAACATAACCATTTAAACAGCTAAGCGTCAATTAAATAAATAATTAAGTTGCACCCAGAAGAGCCATTATACCAGCTCAACTTAGCTGTTTTATGTGTTTTTTAGTTGGAAGAATCATTGCACCATTTGTGTGTTGAGCCGAGTTTTTATGCCTGATTTCGTTAAATTGGGTCTAAAGACGGACGGAGCAATAGCACACATAAACCGCGTCACAACTTTTATGGGTCGCGAAATCTTTGTTTTTTAGGTTGATTTAAGGGGGGTTTAAGGCCCCAGCCTTACGTTAGTAAATATCAGACTCTTGGCAACGTTATTTTGAATATCTAACAGGAATTCAATTTTACCTATAGCCTTGTTTCTGTTAGGCCATTTACGATAGCTCTTGTAAAAATTTCAAATTAATAAGGCATCAACATTATATTTGAGTTCAGGGACTAATTTTTCGCTGCGTTTTGACACATTTATATAAAGGAAGTGTATAAAATTTGTTTATTTTCTTTTCATTTTCCTCTTTTGGGCCATTGTCTCGGTGCTCTGAATTATGTGTGAAGTTTCAAGTTTGTAGCTTAATGGAAAGTCTTTTAATGAAGTTTATCTCCATACATGCGTGCCCCTGGGGGAAATTTTTTTTACTCCTATTGACCTCTGAAATATATTTAAAATATATAATATCCAGCTTACAGAGAAGCTACTTAAAAGTAGATGGCAAGATTCCAAGTTTTGAATATTCCAATTCCTCCATAACATGCGTCACAAAACGGACCCTCTTTCCTTTTGTTGGATTGCCTTGCTGTCATGATCGTAGTGATCTATACTATGTTCAAACAGAAAAATAAATTGAGGCAATTTCGATTTAAATTTTGTAGTGTTCATACAACTCAATTTGGCTTACACAATAGTAATTTGATAGCTGGTTGGCTCATCTCTACAGCAACAACATACCTTTGTTTACACTGTCAAAATGTGCGTGCTGGTATTAGGCGAATGGAATGGAATGAAAACATAAAACTTTGAAATTTTTGTGTGTTGTAAGGAAATGTGTTCAATGTTTTGGTTTCATTTTGAGTTTGCCATCTTCTTTTGATACTCCCTACTCCAGTGAAATGAAAAAAATCAAATCAGTGGATGAGATGAGCCAACCATATAGTTGAGCCATGCGTAATTGACGTTTAAATCTACTCAACACACTTTACAAGGTTGCATTTGCAGTTTGAAACAATTTATTACGCAAATTTTTTTAAGTTGGCAATTTATTATTACAATTTGTTATATGATAAATTGCGTAATAAATTGCACAAATGGTATAAATTGCCAATTTGGTGTGTGTTTGTACATAGTATTAGCTACATCAATGAGGAGTTACTTAAAAGTCGATCGCAAGATTTCACACGCTCTGTACGGATTTTTTAAAAATCTCTTAATAACTCCACCCCTGTCCCATATACATAGGTTGTTTTTACATGTTAATAGAGTTCTTAGCTCACTGGATTCATTCAATTCGATTGCGAAATATTTTCAATTGTCTTGCATTGCCATTGGGTTCTAAAGTATTGTGACGACTATGAGTGACACTAAGTGATACTCACATCCCTAGTCTGATGCTAAGTAAATAAATTCACAACAACAATAAAGCAGACAGTCACTTGTATCTACATAAACGAATCAATCAGTATATCTACACATATGTAGGTACACGCAGCTGAGAAGCAAAGCACAACCATATGCAGACATCTTATTTGGGATACTCCTAAATGTAGGCAATTATAATTGTGGAAGTGTCGCTCACACAAACAAGCATGGGGTATGAGAGAAGCTATAAAATCGTGCAATTTTAGTTATAGCTGAGAAGTTTGAGAGCTCATGGACAATGCTAGTAGATTCTAGAAGATGCGAACTTTGATATCAGAGAGTATAAAAGGCAGCAGATGTAGAGGCGCTGGAATTCAGTTTGATTTGAGTTGTCAAGCAGTTTCGATCAAGACGATATCTAGCGAGCAATAGCAGTATTATTTGGAAAGTCAGTTTCATTTAAGCTATCAGTTTGGTTATTAAGCAAGCTATTCGTTGCACAGTTTGAGTGTTGTTGTAAAGTACTTTAATAAAGGCCATTTTTCCATTATTCAGTATTGGAGTTATTTATTCAACAGTTTAGCGATACGAACCTAGCAAAAGGGCAAATAAGAGGATTTGCAGTAAATTCGTTACAATTGGTGTCAGAAGGGGAATTGTTGAATAAATTTCAGAGGACAACAAGGACATGGCAAAGTTCAGTGAATTGAAGATCCAGCAACTGAAGAAGGAGTTGGAGAGCCGTGGATTGAATACAAGCGGCGTTAAACTCGAACTTCAGGCACGGCTACGAGAGGCAATGGACGAGTATGTCTTTTATCCTGATGAGGACGAGACAACAACAAAAATTGAAGAGAAAAACGAAACTTCGCAGACAGTTACGAGCACAGACTTGAACATGATTTTGGCTGCAATATCTGCACAAACATCGACAGTAAAAGAAATGTCGTCAGAAATAACATCGAAGATTGAAGCACAGGAAACACAAATGTCATCTCAACTGGACGAACAGAAGCCATATATGGCATCACAATTGGAAATACAGGAGGCACGCATTTCAGAAATGTCGACACAGATTACATCCAAGATGGAAACTCAGCTGGAATCGCAGGAGAACCGTATAACGAAGATTGAAGCACAAGAGGCACGTATAACAGAAATGTCATCACAAATATCCACAAATATGTCGTCACAGCTGGAAGAACAAAAGACATATATGGCAACCCAACTGAAAGAACAAGAGACACGCATAACAGTATAACTAGAAGCACAAGAGGCGCGTATATCATCAAAACTCGAAGCGCGCATGGACGAAAAAATAATGCAGTTTGAAGAAAAATTCGAGGCAGAGGTGGATGCGTTGAGAGGTCGTATACAGGAATTGCAACTTAATCGGCCGGCTGCTTCAGCGAGTAATACGAAGGTAAAAACTCCATCTTTTGACGGTTCTGTTCCTTTCCAGGTCTTCAAGCTACAGTTTGAGAAGACCGCAGCAGTGAAAAACTGGAACGCGGAAGATAAAGTTGCTACACTGTTCGTGGCATTGAAGGGGCCAGCAGCGGAAATCCTACAGACGATTCCCGAAGGAGAGCGGAACAATTATGAAGCATTGATGGCTGCTCTAGAGAGACGATACGGAACTGAGCATAGGAGACAGATATACCAAATGGAGTTGCTGAACCGCTTCCAGAGGCCTGGTGAAACATTGCAAGAGTTTGCGTCGGATATTGAAAGGCTAGCACATTTATCGAATTCGGATGCACACGTGGAATACACTGAAAGGGTAAAGATTCAGAGCTTTATAAATGGGATACGAGATGTGGAAACGAAGCGGGCTACATATGCGAATCCAAAACTAACATTTGCTGAAACGGTATCGCATGCTCTGATTCAGGAAACAGCGTCGCTTCTGTGAAAACCAGTTTTTAAAGCACGCCGTGTGGAAGTAGAAAGGCCAGAGTGGGTAGACACAATTTTGGAAGCACTGAAGGGATCTCAACAGAAGAATGCCGGAGTTATTAAATGTTTCAAGTGCGGCAACCCAGGTCACATTGCACGTCATTGCGATCTTGGTCCTAATAGTTCCAACAATGTGGGTGGCCGTAAACGCAAAGCTGGCGGAAATGAGCAAGAGCGTGTCGGATGTAAAGAACGAAAACTTGCCCCGGCTATTGAATGTCCTGTGATATCTGTGCCGCAGATTGGAAGGAAATCAAGCAGTCTTACCATCAGAGGGAATGTGGATGGTAAAGAGCGTGTACTGACTATAGATACGGGGGCATCTCATTCCTTGATTCGATCTGATTTGGTTTACAGGAGAGTAAAGTCATTACCTGGAGCAAAGTTGCGTACGGTCACAGGCGAGTATAATCAAGTCCAAGGCGAAGTGGTATGTGAGGTATTAATTGGAAAACTCATGGTTCTACACAAATTCGTTGTGGCGGAGATCGTTGAAGAAGTCATATTGGGAGTGGACTTCTTGGTTGACTATGACATCAGGATCGATATGCGGAGAAAAATTATGCGCTATAAGAATCAGGACATACCACTTAACTTTAGTTTGGAAAAAGTTTCAGCAGTAATCGAGTGCTGGTGGAGAAAAGGCGACAAAGGCCACGAAAGTCAAAGGTAAAGGTTGATGGATCGAATGGGCCAAATAAAGCGAAATTAAAAGTACCTGCGAGAAAAAGACCGGCATTGACAAAACCTAATGGACGCACAACACCGAAGCAACGAATTTCCCAGAAAAAATGCGAGGGTAGTTTCAAGCCAGAGCGCACTACTGTTGTGAAACGTGGGAACGATGCTGAGTATGCGAAACCAATCCGTCAAGCACAAGCTCTACGAAGTAGTTCATTGGCTCAGCATCAGAATGCGAGGGAACGATCCGGGATAATGAGTAGTAAGATGAAATACAGGTAGGACAAGGAAAATAATTCAGAAGGTTTCCGAGAGGGAGATTTGGTACTGCTATACAACCACCACCGACAGAAAGGTGTTCCATCCAAATTTCGGTGCAGTTGGGAAGGCCCGTACAAAGTTGTGAAGAAGATCAGTGACACCATCTACCCCATACAAACCATTGGGAAACCTCGATGTAGAAGAGTGGTTCAATTGGAGATGCTAGCAGCGTTTAGATCGGGAGATTTGTCTGATCGGGACGATCAGACTTAGGTGGAGGGCAGTGTGACGACTATGAGTGACACTAAGCGATACTCACATCCCTAGTCTGATGTTAAGTAAATAAAGTCACAACAACAATAAAGCAGACAGTCACTTGTATCTACATAAACGAATAAATCATTATGTCTACACATATGTAGGTACACGCAGCAGAGAAGCAAAGCACAACCATATGCAGACATCTTATTTGAGATACTCCTAAATGTAGGCAATTATAATTGTGGAAGTGTCGCTCACACATACAAGCATGGGGTATGAGAGAAGCTATAAAATCGTGCAATTTTAGTTATAGCTGAGAAGTTTGAGAGCTCATGGACAATGCTAGTAGATTCTAGAAGATGCGAACTTTGATATCAGAGAGTATAAAAGGCAGCAGATGTAGAGGCGCTGGAATTCATTTTGATTTGAGTTGTCAAGCAGTTTCGATTAAGACGATATCTAGCGAGCAATAGCAGTATTATTTGGAAAGTCAGTTTCATTTAAGCTATCAGTTTGGTTATTAAGCAAGCTATTCGTTGCACAGTTTGAGTGTTATTGTGAAGTACTTTAATAAAGGCCATTTTTCCATTATTCATTATTGGAGTTATTTATTCAACAGTTTAGCGATACGAACCTAGCAAAAGGGCAAATAAGAGGATTTGCAGTAAATTCGTTGCAGTATGTTCCAGTTTCAACACTCTAGCCCCACGAAAAAGTTACTCAAAAACCATTGCACACTGGTCAATCTTATATGGAGTTGATGGCGAAAAATACTTCCAGTGAGATATCAACGTGAAACTTTGTTCACGGCTTTACAAATATGTGAGAATTATTTTTTCATAAAATTGGTGCGGGTGATACCTTCATACCGACCCACAACCACCCACTTTCGCTACATGCATATACATGCGCGATAGTTCCAATTGGTAAGATGTGTATCGCAAATACAATGTTTAATAGGATTAAATAAAGAAATTAAGGTTATTAAAAGATCTTGCATACATAACAATAACAAAACAACAAACATACACAAAAGTTTACATTTGCATATCGTAGATAATATAATGTCGTATGTTACATGTGAGCACATATAACATACGACAATAATTTATCATGGTGACGCTATCAGAAAACTCTCGCAAAACATAGTTGGTGGCAGAAATTGGCAGCTGATATTAACAATTTAGAATGTTAAAACCTTGGCTAATATTAAGATATAAGTCCCAACGTGAGGATCAGTGAGGAACCTAACTAAAACTTAAGCTGAAATTGAAATAAACACTCTAATAAAGGCACTGGTGAAATTTTAAATAACAAAAAAAAACACAACAAGCTAAAGAGACTAAAATTATTTCAAAATGAAGTAAATATCTTTGAATTAAATTTTTTCATTTTTTATTTATTTCAATAGAATGATATTTTATGTATTTTTAAATATCTTAAACTTGCACTTTATTTTTAACTTGCTCACACTGCAAAAACCAACTTATACCATAACCTCAATTTGAAGCTATTCTTAAAGAGTACAGTTCGTATACAACAAAAACAAATATACCATTTAAAAGGCTGTTCTAATAAGAGATACTAACCACACATTTGGTGACAAACTTTTCACTTTGATTTTGTTTATTTTTGGCCTATGGAGCCGACCACTGTGCATTGAAAGATTCCCCAATTTCGTACTGAAATTCGCAAGCAAACATGAAGCCGACCTAATATAAAGAAAGTAAGAATGGATTTTGGTAAATAAAAGTTTCGCGTTTACCTTGAGAAAATGGAAAATATGGCGCAGCAAATTAAATTTTTGATTGCCTGTGTAAAAAAAAAAATTGATTCTCGTGTACAAGTAAAAAAATTAGAATCAAATAATTTGAACCAGATATGATAACCGAGGTGAAGGGCATATCACAAACTGGTTAATTATACCCGAACAAATTATTTGCCAGGAAATTTCTAATTAATTTCCACTGTTGTATGTTCTTCCATTATCAATACCAAACCGGCAAATTCAGGCCACTAAACCCACTGACTGGCGTTATTTTATTTGGCATTTGTAAACATTAACTAATTGTTTATCGTAGAATATATATAAATATAAACGCACACATTTGCAAATAAGACTATTTGCATTAATTTACGCGTGGCTCATTAAAATATACCATGTAGCAAGAATTTCATTGAATCAATTCTATCGTTGAAGCTCGTTGAAGAATATACCCATTAATTCTGGCCAGTGTATTGTAATTGTGACTATGAGCCTACATATTTATTTTCTAGACCTCTTAAGTAAATTAAAGATTATTTTCGGTTTGTTGTTTGGCTAGGCTTTTTTTAGTTACTTTACATACAATACTAATTTCGAGTTGCGGTCAAATTTTATGCTTCGCGTAGTACCCTCTGACAGTTATAGATGGCCTTAGGGAAGGTAAATGAGCGCTGCTTGGCTGACGGAGTATATACATACCTCACAGCCGCTTGCATGATTATCCAACAGAGAACACAGGTCCTCTATATTCCGAAGTCTATTTTCAACCCATCGGTATAAATTGAGGTAACACTCTGCTGGCAAACTCCTATCAAAGTTAAGCGAGGGCGAAATACAAAATTGTGTTTAATAATCATCGGAAATCCTTTTTCTTTTCGTTCCAGCAATGAGACTGCCTACGCCTAATGCCTGAGCCAATAGCTGTAAGGCGTATGTGGAATGCTACCACACTGTTGCGATAGGACGGATCTTATGACCGCTGTGTAAAACTACATCATAAGTTTTGCCCTTAAGGCTCAGGTTCTGCTTCTCTACTATTCTTTCGCTATTGATCGTTTTAGCGAAATTTTTGTGCCATCTAGCGAAGGCAGTCGAAACAGAGGCCTTTTGGTAATGTTGCAGAATATTATCATGATATATTATGTTGATATTGGGGTCGGTCGATGCGGATCAGATATGTAACCTGCCTAGCGCATTTTGTTGGATTTTGCTTAACGTTGAGGGAAAGGATAGCGATAACCACGTCGTATGCAAATGCCAATAGTATCTTATTCAGTGATACAACCAACAGTAGTGGGAGCGAACTTTGCCTGGGGTGTTTGGAGTCATGTTCGCAGAGCCTTTACCAAATGTGATTGTCAACTCCAGCCCTGGGAGGGCTTTCATCGATTCTCAAGCCAAAAATGGAGAGATGCTTAGAATCGATTTAGGAATATACCCAGTTATCAACGAAAAAAGATTAAGGAAAAACTTGAAACTATATCAGTGTTTATATTGAAGCAGATTTTTGAACAAAGTGTTTTATTGAGTTGCTTGCTGTTTAGATATAGGTTTGATATGGGTAAGATGGAAACATGAATAGAGCTACCTTTAGTAGAAGGAAATTCACTTGCTAGGTAGAAATCACCTCTTGGTAGAAGGAATGCTTGATCACACTAATCGGCAAGGCCGTGCCGATTGTATGTGTATGGACATCAGGCTTTCTTAGTCTACATAAGGATATTTATGATAGGCCAGCGAACTACATCCGTACCATAGCTTCCACCGTTTGCTATGCTTTTCGAAAAATGAAAATATTCGAGAAAAAATTGAATAAAAACATTTTTTCAATAGCCTCGCTTATGGAAATGACATTACGGACTCTTGTATGAGGACAACATCACACACACCTTGGCTTGGTTGAAGCTCATTATACCTTTCATGAACATGAAATGGTATATTAACTTTGGTCCGCTGTTTGTAACGTTTGTAAATATAGAAGATAGACTCACCATTAAGTATACCGAATTGATCAGGGCGACGAACTGAGTTGATATAGCCATGTCCGTCTGTCTGTTTGAACGCAAATTAGTCCCTCATATTTTGAGATGTCTCAATGAAATTTGGCACAAGGATGTATTTTTGTACTATATTAGACATTTGTCGGATCCGGTAGGATCGGACCGCTATAACATATATCTCCCATACAACCGATCGTTCAGATAGAAAGATTTCTGGCCATTTCTCCCTTTGTTTCCAATATAAAAACGTGAAACTTGGTTATATATATTCAAATATATCATAGAAGATTTCCAATAAAAATCATTTCGATCGGAGCTATATATAATATATATCCCATACAACCGATCCTTCAGATAAGGGGTTTTTTGCCATTTTTTATTTTATATTTATCTTAAAAATCGTTTAGGTATGTACGGGATAAGATTATTGTTCATCCCCATTAATGAAAGGTATGAAGGTATGAAGCCTTCGGCACAGCTGAAGATAGTCCGATCCTCACTGGTTTTATTTTGATGTTACGATTGCATTTTTCACGTATCGCTCTAAGCTAGTTGAGCGAGCATCGCATGAAACTAACAGTTGACAGGAAATTTATTCGTTATTCCTACTGGGTATATAACGCAACGTATCGCAAAGTGCCAAACAAATGTTGTTTGTTGTGCTAAATTTAAGTAGCACAAAAAGTTTGCAATTTACACATTAAAAACTAAAAAAAAAAAAAAAACACTAAAGACTATAGTAGAGAATAAGAGCACTCAAAAAATCAGCGAGAAATTTATCTCCCTAACTAATAGAACTATGTACATAGGTAGGTATGTATGTGCTAAAATGTATCTACATAAATGCTAGGTTGAGTGTTCATTTAAATCAATTTGTTGACCTAAACAATTTTTATTTGTGATTTCTAATTTCTATCGGAATTTGTGATTCACGCATTGCAATCACTTATTAGAACTTCTTTTCTTCAAGAAAAAGTTCTAAGAGCTCTATAATTAAGAAGCTGACTTTAATAGGTGCGAATAAAAGATGATACTTCGGGCTAAGGAAGTATTTTTATCGGAAACTGCCTATTGAAGCAGAGGAATAATAATTTAAACTCCCTGGATGTGACAATTTGCGCCAGCTCACACAACGAAGAAGCGACTGGTGCGCCTTGTTGGATGGCCGCAACCGTTTAATCGGTTAAGCGCCAATTAAGTAAGTAAGACAATAATAAGTTTACACCTCAACAGTTTTTGTTGGTGCATGAAAAAAGGAAAAGTGATTGATTCTGAGACAGTTAACGGTCAAGCGATTATATTTCATTAACTTCACCGAGTCAGCTTAAATACTATACATATATAACGCCGATTACTAGGACATAGGAAAAGTAGCTTGACCTTAAACTCCTGGTGAGTATATCTTCCCAAATTAGTATCATCATTAACAATGTTGTGGTGAGCGATTGGGGCCCCAATCGTCCAAAAGATCATAAAAGCGTTTTTCGTTTCGTTTTCTCTTTTTGATTAAAACAATTTTTAATATGCTTAAATTAACATATGTATACAGATATAAAAAAATACGTATCTAAGTATTAGGGTGCCTTTGTTTTTAGTTTTGTTTGCAATGATGAAAGTGAAATCTCATTTGGTATACGAATTTTAACGAAAACACCTTGGCCTTAAAGTAAAACGTTTGACTCACTCTGATCCGATTTAATTTATTCTTGACTTCACGCACTTCCAATTTTGAAGTTAGAAGAGCAAAATCTGCAGAATCTTTAGAATTTTGTACACATCATGTAACAAAATAATATCTTCGGCTCGAACTTAAGAAGAAGACCAGAAGAAGCTGTCCAGGTAATTACAGGATTTATAAAGTGGTATTCATTAATATGAAAAAAAAATTTATGCCAAATTTCGTTCGGATTGGGAGATTTTTGTTCGACTAATGGCATTAAAAGTATTTTGAAAAGGGGAGAAAAAGGGTCGGTCACGCCCATTTTCAAAATTTGTTTAAGTTTTGTTCTTAGCTCAACCACACCACTAATGAAGTAGAATATCAGTCAAATCTAGTTAAATACCATAGAGTTATTTCAAACTTTGTTAAGGTTAGACCTTAAGGAAACGTGGGCGTGGTATTTAACCGATTTTAATTATCTTCACTCAGTCCATCTAATATGGCAAGGATAGTGTCTCTGCCAAATTTCAATGTAATATCTTTAACGGCTTTTGTTTTACGGCTTGTTAAACTTTCAAATTTCCTTCTTCTAAATGTGGGTGGCGCCACGCCCATATTAAAATTTCATTAGCTTAGAGGTAATTGTTTTTGAATTATCTCACTTTTTCCATTTTTTCTAAATTTTCGATACGGAAAAAGTGAGCGTGGTTATCGTCCGATTTCGCTCATTTTCAATCTATTCCAGATAAGCCCGTATACCGAGTTTGGTGAAGATATTTCAAAATTTGCTCAAGTCATCGTGGTAACGGACAGACAGACGGACGGACATGGCTAATCAAACTTTTTTCCGTATACGGAAATCTATATCTATCTCGATTCCTTTATACCTCTACAACCAACTGTTATCCAATCAAAGTTGTAATACCCTGTGTACAAATACAGTTGGGTATAAAAATGATTTGAAACAGAGTCTTAAAGAAAGTAGAGAAAAAAGAAAAAAAGTAAGGAGAAAAATATTTCCATAAGACAAGGTCGCGATACGCAGAGGTAGAGGTATTAGACAAGAGAATGACATGGATGGATTCAAGGGGTTGACAATAGAAAGCTTTATAGCTTCACAGCTTTCGCAATCCAATGGTCAAGCTCACCCATTCGAGGGGAATCCTGTTACAAAATGTATAATGTATCACTTACAGCGCGTAAAAGGTTCAATGGGGTCATGTTAAATCGTTCGCAATATCGTCGCGCTGGTACCCTAATGATGCTTTAATCGAAACGTGCCGGATCTATATCCGGTAAAGAATCACCAACATCGATAACAATCCCTAAAAACCTTCGGAGTGTGTCTTTATCGCTACAACAACAACAACAGAATGACATGGAAGTATATAAGAAACGTGATAAGAAAGGAGTAAATAAAATCGTTCAATAAAGCGCATAATTATGATGACACGTTGCAGATAACTCATTTTAGTTATATCTTGAAATGGCCTACTCTAATAAAGGCCCTTGAAATGAGAAAAGAAACATACATCATACATACATATAAACGTAATAAAATAAATTTTGTTTACACGATACATTTTATGTTTTGAAAGAATGTTTCTTTAATTTTTATTTTCCATTCAGCCTTGGGATTTTATTTGTAAAAGTGGATACGCGAGGCAGCTGGCTAATATTGGCGAAATTTCTTTTTAACCATATCTATCTGTCGATTTAATAAAAATACTTGAATACAAAATATACTTTCTATTAATGAGCATGCATTGAGCTTTATAAGTTTTTAAAAATTTTGTTGGAAGATCGCGGGTTCGAATCGAGCTCAAGGCCTAACAATAATTTTTTATCATTATTATTGTTATGTTTTTCAATTAAGAAAAAATTTATCATAACAATAAAAATGATAAAAAATTATTGTTAGGCCTTGAGCTCGATTCGAAACCGCGATCTTAAAATCAGTAGGCCGATATAACAACAAAAATTGTTAATAATTTTCACAGCCATTCTGCAACAGATGTCGCAGTGTTGTGAATATCAATTGGCACGAAACAGAATAGAAGTAGGATTAATGAAGACAAACAAAAAACCGCTGTGATGGCTGAATGGTTATAGCAGCGGCGCCTAAACGTTGCCGATGAAGGAATTTAGCAGTTTCCGAAATGGATCTATACAACGAGCTTTGGCAGTTGTCTAAAATTTTTTCTTTCTTCTATTCTAATTTAAAAATGTTTTCAATTAAGAAAAAATTTATCATAACAATAATAATGATAAAAAATTATTGTTAGGCCTTGAGCTCGATTCGAACCCGCGATCTTAAAATCAGTAGGCCGATATAACAACAAAAATTGTTAATACATCCCAGAGCACGGGGAAAAAAGTGTCAATAAAATATGACACTATGGCAGCATTGCCAACAAACAAGTCCAATTTTCACAGCCATTCTGCAACAGATGTCGCAGTGTTGTGAATATCAATTGGCACGAAACAGAATAGAAGTAGGATTAATGAAGACAAACAAAAAACCGCTGTGATGGCTGAATGGTTATAGCAGCGGCGCCTAAACGTTGCCGATGAAGGAATTTAGCAGTTCCCGAAATTGATCTATACAACGAGCTTTGGCAGTTGTCTAAAATTTTTTCTTTCTTCTATTCTAATTTAAAAATTTTTTCAATTAAGAAAAAATTTATCATAACAATAATAATGATAAAAAATTATTGTTAGGCCTTGAGCTCGATTCGAACCCGCGATCTTAAAATCAGTAGGCCGATATAACAACAAAAATTGTTAATACATCCCAGCGCACGGGGAAAAAAGTGTCAATAAAATATGACACTATGGCAGCATTGCCAACAAACAAGTCCAATTTTCACAGCCATTCTGCAACAGATGTCGCAGTGTTGTGAATATCAATTGGCACGAAACAGAATAGAAGTAGGATTAATGAAGACAAACAAAAAACCGCTGTGATGGCTGAATGGTTATAGCAGCGGCGCCTAAACGTTGCCGATGAAGGAATTTAGCAGTTCCCGAAATGGATCTATACAACGAGCTTTGGCAGTTGTCTAAAATTTTTTCTTTCTTCTATTCTAATTTAAAAATTTTTTCAATTAAGAAAAAATTTATCATAACAATAATAATGATAAAAAATTATTGTTAGGCCTTGAGCTCGATTCGAACCCGCGATCTTAAAATCAGTAGGCCGATATAACAACAAAAATTGTTAATACATCCCAGCGCACGGGGAAAAAAGTGTCAATAAAATATGACACTATGGCAGCATTGCCAACAAACAAGTCCAATTTTCACAGCCATTCTGCAACAGATGTCGCAGTGTTGTGAATATCAATTGGCACGAAACAGAATAGAAGTAGGATTAATGAAGACAAACAAAAAACCGCTGTGATGGCTGAATGGTTATAGCAGCGGCGCCTAAACGTTGCCGATGAAGGAATTTAGCAGTTCCCGAAATGGATCTATACAACGAGCTTTGGCAGTTGTCTAAAATTTTTTCTTTCTTCTATTCTAATTTAAAAATTTTTTCAATTAAGAAAAAATTTATCATAACAATAATAATGACAAAAAAAAAATTATTGTTAGGCCTTGAGCTCGATTCGAACCCGCGATCTTAAAATCAGTAGGCCGATATAACAACAAAAATTTTGTTGGAATAAAATATACATTTACGGGAATTTATTAAGTGAATTTAAGAAAGAAAATCTAGGTCTTTATTGCTTATACATACGTATATTAAAATTGAAGAAAACAATGCAAATTAAAAACAATTAAGAAAATCGAAAAGGGTTGTCAACCGTGGAGATCAACCTAGTCTAAATTTTTGGTGGAAATTCAATGGAAATACATTCATAAGTGTACGAGTCGTCATCGGAAACAATACATTTTGTCTAGTGTCAAGTGGCTTCCCACGCCTACGTCCTAAAGAAGTTTGTGTTGTTGAATTTATTTTTAAGGGAGCCTTGTATATATGAAACATTTAATTAAAATGGCTCTTTTACTTACTGAGCTATAGTATTTAAAATTCAGCACTCTATGCGGCGTATTGATCGATGTTTTAAAAAACTCATACTGAAGGGGAGGAATCTTGCGAACAACCGTTAAAAGGCTTGCCATGGAGCTAAAAATTTGACACCTTCCATAAGTGCTTGCATTTGATTTTCCAGAGTAGCAGTAGCAACGAAAAATATGCTCTGTTACAACTTGGGCTCTGAACATGGACAGAGTATAGAGCTAAGAGCATTTCATTCGGAGTTTTTTTCTGCTATTTGCTTTGCGCAAAAAAATTACGTAGCTCATAGCTGAGCCAAAGAAATTCTATCATTTTTTATGGTACGGTTCTACTCTATGCTTTGTTCATGTTCAGAGAAGGAGCAAAAGCGAAAACAAAAACTCCAGAGCGGCATTGCATTCTTAATCACTATTTCTCACATATGTAGTTCAGAGCATTTAGACAAAAGCTGAGTTCCAATTAACACTGAATCAGATGCCGATCCAGATACTGATAATGATAATTTAACATGCAAATGCAACAACATCAATGTCATCCTGATATTTATCTGGATCAATTTCGAATTAAAAGAGTGGCTCTGTTGATTTCGTCTTTTGTGGTAGATTTTTGAAAGCTAACTGACTTGGTAGCACTTTCAGCCATACGCATTAGGGTGCCCGATATTTACCAACTTTTTTCCATTCGATACCTTATACAGGTTAAATTTATTCATTTGATACCATGGTGGAAAAACGATTCATTTTTCATTGGCGTATCTACAACAAAATGTGAAAAATACATGAACCACAACAAAATGAGCAATTGATTTTCGGCTCAAAGCTCCTCACCGAAGTAAAGTTTTCAATATCAGCCTTTGGACCATTGCTATTAAGTTCAATATGCGTATTTTTATACCGCCCTCGATATTTTTGGACGTGTTTCAATTGCCAACACCGGTTATTAGATATTAGTACTGTAGCTCTTTTTGCAAAATCCCATAAAATTTTTTATGGATAAATATATACCCCATTTGTGGTAAGTTACAAGAAACTAATAATACTAGTTATTAGTCAAAAAATTTCCGCCGCCATCGTGTGGTGATAGCGTGCTCCGCTTATCACACCGAAGGACCTTGATTCAAGTTTTGGGCAAAGAAACATAAAAAATGTGGAAAACAAGTTCTTACAATTAGAGAAAAGTTTTTGTAAGCGAGGTCGTCCCTCGGCAGTGATATGGCAATCATTCCAAGTGCAAAGCTTCTCAGTGAAAGCTCATCTGACTTGCAGATGCCGTCCGTAGTCGGCGTAAAACATGTTGGTCCCGTCCATTACCACTGAAACCGTAACTATGGCACTGTCAAAATATTACCAAAAATTATAATAAGTTATGGATCTAAGGAGTACGATCAGGATCGTAAAGCAATACAGGCAGTGATCCTTCCAATGAGATTTCACCGTGATCAAATGCTGGGTAAATCATTGGAACGCCCTAAATAACACAAAGGGGAAAATATGGAATATAACAAATTTCCAATAAATGTGTGCAAATACAGCTGGGTTTAAAAATTGGCACTAAGAAATCTGTTCATTAAAATGATGTACTTTCGCCCCTTCGACACAAAAAAAAAAAAAATCAGGTAAGGAGACTAAGTTCGGGTGTAACCGAACATTACATACACTGCTGAGAGCTTTGGAGACAAATGTTGGAGTTGAATGTTGACATAATTTACTTATATACAGTAAAGATATTAAATTTTTTGTTAAAATTAGACTCTTAACATTTTTTTTAAGTGGGCGTGTTCGTCTTTCGATTTTGCTAATCTTTATTTAGAACACATAGTAATAGGAGTAAAGTGCCTGCCAAATTTCATGATATCTTCAACGACTGCCAAATTACAGCTTGCAAAACTTTTAAATTAGCTTTTTTTAAAAGTGGGCGGTGCCACGCCCATTTTTCAACATTTTTACTAATTTTCTATTCTGCGTCATAAGATCAACCCACCTACCAATTTGCATCGCTTTATCCGTCTTAGGGTTGATTATCGCACTTTTTTGAGATACCTCAAAACTTACTCAAGTTATCGTGTTGGCTGACGGACGGACGCACGGACGGACATGTCTAAATGAATTTCTTTTTTCCCCCAGATCATTTTGATATATAGAAGTCTGTAACTATCTCGATTAGTTTATGCCGTTACGGGTTACCATTATGCGAACAAAATTAATATACTCTGTGAGCTCTGCTCAGCTGAGTATAAAAAAAATTTCAGTTCATTAAGCAAATAATACTAAAGCGAGACACTTGTGGGCGGTTAGCGTGATGTCCATAACGCAACTCTTAAGAGCAATTGAATGACCCGACATTTTCATTTTCACATATACCTGAGCAATGAAATGTATACAAACATAACAATGTATGCAAAAAAAAACACATACATTTTTTTTTTTGGTCAAGTCCGTCCTGAAACAAATTAAACGCTCAAACAATTTTTTATATGACAAAACACTTCAATCAAAATAAGTATTTACAAATTGAAAAAAAAAGAGCCAAAAAAAAAACAAACATAACAAAAAAGGTTTCAAAACACTGACCACATAGAGGTGGTACACACTTACATATGGGGTATTCCATCACAATTCGACCAATTTTGAACCCGATCCCTTTAGAATTGGCTGAAAGTTTTTCTTCTTTTTCTAGCTTACGAAAGACGTTTTTCAGAATTTTTTCAAATTTTCTCATCCAACTCAAAAAAAGTTACGAATTTAAAAAAACACCGTTTTTGTTTTCAAAATGCTATAACTTTTTCAAAAATTGACCGTTTGGGATCTTTTTTTTTTAATTTGTTTTTAAACGTACTGTTCGGAAAAAATACAAACAAATTTTTGAAGTTTTTTTTTTCAATTCAAAAAAAAAAAAAACAAAAAAATCGGCCCACCCCGGGATAAGTGGGGATGATTGCAGAATTGATTGAAGTTTTTTATGAGAAAAAAAAAATGGCGAAATTCGAAAAATCTCGAAAAAGTGAAAAATTACAAAAAAAAAAAAACTTTAATAATTTTTTTGTATTTTTTCCGAACAGTACATTTAAAAACAAATTAAAAAAAAAAAAGATCCCAAACGGTCAATTTTTGAAAAAGTTATAGCATTTAAAAACAAAAACGGTGTCCAACTCAAAATAAGTTATGATTTAAAAAAAAAACCGTGTTTTTTTCAAAATGCTATAACTTTTTCAAAAATTGACCGTTTGGGATCTTTTTTTTTTGTAATTTTTCAGTTTTTCGAGATTTTTCGAATTTCGCACATTTTTTTTTTTTTTTTCTCATAAAAAACTTCAATCAATTCTGAAATCAACCCCACTAATCCCGGAGTGGGCCGATTTTTTTTTTTTTAATTGAATAAAAACCTTTAAAATTTTTTTTGTATTTTTTCCGAAAAGTACATTTAAAAAAAAATTAAAAAAAAAAAGTTACCAAACGGTAAATTTTTGAAAAAGTTATAGCATTTTGAAAAAAACACGGTTTTGGTTTTTTTTTTAAATCATAACTTATTTTGGGTTGGACACCGTTTTTGTTTTCAAATGCTATAACTTTTTCAAAAATTGACCGTTTGGGATCTTTTTTTTTTAAATTTGTTGTTAAATGTACTGTTCGGAAAAAATACAAACACATTTTTGAAGTTTTTTTTTTCAATTCAAAAAAAAAAAAACAAAAAAATCGGCCCACTCCGGGATAAGTGGGGATGATTGCAGAATTGATTGAAGTTTTTTATGAGAAAAAAAAAATGGCGAAATTCGAAAAATCTCGAAAAAGTGAAAAATTACAAAAAAAACTTTAATAATTTTTTTGTATTTTTTCCGAAAAGTACATTTAAAAACAAATTTAAAAAAAATCCCAAACGGTAAATTTTTGAAAAAATTATAGCATTTTGAATACAAAAACGGGTTTTTTTTAAATTCATAACTTTTTTTGAGTTGGATGAAAAAATTAAAAAAAAATTCTGAAAAACGTCTTTCGTAAGCTAGAAAAAGAAGAAAAACTTTCAGCCAATTCTAAAGGGGCGGGTTCAAAATTGGTCGAAATGGGATGGAATACCCCATATATATGTATAAATGTACATATGTATGTACATGTCTAGATTAATAGTAACCGGCTCGTACATCCCACTTCATGAAACGCGTTTGGGGCTTGAAAATTTACTTCCTATATGTATTTACATATGCATGTATTGGTGGTACCAATCGCGTAATCCCGAGTCGATTTTATTTTCAGAAAACTTCGGAATTACAAGCCGGATAACTTAGGAATTACAAAATTCGTGTTTTTTACGAAAAATATTAAATTTGAGTACAAGCGTTAATAGCGACGAACTTTTCATAACTTTGATGAAAATGAAATGGTATATTAACTTCGTGATGAATCTCAAAATTATAATCCTTAAAGGGAAACAGATAGGCCCACCAATAAGTATAACGAAATGCTCTGTATGAAGAGTTGAGTTGACTTAGTCATGCCCATCTGTCTGTTTGTATGTCAACTAGTCCCTCAATTTTTGAGATATCTTGATAAAATTTGGTGAGAGGGTATATTTAGGTGTCCCATTAGATATTTGCCGGAACCGGCCGGATCGGACCACTATAGCATATATCCAGCATACGACCGTTTCCACCACAACTTATTGTTCCGATAAGAAGCTTTTCGTAATTACTACCCCATTTTAACAGCTAGAGGCTTCAAATTTCACCGAATGCTTACGTATATAGAATATATTGTTGTCTGAAAAAATCTTAGAGATCGGTGGTATATATATTATATGCCCCATATAAACTCTCATTTTTTAACAGCTAGAAACATAAAATTTCATCAAACACTTACTGTTACATTATATATTGTTAAGATAAGTGATTCATTGTCATAGCTATTTCATGCAGACCACAAAAAGCGTTAAACTTTGCATCCTTACACAAACTACTTACCTATTTTTTATTTTATATTTATCTTAAAAATCGCTTAGGTATGTACATCTGTTCACTATATATTTCATATCTTATACAGCCGATTATTTGTATATTACGAATGGGATACGATTATTGTTCAGCCTCATTCATGAAGTGTATGAAGTCTTCGGCACAGCCGGAGACAGTCCCGTCCTTACTTGTTTTTGGTTTGAATAGGACTATGTAGGCCATTGAGTAGTCAAACTCTCCTACGACGAATAAAAGACGACTACTAATGCCAATGTGATTGAGTGAAATACTCGGACTGAAATTACTACGCTACATCCAAAACTACCTAGGCAGTGAGGCGCCAGGTAGTGATTGTGAGAAAGGTTTTAAAATACGAAAAATGTTACTTCTATAATTTTGAAGTATGCCCCCACTTACGCATGCGTATTTTAATGCCGACTTAAAGCATAATTACGGCGCTTAATTTTAAGCTTGCCTTGCCGTTGTAGCTAAATAATCTCCTTACGGAAGTCTAGCATTAATAAAATTTCCTAATTTTGAAGTAAAGTGCGTACACATGCTAGTAATAATTTATGACACAAGCATTGACTACACTAAAACTTGAATAATATCAACCCTGTAGGGAAAATCTCTGGTTCAACACTGGTGCGCTTCTGGTGCATATTAGTGCGCCTCACTCTCTTTTACATGCTTTTAACTGGCGAGTTCAATATGTCAATGTTGTAGGTGGTGAAATTGCCCGTCTGAATTACTATTTCTACAGTTCAGAACGAGATAAAGTCGCCAGCTTCGATTCAGCTCGTCTATTCGTACTGTTTCTACAGTTCCCATATAGTGACATATGTACAGTGTAGATATAATTTCGAAATTCTTCTTGATTCTTAAACGATTTTATCCCGCTTGGGGACCTACAGCTTGTAAGATTAATTTAGGAAGCACGACGCAAATTGGAAGAGAAGCTCGTCCTTAAATCTCTTCGGAGATAGCGAAGGAGGAAGAACTCGGTAAATGCGAGGAGGAAAAGATAATCTTCATTTGACTAAGCGAATTTGACGGTTTGAAAAGATCATATTCTCTGTTGGAAAATAAAATCTGAAACGGTGAATAAAATTTTGTTTACCAGTGATCCCCTTGCTTAAATCTCGAAATATACTATCTACGGTTATAAGCAATAATTGCCTAAGTCTTATCTTTTTAAATGGCACTTGAGTGATTATTGATTATAGCCAGAGATATTATCTCAAGAATTTGACCTGAAGGCTATGTAGGACTCTAAGACATGACTTGCAGGCGTTTTACGCAAAAATCTACTGTTCCGCACAAGCTGGGTTATATTGAGCAATTTAAAAAACTCGTGCTTAGATACATATATGACCTTGTTTTACCCACTAGTCTTAGCACAGTGAACGGTAGGGCTTTACTACGTTGGAAAGATAAGGCGGATAACGATTTCCAAAATGTTATGTGGCATGATTGATGTTATATTCTGTTATATAACGGAATGACGTCGATTTTAGCACACATTATGTGACGCTATTGTATTAAGTAATGGTTTTTTGATGTGTAAATATCTTTGCCCACGATATTGGGGAGTCTTGATTCTAAGCGCAAGCGTGGTCTCTGTAAGGGATATACTATATATAGTACTATATATACTATATGGGGGATATATGTAGAATGTAAATGCAGGCGTAATATGCTATATTGGTATATGTACTATATGGAGTACTAGATAATGTAGAAGTGTAGGCAAAGTGTGTGGTATTGGAATACTGTATGGAGTAATAAAGATTGAGAGCGTAAGTACAGTCACTATACCGTAAAGTAATGTGGGAGTAAGGTACGTGGCAGGATTGATATGAGCAGAATCTCACAGCGAACATGTCATCTACATATAAAATGAAGTTTCTGAGCAAGTACAAAATTTTTATGCTTGTATGTGCACGAAGAGATGTATACGCTGCTGTTTTTATTTTTCATTTTTATCATTTTTATCACGGAAACAAAAAGTATTTACAAGAGTAAAGCACGTGGTTAGGTATTCAGGTTTAACTTGAAATTAGTATCCTTTTATGGTTTTGTTGGATTTAACATCTTTGTGCATTAGTTCATTGTATTTATATGAAGTATTTAAGTGCAAACAAAGAAAGAAAACAGAATAATTAAAATAAAAAATAAAAATAAAAAAAATAAAAAAATAAAACAAATAAAAAACAATGAATAAAATTATCATAACATAAAGCCAAATGAATAAAAATAATATAACACAAAGTAAAATAAAAATAAAACAAAATTATTTAAAATATAATAAAATGTAATGAAATAAATTTAAACAGAGAAAAATAAAATAAAATGAAATAAAAAAAAAATAAAAAATTTTATTAAAAATAAAAAAGTAAAAAATAAAATGAAATTAAATATAAGAAAATAAAATAAAATAAAATAAAATAAAATTAAAATCGATAAGTTATTTGTTAGCCATTGAAACGTTTTGGATTTATCATCGAAAGATTATCCATATGTTATCAATATATTATCGATTTGTTATCGGATTTCTTATGGGGGTGCTTTCGAAAAGTTATCGACTAGCTTTAAACAGTTATCGAGTGCTTACCGAAAAACTGTTTTTGGAAGCTTATATGGGAGTGTTACCAATTACTTAGCTGCGTGTTATTTGAAGGTTATCGAGTTCTTTGTCAGAACTGTATCGATTTGTTATCGAAAATCAGCCGATAATAAAACACATGGGTTGTTATCAACAAGAAGACGACAAAGCTCTTCTCAGAAGGCCTGGAATTATTTGTATCTCGTAAAGTCACCGCAGTTGTGGGTAAGCATCAACCCCTTCGTGAGCTTTAGTTAACTTGAAAAAATTACTTTCCAAACGTAAATCTGTATGTTTACACAACGAACTTCTCGAGAACTTGGTACACTGTGGACCAAACAAGTGTGATATCTTGTGCGTCAACTGCCTGACAGGATGTTTTCGCGTTTTGGCAGCGTTTTGACAGAATGTTCAATATGGCGGCGCATACGGACGGCTATCCTCAGCGGGTGATATTTACTTTAAAAATCAGGTGATCGGTTCTATTTGTAATTTTGACGTCTATGCCGAATATATCACATTTGTTTTATCCACAAAGACTTGGTACCTACGCCTTTTTATACTCAGCGTGCTTTGCATACAGAGTATACTAACATTGTTGTGTGTTGGTTGTACAGATATAAAGGGATCGAGATAGATATATACTTCCTTATATCAAAATCATCAGTATCGAAAAAAAATGTGATTGAGCCATGTCCGTCCGTCAGTCCGTCTGTCCGTCCGTCCGTCCGTACGTTAACACGATAACTTGAATAAATTTTAAGGTATCTTCATGAAATTTGGTATGTAGGTTCCTGGGCACTCATCTCAGATCGCTATTTAAAAAAATTGATTAAGTAATGTCCGTCGTCTGTCCGCCCGTTAACACGATAACTTGAGCAAATATTGAATTATCTTCAGCACATCCGGTATACGCACCTATTTGGACCGAGAATAGATTGGTATTGAAAACGAGCGAATTCGGACGATAACCACGCCCACTTTTTCGATATCGAAAATTTAGAAAAATGGAAAAAATTAGATAATTCAAAGACGAATACCGCTAAGCTAATGAAATTTGGTTTGTGGATTGGTTTTAAGACGCAAAATATAAATTCTAAAAAATTTTGGAATAAGGGCGTGGCACCACCCACATTTAGAGGAAGAAAATTTGGAAGTTTAACAAGCCGTAAATTAAAAGCCGTTAAAGATAAATTTAAATTTGCCAGATATACTATCCTTGCTAAATTATATGGGCTGAGTGAAGATAATCAAAATCAGTTCAGATTTTTAAAAGGGTCGTATATGAATAAAATAAGCTATCTAATATATAAAATTCTTCTGTCACGGTTTTAGAGGCTGAACTCCTCCGAAACGGCTGAACCGATTCTCATGAAATTTTGTGAGCAAATTGGGTAGGTCTTAGAATCGGCCAACGTCTACCTTTTTTTCGCTACGTGTCCAGGGTCTTGAGATCACAACGTGGACCCGGGTACACCTAGAATGTGTTTATACAATATGGATATCGAATGAAAGCTGTTGATGAGTGCTATAGTACAGGATAATTTTCATACCCCAGGGAGACTAGGGTCTCGAGATATAGGCCAAAACGTGGACCCGGATACCCCTAGAATGTGTTTATACAATATGGATGTCTAATGAAAGCTGTTGATGAGTGCTATAGTACAGGATAATTTTTTATACAAGTGGGAGGCTAGGGTCACGAGATATAGCCCAAAACGTGGACCCGGGTACCCCTAGAATGTGTTTATACAATATGGATATCAAATGAAAGCTGTTGATGAGTGCTATAGTACAGGATAATTTCCATACCCCTGGGAGACTAGGGTCTCGAGATATAGGCCAAAACGTGGACCCGGATACCCCTAGAATTTGTTTATACAATATGGATGTCAAATGAAAGCTGTTGATGAGTGCTATAGTACAGGATAATTTTTATACAACTGGGAGGCTAGGGTCTCGAGATATAGCCCAAAACGTGGACCCGGGTACCCCTAGAATGTGTTTATACAATATGGATATCAAATGAAAGCTGTTGATGAGTGCTATAGTACAGGATAATTTTCATAGAACTGGTAGGCTAGGGTCTCGAGATATAGCACAAAACGTGGACCCGGGTGCCCCTAGAATGTGCTTATACATTATGGACATCAAATGAAAGCTGTTGATGAGTGCTATAGTACAGGGTAATTTTCATACACCTGGGAGGCTGCGTTTTTACATTATGGGTATAAAATTGAAGCTGTTGATGGATGCTTTAGTACAGAGTAAGTTTTACACCGCTGGGTGACTACGGTCTCGAGATGTAGGCCAAAACATGGACCCGGATACACCTAGAATGTGTTTTTATATTATGGGAATCAAATTGATGCTGTTGATGTGTGCTATAATACAGAGTCAGTTTTACACAGCTGAGTGACTAGGGTCTCGAAATATAGGCCAAATCATGGACCCGGATACCGCTAGAATGTGTGTGTATTATGGATATCAAATGAAAGCTGTTGCTGAGAGCTCTGAAGTTCATTGTGATATTCGATTTAGTCGCATCAACCTGGCAAAACTGATAAATATGCATGCGAAGCCGAAATAAAGACATGAATTAATAATACCCACATACTTATTTGCATAAGTCCTATCCGATTTGCCTGAAATTGTGTATATAAATTTGCCTATATTAGTATTTACGATGCTTTTTTCCGGGAAGTATAATAGAGACGGACTGGGACTGGGATTAGGACTAGGACTGGGACTGAGACTGAGACTCGGAGTGGGACTGGGACTGAGACTCGGAATGGGACTGGAACAAATAACATACCACCCTCTGGGACTGGCAATAAGAGATGAAGAAGAAGGAGAAAAACTTGAGAGAAGAGAAAAGAGAGAGAGAGACTGAGAAAGAGATAGAATGAGACGAAGATGGAGATGAAGCGAAAAAGACGGAGGGAGGAGTGAATAAAGAGATTAGGAAAAAGTGTAGAGGGGTAGGGCAGAGTTAGACGGAAAAAGCTTATTAAAATGTATGCAGATAGGCCAAATTTAGGGCAGAACAACGTCTGCCGGGTCTGCTAGTATCTTTGTAAAAAAGTGCAAGAGTACATCAATGGTGTTTCTTTTCCCATGTGGAATTGTAACAGGAAAAAGCAAAAAATTGAAATTTTTGAAAATGGGCGTAGCACCGCCCCTTTTTTGACCAAGCATTTTTCTATGTTTCGGGAGATATATTAATGGACCGTAAAAAGATTGGGTGCACATATTTTCCTTATATCAAGAAATATTTCTAGTAAAAATGGACGGAATCTGTTGAAGACCACGCCCACTTTTATGTGTATAGGTTGTTAAAAAGGGTGGTAGAGTATAATAATAAACTACATCTTAGCGAAAAATAGTTTTGTATCAATGATATTTCAGTTACGAAGTTTTATTGTAAGAGGAAATTGGAAACATTTGTTTTAATGGGCGCTGCCACGCCCCTATTCCGATCAAGCATTACACAACGTTTCTAGAGCCTAATCTATTTTTTATACCTTGTAACAAAATTCGAAAAAGTAATTTATCTGAAATGAACTGTAAAACTGAAACCCACGCTGAGCATATAATGTTCGGTTAAACCCGAACTTAGACTCCCTTACTTGTTTTGTGTAACGTTTTATTGTTTCCAGGTATGATTTCATGTTTTAAGATTTCCTTGCCATGCCATGTTATGCTTCATTTTAGGTTGATGTTATAATTATGTTATGTTATGTTATGTTATGATGAATGTTATGTTATGCTAGTTATGGTTATGTTATTTCATTTCGTTTTAATTAAAAAAATATATATTTTACTCGGTTTTCCTGTATGTCCAAAATACTTATGTGAATGTCTGCATTTTTGTTACATTATTACCTTGTCATTTTCTGTTTGCAGTCTGCCTATATTCGTTCGTTTACCGTAACGTGTTTTTACGCTTACGCCTACGAGTACACACGAATGCATTTTAGTTTTCATTAGGAAGCATTTATGATGGACTGGCGACCTCAACCGGACTCCGCGTGCAATCAACAACGATTTGTCTATAGCCAAAACTGGCTACAAACAAATTTGGTTGCACAAAAAGAGATAATGGAATTAAAAAGTCAATTTTGATTGCCATAACAATTTCAACAAATTTTGAGCAGTCAACGCCACTTCCCACAACAAGACAAACACCGGTCTTGTACAGTGGGACGAGGCTTAACAGAATAACTTTGATGCTATAGTTATTTTTGTTTTTAATTTACAAAGACCACCACGATGTGGGTGGAGTATAAAATTTTAATAAATCTTGAACGTCTGACCTTTTATAGCAAGTTATTACTTTTATATGATTCAAACTTTTAGAGACATAACTTTAGTCAAATACTTTTCCTTTCTCAATCTGAATTTTATGCAGTTCCACTGTATGCCATTGGCAATGCAAATATGTAGGCAGCTGTGTTATTGCAACGCTTGACCGCTGATCACAGATCGTTTAATGTTAAAATATGAAGCTGAAATTTTGCTTAAACATAAATGCCATAATAAAATTGCTGCAGCTTTTGTTTCAGCGACAACAAAATCGACATTTTTGATACGACTTACAAACAACCTAACCAAAGTCAGCGATTCGCTTGAATGACTTTGAGTGCTTGGGTGCAGGCTCGGTTTTTCGATTGCTTTGTTCAAGTTTCCTAATTATTTTTTATTTTACAATATTGCTAGAATAAGTTTTTGAATAAAAATAAAATTTTCATAGAACTTAGACTATTGTGAACTCTTACACGTGAAGAATCTTTTCATTCTTGCATTACCCTACCTGTCTAATAAGGTAACAGTTATAATATTCTTGTATAAGTTAGTTCTATAAAAAAATCTCAGAGACAACTTTATTGCGAATAAAGTGAATGTTACCCGTTTATGTACCCCTGTTCTCCCGAGATTAAGTTTTTCCTGGCGCACCCAGATGTACATTGTTAATGTTCAGGTGAGTTTATATTAAAAGTTTATTTGAATAAATTCTTTGCCATTTTTTGAGGGTTTCATACTTTATTTGAAGTCAATATTTTTTAGGCTTTTTTTGTTAGAAGTCGTTGTTGTTGATCTTATGACACAAAACTAAAAATTGCATTTTACACGATTCGCTTCACTCATTTAAAGTATAATGATTGAGTATTAATAATGTATTTGTTATCGATTTTGTAAATTACTAATTTGTGTAAAATGCAAATTGATACGAATCACTCAAAATTATGATTCATGTTTACTTCCTGTAGCGAATATGGGAGACGCACAGTTTCGAACAACTGGTTTAATGACTACCTCCGAACTTGTGCTAATCGGATGCAGAGCTGGAATGTTGGTATCATCAGCGTTTAAGCCTGATATATACATAGATAGGCAAGTTGTAAAAAGTTTCGAAAAAGTTAAATAAAACGACAAAGTATTAATTTAAAAATATTACCACTACCAATACCAAACATGCATTTAAACCATGAGAATTTTTTCACTCACACTACGAACGCAACATGTGCTTGATGCTGTTGTTTTGGGAAAACCCACCAAGTCTCACGCAAAGGAGCTCAGATTTGATATCGCTAGCAAATGAATGATATCGCGAGCAAATGAATGAAGAGTATGTACAAAGTTGTCTTGTTGGAGGTATAGCGCGAGAGTCCGCAAATATGAGTAAATGTGTAATATTTTTTGGTGATATTCAAAGTTGGTAAAATTAAATAAAATAGTATAAAATAAAATAAACTAAATCAAATAAAATAAAATAAAATACAATAAAAAATTAAATAAAATAAATAAAATTAAATAAAACAAAACAAAATAAAATAAAAATAAGATAAAATAAGCAAAATAAGATAGAATAAGAATAATATAAAATGAAACGAAATAAATAAAATAAAATAAAATAAAATAAAATAAAATAAGACAAATATTAAATTAAGTTAAATAAAATAAAATAAAAAAGTAAGCTAGAAAGCAAAGGTATACTAACGTCTGTAGTGGTTGAATTTTAACCACTGAGTGAACTCTAGTTTAAATTAATCAGTCGAAGGCAGGGAATATTTCAGAACCAAACACAAATGGACCAGTGCAGATAACCTTCAAAAGGTCTACAAAAACATAGTAAAGAGGATTCAAGTTGATAAGCGCAATTCAAAGCTTCCACTACTTAAATATGAATGTGTCATACACATACTTAGCAGGCAAGGCTCTGGCGACCACTCGTTCCTACAGAACTGGAGGCTGAGGTAGACAGATGACCTAGAAGGTTCAATGTGGTCATATTAAATCATTTGTGCGATAGTCGGGCTGGTACCTCAATGGTGCTTGGTACCGGGACGTACCGGATCTGAATCCAACAAGGAACCTTCGGGGAGTGTCCCTATCGCTACAACAATAAGAACAACAACAACAATATCACAATCTTTAAAGTGTCAGTGCGATAGTTATGTTCGGAACTAGAGTCATTCACTGCAGGCCTTATATACATAGAGTGTTCGCAGGAGAGGAGTTAATTAACATCAAAATATTTCAGGCAAGACTTTTAACAATTTTCATGGTCTACAACTTTGTAACGAAAGAAAAGCGCGGTTGACTGGTTGATATGGTGGCTGAATATAAAAATAAAGTTGGACACCCTACTGTTTATATACGAGATGTTAATAATATGAATGAACAGCTGTGGCTAGGGTTTTTTGTTTAACAAAAACCATCACAATAACAAGAGAAACGAGAAAGCGCAATTATTATTGAACAGTTAACAAAAGAAAATTTGCATTTATGCACTAAAATACGTGCAATTCGCGTTCGCATTAAATTCAAAACCAAATAAACGTTGAAAATTTTGTAGAAATATATTAGTGGTCAAAAGACAAAACAATTGTTTTTAAATTATCTTTTTTATTGTTTCCTCTTTACTGTTGATGCGTGTTTAACTCTTTCTATGCTATGAATTTGAGGTAAGCTTTATATGTAAGGATATTTGTCTATATGTAAATAGATAGGTACATAAGGTTAGCGTTCAAAATATACCACAAAATGGAAAAACCAAAAATTAAAGAATATACAAAGAGGTCAACTGCACGAAATTAAATACTTTTTTGTTGTAAAAAATATATTCGTTATGTGGTTTTCTTGTATTTTTTTTTCATTTTTAACATTTGATGCAACATATCATTAAAAGCAAGCATACATACATGTACATCCATACATACATCCATATGAGTTTTCACTACTATGAGCTATGTATTTTAAGCTTTTTTTTTATTGTTTATCTGCTGCCATGGAAACATCAGTCATAAACTATAGACGGACAGTCAAATAGACAGATGTGCGCTGGTTAATGCATTTGATGCGTGAAGTCGGAAAAAGTTTTCACCAAATGCAACATTGAACAATGAGGTTTTGAAAAGCAAATACTTTGAAAAATATTTAGATAAGTGTGTTAGTATGTACCTACCGGTATTTGTGATGATATGACTTTTTGTATTAAGTTAAATTGCCGATGACGACTTCTCGCGATTATAACGCTATCTTTTCTCTGATCTCGCGATTATTACGCTATATTTTTCTCAGAGTAGTGGACCAAAGGAATTTTTTTGTAGAGTTTAATTCATAAGCAGCGACCGCCATGATGTGGTGGTAGAGTGCTTGGCTACCACACCAAACATGCTGGTTTCAAGTCCCGGAAAATGCTACACCGAAACACATTATAGACAGGTTTTTCAATGAAAAAAAAAAATATCCTAAGCGTGGTCTACCCTCGGCGGTAGTATGGCGAAAGCTTAGATTGTATTTTTGCCTTGAAAAGCTTCTCAGCGAAAGGTTCTTCTGCTTTGCAGATGCCATTCGACGAACACGCATTTCGATATGCAAAACAAGTTACAAAAGCGTTTTCGAAAAAATTCCCATATTTGTCAAAATTTTACGAAAATTCGAATTTTGACTTAATATTTTCTGAATTTTTTTGAGTGTACAGTTTTGTAGCTCAATTGATTTTATACTATGTTCAAAAAGAAATATAAATTGAGGCAATTTCGATTTAAATTGAGTGGTGTTTATACAACTCAATTTAGCTTACACAATAGTAATTTGATAGATGGTTGGCTCAACTCTACAGCAACAACATACCTTTGTTCAGACTGTCAAAATGTGCGTGTTGGTATTAGGCAAATGGAATGAAATGAAAACATAAAACTTTGAAATTTTTGTGTGTTGTAAAAAAAAGTGTTCAATGTTTTGGTTTAATTTTAAGTTTGCCATCTTATTTTGACAATCCCTACTCCAGTGAAATAAAAAAATCAAATCAGCTGATGAGATGAGCCAACCATATAGTTGAGCCATGCGTAACTGATTTTAAATCTACTCAATAAACATACTTTACAAGGTTGAATTTGCAGTTTGAAATAATTAATTACGCAATTTTTTTTAATTGGCAATTTATTATTACAATTTATTATATGATAAATTGCGTAATAAATTGTCCAAATGGTATAAATTGCCAATTTGGTGTTTGTTTGTACATAGTATTAATCTCACAAAATGAAAATAATGGGCCTCTTAAAATTCGCTAGGTTTTTGATAGCTATTTTTCGAAGTTTGTTATATATATTTTTCCATACGAAGGTATGCATTTTCTCTTAACACAAAAAAGTAGTCACCCAATAAGTTAGTCTGTACACGGAACCAGACACATATTCCTAGGGGTATTTAGTTATGGCCGAAATAAACATGATGCGTTACCCAATGCATATATTGCCCATAAAAAACTTCCTACACTTTTTGAAATCTAAAGGGTCTCGATTCTGGTTATTCGCAAGAAAAGCAGACTACTCGCAATACCACAATGGCTGCCTTAGCGTTGTTACATAAATGTTCACCTTTTTAGATTCAGGAGTGGCATCACAGTTGGGATTATGACACCTCATAAGTAGTGAGACAGCCATGAGTTTTTTTTTACTTGAGGGTGACATAGTCCCAAGTGGCATAGTCCCAAGGTTTTGGCATCGTCTGAAACAGATATTCTATGATCCCATAGTCATGCCTTGAAATACCATACTAAGAAAAAAAATAATTTTAAATAGCAGATTACTTGATGTTGGCCCAAAAACGTAGAAAAACTACGCAGACTTTTGGCTATTCTATAGCTTATACGGCCACCTCTCGCATCTGCGCGTATGACGAGTCATCTTTGACAACCCTTTCCAGCAAGTGCTCTTCTTGAGATGTGCGGGACCCGGCGTCGCAAAATTTAGTACTTCACAAATAGCTCGCTTCCTATGTCTTGCTTGAGTTTGCCCTCAGTTTTCCACAGGTCCAGACTGATGTATTTTTTCGTGGTCTCAACCATTTCTGACTTAAGGCTCGAGCAGTTGCTGAAACTTTGCATCGACCTAGGTTAGATATTAGTGAGGCTAGCAATATGGGTCCAAAATTTAATAAATTTTTGAATTTTTATTTTTTAGATATAACAAAAAAAATTCAGTGTATATACAATTTTGTAAATGTATTGTGATTTGCACTTCAATAAAAAAGTTTTCAACAGGACTGCACATATTTATTTGGCTAAGAAGCTTATTTCTGATACAAAAAGTAAAGGTAGACTGGCGTTTAAATGTAAATATATTTTGTTTGTTTGCTGGTTCCAGAATCCACAACAAACTGCACCCTCTTGAAATTTAGCTTTAATTGTCCAACGTTTTTTTTCTTTTTTGTTTTATAAATTTTGAAAAATAGTATATCGGGACTTGCATCGCTGGCGAAAATGCATGTCAGTATACAAACATATATTATTTAGATTAGTATACAAACGTATGTATATATACATATGTACCAATGAGGTAGAACTAAAAACACAATTGCATTTAACATACCAACAAAACCAAATGCTTTCACGTCATGCCGTGATGCTTGGTTAGTTAGTTATTTACTGTAACGGAGTTTTTTTCCTCAAATACTACTGCTAGCGATTAAAGAAATATTCCAATTTTGATAAAAAATACTTGGATGTCGGAAACTGCTAATTACTACCTGGAATAGCTTAAAGCTTTCCATTGATTAGAGATGGGAATGTGGAGCAGTAAGAGATGCATATTTCCGTAATTAACTTTAATTAATTTTCAAATGACGTAAAGTATACATATATGAAGTATACGAGCGAGGTATCTTAAATATTGTAGGTAACACTGTCACATATTCTAAACAATTTCGACTTGTGGTGTTTCTTAGTTGCAATGAAAGGCCTAAACCTAAATAGACATTGATAGACGTAGCAATGGTTAGGCGTGAAAAGCTACTGGCGGAACAGGCAAACTGGTGAATTATCCAATTGAATTCCACACAAGCTACCTTCCCAGACCTAGAGGATGCATTCATCTTTTAGAAACTAGCGATATTTTCAAGTATTTACAAATTTCGGAAGTTGACAACCACGTTTGAGGATGAAAGCAATCAATGCTGATAACCCGAATTATGGAAGCGGAAATGGGTTCGGTGACAATGACCCGCAACATGGCATACATTGCATACTGCTCGAGCAAGATATTAGTTAGCAGGAACTGGTGCCTTAAGCCATAGGTCGCAAGGAGGGTGTCGCCTCACTCTACACTGAAGGGTCCAAAGAAGATCTACTAGCAATAGAGAGGATTTGTAATATCCTGTTGGCGGACTAGCGGCTATGGGATATGTATATACTCGGGTAACCAAATAGCGCTCAAGTCTGTACATTCATTCTACACGTCCTCTAACTGTAACGTCGATAACTGTAAAAGTAATTTATATGAAGCGTTCACAAGGCTAAGGCTCCAGCTATTAGCAGTAGTACAGTTTACAGATTTAAAAGTAGCAAGTAGCATGGGTCCGAGGAAGCTTCTAGTATTTGCCAAGAGGACGGAGTTATTTTATAACATAGGTCCTGGTTTCTGATAGGGGGTTTTCAGCTTGTTCGTGGAACAAATTTCTGCTAACACTATGGACTCATTCAGTCTATGTGAGGGCGTCACGGACCAGCTAGTTTAACCTAAGCAAACCAAATAGCTACAATTACAGGTCACTAGTATGACCTACACGCAGAATGAAAGGAAATGCTCTACAAAGACAACTGTAAGAGCTTTACCGAAGGGAGTTGTAAGAATATGGTCACTGATTTCCTCATCGAGTCCCCAGCCCAAGCGGATATCAGACCTGCACTTTATGGAATTCTGTGCTGTCCGATTTTAGAACGGTAACTAAATCCTTCAGAAAGCGCCAACTCATGAAAATATCGTGGCACTAAATGGCAGCAGGCCATCGAACTTTTGTTTACTTTTGCTTTGTATGTAGGTCGAATGTGGAAAAATGCCGATTTATCTGGCATAGAAACATTTGCACAGCATATATGTATGTATTTACTATGAATGCATGTAACATTAAAGAAATTTTGACAGTGATATGTAAATACATAAATATTAACAAGTGGAACAGAACAACAAAGTGTTGCACGCTTGGAAAAGAGACACACGCAAAGAAGGTCACTCCAAATTTTTTCGTTGTTTTCTTTGGCTTTTTGGCGCCAAAGATAGTTTAGTGAATTTGCGTTTCCTATTGTATATTTATGTTGTTCGAACATTTTTTTGAGTAAATGAACATATGAGCACACATAGGGGCCAGAGGTGATCTAAAGCAGATGTCTCTATCATGTGTTTTTTTTTTTTTTTGTAATAAGGAACATTAAGCGCTCCATTGGCAAGTCGATTCTGTACTCGTCTCTGTTATTGTTGTTGTTTAACAGAATAAAAACACTACCCCATAGGTTTGGAGAGTTTCGCCAAAATCGGCTCTCCTTAGCGAACCAATATCCTTATCTTATTTTTGCCTCTAACCTTGTTTAGTCTTTTTACTTTTCTTATTACTTTATATTAGGACCGTTCCATTGAGTTATCGAGCTCTGGTTCACGAATACATCTCATTGAAACGATCTGGATCATTTTTATGAAAGCTGGCACCACTAATATAAAAAATTTGTTTTGTTGATGGTGGTGGTCCACATTCTCTTTTCCCTAACAGTGAAATTTATTTTATTAACATTTAAATAGTTTCACACGTAAACAAACTTTTATTTTCCTTACAGTTTCTTCAAGTTGTTTACTCTTTCCGTGTTTTTGCTTTTAAATATGGCGAAATCTTTTATGTATACACATTCATATGTACACATATTTATTTCAGTGCTACCAACTCAAAAGTGGTTAGCTGTCAAAAAATCTACTACAGAAAACAAAACGAACAGAACTGCTATACGGATCAGAAATTGAACCAGATGAGTGGAGAGAAGAACTAAAATGAAACTGGGCCACGCAAAATTCACATTTTTTTTGGAATTTTCGTACTTTATCCTGCAATATCACTTTGTTGTTGTGGTTTTGTAGTGATAAAGACACTAACCGAAGGCCCTGGGCATTGTTATCGATGTCCATGGCCCATTGCGGGATACAAATTCTGTGCGTTCCAGAAACAAGCACCATTAAGTTACAAGCCCGACTATCTCGGAACGATTTAATATGAACTCTTTAAACCTTCCAGGCCACCCTCCCCTCAGTAGCTAGTGAGGTTTTCTTGCGCCCGGGACAAAGTATACGAGATTATAAAAGTAAGTAATTCTGACGGAGTTTTGTTCAATTTCTTTTCTACTGCGAAGTAATATTTTCCAGAAATCAGTTATAATAAAAATACAAATTGTCCAGGAAGTTCTGCTTTGCAAACCATTTGACGCCCCCTGTGAGTAGCACCCTGGGCAAGTTGACGGAGTAAGTCCCATTTTCAAAAATTTTATAAATTCTCTTTTATTTTTACTCAAACTCAACACGCAAACCAAGGTTCATTACCTTATTGATCTTTGGTAATGAATTATACCGTTTTTTTTTTTTTTTTTAGTTTTTCTAAATTTTCGATAACGAAAAATCAGGCGTAGATTTCGCCTATTTTCGATATGTATTCTATGTCCAGATAAGTCTTTATACTAAATTTCGTAACGATATCTCAATTTTTACTCAAGTTATTGGGTAAGCGGACGAACGGACGGACATGACCCAATCCAAATCTTTTTCGTTGCTGATAATTTTGATTTCAGGAAGTCTATATCTATCTCGATTCCTATGTGCCATCACGTACCACCGTTAAGCAATCAAAGTTATTAGATCCTTGTTTACAAGTACACGCCTGGTGTATAAATTGGCAAGCAAAATGTTGTTTATAATTTATTAACAACTGTAGCACCGGAAATATTTTTGGAATGTATTCATGATTTATCCCAGTAAAAATTTTTTTTAAATTTAAATTTTAAAGTATTTGAATATAAATTACATTCTCGAATTTCAAGGGTTTCTTCTTAAATATATAACTTTACACGATTATAGTGACAGACTATATATATGCTACCAAGAAGCTTATTTTTGGTGTAGACTTTGTATTCAAGAGAGTCAAAATACTAGTACTTCATTCAACTGTTTGTCAACATGCTAAACCTAACAGTACACTGAAAGAAAAAGACTGGTAAAATCAACCGAAATACGGGTCAATTCAACCGAAATTTCTGTAAATTTTTATCCATCGCAACAAATGTAGTGGTAGTCAAATGAACAAAAAAAAGTTGTTACGACAGATTTGTACGAAAGTACCTATGTTGCGGCATTTGCAAGGCAGATCTTTTCACTGAGATCTTTTCATGATAGAAATACACTTGGAGTGCTTGCGAACAGTGCCGAGAGGCGACCCCGCTTAGGAAAATTTTCTTCTAATTGAAAAACCTTATTTCTAAAATTTTTATGTTGCTTTGCCCGGGGTGTGAACCCAGGGTCTTCGGTGTGCTAGGCGGAGCACGCTACCATCACACCACGGCGGCCGCCATATACATACGTAAATATGTGCATACATATAGTACACAGTATACATAAGTACAAAGTAGAGAGCGCAGTGAGCGTAAAATTCTCTTTGAAATTTGCTCATGTATTGACTGTTGATCGCTGTTGAAATGACCAGTGAGATCAGTTGTGTTAACAAAAAAAATCAGTTAGATTGATTAGGAATCTGTCAATTTTACAGAATTATGTTAACTTAAGAGCGACAATTTCTCTTCTGTTGAAATGACTAAACTAATTTGTTCGCTTGGCAAAGAACTCGGTTGAATTAACCATAATTAGATCAATTTCACCGAATCTCCGTTAAGTCAGGAACAACAGAACCGATTTGTTGATTTTACTAGCAGCATTTCTTTCAGTGTAAGCGCATAATTAGTAGTTCATGGGTTAAAAATGCTGCGCCTTCATATTTGGAAATAAATAATTTCCTGTTGTTCATTGGGAGACCTAAAAACCTTCATACATGCGTACACAGGTAAATCGCACGGTTGGCCTCCTTTGGATCAGCAATGGTGGTTGATTTTTGAAATTAAACTTTTTTGAACACAAATAAACGAAACACTTGAATGACTGCTTAATTGTAGATAAATATGTTTGAAACAAGTAAGGACGGGACTGTGTTCGGCTGTGCTGAAGACTCCATACCTTTCATGAATGTGACGGAACAATAATCTTATCCCATTCGTAATATCCAAATAATCGGCTGTATAAGATAAGAAATTTATAGTGAATAGATGTACATACCAAGCGATTTTTAAGATAAATATAAAATAAAAAATAGTTAAGTACTAGTGTGAGGATGCAAAGTTTCACGTTTTTTGTGGCCTGCATGTAAAAACTATGACCACGGATCACTTATTTCAACAATATGTGACCTAAACGTAAGTATTTGATGAAATTTGAAGCCATAAAAGAGGGAGCAGAAATGACAGTTTATATGGGGTATATACTATATATACGACAGATCTCAATGATTTTTTCAGACAACAATGTATGCTATATACATAAGCATTCGGTGAAATTTGAAGCTCCTAGATGTTTAAATGGAGCAGAAATCACGAAAAGATTCTTATCTGAACAATAGGTTGTATGAGATATATACTATATGTATATACCACCGATCTGTACAATTTTTCAGGAAACAATTAATGCTCTATACGTAAGCATTCGGTGAAATTTGAAGCCTCTGGCTCTTAAAATGGGGTAGTAATTACGAAAAGTTTCTTATCTGAAAAATCGGTTGTGGGGGATATATGCTATATACTACCGATCTCATCCATTTTTTCAGACAACAATATGTGCAATATACGAAAGCATATGGTGAAGTTTGGAGCTTCAATCTGTTAAATTGAGAAAGATATGACAAAAATCCTCTTTTTATGAAAAATCGGTTGTATGGAGGATATATGCTATAGTGGTCCGATCAGACCGGTTCCGACAAGTGTCTAATCGGACACCTAAGTACACCCGCTCACCAAATTTTATCAAGATATCTCTAAAATTGAGGGACTAGTTTGCATACAAACAGACAGACGGACAGGGCTATATCAATTTAGGTCCTCATCCTGACCATTTTGGTATACTTATTGGTGGGTCTATCTATTTTCCTGACAATTTTGAGATTCGTAACGAAGTTAATATACCATTTCATTTTCATGAAAGGTATAAAAATATGTATATACAATGTTGGTGTCAAGTTAATAATTTGAGAAGATTGAGTCACACTATTGCTGTTCGCAGATGCTTTTGTATACATACAAACAAATATAAAGTTTACAAACAAACAGCTGAGTATGTTGAAATAAGGCCAGTGATAAAAAAATTTTAGTTTGACTGATAAACGCTGTTTTGTTTGGCTGCACACAACTTGCGGTATTTTGATGGCGTAGGAATGTGAGCCCTTCAAGTTGAAAGAAATTAGGATTAAATCTTAAATGTATATTTGTTTCAAACTTAACTTTATTTAAAAGTTTAAGAATCTAACTAACTTAAAAGATAATGATCGTGGATTTTTCGCATAAACATACTCGCTGATTTATTCGGTCCCGCAAAGACTCTACATCGGCATGCCAGTCTAAGTTATACAATAAATTAAAAACAGGGACCCGTTTTAATAGTTATTTTCTTTTTTTGAGTCTAAAAAGTCCTGGTTAAAAAATGGTCCTAGACGAAGATTTGTGTGATCCAGGGTATCTATACCCATTGAATTTTAGTGACGAATCATGCGTCTTTCTTATTTTTCAAAAAAAGCCACAAATAAAAGTAAAATCCGTACTTTTGTTTTATGAGTCCGAAAATAAGAGTTAAATCCGGACTTTTATTTTTTTTTTAAAGACAAATAAAATTCCGGCCCTATAACTGTGAAAACGAATTATTTACCAATAGATGCTTCTAAATGTGTTGATTTGAAACCTCAATGCTCATTAGAAACTTTTTGTTAGTAATACCAGAAATTTGTCACAGAAAAACTAAAACAACTCAACTTATTTTTTCCATAGTAAACTCGCATCTTTCTTTTTACTATAAGTTTTGATCCAATCAAGATATTGCCTCGAAATTTGATACACCGCTTTCTGTTGAAACAAGAAGGATTCTGTATGAAAAAAATTCGTTTCATTTGGAAGCGGCGTTTCATAGTAATAGGGCAGGACTTGTATTCTGTCCTTGAAAAATAAAATTTCAGGAGTATTTTTAATTTTCGAATTTATAAAACAAAAGTTCGCATTTTATAATTTCTTCTCGGCCGAAAAAGAAGAGCTAGCAAATAATTTTTTCTGGAAGACTTTTACTATAAAATAAATAACAGTTTGGGTCCCTGGTTAAATGTATAAGATGCCAGCTAGCAATCCTTGCTTAGAATCAATTGTTTAAGTTAAGTGACGCGAGGTTCGAAAGGTTAAAAATACTCGTATCTGCGGTCCGATTTGGCTCATATTTAAAACAAACATTACATACAGTCCGGTAGAATAACATCAAAATACTTTGGAGTTCGAGGACTTAGATTGTAAAAAATTGCCAGGAAAGACTCCTTGTAATAATGAGTCACTAAATGAACTAAAAAGAATGAGAAATAATAGGCAATTAAGATTAAAAACTTGAAAATAAAATAATAAAAGAATTTTTTTTTAAGGTAAACGGTTTTATTCAAAACAATACTTACTTTAAGTAATAATAATACTAAAAGCTAAAAAATAATTAAGTAGGTCCTAGGTAATAGCCATCATTCTCCTCATCAATCTTGGGCGTTGATCAGACAATTAAATAAAAGCGTTGGGCGTGTGAAATTTCTAAACATGTGAGGCGTAGCCATAACCTGATTAAGGTTCAGTTGGTTTTACTTATGATTATCAATAGAAATTTTACGCGTCCAATGCTTTTATTTAATTGTCTGATCAACGCCCTAGATTGCTGAGGAGTGTGATGACTAGAACCTAGAACCTACCTAATTATTTTCTAGCTTTTAGTATTATTATTACTTAGTGTCAGTATTGTTTTCAATAAAACCGTTTAACTTAAAATTTTTTTTTTTAATTATTTTATTGAAGACGAATTTCGGAAAACAGAGAAATTGCTATAATGCCAATGGCTCGATCTCTTCATATAAGCTGGTTTGTCAAGAAAAAATTGATTTTGAGTATTACGTGGAAAGTCAATGAAAATAGCTTAACTTTGTACAGTTGCGAACACGAATATAGAAGTGAGTATTTTTACTCGCTTTTTCTCTCTGAAGACTGGCGCCAATTGGTCACACCAAGGCATTTTAAATCGTTTTCTACCTGGTCCTTCCAACGAAGTGGGGCCGCCCTCTTCCTCTGCTTCCATAGGCTGGTTCCGATAGAAACACTTTCTTAGTCGGAGCGTCATCTTTCATTCGCATACCATAGCCTAGCCAGCGCAGCCGCTGGGTTTTAATTCGCTGGTCTATATTCATGTCTGCGTATAGCTCGTACAGCTCATCGTTAAATTTTCTTCGGTACTCGCCATCGCCAACGCGTAGAGGTCCATAAATATTTCGAAGAACTTTGCTCTCGAACACTCCCACAACCGTTTCATCTGATGCTGCACCATATAGCAGGACGGGTACGATAAGTGACTTGTAGAGCAAGATTTTCGTTTACCGAGGGAGAACTTTATTTTTCAAAACTTTATTTCTGGTTCCCAAATAAACAAAGTCGTTTATTTTTCCAATAAATTTAAGTCTAAGAAAGTACATGCAGTATGTATCTCAAAATTCAGATTGATTTTTGACAGTTTTTTGTATGGAAAACGCCATTCCGAATAAAAAAACAATACGAGTTTTGAGATACCTATAACTTGTACTTCGGTAGATAAAATTGATGGGACTGCAAAACGGCATAATCAAAAATCTGAAAATTTCTCAAATTTTCCTGAGATAAGTATAGTTTAAGTTGCAAAATTCATGGGCATTTTTCCTAATTTATCAAAAATAGAAAAAAGGGTTTAGCTGACGAAGTTTGATACAAATTTCCCTTGCTTTTTTCGTGTTTTTATTTACAAATAATAAGAATATTTTATGAATGCTATCCAGTCTTAATATATTTCCCAGCATCTTTACATACAAATGTATACAACAAGTAATGTTGATATTTTTGTTATTGTTTTTGTAATCCATATCATCAGATTACTTGCTTGGGTTACCTTAACTAGGTTTACTATTTCTTTTTGTAAATTTTTCAGCAACAGCGTATTGTTTAATTCGATATCTGTTTTGCTTTCCTTGTTACACTTTTTCGCAATCAAGTAGTTTTATTTACTTAATTTAAATTTAATAAGTTCATCACGAAGATCTAGATGAAGCGCTATGGCAGATGAGAATGAAGCGCTATGGCATTTAGTTAAGGGCTATAAAATTACTAAAGCGCATGCGCACTACTGATTAGTGAAACTATAAGCTAAGCATGCGTTGATTTATATTTGAAGCTAGACTTTTGTTTGCCTGCGACTTTGCGACTATAATCTTAGTTTTCCAAGTAGTAAGATGAGCCCGAAATACTTTCGCTTCAATCTGGCTTAAGAATAGAACATGGAGTGAGTCCCGTGCAAAAATAGCGAGTACTCCATGCATTCATGTATGGAGTACTCGCTATGGACCAAGCGAGTGCTCCAAAATTAACCACAATTCATACAAAAAATATGGTCCAATTAACATTGCGATGTCCTAGGACTGGGCCATATCGCTCATTTGCTGCAACGTCGTCATAACTCAAAAAACACAATTTTCCAGGGGAACCATTCAAAGATTTTAACTGTCATATGTTGCGCATTTAAAGGAATATTTTCATTTTTATAAGACGTGCTAAATTTTAAACTGATCGCGAAGATTTTTTTATACAACATAGATCATGATATTGGGTACGTTTATATGTTATTAACTCAAAAGTCATGTTTTTTGAGTTATGACGACGTTGCAGTAAATGAGCGATATACTCCAGCTCAGCATTACATCAGAGTAATCCATGGAGTACCCACAGTCCAATAAACATCGTGTAGTGATTACAATCGTTAAAAACGAGCAATGATCGGCTTACAATATGTTCGTGTAGAAACATGAGTTGGTCCATTGTTGCATTACAGTGGAGTATAATGGTAAGTACTCCAGTGGACCACATGATACAACGATTTTTGCAGGGTCGATTATTCTACTACGTTAACCTCCATGTAGCTGTGGCTCGAATGGGAGTTCGCAGTAAACTCAAACATACCGCACGTAATTGAATTGAATTCTAAGCCATTATAACCCCATGCATTAAGGTAAAATAATTTCTGTAGGCCGCCTGTTATCAATTTTCGGCTAGAAAGATATCGGTATCATATATGAGGTAGCACCTAATAAGATTTTTCATAGCTGACTCAAGGCCCCTTCATACAAAAGCAGACTATAGATGCCCGTCGGTACTCCATAATTAATTATACCCATCCGTGACATTTGCCGTGAATATTACTAAGAACCAGAAACCAGGTAGCCCTAGCATTCCTAGACCCCACTTGATCTTATCACAATCGATCTCATAGCTTTAATTGCCGTTAGAGTCTCCGAGTAGATGTTAACTTCGCTAACCGTGGCACCACTGCATAGTAGTCTATCCACTTATAAGACATTACAGTCAATGGATAACATCCACTTTTGTATCGATCTTCGATGGGATCTTTCCCCCAATTCCTCTCTAGAAAAGTGAATGCGATGAAGCCGCTACAAGGGGCGAATTGTCGACACGCAATCGTCTGTTTTATTTGGAATAAATATTACAAAGCCTGATCGACGCCCAGGTCGCAGACGCCTTGCTGGTAATATCCACCGTATGAGTACTGCAGTCACCATCCAGCTCTGTCGTTGTATATACAAAAATTTTAGTAATGCTCACCGACTCCAGAGGTGTATCGGCTTGGCGGATACCTTCTTTTAACAGCAGTGAACGAATCTGGGCAGATACCTCAGCTCTTGAAATGATCACAGGCACTAAACGATTTTCTAGATCTATGCTAAATACTAAGTTTCCAAGACAGCTTTCTATCCTGGATACCTAACGCCATCACAAAGCACCAGCGCTACATCGTTAATTGCTTTACTGGAGTTGACAGCAATTTCATATGATAAACCACCTATTTACCGTGTCCAGATAGCCCTGTATAGCGACGCGTAGGGTGTCCAGAAATCTACCCCACACCAATATTACCAGTTCCTCTGCATAGGCCACCACTGGGAAGTCACTGGATTCGAGGTCACTTACTACTATAACCCAAACTAGAGGAGACAGTACACCACTTGTGGCCTGCCTATGTACATAGGTTAGGTAAGGTTGATAGAGCGTTCATAGCAACTTCCTACACTTCCACTTGGCGATATTTTCTTTCATTGTGAACGCCCCCAGTGAGTGGTGAGTGTCGGTAAGTTCTTTGACCAGATTACTTGCTAGTAGTCCTCAAGGGACCACTTGATTTCTTTGATGTACTTAAGTAGCAGCGAAAGTTCCAATTTACCAACCTCTACAAGTATTTCTAAAGACTTTGAGCCCAGAAATCAAATTCGTCTGACTGCAGTCATGTGTAGTCATGGACATAGGCATGTAAAGTAATAAATTTCCTCCTCATTCTGAAAGCCTCTTCATTGAGAGCTTGTTGGCACTGGCCACCGTCGGAACATCGATGCATTAGCGCAATGACCTATCATGACACCCAACCGTAAAAACGCTTACTACAGATATTATTCAGGATATAACCCAACGGTTGTCGTACATAGGTGTCCGCCGCGCTTATGTTCGCTACGGAACCTATCCTGGTCATCTCATCTACAAATACATTTCTTTCAATATTGCCGCGCGCAGAGACCTATCGCGATGAGATGTTTAGATGCTTAGTGGACGCCAGCCAGGCTCGATACCTCCGAACGATATCTAACTTTACCACGTTGGATTCTAATGGCTTTAAGGCTGCCTGGCTGGTACGATTGATGTACTTGCTGATGCTTTGAGCACAGTCTAGCTTCGGATTGCTTTATCATTCTCGACCCATCTGTGTATATTGTAAGCATCTGTACATTTTTCTCTCAATTGTGGTCAACGCCGCTGTGAGAATTTTGTGGCAAAGAAGTTGGTTTATCAATTCAACTGGACCCCTCTCGACCACTATACCAACCAGGGCTCTTTTGATAATCAATGTAAGGATATTCGAGAAAGGTAGGCAGAGCAAACTATTCGAGTTTTTGACACGCCTGCACATTAGCTTCCCAAAGCAGTCGGTTCTATGTACCGGAGCGACTCGGGATTTTTCCCGACCAAGGGCTGTCATTTCAGTATAACCCCATTTAATTTGTTGCGTCCTTCCCACAAATTGTCATCCTCCCAGCAGATACTTGCAGCGGGACTGCGCCATACTCTCCTGCTCCGGGAAAGTATCGAACCCAATCTGGGTCCTACACCTGACCCCGGTCCTGAGAAAGGGTTTTGCTGCGTATGCCGGAAAAGAATCTTTTTAGGACGGCCACACTCTTGTCAGTGTGTCACGTGCAAGGGATATTTGCATCGGACAGGTTGTTCTAGACTAGAATCCAAAACCTGACGTTTTCGTAAAACTGCTAAAACAACAAAAGCAATAACCGCCAAATGGGTTAGCCTTATCGCTCGTGCCGATTTCGAACTTCGATAGCTTATAACCATGCTTTTGGGCTTGTTTCGAAAAATGGACAAAATCTCCTAGCAAAAATTTGTTTTCTGCAATGTCCAGACAAAATAAAATTTGAGTTAATAAGACATTATTTTTATACCGTTAATGAAAGTGGAAATGTATATTAAGGTTGGTCCTATTTTTGAAAATGGTAAGCCCTAACAGAAGTATCCTGTAATGCAAAGTCCGGACATCTTTTCTGGGCTCCCTGTCATAAAATAATAGATAGTAACGAGAAGCCCGATGATGGTACAGCACTCGATAAATCGGCGTTAGAAGTCCCAGTCCGTTTGGGAGAAATCAAAAGGAGATAGGAGTTGCATAGGATCCATCGAGCAGGGGAGGCGGGACAAATGCGCGCAGCTGCAAAATTTCTAAGATCATGTCCAAATCCTATGACGTTAGACTCACAAAGGTGATTATATCTCTAAAGGGACAAGACTTAAGGCTCACGATGGGCATACTTACTGGAAACTGCCTTCTAACGTCACATACTTATGAGTAAGGACTCATTAGTAACAGCAAGTGTAGGAAGTGTGATCTGCATGAAGAAACGTTCGAGCACGTTCTGTGTTCGTGTCCTGCGCTCGCCAGGTCCAGGCTCCAACTACTAGGGGCGGCAGAGTTGCCAGATTTCGAGGCAGCAATTAAGCCAGATCCTAGAAAACTTCTAGTATTTACTAAGAGGACGAAGTTATTATATAACATAAGTCCTGATGCCTAATTGGGGGTTTCCGTTTGGTCGTCAAACGAATTCTGATAACACTATGTACACACACAGACTATGTGAAGTCTTAATGGACTGGCCAGTTCAACATAACCTAAGCCCTTAAAGAGTCTTTCACCAATAAGCATACTGAAATGATCAGAATCACGAGCGGTGTTGGTATAGCAATGTCCGTATGTTTCGAACGCAAACTCGTCCCTTAATTTTCGACATATCTTGATGAAATTTAGTGGTTTAATGTTACATATGGATGTACGATTGTATGTCGGAACCAACCAGATCGGCCCTCTATAGCATATATCTGCCATACATCTGAGTTTTCAAATGCAAAGATTTTCGCCATTTCTTCCATATCTTAACGGTTGTAAGCAGATTTTTACGTATCTATATACTCGTTTGTATATACATTGTTTTATGGAGAAATCATCAAGATCGGTTGAATACCTATATAATATATCTCCCATACAACCCAATGTTCAAATAAAAGAGTTTGCGGCATTTCTGTCTCATTTTAGCAGATATAAGCATGAAATTTCACCAGATGCTTACATATATGGCATATATTAAAAAAATAAATAAATGTAAGGCGCGATAACCTCCGAAGAGATTTTAGGCCGAGCTTTTCTTCCATATATTATTGCCTGACAAAATCTAAAGATCGGTCACATATATAAAACGATATACAAACGATTGTTCAAATAAAATGCTTTTCGCCATTTCTCCCATATTTTAACAGACGTAAGTTTGTAATTTCGAGGAATATTTAGAATAAGGTGCCACGATTTTCCAACTTTTCTTTTTTTCGAGGGGTGGCGGGGGTCCTAAAAATCACAAAATTATCATCCGCAACTCTAGGAAACTCTTAGTTTATGAAATATAAGCCTTTTAATACATCAATAGTGTATGTTTGTTTGCATTTATGTCGACGTGCCACCACCTTATAATGTTCTACCAAGATAAAAAGATATTGTTGCGGAGCTGGCAACACTATTCACCACCGTCATTTGTTTAATTGCAACAACGAAAAAAGCGACATAGTACCGACGGGTTTTCCGCGAATAGCTTTTAAACGGGATAAAAAAAAATGTTTCTGCTTTCGGATTCTGAATCTTGACGCAAATACGCGTCTTTTGATACCGCTATCGACATGTGCGACCCAAATTTTAAGTGCAGGACTTAAGTTGAAATTTTACTAAATTTGGAAATTAAAAAGGTTATATTTCATAAACTAAGAGTTTCCTAGAGTTGCGGATGATAATTTTGTGATTTTTAGGACCCCCTCTTCCCCTACAAATCAGCAAAAGTTTGAAAATCGGGGCACCTTATATAAAATCCAGCCCGTAATTTCTCCAGATGGTAACGTACACGACATTTGTTGTTGTCTTAAAAAATCATCGGGATCGGTGGTATTTATAATATATAATAATAATATAATAATAATATATTTCATAAACGATTGTTCAGATAAAAGGATTTTCGAATTTCTTCCTTACACTTAGACCTAGGAGCGTGATATTACATCGGTCAAATACATAACATATATTCCATACAACAGATTATTCAGATAAGAGGGTTTTCGTAATTTCTGCCTCATTTTAATAGCTAGAAATTTTACCAGACGCTTACATATATGGCACATATTATTGTCTAGAAAAATCTACAAGATCGGTGGTATATATAAGATATATCTCATACATCCAATTGTTCAAATAAAATGGTTTTCGGTCTTCGAACTTCCTTATATTAAGAGCTAGAAGCGGGATATTTTACCAGATGCTAACGTATGCGACATTCTTTGCTGTCTGAAAAATCCACCAATATCGGTCGTATATTGTATAATATATATCCCATACAACCGATTGTTCAGATATAATGAATATTTGCAATTTGATCAATTTATTCAGCTCCATTCACGAAAAGTGTAAGGTCTCCGACACAGAAAGCACTGTCTTTTCTTGTTTAATTTGCTTAAAGTTTTTTCTTGTTCCTACACTTTTTTTCTCTTACCGAATGGTTAACTCCATCACTAGTCAGACATGACACGTACACAAAAAAAGTTAAAAAAAAAAATTGTTGTTTTGTATTTTATGTTTCCAAAAGCACAAAAATTTACACGTGTCAGTGCACGTATCGAAATAGCATAAATTGCAACAACAATAAAAGTTGTCACCACAGGCAAAATGAAATGCCAGCAAACCCACAATTAACAAAAAAATTTCTTAATATGCAATATGTTGTTTGCTTTTAAATTTTTTGTGTTTTATGGGTACGGCTTTGCTAAATTTTTTCTTATCTTTTATTCATATTTTTTGCATATTTGCGATTTTTTCCACTAAACTAAAACTGCTTAACTTTTTTAAATTTTTAATTATTAGTTTTTTTCCTTTACACTCATAAACTCCAGCCAAAACAAGCAAACAGCAAAATTTTTATGTGGTAAAAAAACAACAGAATTTATGCATTAGCACACATACAAAACTTGTGGAATGCCGCCTCCTTGTGCCGCAATAGCAACGCTTTTACCAACAAAGTCAGCGTAGCGCTCTCACGTTCTTGTTCACTTGGAAATCGTATTAGAAAAAAAAAGAAACTTCAAACACTCACTAAATTAAAAACAAAAATATAATACTATTTATTAATTTCAAAAGAAACGATCATTTTTTTTGGTGTACATATGTAGATAAATCGCGCCTGTTATACATACAAACATGTATGTATGTAATTAAAATTGAGTCTCGCTTAACACTACTTAAATAAAAAAGCATGCAAACACAACGAAAAGCTAAAATCAACTAAACTTAACCGAATTGATCGTCAAAGGAAGGAGCAATGAAATGCGCCAAACAAAATGTGGTAATACAATGGGAAAGTGGTAGTAGCGGCGTACAAGTTGCTCACTGGAAAGTTTTATTCTCTTTTCCAATTGCTAATTTGCTGAGAGATTATAGCAGCATTAAAATGCCGAGCACACTTTGTTTCGGAATGCGCGATCACTGTGAGTAGCTGAATAGAAGAATAATTTTATTATTATACCGGTTCGCGGTTTCGTTACAGTGCTTTCAAAACTGCCAAGCTACATATGTACATAGGTAGATATAAAATACAAGGCGAGCCAAAACACACATCTAAATATTTTTCGATTATGCTTTTTGAATAAATAGTTTTTATATATGTAGGTACATAGATCTGATAAAAAAAACGCGCCACTAACACATGGTTAGTTCCCAATAAACATTTTTGTTGGAAATTGGTTTGAGGTCAAATGGAAATCCAACTCGTTTTCCAAATTCCAATGTTTATTATCCATTGTACATCCATTGGAGAACCAACTCATTCTCAAACAAAACGGCACATTTTTTATACGTAAATAATTTCAGTTCTCCACTTGAGAAATTATTTGATATAAATTTGAACTCCAACATCAATCTCCAATTGGATTCAAGTGAAAAAGAAAACTCTTCTAGAATTAAATTTCCCAACCCAATTGAATAAAAATAACAGCATTGTATATAAATTTGGTTTCAGTTTAATAGAATAAACATAAATTAAAATAAATAGTAATTCATTTTACATATTTAATAATTAATTAAATGTATTTAAAAATTTTAAGTAATTGTATTCATTAATTAGATTCTTGCAAAATTTTAAAAATTCTTTGCACCAAAGCTGAGATATTTTTTTTCGTGCAGGCTCCATTGGCAAACTTTCAATTGTTGGCGAGGGCTCCGACAGCAAAACCACCAGCTGCCTTACCTCACTTCTAATTTTCTTGCTTCTATGCATTTTAATAGTTGCACATATGTACATATATTTAATTAATTAAATACTTACAATATTAAAATTGGATACTTCCCCGAAATATATCAATTAATTCACTTTTTCAGTTTCACTGCTATCACTGCTATCCAATCTTTTGACAGATTATTGGACAGCATTGCCACACACATAAATGAATAAACGCGTTACCATCTGAAAAAATTTTAAGTAATACATAATACCTCAAACTGACCTCCAAGAGCACTCAATTTGAAAACAAACTTTGGAAAAACGACTTGATCTTCAATTGTTGTAAAAGTTGGATTTCCATTTGAGAACTACATATTTCTCAAAGGTTGGAAAAAAGTTGTACCTGTGCATATTGGGTTATAGAACAATACTATTAGGGTAGATATACCAGTAACCGGACACCCCCCAGTAACCGGACATTTTTCACTTTAGGCTAGGTTTATGATCGAGCGTAATCGCATCACGCGATGCGACGAGAATCGCTGTTAGCGATCAATTATATTAGTGCATATTAGAGGTTTACGCCGATCATTTTATCGGCGGCGGCGGCGTGAGCGGCGCGCCGGCGTACGCCGGTGTTCTTACTTTAAAAAGCTTGATTTTTCTATTTAAAAATATAATATTTAGGAAAGGTTTTGTATGTATGTATTTAAGGAAAGCAACGTGTTGGCCATTTCGGAAATATCCGGGGTTTTTGCCTCAAGATCTCGCAGACCGTTCAAAAATTTTCAGGAGTAGCTCCTTGACGAGGGATTGTCCCTTGTTCACTTACTCCAGAGGGGCTTCGAACCTAACCCCGGTCTTTGGAATTGATACTGCTGCGTCTGCTGGAAAGAAATGGAGATACATAAAATAGTCACACTTTTGTTTGTATATCTCGTGCAAAGCGTAGTTTCACACCTAGGGTTAAAACCTAATAATCATCGCGAACACAATCTCTTTAAATCATTTGTGGCTCCTTGGCGGTCATGCACAAAGGCGACTTATTGTTGCTATTAATGATCTATATATATTTTTCGACTGTTTTTAAAAGCTACAATTCCCGATGTGCGAACAGTAGCAATCCCGACGACCAGTCGCTAACACGCCTCCTGACCTTCACACCATATGCCAGCACAGAAGCTGTAGGACTGCGACTTCGAACTCATGCTTTTGTCGACGTCACTTTCCTAGAAGCTCTAGGTGTTGCTCCGAAGACTTTCTAACGGTTATTTTTGTCGCGCTATGCTGCCGAGCTACACCAGAGAAACACCTTGAAACGTTAGTGAGTAACTATTCGGGCAAGGATGTCGCCCTCGAAATGATAAGCAGTATAAGTGGATGTCATTGCGGAATGGGTGAAAATCGTATAATCCTCGGCGCATCTACATAATTAAAATTTTACAAGGACCCTGGATAAAATTTTTTAAATTTAGACCAAAGTTTGCAGACGTTTGTGTTCACAACATTGATTTCAATAGTCTTCGTTAAATCAAAACGATATTTTAGAATGAAGTCAACCGATTTTAAGTTGAAAGATGTTAACTGCTGTTTTCCGGACTTATGATGTAACAGCTCATTATGGATGACCCCGTAGCTTCAGTTTTCAGATTAGTTCGACTGTCCACTACGTTAGGGTAGTAGCACACACGGTCATTAGTTCGACTGTCTTGGGAAAACTTTTGCTTCACCACTTTGAGTGTTCTTGCGAAGGAGAAAGCCTCGCCTGGTATAAGGAGCCGTAACGTGTAGGTGATATTTAAACTTGGTTGATAGGCTATAATCAGCGTGATTAACTACAAGGGACTAGTTTTGGATAGGGACGCCAACTTTAGGAAATGTCAAACCGGGCGACTTGGGTGTTGAAGGGTGAAGTGTGAAAATCAAAATTGACATTTCAGACGCTATTGTATAGTTTCGCAAATAAACAACAGATGTTTGAATGTAAGCCCAAGTGATTTTTCAAACCCTACTCATACATACGTACATTTATCCTTAACTTAAGTATGAGGTAAGAATCAGGATTAAGGATAAATGATTTTGCATCACTAATTTCGCTTATTCTTTCAACCAATCGCAATATAAATTTTTTTTTTTAAATCGGCACCTTTTTAGGTAATTTGCTTTTTTTAAAAACTCGAGGGTCATTTTATTTGAATTCATTGTTCATTATAATTTTTGAAAAAATAAAATAAAAATATGCAAAGTGCGCATATACATTTATTATTAAACTTAGTGTTTTATTTTAATAACTTGGTAAATTGGGCGATGCAAAGTGCGTGTTGAGCTGACATCGAAAACGCCTGTTTTTTTATACTCAGTTGAGCAGAGCTCACAGAGTATATTAAGTTTGATTGGTTGTACATATATAAAGGAATCGACATAGATATAGACTTCCATATATCAAAATAATCAGGATCGAAAAAAAATTTGATTGAGCCATGTCCGTCCGTCCGTCCGTCCGTTAACACGATAACTTGAGTAAATTTTGAGGTATCTTGATGAAATTTGGTATGTAGGTTTCTGAGCACTCATCTCAGATCGCTATATAAAATGAACGATATCGGACTATAACCACGCCCACTTTTTCGATATCGAAAATTTCGAAAAACCGAAAAAGTGCGATAATTCATGACAAAAGACCGATAAAGCAACGAAACTTGGTAGATGAGTTGAACTTATGACGCAAAATAGAAAATGAGTAAAATTTTGGACAATGGGCGTGGCACCGCCCACTTTTAAAAGAAGGTAATTTAAAATTTTTGCAAGCTGTAATTTGGCAGTCGTTGAACATATCATGATGAAATTTGGCAGGAACGTTACTGCTATTACTATATGTACGATTAATAAAAATTAGCAAAATCGGAGAAGGATCACGCCCACTTTTAAAAAAAAAATTTTTTTAAAGTAAAATTTTAACATAAAATTTAATATCTTTACAGTATATAAGTAAACTATGTCAAGACTCAACTCCAGTAATGATATGGTGCAACAAAATACAAAAATAAAAGAAAATTTAAAAATGGGCGTGGCTCCGCCCTTTTTCATTTAATTTGTCTAGGATACTTTTAACGCCATAAGTCGAACAAAAAATAACCAATCCTTTTGAAATTTGGTAGGGGCATAGATTTTATGGCGTTAACTGTTTTCTGTGAAAATGGACGATATCGGTTGATGCCACGCCCAGTTTTTATACACAGTCGTCCGTCTGTCCTTCCGCATGGCCGTTAACACGATAACTTGAGCAAAAATCGATATATCTTTACTAAACTCAGTTCACGTACTTATCTGAACCCACTTTATCTTGGTATGGAAAATGAACGAAATCCGACTATGACCACGCCCACTTTTTCGATATCGAAAATTGCGAAAAATGAAAAAAATGCCATAATTCTATACCAAATACGAAAAAAGGGATGAAACATGGTAAGGTAATTGGATTGTTTTATTGACGCGAAATATAGCTTTAGAAAAAACTTTATAAAATGGTTGTGACACCTACCATATTAAGTAGAAGAAAATGAAAAAGTTCTGCAGGGCGAAATAAAAAACCCTTAAATCTTGGCAGGTATTACATATATAAATAAATTATCGGTATCCAACAGATGATGTTCTGGGTCACCCTGGTCCAAATTTTGGTCGATATCTGGAAAACGCCTTCACATATACAACTACCACCACTCCCTTTTAAAACTCTCATTAATACCTTTAATTTGATACCCATATCGTACAAACTCATTCTAGAGTCACCCCTGGTCCACCTTTATGGCGATATTTCGAAAAGGCGAACACCTATAGAACGAAGGCCCACTCCCTTTTAAAAATACTCATTAACACCTTTCATTTGATACCCATATCGTACAAACAAAGTCTAGAGTCACCCCTGGTCCAGAAAGGCCCACTCCCTCTTAAAATACACATTAACTCCTTTCGTTTGATACCCATATTGCTCAAACGAATTCTAGAATCACCCCTGGCCCACCTTTATGGCGATATCTCGAAAAGGGGTCCACCTATAGAACTAAGCCCCACGCCCTTTTAAAATAATCATTAACACCTTTCATTTGATACCCATATCATACAACCAAATTCTAAAGTCACCCCAGGTCCACCTTTATGGCGATATATCGAAAAGGCGAACACCTATAAAACGAAGGCCCACTCCCTTTTAAAAATACTCATTAACAACTTTCATTTGATACCCATATCGTACAAACAAAGTTTAGAGTCACCCCTGGTCCACCTTTATTGTGATACCTCGAAAATGCGTCCACCTATAGAACTAAGGCCAACTCCCTCTTAAAATACTCATTAACTCCTTTCGTTTGATACCCATATTGCACAAACGAATTATAGAATCACCCCTGGCCCACCTTTATGGCGATATCTCGAAAAGGGGTCCACCTATAGAACTAAGCCCCACGCCCTTTTAAAATAATCATTAACACCTTTCATTTGATACCCATATCATACAAACAAATTCTAAAGTCACCCCAGGTCCACCTTTATGACGATATCTGGAAAAGGCGAACACCTATAAAACGAAGGCCCACTCCCTTTTAAAAATACTCATTAACACCTTTCATTTGATACCCATATCGTACAAACAAAGTTTAGAGTCACCCCTGGTCCACCTTTATTGTAATACCTCGAAAATGCGTCCACCTATAGAACTAAGGCCCACTCCCTCTTAAAATACTCATTAACTCCTTTCGTTTGATACCCATATTGCACAAACGAATTCTAGAGTCACCCCTGGCCCACCTTTATGGCGATATCTCGAAACGGCGTCCACCTATAGAACTAAGGCCCACTCCCTTTTAAAATACTCATTAACACCTTTCGTTTGATGCCCATATTGTGCAAACAAATTCTAGGGTCACCCCTGGTCCACCTTTATGGCGATATCTCGAAACGGCGTCCACCTATGGAACTAAGGATCACTCCCTTTTAAAATGCTCATTAACACCTTTCATTTGATACCCATATCATACAAACGCATTCTAGAGTCACCCCTGGTCCATCTTTACGGCGATATCTCGAAAAGACATCCATCTATAGAACTTAGGTCCACGCCCTTTTAAAATACTCATTAATACCTTTCATTTGATACCCATATCGTACAAACGCATTCTAGAGTCAACCCTGGTCCACCTTTATAGCTATATCCCTAAATGGCGTCCACCTATAGAACTATGGCCCACTCCCTCATAAAATACTCTTTAATGCCTTTCATTTGATACACATGTCATACAAACACATTCCAGGGTTTCCCTCGTTTCATTTTCCTACATGGTTATTTTCCCGAAAGGTGTTAATGAGTATTTTAAAAGGGAGTGGGCCTTAGTTCTATAGGTGGACGCCGTTTCGAGATATCGCCATAAAGGTGGGCCAGGGGTGACTCTAGAATTCGTTTGTGCAATATGGGTATCAAACGAAAGGAGTTAATGAGTATTTTAAGAGGGAGTGGGCCTTAGTTCTATAGGTGGACGCATTTTCGAGGTATTACAATAAAGGTGGACCAGGGGTGACTCTAAACTTTGTTTGTACGATATGGGTATCAAATGAAAGGTGTTAATGAGTATTTTTAAAAGGGAGTGGGCCTTCGTTTTATAGGTGTTCGCCTTTTCCAGATATCGTCATAAAGGTGGACCTGGGGTGACTTTAGAATTTGTTTTCCCTTGTCACCATAGCTCTCAACTGAGTATGTAATGTTCGGTTACACCCGAACTTAACCTTCCTTACTTGTTTTAAAATAACTTTTGAACAGTTAGAAAGAGTTAAATTTCGCAATTAGTTTCTTATAACTGGCAGTGATGCGCATCCGTTGATACCTTTTTCGACCATATCCGACCAAGTTTCGACATGAACAATAAATGGCCTAAACGGTCTTAAACGAGAAAATATAGTTTCGCGCCAGACGCCGCCGCCGCCGCCGCGCCGATATTTTTGACATTCGGCGGCGGCGTGCGAAAAACGACCAAAATCGGCGGCGGCGGCGGCGTTTATCGGCGGCGTATATCTCTAGTGCATATGGAGATGTTTATGACAAAGCGATTTAGCGTAAAGCGAATCGAGCGATTACAAGCGAAAAAAGCGACGAAAATTTGCAACCAAAATATTTTGATTTAGTTGAGCGAAATTAGCGAAACAATATGGATGTTTTTATTGAAAAGGTACGTGCGAAGCAGTGTTTGTGGAATTTGTGTCATGCAGTTTACCACAATCGAAATTGGATGCACTTGATATTTTTTTCTCATGTATACTCTTTAAATATTTTTTTCGTAGCAAATAGCTATTTTATAATAATAAAATTTTACAAGTTAATGTACGTATGTTGTTGCTTTCTCTACACTGCCACAACGTGAATAAAAAGATGTTGAGTTACCGCATTCCATCGCTTGCGATTTCGCTCTACTATAAAAACTCAATCACCAGCGATAACGCTAGCGAAAATGTAACAAGCGATGCAGCGTTTCTCGTCGCATCTCGCGATGCGATTACGCTCGATCATAAACCTAGCCTTAATCGTTTGAAATAAGCAAACCGTTGACTTATTTCAAAATTTGAAAAATTCATTGGAAGAAGCCACTCATTTATAACGGTTTCGCAATTTGCCTTTTGCTTTAATTTCAAAAGAAGCTTTGTTGCTTCACTTTTTATTTACGTGTGCGAAGTGATGTTCTAAGGCGTGCTACTTTTAAATTTTTTTGCTAGTTGTACTTCAATCTATCAGGTGAGTTTATACTAATAATTTGGTGACAAAAATTATATTTGGTATTTGGTAATAAAAATAATTTGGTTTCAAATGACTGTTATTCTATAAATAATTGATAAAAATACGTGATAACAGTTTAAAATAAGTGAAAATGTATATATATTTTTGTAAATGCACCTGTCCGGATACTGGAATAAAAATAATAGTGTTTTCCAGAATCCGGACAAAGTGTCCGGTTAGTAGAAATAGTTAGCAACCGCACAATTCTAGTATCCGGACATGCTGTTTCTTATAGTATGTGTGATAATCCCTAATCCAGGGTGTTATGCGGACCGTGGCTATTGCACAATTTTCAGCCCGGAGATATATTCGGACGTATTCGAACGGAGCCTTCCCAATACCGGGCCGCCTCGGGAAGTAATGATGGCCTTACCGCAGCAAGGGGCGCTGTTGTGGCGGACGGCTTTTATCTCCATTTTTACATTAGACCGCTGAGCCGGCCTTAAGTGCAGGTGGTCGTACGACCAAGATGAACTCAAAAATTTAAGACGAAGTAATGATGCGAAGGAAAAGGCGATAGCGTTGCAAGCCGGGGAAGACGAAATCGCTATCAGCGATGACTCGGACGTGGATAGTGATGATAGTGTGCAGTAAAGTGTGCTCGGTAAAGGAGCGACATACTAGCCCGAACAAAGAATTAAGATTAGAACGGGAACAACGAGATAGGGAGCTTAAGAGAGCCCTCTCTAAATATCGGGCTGCTTTAAGAATTATGCAGCGCTTGAGCCCAGTGGTTCACCCAACCAACGATGAGAGCGAACGCTTGGCATGGGCCCGTGAGGCAGTGGAAGAATGTTGAAGACAATTCACAGACGAAAGTTTCGCTGCGAACAACCCTCAATTTTGTAACCGAATCGAAGAGGAAGAAGCACCTAGAGGCAAGAGGCAGCGATCGGTTGAACTTGACAAGCCTGCTTTTAAGAGCCAGAAGGGGGAGGGTAAACGCCCCAGTCCAAGAACCGAATTAGCCGGGATGACGGAACCAAACCTCAAAATCGAAGAGGGAAATATAAATACGGGAAAACCATGTACCTCAAAAGCTGTAATACAGGAAGAGGAAGACAATAATGGCTTGAGAAGCAAAGGTACAAGGGTTAATAAACTGAAGGAAGATAACAATCAGTCTCCAGCTTAATCGATGATACTAAAGGGAGCTAACGCTGAGACTCCGGTTTTCACCGAGAAGAAGATAAGCGAAGTTGCGAGCAGTCTCTGATTGTGGCATTTGTATAATGTTTAATTACTACGTAGGTATGTTTTCAGCTAAAATGCATTGAAATTAGTGAAATATTTATATTTATTGGAGTTTTGTGTGTTTCTTTTTTATTTAAGTATATTTTAAGTAAAAATGAAAGAATGTTTTCGATTGTTTTTCTTAATGTTTAAATACTAAGTACCTATGCAAGATCAATGAAATTAATGAAGAATGTGCACAAGTATATTTGTTGTTGCTGTATTTATTTCTTTATTTATTTGGATTTATATATTAAATAAAAAAACGTTGTAAAACGTTACAAACAAATATTTTTATTTTAGATCATAAGCGTCCGTTAACTGGAGTTTTACTGTCCGGTTTCTAGAAAAACTATCCGGTTACTGGCAAATATATCAAAACAATATTTTTTACAAAAAAATAGAGAGGTTTCTATCGAAGTGGCTGATTTTATTAGATTTAGAATTAAGCAATAGTCATTTGAAATATCGAAGTTTTTTAATATCACTTATAAAATGTAACCAAGAAGAGTTCAAAAGCAAAAAAAAGTTAAGTGTCCGGTTACTGGTACAACCACCCTAGTAGTAAGGACGGGACTTCACACCTTTCAGCAATGGAGCTCAGCAATAATCTTATGCCAGCTAAGATGTGTAATATTTATAGCGTTTTCTTTTTGAAATAAATTGTTGCCTAAGTAAATGGCAAAGCCTTAATAGAGTTACTCCTACCCCAGAAAACTTTCAACATTTATAATGCATACCAGGGATGCACCTTAACGTTAAGCTAATCGTTTATCAAAAAATTTCCACCGTTTCCGTTGAAACACTTCGAAATATTATCAATAAAGAAATTATCAAGATAAATTGTATCTCGTTTTTAACCGAAACGAAAAGCTTTCGTTAACGTTAAAAACGTTAACAAAAACGTGATACTTTATGTTTGAATTGTGCTGGCAATGCTATAGCCATGGTAAAGCCGTAAGGTGGTAACAGCGAGCGGACATACACACAAACTCCATGTAATTTGTTTGTTTAATTCGTTGGTGGTAATGTCAAAAATTCTCTGAGAAATGTTCGTACTGTCAAAATTCATGAAAACAGTTGCAATCAGCTTAGCTAATGCTTTCACCTTTAATGACCACACCATCAATCAGCTTTGCCAGCATCGATTGAAATTAATAATCAACATAAACGATTTGATTTCGTTTTGATATGGCAGAAAACGAAACAAAATCATTTCGTTAATTTGACGTGATTATCGTAACGAAATGATATCGGTTCATTGGTTAAGCATGCCTGGTGCATACAAAGAACATTTCAACTCACCATATTCACTCATATTAACAGAGAATATGTCGAACTTAAGAGCGAATTGAGAGTTTCACAGAGTTGCACTGCCACACCGCCATTTTATACAGGGTAAAAGTGTAACGCTTTTGCATTGCGAGCAGGCAACAATTTTCACAAAAGAACGAAATACCCCGTAAACGCGTTGCCTGCTTTTTAGAATAGAACAACAACCCTTAGGCGGCGTACAAAAAGCGTAACACTTTAGCCAGAAAAGAAAACGCTATTAGAGAACAGGTCCGGCCCGGTCGTTGGCCAGGCTTCGCGACTTCGGACACTCTAGCCTTTTTACCAGGTTCGACTTTATCACGGACAGGACGGACTATGTTATGCCGATAACTGCTCTCTATGTAAGCTTCACCCCAGTCTTTCCCCTAAGAGAGGAGTGGAGAAGAGGAATCATCTGGGGCAGGGGATCGGTCAACTTGTCAAGAGCTAAATGTAAGCCGCAAGTTTAAGTTGGCTGATCACTGCAGTGTATGCCTTGCGGAAGTTGCTGCGATCAAGGATGCGGGGTATGAAATACTATCCAGTGCTACTACGGTTAGTGAATTTAATATCTACTCAGATATTCAAGCGGCTATGAAGGCCTTGAGTACAACTACAGTGCGATCGAGGGTGGTCTGGGTGCCTGATCTCGCTTGCGATTGCATTGAACTATTTTATAATTAAGATTATCTGGGTCCCGGGACATAGTGATATATCTGGTAACTGTCAAGCGGGTCTCTTAGGCCGCAGTGGTATAACTGAACCGGATGAAGATGGCTGTAGGGATTTCGGGATTCCGCTGGCGAATTGTGATTTGTCCTCCATAGCTGGATCTCAAGTCAACTCAGCAAACGTTGGGCGACCACCTCCTCTTGCAGGGTAGCAAGGCCTTTCTGGCCGGAAGTGGATGACAGGAGGTCTGCCGAAATAATTGGGTTCACTAAGGCTCACCTATCAATGGTAATTGGGGTTTTGACAGGGCATCGCGCATTGGGTATCCATGCGGTACGTCTCAGTATACTAGAAACTCCATCCTGCTGTAGCAATATGGCGGATGATGAGGTGGAATCATCAAATCACTTTAAGATTGGTTGCACAGTATTTGCGAGAACTAGGCGAAAGTACTTCGGTCGCGACTCACTTTGATATCTCGAGGATTTATACAAGGTGAGATATCATTCGTAGCTTTAGCATTATTGCTACCCAACTATTATCCAAGTAACTATATCTGCGTCACTGTTATTTTATTGTATGTTGCAACACAACGGACCTTCATGTTGTCCAAGTGAGCTTCCCCTATCAGGGAAGCTACTACCTAACCTAACCTGACCTAACATAACCTAGAGAACAGATTTATATATAAGCGACATTGAGTTAAAACAGACATACGGACATGGTTAAATCAATTCAGATTGTTCCCCTGATCATTTCGGTATACCCATAGGTGGATATCTCTCTTCTTCTTTAAGGAATTACATTTCAGATACATGACATCCCTAATAAGCCATTTCATTTTCATGAAAGGTTTATAAATAGTTGAGTATTTCGCATTTGCTCAGGGATTGCCTGCGGACGTACGGTGAGACACATGCATGCTGGGTTATTGGAATTTGAGTTCCTTGTCCGTTCCACAAGAAGGGGGATCCTGCAAAACGCGTCAATATCGCGGAATCAGCATTCTTAGTATTAGAAAGATTGAAACCCACCCTGAATCGGCTGATTGGGCGTTAACAGTGCGATTTCAGGCCTGTTTAATCTACTATAAAATAAAAATAAATGTAAGGCGTGATAACCTCCGAAGAGATCTAAGGCCGAGCTTCTCTTCCAATTTGCGTCGCGCTTCTCTTGATTTTCCCTACAAATTGGCCGGACGGGACCTACATGTTTTATGCAGACTCCGAACGGCATCTGCAAGGCAGATGAGTTTTCACTGAGAGCTTTTTATGGCAGAAATACACCCGGAGCGCTTGCCAAACACGGCCAAGGGGCGACCCCGCTTAGAAAAATTTTCTTCCAATTGAAAAACCTTATTTCTAAAATTTTTATGTTGCTTTGCCCTTTAATCTACTATTGACTACATTTTCACTATGCGAAAAATCTTGCAAAAAATCCCGAAAAAGGATTGATACATAACATCTATTCGTTGACTTTAAAGCCGCACTCGACAGCGCGAAAAGTAGCTGCTAATATACCGCTAAGTTTGTGTTACCTGCTCCATATGGCCATATATATGTGTACCTTTCACGCATTCCACAGTTTGCTTTTATGTTCACTGGTCGAGGCGTGTGCACCGGCTCATGCCCGGAGCTTCAGTTTCGTGGGATCTTTTTAACGGCCACTGAACCAAACTGCGAAAATATGACCTGAGCAGATAAAAAGTATATTTACTTGCACACTAGCAAATAACCTCTCCAAATCTATACCCCATTATAAGCCAACTTACTGCTATTATCACAGCCACTTAACCAAGCAGCATTTAGTCGATGTTATCAACTGCTCTTAACCCGCCTTTCCATGGTTTTTGCGCTGTTATAAAGACCCTTTTTGTATTACCTACCTCCCCTCAGATATCAGACCAAATTAGTAACGAAAATTAAGATTCCATATTGATTAAAATATTTATTTATAACATTTCAATCCATTTTGATAAAAGAAAAGTAAATAAAAATTTAATTTCCCTATATAAATTTACTAGCCTTTACCCGCGGCCCCGTCCGCAAGGAGAAAATAAAATATATGTGCTATTCACGTTAGCCTGCTTATCAAGTTGTCTGTTTAAAAATTTTTTCTGTCAATGTATTTTATTTTTTAATACAGTAAAAAAAAGAACTAACTGAGCTGATGGGCACGCTTACATGAATAGTACAATACACATTTTTCGAATTAAAAAAAATACATTTTGTTTCTAAGTTAAATTAATTGATATGACAGGGGTGAAAGAATTACTACTCATAGAACAAAGGAGTGAAACTACAATTAGCTAAAACCAAAAAGAAGTTTTTAAATGAAAGCAGTGTTGCTTTTTCGGGTATTTAGTTGGTTAAAATATTACAAAGATTTTAATTATAGTTATAATAGTTCGTTACAGGATTCATTTAAAAATAGAACGAAAAAGCTGTGATATATTAAAGATAAAACATACCGAATTTTAATTACGAATAATTTGCCGTAAATCCACGGCCATGTGTGCTGAATTACCGTTTCGAAGAGACCTAAAATGATCCCGGGAGTGTCCCTAAATGACACCAAATAGTGACGAAATGATGCCGACGGGATCCTGGACAAATCTCGAAAACTATCCAGAAATAATGCCGGAAGGGTCCCAAAATAATCCCGAAGTAGTCACGAAAAGTCCCGAAATGACCCTGACGGGATCCCGGACGGGATCCCGAAAACCATCCAGATTTGATTCCTGAACGGTCCGCAAATGATCCCGATATAGTCCGAAAAAGTCCCGAAAAAACTCTGACGGGATCCCGGACAAATCCCGAAAATCGCCCAGAAATTATCCCGGAGGAGTCCCAAAATGATTCCGAAATAGTAGTCACGAAAAAGGCCCGAAATGACCCTGACGGGATCCCGAAAACCATCCAGAAATGACTCTGGAGGGATCCGAAAACGATCCCGGAAAAGTCCACAAACCATCCAGAATTGATCTCTGAAGGTTCCGCAAATGATCCCGAAATAGTCCCGAAAGTCACGAAAAACTCAGACCCATCCCGAAAATCATGAAGAAATTATCCTGGAAGGGTACCAAAATTACCCCGAAATAACTCCGACGGGATCCCGGACAGATCCCGAAAATCATCCAGAACTGAGCTCTGAAACGTCCGCAAATAATCCAGAAATAGTCCGGAAAAAGTCCCGAAAAAACTCCGTCGGGATCCCGGACAGATCCCGAAAATCACCCAGAAATTATGCCGGAGGGGTCCCAAAATGATTCCGAAATAGTCCCGAAAAAGTCCCGAAATGACCTTGAGGGGATCCCAGACCGATACCGAAAACCATCCAGAATTGATCTCTAAAGGGTCCGCAATTTATCCCAGATAAAGTCGCGAAAAAACTACGAAGGGATCCCGAACAGATCCCGAAAATCATAGGGAAATTATCCCGGAAGGGTCCCAAAATGATCCCGAAATAGTCCCGAAAAGGCGCGAAATAACCCTGACGGGATCCCGGACGGATCCCGAAAACCACCCAGAAATGATCTTTAAGGGCAACTGACCCCGAAATAGTCGTGAAAAAGTCCCGAAATTACCCCGACGGGATCCCGAAAACCATCCAGAAATTATCCCTGAAGGATCCCCAAATGATCAAGAACAGTCTCGAAATTCCCTGACATTTTCCCGAAAAAGTAAAAAAATAAACCCGACGGGATCTCGGACGGATCCCGGACCATCCAGAAATGATGCCGGTTGGTACCCCAAAATGATCCCGAAATAGGCCAGAAGTGACCCCGTCGGGTTCCCGGACGGATCCCCAAAAGTATACAGAAATGATTCTGGAAGGTGAAATGATCCCCTTATAGTTCCGAAATGATCCTGACGGGATTCCCGACGGATCCCGGAAACTATCCAGAAATGATGCCGGAAAGGTTCCCAAGTTATCCCCAAATAGTCCCGAAATTACCCTGACGGTATCCCGGACAGATCACGAAAACCATCCGGAAATGATGGCGAAAGGGTCCCCAAATGATCCCGCATTAGTCGCGGGTTCCGAAATGACCATGACGGGATCCCCGAAGGATCCCGGAAACTATCCAGAAATGATGCCGGAAAGGTTCCCAAGTTATCCCCAAATAGTCCCGAAATTACCCTGACGGTATCCCGGACGGATACCGAAAACCATCTAGTAAAGTGGCCGGAAGATACCCCAAATGATCCCGAAAAAGTCCTGAAATGATCCAGACAGGGTCCCGGACGGATCCCGTAAACCATCCAGAAATGATGCCGGAAGAGACCCCAAATGATCTCGCAAAAGTCCCAAAATGACCCCCACAGGATCCCGGACGGATCTCGTAAACCATCCAGAAATGATGCCGGAAGAGACCCCAAATGATCCCGCAAAAGTCCCAAAATGACCCCGACAGGATCCCGGACGGATCCCGTAAACCATCCAGAAATGATGCCGGTTGGTACCCCAAATGGTCCCGATATGACCCCGTCGGGATCCCGCACGGATCCCTAAAACTATCCAGAAATGATGCCGGAAAGGTCCCCAAATAACCCCCTAATAGTCCCGAAATTACGCCGACGGAATCCCGGACGGATCCGGAAACCATCCAGAAATGATGCCTGAGGAGACCCCAAATGATCCCGCTAAAGTCCCAAAATGACCCCGACAGGGTCCCGGACGGATCCCGTAAACCATCCAGAAATGATGCCGGTAGGTACCCCAAATGGTCCCGATATGACCCCGTCGGGATCCCGAACGGATCCCTAAAACTATCCAGAAATGATGCCGAAAGGGTCCCCAAATAATCCTGTATTAGTCGAGAAAAAGTTCCGAAATGACTCCGACGGGATCCCGGATGGATCCCGAAAACCATCTAGAAATGATGCCGGAAGAGACCCCAAATGATCCCGCAAAGGTCCCAAAATGACCCCGACAGGATCCCGGACGGATCCCGTAAACCATCCAGAAATGATGCCGGAAGAGACCCCAAATGATCTCGCAAAAGTCCCAAAATGACCCCGACAGGATCCCGGACGGATCCCGTAAACCATCCAGAAATGATGTCGGAAGAGACCCCAAATGATCCCGCAAAAGGCCCAAAATGACCCCGACAGGATCCCGGACGGATCCCGAAAACCATCCAGAAATGATGCCGGAGGAGACCCCAAATGATCCCGCTAAAGTCCCAAAATGACCCCGACAGGATCCCGGACGGATCCCGTAAACCATCCAGAAATGATGCCGGAAGAGACCCCAAATGATCTCGCAAAAGTCCCAAAATGACCCCGACAGGATCCCGGACGGATCCCGTAAACCATCCAGAAATGATGTCGGAAGAGACCCCAAATGATCCCGCAAAAGGCCCAAAGTGACCCCAACAGGATCCCGGACGGATCCCGAAAACCATACAGAAATGATGCCGGAAGAGACCCCAAATGATCCCGCAAAAGTCTCAAAATGACCCCGACAGGATCCCGGACGGATCCTGTAAACCATCCAGAAATGATGCCGGAAGAGACCCCAAATGATCCCGCAAAAGTCCCAAAATGACCCCGACAGGATTCCGGACGGATCCCGAAAACCATCCAGAAATGATGCCGGAAGAGACCCCAAATGATCCCGCAAAAGTCCCAAAATGACCCCGACAGGATCCCGGACGGATCCCGAAAACCATCCAGAAATGATGCCGGAATGGACCCCAAATGGTCCCGAAATGACACCGACGGGATCCCGGACGGATACCGAAAACCATCCAGAAATGATGCCGGCAGGTACCCCAAATTATCCCGAAATAGTCCCGAAAGGACCCTGACGGGATCGCGGACGGATTTCGAAAACCATCCAGAAATGATGCCGATAAGGTCCCCAAATGATCCTGTATTAGTCGAGAAAAAATTCCGAAATGACTCTGACGGGATCCCGGACGGATCCCGAAAACCATCTAGAATTGATACCGGAACGTACCCCAAATGATGCCGAAATAGTCCCGAAATGACATCGACGGGATCCCGGACGGATCCCGAAAACCATCCAGAAATGATGCCGGAGGAGACCCCAAATGATCCCTCTAAAGACCCAAAATGACCCCGACAGGGTCCTTGACGGATCCCGTAAACCATCCAGAAATGATGCTGGAAGAAACCCCAAATGATCCCGCAAAAGTCCCAAAATGACCCCGACAGGATCCCGGACGGATCCCGTAAACCATCCAGAAATGATGTCGGAAGAGACCCCAAATGATCCCGCAAAAGTCCCAAAATGACCCCGACAGGATCCCGGACGGATCCCGAAAACCATCCAGAAATGATGCCGGGAGAGACCCCAAATGATCCCGCATAAGTCCCAAAATGACCCCGACAGGATCCCGGACGGATCCCGTAAACCATCCAGAAATGATGCCGGAGGAGACCCCAAATGATCCCGCTAATGTCCCAAAATGACCCCGACAGGGTCCCGGACGGATCCCGTAAACCATCCAGAAATGATGCCGGAAGAGACCCCAAATGATCCCGCAAAAGTCCCAAAATGACCCCGACAGTATCCCGGACGGATCCCGTAAACCATCCAGAAATGATGCCGGAAGAGACTCCAAATGATCCCGCAAAAGTCCCAAAATGACCGCGACAGGATCCCGGACGGATCCCGTAAACCATCCAGAAATGATGCCGGAAGAGACCCCAAATGATCCCGCAAAAGTCCCAAAATGACCCCGACAGGATCCCGGACGGATCCCGTAAACCATCCAGAAATGATGCCGGAGGAGACCCCAAATGATCCCGCAAAAGTCTCAAAATGACCCCGACAGGATCCCGGACGGATCCCGAAAACCATCCAGAAATGATGCTGGAAGAGACCCCAAATGATCCCGCAAAAGTCCCAAAATGACCCCGACAGGATCCCGGAAGGATCCCGTAAACCATCCAGAAATGATGCCGGAAGAGACCCCAAATGATCCCGCAAAAGTCCCAAAATGACGCCGACGGGATCCCGGACGGTTCCCGTAAACCATTCAGAAATGATGGCGGAGGAGACCCCAAATGATCCCGCAAAAGTCTCAAAATGACCCCAACAGGATCCCGGACGGATCCCGAAAACCATCCAGAAATGATGCTGGAAGAGACCCCAAATGATCCCGCAAAAGTCCCAAAATGACCCCGACAGGATCCCGGACGGATCCCGTAAACCATCCAGAAATGATGCCGGAAGAGACCCCAAATGATCCCGCAAAAGTCCCAAAATGACCCCGACAGGTTCCCGGACGGATCCGGTAAACCATCCAGAAATGATGCCGGAGGAGACCCCAAATGATCCCGCAAAAGTCTCAAAATGACCCCGACAGGATCCCGGACGGATCCCGAAAACCATCCAGAAATGATGCTGGAAGAGACCCCAAATGATCCCGCAAAAGTCCCAAAATGACCCCGAGACGATCAAGGATGGATCCCGTAAACCATCCAGAAATAATGCCGGAAGAGACCCCAAATGATCCCGCAAAAGTCCCAAAATGACGCCGACGGGATCCCGGACGGATCCCGTAAACCATCCAGAAATGATGCCGGAAGAGACCCCAAATGATCCCGCAAAAGTCCCAAAATGACGCCGACGGGATCCCGGACGGATCCCTAAAACCATCCAGGAATGATTACGGAAAGGACCCAAACTGACCCCGAAAAAGTCCCGTAATGATTCCGGAAACCATCAAGAATTTATCTCTCAAAGTTACGCAAATAATCCCGAAAGTACCCCGACGGGATCCCGGACGGATCCCGAAAACCATCCAGAAATGATGCCGGAAGGGTCCCCAAATGATCGCGAAATAGTCCCGAAATGATTCCGGAATAGTCCCGAAAATGTCCCAAAATAACCCCGACGGGATCCCGGACGGATCCCGAAAACTATACAGAAATGATCCCGGAAGGGTCCCAAAATGATCCCGAAATAGTCCCGAAAAAGTCCCGAAATTACCCCGGCGTAATCCCGGACCGATCCCGAAAACCATCCAGAAATGATCCCGGAGGGTCTCGATATGACCCTTACGGGATTACAAATAAGGTGAAGCTAATTATAAAACCATGTTAATAAGGCAGCAGGCGCATTGGAGTGAATAAAAAGTTACATAGAAACATACAGGTAAAGCTAATAAAAGCGTGCTAGTAAAAACAATTGATGGAGGGCGGATGGCGGGAGTAGAGGAGAGGACCACTGATCGTTCCTCCAAAATTGTCTAGATCTCGTTCTGTATGTACCAGATACCAAAAACTATTGATTTAGGAGAAAATTTATATTGATTTATAACAATTTATAGATTTTACACCAGAGGGGGCGATAAAGGGGGCGCGGGGGCGGGCGGAGGGTGTCACTGCTTACTTTGTAAGCCCTCGACATATTTGACCACTTGAGTCTGTGATATTGGTGAAGGCCAGTATACATAAAGTTATGTGTAAAAATTATTGAAAAATAATTTCTCGAAGGGGTCGTGGGACCCCCACCCCTCTTTCCATGTTCGAAAAAAATTTCGCTAGTAGACTACTGTCTGTGTCCCAAATTTCATCAAAATCCGTGTAGCCATTCTAGCGTGATTCAGTCGAAAAGACGAAAAAATATAATAATTAAATTATAACTGTTCATAGGGGGCGGGGACCACGCCCCTTTTCAAAAATATATAGTTAGTAGATCCTTCTAGACTATTGGCTATATGTGTGCAAAATTTTGTCCAAATCGGTCCAGCCGTTCTTGCGTGATTGAGTCACAAAGACAAACGTCTGGACAAACATCCAAACATCCAAACATCCAAACATCCAAACATCCAAACATCTTCACATCCAAACTTTGCCATTTATAATATATATTAGATATACAAGCATACTAAAAAATATCTTAAGCAGTTAGTAACAAAACGAATCACCCTACTGTTTCTACATAGCAAAATCTTGACCTATCCTAACTTTAAATAGTTCAAGGGAACCTTGACCTATATTTTTAAGAAAAATATATGTATATATAACTATATGTACAGGTAGTTATACGCATTTAAAGCAAAAGAAAATTACTTATTTATATATATATATATATAAATACGTAGCATATGCCCATTGAAGAATTAAAAAAAAGGTATAGTGGAAAACTCAACAGCAATAAAAACAAAATTAACCAAACCAACATACATATGTATGTATGTGCTAAAGTAATATTGTATGAACCTGCCGTGATCTTAATGCAAGTTGGTATGTGCGTACATTAGGGTGGGTCGATTTAAAAATCCCTCATTGCTCTGTGAAAATCGTATTCTAGGGATCAAAATAAGAAACTTTGCCGAAGGAACCATACCTCTAAAACGAATTCTGATGCCCCCCCCACCCTTTGGGTCGAACTTTTGGGTAGGGGCAATTTCAATTCTACCTGCTGTGTCTTGTGGTGGCTTAAAAAAACAACACAAGCAATTTTACGATCTGCAATAGTGTCACAGTGATATCTTCATTTTTTAAAACGGTTGAATAAAAACCTACACAACTGTGTTTACGACATGCAAATGCATCACAGTGATGCCTTGGTTTTAAAAGGGGGTTGTAAAAACGCTAATTTCTAATAATTTTTTTTTTTTATTTCTTTTCTATTACTAAGTTAAATTCATTTTTTCATTTACATATATTCTGACTAAATAAATTTCTAAAGAGAACAAGTAAGGAAGGCTAAGTTCGGGTGTAACCGAACATTACATACTCAGTTGAGAGCTATGGAGACAAGATAAGGAAAATCACCATGTAGGAAAATGAACCTAGGGTAACCCTGGAATGTGGTTGTATGACATGTGTATAAAATGGAAGGTATTAAAGAGTATTTTAAGAGAGAGTAGGCCATAGTTCTATGGATGGACGCCATTTAGGGATATCGCCATAAAGGTGGACCAGGGCTGACTCTAGAATGTGTTTGTACGATATGGGTATCAAATGAAAGGTGATAATGAGTACTTTAAAAGGGAATGGGCTTTAGTTCTATAGGTGAACGCCTTTTCGAGAAATCGCCATAAAGGTGGACCAGGGGTGACTCTAGAATATGTTTGTACGATATGGGTATCAAATGAAAGCTGTTAATGAATATTTTGAAAAGCAGTGATCCTTAGTTCCATAGGTGGACGCCGTTTCGAGATATCGCCATAAAGGTGGAACAGGGGTGTCTCTAGTTGTACGATATGGGAATCAAATGAAAGGTGTTACTGAGAATTTTAAGAGGGAGTGGGCATTAGGTCTATAGGTGCACGCCTTTTCGAAATGTCGCCATTAGGGTGGGCCAGGGGTGACTCTAGAATGTGTTTGTATGATATGGGTATCAAATGAAAGATGGTAATGAGTATTTTAAAAGGGAGTAATCCTTAGTTCTATAGGTGGACGCCTTTTTGAGATATCGCCATAAAGGTGGACCAATGGTGACTCTAGAATGTTTGTACGATATGGGTATCAAACGAAAGGTGCTACTGAGCATTTTAAGAGGAAGTGGGCATGAGGTCTATAGGTGGACGCCTTTTCGAGGTATCGTCATTAGGGTGGGCCAGGGGTGACTCTAGAATGTGTTTGTACGATATGGGTATCAAACGAAAGGTGTTACTGATCATTTTAAGAGGGAGTGGGCATTAGGTCTATAGGTGGACGCCTTTTCGAGATATCGCCATTAGGGTGGGAAAGGGGTGACTCTAGAATGTTTGTACGATATGGGTATCAAACGAAAGGTGGTAATGAGTATTTTAAAAGGGAGTAATCCTTAGTTCTATAGGTGGACGCCTTTTCGAGATATCTCCATAAACGTGGACCAAGGGTGACTCTAGAATGTTTGTACGATATGGATATCAAACGAAAGGTGTTACTGAGCATTTTAAGAGGGAGTGGGCATTAGGTCTATAGGTGGACGCCTTTTCGAGATATCGCCATTAGGGTGGGCCAGGGGTGACTCTAGAATGTTTGTACGATATGGGTATCAAACGAAAGGTGTTACTGAGCATTTTAAGAGGGAGTGGGCATTAGGTCTATAGGTGGACGCCTTTTCGAGATATCGCCATTAGGGTGGGCCAGGGTGACTCTAGAATGTGTTTGTACGATATGGGTATCAAATGAAAGGTGGTAATGAGTATTTTAAAAGGGAGTAATCCTTAGTTCTATAGGTGGACGCCTTTTCGAGATATCGCCATAAAGGTGGACCAAGGGTGACTCTACAATGTTTGTACGATATGGGTATCAAACGAAAGGTGTTACTGAGCATTTTAAGAGGGAGTGGGCATTAGGTCTATATGTGGACGCCTTTTCGAGATATCGCCATTAGGGTGGGCCAGGGGTGACTCTAGAATGTTTGTACGATATGGGTATCAAACGAAAGGTGTTACTGAGCATTTTAAGAGGGAGTGGGCATTAGGTCTATAGGTGGACGCCTTTTCGAGATATCGCCATTAGGGTGGGCCAGGGGTGACTCTAGAATGTTTGTACGATATGGGTATCAAACGAAAGGTGTTACTGAGCATTTTAAGAGGGAGTGGACATTAGGTATATAGGTGGTCGCCTTTTCGAGATATCGCCATTAGGGTGGGCCAGGGGTGACTCTAGAATGTTTGTACGATATGGGTATCAAACGAAAGGTATTACTGAGCATTTTAAGAGGGAGTGGGCATTAGGTCTATAGGTGGACGCCTTTTCGAGATATCGCCATTAGGGTGGGCCAGGGTGATTCTAGAATGTGTTTGTACGATATGGATATCAAATTAAAAGTATTAATGAGGGTTTTAAAAGCGAGTGGCCCTTAGATGTATATGTGAAGGCATTCTCGCGATATCGACCAAAATGTGGACCAGGTGATCCAGAAAATCATCTGTCGGGTACTGCTAATTTATTTATATATGCAATACCACTAACAGTATTCCTGCCAAGATTCCAAGGGCTGTTGATTTCGCCTTGTAGAACTTTTTCATTTTCTTCTACTTAATATGGTAGGTGTCACACCCATTTTACAAAGTTTTTTCCAAAGTTATATTTTGCGTCAATAAACCAATCCAGTTACCATGTTTCATCCCTTTTTTCGTAGTTGGTATAGAATTATGGCATTTTTTTCATTTTTCGTAATTTTCGATATCGATAAAGTGGGCGTGGTTATGGTCGGATTTCGGCCATTTTTTATACCAAGATAAAGTGAGTTCAGATAAGTACGTGGGCTAAGTTTAGTAAAGATATATCGGTTTTTGCTCAAGTTATTGTGTTAACGGCCGAGCGGAAGGACAGACGGTGGACTGTGTATAAAAACTGGGCGTGGCTTCCACCGATTTCGCCCATTTTCACAGAGAACAGTTACCGTCACAGAATCTATGCTCCTACCAAATTTGAGAAGGATTGGTAAATTTTTGTTCGACTTATGGCATTAAAAGTATTCTAGACAAACTAAATGAAAATGGGCGGAGCCACGCCCATTTTGAAATTTTCTTTTATTTTTGGATTTTGTTGCATCATATCATTACTGGAGTTGAAGTTTGACTTAATTTACTTATATACAGTAAAGATATTAACTTTTTTGTTAAAATTTGAATTTAAAAAAAAATTTTTTTAAAAAGTGGGCGTGTTCTTCATCCAATTTTGCTAATTTTTATTTAGCACATATATAGTAATAGTTGTAACGTTCCTGCCAAATTTCATCATGATATCTTCAACGACTGCCAAATTACAGCTTGCAAAAATTTTAAATTACCTTCTTGTAAAAGTGGGCGGTGCCACGCCCATTGTCCAAAATCTTACTAGTTTTCTATTCTGCGTCATAACTTCAACCCATCTACCAAGTTTCATCGCTTTTACCGCCTTTGGCAATGAATTATCGCATTTTTTCGGTTTTTCGAAATTTTCGATATCGAAAAAGTGGGCGTGGTTATAGTCCGATATCGTTCATTTTAAATAGCGATCTGAGATGAGTGCTCAGGAACCTACATACCAAATTTCATCAAGATACCTCAAAATTTACTCAAGTTATCGTGTTAACGGACGGACGGACGGACGGACGGACGGACGGACATGGCTCAATCAAATTTTTTTTCGATCCTGATTATTTTGATATATGGAAGTCTATATCTATCTCGATTCCTTTATATATGTACAACCAACCGTTATCCAATCAAACTTAATATACTCTGTGAGCTCTGCTCAACTGAGTATAAAAATAAACTCCAAAAAGAAAAAAATAGGCATTTCAAAGTGGGATTTTTCAAAATTTGCCCCTACGACCCAAAGGGGGGGACATCAGAATTCGTTTTAGAGGTATGATTCCTTCGGCAAAGTTTCTTATTTTGATCCCTAGAATATGATTTTCACAGAGCAATGGGCGATTTTTTTGCCTCCCCACAAATCGACCCGGCCTAGCGTACATATATATGTTTGTCAGCCTGTGCATACGAAAATATAAAAATTTATCAAAATGGAAAAAAATATAATCAAACTTATTATTGATTTGATTTACATTGGTGCTTCATTATAGTGATTTGTGCCGGATGAAAGATTTATCCAAATCTGCATATTTATATAGATCTCGACGCGTCGAAGGCCTCCTCGCTCAATGATATTATCTGCATCACTCTAGAACTATGATGAAAGATATGCTTTCGCACAATTAAATAAAAGTTTTAGTTGCTCTCCGATGCAATCTCAAAAAAAAAATATTATTATTCTGCACCGTGCTGTACTTTTTCTTATTTAAAGCACACTATATACGCAAATAGGCGCTTAAAATAGAAACAAAAAAAGTTGTATATATATATATATATATATATATAAATTTAAATTAAAAATAAATTTTTTATTCTAGTTAAACTTTGATAATATTTTAAGATATGATATGGGGTGGATCAAATTCTCAAAAAAGTTGAGTTAGGTTAGGCAAAGAGAGCCATGTGGATTTACCAAATTATTATTACTATGACATTAATATAAGTATATATGCAAATATGTTTCTTATCTATGAAATTTTCCTTTTTTTTCTTTTGGATTTACTTTAGGTACTTAAGCTATATAAGTTTAAGCTAAGATTTAATTCATAATTCAAATATAGTGTATCATTTATTCACCAATATTAATATTTTAAAACTAGTATTTATTGTTTGTCATCCTAAGGAAAATTTTAATTAATGGAATCCGAATTATTATATTTTAATTAAGCTCTAATCCACGTTATTATGTATATATATATTTTTTCCTAAGTTTTCTGTTTTTTTTTTTTGTTTGAGTCATCGCTTTATGACTTCATATATATATATATATATCACCATCTATACCTACGTTTGTACGAAAGCTTGCATCGACAATGCTGATTTAATGTTAAATGGTAATTAGGAATTTTAAAGCATTAAATTATTTAAAAATATTATTTAACCAAATCGAGATTTTTGGAAATATTCACGTGGTTGACTCGCATGATCGTTTGTCTATTGTTTCCGTATATGTGTGTGCGTGTTAGATTAAATGGCTAGTGGCATGGAGAGCTGCAGGGCACCTCCCAGCCACGTGGTAAAAATTTATGGAACTCTTGTTTTCCTGAGTTTTTCCGAATTTGAAAATTTCTCTTATTTTCTTTGGTTTTGAATGCAACCCGACTCAAAGTTATAAGCTGTAGTGGAGATCCGTATGTACGGCCGGAACGTATGGTGATTGTAAAAAAAAAACAGAAGACTTTATGTTTTATTATAAAGAGACTTTGTACTTTATATTTTGAACACTTTTAATTAAAACTATTATATTTTCTTTTCACTGGTTAGATGTTCACTTGTTGGCTGCTGATGTAGGAAAGAAAGAAATATTTTTGGCGGATATTAGCTTAGGCCGGCGGATATTACTGCTTTGGCGGATATTACTTCTTAGAATGGACACGAAGACGAAGAAAAAGGAGGGTAGGAGTGACGGCGAAAGTCGTCATGGTGCGGGGGACGCGACAGGTGCGGAGAGTGCTCCGAAGCAGGTCGCCGCCAGCCGGGAAAGCTCCCGGCGGGTCAAAAGGGCTGATCAGACGGATCAGCGTAGGGGTTTGGTTTCAAACCCCGTAGGTACGGGTAGTTCGGTTAGTGGAGGGGTGTCGAAACCGACACCCAATGTAGGCCCATATGGGGCTGTGACAGGGAAAGGCAGAGGTCCGACGAATGCGACGGAACAGCCCAGTACTAGTAAGGAAGCCCTGTCGCGAGGAGCTTTCCCAACGGGAGCCCTGGGGTCGAAGCCTGCCGGGAAAGGTAGGCGATCGACGCCGCGTAGGAAAGCTCTGGGTGATCGGCGCTTAGCTGAGAAGATCTTGGAGCGCTACGGCGGAAGGGATGCAGCTCAGATGTCTGAGAAGCATTCCCGGACGCTGGAGTGGGCCAGGAGCGTCGTAGCTTGCGACGACCACACACCGGTGTCGAACGATGCGGGTGAGCAGCAGGGTTTGGGGGCTATGAAGCGGCAAAGGTCGGATGAGCGGAATGCCTCAACGACAAAAAGGGCCCGAGGAGGTGGGGACGCAATTTCGTTTAGCGAAATCGCTAAACGTGCAGGCTCCATCACCCTCGGGGTCCTGGATAGGAGTAGGGAGGATGGTGCCATCTCCCGAGAGGAGTGGCCGTGGGTCGCCAGCGCCATATCAGCGGCCTATATGACCGCTGTTATGGAGAGCCCAGGTACGCGGCCATGCTTCGAATACTCGGGGTGGTATCATGGTTTTAGACTGATTACTTGTGCTGACGAGCGGTCGGCCTGTATCTTTAAGAAAATAATTTCTTTGGTAGGGGAGGTCTGGAGGGGGGCCAGACTCGAGGCCGTGGAACGGAGGGATCTCCCCCTTCGACCGAGGGCTCGGGTGTGGTTGCCTGCCGGGCCATCTCAGCCGGAGAAAATACTCGAACTAATGCGTTACTGCAACCCGAACCTTCCGACGCATAACTGGAGGGTCCTCAGAGTAGAGGAGGCTGTTGGGCCACGTCGGCAAGTGCTGATTCTGCTAAACGCAGAGTCCACCGGTCCTCTCTCTGACACGAGGGGGGTTATCTCCTATGGCCTCGAGCGTGTGGTTCTTAAAATCTACCACGCCGATTCCAGGGGGGATGGTTCCTCTCCCACAGAGACTGTTCGGGAGGTGGAGGCGTCCGCAGGGGAGCCAGTACCCATGGTTGTGGATGCTGACTCCGCTAATTTGGACAGCGAAAGCACTGTTGACGTCCCGTCAATAGCGGGATCTGTCGTCAGTGCTAGTCGTCTGGCTGATAGGGCCGAGGAGGAACTCCTGGCCTCCGAGGGCGAATCATCGATGGCGGGATCCGTCATCAGTGTAAGTCGTCTGTTGGGGGAGGAGGAGGATCTCCTAGTCTCCGAGGGCGAAGCCGCCAAGGATGGGGTGCAGAAGAAGAAGAGTGGTGTTGATGGAAATCCGTCAAATCAATCTTCAGCATTCTAAGGCGGCTTCCGCAAACTTGTTGCTCTGTCTTGAGAAAGGCGGAGTGGATATTGTCCTTGTCCAGGAGCCGTGGCTGAGTAGTAACGGCGGAAAAATTTCTGGATTAAGGACGGGAAAATTCAACACCTTGGTGCATGGGGAGGCAGGTAGGCCTAGATCCTGTGTGCTTATTAAAAAGGAATTTAAAGCTTTTATTCTCTCTAATTTCAGCAATGCTGACGTAACCACGGTCTGCCTCGAGCGAGGCAGTAGCGAATTGTGGGTGGTCTCAGCGTATATGCCCCATGGGGACGTAACGGGACCACCGCCTGTGATACTGGGCGAAATCACCGCTGAAGCAAGGCGGAGAGGTGTTGGCGTAATCATAGGTGCCGATGCTAATGCACACCATAGCATATGGGGGAGCTCGGATACGAACACCAGAGGTGAGTCTTTATTTACTTTTATTGTAGATGAGGGACTTTGTATATGTAATAGGGGGAATGACCCGACTTTTATTACTGCGGTAAGGGAGGAGGTCTTGGACCTTACCCTGGTTAGCAGAGAACTGGAAGATCGGATATCTGGATGGAGGGTTCTCAACGAGCACTCTTTCTCTGATCACCGATATATTCAGTTCTCGGTGAATGAAGAACGTCCCGGTAAAATATCTTTTAGGAACCCTAAAAGTACCAACTGGGACTTGTATTGTAGGAAGTTGGGAGAGCTATTGCCTGAGGCGCCTATCGCTGGTTCGGACCTGTCCGAATCTGAAATAGACGATCTGGTGGAAAACTTCACCTTGGCAGGCAATAGCGCCTTTCAACAGTCCTGCCCACTGAAAACTTACAGGGGGAAGGGCAAGCCGCCCTGGTGGTCTGATTCCCTTGACGACCTAAGAGCGTCCAGTAGGCGGCTCTTTAATAGAGCCAGGAGGAGTAGACTACCCTCGGACTGGGAGCTCTATAAGGTGAGTCTGGGGATTTATAAATATGAAATAAGGTTAGCCAAGCGGGATTCATGGCGAAGCTTCTGTGAAAACGTGGAGGGCTGCAATGAATCCGCGAGGCTTAGAAAAATACTCTCTAGGAATCCCGCCCCTCGGGGGTATCTGAGAGATGATGGTGGGGACTGGTCGATGAGTAGCGAGGAGTCCCTGAGACTTTTACTGGACAATCATTTTCCCGATGTCCCAGTTGCGCAGGGATCTTCGCTTGCGTGGTCGGCGGTTGCTGGCCATGCAGAAATGCCTGCCATCCCACTACGGGAAAGTCAAATATCCTGGGCTATAAATTCGTTCAAGCCCTATAAGTCACCCGGTCCGGATGGCATCATTCCTGCGCAACTTCAAAGGTCTTTAGGGATTTCCTGCCGCTGGTTGGCCATCATCTACACTAACTGCCTCAGGCTTAACTATATCCCTAGGTCGTGGCACACGGTTAGGGTCATCTTCATTCCGAAGGCCGGCAGGGGCTCTCATGTAACACCTAAGGATTTCAGGCCAATCAGTCTCTCGTCGTTTCTTCTTAAGACGCTTGAGCGGCTGATTGACCTGTACCTACGAGAAAGGATACCTGGGGGGTTACTGTCGGCTTCACAGCATGCGTACTGCAAAGGCAGATCGACGGAAACGGCTCTCCATTCGATTGTAAAGCAAATAGAGGGGTCTCTAGAACATAAAGAGTATGCTCTGGGTGCCTTTCTAGACATCGAGGGGGCTTTTAACAATGTTCTACCGGGGGCAATCGAAAGAGCTCTGGTGGGTTTAGGAGTCGAAGCGGCTCTGGTTGAATTTATTAGCAAACTTCTATGCGGCAGAATTGTCGCAGCGGAGTGGGGAGGAGCCATAATAAGGAGGAAGGTGTGCAGGGGCACGCCACAGGGAGGTGTCCTATCTCCTCTGCTCTGGGTTGTGGTAGTCAACGAGCTTCTTGTGGAGCTGGAAGCCAATGGCTGTCGGGTGGTTGCCTATGCAGATGACCTCGCTATCCTAGTCAGGGGCAAATTTCTGGGCACCCTGCGCGATGTTCTGCAGGGATACCTGGATACTGTGGCTAGGTGGGCTGAATCATGTGGAGTGGCGGTCAACCCGGGAAAAACAGAATTGGTTCTTTTTACAAGGAGATATAAGATACCCGACTTCAGAACTCCTTCGATTGGAGGGGTACCGTTGGTACTTACTGACAGGGTTAAATATTTGGGAATTGTTCTGGACAAGAAGCTGTCCTGGAGGCCCAATGTGGAAGATAGGGCCAGGAAGGCCGCGGTTGCCTTGTACTGCTGCAGGGGGGCTATCGGAAAGAGATGGGGGCTCTCGCCAGGAGTAGTACACTGGCTTTATGAGATGGTTGTCAAACCGATTCTGCTATATGGGGTGGTGGTCTGGTGGAAAGCACTGGGCACGGCCAGCACCTCCAAAATGCTAGTGTCAGTGCAACGGACGGCGCTTATCGGAATCAGTGGCGCTATGAGGACAACACCTACCTTGGCACTGAACGTCATGCTGAATATACATCCAGTAGATATTGCGGGAAAGGCAGCCGCGGCCCGGTCGTTGGTCAGGCTTCGTGATATGGGTTATATGCTTTCTGATTTCGGACACTCTAGCCTTCTTACTAGTTTCGACTTTATCCCGGACAGGACGGACTATTGCATGCCGGTGGCCGCTCCCTATACAACCTTCACCCCAGTCATTCCCCCGAGGGAGGAGTGGAGAAGAGGAATTATCTGGGGCATGGGACCGGTTAACTTGTTCACGGATGGGTCGAAGTTGGACGGAAAGGTTGGCGGGGGGGTCTTTTGTCAAGAGCTAAATGTAAGCCGCAAGTTTAAGTTGGCTGATCACTGCAGTGTATTCCAAGCGGAAGTTGCTGCGATTAAGGATGCGGTGGATGAAATGCTATCCAGCGCTACTACGGTTAGGGAATTTAACATCTACTCTGATAGCCAAGCGGCTATAAAGGCCTTGAGCTCAACTACAGTGCGATCGAGGGTGGTCTGGGAGTGCCTGACCACACTTGCGATTGCATCGAATTATTTTACAATTAAGATTATCTGGGTCCCGGGCCATAGTGATATTCCGGGTAACTGTCAAGCGGATCTCTTAGCCCGAATCGGTACAACTGAACCGGATGAAGATGGCTGTAGGGATTTCGGGATTCCGCTAGCCACCTGTGGATTGCTCTTCCATAGCTGGGCCTCGAGTCAGCTCAGCAAACGTTGGGCGGACACTACGTCTTGTAGGATATCAAGATCTTTCTGGCCGAAAGTGGATGGCAGGAGGTCTGCTGAAATAATTGGGTTCACTAAGGCTCACCTATCAATGGTCATTGGGGTTTTGACAGGGCACTGTCCCATGGGTATCCATGCGGTACGTCTCAATATATTGGAAACTCCATCCTGCTGCAGCTGTATGGAGGATGATGAGGTGGAATCACCAAATCACTTTATGCTTGACTGCCCAGCTTTTGCCAGAACTAGGCGAAAGTATTTTGGTCGTGACTCACTTGGATCTCCCGAGGAGCTATCCAAGGTTGAGATCGGGATCATTCGGAACTTTATCGTTGCTACCCAACGATTCTCTAAGTAGTTATATCTACGTCACCGTTAGTTTAGTTTATTATATGTGGTATCACAACGGACCGTCATGTTGTCCAAGTGAGCTTCCTCTCATCAGGGAAGCTACCACCCAACCTGACCTGACCTGACCTAGCTTAGGCCGAAGCAATCTGCCTTCTTTTCTTTTATCGAAAAACATCTGGTTGTGTACTAAGCCATGGGGATATGAATCAGGTGTGTTTATTTGTATTGCGGACAGGGGTGGCAAAAAAATATGCAAAAGATTTTAAGGAGTAGTTTAAAAAAAATATTCATATAGGAACGTAAGTAGAATTGAGGGAAGGGAAATCTGAATATATGTTGAGCCATGTACCACAGTACATTTGAATTTGGTTTCCCTGCAAAACTTATACGTCTGTGCGAAATCACGTTGAGCAACAACATCAGCTCGGTCAGAATTATGAAGGAATTTTCCGCGCCGTGTGAAGCAAAATGAAGTTTCAGACAGTGTGACCAACAATCGTGCGATTTCTTAAATTTTACTCTGGAGAAAATTATACTATCTGCAGAACTTAACCGCTCTCGAACAATATTCTATAAAAGCGGGCAATTATTAGCATATATTAACGACGTTGATATCATCGGCTTGAATACCAGCACCGTCAGTTCAGTTCCAAATTGAGCAAAGAATTTGAAAAGATGGGTTTGATGGTGAATGAGGACAAGACTTGGGAACTGCTTCATCGGCACACTTGCGCTTTGGAAACAACGCCACCGTTGGCAGCCATAGTTTCCAAATAGTAAAAGACTTCGTTTATTTGGGAACAAGCGTTAAAACCAATAACAGCATCAACCGTGAAATCCAGCGAAGAAACGTGCTTGCTAATAATTACTACTTTTGACTAGGTGGGCAATTGAAAAGTAAAGTCCTCTCTCGGCAAACGAAAATCACGCTCTACAAGTCACTTGTTGTACCCACCCTTCTATATGGTGCAGAAGCATGAACCGTGACGCTATCAGATAAGGAAGTTTCGGAAGTGTTTGAGAGAAAAGTTCTTGGAAAGATTTATTGGCCTCTACACTTCGGCGACGGCGAGTATCGACGAAGATTTAATGATGACAGTTCATCAGTTTAACGCAGAAATACACATAGTCCAGCAAATTAAAACACAGCGACTCCACTGGCTAGGTCATGTTATGCGAATGAAAGATGAGGCCCGGCTAAAAAGTATTCATATCGTAACCCGCCTATGGAAGCAAATGAAAAGGGCGACCGTCACTAGTACGTCATTGTGCAGAAAAGTTTGCGCTGTTCTCTTGACCTAGATTATTCTTACAAAAACGTGTGGTAAGTATATCCTTGATATTCTCTTACGTTTTAATGTTCCTCTATAAAATGTACATTAAATGCATTACCGATATTGGTCGTGAATACGCAAGCCTATCTCAACTCCCTATTGCGTGGCCCAATCACCCAACTGTGTGAAATATACCTCAGAAATGAGGATATTGAACAAAAAAAAACTTAAAAAGCTCTTGCTATGAACTTCCGCTTGATGCCGTTGTTCTAACATATATTCTAGAGTGCCCTCCGTGGTGGGATCATAGCGTGCTCCGCCTGTCACACCGAAGATCCAAATTAAAAAAAACTTTTTTCAATTAGGAAAAAGTGTTTCTAAGCGGGGTCGCCCCTCGAAAGTGATTTGGCAAACACTCCGAGTTTGTTTCTGCCATGAAAAGCTTCTCAATAAAAACTCATGTGACTTGTAGATGCCGCTCGGAGTTGGCATAAAACATGTAGGCACCGTCCAGGGCTACATGTGGTCTACATTTTGGCCTATATGTTGTAAAATGGTTCAGATGTCCCTTTTTATCAAAGCCCTTATTAGGAGCTTTAATTGTATATCCATATTGTACAAACATATTCAAATTGTTCACGGTGTCTGCTATAGTTTTCAAGACGTAACGGGCCAAAGGTTTTAAAATGTATCCCAAACTGTTAGACCTCCACTGAAGCAACAGAATGTTGCACTGGAACTTATGCAGTGGTTTCTGAGTGATGCAACTACAAGTATGCAGAAAGAGGCACACATAGACAGACAGTCAAAAATTCTAAGAATTGTTGAATTGGGTTCAGGGGGTCTATGATCTCTTCTACAAATTTTTCTTAAATATCTTCATAGAGATTACTGATAGATCCACAAGTGCTTGTAGGGTATTAAAATTTCATATTTTAAAATTCGTTTTACCCCACAGTGCATACTGTCGTTTTTCTAAACTGTTATAAAGAATGCTTAAGACGGAAGAAAGAAGCTTCGTGTTTGTGTTAATAAAGCTTTCAGTGTTACAGTGTATTTTTACATACCTATTTGACTGGCGCTTAACCACTTTAAAGAACCAGAAACAAAAGTTTTATGATCGCGGGTTCGAATCGAGCTCAAGGCCTAACAATAATTTTTTATCATTATTATTGTTATGATAAATTTTTTCTTAATTGAAAAAATTTTTAAATTAGAATAGAAGAAAGAAAAAATTTAAGACAACTGCCAAAGCTCGTTGTATAGATCCATTTCGGGAACTGCTAAATTCCTTCATCGGCAACGTTTAGGCGCATTTTAAAAAGCCATATCTGCACGTTATGAATATGAAAATAAAAGGCTTTTTGCTTCTTTTGTAAAACTATAAATTTTTTCTTAGGGCTGTTGTGAATTAAGATAACAACATGTAAACTACATCTTAATAAAGAGGTAAGGTTGCGGGTTTCTTATGAGGATGTATATTTTTGATAAAAAAATTTGGTTGTCACAGACTTTATAATATCTATAGGTGTTTGTTTCCCCGTACCTATATAAAAAAATACATATAAGGCGCGATATCCTTCGAAGAGAGTTTAGACCGCGCTTCTTTTGCAGTTTGCGTCGTGCTCCTTTCGTTTTACATAAAATATGTCGGGACGGGACCTACTTGTTTTATGCCGACTGCAAACCGCATTTGCAAGGCAGATGAGCTTTTACTGAGAAGCTTTTCATGGAGTGCTTCTCAAATCACTGCCAAGTGGAGACCCATACCACTATATGCTTTGGATACGCCGCAATAGCTCTTTCTAGATATTTGTAATTTTTTATGTCCAGCTCACATTGACCATCCCATTTTAAGAGTACATATTTGCCATATTAATTTTCATTGTTTTGTCGCAAAGTTTGTATTTTGTTTAGCTAATTTTGAATGACTACTCGAACTTTCGAATTTGATGAGCAAAAGACCGCATATATCTAAAGAATGTATTCCTTGTGTGCTTGTAGCTTTGTTCGAACAATAGATTTCGGTTTTTAAAATTTGAGGCCTCTATTTTGAAATCAATAATTTAATCAAATTGTTGACATCGAATAGATTAGTCAAAAAAATTAGTAAGGAAACTAAAAATGATTTCCCTAGAAGCATTTATCGAGCCGAATTCAGTGCCAGGTGTTGTTATCCCATCAGGTTTTGCTTGATATTTTCTATATAACGCCTTGGTGCAACAACATGTCAATTTATCGTTTAGCAAATTGGGTTGGGTTCGCGTCGCCTTCATCTTGTATGGATTCCTTTTCGCGTTTATCTAACTACAATTTTCAAAATTATTATTATTATTTTGTTTTCTTTCTAGGCAAGGCGAATCCATATCAGGTGGCGGCAAAGCGAATTCAACCAATTTGCCGTGTCAAGTCAAAAGGAAATTTTAATTGATTTCGATTAACAGGCATATTAAAATACAAAGCGCTGTATGGAAAATAATCAAGAAGAATCAATCAGCTGTTGGGATAACAACATTTGGTACTGAATTCGCATTGAGTTAAGGTTTGAAAATGATCAAGGCAAATCCAAGGCGAATTCAGAACAAGATGGTGCTGCTGATTGCTTCTTCTTGATAATTTTCACTCAACACCTTGGTATGGTTACGTGTTCTTTGGCTAAGATATATCCAAGCAGTTTGATATGTAAATCTCTGAATACTAAATTCTGGTACCTACTGCGGATGACCATATTTCGTGCTGCTCCGAAATCCATAATTTTCATTTAAACGGTTCTAATTCACCTCACTGCATGACTATCACTTCTTCACTGCATTTTGCATTTAAGAAATACAGCGATATGTATATAACATTATAATGATCTGTTATTACATCAAAAGCAATAAAAGCTTCCTAACAGCGGTTGCACTGTAATTGGAACCAGATTCTGTTACTTCGCTGTAGAAGCTCTAATAAAATAATGTGTAAGCCATTTAAAATCGCTTTGAAATTTTTCTTTTTTAGGTATTGGTTAAGACATTTTTTGTGCTTTTAGATAAATGTAAACTCATGGCAAAAGTGATCGTTTAGCTGAATAAAATTCGATACTCGACATTATTTAACTCATATAACATGTAAAAGTAAATCAACAAAATAAATATGAAAACAAATAAATAAATATGTGTTACGTTGCCAAAGAACTTACCATCAACTTACTGAATGTACATCATGATTTTGTATATGTGCGCTTATGCTGGTCAGACGTCTGTATTTGTAAACCGAGGAATCTTTTATGTATTACCGGGAGAAGCCACTCGCTAATTTCTTGGCATCCAATAGCACTTTATAGTCACACCACCAGAAAGATTACAGTTTTTAAGATATTGCTGTATCCCTGATTTGGGGGTAGCCAGAGTCTTGCTGCCTCAAAAGGTCACGATCTTTCGTTAGGTTTGCGAGCTCTTTTGGAAAATTTCTTGGGAGAAGCACGCTCCCCTTGACGGATATTGGTTGGGATTGGGAGGGCAGAAAAAAGTTGTATACGTATGCTGTCGGTGCACTCTCTTTTTTTGAAGTTGATGAATGTGCTGCGTTCAGACGTGAGGACTGATCACTCCAGAGAGAGAGAGAAGTATGAGTAGAAGGTCGGATGGCAATGCTAGTATCGGCTGCCAGTTGATGTAGTTCACATGTCCTGTACTAACGATGGAGATACCTTACGAGCTATGAAAACGTCCTATAAAGTTTGTGCGGGCGTCGCCGTTTATTGTGCAGCACATCGTGTCATGTATTTAATCCGCCACACTGCTTTCAGCCTGCAGATTGGCGTGTCGCATACCGTGGTGGGCATTGATATAGCACTGAGAAGAGCACTGATATTAGGACAATATCCATTAAGGCATCAAGTTACAGTGGAAGTGTTGATGTAAATGATTTCTAAATACGCATCGTCTTATCAGAAAATATTCCTTGACGCTCCAGCACACTGTACTTGCGATCGTCGATGTCAATATCAAATAGATCATATTGTAAAGAGTGATAAATGGGAGTCCGCTTCCACTTCCACTCGTGCAATATTTTCTAACGAGACAGTAGTCAGAGCAAGCCTGTAAAGAAAACTTTGCGCAAGCTTCGTTTCTCTTATCGCAGCTATGCGGATGTTGTTCCGCTGCATGAAGTCAACTACATCCCAAATCTCCCAGTTAGCCCATAATAGTGCGACGAGGAAGACGTCTTCACTGTGGGGGTGAGAGGCGGTCGACTGGTCATTGGTGGAATAAGAATGGATGGCGTGTTCTCTTGTGGCCCTGGGACAGGATGCGCCTAAAATTGCAGAAATGTACGGTGTTTTTGGGTGTCCTGCTTGACAGCACGATGTGACAAAAGCACCCGCCGGAAAAATGCAGGACCGCTCGAATGGAAACGAAAAGGTGCCACGAAAGTTTTATAAAAATCACAGGGTCGACGAATACTGGGATCTAGCTTAGAACACCTAGTTTGATGCAACTATCGTTTGACGTGGCACTATGTCCTAAAATAAGATTGGTTTCCGTCAAACGCAACAAAACCATATCCCTGGACCAATGTTCAACACCTTCCCGAAGCAGCACAGTAATGCGCAGTCCACCTGTAAGGATCTGCTTGGATGATAACATTTTGTAGGAGGTATGCAACAAACCAGCTGGGGTTACACTGAAATGACAACCCGTGGTCGAGAAAAATTCTGCGCCGGTACCTAGAACCGGCAGCCATGTGAAGGTTCTCACATGTTTTTGATTAGAAAGAGTATAAACGTATCGCTATGGATATAGGTATTAAGTTTATTGTTGATAAACAGGTCGACCTAGCGCAACCAGGCAATAAAATTATATTTGACTACCGCTACGTATGAGTAACATATTGTAACGAATCTACTGCAAGCCCTCTTATTTGCAATGTTCTGCTAACGTTCGTATCGCTAAACTGTTGAATAAATAACTCCAATATTGAATAGTGGAAAAATGGCCTTTATTAAAGTACTTCCCAATAATACTTTTATTTTGCAACGAATAGCTTGCTTAATAACCAAACTGATTGATAGCTCAAATGAAAACTCACTTTCAAAATAATACTGCTCTTGCTCGCTAGATAGCGTCTTAATCGAAACTGAATTCCAGCGCCTCTACATTTGTTGCCTTTTATACTCTCTGATTTCAACGTTCGCATCTTCTAGGCGCTTCCAGAATCTACTAGTCCATCCGCTCTCAAACTTGTCAGCTGTAACTACAATTGCACGATTTATAGCTTCTCTCATTGCACACTTTCAGGAGTATCTCGGATATATGCATGTGTTTGTGCAATGATTCTCCGCTGCTCGTTTACGTACATGGTACATATGTATGTGTGGACGCAATTATTGTTTCGTTTATGTAGATACATAACGATTGATCTATGGATGTGAACTCACGTCACTGCTTAGCATCGGCTTAGAGATGGCAGCACTCCTCAGTCTTGCTAATATTCGTAACACTGCCCTCCATCTAAGTCTGATCGTCCCGATTAGACAAATCTCCCGATCTAAACGTTGCCAGCCTTTCCAAATGGACCACTTTCATTTTGGTTCGTGGTTTACCGATGGTTTGTATGCGGTACACTACATCGTTGATCCGTTTTACAACTTTGTATGAGCCTTCCCAATTACACTGCAATTTCGGGGACAAACCTTTTTTACGTAGTGGGTTGTATCACAGCACCAAATCTCCTTCCTGAAAACCTTCTGAATTAATTGGTTTATCGTATCTGGCTTTCATCTTGTCACTCATAATCTTTGTTCGTTGCCTTATCTGATCATGTATTTCTCTTAGCTCTTCTTCCAAATCACTAATGGATTTCTTGACATTTATCTCCGCATTGACATCTATCCCAAATTTCAAATCAGCTGGCAGTCTAAGGTCATTGCCAAAAGTTACTTTTGCAGGGGTTTGGCCCGTTGTCTCATGCACTGCTCATCGGTAAGCCATCAGGAATAATGGTATGCGGGTATCCCACTCTTTATGGTACTTGTCTACTACTTTCCTTAAGTGCTCCTCCAATGTTCTATTGAATCGTTCTACCATACCATCGGATTGAGGATGCAATGCAGTTGTCCGTGTTTTTCGAATGCCCAATGATTTACAGATTTCCTGGAACACAGCTGATTCGAAATTCCTGCCTTGGTCAGAATGTAACTGCATTGGTACACCATAACTTGCAACCCAATTGTTTATAAACACTTCTGCTACCGTTTCCGCTTCTTGATTTGGGATTGGGTATACCTCTGGCCATTTCTGAAATAATCCATAACTACCAGTACATATTTGTTTCCACCGTTGCTAGTAGGAAATGTACCGGCGACATCCATAGCGATCCTTTCAAATGGCGCACCTGAGGTATATTGCTTCATCTGGCCATGAATTCGGGTTCTGGGCCCTTTCGCTCTACTGCAAACCTCGCAGTTCGCAATCCACTCAGTGACCGACTGACCTAATAGAATCTCTGTTTAATCTTCTCGAGCGTCTTCGTGATTCCAAGAAGACCTCCGCTTGGACCATTATGCAGCTCGCAGAGCACGTCAGGAATCCTCTTTCTGGGAACAATTATCAGTTTCTTCTTGCATTTACCATCCTCACTCTCCCATACTCGATGAAGGTAACCGGATATCAATTCTAAACTGTTCCACTGTGCCCAATATGACTTCGCAATGGGACTCTCTGCTGACATGTCTTCTCTGTTTGGTCTTTCGTTTCGTTCGAGCCCTTGCATAACACTTGACAGATCTGTATCTTCTAGCTGACACTTTCTTAGCTGTTCCTTGTCCCATTCATCTGTACATGTTATAGTCATTAGACGGACATCTATAATGTCTTCTTTAGCCTCGGCTTTTGAACAGTGCTTGCATTCCAAACTACATGGTCTTCGTGACATTGCATCGGCATTTCTATGGGTACTAACTTTTCGATGCTCAATGGAAAAGTCATAGCTTTGTAGTAGCTCGATCCACCGTGCCAATTGTCCTTCCGGATTACGGAACTGCAGAAGCCATTTTAAAGCTGCGTGATCTGTCCTGACACGGAATCGCTGGCCGTAAAGGTATTTGTGAAAATGTTTAATGCTTTCTACCAATGCCAACAGCTCTCTCCGCGTAACGCAGTAGTTCCTCTCTGGTTTTCCAATCGAACGGCTGTAATATGCAACTACCTTCTCCTGTCCATCGACCAGTTGTGCTAAAACGCCTCCTATAGCATATCCACTCGCATCTGTATCTAGAATAAATGTTGCTCCTGGAATCGGATATGCTAACATTGGGGCAGTGCACAAACGCTCCTTCAATGTTTGGAAAGCCACTTCTTGCTCCTTCTTCCATTCAAAAGCTTTATTTTTTCTTGTAAGCTCTTGGAGGCTATGGGCTACGCTGGAAAAATTTGGTACAAATTGGCGGTAGTATGTGCACAGCCCAAGGAAACTTCTCAATTCATGCAGATTCTGTGGTCTTGGCCAATCCTTTACTGCCTCTATCTTTTCATTCGCTGTACGGATACCTTCTGTCGTTACCTTGTGACCCAAATAATTTACTTCCTTTTTAAACAGCGCCTACTTTTTGGGACTTAACTTCAGACCAGCGCCAGCTATTCTCTCGAAAACTTCCTCTAAGTTTTTAAGATGTTCTTCAAAGTTCTTGCCCAATACGATGATGTCGTCCAGGTACACCAAGCATGTTTTCCAATGTAGTCCTTTCAATACCTGATCCATGAGTCTCTCGAAAATTGCTGGTGCATTACATAGTCCAAAGGGCATTACTGTAAATTGCCAAAGACCATCTCCGACGCTGAAGGCTGTTTTCTCTTTGTCTTCCTCCTTCACTTCCACTTGCCAGTAGCCGATTTTAAAGTCCAGTGTGGAAAACCATTTCGTACCAGAGAGCGAGTCCAGAGTGTCGTCAATTGTTGGCAATGGATAGCTATCCTTTTTCGTAACGTCATTCAACTTCCGGTAGTCCACGCAAAACCATCCTTCTTCTTTACAAGTACTACCGGTGGGCTCCAGGGGCTAGCTGATGGTTCGATGACGCCGCTGTCGCTCATTTCTTGTATAATTTGACTCACAACTTCCCGATTCGCCAGTGGAATACTACGTGGAGCTTGACGTATTGGCCTCGCGTCTCCAGTGTCAATTTGATGTTTCACAACATTGATGCGGCCTGGTTTGGAAGCATCCTGGTCAAATATTTTTGCGTACTTTAGGAGCAGTTGCTTTGCCTTACTCTGATAATCTTCCTCTAGCTCCTCCGTCCATGCCGTGATGTCATTTGAAGGATCAGTATTACTAGATGAAACGTGTTCCTGGAGCTGTTCACAGTTAATAATTACTTCAGCCTCTTGGCATCTTCCCAAAATAGTTCCTTTGGTCAATTTGAGCGGTGACTTGAACTCGTTGAGTACTCTTACCGGAATACGTCCATCTTGTTTTGTCATAACCAGGGTTTTTCCTACAAGTATGTTCGGTGCTGATTTGTTTGCTGCTTCGACAACCCACAATTTGTCCGACAATCTTCATCAACCTTTGCCCAGAAGACTGCTTCGGATTTTGGTGGTATTTGCTGACTCTCTTTCACCAGCCCTCGTTTACTGCTGTAGCCTCTCTCGTAGCCGAAATTAAGTGGTACATCCATGTTCTTATATCGTATCGTCTTGCTTTGCATGTCGATCTTGATGCCCTGGTCGATTAAGAAGTCCACTCCAATTATGATTTCTCCAACAATCTCTGCCACTATAAAATTGTGTACTACCGTGACGTTCCCAATTGCGACTTCACATGATACTTCTCCTAGAACCGTGCTGTCTTCTCCAGTGGCTGTACGCAATCTTGCTCCATGCAATGGTCTTATCTTCTTGTTGACTAAATCCGCTCGAATAATGGAATGGGATGCACCCGTATCTACAGTCAGTAAACGTTCCTTTACATCCACATGCCCTCCAACAGTATGATTGCTTGACCTTCTTCCAATTTGCGAGATAGAGATTATGAGGCATTCAATTGAGGGAGCGAGCTGTCGCCCCTTGCGGCTGACTCGTTTTAGTTTAACGATTGATTGGTCTTGGAGATCTGCTCATCTCCTTCAGCTCTGCGTTTACGACCACCCACATTGTTGCAACTGTTAGGGTTGGTGTTGCAATAACGCGCAATATGCCCTGGGTTGCCGCACTTGAAACATTTCATAACTCCAGAGTTTTTCCTTTGTGATCCCTTCAGTGCTTCCAAAATTGTGTCCACCCAATCTGGCCTTTCTACTTCCACAAGATGGGCTTTGTACGCTGGCTTACTCAAAAGTGATGCTGTTTCCTGAGTCAAATGTTTGCTTTGGGCTTGCGTATGTAGCTCGCTTTGTCTCGACATCCCGTATGCCGTTTATGAAGCTCTGAATCTTTACCCTCTCGGTGTACTCCACGGGTGCGTCCGCATTTGCCAAATGTACCAACCTTTCAACATCCGAGGCAAAGTCTCATTCGCTCTTTGGTGACGGTTTTGCAACTCAATTTAAAATATCTGTTTTCTATGCTCGCTTCCATAACGTCTCTCGACAGCGGCCATCAATGCTTCATAGCTGTTCCGTTCGTACTCTGGAATAGTCTGTAAGATTTCGGCAGCTGGTCCTTTCAATGCTACGAAGAGTGTAGCAACTTTATCTTCAGCATTCCAGTTGTTCACTGTTGCGGTCTTCTCAAACTGTAGCTTAAAGACCTGGAAAGGAACAGACTCGTCAAAGGATGGTGTTTTTACCTCTGGATTACTCGCTGAAACAGCTGGGCGATTTAGTTGTAACTGCTCCATACGACCCTTCAAATCATCGACTTCTGCCTGAAATTGAGCGATTTTTGCATCCTGCGATTCCAGTTTTGATGATACCCTTGCTTCCTGTTCTGACAGTTGCGAAGATATGCGAGGTTCTTGTGCTTTCAACTGCTCAGCCATATATGTCTTCTGTCCTTCTAACTGTGTTTCCATCGTAGATGTAATCTGTGTCGACTGTGATTCCAGTTGTTTTTCCATCTTGGATGTTAAACGTGTCTCCTGTGATTCCAGTTGGGATGACATGTTGGTGGATATTTGTGATGACATTTCTGTTATACGTGCCTCTTGCGCTTCCAGTTGGGATGCCAATTGCGACGACATTGATGCTACTGTCGATGTTTGTGCAGATATTGCAGCCAATATCATGTTCAAGTCTGTGCTGGTAACCGTCTGCGATGTTTCGTTTTTCTCTTCAATTTTTGTTGTCTCCTCGCCATCAAGATGAAAGACATACTCTTCCACGTTAATTCCCTCTAATTCCATTGCCTCTCGTAGTTGTGCCTGAAGTTCGAGTTTATTGCCGGTTGTATTCAATCCACGGCTGTCCAACTCCTTCTTCAGCTGCTGGATCTTCAATTCACTGAACTTTGCCATGCCCTTGTTGTCCTCTGGAATTTATTCAACAATTCCTCTTCTGACACCAATTGTAACGAATTTACTTCAAATCCTCTTATTTGTAATCTTCTGCTAACGTTCGTATCGCTAAACTGTTGAATAAATAACTCCAATATTGAATAATGGAAAAATGGCCTTTATTAAAGTACTTCCCAATAACACTTATACTTTGCAACGAATAGCTTGCTTAACAACCAAACTGATTGATGGCTCAAATGAAAACTCACTTTCAAAATAATACTGCTCTTGCTCGCTAGATAGCGTCTTAATCGAAACTGAATTCCAGCGCCTCTACATTTGTTGCCTTTTATACTCTCTGATTTCAACATTCGCATCTTCTAGGCGCTTCCAGAATCTACTAGTCCATCAGCACAATTGCACGATTTATAGCTTCTCTCACTGCATACTTTCAGGAGTATCTCAGATATATGCATGTGTTTGTGCAAGATTCTCCGTTGCTCGTTTACGTACATGGTACATATGTATGTGGGGACGTAATTATTGTTTCTTTTATGTAGATACATAATGATTGATCTATGGATGTGAATTCACGTCACTGCTTAGTATCGGCTTAGAGATGGCAGCACTCCTCAGTCTTGCTAATATTCGTAACAATATTTTCGCACTCATGTCTAAATCATGCCTCAAACATGCATATGCCAAATAAGGTTTTAAAGGTTTTGATGTGAGCGTACCTCATATATTCAGATGCGAGCTTAAATGAATGAATATATTTACAAGGTTCACTTTGATTCATTTTGAAATAAATATTATGTAATTATGTGCACAATTTTGTAAATTTTTCTTCGAGTTATAGCTCAAGAAAAGTTGGGAATGCCATGATGCAATAAAACTGACAGGCGAAGTCAACATTTCAAAATGGAGTCGCATTTGACAATTATCTTCCTCATAACTTAAGGTGAGGATTCTTATTTTTTTGCAAGATTGATTTTTTAGTATAATACAAGAAATGTACTTCTAAAATATTAAATAAAGAAACAAATATAAAAAACATGTCATATGAAAAATCATACATCTTTTTGCAAACGGATATTACATCCCTTTTAAAAATATATTGAGGACCACAAGTATTACTTTCATTTTTAAGGAGTTAACTCTTCTGTAGTCATTTTGTTGTACCGGTTTATTAGGCTTCTGTCAGAAAATGTGGTGTAAAATATCGACGGAACTTAAAAGATCTTTAGAGTATTCCATTGTCCACAACCATGGAACGCAGGAAAAGACCTCAATGGATTGAAGAACGATTTGGACCAGTATCATGAAGAAACGGTTGAGTCTCCCAGATACTCTAATTCTGTAATTAATTTAAATTTTAAATTGAAGGGACAACTCCCCAAGACCTAATATTTGCTTAATTAGATAAAAGCGTTGGTCTAACCATAGCAGTTTAGAGCCACACGGTAATATCCGGTAATAGTATCCATCTTCGCGTACGAGCTCCCCTACATCTGTACAGAGACACCGTTGCTTTTTTAACAAGCTCCTGAGCATTTTCCCTCCAGCATAGTTTCCTATCCAAATTTGAGGGAACACATTTGTTTTTGAATTTTTTCAATCAAGAATAAGATCTCCACTGCCACGGAAGCTACACATTTGATTTTTTCATTTTTTTGAATACAAATTTATAAATTTTTAAGAAAAATGTATCGATGGTGCAATATCAACCACATTTTTTGTGTTTCCAATTGCTATTTTCCCAATTTTTAGGAAATTTTTGTTTAGTATAGACTTTCTACTTATTATATATTCCTTTTTAGTTGCTTCTCACTTCGTATTCCCTTCTAGGTTTTATCAGCCTAGTTCTAAACAAAAATTCCTTAAAAGTTTTTTCTCTTCTCCGATTCCCTTGTATTCTAAATAAAAAAATCCTTGTGAGTTTTTTCGCTTCTCCCTTTCCTCTTATTCCGAACAATGTTCGAAAAAGGGAAAGCCGGTTAATGGAGAAAAGTAGTATTATAAATATTATTTAAAGGGGGATTTATCTGCCATCTCATAGGAGTTATTTCACTTCTTAAATTAAAGTGAATGCATCAAAATAGTTAAAGTGAATTTTTTCTATTAAGAAAGAACACCAATTTGTAAAAATTTGTGCTAAAATATGTACATCCTACCACAATATTCTTTATTTTAAGTAAAAAATTATAATAAGCAACGGAAGATCTCTTGGTAAATTTGATGCAGCCATCCAGAAATTGCACAAGGATTTTTTAAGAAGCTTAAATAGATTTTGGCATAAAAGAGAGGAATTCAACCGAAATTGGTTGCTAGAAAATTGCTTTGCTGAATAGAAGCAGGCAACTCCAGCGGATTTGTGTTATCCCGACGCCTTCTTCTTCTTATGCTCCTCTGTTGATGTTACCGTGGTACCAATTCATTACTCATTTCAGTCAACACCATATGAAATGCAAAGCTGTGCATTGTTTATATATTATTTCTCAATTTTAAACAAATTTGCAACAATAATTAAACTTTTAAATTTTTTAAACAAAATAAGAAATGCGCAACAAAATTTCAATTGACAAAACAGCTGACTTCGAAGGTACGAACTCCTATTCGACAATTATTGTTCTCCCTAAAAAAAAAATTAAGGAAGTTTAAGTTTGAGTGAAACCGAACATTACATACCCAGCTGTACATTTGAAATGCTGTTGTTCTATGTTTTGTGTGTTTAATGGTGTTAAAAGGCTGCGCAATACTACATATATACATATATGGTTCTATTCTGAACTAATTTTTCTTCGAGTTATGGCTCCCGAAACATAGAAAATTGCTTAGTAATAAAAGGGGCAGTGCCACCCCCATTTTTTAAAATTTGAAGTTTTTCCCATTTATTGTTATAAATCCACTTGGGAAATGAAATACCATTGATATAAAGCTCTTTCTTTGCAAAGATATAGCTTATTTTATTCGCCCACGACCCTTTTAAAAATCTTTTATATAAAAGTGGGCGTGGTCCTTAACCGATTTCATTAATTTTTCTTCAAAGCATTCCTTATAGTATTTCTGCCGAATTTTGTTACGATATGTTTAACAATTTTTGATTTATGATCTATATATATAAAATTAAAATTATATATGTATGTATATATGTGGGTATAGATCGAGTTGCGTCCTAAAAGGATCGTCCGATCACAACGTCCGATCCTTCGGCGTACCCCAGGGAAGTCATCTAGGCCCTTTGCTCTTTGCCTTTTCATTAATGACTTGCCACAGACAATATTATATTCACATACTATAATGTATGCGTATGATGTAAAACTTTGCTACACTTACTGTCCTACCGATTTGAGTTCCTTGGATCTTCTTCAGGCCGAATTGGACTCGTTCCAGTGTTGGTGCACAACAAATTTACTAGCTTTGAATTGCTCTAAATGTAAGCATATGACATTTCACCGAGTGAAGCCAGCATTGAAATCTTATGTAATAGATGGTACGCCTTTGGAGCGTATATCTATTGCATATGATATAGGTGTCCTTTTTGATTCGAAATTGAATTTTAACATGTATATTTCATCTATAGCCAACAAAGCGTTGGGTTTACTTGGATTTGTTAAAAGATGGGCTAAAGAGTTCGATGATCCGTACCTCAGTAAGGTTCTTTACACATCGCTGGTTCGTCCAATACTCGAGTATTGCTCATGCGTTTGGTCCCCTGTTTCTCAAAAGCATATAAAGCGTCTTGAGTCAGTTCAAAAGCAATTTTTGATATTTGCATTGCGCGGCCTTAATTGGGACCCAAGTCTCCACCTTCCTCCATACGGAAGTATACTTCTTCTTATTAACTTACCCACTCTGGAAAATCGGAGAATATTACTGGGGGTATTGTTCATCCATAAGCTCATTATTGGAGAAATTGATTCTGCGGACCTTCTCAGCCGCTTGTTTTTGCTGTTCCCCCTAGGGTATCCAGATACTACGTTCCTTTCTATTTACCCCTTTGTCGACGAAACTTTGCTAAAAATAATCCTCTTCTTATCTGGTGCGCGCACTACAATGACTTGTATTGCTGTATCAGTCTTGAATGTACTTTTGCCACTATACGTAATGCAATACTTGCCTATCTAATTTAAGAGATACAAGCTAATTTAATTTGCCGGTATTTTATTACTTCCATAAAAAACAGGAACTATCTCGATTAAGGATGGAGGGACATTACACTACTCTTAGCACTGCCGGATTCCCATGACATGCTGATTTGAATCTTGTTGCATTCCAACAAGTAGATTGGAATCCACTGCATTCCGAAATCATGCTGAGCGGAATCTGATGCATTCCGCCATTATAAGATTTCGGCATAAGATCTTATTTCTGCTCATATTTCTTATTATTATTATATTGTAACGAATTTGCTGCAAATCCTCTTATTTGCCCTTTTGCTAGGTTCGTATCGCTAAACTGTTGAATAAATAACTCCAATATTGAATAATGGAAAAATGGCCTTTATTAAAGTACTTCACAATAACACTTATACTTTGCTACTCCCTGGCTTAATAACCAAACTGATTGATAACTCAAATGAAACTCTACTATTGGCCGCCAGATCGCGTGCTTAAGCAAACTGATTGATAGCTCAACTCAAACTGAATTACAGCGCCTCTACATCTGTCGCCTTTTATACTCTTTGGTTTCCTCGTTCGCCTCTTCTAGAGGCTTCCAGAATCTACTAGTCCAGTATCTCTCAAACTTCTCAGCTGTAGCTACAATTGCACGATTTTATAGCTTCTCTCATACCCCATGCTTGTATGTGTGAGCGACACTTCCACAATTATAATTGCCTACATTTAGGAGCATCTCAAATAAGATGTCTGCATATGGTTGTGCCTTGCTTCTCAGCTGCGTGTACCTACATATGTGTAGACATAATGATTGAATTATTGATGTGAATGTTTGTAGTTTACAGTCTCTCGCGCACACATAGGCGTAAATGCATCTGTGTGTGACATCTCTCGGCTGTCTTATATATGTGTATACATGATTTGATTATTGACGTAAATACTGCTTAGCATGGCCTTAGTGATGGTATAGCTTAGTGATGCTAATATCCGTGACAATATTCTGAAATTAAAGAGTAATATTCATTAATATATCTTTGTTTTTAATATAACATTGTTGAAATCTCGATATATCTTAAATTTTATCTTTTGAGTTGTATATTTATATATCTTTTATATTATGCAGTCGACCATAGTTTGTCGTCGACTTTAAATAATAAATAAATAAATAAATAAATAACAGATAAAGTTTGACTACAGAGTTGTTTGGCTGTTATTCCCTTTGGATGTTTAGTAATCTTCCGCCGTTAAAATTTTTTGTTAACTTCAGTCTATCCACATCTTCTATCTAAATATATACTAGCAGACCCGACAGACGTTGTTCTGCCCTAAATTTGGCCTATATGCATACATTTTAATAAGCTTTAGAGCTCTCAGCAACGGCTTTCATTTGATATCCATATTACCCACACATTCTAGGGGTACCCGGGTCCATTTTTCGGCCTATATCTCTAGACCCTGTACGTCGATCGCAAACAAAGCTATGTAATAACCACCGATAGAGGTATACGCAACATGTTGGAAAGCTTGAACAAAATCGACCGACGCATCTCTGCAAACACCGGCGACCAACTAACACACATTTTAGCCTTTCTTTTTATATATATAGATTTGTATTTTTCACACTTCACTATAATATTAAAACGAAATGCAGATATTCGTTGCTTTTGAAATTCGGCTTAAAAATTACACATGGAACAACTAAGGACTCTCCTGAATTAAAAAAAATGTCTTAGTACCTCTAAGCCGCGAACCCCCTCAGAAACCCCGGGCACTGGGGTAATCCCCCATTCCCCTCCCCCGTCTCGACTGGCCTGGTGATATGCTATACTTGATATCATTCGCTATAATATTTTTTATTGATAAGCACGTTGTTTAATTACACACCAACCAATTACACGGAAGTACCACCTGAAAATATGAGTGCCGTTGCGTATACGTAACATTTTATTAACACATATAAACATTAAAAAAAAATTGCAATAAAATGATATTGCGATATATACTGAGATATAAACTATCCTATATTTCTAGATAGATCACACTAGATACTGGGTGTAAAACAAATTCAAAATCGGTTCAGCAGCTTAGAAGTCCATCGCGGACAAACAATTTGACACGTGATTTTTATATATAAAGATTAATTTAAAATTATAAATGTTTGTATGTAGGTATAAATCGGCTCACTAAACGGATCGGCCGATCCCAACTAAATTTGAATAACCCACTAAAAATCTTCCCTAGATGGTCATAGGCTAAATATAACTACAATATGAAAAAAGGGGGTTGCACCTTTCATACAAATGGAATGTTTGATACGGGCGTGGCACCTCCCATACAAATGTAATAATGAAAATTGGTAAGGAGCTATAAAACGTTAAGTCCTAACAGCACCAGTTATATATGGAACAGAAAGAAAAAAGACAAATGGGACTTTCAGAATTATGGCTGTCTTAAAAATTTAGGTTATTTCAATACGTAAAGTTTGATTGCAGAATTGGGTTTGGCTGTTATTCCTTTAGTATCCTTTTATGTTATCTTTAGGGTTGGTATTTTTGAATACGCCTGAAGGAATCGGAAAAAACGTTTCTGTTTAATTTGATATTAACTGATGTAAGAGCAAAAAGAGAAATCACTATGGCAGTTACTTTCTCAGATACCGCGGATACCCTTTGTGTGGTGGACGTACAACTTCGCATTTAAATGACGACTGTCTGCAAACATCTGATACACCGATGTGCAACATAAGCAAACGCCCAAGCCAAAGTGAGGGTGTGCGGGAGTCGCTGCAAGTTATATACCGAACCCTAAGAATTTAAGGTGTAATGATGAACCAAAAGGTGGTGCTTTCATGTTACTTGCTGGAACAGCCGCAGTTGAAGTAAATGCGTGATTTTTCGTCTATAGACAGCTTTACGTACAAAAGTTTACTCTCTTTAGAAATATGAGAGGGCATTTTGTCGGAAACAATTCAGCAACAGATTTTGCTAAACAACTTCTTGAAATTCCCATTTCTTTACTTAGAGATTTGATTTCATTTCCTGCAAGTTTTTGAGAAATTATGACATCACCTGAAGTTTTAATAGCTAAATTTTCTTTCAAATATTGAATCTATCTTTAAAAACTATAAATGCCTTTGAGAAAAGGTATTTTAGGCACCTTAAAATGAGAATTTTAATATCACTAGAACCAAGACAACTTATCACTCTATTAACACAGTCGTGGAAGAGTCCTAAGCTGTGCATATCCGATTGAGTTTATTACCTCTTTTGAGCCATCGGAAATTTCTCCTCATCGATTGATTCTTAAAAAAGGGCCCATAATATCATAATATGTATGCTTCGTTATTTCGATCCACACGCTTATGTAGTGGGACAAGGCTTTTCATCACAAAACTTTTACAAAGGCCATTGAAGCAATTCATTTTATCGGTAAATTTCGAAAACAAAAATGTTTAAAACCACCCATGACATTGATAGCGATAGATTTGTCTTTTCAATTTTAAATGCCTTAAATTTCCTATCCTTAACAATGAAGCTCAAGGACGATCATTAGCTGCGAAGGGATTGATGAGCGCAATACAAACCTTTATTGGTGGTGAAGATATTTACTCAAGTTATCGTGTTAAGGGACGTACGGACGGACATGGCTCAATCAATTTTTTTTTCGATACTGATGATTTTGATATATGGAAGTCTATATCTATCTCGATTCCTCTATACCTGTACAACCGACCGTGATCCAATCGAAGTTATAATACCCTATGTACAAGTACAGCTAGGTATAAAAATAGCTCTGCGTAGTCCATAAATCAAGTGACAGTGCCTACGTTTGGCTGTAACGGAACTTTACGTGATGAGGGCTGAGTTCTTTTATCGTTTATTTCAATTAGTTTCAATTCTTTGACAGGAAGTTTTATCAAAAGTGTACGAGGGAAGAGTTCTTCGAAAGATTTACGGACCTCTATGCGTTGGCGACGGCAAAAAGATTTAGTATCAAAAAGATTTATTGATAAGCTGTATGAGCTTTACGCAGATACGAACATAGTCCATCGAATTAGAAAGGGTAAGATTTATATACCCTTGGTGTGACCAATGGGCGTCAGCTAAACCAGAGAAAAAGCAACTGGTAGGCCCTGTTGTACGCTGTAACCGTTTAAACTGTTAAACTAACTTCGTTAGTCCGTATTTTTAGACCGATTTTGCCGAGCTTTTTAAGAAATAATACTCTTTGTCAGGGAAACGCATATTTTGAGAGCCTTGAGGAACCTAAGTATTTGAATGGACAATACAGCTCTTAAAAAACATAAGGCTTAAACGTTGCAAACTAATGTGAAACTATGTTGGGGTACAGAAGACCTTTTTGCCAAAAAAATGTAATACTATACAAAACTTAACCGAAATATCAAACAGCACTCGTACTTCCATTTAGCTATGTAAATAATCACTTTTGTGTTGTATACAGCGGAAGAAGATTGGCTTGGTAAATCTTCACTTATCTATGTTGCAGATGACCAATGTGAAGCACAAAGAGCAATATAAAAGAAAAACTGCAATTCAAAATAAAAAAAAAAAAAAAAAAAGTTGTAGCCTTGACTTCTGTTAGCTTACCCGGATCGATGGCATTGTTTGAATTCAACTTACTGCGTTTGTGTTTTATATACAAAAGTACTTGTACTTGAATGTGGCTGCAGTTCTGTTAATTGATTGGGAGAAATGTAGATATATACATTTGTCTGTATGTATCTGGGAACGCTTGTGCGTCAATTTGTTTTCACTGGCGATTTGGCACGCGTCTGACCCACTTTTAGATTTTTCCTGTTCATCTATTGGAATTAAATATGTACGTGTTATACTTACGTTGTATGCGCATCTTAAAAGACGTATCTATTGTGAATGTGTGGCCGCGTTTTTTGTAAGTAAGGCAATAGCTCTTTGAAGAATAGTATTTGGACATACAAACTGGATATTGTTGTTATTGCATGATCTCAGAATGGTGTCATTTTTAGAGTTATTTATACAACAAGTATTTCTCAATGAGTCGATATAGAAAGAGGGCAGCAGAAAGTAACTAAGATCAATTACGCTAATGCACATACCAGTTTGAGCGTTTTCTTTATACCTCTTTCATGAAAATGAAATGGTATATTAAGATTGTCAGAAATGTCAAAATTGTAACGATAAACTTAAACGAGAAGAGATATACCCAACAATAAGTGCACCGAAATGAAGAGGATGGAGAGATGAGTTGATTTAGCCATGTCCGTTGGCCTGTTTGAATGCAAACTAGTCCCTAAATTTTTGAGATATCTTGTTAAAATTTGGTGAGCGAGTATATCTTGGTTTGATTTTTGTCGGAACCGGCCGGTTCGGACCACTATAGCATACATATATCCCCCATACAACCGATTTTTCAGAAAAGAGCATATTTGTCATATCTTCCTCAATTTATCAGATTGAAGCTTGGAACTTCACCATATGCTTTCGTATTTTGCACAAATTGTTATCTGAAAAAATGAATGAGATCGGTCGTATATATATCATATATCCCTCACAACCGATTGTTCAGATGAGAAGCGTTTCGTAATTTCTGCCCGATTCTAACAGCTAGAGGCTTCAGATTTCACCAAATGCTTACGTATAGGGCGGCTGGCGAAAACCCTTGGGCTGAACCCTCCTCGAGGGTCCTGGCTGATAATAGTCACTACAGTACCCCGCTAGGGGAGTGCTAAGCCAGCTAAGCCCAGGAATCAGTGCCATTAGTGCCTTAGCTCCTCAGTAGCTCTGGTATATGGTAGTGGCTCTTGAACGTGACCTCAAGGTGGGGGCCGGACCGGTGGTGTTATGCGTTGCCGTGCCGATGGTCAGCCTGCCTGGGGGCCCCCTCAAATCGCCCAGTCGCTAACGGAGCCCTCTGGGAACCAGGCCACACCCAGTTGTAATTTAGGCCTTACCCAAGGTACAGCGGATCTCTGCCTGGGCTGGACGACCCCGTTCTCCGCAAATCGTGGGATTCACTTATGGATTTTAAAAACAAAAACAATTGTAACGAGGCCGGAACTCATAAAAAGTTGGAAGGGGTAACACCCATCAATCTGGGAGCTCGTGCGATTCAGGGCGCCTCTACCAGCCGCGGCGCGGCTATTGCGGGTGGTGCGCAAAGAGGCGCCGGAGTCTTTCACATCGCCCATCAATTGGGTGCTTTGGGGCGGCGTTGGACCCGCTGCCTCTGTTAGTAACCTTCTCGGTACACAGTTTGCTACCTGGGGAGCTGCTAGCACGGGGGAGCGGCCCGCTCGCCTGCCTCCGGCTACGCCAACGGCGTAGATCCAGACGAAGGATAGGCCACCTCCCTCACAGATGCGCAGTAGGCTAAGGCAGGTGGCTATACGAATCCTGAAAAGGATGCAAACGTCCCTAATCTGCTCTCTATGACGTTGCCTGGGGATGTTGATGAGGTAGGGGCGGAAATCGACTGGGCGGGATCTATAGTGCCCGATTTTAAGAAGTCTGTTCCGGTGAAGGGACAGGCCTCCGGTAAGCGCAATCGTTCGATGGAGGTTGCGCAGAACGCTCCCAAGAGGTTTAGAGTCAAAGGCACCTCATTCACTGATGTCGCTAAAAGTAGCATTCTTGTGGGCGTCTTTGATTGGTGATAAGGACCTTCAACCCGGAGCTACATTGCTCTGGTTGGAGAGTCTTGAAGCTGGAGTATAGCACCAGGGCGAAGCGTCAGGCGATAATCCTGCTCAACAAGGAGTCACTCCCTCTTTTGGGCCGCGCGGATGGCCCTATTAAATTAGGTTTTGATACGGTGAAGGTCAAGGTGAACTCCAATGACTTAAAGGCGGTCTATGATCCGGAGCTGGAGATAGAGCCTGAAAAGGCAGAGAGCGAGGAGGAAGAGGACTCAAAACCTAACAGGGTCGGTGCTCGGCTTAGCGCGAGTCCTACAAATAAACCTCCATCACTGTAAAGCAGCATCTGCTGCGCTGCTGCTCCAGTTTTGGAGCGGCTGACATAGCCCTTACCCGGGAGCCTTGTGTAGTAGGGCACAAGATATGCGGGCTGAAGGCATCAGGATTGACGTTGGTAAGTGGTTCCACACGTGGGAAACCGAGAGCTTGCATCTTGGTAAGATCTAATATAAATTTTCTTTTTCTTCCCCAGTTTAGCGATAAGGATGCTACAACTCTGATGTTGACGGTCGGTGGTACGGATGTTACATTGACGTCTTTCTACTTCCCCCATGAGGCGTCGGCTCCAAGGGAGCTAGTCTGCAGGATAGCTCGGGAGGCGTAGGACCCACTATTACTAGCGGGAGATGCCAATGCGCACCAGGAAGCGTGGGGCAGCGGAGACACGAACGAGAGGGGTGAGTCACTCTTTGATTTTGTTATTTATCTTAACTTTAAGATTTGCAATAGGGGTTCGGTACCCACGTTTGTTACTAGGAGCAGACAGGAGGTTATGGACGTCACCTTGATCTCGGTCAGCGGAGAATCTTTGATAAAAAACTGGATGGTGCTTGAAGACAACTCCTTTTCGGATCATAGATTTATTCGCTTCGACTTTTTCGGGGTGGCGCTCAGAAATGGCTGGCACAGAAACCTAAAAAACGCCAATTGGGGTATATATAGTGAGGAGCTTCAAAAGAGGCTCTCGGGATCTAGCGTTCATATTCCCCAGAACTCCGCAGAGCTGGATAATATGGTTCACTTGTATACGAAGGCTTGCGGGGAGGCTCTAAATAAGGCCCACCCTAGGAAGAAATCTAGGGGTAAAACTAAACCACCATGGTGGAACACGGACCTAGACAATCTACGCAAGGCTTGTCGGAAAGCATTCAATCTTGCTAAAGCCTCCAGGGGGGCTGAAAAATGGGATGCATACAAAATGATGCTTGGGGATTATAAGAAACTGATAAGGTCGTCGAAGAGGACCTCCTGGGGGAAGTTTTGTAGCGAAATGGAGACGGTTTCTGAGGGATCCAGGCTCAGAAAGGTGCTCTCTGGTGCTCCAAAATTTATCCCTGGATGCTTTCAAGGATCTGATGGGACATGGACGGATTCGGCAGAGAGCACCCAATGCCTGCTCCTGAGTACGCACTTTCCGGGCGCTAGTGATGAAGAAATGAACTGGAGGGAAACTCATACTGGCGAACCGTTTGAGGGGAAGTTCATTACTATGGGTAAAGTTAAATTGGCTATAATGTCGTTCAAGCCCTTCAAAGCACCAGGGCCGGATGGATTGGCCCCGGTACAACTCCAGCAAACAATCGAGCTGAACTCTTTGTGGTTGTATAACATCTTCAAAGGAGTTTGTGCTGTTAACCATATTCCACGGGGTTGAAACGATACAAGGGTCCCCTTTATACCAAAAGCTGGAAGGACTGGTCATGCGACCCCTAAAGACGTCTGACATCCTTCCAGCTGAAGACACTCGAGAGGTTAATGGACTCCACATTAAGGGAGTCCTTGGAGGGAAAGTTGTCTACATCCCGGCATGCGTATATGAAAGCGAAGTCCACGGAGACAGCCTTGCATGCAGTTGTCTGCCAGGTCGAGAAATCCTTGGCATTCAAGGAATTCACAGTCATAGCCTTCCTCGACATTGAGGGAGCCTTCGACAAAGTTACACCCTCTGCGATAACTGATGCACTAACCGCCTTGGGGCCGATTCGGGGCTAGTGAAACTTGGTCAGCAGTTGCTGTTGCGAAGAAAGGTTCATGCCGACCTAGCTGGTTCAACGGTGGTCAAACACATACGGAGAGCCACCCCGCAGGGGGTTACTTTCTCCACTTCTATGGGTTGCCACACTTAATGAGCTCTTGGTTCTTCTTGATAAGGACGGATGCAGCAAGGTAATCGCATATGCAGATGACCTCGCGCTGCTAGTTAAGGGAAGTTTCCGCAGACACAATGCGATCTAATGCAAACTAAGCTGAGACTGGTTGAGGACTGCAGAAGAAGTAAAGGTCTATCGGTCAATTCAGCCAAAGCTGGACTGGTTTTGTTCACTAGGAAATATAAGATTCCTGTGTTGCAGCTGCGTTTGCTAGCGGGTACGACCCTGACGCTTAAGGACTCTGCGTAGGAGTAATTTTGAACAGGAAACTCTCCTGAAGGGAAATCGCTCAGGAGCGTATGAGGAAAGCAATGGTGGCACTGTACAACTGTAGGGGAGCTGTTGCACGAAGATGGGGACTATCGCCGGATATTACCCTGTGGCTCTACACTGCTGTGGTTAGAACAATCCTTCTCTACGGCGCTTTGGTCTGGTGGACGAGCTTAGATACAAAATCGAACCCACGAGTATTCCAGAAGGTACAAAGGAGTGCTCTAGTCTGCGTGGCGGGCCCTCTACGCACCACCCCTGCGGAGGCGCTGGATACTCTTTGAATGTGTTGCAAATAGATTTAATGGCCAAGCAATGTGCGCCCTTTTCTGCACTACGGCTGCTTGAGTGATCCAGCTGGAGAGATAATGTGGTTGGCCATGCAGCCATCCTTAAGAATTTGGATTCGCCTTCGTCGCACTATTGCGCTCCGACTGCATTTTTCGATATGAAGTATGAGGTTGTTATCCCGGATAGGGCTAGCGATAGGCTGCAGATTTATACTGACGGCTCCAAACTGGATAAAAAGGTGGGCAGTGGGGTCTTTGCACCTCAAATAGGGTGGAACATATCCTTTAGCCTACCCGATCATTGCAGCGTCTTCCAGGTGGAGGTGGCTGCTATAAATGGGGCCGTTGATCATTTGAGGAATGCTGTTCACAGCTATAATAAAATTTGCAGTCAGGCTGCACTAAAAGTGCTTGGATCGGTCACATGTAAGTCCAGGACAGTGGAGAAGTGCCGCAAATCTCTTAGCGAGATCGCTGAGTTCCCTCAGTCTGGTATGGGTGCCTGGACACTCGGAAATACCGGGCAATGAGATGGCTGACGAACTTGCAAGAGGGGGCACATCCCTTCCGCTTTCGTCGTCCTGGAAGGGATTGAGCATCCCGCTCTCTACCTGTAAGTTCATTTTGAAAGGAATTTTTCTTAGGGAAGCGGGTGTGAGATGGAGCAATCTCGTATCCTGATACCACACTAAGCTCGTATGGCATAAATGGTACTCGAGACGTACAAGAAGTCTCCTATTTCTTAGAAGGGGGACATATCTCTGGTGGTTGGACTTATACCCGGCCACATAGCAATAGGGAAGTATGCACAACGGCTGGGTGCTCCTTATAATGACTACTGCAGGAGCTGCAAAGACGGAGAGGAGATAGAAACAGTCAAGCATTTTCTGTGCGACTGTCCTGCGCAAGAGGAAGGAATCTCTGGGATCTCCCTTCTTTGACGATCTTTGTGATCTGCCTAAGTTGGAACCTAAGAAATTCCTGACATTTGGTGAATCGCCCTGTTGGTTTGAGTAGGGGAAAGATCCACGTGGTATCACAATCGGACCTTTTGGGCCTAAGTGCACTGGTGCTCGCACCGGTGGCCACTCTAACCTAACCTAACCTAACCTATAGGGCATTCATTATTGTCTGAAAAACTGTTGCATATCGGTGGTATATATATTATATATCCGATACAACCGATTGATAAGGAGCCTTTTTGTAATTTCTCACCAATTTTAACAGCTAGAAACTTAAAATTTCACCAAATGTTTCCGTATATAGAATGTATTGTTGTCTGAAAAAATTATAGAGATCAGTTGTATATATAGTATATATCCCATACAACCGACTGTTCAGATAAGAAACTTTTCGTAATTTCTGCCTCATTTTACCAGCTAGAAGCTTCAAATTTCAACAGATGCTTACGTGTATGGCAATCATTGTTTTTTGATTAATTTTTTTTACAAATCGGCGTGATTGTATTTTCCTTCCAGAAGTTGCCACTTTTGAGGGGCGACCCCGCTTAGGTATTCTTTCACTCTGGTATATTGATGTTGCTTTTCTCGGGACTCGAAGAGCACCCCGAACTACATATGTACAAGCAGCGACCATGTTTTAGAATAATTGCCTAAAGTATTTTAATGTGGGCTGTCCCGCAATTGGAGTCGGAACCCCACTACTAGTTACGTCAGCACACTACTTCTACACCTTGGCACAAATTTAATCGGATTATAATTCATAATGAAAGGTATCACGCTTTGGCACAGCCGAATACAGCCCCTTCCTTACTTTTTTAAACTTAAAAAAGTCTTGTTTGTTCAGCTACCTACAATGTACTGCGATCCAGACCTAGTTACTTTATTTGAGTTTAGTAGTTATTGTAACAGTTCTAAACAACTGTTATTGCAAACTTGCCAACTATGTTTGTTGGTTGTCAAACAGGTTCTGCAAGTAGTAATTTTCTGCAAGAGCATGTGGCGATATTTCCAACTGGTGACCCTTTCAGTACTTACATACAATTCGGTTCCCATAAATAGACGATTGCAATTGACTTTGTTTCGCAAATGATTATTTTTAGTGCTACTACATACATATGTATGTATACTAATCTGTATAAATCTATTCCTATAAATACTTGCTTCTACATACTAAGTATAAGTCATGTGTTTATGATTATCATAATGAAATGTGGTGTACGAAAGAACTGTGGGTGCAATTAAGCTAGTTCTTATTTATTTTAAAATGATGTAATTTAGAAAAATGTATGCTGCCTAACGGTTTATGAGGTAGTGGGAGAAGATTAATAATTTGCTCTGGGGCTATTTTAGCACTCTATCGTAAAAGTAGGGCGCTGTATTCAAGGCTAAGTATTCTACGGAAAAAAAGGTAAGAGAGCGTATATTGACAAGCTGTACTCTAAAATTAAAACCTATCTTCCAAGTCTTTTCAGTTTTTTCACTGCGCGTAAGCTGGCAATATCATTGACCACGGCGAGCTTATTTACGACAAGGAAATGGCAAATGTCGAACACATTGAACAACCACGTCGATGGCGTTACGCTATTGCTTATTCGGTACTCAAAACTATTGAGTGTGATGTTCGATAACGAAATGCATTTTGGCAAGCATGCAGCGGCGAATGTACTTAAAGTTTAGAGCTAAAAAAGTCCTATATAACAACGCTGGCATCACCTTTTGTTCCCGATATGGTGGCAGAACTTAAAAAATACTCTAGAGGAACGTGTCTGCATGTTGCAACATGTCTTATTATGTCGGGAGAAATTAAATGCTCAGTGAACAGTTTCCGTGAAATGCTCAGAAACCTCGGTACTTCTTGCACAGCTCCTATCTGTATACTGTAATAGGTTAAACTCTTACTTATCTGGAACAAACCTCAACATACGAAATATTTGTTTCGCCCGGCCTGTTGCCATTTTGCCTCCGATGTCAACAGGGTACAGATTCAGCATTGCCCTTTGTGCTCGGTGCTAAGTGAAGTATTGTAAAAAAGGCCACGCTTACCCTAACCATCGTAAATCGCTGCAAGAGTGTCAAGTGTTTTTTACAGACTAAAACGTCGGCGAAGAGAATCGGCTTGATCACCATATCATTCAGCTAACGCAACACTATTGGAGAGAGCCCCTATCGTTTGCCAATGGCACCTCGATAGCAGTACAAGGCAGCTGACGCCTTTATAACCCTGTGCTCCACATTAAGCTTACATGGCAGCTTGCTGGGAAGAATAATCCCAAATTTTGCAATCAAAACGAGTTCAGTTTTGCTACGGTCGTCCTCTAATCCTCATGTTGGGACCATCTGGTTACGTAAATCTGCCCTTAAAATAGACGTATTGAGGCGCCGAAAAGTGCTCTTGAGGAATACTGCTCCTTACGTAAATATCAATCAGTCATTCCTGAGTTTTCTAAAGAAACGAGGATAGGCTAATTGGGCCAAAGTCCATGGTGGCGAAGTGAGAGATTTTCTCCACTTTTGAAATGAAGGTGTCTCTGATCATATCATAAGACTTGGAAGCATAGACCAACCACTAACAGTTGACGTAAATGGAATCCAAGCAGCTGCAAGAAACCAGAAAAGATCTATGATCTTCACATCTTATGGCTTAAAAGAGTTGGGTCTCTTCAAGGGATTAGGATGGCATTCCTCTTCGGCTGGCCATCGCTGATACCTGATCTTACGTTACTCCGTTATAACAGAAGTTGGCTGAAGTGAAAGCACTATAATTTTGTTTATAATGAATTCAAATTATTCTCAACTTTTTCTAATATCGTAAAGCTTTCCTCTGATCTTAACGATTAATTAGCCCCGGACTGTGTTTTCCTGCTTCAGTTATTATATGGAACTCATGTCTCTCTTTTATTACTCCTAAGCGGATTGAATTAAGATGAAACCTTACGATTTAGGCAAGCATATTTAAACATTTGGGACAAGCTTAAAGAAGATGTAGTCAGGGACTTCTGTTGATATTTTGACCAGAAAGCCAAAATTAATGTTATAGCTAACATATCCTTCCGTACTCACGAAAATAGTGAAGGTGGTGAAGGCCAAAGACTAACCTACGCCACTTATCACAGAAAAGTCAAAACTTGCAATAATGAGGTTAGGACGTGCTATGCTGGCTGCTTAAGAGCAGCGATCCCGAATCCCATGTTATCTACAGCACATCTTTGGTCGCATCCTTCTATAGCACACTTCACACATCCCTCGGACTATGAAACTCATCGATAGGTAGGAACGATACAATTTTTAATCTTTGCCAATTATTCATCCTTAGTCAGATGCACAAATGATATGTCCGCAGTTATTACAGCCCAAATTGCAGCAGAAGCATGTGGAAGATGAATCAGGGCATAATACGCACAAAGAAGTAATTGGGCTTGCTTGGACTCCAGCTGTCAGCAGAAATATACAGTTTATACTTCTAACTTCTAAAAGACATACCGCTAGAAGCTGTGTTTTAAACATTCTCTCTAAGTATAACCTAAAAGAATGTAGTTAACTATTTAGGCGTAAGGTTGGACTTCAAAATTAAAATTTTGCAAGGTACCTTAACCGATATTGTTGCTAAGCAGGTTGATGGCAAACATTGGTGACCAAAAAAAAATAAAAGAAAGCTGCTTATGGACTTCTTCCTACCCACGCTACTAAACGGCTCCGAACTGTGGATAAACACACTTCAGATAAAGAACATCTGTAGCCTTAAAACTTCTGTACAATCACTCTGTGGGTAGCCTCCATGTATCGCATAGTATCAGGAGCAAGGGTTCAAGTGATAACCGAAACAACTTCCATGTACCTATTAGCTTAAAAAGCGGAATGTTATGGGAAGAAAAAAAAATGTAGATGGATCAAGAGAGAAAGAAATTAAATAACTAAGTAAGCAAATGAGGAAAGTTTAGGCTGCGGCAAGACCGCTTACAAAGTAAACAATGAAGCAGGGAACAGGGAATATAATGTTAAAGAATGAAACAGATATCAGGTTTTACCTAACTTGTAAAAATATTGAATAACCTAAGTGCACTTCCGGCGATAATACACGCGACGAAGCCAGAACCGACATGGACCGATACCGTATATTATATACTATGTGTCGACACATGTATATCAATATGTCAAAGTTAAAACATAGATCGGCTCAGAGGAATGACAACAAAAACCACACTTAGAGCATAAAAAGGGGACCAAGACGCAGAGACGGCAGTACCCGAAAGCCTGAATCCATACTACTTATTCCTCTCTTATTTTTATTTTTGAGGAGTTTTATGAAATTCTTTAAAATTAATTTAAATCACTCGAAGCTTGATTCGTATGCTTCGCAGTTATATTGGGCGATATTAAGAAAAGGCGAGAGTTGCGCATGATCGACTAGGCGCAAAAGGCATGGAACCAAGCGCGGGGCTGTTAAATTTTGAAGACCATGTGTGGGTCTTACAACCTTAGAATAATAAAGTTATTCCTATCATTAAAAATAGACGACTGTTGACTCATGATGGGTATACTGATGGGACACCTCCTTCTGGCGCCACATGCTTTTAAATTAGACACAGTCAGTGATAGCAAATATAGGAAGTGCGGGTTGGAGGAGGGAACGATCAAGTATGTTTTGCGTTCGTACTCTGTGCTTACCAGGCTAAGACTTCAGCTTTAATGAGTCATACAGCTACGAAATCAAGGAGCCGAATAGCTTTTAGAAAACTTCCAGCATTTGCCATGAAGATAGAGTAATTTTGTAACATAAAAAATAAAGTAAATACAAGACGCGTTAAACGTCCGAAGAGAGTTTAGGTCGAGCTTTTCTTCTTATTTGCGTCGTGCTCCTACAAATTGGCGTGATGGCACCAACGTGTTTTATGCCCACTCCGAAAGGCGTTTACAAGGTGGATGAGTTTTCAGTCAGAATCTTTTCATTGCAGATATATTCTCGGAGTGCTAGCCAAATTACACACAACACTTTATTCTAATTGAAAACGCTTTTTTGATGTTGCTTTGCCCGGAAGTTGCACCCAGGACCCTCGGTGTGGTAGACAGAGCATCCTAGTTTCGATGTTTGCCTGCAGCATCTTAAAATAGGGGTATTGAAATCGACTACGGTAATAAGCACTTTATTGGCCTAATATTTATGACTATTTCTCTTTAATTATTATACTCAGTTGAGCAGAGCTCACAGAGTATATTAACTTTGATTGTATAACGTTGGTTGTACAGGTATAAAGGAATCGAGATAGATATAGACTTCAATATATCAAAATCATCAGTATCGAAAAAAAATTTGATTGAGCCATGTCCGTCCGTCCGTCCGTCCCTCCGTCCGTCCGTCTGTCCGTTAACACGATAACTTGAGTAAATTTCGAGGTATCTTGACGAAATTTGGTATATATATTCCTGGGCACTCATCTCAGATCGCTATTTAAAATGAACGATATCGGGCTATAACCACGCCCACTTTTTCGATATCGAAAATTTCGAAAAACCGAAAAAATGCGATAATTCATTGCCAAAGGCGGTTAAAGCGATGAAACTTGGTAGATAGGTTGACGTTATGACGCAGAATAGAAAATTAGTAAGATTTTGGACAATGGGCGTAGCACCGCCCACTTTTACAAGAAGGTAATTTAAAAGTTTTGCAAGCTGTAATTTGGCAGTCGTTGAAGATATCATGATGAAATTTGGCAGGAACGTTACTACTATTACTGTATATGTGCTAAATAAAAATTAGCAAAATTGGATGAAGAACACGCCCACTTTTTAAAATTTTTTTTTTTTAAATTCAAATTTTAACAAAAAATTTAATATCTTTACTGTATATAAGTAAATTAAGTCAAAATTCAACTCCAGTAATGATATGATGCAACAAAATACAAAAATAAAAGAAAATTTCAAAATGGGCGTGGCTCCGCCCATTTTCATTTAGTTTGTCTAGAATACTTTTAATGCCATAAGTCGAACAAAAATTTACAAATCCTTCTCAAATTTGGTAGGGGCATAGATTCTATGACGGTAACTGTTCTCTGTGAAAATGGGCGAAATCGGTGGAAGCCACGCCCAGTTTTTATACACAGTCCACCGTCTGTCCTTCCGCTCGGCCGTTAAAACAATAACTTGAGCAAAAACCGATATATCTTTACTAAACTTAGCCCACGTACTTATCTGAACTCACTTTATTTTGGTATAAAAAATGGCCGAAATCCGACCATAACCCCGCCCACTTTATCGATATCGAAAATTAAGAAAAATGAAAAAAAAATGCCATAATTCTATACCAAATACGAAAAAAGGGATGAAACATGGTAACTGGATTGGTTTATTGACGCAAAATGTAACTTTGGAAAAAACTTTGTAAAATGGGTGTGACACCTTCCATATTAAGTAGAAGAAAATGAAAAAGTTCTACAAGCCGAAATCAACAGCCCTTGGAATCTTGGCAGGAATACTGTTAGTGGCATTGCATATATAAATAAATTAGCAGTACCCGACAGAAGATTTTCTGGATCACCTGGTCCACATTTTGGTCGATATCGCGAGAACGCCTTCACATATACATCTAAGGGCCACTCGCTTTTAAAACCCTCATTAATACCTTTAACTTGATATCCATATCGTACAAACACATTCTAGAGTCACTCCTGGCCCACCCTAATGGCGATATCTCGAAAAGGCGTCCACCTATAGACCTAATGCCCACTCCCTCTTAAAATGCTCAGTAACACCTTTCGTTTGATACCCATATCGTACAAACATTCTAGAGTCACCCCTGGCCCACCCTAATGGCGATATCTCGAAAAGGCGTCCACCTATGGACCTAATGCCCACTCCCTCTTAAAATGCTCAGTAACACCTTTCGTTTGATACCCATATCGTACAAACATTCTATAGTCACCCTGGCCCACCCTAATGGCGATATCTCGAAAAGGCGTCCACCTATAGAACTAAGGATTACTCCCTTTTAAAATACTCATTACCATCTTTCATTTGATACCCATATCGTACAAACACATTCTAGAGTCACCCCTGGCCCACCCTAATGGCGATATCTCGAAAAGGCGTCCACCTAGAGACCTAATGCCCACTCCCTCTTAAAATGCCCAGTAACACCTTTCGTTTGATACCCATATCGTACAAACATTCTAGAGTCACCCCTGGCCCACCCTAATGGCGATATCTCGAAAAGGCGTCCACCTATAGACCTAATGCCCACTCCCTCTTAAAATGCTCAGTAACACCTTTCGTTTGATACCCATATCGTACAAACATTCTAGAGTCACCCTTGGTCCACCTTTATGGCGATATCTCGAAAAGGCGTCCACCTATAGAACTAAGGATTACTTCCTTTTAAAATACTCATTACCATCTTTCATTTGATACCCATATCATACAAACACATTCTAGAGTCACCCCTGGCCCACCCTAATGGCGACATTTCGAAAAGGCGTCCACCTATAGACCTAATGCCCACTCCCTCTTAAAATGCTCAGTAACACTTTTCGTTTGATACCCATATCGTACAAACATTCTAGAGTAAACCATAGCCCACCCTAATGGCGATATCTCGAAAAGGCGTCCACCTATAGACCTAATGCCCACTCCCTCTTAAAATGCTCAGTAACACCTTTCATTTGATTCCCATATCGTACAAACACATTCTAGAGACACCCCTGGTCCACCTTTATGGCGATTTCTCGAAAAGGCGTCCACCGATAGACCTAAGGCCCACTCCCTCTTAAAATGCTCATTAACAGCTTTCATTTGATACCCATATCGTACAAACAAAGTTTGGGGTCAGCCCTGGTCCACCTTTATGGCGATATCCCTAAATGGCGTCCATCCATAGATCTATGGCCTACTCTCTCTCTTAAAATACTCTTTAATATCTTCCATTTGATACACATGTCATACAACCACATTCCAGGGTTACCCTAGGTTCATTTTCCATGGTGATTTTCCTTATTTTGTCTCCATAGCTCTCAACTTAGTATGTAATGTTCAGTTACACCCGAACTTAGCCTTCCTTACTTGTTTTTAAGTTAGAATACAAGAAAGATGGTTATCTTATCAGGAAACTGCCTTAGCTTTGTTTATAGATCCATTTCTTGAACCGCTATACCAAATTAGAGCGATTGTGGCGTAGGTAACAACAAATTGACTATCTCGACTGTATGATCAATGTGATATCTCTCTCAATATTCGCCGTTGCCAAAGGTTAGGAATCCATAAAGACATCGGAAACCTTTCCATTTGTATATATCAAGAGCTGCGTTATTAGCGTATATTTCTTTGCTTAAAAATGCTGGATACATTTGTTTTGAATAATAATTTTATTTAGTTTTTGTTTTGAAAAGATTGGCAACTCTGCAACATAAAAGGCTTAGCCCAAATATATTATGGGAATTTGCCACACGAAAGCTACGAACACACATACGAATGCACATAAATGAATGTAATGTAAATTGCAAAAATAAACACTACAAACTTAATTGTGACAAAATTTTACTCACAATGCTTATTGAGTAGTGCTCTCGCCTTCACAAAGCCTAAAGTCAACAGACGCTTGCCGATAATAGAAACAAAAGCGAGCGTGGACATAAGCTAGGGCCAACTAAAAGCATGAGTGAGAAAACGAGTAACCAATATAAACAAGAAATTCCACTAAATAACAAGAGATAATGCAAAACGCTACGCCAAAGTGCAAAACAACCAAAACGCTTACTGCGCTTCTGCGTTGTCAGGCACTGCTGTAGCTATAACCAACTGCACATGCACCTAGAGCTTGTGAAGATTTAAAGTATTTTGGAATCCACATATGAACATGCTTCAGATATAGGAAAGTTGAGTCTATATAGATAGAACTAAACTTTTTAATTGCCTACTCAGTCCAAAGTAGCGCTTCTAGGGTAGACTGAACCTCTTTTTGTTCAGATGGACAAGATGTCTAACTGTTTTGTTGCTATATCAGACAACAGTAACTGGGCTGCCAAGATAAGAATAAGAATGAAGGCACGCTTGTGAGTGCCAAATAATTATTTTCATCGGCGTCAGGTTAAAGAATCGCCTGGTTGCGCATCGTTTTGTCTAAAACCTCGCTTGCATTAAAGTCTGTGTAAGCTTGCAGGAAACTTTCATTTAGAAATAGGAGAACTCACAACCTTAAATGAGATATTAAACAGACTGATTCGGTTTAATTGGTGCGATTTCCGCCCATATTTTCCACAGTGATTGATGCATGCCGCCTCGGTACTAAAATTTTTCAGCCAATTATCTGCATTTCCTGGTGGTCCGCCGTCGAAGAGTAGGGCATCCGTCACCTCTCCCGCTACCTAGAAATTAGAAGAAGTATTCTGTCATTTTCTTTATCGGAACTCGCCTATGAAAGCAGAGGAAGAGGGCGGCCATCTCTGCTTAAAGGACCAGGTGGAAATCGATTGAAATCCCTTGGTGGGATCAATTGGCGTCAGTCAACCCAGCGAAGAAGTTACTGGTGTGCCTTGTTAGACGGCCATAACCGTTTAAACAGTTAAGTTGCAGTTAATTAAGTAAGTATTCTCTCATGGCTTCAAAATGTTCTGTACGCCAGTTACCAGGTCATCAATACTTTTACTCCAGGAATTTTCCTTGGTATTGAACCTTATGAGTTTTTTTTGTATCAAGAATCACCCGAATCATATCACTATTACGACTTTCGACTCTATGTTTATCTTTTTTAAAAGTGTTCGCTGTTATTCTTTGTAGCACCAATTCCCTCATATACCATGAGAGCATATGCGGCATGTGCCTACAGGGCGCAGTATCATAATTCGAAGCTACTCGACATTTCTCATTGTATCGGAAAAAATTATTTATGCCAATACACATAACTCAGCCTACTAGAGTAACCCTGAGGTTAATTATATACTAGGTTGAACTGGCCGGTCAATAAAGATCTCACAAAGACTGAATTTTTCTACAGTATTACCAGAATTTGTTTGACGACCAAACGGAAGAACCTAAATCAGGTGCCAGGACTAATAACTCCGTCCTCCTGGAAAATACTAGAAGTTTTATTTAACTAGATTTGGCAGGTCTGCCTCCCCAAATAGCTGGAGCCTTGAACAGGTGAGCGCAGAATCCGAACACAGAACGTGCTCACCCATTTCTTCCTGCAGCTCACACTTTCTATACCTGCTGTTACTGATTAGGTCTAACTTATAAGCATGTGATACCAAAAGGCAGTGTCCTGTAAGTATACCCATCGTGAGCCTTAAGTATTCTCTCTTCAGAGATATGAGCCACTTTGTGAGTCTAATATCGTAGGCTTTGCACATGATCTTAGAAGTTTTGCAGGGTCTAGCTTTTGTCCACGCCTTTCCTGCTTGATGGATCATATGCAACTCCTGTCTCCTTTTGACTTCTTCAAAACGGATTGGGACGTATATCGTCGTTTCGGCGAGTCGAGTTTAGAATGTCTTTTAAAGTTTGTCATGTGCAGCATCAGCTATTGGTATATAGGCGACGTTTAATGTTATGCTGAAGAACCTCGCAGCTTTCTACTTTCTGTTCACTGTAATATCTAATATATATTATAAATGGCAAAGTTTGGATGTTTGGATGTTTAGATGTTTAGATGTTTGGATGTTTGGATGTCCGTCCGGGATACGGGCAGGGTCATTTCGGGTCTATCGGGATCATTTGGGGACCCTTTCGGCATCATTCCTGGATGGTTTTCAGGATCCGTCCGGGATCCCGTCAGGGTTATTTTGGGACTTTTTCTCGACCTGGATCATTTGAGGTATCTTCCGGCATCAATTCTAAATGGTTTTAGGACTCCGTCCGGGATCCCGTTGGGGTCATTTCGGGACTCCTTCGCGACTAATACGAGAACATTTGGGGACCTTTTCAGCTTCATTTCTGGATGGTTTTCGGGATCCGTCCGGGATCGCATCAGGGTCATTTTGAGACTTTCTCGACTAATACGGGATCATTTGGGGGCCCTTCCGGCATCATATCTGGATTTTTTTAGGGATCCGTCCGGCTTCCCGTCGGAGTCATTTCGGGACTATTTCGGGATCATTTAGGGACCCTTTCGGCATCATTCCTGGATGGTGTTCAGGATCCGTCCGGGACCCCGTCAGGGTTATTTTGGGACTTTTTCTCGACCTGGATCATTTGAGGTATCTTCCGGCATCAATTCTAAATGGTTTTAGGACTCCGTCCGGGATCCCGTTGGGGTCATTTCGGGACTCCTTCGCGACTAATACGAGAACATTTGGGGACCTTTTCAGCTTCATTTCTGGATGGTTTTCGGGATCCCATCAGGGCCATTTCGAGACTATCAGGGGATCATTTGGGGACCTTTCCGGCATCATTTCTGTATAGTTTTTGGGGATCCCGTCGTGGTAATTTCCTGACTTTTCGGGATCATTTGGGGTCCCTTCCGGCATAATTTCTGGATGGTTTTCGGGATTCGTCAGGAATCCCGTCGGGGTCATTTTGGGACTTTTTCGGGACTAATACGGGATAATTAGGGGAGCCTTTCGGCATCATTTCTGAATGGTTTTCGGGATCCGTACGGGATCTTGCCAGGGTCATTTCGGGAAAATTTCGGGATCATTTGGGGTGCCCTTCAGGCATCATTTCTTTGTGGTTCTCTGGATAAGTCCAGAATCGCGTCGTTGTAATTTCGGGTTTTTAGGGACTATTCCGGGAACTTTTGGAGACCCTTCCGTGGCATTTCTAGATGGTTTTCGGGATCCGTCCGCGATAGCGTCGGGGTCATTTCGTGGATTTTTCTGGATAATTTTGGGATCATTTTGGGATCCTGTCAGGTTATCAGCTCATTTAGTTCTTTTTTTTTACTCAATTACAAAAATAAAATGCATTAGACAGCAAAAAATTTTTAAACAGATAACTTCATAAGCAGGCTAACGATAATAGCCCATATATTTAATTTTCTCCTTGCGGACGGGGCCGCGGGTAAAGGCTAGTATATACATATGTCGCAAGGGTCGATTAAATTCCTGCTTTGTCATTTTATTCTATATGGTTGCCCTAGCGAGGACATTTAGCAGTCGCATGTCAAATATTGAGAAATGATAGTCCACAAAATTTTGTATTATCGTCGTAAGAAAAAAGAGCGATGGGCCTGGGAGAGAAAAAACTTTACTTGAATATTTATTTTGGTTTTGATGGAGGATGATTTACTTCACTAGTTTCAAACAAAGCGCATAACTCGTGCAGGGTATTGTAAAGCAATTCCACATATATACAGCGACCCGCTTGCTCTATGACAAGCACCAGCTTTCAGCCGCACCTTACCTTAAACAGACGCTTCAAGACGCTGTGAGCCTTGGAGTCGAGTAAGTCGAGAGAGTCCCATCCTTTCTGACTCGACCTTGGGTAGCGAAAAAAGAAATTCTAAAGAATCCTGGTAAGAAGTGCAATCTTCTAAAATTTTATAAAAAACTTTAGTCTCGAAGTAAGCCTTCCGAATATTGATATTAGCTTTCGAAGTTCGAAATGACATGGGAGTACATGACCTGCCTTACCAGATCCGCCAACTTGTTTGTATGTGTTTCGACGCAAAATTTCCCGGGAGAAAGAAATCTGAATTTCACTTCAGAATAGACGTAAAAGGTCGTGAATTGGCCCTTATTTAAAAAAAAATAATAATAATAATAATAAAAAGCGTTTTTTGAGGTAAAGAACGAACTGGGAGCAGCTGGGAAAATTTTCATAGGGAACTCAGATTCTTCGTAAAAAATGCAATGTACTCCACATATGTCTTGTCATCAAATCCGCAAAATTTTTTTGTGAAGCAGTGTTACTAAAATTATAAAATAAATAAATGTAAGGCACGATACCTCCGAAGAGATTTGAGGCCGAGCTTATCTTCCAATTTGCGATGAGCTCTTTTTTTATTTTTTCCTACAAATTGGCGGGACGAGACCTACCTGTTTTATGCCAACTCTGAACGGCATCTGCAAGGCAGATGTGTTTTCACTGAGAGCTTTTCATGGTAGAAATACGAGTGCATGCCAAACACTGCAGTGAAGGCGACCCCGCTTAGAAAAATTTTCCTCTAATTGAAAAACCTTGTTTCTAAAATTTTGATATTGCTTTGCACGGGACGTGGACATAAGATCTAGAGTGTGGTAAGCGGAGCACGCTACAGTCACACCACGGCGGCCGACAAAATTGTAATTATTAAAATTACAATTTTTAAATTTTTATAAAGAACAAATAACAAAAGAAGGCAGGCCATGCCTACATTTAAATTTTTTACGTTTTTCAGGTGCAATAAGTAATAAAATTACATGCATTATTAAGGGACAAATTTCGAGCTTCGTAAGCCAATATATCCTTTCTGGAAGCAAACTACGAAAATTGTTTAAAACTAATTTTCTCTACTCTAAAATTTCTTTTGGCACAACTACCAGCTGGCAGAGAGGGATAGCTAAGTTAGCTTAGGTTGAACCCGTGACCTCATGTATACTAAATAAGTGCGAACTGTTACTAGAAGTTGACTGAACAACTGAACGGAAAAAAGCTTACCAAAACAGTGAGAGTAAAACTAGAGAAAAGACCAGCTGAGTATAAAATATTCAGTTTCAATCCAACTTTGAATCTTACTACTCTGCGGTATACACTGAAACAAGAAAAACAAGTAAGGACGGGATTGTCTTCGGCTGTGCGGAAGACTTCATACCTTTCATGAATGGGGCTGAACAATAATCTTATCCCGTTCGTAATCTCCAAATAATAGGATGTATAAGATAAGAAATATATAGTGAACAGATGTACATACCTAAACGATTTTAAAGATAAATATAAAATATAAAATGGCAAAAAACGCCCTTATCTGAACGATCGGTTGTATGGGATATAACTATATATAGCTCCGATCAAAGTGATTTTTTCAGGATATCTTCTACGATATATTAGAATATATATCACCAAGTTTCACGATTATACTTTCTAAATTGCGACAGGAATGACCAAAATCGTCTTATCTGAACGATTGGTTGTATGGGAGATATATGTTATAGTGGTACGATTCTACCAGATCCGACAAATGTCTAATATAATACAAAAAATACATCCTTGTTCATTGAGATATCTCAAAATTTGAGGGACTAGTTTGCGTTTAAATAGACAGATGGACGGACGGACAGACGGACATGGCTATATCAACTCAATTCATCGCCCTGATCAATTCGGTATACTTAATGGTGAGTATATCTTCTATATTTCTCAACGTTACAAACATCGGACCAAAGTTAATATACCATTTCATGTTCATGAAAGGTATAAAAAGTAGAACCAGAGCCATTGTCAGTAATAACAGCAGCCACTGGTGACTCCACAAAACGATGCTGATTTTATTGCGACGCTGCTGCATTGGTGGTCGTAAGTACGCTGAGGCAGCTTTTTTTGTGCTTTCAACCGACAAAGTGACGGGCAACATTGTTTTGACTTCAAAATTCGCATGCGCAACCAGTTACGAATCAACTTTCATTCAGTGCTGACTTATACGAGCGCGTTGAATGTGCGGAACTTAAAATTTTTTGTTTGCTTAAGAAAAGTCGACGTTAATTTATTTGCAAGTGCTCTAAATCAAAGTAAATAATATAACTTCAATGTGATTGTTCATTTAAATTTTGTTCACTTTGAATTACTCAAAGGCGCGTTTTGCGTGTTGGCGAGCATTTCAATTCCTTATGATGTATGTGTTGTATAATGTGTAAAACCTAAAAAAAAAAAACTTAAACAATATCGAAAAACGAAGTAAATGCGAATAACCAATGAATAATTGGTAACAATGAGCCAAATAAGTACAAAAGCACAATTAAGTAAATAAAAGCAAAAAAACAAAGAAAACCAATTCCATTTAAAAATAAATGTAACAAATTAATAACCAATCCACCTTCGCTTCATACGCTTTTTGGAGCACTTTTAGATGTGTGTGGGTGTATTTTGTGTATGACTAAATTGCAATGAAAGTTTTAAGTGCTAATTAAAGAAATACGAAAATATTCAAAGACAAAAAAATATATATACTAATGGAAATATCACAATCAATATATAATATGCTGCATTTGAAACCTAAATTGTATCATATTTAAAAATATTCACAGTGTATATACTACATAAAAGCTCTTAATACACACATATTCGTTTGAGTACATAAACTTTTTGCATATTTATATTGAGTGTTTTGCAAGTATATAGGAACAAAGGCAAATTGAGTACGGCCATTCATTGCTTAAGTTTTTTTATTTGCTCTTGTTTTACTAAATAGTAAGACGAGGTCAATTTGTGGATAAAAAAAACTTGGTGAACAAAATAACGTTTGCTACTTGAAGGGGTGCACTCTTGAACTCGAAACTGCTAGTACATTTAAGTGAAAGGAAATAAAGTCGTATAGTGGAATAGGTGATACGCAAAAAAAAAAATTTATATAAAGTTGAAGGGTGACTTTTGATAGCTAGAAATAAAAGGAACGGTCAAATTTCAAACTATAACAGTATTATTGTTTTTTTTTGTGTGTTATAATTTGAAAAATTACAAAAGACTTAAGAAACGAACTTGGAAGCAGTTTAGAGAATACTTGGTTATATGTGACCTGGAATCATGAAACGGCCCTAAGTATTGTGCGAAAACAAGTTTTCGAGAAAAACGCGTTTAAAGTTTTTGTTTTGCTTGACTCTGTGTAGCGGCCGGCCGTTGTGAACAAATTTTGAAAATAGAATTTAAGTAACTTCTGATAAGTTACAAGCTTGAAACTTGGAATATAGTTCAGAACCCGATGATAATGCAATAACAAGAAAAAAATCTCCGATAGGTGGCGCGTGGGTAGAAATATTTCAAATAAACGTATTTGTGGTCCGATCTGGCTTTAAATGCGATGTGTGAAAAACTGCGGTTTTTTCCATCGGAAAGAGTATTAAATTTCCTAAAAGAATCAATCAAAAAGTGAACAACGGTATTTTCGCACAATAGGGTCGTTTCATGATTCCTGGTCATATATCGTTAGATTAATGTGAAAATGTGCTAAGTCAACTTTTACGAATTTTACAGGAGACGAAAAAAAATGAATAACTTTTGAAATAACCTTCTTTTTATAAAACTGTGAATGAGGATACCTTAATTGCAATGCTTTTGAGTGTAGAAGCTTTGAAGAAGATAAATAAAAGTCAAATATGCCAACCCAGCAGCTATTTTATGACTTAGCTCAATTTCCGCACTCATAACAAATTTTTCTCCTGATTACTCAATATGTTTTTCCATCACTCCGCCCCTTTACTGTTTGAAATATAACACTAAAACTATATATTTCACAAAAAATACTATTTATTTGTCAAACTATTTCTAATGGTTCTGATCTGGACTCTTTTGCCGGATGGTGCGCAGACAATAATTTATATTTAAATTCAAACAAATGTTGTGTTGTGGCTTATTCCAAAAAGACAACTGCCACATACTTCATCTATAAACTAAATATTAAGTCTCTTAATCGTTGTAAAGAGAGTAAAGACTTGAGTGTAATTTTTAACTCCAAACTCTCTTTTTCTATTGACTTCGTTGTTTCAAAATTTGTTGCAATGGTTGGGTTCATTAGACGTAACACCAGTGTCTTTAAGGACCCTATGACGTTGAAGGCACTATATTTAGCCTTGGTCAGAAGTCGTCTTGAATATTGCTCAATAATATGGAGTCCTTTCTATGAATATAACTCCTATAGAATTCAGAGAGTTTAAAAATTAAAAAAAAATTGCTTTACGTATGCTTCAGGGGCTAGACGGCCTCCCATCATATACCAGCAGGTGCAAATTGCAGGGTCTTCAGGCTTTGCATTACAGTACAACTAGAATCTCATTCATGCTTGCCTATAATGTAATAAAACTTTAGCACGAATTGCTCTGATTTATCTAATTTGTTCATTCCATATATTCCAATGCGTGATCTTCGGCATAATAGATTATTTATCTAAATAACTAATAAAACGAATTATGCTATGAATGAACCTATAACTAGGACTGTACATCTAGAAAATCGATTCTGTAGTGTTCTTAATTTTAATAACAGTTTCTATAAGTTTAAGCTTGAATTGTTTTCTATTTTTAACTAGTCTGTAACAAAGCATGTAGTTACCGACATGTAAGAATTGAAGTAGATTATGGTCAGCGGAAAGCATTTATCACACACCAAAGGTATGTCTCAATTGGGTCAATCCAATTTCCAGGGGTTGTGTAGGCAACCCTCTCAAGGGGTTCTCAGCGCAATATGTGGCTTTCCCAACCCACCGGATCCAACGTACCGGATCTATATGTGGAAAAGGACCATCAACATCGGCCCAAAGCCTTCGGGGAGTGTCTTTATCGTTAATACAACAACAACAACAAAGCATGTACTTTTAGACTGAATGAATTAAATAAGTAAATTAAATGCGCGCACAAAGAAATGACTAGTAATTCAGATTGATATTAATGACTGGTTGACTTAGCACATTTTTTTTGAACAGTTGACGACTTAGCACATTTACTAATCACTGCAAACAGCACGTAAAAATTAAAAATTAAAATGTTTTTTTCTTGTTATCGATGTATTTTCAATTCAGTTTTAAAACTGCATTAAAATACAATTTTTCAAAAAAAGTGACTTAGCACATTTTCACATTAAGCTAACGATATGTATATTTAACATGTCAACAAGCCACTGATTTGCCTATATGGTCCATGTACTTATCTTGTTTTGTTGATTTTCCGACAGGGTGGATAAATGATGTATATTGGAACTATTTTCCGTTCTCCCTTATGAAATTTGGTTTTGAGACAAACCGGTTTCGGCATTGCGCCATCATGAGTGTCAATTTTCGTTCTGATTTTTTGTTGTCGTTTGTCCTGTATTTATAGATCGTAGGTACATGAGCAGGTATTGTCAAAATTGATGCTTGTGTATATTTAGTTATGTGTATGTGCTGTGTGTTCATTCAGAACCGATGGTGGTTTACTAATCGATTTGTGTGGCTGACTGGATTAGGTAAAAATCCGTGATTTTAGTCGTTTCACCTTCTTTGTGGGTTTGTTGTTTTGGTTAGTTAATGGCTTTGTGTTTATTTGTTGTTATGTGTTTGTCTGTTGTACCTGTGTGATTATTTTTTTTCTTGTAAACAAGTTTTATAGGCCCGAATATTGTGTCAGAAATTGTGTTTTTCTGTTCGTTTATTATTCTACCGTCGAATGTTTTCTGTTTGTAGATTTCCATGTTTTCGAGTACGCTGAGACGTCGGCCTGTTGCTTGTATGTGAAGAACCCTAACTGTTTTATTGATGTTTGCTCGGGAACATTCATTCTCGACCATGTGATTCGCGAAGTGTACCATGTACCAAAACCATTCGCTTGAAATAAAAAATACCCAGTGAAATCGTAGGACCGTTATCCCATTTAACAAGTATAAAATAACTCGGTTCTTTTGGCAAAACATAAAGTCTTCTAGGACCTAGCTTAATAACAGCTTCGAGATCTGACAACTCTAACGCCTCTAGTAGCTAGAGCCTTAATCTCGGGAGCGCAGAACACGAACACAGAACGTGCTCAACCATTTATTCATACAGCCAGCACCTATCATATTTGCTGTTAATGACGAGGGCTAACTTATAGGAATATAACGTCAAAAGGCAGTGTCCAGCGAGCATGCTCATCGTAGATTAAAATCTTTTCTATTTAGAGGTAAAAGCAACTTTATGATTCTAGGATTTGCACATGATTTTAGAAATTCTTGTGGCCCAACCATTCTTGCTTGATGGATCATATGCAACTCCTGTACATAGATGTATGGTCCGGCCTGATCGAAGTCCGCCCAATGCTTCTTTGTATTCTAAAATGCTTCTTGACGAAGTATTGTGTGAGATTATTGCCTTGATCACCGCTTCACTATCAATATATCCATTGACGTGACAGTAGCTTAAGCACGCTTCCTTCTGAACTTATTCTGCTTTCTTCACGGCTACATTTTTCACCCCAAAGACGCTGCAATTATCTAACAGCTAGTAGTTTCTACTCATTTCCGGATCGAAATAGTAAAGCAGACCCAATCCGCTCCGTAAAGTCGGAGCCATCGGTTTAAAAGTGCATATTATGTTCTACCATATCCGCACCCTTGCACCAACCTTCTGGCTCAATTATGACCCCGAAATGTTCATTGAAGCTCAGTACGGGAAATTATAGTCCATTCGCTATGGCCACAGTACTAGCTATCAAGACTTGCTATAAAGCCAAGAGAATTGCCGAGGTGGTCTTTAGGGCTCCCGTTGTGCTAATCATTGATAATCTGTAGAGTCCCTCAAGTTTTTTAGTAAAGGTATTTGTTTATATGGATGCCTACCACAAAAGGATAGGCATTTTTATTGCCATAAATACTCACATACATCTCAGCATCTATTTGCTTGCATTTAGTGCCACAGAGGCTTTCTTCAGCGCTATCTTCCACATGGAGTTTCCACAACAACCTTCTGAGTATCTAGTATAAATCACAGATATTTTTTAGATAACTGACGCCAAAGAATTTTAATCTATTTCCACCTGGTACTACCGCCCCTTCCCCTGCTTCCATAGGAGGATTTCGATAAGATTGCTATTTTGGTGGGGAGCATCATGTTTCATTCCCATAACATAACCTAGCCATCGCAGCCTCTGCGTTTTCATTTTGTGGACTATGTCGGCACTCGCCGTCGCCAACGCGCATATGTCCATACATCTTCGAAGAACTTTTCTCTCCCGGAGCAGCCTTATCTGATGATGTCATGTTTCATGCCTCTGAACCATATAGCAGGATGGATACGATAAGTTATTTGTTGAGAATTATATTCGTTTATCGAGAGAGGACTTGCTAACGTTGTTTTTTGTGTTAGCGCTGGCTCCAGAATAAAATAAATATTATTTCGAAATTACGACTACCAAAGTAGCGTGGTTGCCAAGGCGCAGAGACGCTGACTCTTTGCGTGATGAAAGCAGGTACTTCGTTTGGCCTCATTCACTATTAAACACATCTTTTCCACTTCCTTTTTCCAGTTTGGAGTAAGCAGAACTTATGGCGCTGTTGTTCAGGCCGATGATGTCAATGTCGTCAGCACTGCACGCTCTTATAGAGTCTCATTCGCTTGACACCTCGTTTAGTTTCAAACGGCTTGGAGAGGTTCTTCCTAATTCTGAATGACCTGATGGTGTTGTTCAACATTATTTTGCACATCCGCATAAGTTTTGCAGATAAACGAAATTCAGACTTAACCGCATATATGCAGCTCCTTTTCATTCTGCCGAAGGCGGTTTTAACATCGGTGAAAAGGAAATGGTTGCCAATTAAATATTTTTCGCAGTTGTTTTTCCAAGAATATGCGCATAGTGAATATTTGGTCGATAGTATATCGACCAGATCTGAAGCCGCATTGATAAGGTTGGCCAATCAGCTCATTTACGATGGGCTTCAATCTTTCGCGTGACATACAGGACCTTATATGCGACGCTAAGATGGCTAATACCGTAATAATTTGTTCAGTTTTCAGGACTCCCCTTTTGTGGAATGGACAGAGTACACTTAAAAATAAATAAAATAAGAGAAGAGATCTAGGGCCGAGCTTCTCTTCCAATTTGCGTCGTGCTCCTCTTGATTTTCCCTACAAATTGGCCGGATGGGACCTACATGATTTTATGCCGGCTCCGAATGGAATCTGCAAGGCAGATGAGCTTTCACTGAGAGCTTTCATGGCAGAAATACACACGGAGCGCTTGCCAAACACTGCCGAGGGGCGACCCCGCTTAGAAAAAATTTCTAAAATTTTTGATGTTGGTTTGCCCGGGGTTTCAACCCAGGGCATCCGGTGTGGTAGGCGGAGCACGCTACCATCACACCACGGTGGCCAGGGTACACTTAGATTCCAATAATCGAGCATGCACTCGTTTGACCACATTTGGCATACAAGTAGAGGTATGTGCCTTACCAACTCCTTGCCACCGTTTTTGTATAGCTTCGCACGAAATTCATCAGTGTCCGCGGCCTTGTTGTTTTCTAATCTGTTTGTTGCTATTCTTTCTTCGTAATATTTGAATGGGAGAACATTTATTCCATCATCATCGATTTTGGACTCAGATTAACCTGGTCACCGTTTTTGTTTTCAAACGAGTTTTTTTCCTCCTTCATTAAATCTTCTCCCTGTCGCCAGATTGGTTGGTGCAAAAGTTGCGAACCTTTTTCTTGGTATCTAGCAGCTCAAGCTGTTCGCACTCACGCCTTTCTGCCTCTGCTTTTTTTCTTACTGTAAAGATGTCTAGCATCCGTTTTCAGGATAAAACTTTTATTGCTCACAGTGAAAAATACCTCGTAGACTAATATAAAAAATCTGACACCAGCTTCAGATTCAGCATAGCTAAAGCTTTTGAAAAAGTATATAACTACTTTGGTAGTCACAACTGTATTACAAACAATAAAAAAATTATGATTTATTTTATAACCAAATCTAAGATAATAGTCAAGCAACTATTCACTTCATGTAACAAAATAGCATTTGAAATTCAGTTGAAGTGCATAAAATTGTCACTCAAAGCAGTAGCATAATAATACTTAGTAGAAAGCGTGGGGAAATGCAATTAAAATCTAACACATTGTAAATTCATTAAACTCTCGACAGATCACAAAATCATTCGAAAGACTTAAGACACAAACTTGTTGTAAAACACAATGTAGAGGCGTGTGAAATTTTCACAAAGCGACTCTGAATTGTATTCAATATGCCAAACAAACATGATTTAATAGCATTCGATTCCCTTGTGTTTGGTGAATTAATCACATTTTGAGAAAATATTTGAACACAAAATACATTTTTTTAAATTATTTTAGCCTTGAATATGTGTTTATATATGTTGGTGTTGTACCGAAAAACATAAAAGCAAGTGCGGTGAAAAATTGTTAAATAAAAAAAAAGCTATAATAATAGTTGTGAAAAACACCACAGTCACAAGTGATAAAATTACACAAACAACGATAATCAAAAAAATCGTATGCCAAAAAAGCAAGCAGTAAATGTAATTAATTATGCGCCCGATCACACACGATCGCTTAAATTAAAGTTGGTGAATGGCTAAAAATATTAGTTGAGCGCCGTGTCTAGCACCGAAATAAAACAAAATTGCTGTTCACATAACCAACGAAAACAAGTAAAAATTAAGTTCGATTGTAAAAAACCCAAAAAACAAAGTATCAAAGAAAATAACGTGTTTAATAATGTTTAATAGGGGCAAACGATTTGCTAACGAAACGTGAGTCGCATTTGAGCCATGAATATCGAAAAATAGCAATACGAATAGCTACGGGCTGACTAAAAACAGGCCACGTGCAATACGCCATAGCAAAGCAAACTATAACAGTAAAATATTTGCACTATTATTTGAGTACTGCAGCGTAGCGCGCACAACAGCAATAGTAATAAATAAAAAAAAAAATTATAAATTTGCAATTTTAAAACAACAGCAACAACATTCATCACCTACATGCATCATTTACATTTCCAATAGTTCAACAACATTTTGAGTGAGTGCGCTTATTCGATAATAAAAAAGAAACGACGAAACACGCGACAGCTGCATAACAGCAACAACAAAGAATTCATAAGCGCCAACGCTACTACAAATTATTGCCTACTCTTAACAACGTACAAGCATACATACCAGCTCTAACAACAATCTCATCAGATGCAAATGTAATGCAACCAATTTTCTATAAAAACTTGAACAATTTGATTTTTGGTGAAATTTTTAAAAATCCTCACAGCCGCACATATGCGAAAGTAACTTCAACATCTCCAAGGCAACATCTAAAACAACAACAACAGCAACATATATGCGCTACTATTATGTCCAATGCCCATCAAATGTCCACTATCATGCAACGAGGAGCAACATTGGCGCATACGATTCCGAAATTGTCAGTTGCGTTGTTGTTGATTTCTTCATTGGCCGTTGCCAACTGCCAAGGTAAGTTAAATTGGTATAGGTGCGTTGTATGCCGGCTTTAGATATAAAGCAAAAGAAAATGAAGTTTATCGGAATATATCTTTTGTAACTTCATTTTAAAAGAAGGTGCAGTTTAGAAGATCTTGTGTAGGTCTTACAACCTTAGACTAACAAAGTTACTCTTATCATTGCATAGAAAGGACTGTGGGCTCATGATGGGTATACTGACTGGACCATGCCTTTTGGCTTCACATTCTTTTAAAATTACGCCTTGACAGTGATGGAAATGTGAGAAGTGCGAGTTGCAGGAGGAAACACGTATTTGTTGTTGTTGCTGCCGTAGCGATAAAGACACTCCCGAAGGTTTTTGGGAGTTTTATCGATGTTGATGGTCCTTTGCCAGATATAGATCTGGTACATTTCGATATCAATCATCATTAAGGTACAAGCCCGGCGACGTTATTGCTGGTGCCCTACGCTTGCAAGGCTAATACTCCAGCTATTAGGAGTAATATAGCTATCAGATATAGAAGGAGCAGGCGGCATAGGCTCCAGAAAGCTTATAGTATATGCCAAGAGGACGGAGTTATTTCAAAACATTGATTTTGATAGAGGTTTTCAGTTTGGTCGCTGAACAAACTTCTGATAATATGAAGGACTCGTTCGGTCTATATCAGGTCCTCAAAGATCGGCCATTTTAACCTTTCCTAACCTATTTGATTTTTGATGATCTCGTTTTTGACAAAAATAGGAAAACACAAATATCTTATTAAAAAATGTATCTTTCCTTTTTGGCTGGGATGGTGTAAAAACCACTCCTTTTGGAAACGTTGCTCACACAAGACTATCTTATTATTGCTTCAGAATGAAGCTTCGCATTTCTCGTTTCTTAAGAGCCTTCGGTTGTTTCTGCGTCCAACTCCCGCTTTTTTGCTCTGAATGTATGGTTTCTGGGAAGTAGCTGATTTGTTGCCCACTCTTTTTGACCACTCCCAGTTTTCAATTTAACATTATCAACAGTGATTTGGCCGACACTTTCCTAAAGCATTTACCTATTATGCCTCTATCGCATTTGAATAAAGTGTGATAAGTATCGTCCACGCCTCCATCGCCTCCATCGCCATAAATGCATTTAGGATCTTCTGTTTTTTTCTGTGCCGTCATTTTTGAAGTACCCATGTCTAGAGAGCATTTGAGTGACATAGTAGTATACCTCGCCAAACGTTCTGCTGACCCATACTTTAATGTTCTGCTGTCACAGAGCTACGGTTCGCTAGTTAGGATGTCAACCTGGTTAGCATAGCACCATTGCTTTTTTAGATGATTTCTCAGTCACATGTTGAAATTATCCATTCCAATTTCTGCGGGCGTTTCAAGACTGAAAAATTCACGCAACTGACGTTCTACAAATGAGGACCGGGTATCCCTGTGCTGCTCTTGTTTTCATGTTCTGCGGACTCTTTTTATATAAAAAGATGTAATTACGTATATGGATCTAAAGAGGAACCCTTGAGGTACTTCGCTGTATTATTTCTATGCTGGTATGGACATCCTCGACTGCACCTTAAGTGAATTTTCAGGGCCTGGATCCACCCATCTCTTCCGGGTGACATTCCTCCGGCTTATTCTACGAAGTCAAAAATTCGAAGCCTTTCAGCTGTGTCGAGCATGTATAAGGTAAATGTACTGATGGCGAGGTCGAATACCTTTTCCTTTACAAAAAACAACATTGCCAATAATTTTATTTTTTTTTTCAAATATGACTTAGACTATTATTGCTTGCTGCTTACTAAATTTATATAGCTTTTAACTACCTAAGTAACGCCCAATATCCCTGTTGCGTGAACGGCCAAGATTTTACCTACCTGTTCCTTCTCCTTCAGTGAAGCTTTACCTCTACCGTTGCTTTCAAGTATGGGTGCCACCAGTAATATTTTATGGTCTTCTTTAATTCAGCCGTGCATTTGCGCTCCTATTGGTTGTCTGCTTAAAATCCACGCATTTGATTAAATCTCATCATCTACGATCTATTAATATTCTGTGCATCTTTTCGTTCGTATACTACAAGGGTTATTCCATCTCTTCCTCCATGATTCTCAGCCATTTATCAGGAAATGTATATGGAGAGGCTAGAGCGTGCCTTTTGTTCATATAAAGAAAACTTAACTATTCAATTGCCTTTTCAATACAAAGTAGCATTTGCGGGTTTGAGTTATTCTTCAAAGTTGACATTGGGAGTCATGTTTGAAAAGCGAATTCGGACACGACTTTCTGAATTAAGTTTGGTTATGTTGTTTCTTTAGCAAAAACAAGCAAGCCTCTCTTTTAGTTGATAAATCAGTCCTATGGTTTTAGTTATTAATATTGATTCCCAGATATTGAAGTCCTTCATAGTCTCAAACATCAGTCAGATATATGGGGGGATACAGAATTTAAGCATATGAGGCGAGTCGGCGTAATGTGTGTGATTGGTACGCAGTAGCGAGGAATACAAAATGTAAGCGTGAGTGTAATGTGGGACAAATTTGATACGAAAGAAACAACTCGAAAACGGGTTGTTACCGATAAGTTATTGGTTTGTTATCGACTGTTTATGGGCGTGTATCCCATTTTCTATCGACGGGTTATCGGTTTGTTATAGGTGCGTTATCAACGAGGTTTAGATAAGTAATCGAATTGTTATCGAAATTGTATAACTTCTATCAATAATAATAATAACTACTATCAATGATAAAGGTTATCGATATTTAGGTTTTTGTCGACGTGCCATGGGGTTTTTATCTAAATTGTATCGACTTTTTATTGAAATATTATCGATATGTTATCAAAAAGTTGTTAATTTGTTATCAGAGTGTTATAGCTGTCATCAGCACCTTAGCGAATTTCTATTTTATATCGAAAGGTAATTTTTCTTCTTGCTATGTTGCGAATTTATTATCGGCGTCTTATCGATTTTTCGCCAATTTAGCGGTTTGTTATGAAAAAGATATCGAAGAAACTTCATGTTAAAATCGATGATACATCTTTAACCCGTTGATGGTAATCCGATAAGGAACCAATAAGAAGTCAATTACTCGGCGAGAAGAAGCCGATAGCTCATCGATATTGTTATATTACTGTAACTGAATAGCAGAAGTAGCCGCCTTTACGTATTTTGGCATTGCTGCCTCTTTCCCACCCCTAACTTTCCCTTTTTCTTCTTTTTACTTCCACAGCAACTCTTACTTTTAATTGCAAAGTAAAAACAAAAATCTACATATCCTTCGCACTAATCTTCCAACAACACTTCCTACAAACGACTAGGTATTTGACAGCTAAATTGTATAGCTGCGAATAAGCAACAACTAAGCAAGTAATACCAACAAATTTCATATGCATATAAAATAAGCACAAAAAATAGGCGAATTGTAAAGTTTTATACAATTTCTTGTTTAGCGAGTTCTTTTCCATTAAATTTCGCAGATCGTAGCAATTGAATCATTGTTTCGATGCCAACTAATAATCGCAAAACAAACAAGTAAGGAAGTCTAAGTTCGGGTGAAGCCGAACATTACATATCCAGCTGTACACTTGAAATGCTGTTCTTATTTGTTTTGTGTGCTTAGTAGTGTTGTTTTCTTCGAGTTATAGCTCCCGAAATATAGAAAATTGCTTAGTCATAAAAGGGGCGGTGCCACGCCCATTTTTTAAAATTTGAAGTTTTTCCTATTTATTGTTATAAATCCACTTGGAAAATGAAATACCATTGATTTAAAACGCTTTTATTGCAAAGATATAGCTTATTTTATTCGTGTAAGACCCTTTTAAAAATCTTTTATATAAAAGGGGGTGTGGTTCTTAACCGATTTCGTTAATTTTTCTTCAGAGGATTCCTTATAGTAAAGGCAACCTCTCTGGCGAATATTTTTCAATGCCAAATAATAACCGTTATCCAATCAAAGTTATAATACCCTGTGTACAAGTACATTTGGGTATAAAATTAACTGAAAACAAAAAAAGGCAAAATAAATAAAATGAAAATAAAAGTGGAAACGCAAGAAAAACGCAGTTACATGCATTCAAAGTTTGGTACCGGTTTTTCAAAAACGTAAATAATTCATATACGATATTTTAGCTTTTGGCTGACACAACCAACTTGTTTTGTGAGTTTGAGATGTTTTATACGATATATGTATTGTTTTTTTCTTATTTAACAATTTGTATTTCTACTTAATACTTGTACAGATTATGATAGCAAAGCTTTGTGATTTATTTGTTGCATGCAGGAACCAAATATTGAAATTTAAAGTTGAAGGAAAATCCATTTGATTTAAGTCCCTGATATTTTGCGTATTAAAGCATGACCACTTAGACGATTTTGCTATTGCGCAGCAAGCCTACCTCCACGCGATAGCGGCGTAAAAGTCCTACAGCTCATCATGAACATTACTCCGATATGTGCCGTTGGCCTCGTGGAAATCACTGCAAACAATTCAGGGAACTCTTGCCTCGTTCGCATCAAGACCTATCCCAGCTGTTTTTAACACCTTATATAGATTTAATGTGCGGACAAATGTGATTCTTCGTTAAATTTATAGAAAAAATGCTGCAGGGGGATGGAAGCGTTTTGATTTTCCAACAGGCACCCACTTCGGTTCAAAAGTAACTATTCAGACCAAAACACCTGTATAATACTTGCCGGAATATTGATGCCTGATGAGAATACTGAGCTATATGCATAGTCGATCACGCGAAGTTCACTCGCTTCGAGGGCAACTGGAAGCTCCTTTACTACCGAAAACCATAGTAAAGGAAACAGAAATTCTTCCACCCTTGCAATGAGCTGCCAATAGTGAGCCACAATACATCCAGTCCCGCATGCGAAAATCGATCAGGCGCTCCATATCTTTTAGAGGAAGCGATACAAGATTGATTGGTTTTAAGTGCTCAAAAGATATGTACATAAGAGTCCTTGCCCGCCCTTGAAATGGACTTAACTAGGATCATATTCCAAAATTTTGGGATGTAGCCTAGCTTACGGCTGTTGAGATTAACCGTGGCCAGCCAGAGACTTAAGGACCAATTTTACAGTTGCGCATGAATTATTCCATTCGGTGCCGCTGAATTTAAGGACTAAAAGACTTAATAGCAAGTTTGCTCTTCGGCTATCAAGAAAATTATTATCCAGACGAAGCTTCAGTGATTTCTTGTTACTCACCGCTCAACAAAAAGCGGCAGAATTTTAAAAAGAATGACTCAGGCCCTGCAGAATCTATCAGAAGCACCTACTCAAATCTCGTTTGACATTCTCTATCTTAGCTTTATATTACATTACCCGACAGACGTTGTTTTGCACGAAAAGTGGTTTGCTTACAAAGTAGTCCTCCCTTCTCCCATCACACTTTATCCCATCTTCGACTACCTCATACTAAATCCTCATTCTTATTCCCGTGATTTCCTTATTCTCTTTATATCTATTTGCTTCTAATTTTAATTCACCCACTAGCACTCCTAAACCCACTCCCAAACCCATTCCCACTTCCGTTCTAACTCCAACTTCCAGTTCTACTCCCAACTACCCTCAACTATCATCGGCCCAGTTGTTTATGAGGAGCTCAGTGAGATACCCACGCAAACGAGAAATACATATATAATCTTCTTCTTCTTTTTATATATATAAAAATGAATTTATGTATGTATGTCATCGATGAACTCAAAAACTGCTGGACCGATTATTATGTACGTATATGTATTTTTCCACGGGGAAGGTTTGTATAATGAGTACCGGGTGACTAGAGTCTCGAGATATAGGCCAAAACATGGACCCGGTGACTAGGGTCTCGAGATATAGGCCCTAACGTGGATCCGGGTACCCCTAGAATGTGTTTATACAATATGGATATCAAATGAAAGCTGTTGATGAGTGCTTTAGTACAGGGTAGTTTTCATACCTATTGGTGAGATATAGGCCAAAACATGAACCCGGATACCCCTAGAATGTGTGCATATCAATTGAAAGCTGTTGCTGAGAGCTTTTAAGTAATTTTCATTGTGATATTTGATTTAGTCGCATCACCTGTCAAAACTGATAAATATGCATGCGAAGCCGAAAAAAAGAGATGAATTAATAATACCCACGTACCTATTTACATACGTCCTATACGATTTTCCTGAAATTTGGTATATAAAGTTGCCTATATTAGTATTACGATGCTTTTTTCCAGGAAGTAGACTAGAGACGGACTGGGACTGAGACCGAGACTCGGAGTGGGACTGGGACTGAGACTCGGAATGGGACTGGAACAAAATACATACAACCCTCTGGGACTGGCAATAAGATATGAGGAAGAATGAGAAAAACTTGAGAGAAGAGAAAAGAGAGAAGGAGACTGAGAAAGAGATAGAATGAGACGAAGATGGAGATAGATGAAGCGAAAAATACGGAGGGAGGAGCGAAGACAAAGATTAGGAAAAAGTGTAGAGGGCGAGGGTGGAGTTATACGGAGAAAAATTATTAAAATGTATTATATTATATTATTAATGTGTATAATGAATATTATTAAAATGTATGCAGATATACCAAATTTAGGTTGGAACAACGTCTGCCGGGTCTGCTAGTATCTAAATAAAAATATCCCCAACTTCAGACTAGCTTTATCCTTCTAGTTGTAATGAAAAACCATCAACTGAAAGCTGGAAGATCGTGAAGAGATTTTTTCTAACAAAATAGCTTGCTCCTCTCCCATACGTTTTTTTTAAAGAAAGGTCTGTCTCAATCGCAGTTTCGGGCAATACCAAACCCTCGGTATGCTCCCGAAGGCACCGTTCTAGGATGGACTTCAGGCCTGATGGCCTTTGCCTATTTGAGATAATTGGCTTTTGGTTCTGAAAATTGCATATTATGATACGCTCAGTTCTACCGCATCTGGCTAAACAAAACTATAAAATTATAATTTTTCTTTTAATCCTTCCATAAAGTGGTTTTAGTCACTAAGCTTAGTTAAAAAAAATTTAACCAGATAATATTTAGTTGAAGTTCTTTTTGTGGAGCGCATTCGTGGGGAGCGGCCAATCAACTCAACCACAAATAGTCATTCTAGCATGAAAATTTAAAGTCCAAATGAAGAAAAAAAAACAACAACAACACAATTTTAAGTTCGCTACAATTTTTTTATTTTTACAATTTTTTAATGTTTCTAGTATTTTATGTCTTTTATATGTTATTCAAAGTTTTATTACAAAATTTTTGAAACAATTTTTTTCTCAATTATGAGTTATGTTGTAATATTTTCTGTGTGAATTGTAGTGGAAAATTTTCGTGCAAAAGAAGTTCAACATAAACCTTACATAATTAGCAAATTAAATTGTGTAGAATTTTATAATGCTTACAAGTTAACTTGCGCTTCCGTTTTTCATACGCTTCAGATGTTATTAAATATTTAATTCAATTTATGAATCACTTTGGACAATTTATGTTATTAACGTGCGCTATTTAAATTTTAAAATTTTACTAAGCTTTACTAAGTTGTCGTTTTAAATTTAAATGCTTAGATTTTCATAGACAACTAAAAGAAATCGTAAATTGCCTAAGTAATTTTACATATTTTGTGTTAAATTTGTGCGAATATTAATATTGATAATGTACAATTATATTAGTCATCATAATAGTACTAATTTGGTTGAGAACTTTGCCGTAGAGATTGTACTCATAATCCAATTTCAATGGTTTAAATTTTATACCTTGTGACTTGATATTCAAACCGAAAATTTTAAAAGACCTAATACCAAATAGAATAAAAATCAAGCGGTATTTACATATCCCAACATTTTACATATGAGCCAAAGATCGAGAGTCATTTACATTGAAGCAAAATATAGTTTGTTCATATTGTGACGAATATTAGCAGCACTAAGGGATACTATCATCTATAAGCCGATACTAAGCAGTGACTTGTATGCACATCATTAAATCGATCATTATGTCTACCCATATGTCCATACGAGCAGCGGAGAAGAGACGCACAAACACATGCATATATCTTATCTGAGATGCTCACAAAAGAAGGCAATAAGTTGTGCAAGTGTTACTCACGTATACACGCGCATATGAGAAGCTATAAACGTAGTTGTGGCTGGTGATTTTGTAGCTGATAACTAACTAGTAAGTTCTAGAATAGAAAAGCCTAGAAGTATGCAACTAGGAAACCAGACAGTAAAAAAGGCAGCAACAGTAGGGGCACGAGGATCAGTTTGATTTAAGACGCTATCTGGCGAGCAATAGAATGTTATTGTGAAGTACTTTAATAAAGGCCATTTTGCATTATTGAATAGTGGAGTTATTTATTCAACACTTTAGTGATTCGAACGTTAGCAGAAGGTTGTAAATCAGAGGAATTGCAGTAAATACGTTACAATATGTACACAGAAACCTCATATAAGATTTGTGGATGCTTTCCAAAGATGTGTGTTTGAATGACCATTGGACATCGGCTAGCTGAGCTTGCTGAGCGCAAAATGAGATTTGAGTTATATTTGCCGTTTTGGCCCTCACCTGGCATTAACAATAAAGGGAAAATCGGTCCGGCAATGCTTTTTTCATGTATGTATTATGTATTCTAATATGAGCCAAATCGGACCACAAATACGATTTTTTGAAATATTTCGATCCATGCGCCACTTATCGGATTTTTTTCTTATTATTGCAATGTCATCGGGTTCTGAATTATATTCCATGTAGCTTATCGGAAAGTTATTTAAATTTCGCTTACAAAATTCGTAACGTTCGCTACACAGAGTGAAGCTAAATAAAACCGTTTAAAAATAAATGGTATTGTAACGAATTATTAATGAAAAATGCGTAGCTCTATACTGAGTCCAAAATACTAGTACCATGTATTTCATTATCGTATTATTGATTTTATTTTTATTTCTATACAATACCAATACGAAAAATATAATTAAAATATTGTATTAGACTTAAAAAAACATAAAATCTGCAAGAATTTAAAGGTTAGAAATAAGAATTATCCGACAATTCCCGTAGGTGACCAAAGAAGACTGGTACGACAATGCCTGTAGAGGTAGGAAGGGGATCTGTGCGACAGGACTCGTAGTGGTACAAAGAGAACCAGTCCGAAGGTACCCGTTTAGGTGTTTCTTATTGTTACCTCGATACCCGCATTGGTAAACTCTGGTCTGGTAAAGGCCTTGTCCAACTCAACACATACTGGATAGACATTTTGCGATGGTGCCTGAGTTATTTTCGATACTGCCTTTAACACCCATGTTTCTTTGGTCCAACCCTATTGAAAGAAGTTTCAAGAAAGAAGCTACAGGAAGAAAACAAAGATGACATTGCATTTTTAGAGGTGGTTTTGTTGCTGTTTCGTGTTCGTATTTTGAAATTTTGCAGAGTCGACTTTGTTCAGATAGAATGAATAAAAAATATTAAGGGCTTAATTTGTATTGCGAACGATAGCTCAGACGAACGATTTCGTCTAGCAATGGTTTACGTATTTTACTTTTCCTACGTTATGTCAAACAGGAAGGTGAAAGCATGTGGCAAATAATTTGTTGCCATTGTTTAACACAGTGCAAATATACTATCGATTCGTCTCTGAGGCAAAACGAACGTTCGTTTCGTAATAGAAAATGAGGCCACAAGTCATAATTTTGAAATGAAACATATGTTTCCAAAAAAGGAATGCTTTTAAATAATTTTATTCCACGTGAGGAATGCATAAATTAATAATTATTCCGAAATAACCAACAGAAATAATAATTACAAAAATTTAATCATTATTCCAAACAAGTAAGGAAGGCTAAGTTCGGGTGCAACCGGGAAAATCACCATTTAGCAAAATGAACATAGGGTAACCCTGGAATGTGTTTGTATGACATGTGTATCAAATGAAAGGTGTTAATGATTATTTAAAACGTAGTGGGCCTTAGTTCTATAGGTGGACGCCTTTTCGAGATATCGAAATAAGGGTGGACCAGTGGGGACTCTGGAATGTGTTTGTACGATATGGGTATCAAATTAAAAGTATTAATGGGGGTTTTAAAAGGGAGTAGCTATACATATACTAGTGAAGGCGTTTTCGAGATATCGACCAAAATGTGGACCAGGGTGACCCAGAACATCTTCTGTCGGGTACCGCTAATTTATTTATATATGTCGAACCACGAACAATATTCCTGCCAAGATTGCAAGGGCTTTTGATTTCGCCCTGCAGACCTTTTTCATTTTCTTCTAATTAATATGGTAGGTGTCACACCCATTTACAAAGTTTTTTCTAAGGTTAAATTTTGCGTCAATAAACCAATCCAATTACCAAGTTTCATCTCTTTTTTCATATTTGGTACAGAATTATGGCATTTTTTTCATTTTTCGTAATTTTCGATATCGGAAAAGTGGGCGTGGTCATAGTCGGATTTCGGCCATATTTTATACCAAGATAAAGTGACTTCAGATAAGAAAGTGAACTAAGTATAGTTAAGATATATCGTTTTTTGCGCAAGTTATCGTGTTAACGGCCGAGCGGAAGGACAGACGGTGGACTGTATATAAAAATTGGGAGTGGCTTTAACCGATTTCGCCCATTTTCACAGAAAACAGTTATAGTCATAGAATCTATGTCCCTACCAAATTTCACAAGGATTGGTAAATTTTTGTTCGACTTATGGCATTAAAGGTATTCTAGACGAATTCAATGAAGAAAGACGGAGTTACGCCCATTTTGAAATTTTCTTTTATCTTTGTATTTTGTTGCACCATATCACTACTGGATTCGAATGTTGACATAATTTACTTTTATACTGTAAAGATATTAAATTTTTTGTTAAAATTTGACTTAAAAAAATTTTTTTTTAAGTGGGCGTGTTCGTCATCCCATTTCGCTAATTTTTATTTAACACACATATAGTAATAGGATTAACGTGCCTACCAAATTTCATCATGATATCTTCAACGACTGCTAAATTACAGCTTGCAAAACTTTTAAATTACCTTCTTGTAAAAGTGGGCGGTGCCACACCCATTGTCCAAAATCTTACTAATTTTCTATTCTGCGTCATAACGTCAACCCATCTACCAAATTTCATCGCTTTAACCGCCTTTGGCAATGAATTATTGCATTTTTTCGGGTTTTCGAAATTTTCGATATCGAAAAAGTGGGCGTGGTTATAGTCCGATATCGTTCATTTTAAATAGCGATCTGAGATGAGTGCCCAGGAATCTATATACCAAATTTCGTCAAGATACCTCAAAATTTACTCAAGTTATCGTGTTAAGGGACAGACCGACGGACGGACGGACATGGCTAAATGAATTTCTTGTTTCACCCAGATCATTTTGATATATTGAAGTCTATATCTATCTCGATTAGTTTATGCCGTTACGGATTACCATTATGCAAACAAAGTTAATATACTCTGTGAGCTCTGCTCAGCTGAGTATAAAAAAGGTTGCAATTCAAAAGTATTATGCCGCTCTTCGGAATGTGTGGATTGTATTCCTGGATGATTGTGTTCCTTATCAACTCTGTATTATACTTAACTGATCCAAAACGATAGCTCGTGCTCATATACGAAGAGGATCTGTACGACAGAACCCATAAGGCTATAAAGTAGAGTACAAAAATGATCTATTCTACAGAACCCGTAGAGTATAAAGAGAGCTCGTCCTATACAATTGGCCCAAAGGATACGCCTAAACAAAAGGGATCACTCCAACCTGAATAAAAAGATCCGGATGTGGTCCCTTGCGATTCATCCCAAACTTATCCATTGCATGTTTTTTGCAGGGATATTTTTGATTGTAGAGCTTACACATGAGGTGTTCAGTGGTTAAAATAAAATCGAAAGCTTATTAACTACGGCTTGTTTTCCTACATATCCGTTGCTGCGTTCACACGGCTTGCAGGTGAACGCCGAATGGTATTTCTAAGCTCTATGAAGCTCTCGACAGCATTTCTGCTCCAGAGGCAAAGCTGCATTTTACATGCCACCATATGCGGAGAGTCCACCTCCAAAGTGGGCTAAAGTAGATATTGCTCTGGCTGCAATATAGAAGCTCGTATGTCTTTTATATCACCAAAGCATTCCACGCTATCACAGCCTTTTCATTACACTCTTTGGTGACCCCAAAACTGGGTTTGTGTCAGGCGTTGTGGTGTTCGTTGAAGAAACTGGTAAGGAAAATTATTGGGCAGTTACTTCGCTCTATAAAGTTGAAGTATATTTGACCATTTGCGATGCGCTTTAATTAACTCCAATCGGGTCAAAATGTCAAATGTTATATATATGCATTTGGCTTTTGAGGAAATGCGACAAGAAGTGTCTAGGATTTGTTCATATAAACTTCTAGGCACTGTCCTCGCTGAACGAACTTTCCAAAAATATATGTACCTAAATATCAACCAGAATTTTGGTAGCAAAAAAAGTAATTTAGTTTTTGTAATTCATACTTCAACGACTCTTTTAACTTTGTGAGTGACCTAAAGTAACCTTCGATAGATGTTGCAATATATATATTTACATAAATCTGATATCTCACGCATCACTTGCACGCAAGTGATTTGCACAAAATAGAAAAAAATTGTGTATGTAAATTATGTATATGTGTATGTTTAAAAAAAATCTCAAATTGCTTTGAGAAGATATGTATGTACATATAATAGCCTTGGTCGATTTATTAACCGATATCGTGCCATCGATTTTTCGGTATGATTTGGGCTCAGGAAAAAAAGTTCCAGTACGCATACCCAAAAAAATAATTTTCGAGCCTGCGAAATTTCATTTTTTTGACTTTTTTCGACTTTGATTTTTAAGGTTTTTTTCATGACCTACTAAAAAAATTTTCATTTGATTGTAAAATTTTTTTTTTTTCAAAAAAGTTTTATCGACAACGTGTTTAGTGGACATGTTTGGGTCGGACAAGGTATGCATATGAACATTTTTTTAGTAGTTCATGAAAAAACCTTAAAAATCAAAGTCGAAAAAAGTCAAGAAATGAAATTTCGCAGGCTCGAAAATTAATTTTTTTCCGGAGCCCAAATCCTATCAAAAAATCGATGGCGCGATATCGGTTACGTTAGGTTAGGTTAGGTTAGGTTAGGGTGGCTGCTCGAGGGTACACTTAGACCAGTAATATTAGGCCCGTTGTGATAACACGAAAAACACCGTTACCTTTCCTCTTCGAACCATTTTGAGGACCTGATGAAAGCTACCAGGTCCTTGACGTCATGCTCCACAACCTGGCTCAGATTATCAAGAAATGGAGCTCCCAGAAAGCGCTGCCGTGCTCCGCTTAATGCTGGGCAGTTGCAAATGAGGTGAACCACCCTTTCTTCCTCCTCATCCTCTTTACAACTCCTACAGCAACGACGATAAGGCGCTCCTAACCTTTCAGCATGCCTACCTATGAGGCAATGACACGTTAGTTCCCCCACAAGTATGGAAATTGTATCCCTTCTTAGGTTATACACGGAAAGAGATCTTTTAGGATCCCATTTACGCCAGGTTGCTTTCGATTTTCGACACCCCGGTGTTTGTAGCCATCTTTCGTCGGCTTGACGGTAGATGTGCTCTTTTAGCATTAACTTGCAGGTGGACAGCCGCATACCTAAGCGTTCTTGTCCAGGAAGTACCTGTCTTGTTGTACCCTGCCTAGCAAGTTCATCTGCAATGCAGTTTCCCTCGATATCCCTATATCCAGGGACCCATATGAGGCGTACACGGTTCTGTTTGAGCCATCTCTTGAAGAGATCGGCGACAGTTTATTACTAGTTCAGAATTGAACGAGTGGGAGCCAAGAGATTTTGTGGCAGCTTGGCTGTCGCTGACGATAAAAGTTTCTTTGCCGACATTGTATGTCCCTGTCCTAGCTGCGGCTTCCATCATGGCTGCAAATTCTGCCTGGAATACACTGCAGTGGTCGAGTAGTCTGAATGAGAGCTGGAGGTTAAGGTCCCTTGAGTATACTCCACCTCCAACTCTTCCGTTTAGCTTGGAGCCGTCCGTGTATATGGAAATGCTGCTGCCCATAGCAAGGCACTTATCCGGCTCCGTCCAGATATCCCTGCTGGGTATGTTTATCTTAGAGTTGGTTTCCGCAACTGTTGTGGTTGCACAGCGATCCGTGCTAGGAGGAAGATAATTGTATTTGGTTAGTATACTTGAATGTCCTGTGGTCTTGTTGTTCCAACACGACAACTCCCTTAGAAGCAGGGCTGACGTTGCCGCTGCTCGATGACCAGCTAGATCCAATGGAAGGATGTCAAGAACGACCTAAAGAGCTTCACTAGGCGTTGTTCTTAGAGCTCCGCTTATGCTTATCATGCTGGATCTGTGGACTTTACCCAACAAGTTTAGGTTTGACGCCTTGCTCAAGGGTGGCCACCATACGACTACCCCATACAACAGTATGGATCTGATAATCGCGGTATAAATCCATCTGCATATGTTGGGGGTGAGTCCCCATTTTTTGCCAATGGCTCTTTTACGCGTATATAATGTAATGTATGCTTTCTTTTGTCGCTGAATAATGTTGTCCTTCCAGTTCAGCTTTTTCTCTAAAACTACGCCTAGAAATGTGGCTTTATCTGCCAGGCTTAGGCGCAGACCATTTAGTTCTGGTAGGTTTAACGATGGTATTTTGTATCGTTTGGTATATAAGACAAGCTCAACTTTATCGGAATTGACGCTGAGTCCACATCGGGAAGCCCACAGGGAAATCTCTCGCAATGCTACCTGCATCAAGTCGCATAAAGTTTGAGGGAACTTGCCTCTGTAGACAATCGCTAGGTCATCAGCATATGCCACAACCTTCGCGCTCCCCTAACTAGTATCTCTTATTAGCGAGTTTACTGTTAGGTTCCATAGTAGAGGGGAAAGGATACTACCCGTGATATCGGTTAACTTTCGTCCATACAAATCGACCCATCCTAATGTGTATTCAAAAAATCACAAATCAAAGTAGAGAAAAATATTTCCAGAAAGTGAGGTTTTTTCAGCCAAAACCTTATGATAGAACTAAAAAGATTAATTTAGCATGAAGGTCAAGGGTAGAGTACTTATACTCATATTTTCACACTTTGACGCCAAGGAATGAAACGTATTATTATAACACAATAGGAAATTATGTATGGCTTTTATAATTTTTACACAACAGTGCACACGAATAATAGCGATTACTGTGTTAATGCATCGATATAAAAATCGCTGGCTGAATGAAAAGCAACACATTCGGCTCAAGAGCGCCACATCTAACTAAGAAAATTACTTTAAATTTGTACACCCATAACTGGCAGACGCCGTGGTTTGATTTTAGCGTGTTGCGCCTGCCACACCGAAGATCCTGGGTACATACAAGAAGTTCAAATATTTGGAAATACATATATATGCACTCACTACACCCAAACTCGAACTTGAAAACTTACACAGGTATTTCATTTTTGAATCAATTTGACATTTTGTCCCGTACCATGATTGAAAAATAGACATTTGATGAATGCGACTGCAAACATTTAAAAGATTACCAAGTGCAACGATACTCAATGGGCGCTATCAGCGACCACAATTTTTGTTGATACGTTGCAAACATATTTCCGTCAGTTGAGTGATAGAAAATTTGTTCTTTGAACGACGAGTTGAGCAAACTGCCAAATAAAATAATTAATAAAATAATTAAAAACAAATTTCTAAGTTAAACGGTTTTATTAAAAACAATACTTACATTAAGTAGTAATAATACTAAAATAGAAAATAATTAGGTAGGTCCTAGGTACTAGTCATCACACTCCTCGTCAACCTAGGACGTTGATCAGAAAATTAAATAAAAGCGTTGGGCGCGTGAAATTTCAAAAAATGTGAGGCGTAGCATAACCTGATTAAGGTTCAGTTGGTCTTACTTATGACTATCAATAGAAATTTTACGCGTCCAATGCTTTTATTTAATTTTCTGATCAACGCCCAGATTGATGAGGAGTGTGGTGACTAGTACCTAAGACCTACCTAATTATTTTCTAGCTTTTAGCATTATTACTAGCTTATGCCTGTGGGTTTTACCCCACGTTTCTATAAAAATATGCAAGCTACTCATAACTCGGCATGAGTTGGTAAGATTGTCTTCTGCTACAGCTAATGACTGTTGTTGTATGATATGTTCATATTTGTAACAGGATTCCCCTCGCGTAGGTGAGGTTGACAATTGAGTTGCAGAAGCTCTGAAGTTAAAGGGTTTGTATTGCGCTCATCAATCCCTTGATTCGCAGCTAATGCTCGTCCTTGAGCTTCATTGAATAGGAAATTCGAGGCATTTAAAATTGAAAAGACAGATCTATCAGTATCAATGGAATCCTTGGTCTTAAACTTTTTGTTTTCGAAATTTTCCGATAAAATGAATTGCTTCAATGACATTCGTAAAAGTTTTGTGATGAAAATCCTTGTCCTTCCTACTACATAAGCGTAGAGAATCGAAATAACGAAGCGTAAATATTATAATATTATGGGCCCTTTCTTAAGGTTTTAGTGATATTAAGATCCTCATTTTAAGGTGCCTAAAATGCCTTTTCTCATAGCGATTTATAGTTTGTAAAGATAGATTCAATATTTGGAAGAAATATTAGCTATTAAAGCTTCAGATGATGTCATAATTTCTCAAAAACTTGCAGGAAAAAAAATCAAATCTGTTAGTAAAGAAATAGGAATTTTGCCATAATTAATTTCAAGAAGTTGGTTAGCAAAAGCTGCTGCTGCAGTGTTTCCGCCAAAATGCCCTCTCATATTTCTAAAGGTAGTAATTTTTTGTACGTAAAGCCGTCTATAAACGAAAAAGCACGCATTTACTTCAACTGTGGCTGTTCAAGCAAGTAACCGGAAAGCACCACTTTTGGGATGATCATTACACCTTAAATTCTTAAGCGTTCGGTACAAAAATTGCAGCGACTGTTTATGAGTCATGGTGAACACATCGCACTCTCACTTTGGCCTGACCGTTTGTTTATGTTGCACTTCGGTGTATCAGATATTTGCAGACAGTGGTCATTTAAATGCGGAGTTGTACATCCACTACACGAAGGGTATCCTCGGAATCTGAGAAAGCAACTGCCATAGTGATTTCTCTTTTTGCTCTTACATCAACTAATATCAAGTTAAACAGAAATATTTTTTCCGGTTCTTCCAGGCGTCTCTAAATGTACTAACCCTAAAGATAACATAAAAGAATACTACAGGAATAACAACCAAACCCAACTCTGCAATCAACCTTTACGTGTTGAAATAACCAAAGTTTTTAAGGCAGCCATAGTTCTGAAAGTCCCATTTGTCTTGTTTTTTTTCAGTTCCATATATTAGTGGTGCTATTAGGACTTAACGACATATAGCTCCCTACCAATTTTCATTATTCCATTTTTATGGGAGGTGCCACGCCTCTTCTTACTCACCCCTTATTTTCTTAGTGGTGTTAGCGATTGATGCAATTTAACTCTTTACTGGATTTCAATATTCTTGGAATACTTCCAGAGTTATGCTGTATCAAACATTTCATTTGTATGGTAGGTGCCACTCCCTTTCTTTATATTGAAGTTATGTTTAGCCTATGTCCATCTTTGGAAGATTTCTAGTGGGTGATTCAAATTTAGTTGTGATCGGCCAATCCGTTTAGGGGCAACCTGATTCATACCTACATACAAACATTCATAATTTTAACTTTATATACATATATAGATAGAAGATGTTGACAGACTGAAGCTAATAAAAAATTTTAACGGCGGAAGATTAATAAACATCCAAAATGAATATCAGCCAAACAACTCTGTAGTCAAACTTTAGCTGTTATAATGATATAAGTTTGTACGGCAGCCATAGTTCTGAAAAATCCCATTTGTAGAGAAGGTGCCACGCCCTCTTTTCCCCAATTCCACATTTTACTGGAGGTGTTAGGACTTAACGTCATATAGCTCCTTACAAATTTCCATTATCCTACCAATACTACATCCAGAGATATGCAGTATGATATACTCCATTTATATGGGAGGTGCCACGCTCCCTTCTCCCCCACCCCACATTTTCTTGGTGGTGTTAGGGATTGACCTCATATAACTCCTTACTCAATTTCAATGTTCTAGCATGAATACCTTCAGAGTTATGTAGTACCAAATATTCATTTTGCATGGGAGGTGCCACGCCTCTCTTATATATCGACATTATTTTTAGCCTATGACCATCCTTAGAAGGTTTATAGTGGGTTGTGCAAATTTGGTTGTGATCGGTCGATCCGTTTAGGACGCAACTCAATCTAGACCTACATACATATATACATACATAATTTGAATTTTATATATATAGATTACTTCATGTAAGTATTTTTTTCAATAAAACCGTTTACTTCAAGTTCTTAAGGTTTAATCTTAATCTTTATTTAATTGTCTATTATTTCTCATTCTATTTAGTTTAGTTAGTGACTCATTATTACAAGGGCTCTTTCCTGACCATTTGTTACAATCATAGGCCGTTTTCTATTCATGTATGTACTAGCCTTTACCCGCGGCCCCGTCCGCAAGGAGAAAATAAAATATATGTGCTATTCACGTTAGCCTGCTTATCAAGTTGTCTGTTTAAAAAATTTTTCTGTCAATGTATTTTATTTTTTAATACAGTAAAAAAAGAACTAACTGAGCTGATGGGCACGCTTACATGAATAGTACAATACACTTTTTTCGAATTAAAAAAAATACATTTTGTTTCTAAGTTAAATTAATTGATATGACAGGGGTGAAAGAATTGCTACTCATAGAACAAAGGAATGAAACTACAATTAGCTAAGACCAAAAAGAAGTTTTTAAATGAAAGCAGTGTTGCTTTTTCGGGTATTTAGTTGGTTAAAATATTACAAAAATTTTAATTATAGTTGTAATAGTTCGTTACAGGATTCATTTAAAAATAGAACGAAAAAGCTGTGATATATTAAAGATAAAACATACCGAATTTTAATTACGAATAATTTGCCGTAAATCCACGGCCATGTGTGCTGAATTACCGGTTTCGAAGAGACCTAAAATGATCCCGGAAGTGTCCCTAAATGACACCAAATAGTCACGAAATGATGCCGACGGGATCCTGGACAAATCTCGAAAACTATCCAGAAATGATGCCGGAAGGGTCCCAAACTAATCCCGAAGTAGTCACGAAAAGTCCCGAAATGACCCTGACGGGATCCCGGACGGATCCCGAAAACCATCCAGATTTGATTCCTGAACGGTCCGCAAATGATCCCGATATAGTCCGAAAAAACTCTGACGGGATCCCGGACAAATCCAGAAAATCGCCCAGAAATTATCCCGGAGGAGTCCCAAAATGATTCCGAAATAGTAGTCACGAAAAAGGCCCGAAATGACCCTGACGGGATCCCGAAAACCATCCAGAAATGACTCTGGAGGGATCCCCAAATGATCCCGGAAAAGTCCACAAACCAACCAGAATTGATCTCTGAAGGTTCCGCAAATGATCCCGAAATAGTCCCGAAAGTCACGAAAAACTCAGACCCATCCCGAAAATCATGAAGAAATTATCCTGGAAGGGTCCCAAAATTACCCCGAAATAACTCCGACGGGATCCCGGACAGTTCCCGAAAATCATCCAGAACTGAGCTCTGAAACGTCCGCAAATAATCCAGAAATAGTCCGGAAAAAGTCCCGAAAAAACTCCGTCGGGATCCCGGACAGATCCCGAAAATCACCCAGAAATTATGCCGGAGGGGTCCCAAAATGATTCCGAAATAGTCCCGAAAAAGTCCCGAAATAACCTTGAGGGGATCCCAGACCGATACCGAAAACCATCCAGAATTGATCTCTAAAGGGTCCGCAATTTATCCCAGATAAAGTCGCGAAAAAACTACGAAGGGATCCAGAACAGATCCCGAAAATCATAGAGAAATTATCCCGTTTGGGACCCTTACGATCCCGAAATAGTCCCGAAAAGGCGCGAAATAACCCTGACGGGATCCCGGACGGATCCCGAAAACCACCCAGAAATGATCTTTAAGGGCAACTGACCCCGAAATAGTTGTGAAAAAATCCCGAAATTACCCCGACGGGATCCCGAAAACCATCCAGAAATTATCCCTGAAGGATCCCCAAATGATCCAAGAACAGTCTCGAAATTCCCTGACATTTTCCCGAAAAAGTAAAAAAATAAACCCGACGGGATCTCGGACGGATCCCGAAAACGATCCAGAAATAATGCCGGAAGGGACCCCAAATGATCCCGAAAAATTCCGAAATTCCCCCGATGGGATCCCGGACGGATCCCGGACCATACAGAAATGATGCCGGTTGGTACCCCAAAATGATCCCGAAATAGGCCAGAAATGACCCCGTCGGGATCCCGGACGGATCCCCAAAAGTATACAGAAATGATGCTGGAAGGTGAAATGATCCCCTTAAAGAAAGATGAAAAATGAAATGATCCACTTATAGTTCCGAAATGATCCTGACGGGATTCCCGACGGATCCCGGAAACTATCCAGAAATGATGCCGGAAAGGTTCCCAAGTTATCCCCAAATAGTCCCGAAATTACCCTGACGGTGTCCCGGACGGATACCGAAAACCATCTAGAAAAGTGGCTGGAAGATACACCAAATGACCCCGAAAAAGTCCTGAAATGATCCAGACGGGATCCCGGACGAATCCCGAAAACTATCCATCTAGGTACCCCAAATGATCCCGAAATAGTCCCGAAATGACCCCGCCGGGATCACGGGCGGATCCCGAAAAAGTCCTGAAATGACCCCGACGGGATCCCGTACGGATCCCGAAAATCATCCAGAAATGATGAAGGTAGGTACCCAAATGATCCCGAATTAGTCCCGAAATGATCCCGACGGGATCCCGGACGGATCCCGAAAACCAACCAGAAATGATGCCGGTAGGTACCCCAAATGGTCCCGATATGACCCCGTCGGGATCCCGCACGGATCCCTAAAACTATCCAGAAATGATGCCAGAAAGGTCCCCAAATAACCCCCTAATAGTCCCGAAATTACGCCGACGGAATCCCGGACGGATCCGGAAACCATCCAGAAATGATGCCGGAGGAGACCCAAAATGATCCCGCTAAAGTCCCAAAATGACCCCGACAGGGTCCCGGACGGATCCCGTAAACCATCCAGAAATGATGCCGGTAGGTACCCCAAATGGTCCCGATATGACCCCGTCGGGATCCCGAACGGATCCCTAAAACTATCCAGAAATGATGCCGAAAGGGTCACCAAATGATCCTGTATTAGTCGAGAAAAAGTTCCGAAATGACTCCGACGGGATCCCGGATGGATCCCGAAAACCATCTAGAAATGATGCCGGAAGAGACCCCAAATGATCCCGCAGAGGTCCCAAAATGACCCCGACAGGATCCCGGACGGATCCCGAAAACCATCCAGAAATGATGCCGGAGGAGACCCCAAATGATCCCGCTAAAGTCCCAAAATGACCCCGACAGGGTCCCGGACGGATCCCGTAAACCATCCAGAAATGATGCCGGAAGAGACCCCAAATGATCTCGCAAAAGTCCCAAAATGACCTCGACAGGATCCCGGACGGATCTCGTAAACCATCCAGAAATGATGCCGGAAGAGACCCCAAATGATCCCGTAAAAGTCCCAAAATGACCCCGACAGGATCCCGGACGGATCCCGAAAACGATCCAGAAATGATGCCGGGAGAGACCCCAAATGATCTCGCAAAAGTCCCAAAATTACCCCGACAGGATCCCGGATGGATCCCGTAAACCATCCAGAAATGATGCCGGAAGAGAACCCAAATGATCCCGCAATAGGCCCAAAATGACCCGACAGGATCCCGGACGGATCCCGTAAACCATCCAGAAATGATGCCGGAAGAGACCCCAAATGATCCCGCAAAAGTCCCAAAATGACCCCGACAGGATCCCGGACGGATCCCGAAAACCATACAGAAATGATGCCGGAAGAGACCCCAAATGATCCCGCAAAAGTCTCACAATGACCCCGAAAGGATCCCGGACGGATCCTGTAAACCATCCAGAAATGATGCCGGAAGAGACCCCAAATTATCCCGCAAAAGTCCCAAAATGAAAAAAAAAAAAAAAAAAAAAATGACCCCGACAGGATCCCGGACGGATCCCGAAAACCATCCAGAAATGATGCCGGAGGGGACCCCAAATGATCCCGCTAAAGTCCCAAAATGACCCCGACAGGGTCCCGGACGGATCCCGTAAACCATCCAGAAATGATGCCGGAAGAGACCCCAAATGATCTCGCAAAAGTCCCAAAATGACCCCGACAGGATCCCGGACGGATCTCGTAAACCATCCAGAAATGATGCCGGAAGAGACCCCAAATGATCCCGCAAAAGTCCCAAAATGACCCCGACAGGATCCCGGACGGATCCCGAAAACCATCCAGAAATGATGCCGGAATGGACCCCAAATGGTCCCGAAATGACACCGACGGGATCCCGGACGGATACCGAAAACCATCCAGAAATGATGCCGGCAGGTACCCCAAATTATCCCGAAATAGTCCCGAAATGACCCTGACGGGATCGCGGACGGATTCCGAAAACCATCCAGAAATGATGCCGATAAGGTCCCCAAATGGTCCTGTATTAGTCGAGAAAAAATTCCAAAATGACTCCGACGGGATCCCGGACGGAACCCGAAAACCATCCAGAAATGATGCCGGAGGAGACCCCAAATGATCCAGCTAAAGACCCAAAATGACCCCGACAGGGTCCCGGACGGATCCCGTAAACCATCCAGAAATGATGCGGGAAGAGACCCCAAATGATCCCGCAAAAGTCCCAAAATGACCCCGACAGGATCCCGGACGGATCCCGTAAACCATCCAGAAATGATGCCGGAGGAGACCCCAAATGATCCCGCTAAAGTCCCAAAATGACCCCGATAGGGTCCCGGACGGATCCCGTAAACCATCCAGAAATGATGCCGGAAGAGACCCCAAATGATCCCGCAAAAGTCCCAAAATGACCCCGACAGGATCCCGGACGGATCCCGTAAACGATCCAGAAATGATGCCGGAGGATACCCCAAATGATCCCGCTAAAGTCCCAAAATGACCCCGACAGGGTCCCGGACGGATCCCGTAAACCATCCAGAAATGATGCCGGAAGAGACCCCAAATGATCCCGCAAAAGTCCCAAAATTACCCCGACAGGATCCCGGACGGATCCCGTAAACCATCCCGAAATGATGCCGGAAGAGACCCCAAATGATCCCGCAAAAGTGCCAAAATGACCGCGACAGGATCCCGGACGGATCCCGTAAACCATCCAGAAATGATGCCGGAAGAGACCCCAAATGATCCCGCAAAAGTCCAAAAATGACGCCGACGGGATCCCGGACGGATCCCGTAAACCATCCAGAAATGATGCCGGAAGAGACCCCAAATGATCCCGCAAAAGTCCCAAAATGACCCCGACAGGATCCCGGACGGATCCCGTAAACCATCCAGAAATGATGCCGGAAGAGACCCCAAATGATCCCGCAAAAGTCCCAAAATGACCCCGACAGGATCCCGGACGGATCCCGTAAACCATCCAGAAATGATGCCGGAAGAGACCCCAAATGATCCCGCAAAAGTCCCAAAATGACGCCGACGGGATCCCGGAGGGATCCCGTAAACCATCCAGATATGATGCCGGAAGAGACCCCAAATGATCCCGCACAAGTCCCAAAATGACGCCGACGGGATCCCGGATGGATCCCTAAAACCATCCAGGAATGATTACGGAAAGGACCCAAACTGACCCCGAAAAAGTCCAGTAATGATCCCGGAAACCATCAAGAATTTATCTCTCGAAGGTACGCAAATGATCCCGAAAGTACCCCGACGGGATCCCGGACGGATCCCGAAAACCATCCAGAAATGATGCCGGAAGGGTCCCCAAATGATCGCGAAATAGTCCCGAAATGATTCCGGAATTGTCCCGAAAATGTCCCAAAATAACCCCGACGGGATCCCGGACGGATCCCGAAAACTATACAGAAATGATCCCCGAAGGGTCCCAAAATGATCCCGAAATAGTCCCGAAAAAGTCCCGAAATTACCCCGGCGTAATCCCGGACCGATCCCGAAAGCCATCCAGAAATGATCCCGGAGGGTCTCGATATGACCCTTACGGGATTACAAATAAGGTGAAGCTAATTATAAAACCATGTTAATAAGGCAGCAGGCGCATTGGAGCGAATAAAAAGTTACATAGAAACATACAGGTAAAGCTAATAAAAGCGTGCTAATAAAAACAATTGATGGAGGGCGGATGGCGGGAGTAGAGGAGAGGACCACTGATCGTTCCTCCAAAATTGTCTAGATCTCGTTCTGTATGTACCAGATACCAAAAACTATTGATTTAGGAGAAAATTTATATTGAGTTATAACAATTTATAGATTTTACACCAGAGGGGGAGATAAAGGGGGGTGGGCGGGCGGAGGGTGTCACTGCTTACTTTGTAAGCCCTCGACTTATTTGACCCCTTGAGTCTGTGATATTGGTGAAGGCCAGTATACGTAAAGTTATAATGTGTAAAAATTATTGAAAAATAACTTCTCGAAGGGGTTGTGGGACCCCCACCCCTCTTTCCATGTTCGAAAAAAATTTCGCTAGTAGACTACTGTCTGTGTCCCAAATTTCATCAAAATCCGTGTAGCCATTCTGGCGTGATTCAGTCGCAAAGACGGAAAAATATAATAATTAAAATATAACTGCTCCTAGGGGGCGGGGACCACGCCCCTTTTCAAAAATATATAGTTAGTAGATCCTTCTAGACTATTGGCTATATGTGTGCAAAATTTCATCCAAATCGGTCCAGCCGTTCTTACGTGATTGAGTCACAAAGACAAACGTCTGGACAAACATCCAAACATCCAAACATCCAAACAACCAAACATCTTCACATCCAAACTTTGCCATTTATAATATACTAGCCTTTACCCGCGGCCCCGTCCGCAAGGAGAAAATAAAATATATGTGCTATTCACGTTAGCCTGCTTATCAAGTTGTCTGTTTAAAAATTTTTTCTGTCAATGTATTTTATTTTTTAATACAGTAAAAAAAAGAACTAACTGAGCTGATGGGCACGCTTACATGAATAGTACAATACACATTTTTCGAATTAAAAAAAATACATTTTGTTTCTAAGTTAAATTAATTGATATGACAGGGGTGAAAGAATTACTACTCATAGAACAAAGGAGTGAAACTACAATTAGCTAAAACCAAAAAGAAGTTTTTAAATGAAAGCAGTGTTGCTTTTTCGGGTATTTAGTTGGTTAAAATATTACAAAGATTTTAATTATAGTTATAATAGTTCGTTACAGGATTCATTTAAAAATAGAACGAAAAAGCTGTGATATATTAAAGATAAAACATACCGAATTTTAATTACGAATAATTTGCCGTAAATCCACGGCCATGTGTGCTGAATTACCGGTTTCGAAGAGACCTAAAATGATCCCGGGAGTGTCCCTAAATGACACCAAATAGTGACGAAATGATGCCGACGGGATCCTGGACAAATCTCGAAAACTATCCAGAAATAATGCCGGAAGGGTCCCAAAATAATCCCGAAGTAGTCACGAAAAGTCCCGAAATGACCCTGACGGGATCCCGGACGGGATCCCGAAAACCATCCAGATTTGATTCCTGAACGGTCCGCAAATGATCCCGATATAGTCCGAAAAAGTCCCGAAAAAACTCTGACGGGATCCCGGACAAATCCCGAAAATCGCCCAGAAATTATCCCGGAGGAGTCCCAAAATGATTCCGAAATAGTAGTCACGAAAAAGGCCCGAAATGACCCTGACGGGATCCCGAAAACCATCCAGAAATGACTCTGGAGGGATCCGAAAACGATCCCGGAAAAGTCCACAAACCATCCAGAATTGATCTCTGAAGGTTCCGCAAATGATCCCGAAATAGTCCCGAAAGTCACGAAAAACTCAGACCCATCCCGAAAATCATGAAGAAATTATCCTGGAAGGGTACCAAAATTACCCCGAAATAACTCCGACGGGATCCCGGACAGATCCCGAAAATCATCCAGAACTGAGCTCTGAAACGTCCGCAAATAATCCAGAAATAGTCCGGAAAAAGTCCCGAAAAAACTCCGTCGGGATCCCGGACAGATCCCGAAAATCACCCAGAAATTATGCCGGAGGGGTCCCAAAATGATTCCGAAATAGTCCCGAAAAAGTCCCGAAATGACCTTGAGGGGATCCCAGACCGATACCGAAAACCATCCAGAATTGATCTCTAAAGGGTCCGCAATTTATCCCAGATAAAGTCGCGAAAAAACTACGAAGGGATCCCGAACAGATCCCGAAAATCATAGGGAAATTATCCCGGAAGGGTCCCAAAATGATCCCGAAATAGTCCCGAAAAGGCGCGAAATAACCCTGACGGGATCCCGGACGGATCCCGAAAACCACCCAGAAATGATCTTTAAGGGCAACTGACCCCGAAATAGTCGTGAAAAAGTCCCGAAATTACCCCGACGGGATCCCGAAAACCATCCAGAAATTATCCCTGAAGGATCCCCAAATGATCCAAGAACAGTCTCGAAATTCCCTGACATTTTCCCGAAAAAGTAAAAAAATAAACCCGACGGGATCTCGGACGGATCCCGGACCATCCAGAAATGATGCCGGTTGGTACCCCAAAATGATCCCGAAATAGGCCAGAAATGACCCCGTCGGGTTCCCGAACGGATCCCCAAAAGTATACAGAAATGATTCTGGAAGGTGAAATGATCCCCTTATAGTTCCGAAATGATCCTGACGGGATTCCCGACGGATCCCGGAAACTATCCAGAAATGATGCCGGAAAGGTTCCCAAGTTATCCCCAAATAGTCCCGAAATTACCCTGACGGTATCTCGGACGGATCACGAAAACCATCCGGAAATGATGGCGAAAGGGTCCCCAAATGATCCCGCATTAGTCGCGGGTTCCGAAATGACCATGACGGGATCCCCGAAGGATCCCGGAAACTATCCAGAAATGATGCCGGAAAGGTTCCCAAGTTATCCCCAAATAGTCCCGAAATTACCCTGACGGTATCCCGGACGGATACCGAAAACCATCTAGAAAAGTGGCCGGAAGATACCCCAAATGATCCCGAAAAAGTCCTGAAATGATCCAGACAGGGTCCCGGACGGATCCCGTAAACCATCCAGAAATGATGCCGGAAGAGACCCCAAATGATCTCGCAAAAGTCCCAAAATGACCCCCACAGGATCCCGGACGGATCTCGTAAACCATCCAGAAATGATGCCGGAAGAGACCCCAAATGATCCCGCAAAAGTCCCAAAATGACCCCGACAGGATCCCGGACGGATCCCGTAAACCATCCAGAAATGATGCCGGTTGGTACCCCAAATGGTCCCGATATGACCCCGTCGGGATCCCGCACGGATCCCTAAAACTATCCAGAAATGATGCCGGAAAGGTCCCCAAATAACCCCCTAATAGTCCCGAAATTACGCCGACGGAATCCCGGACGGATCCGGAAACCATCCAGAAATGATGCCTGAGGAGACCCCAAATGATCCCGCTAAAGTCCCAAAATGACCCCGACAGGGTCCCGGACGGATCCCGTAAACCATCCAGAAATGATGCCGGTAGGTACCCCAAATGGTCCCGATATGACCCCGTCGGGATCCCGAACGGATCCCTAAAACTATCCAGAAATGATGCCGAAAGGGTCCCCAAATAATCCTGTATTAGTCGAGAAAAAGTTCCGAAATGACTCCGACGGGATCCCGGATGGATCCCGAAAACCATCTAGAAATGATGCCGGAAGAGACCCCAAATGATCCCGCAAAGGTCCCAAAATGACCCCGACAGGATCCCGGACGGATCCCGTAAACCATCCAGAAATGATGCCGGAAGAGACCCCAAATGATCTCGCAAAAGTCCCAAAATGACCCCGACAGGATCCCGGACGGATCCCGTAAACCATCCAGAAATGATGTCGGAAGAGACCCCAAATGATCCCGCAAAAGGCCCAAAATGACCCCGACAGGATCCCGGACGGATCCCGAAAACCATCCAGAAATGATGCCGGAGGAGACCCCAAATGATCCCGCTAAAGTCCCAAAATGACCCCGACAGGATCCCGGACGGATCCCGTAAACCATCCAGAAATGATGCCGGAAGAGACCCCAAATGATCTCGCAAAAGTCCCAAAATGACCCCGACAGGATCCCGGACGGATCCCGTAAACCATCCAGAAATGATGTCGGAAGAGACCCCAAATGATCCCGCAAAAGGCCCAAAGTGACCCCAACAGGATCCCGGACGGATCCCGAAAACCATACAGAAATGATGCCGGAAGAGACCCCAAATGATCCCGCAAAAGTCTCAAAATGACCCCGACAGGATCCCGGACGGATCCTGTAAACCATCCAGAAATGATGCCGGAAGAGACCCCAAATGATCCCGCAAAAGTCCCAAAATGACCCCGACAGGATTCCGGACGGATCCCGAAAACCATCCAGAAATGATGCCGGAAGAGACCCCAAATGATCCCGCAAAAGTCCCAAAATGACCCCGACAGGATCCCGGACGGATCCCGAAAACCATCCAGAAATGATGCCGGAATGGACCCCAAATGGTCCCGAAATGACACCGACGGGATCCCGGACGGATACCGAAAACCATCCAGAAATGATGCCGGCAGGTACCCCAAATTATCCCGAAATAGTCCCGAAAGGACCCTGACGGGATCGCGGACGGATTTCGAAAACCATCCAGAAATGATGCCGATAAGGTCCCCAAATGATCCTGTATTAGTCGAGAAAAAATTCCGAAATGACTCTGACGGGATCCCGGACGGATCCCGAAAACCATCTAGAATTGATACCGGAAGGTACCCCAAATGATGCCGAAATAGTCCCGAAATGACATCGACGGGATCCCGGACGGATCCCGAAAACCATCCAGAAATGATGCCGGAGGAGAACCCAAATGATCCCTCTAAAGACCCAAAATGACCCCGACAGGGTCCTTGACGGATCCCGTAAACCATCCAGAAATGATGCTGGAAGAAACCCCAAATGATCCCGCAAAAGTCCCAAAATGACCCCGACAGGATCCCGGACGGATCCCGTAAACCATCCAGAAATGATGTCGGAAGAGACCCCAAATGATCCCGCAAAAGTCCCAAAATGACCCCGACAGGATCCCGGACGGATCCCGAAAACCATCCAGAAATGATGCCGGGAGAGACCCCAAATGATCCCGCATAAGTCCCAAAATGACCCCGACAGGATCCCGGACGGATCCCGTAAACCATCCAGAAATGATGCCGGAGGAGACCCCAAATGATCCCGCTAATGTCCCAAAATGACCCCGACAGGGTCCCGGACGGATCCCGTAAACCATCCAGAAATGATGCCGGAAGAGACCCCAAATGATCCCGCAAAAGTCCCAAAATGACCCCGACAGTATCCCGGACGGATCCCGTAAACCATCCAGAAATGATGCCGGAAGAGACTCCAAATGATCCCGCAAAAGTCCCAAAATGACCGCGACAGGATCCCGGACGGATCCCGTAAACCATCCAGAAATGATGCCGGAAGAGACCCCAAATGATCCCGCAAAAGTCCCAAAATGACCCCGACAGGATCCCGGACGGATCCCGTAAACCATCCAGAAATGATGCCGGAGGAGACCCCAAATGATCCCGCAAAAGTCTCAAAATGACCCCGACAGGATCCCGGACGGATCCCGAAAACCATCCAGAAATGATGCTGGAAGAGACCCCAAATGATCCCGTAAAAGTCCCAAAATGACCCCGACAGGATCCCGGACGGATCCCGTAAACCATCCAGAAATGATGCCGGAAGAGACCCCAAATGATCCCGCAAAAGTCCCAAAATGACGCCGACGGGATCCCGGACGGTTCCCGTAAACCATTCAGAAATGATGGCGGAGGAGACCCCAAATGATCCCGCAAAAGTCTCAAAATGACCCCAACAGGATCCCGGACGGATCCCGAAAACCATCCAGAAATGATGCTGGAAGAGACCCCAAATGATCCCGCAAAAGTCCCAAAATTACCCCGACAGGATCCCGGACGGATCCCGTAAACCATCCAGAAATGATGCCGGAAGAGACCCCAAATGATCCCGCAAAAGTCCCAAAATGACCCCGACAGGTTTCCGGACGGATCCGGTAAACCATCCAGAAATGATGCCGGAGGAGACCCCAAATGATCCCGCAAAAGTCTCAAAATGACCCCGACAGGATCCCGGACGGATCCCGAAAACCATCCAGAAATGATGCTGGAAGAGACCCCAAATGATCCCGCAAAAGTCCCAAAATGACCCCGAGACGATCAAGGATGGATCCCGTAAACCATCCAGAAATAATGCCGGAAGAGACCCCAAATGATCCCGCAAAAGTCCCAAAATGACGCCGACGGGATCCCGGACGGATCCCGTAAACCATCCAGAAATGATGCCGGAAGAGACCCCAAATGATCCCGCAAAAGTCCCAAAATGACGCCGACGGGATCCCGGACGGATCCCTAAAACCATCCAGGAATGATTACGGAAAGGACCCAAACTGACCCCGAAAAAGTCCCGTAATGATTCCGGAAACCATCAAGAATTTATCTCTCAAAGTTACGCAAATAATCCCGAAAGTACCCCGACGGGATCCCGGACGGATCCCGAAAACCATCCAGAAATGATGCCGGAAGGGTCCCCAAATGATCGCGAAATAGTCCCGAAATGATTCCGGAATAGTCCCGAAAATGTCCCAAAATAACCCCGACGGGATCCCGGACGGATCCCGAAAACTATACAGAAATGATCCCGGAAGGGTCCCAAAATGATCCCGAAATAGTCCCGAAAAAGTCCCGAAATTACCCCGGCGTAATCCCGGACCGATCCCGAAAACCATCCAGAAATGATCCCGGAGGGTCTCGATATGACCCTTACGGGATTACAAATAAGGTGAAGCTAATTATAAAACCATGTTAATAAGGCAGCAGGCGCATTGGAGTGAATAAAAAGTTACATAGAAACATACAGGTAAAGCTAATAAAAGCGTGCTAGTAAAAACAATTGATGGAGGGCGGATGGCGGGAGTAGAGGAGAGGACCACTGATCGTTCCTCCAAAATTGTCTAGATCTCGTTCTGTATGTACCAGATACCAAAAACTATTGATTTAGGAGAAAATTTATATTGATTTATAACAATTTATAGATTTTACACCAGAGGGGGCGATAAAGGGGGCGCGGGGGCGGGCGGAGGGTGTCACTGCTTACTTTGTAAGCCCTCGACATATTTGACCACTTGAGTCTGTGATATTGGTGAAGGCCAGTATACATAAAGTTATGTGTAAAAATTATTGAAAAATAATTTCTCGAAGGGGTCGTGGGACCCCCACCCCTCTTTCCATGTTCGAAAAAAATTTCGCTAGTAGACTACTGTCTGTGTCCCAAATTTCATCAAAATCCGTGTAGCCATTCTAGCGTGATTCAGTCGAAAAGACGAAAAAATATAATAATTAAATTATAACTGTTCATAGGGGGCGGGGACCACGCCCCTTTTCAAAAATATATAGTTAGTAGATCCTTCTAGACTATTGGCTATATGTGTGCAAAATTTTGTCCAAATCGGTCCAGCCGTTCTTGCGTGATTGAGTCACAAAGACAAACGTCTGGACAAACATCCAAACATCCAAACATCCAAACATCCAAACATCCAAACATCTTCACATCCAAACTTTGCCATTTATAATATATATTAGATATTAGATAGATATTAGATATTAGATTATATGTTCCAAATATGAAGCAAATCGGATCACAAATACGATTTTTTTAAATATTTCGATGTATGCGCCACCGATCGGATTTTTACTTATTACTGCATTGTTATCGGGTTCTGAACTATATTCCAAGTTTCAAGCTTGTAGCTTATCGGGAAGTTACTTAAATTTTAATTACAAAATTCGTTCACAACGGCCGTGCGGCCGGCCGGCCTGTCAAGTCAAGCTAAACAAAACCGTTTAAAAATATAAAAAAAGGACTTTTGAAGCCTTTTTTCGCCTAGAACAAACAACGAAGAAAGGGCCGGTACATTGTCGTATTGCAAGATACAGCCATCCTTGGCAAGTTTGGGTCGCACACGAAAAACACTTGCCCGCAGCCCCTTCAATATAGAATTTTCCAGTCACTCTCTGGTCAGTGTGAACGTATTCTTGATAAATGATGCCGTGGATATCAAAAAAAAAATCAACATTTCCTTCAGATGTAAATTTGATATACCAGCTTTTGTTCCACGCTCCGCACTAGTTTCCTCTGTTTAGTTCGTTCAAATGACCAATTTTTATCTCCGGTGATTGCACGTTTGAGTTTCTAGCAATAATTTGATAATTGAAATAAAACCCGCATAAAATACAAACCAAACATACTATTTACTTCAACTTTGAACTTAAACTAAATGGAAGATCTCTTCATTTAGACAGATGATAACGATTATCAATGGCCTTAAGGAGCACTGCGCAAAACGCAGCTACAGTGTGATTCCAACAAACAACCAAATGCTGTTGTTCAGGCATGGGAAAGGGCGTCTTCAATGAAGACTCAGTTTGTTGACATAACATTTGACTGCTTTTTCTAGAAACCGTTTTATGATAAACTAAAAAAAGAAAAACGACAACTGCCTCTACCATGACATCAAAATCTTGCTTGGTGACTTTAACCCTAGGGAGGATCTGTGTTCATAGAAATGAAAAACCCAGCCTCCACGATTTAACATCTCCCAATAGGTTATTGGACTGACTTCTCTGCGAATCGGATTATTTGTAAAAGACCACTAACCAAACTAATCAGTGGTACCCCGAATATGTGAAGATATTTCTTCAGAAAAAATACGGAATTGTTTCTGTGCAGCGCAAAAACTGTACAAGTAAAAAAACTGATTCCGAAACAGATAGATGATGATTATTCCACTCGGCTCGCCTTTCACAAGTTAGAAAGAGAGAAAAACAAGAACTAGGCTGAAGGCGGAGTGCAGCAAATATCGCTGTTTTTGGAAGCGTGACACTAAGAGGTAGAGGGAAACCTACATTGAAGAAAGAAACAAAAGGCTGAAATGAATGAAAGCTTAGACGATTAACTTTGGCTTTTGGAAAATGAGGTCTCTTAAGCTAGCCCAACCTTTTAATCCCAATCAAAAAACGAGACCGTACTAAATTGCACAACATTTATTACTAATTTAGTACCGATTAATTAAATTTATTACCCTTGTATTTTAAAAAATATCGAGGGTTGGGCTAGCTTAAGTTTAAGCCTGCCCAACCCATATGCACAATCAAAAAACGAGACCGTACTAAATTGCACAACATTTATTACTAATTTAGTACCGATTAATTAAATTAATTACCCTTGTATTTTAAAAAATGTCGAGGGTTGGGCTAGCTTAAGTTTAAGCCAACCCAACCCATATGCACAATCAAAAAACGAGACCGTACTAAACTGCAAACCATTTATTACTAATTTAGTACCGGTTAATGAAATTTATTACTCTTTTATTTTAAAAAATATCGAGGGTTGGGCTACCTAATTTTAAGCCAACCCAACCCATATGCACAATCAAAAAACGAAACCGTACTAAATTGCACAACATTTATTACTAATTTAGTACCGATTAATTAAATTTATTACCCTTGTATTTTAAAAAATATCGAGGGTTGGGCTAGCTTAAGTTTAAGCCAGCCCAACCCATATGCACAATCAAAAAACGAGACCGTACTAAACTGCAAAACATTTATTACTAATTTAGTACCGGTTAATTAAATTTATTACCCTTGTATTTTAAAAAATATCGAGGGTTGGGCTAGCTTAAGTTTAAGCCAACCCAACCCATATGCACAATCAAAAAACGAGATCGTACTAAACTGCAAAACATTTATTACTAATTTAGTACCGGTTAATTAAATTTATTTCCCTTGTATTTTAAAAAATATCGAGGGTTGCAATAAACGAGACCGTACTAAACTGCAAAACATTTATTACTAATTTAGTACCGGTTAATTAAATTTATTACCCTTGTATTTTAAAAAATATCGAGGGTTGCAATAAACGAGACCGTACTAAACTGCAAAACATTTATTACTAATTTAGTACCGGTTAATTAAATTTATTACCCTTGTATTTTAAAAAATATCGAGGGTTGGGCTAGCTTAAATTTAAGCCAACCCAACCCATATGCACAATCAAAAAACGAGACCGTACTAAACTGCAAAACATTTATTTCTAATTTAGTACCGGTTAATTAAATTTATTACCCTTGTATTTTAAAAAATATCGAGGGTTGGGCTAGCTTAAATTTAGTACGGTCTCGTTTTTTGATTGTGCATATGGGTTGGGTTGGCTTAAATTTAAGCTAGCCCAACCCTCGATATTTTTTAAAATACAAGGGTAATAAATTTAATTAACCGGTACTAAATTAGTAATAAATGTTGAGCAGTTTAGTACGGTCTCGTTTTCTGATTGTGCATATGGGTTGGGCTGGCTTAAACTTAAGCTAGCCCAACCCTCGATATTTTTTAAAATACAAGGGTAATAAATTTAATTAACCGGTACTAAATTAGTAATAAATGTTGAGCAGTTTAGTACGGTCTCGTTTTCTGATTGTGCATATGGGTTGGGCTGGCTTAAACTTAAGCTAGCCCAACCCCCGATATTTTTTAAAATACAAGGGTAATAAATTTAATTAATCGGTACTAAATTAGTAATAAATGTTGTGCAATTTAGTACGGTCTCGTTTTTTTATTGGGCTGAAAAGGTTGGGCTAGCTTAAGGGACCTTGGAAAATGACTTTGAGAAATATCGATGCTTGGGGTTGGTAAAGCTCTCTCCCAGCCAATCGAAACCAAACGAAGCAATTTCATTAACTTATGTTGGAGTGGTTAATTCCGACAGCAAACTTAAAGCGCGAGGATATAATCTATTATAGAGGCGATAAACTGCTGGTGTGTGTTGACAATTTTGATGACACAAGCCCCTACAAACCATATACCACAGGGTAGTCTCCAAATGACGCGTCTACTACCATTCATATTTATTGTCATGAGGCTTTGATTCAGATTCCGCTCGGTTACGATTACTGTGGTCGTTCATAAAAACTATGTTTTTATTTTAGCCTCTGCTCTCTCTGGCGTTGGCTCACTCACGATGTCATCTGGTATATCAAGCGCCTGACCAAAACCTAAGCATTCCATTGTTCAGTACTACATATTATTAGTTTTGCTTTGATTCGCGCTTCGACTAGACTTTGTATTATATGCTAGTTCTTAAATTATGTAAAAATACCGGTATATAGCAATTAAGGTGTGAAGTATGATGACCTGCGGAAAAATCTTAGAATAGGCATACTCAAATTTACATTCTAGTAAGTGACCATAACTAAATACCAAATAGTAATTAAAACAAGTAAGGAAGGCCAAGTTCGGGTGTAACCAAACATCACATACTCAGCTGAGAGCCTTGGAGACAAAATAAGGGAAAATCACCATGTAGGAAAATTAACCTAGGGTAACCCTGGAATGTGTTTGTATGACTTCAAATGGAAGATATTAAAGAGTATTTTAATAGGGAGTGGGCCATAGTTCTAAAGTTGAACGCCATTTAGGGATATCGCCATAAAGGTGGACCAGGGCTGACTCTAGAATGTGCTTGTACTATATGGGTATCAAATGGAAGGTGTTAATGAGTATTTTAAAAGGGAGTGGGACTTAGTTCTATAGTTGGACGCATTTTCGAGATATCGCCATAAAGGTGGAGCAGTGGTGCCTTTAGCATGTGTTTGTACGATATATGTACCAAATTAATGGTATTAATGAGGGTTTTAAAAAGGAGTGTTAGTTGTATTTGTGAAGGCGTTTTCGAGATATCGACCAAAATGTGGACCAGGGTGACCCAGAACATCATCTGTGGGGTACTGCAAATTTATTTATATATTTAATACCACCAACAGTATTCCTGCCAAGATTCCAAGGGCTTTTGATTTCGCCTTTCAGAACTTTTTCATTTTCTTCTACTTAATATGGTAGGTGTCACACCCATTTTACAAAGTTTTTTCTAAAGTTATATTTTGCGTTAATAAACCAATCAAATTACAATGTTTCATCCCTTTGCCGTATTTGGTATAGAATTATGGCATTTTTTCATTTTTCGTAATATTCGATATTAAAAAAGCGTGCGTAGTCGGATTTCGGCCATTTTTTATACCAAGATAAAGTGAGTTCAGGTGAGTAAGTGGACTAAGTTTAGTAAAGATATAACGATTTTTGCTCAAGTTATCGTGTTAGCGGCCGAGCGGAAGGACAGACGGTCGACTGTGTATAAAAAATGGGCGTGGCTTCAACCGATTTCGCCCATTTTCACAGAAAACAGTTACCGTCATATAGTCTATGCCCTACCAAATTCCACAAAGATTGGTAAATTTTTGTTCGACTTATGGCATTAAAAGTATTCTAGACAAATTAAATGAAAAAGGGCGGAGCCACGCCCATTTTGAAATTTTCTTTTATTTTTATATTTTGTTGTACCATATCATTACTGGAGTTGAATGTTGACATAATTTACTTATATACTGTAAAGATATTAAATTTTTTGTTAAAATTTTACTTTTAAAATTTTTTATTTAAAGTGGGTTAGCACACATACAGTAATAAGAGTAACGTCCCTGCCAAATTACAGCTTGCAAAACTTTTAAATTACCTTCTTTTAAAAGTGGGCGGTGCCACGCCTATTGTCCAAAATTTTACTAATTTTCTATTCTGCGTCATATGGTCAACCCACTTACCAAGTTTCGTTGCTTTATCCGTCTTTGGTAATGAATTATCACAATTTTTCGGTTTTTCGAAATTTTCGTTATATCCCGATATCTTTCATTTTAAATAGCGATCTGAGATGATTGCCCAGGAATCTACACACCAAATTTTATCAAGATACCTCAAAATTTAGTCAGGTTATCGTGTTAACGGACATGGCTCAATAAAATTTTTTTTCGATGCTGATGATTTTGATATATGGAAGTCTATATCTATCTCGATTCCTTTATATCTGTACAACCAACCGTTATCCAACCAAAGTTAATATACTCTGTGTGCAAAGCACGCTGTGTATAATTACCGAATTACCGGCTTTCGTGCTGCCAGACGCCACCGTCAGTAGAGTAAACGACTTTTAGTATGTAAATAATTTTTTTTATTTAAAAAAAATCTCGTTTGTCTGCCGGTAAAATAATATCGGAAAAAAGCTTGTAATGACGAGTACCGTCGATTCAGGTTAATGTAAGCTTTGCCCCAAACTTAAAAAGCAACGTAATACATTCGAAAATGTAGCCTTTTAACACTTTTAAAACGAAAAGTGATTCAAATGAATGCAAATTGTGAAAAAACACAAGCATACATATTTGCACATTGAATAAAGTTTAAATAAATGACTGTAAGAACAATGTGCAAAGGTGCTTGATACATATGTACATACTTGGCTATACAGTTTAGGACAAAAAAGTAGGAGAGGAAGATGTCGACTGCTGAGCGGAACATCCACCTATCACAGCAAAATCACCTATTCCAATATATTTAAATGAACGCCCTTTTCACGTCGAAATTCATTGAATTTATGCGCAGACAGAGTGTTTTTTAAAAAAGTTCTGAAATAGGGGTTTTTTAAATACAATTCTTAAATATGGTTGTTATCCACTCTGCAGTCGATATAAATATAAATATGATAGTTCATATCATAATGAGCGGGATATAGATTAAGATAAAAATAATAGAAGATAAATTTTTCTGAACAAACTTTTAGTCCAGCTCGTCTAGGATGGTTTATTTCAATCTAGTCACAAGCAGCTTTGTTTCCTAGAGAATACTGGAGCTTTTCATACTAACACTTGGATGTTCCATCATTTCGTTTTCCACCACTTTTTTACATTTTCCCGGAGGCACCAGAACATTGCTACGTGCTGCTGCAATATTTTTCTGAAGATCATGGCATTTTCACTACTGGGATTTAAAAACTATGTGGGAGACTAATCGTAGAGAGTTGAAGTATGAAATCCCAAGTTGCGAACATCATCATCATTCATATCCTAAACGGCTTTGATCGTTTCATAAGAAGTGATGCCTGCTGTTCCTGTTTTGCGATAATTGACGCCAATAGGGAGCACGAAGGGAGGTTAAGTCTGCCTCCACCTGCCACTCTCAACTCAAAAGAGGTATCCACCTTCCGCTGTTTTAAAACTACGATGTCCATTCAAAAACTTTCTTGGCCGCAGCGTTTTTTTCCATCCGCATAACATGACCTAGCTAGCGAAACCTTTGGGCTTTTGCTCGCTGCACTATTCACATGTGTATGTGCTTAAAGCTCACAAATCTCATCATTATACCTCCTTTGTATTTTTTTAGCATAGGTCCTGATTTTTGATGAGGTTTTTATGTCTATAAGAGGTCCTCAAAGGCCGGTCAATCTAACATAACCTATACCTCCGTCGATATATGCCGTCGGCATCATGGAGAGGACCTTGAATATTTCCTCTCGAGCAGGAGGGAAAGCACCATCTCATTTTTTCCAACTCCGTCGTTAATTCTCAGCCATACGACTTGTATGGCGTGATTTTTGTATTTTAGTTCACAAATAGTCGGTGACGTTCATGCACTTGAATTTATATCCTTCAGCAGTGACGTGGCTTCCAGACTTCAAATACGCCGATTCTTTCTCTGATGACAGCAAGTACTTCATCTTGTTCTCATTCACCGTAGGTCCCACTTATTTTTGCTTTTTATCCAATCCATAGAGGTCAGAACTCATGGCGTCGGAAATTGTGCTTACGCCAGAAATTGTACGCTTTTCTAATGGATTTGTTTAATACGGGTTAGTTCTGTTGCTAGAAAAATCATCTCCAATATTAGGTTAAAGGAATCGCACGAACGGGAATCACCTTGCCTGAAGCATGGTTTGGTTTTGAAATGCTCGGAGAGGTCCTTCTAAATCCTTGTGGAGATAGTGGTGTTGCTCAACATTATTTGACACAGCCTTATAAACTTCGCAGGTAACTTAAATTTTCAATCCTAGAAACTTCTTTTCGCTCTTCCTTGAAGTCGACGAAAGATGGTGAACGTCGTGTCGATCACCGGGTATGGTGAATCATGAAGATCTAGTATGTTGTAGATATACCACACTGAAGCCACACTGATAAGTTCTAATCGGTTCGTTTACTTTGGGGTTCAGTTTTTCGCACAGTTCGCTATACATAACCTTATACACGATGCTGAGCAGGCTAATTCTGCATTGGTTTACGTTTCCTGCGTATTGGGCAGAGCACATTTAAATTTTAATCTGTAGGCATGCGCTTATCCGACCTAGTAGTTGACGGATGCCTTTAACGAACACTTCCCTTCCGTGTTTGAACATCTCGGCGGGTTGTCCGTCAATACTCGGCGCTTTGTTTTTCTTTAGCTGGTATATGACCTTTCTCACTTCGTTATCGTCGGGGTTAGGGTATCGGGTTCGGCTTTTTCCTCGTTTGCTAGCAATGCGGGGAAGTGCTCCCTCCATAACTTAATCGCACTCTGTATGTCTCTCAACGGGTCGCCATTATCATTCCTGCACGAATCTGTGCTGGTGTTGAAACCTCCCACCATCCTTCAAATCTTTTTGATAGAATTTGCTGGCATTATTTCTAACAGCCAACATCTGAAGCACCTCAAACTCGCGTCGCTATGCCTATTGTGTTTTCCTTCTAAGCTAATTAGCTGTCTCTCTTTCTACTTCGCGTCACAATAACATTCCAATATACCTCGCCTTGGTTCTATGGTCTGGCTGGATACGTAATGAGAGAGAAATATGCTCCCACTGTTCCGTCATATTGCCGAGTGAGTGAGCAGGTCTGAGAGCTGAGTTTTGTTAGTCGATTTTCGAAGGCAACCTTTCCTTGTTTCACTGCGCGCACTTTCCTTACTGCACCGACGTGTGTATTTGGAAATCGTAGAGTGTGTATATCTAAAACAACGAAATCTTTCCTGACGTGATCGATTTGGTTTCGTGTTCTCCAATCAGAAGACAACCAATTAGCTTAATGTATCTTTTTATGCTGGAAACTAGTATTGCAATGAACAGTTTTTAGACTATGAGACCAAGGACCCCTTTCTAGATGAAATAAGTTTTTAAATGTGCTTCCATTTAAGTGCACTCGCCTGTAAATTTACTAAAATGTGCAATTTACTGCAATTGTTTTTTCTCCTCTTCGAAAAATGAGTATTGCTGCCAAGCTCATTGTTGTTCCTAACCAGTTTCTTTTCAATTTCCAACCAATTGACGTAAATTTTTCGACTTCAATTTATACGTGCACATTTTAAAAAATGTTTGTGTTTGTAAACTTATTTGCAAATTTTAATGCATGTCAAAAGCTTTGTTACGTATATAAACGCAATTTTATTATTTTGCCTTTGTTCAATTTGTTGTTGTATTTTTAAGTTTTCCTCACTTTTGCATAGCTACTTAATTCATACTTGATTTGTTTTTTGTATTTGTATGGAAACAATAAGAGCTACTTTTAGAAACTGATAAGCAACAACCAGCCGACTTATTAACTTAACTAGCTGACCTTTATCGAACAGCTTAAATTACTTGCTAACAGTACGATTAAAATTCGAATACGAATAATGAATTAAAAGCAGGGACCAAATATAATGGTTTATTGAAATATTAATTGACCGAAGAACTTATCAAAATAAAAAATTTATATATGGAGCAATCACCTCAGAAGAGATTTTAGGCCGGGCTTCTCTTCCAGTTTGCGTCGTACTCCTTTTAATTTATCCTACATATTGGCGGGACGGTGCATTTTTTACGCCAATTTCGAATGGTATCTGCAAGACAGATGATTTTTCACTGAGAAGCTTTTCATGGCAGATCACTGCCAAGAAAATACTTTTACCGCTTAGAAACACTCTTTTATAATTGAAAAAACTTGTTTTCTAAATTTTTGCCCGGGATTTGAATCTATGTAGGATATTCGTTGTGTTGGGCGAATCATACTTCCATCATGCCACTTCGGCCGCGACATAGGCTCATATTGCTTTCTGGATTTCATTTCTTCATACCTTAGCTTTTCGGTCATATGAATGTCTTGCTGCCCGCTTTTATAATTGGTTTCTCAATATTCCATTTTTATTGCAATTCCTTTTATACACAATTAGGAACATACATATGTAGGTTTTTACCCAAATTGTGTGGAATATTTTCAGGCGCGTTCAACAAAACTTATTAATATGTATGCAATTAGCGAAACAGGCTCAAATTGCTTTATAAATTTTTATGTCGTTTTTGATATTTGAGAAAAATTAAAAAATGTGCATATGGTTACAAGGACATATTTCTGAAATGTAGCTCTTGAGCAGCTAGCTTTTCGGGAGCTCAGTTTTAAACTCGAAATTTTCAACATTCATACTTGATTCTAGTGTTAAGGCAGATACATCTGTTCACTCGACAATTTGAATTCCCCGCTGCACGCTTTTGTCATTGGTCACCAAGCATTCCCCTTTTTGTTGCTTTGTATTTTGTATACAAAAAGGTACATATGTATGTATACTAAATGTTTTTAATCTAAATCGTGTGGAATATCTTCTAGCGCGATCAACAAAACTGATTGGTAACATTGAATTTCTTCTATGATTTTTTGGCAAATTCTTTATGAACAAGTTCTGCACTGTGTTGTTTTAAAAGCACAAACACTAACCAATGAATGTAAGCTGTTGTTGTTAAACGCGAAATACATTTATGAAAATATTTTAAAATTTTAATTTATAGAATGTTTCTGAGAAAAAATAAAAGAAATTGTAGTTGGTTGGGCACGGCGATAAATGCTTCGATTAGACTGTCTAAATACCTTCAAAATTGTTTCTACCGATTCGAGTGCGAGTTCGCTCATTTCTTTAAAACTGTTTGGCTAAAAGCGAGCCCTAGCGGAAAAATTGATTCGAATTTGGAGCAAATATTTACAAGTCCGATTTGAGTTTCATATTTGTAACTTCATAAAAGCCTATTTATAATATTGTGATGAATATTAGTGACACTAAGTGATACTCACATCACTACCCTGATGCTAAGTAAATGAAGCCACAACAACAATAAAGCAGGCAGTCACTTGCATCTACATAAACGAATCAATCAATTTGTCTACACATATGTACGTACACGCAGCGGAGAGAAACGCACAAGCACATGTATATATCTTATCTGAGATGATCCCAAAAGTAGGCAATTATCTGTGGAAGTATCACTCACATGGACACGCGCATAAGAGAAGCTATAACGTGCGTCTGTAGTTAGGTTATAGCTGGTAATTTTATAGCTGATAGCAAATTCTAGAAATAGAAACGCCTAGAAATATGTCAACGAGGAAACCAAAAAGTATAAAAGCAGCAGCTGAGGCACGACGAATCAGTTTGATTTAAGCACGCTATCTGTTGAGCAGTAGAAGTGTTATCGTGAAGTACTTTAATAAAGGCCATTTTGCATTACTAAATAGTGGAGTTATTTATTCAACAGTTTAGTGATTCGAACGTTAGTAGAAGGTTGCAAATAAGCGGAATTTTCCAAAATTCGTTTCAATATGAATTTTTTGATATTACTGAATAATATGGTTGAAATATTAAAAAAAGGTATAAAGTTTCCGCTCCCTGATTACAAAAAATACACTAAAAATGGAATCAAAAGGAGAATCTGACAGAATATGCTGTTCAAAACAAAAAGATTTGTGGCGGTTCTAAAAGCTACAAAAGTGAATTCCTTAATCATTTATTAAGTTGAATCGAGCTCAATTTACATTTTTGTGTGCAAGAAACAAAAATGAAGATAAATTTGAACTGGCTTTTAAATTTTTTCATTTATTTTGAGACTTTTATGCTAACGAAGGCAATTACATATAGGAAAAATAGTAATATCCTAGATTATAAGAGAACTTATATAGAGTAAAAATTTCTATTGAATACCTTAAAATATTATTTTACAGTATGATAAAAAATTTTATAAGAGTATTTTTTGAAGTATTAGTTAATTTTAACGAATTTTTCAAGTAACTCGGTCTTAAGAAACATATACTTTGGTTTTGTTTATAATGCGAAACTTAGTGCCATTCAAAAGATTTTTAAAATAATCACTCAGTCAAACTCTGCAGCGAAAAATATACGGTTTCCAACTTGTTGAATATTTTCACATTTGCTTGTACCAGCTTCAGAAATACATAGCATGCAAACACATTTCATTTAAACAAATTAGTTCCTCACACTTTTCTAATGTTAAAAACTTCACCTGATGGGATTTCCACATACCTTTTTCATTTGATATCTTCTAAACTAAGCAAAATAAAGCTAAACCTGATCTTTGAGACTAGTTCTTCACTTATATACCTACCCACTTTTTCAATGTTCCATCTGGGGTACCTAAGGAAAGCGTCCTGTGATCTATATCATTGTTGTTGTTTATTAACGATCTGCCGTGCAGCTTGAGTCAATCTTTATGTACGCCGATAATTTTAGGCTGGAGTTGCCTATCCATACCCCAAACGATAGATAGCGCATTTAGGCTGATCTGGTTGACTGGTGCTATGTCACTCGACCTAAAGAACTTAAAATCCTTATGCTTTTTTAGGAGAGATTTACACATCCATTATTACAATATAGGTCACTATAAAATTGAATAAGCTAGTACTCGTACTGAATAAGGTGTAACCATGGATCCGAACATGTCTTAAAGCTACATACTGAAACTTGTGTGAATAAAGCTAACTGGAGCTTACCATTTATAAAGCAGTGCGCTACAGAATTAAATTACTGAAATATTACAAGAACCATTGAGATTAAGTTCAACGTCCTCTCTGCCATCTAGAAATTGTTAATCACATAGCACTGATACTTCTGACTCGGCCTTCTTAATTAAAAATCGTACACTTTATGCCTTATATAACTAAAGATAGTTATTCTGGCGGGTGACTTGCTCTGCGATAATTGTACACTTACTGCTCGAAAACACGTCCATTCCGACAGCACTGTTAATATATCAAATATGGTTTTATGTTGCACGAAATCACGTCCATTCCGACAACATACTCAACACTATAAATATTAAAGATTCTTGTATCCATATATCTGAATATGTATATTTCGTCTGTACGTGTGCTTGTGTCTGAACTCCTTCTAAATCACTGGACCGATTTTTATGAAATTGTGTGTGTGTTCAAATGGATTTGAGGATGCTTTTACAATTTACAATTCGGTCCAACTTCTTTTTTATATTTCTGATAAGAGGACCAGGGACCACTCTCCTCAAAAAATCTAGTTTATGGTGCGATTAGCTTGAATAGTACCTCTTAGATCAAGCCAATATTCTAGAAAATTTTCATTCTGGAAAGTGCACCAGAGACCAAGCTATTCTAAAAACATGTATTTGTGGTGCGACTTTCTTGGCATTTGGTATGGGGGTACCTCCTTGACTAGTTTGTTATTTAACAAACTTTGCGAAAAGTGGAACAGGACCCTATTGTAATTAGTCGCATTTGTTTTGTTATTTTCTTGAAATTTGGTACAGCGGTACCGCTTTGAAAAACTTTTCTCTCCGGAAAGTGGACCAGAATCCGAATCATTGTAAATTATTTATGGTTCGATTTGATTGAAATGTATAATTTGAGCAGCCTTTCGAAAAAATTATGAAGGAGATAAGAGTGGTAGTTGTAGTGGGCGGGGGGGGGGGGGGGGGGGGGGGGGGGGGGGAAGAGCTGTAGAGGAAAAAGAGATAGGGTGAGAGGGAAGAAAGGACCTGCAAGTAGGAAGTGTGACGGTATGATAGGAGGTAGAGGCAAAAGAGAAGAAGGAGATGAAGAAAAATTAATAGAGGTTAAGGATAAAAAGTGCAAGTAGAAGGTAGGCAAATGTAGAATATGAAAAAGGACGAATACGGGGAAGAGACAGAGGTCAAACGTGAATAGGAGAAGCAGAGACAAGAAGATAAAAAGTTTTTGTTTGCAGAAGCTAGCCTATGGTTACTTTGAGAGTAGTAACATTGAAGCAAGTAATAAAATCAGGCAGAAGAACGGGTCATTTATCTATATCTTATTTATCGTCCCATTTACTCATTAACCACGTAACTACACTTTTTGAGAAAATTGGTTTGGGAGTGGGATTGGCGCTGGGAATGAGAATGGTAATAAGTTTGAGAGTGGGAGGAAAATAAATGGAATACGATATGGACAAGAATAATTACAAAAATTGAAGATAAAATAGAAGATAATGGGATAGATTGTGAAGAAGGGAAGCGAGTCTCAATTTATAAATGTGGGCAAACCAATTTTTTGGCAGAACAAAGTCTGCCGGGTATTCTAGCATGTATGTATATATGTATATACAATGTATATTATACATATGTGAGCCAGTTTTTACCGGTGCTAAATTTAGTACATGAAGTTATTCCACTTACCGGAATGAGTGTTAAGAAATTTTAATAAAAATGTGCACTTATGCCACTTTCCAAAAATTATTTATATATGTATGTATGTATGACTACATATATGTGTATCTAAATTTTTATACTCAGTTGAGAAGAGCTCACAGAGTATATTAACTTTAATTGGATAACGGTTGGTTGTACAGGTTTAAAGGAATCGAGATAGATATAGACTTCCATATATCAAAATCATCAGGATCCAAAAAAAATTTGATTGAGCCATGTCCGTCCGTCCGTCCGTCCGCTAACACGATAACTTGAGTAAATTTTGAGGTATCTTGATGAAATTTGGTACGTAGGTTCCTGAGCGCTAATCTCAGATCGGTATTTAAAATGAACGATATCGGACTATAACTACGCCCACTTTTTCGATATCGAAAATTTCGAAAAACCGAAAAAGTGCAATAATTCATTACCAAAGACGGATAAGGAGATAAAACTTGGTAGGTGAGTTGAGCTTATGACGCAGAATAGAAAATTAGTAAAAGTTTAGAAAATGGGCGTGGCACCGCCCACTTTTAAAAGGCGGTAATTTAAAAGTTTTGCAAGCTGTAATTTCGCAGTCGTTGGAGATATCATGATGAAATTTGGCAGGAACGTTACTCCTATTACTATATGTATGCTTAATAAAAATTAGCAAAATCAGAGAACGACCACGACCATATAAAAAAAAATTTTTTTAAGTGAAATTTTAACAAAAAATTTAATATCTTTACAGTATATAAGTAAATTATACCAAGATTTAACTCCAGTAATGATATGGTGCAACAAAATACAAAAATAAAAGAAAATTTCAAAATAGGCGTGGCTCCCCCCTTTTTAATTTAATTTGTCTGGGATACTTTTAATACCATAAGTCGAACAAAAAATTACCAATCCTTGTGAAATTTGGTAGAGGCTTAGACCCTAGGACGATAACTTATTTCTGTGAAAAAGGGCTAAATCGGTTGAAGGCACGCCCAGTTTTTATACACAGTCGACCGTCTGTCCTTCCGCTCGGCCATTAACGCGATAACTTCAGGAAAAATCGATATATCTTTACTAAACTCAGTTCGCGTACTTATCTGAACTTACTTTGTATTGGTATAAAAAATGGCCGCAATCCGACTATGACCACTCCCACTTTTTCGATATCGAAAGTTACGAAAAATGAAAAAAATGCCATAATTCTATACCAAATACGAAAAAAGGGATGAAATATGGTAATTGGATTGGTTTATTGACGAAAAATATAACTTTAGAAAAAAAATTTGTAAAATGGGCGTGACACCTACCATATTAAGTAGAAGAAAATGAAAAAGTTCTGCAGGGCGAAATAAAACGCCCTTGGAATCTTGGCAGGAATACTGTTCGTGGTACTTACTTACTTCGTGGTACTACATATATAAATAAATTAGCGGTACCCGACAGATGATGTTCTGGGTCACCCTGGTCCACATTTTGGTCGATATCTCGAAAACGCCTTCACATACACAAATACCACCACTTCCTTTTAAAACCCTAATTAATACCTTTAATTCTATACCCATATCGCACAAACACATTCTAGAGTCACCCCTGGTCCACCTTTATGGCGATATCTCGAAAAGGCGTCCACCTATAGAACTAAGGCCTACTCCCTTTTAAAATACTCATTAACACCTTTCGTTTGATATCCATATTGTATAAACGCATTCTAGAGTCACCCCTGGTCCATCTTTATGGCGATATCTCGAAAAAGCGTCCACCTATAGAACTAAGGCCCACTGCCTTTTAAAATAATCATTAGCACCTTTCGTTTGATACCCATATTGTACAAACAAATTCTAGGGTCACCCCTGGTCCACCTTTATGGCGATATCTGGAAAAGGAGTCCACCTATAGAACTAAGCCCACGCCCTTTTAAAATACGCATTAACATCTTTCATTTGAGGGGATGTGTGGAATAACGGTATAACTCAAGAATCAACCTTTTGAGAAAAGTGAAAAAAACTTAACAATGCAGGTAAAAATAAATTTATAATAATCCTACTTGGTAGGATTTTAGATAGTATGATTCTTTGATAAGAAAAAGTACCAAATTTTATATACACATAATTTTATTAGAAAATGTTTGATTTATTTTTTTTGAGTTATACCGTTATTCCATAGATCGAAAATCAAATATTTTGATTGAGATACTTTATTAAACCAAATAGTGCTTATAACTATTTGTTATTTCCGTTTGTAATTTTTAGCAATTTTTTTTTTTACTATTTTTATCATTTTTACACTTTTTCTATTTTTAACAATGGAGTTCTCTGTCTGCTTAGTCGTTTTTGAAACCACTTCAATTCTTTTATTTTTCAGTTCTTTCTGGTCTACGACATTGAATATATTTTCATACCATTTCGATGCTTCGCTACTGCAAGATTTTATTAGAGAGTTATACCGTTTTTCCATAAATGAAGCTAATATCTTTGTTAAATATCACTATTATTTTCTAATATTAATATGGTATGTGTATGTAATCGTGCTCTTTTTATTTAGTTGATTTATGGAAAAACGGTGTAACTCGACTTATACCATTATTCCACACATCTCCTCATTTGATACCCATATCGTACAAACAAATTCTAGAGTCAGCTCTGGTCCACCTTTATGGCGATATCCCTAAATGGCGTCCACCTATAGAACTATGGCCCACTCCCTCATAAAATACTCTTTAATACCTTTCATTTGATACAAATGTCATACAAACACATTCCAGGGTTACCCTCGGTTCATTTTCCTACATGGTTATTTTCCCTTATGTTGTCACCATAGCTCTCAACTGAGTATGTAATGTTCGGTTACATCCGAACTTAACCTTCCTTACTTGTTGTTTTATAACTTTGGCAGTTGTCCGTTTCACACTTTTCGTCTTCTCAACTCTTTTGAAATTGCCCTTGTTTTACTGGTTTGTTTAACACTTACTTATATTTGCGGGTTGTTTGACCAATTTTTGCGGTACTTTTATGATGTCGTCTTGTATTGCAAAATATTAACAAAATGTTAAAATTAACATTATTTAAGACGCTGATATACATAAACGTTTCGATTTGCGACATCTGTTAAAAACCAAAAACAAATGAGAACCTTTTTATTTCTTGCCTCATTAAATACTCTGAGAAGTGGTTATAAGGCTTGTTATACTTTGTGGGCAAAAAAAAGTGTACTAAAATGCATTTTGTCACAAAACTCGAATTAATTATTTGAAGAGAAGCCGTGATCTTATTAAGATAAACTTGTATTTATGTAAGTATGTATATATAAAATTATGCCGATCTTTTGATTCTTTTTCCGAAAAAGGAAGGAAAGTGAATTAATGATCTAGCGAAGTTAAGTGAATTAAGGATCTAACAACTAAAAAAGGAGTTGGAGAAGCGTGGATTGAATACAACCGGCAATAAGATCGAACTTCAAGCATGGCTACGAGAGGTGTTAGACTTGGAAGGAATTAATGTAGACGAGTATGTCTTTTATCCTGATGTAGAAGAGCCAGCAAATAAAATGGAGGAGAAGATAGAGACTCCGAATCCATTGGCAAGTGTTGACACTAACGCGATACTAGCAGTGTTGAACCAAATGTCGTCACAAATATCATCACAATTGGAATCCCAGGAGAACCGTATAACATCCAAGATTGAAGCCCAGGAAACACAAAAATGTCATCTCAACTGGAAGAAGAGAAAACATATATGGCATCCAAGATGGAATCAAAAGACACGCGTATTTCAGAAATGTCGACACAGAGCACATCCAAGATGAAAACACAGCTAGAAGAACAGAAGACTTATATGGCAGAGCAGTTGAAAGCACAAGAGGCTCGCATATCTTTGCAGCTGTGAGAACAGGAAGCAAGGGTATCGTCAAAACTGGAAGCGCAGGATGCAAAAATCGCTCAATTTCAGGCAGAAGTCGACGATTTAAAAGGTCGTATGGAGCAGTTGCGAGTAATCCAAAGGTAAAAACACCATCCTTTGGTTGTTCTGTTCCTTTCCGGGTCTTTAAGCTTCAATTTGAGAAGACGTCAGCAGTGAACAATTAGAGTGCTGAAGATAAAGTTGCTGCACTATTCGTGGCATTGAAAGGATCTGCTGCTGAAATCCTACAGACTATTCCCGAGGGAGAGCGGAACACCTACGAAACATTGGTGAGCGCTCTAGAGAAGCGATACGGAAGCGAACACAGGAAGCAGATATACCAAATAGAGGTGCAAAACTGTTATCAAAAAGCTAATGAGGCTTTGCAGGAGTTTGCGTCAGATGCCGAAAGGTTTGCACATTTGGCGAATGCCGACGTACACGTGAAATACACCGAAAGGGTAAAAATCCAGAGCTTTATAAATAGCATACGGGACGAGGAAACGAAGCGAGCGACATACGCAAACCCAAAACCTACATTCACAGAAACGGTACCACATACTCTGATTCAGGATACAGCATCGCTTCTGTGTAAGCCAGTTTTCAAAGCACGCCGTGTGGAAGTGGAAAGGCTAGACTGGGTGAAGGGATCACAACAGAAATATGACGAGTTATGGAGTGTTTCAAGTGCGGTAATCCAGGTCACATTGCACGTCATTGCAGCACCGGTCCTGGTAGTTCCAACTTGGCTGATCGTAAGCTGGAGGAAGATGTAAAGATCGAGAACTTGCCCCAGATATTGAATGTCGTGTGATACCTATCTCGAAAAATGGAAGGAAATTGAGCAGTCTTGCCATCAAAGGAAAGGTGTATGGCAAGAGCGTGTACTGAATGTAGATATGGGTGCATCTCACTCCTTAATCCGATCTGATTTGGTCAATAAGAGAGTAAAGCCATTACCTGGAGCAAGGTTGCGTACGGTCACTGGCGATTATAACCAAGTCCAGGGAGAAGTGATCTGTGAAGTTTTAATTGGGAATGTCTTGGTTGTACACAAATTCGTTGTGGCGGAGATCGTTGATGAAATCATATTCGGAGTGGACTTCTTAGTTGATCGTGACATCATGATCGATATGCGGAGAAATATTATGCGCTATAAGAACAAGGACGTGCCACTTAACTTCTGTTTTGAGCAAGGGTTCAGCAGTAAGCGAGTGCTGGTGAAAGAGATTCGACAAAAACCACAAAAGTCAAAGGAAGCAGATCGGGCAAGGGTTGATGGAACGAATGGGCCAAACAAATCAAAACCGAAGGTACCTGCGAGAAAAACACTGGCATTGACAAACCCTAATGGACGCACTAAAACGACTGAAAGAATTTTCCAGAAAGAATGCAAGGGTGGTTTCAGGCCAGCGCGCACTACTGTTGTAAACCGTCAACACGATACTGATAATGTAAAGCCAATTCGCCAAGATCATACCCTACGAAGTAGTTCATTGGCCAAACGACAGAGTGTGAGGGAATGAACCAGGGTAATGAGTAGTAAGATGAAACACAGGTTTAACAAGAACAAGAATTCGGAATGTTTCTTGGAGGGAGATTTGGTACTGTTATACAACCCTCACCGGCGGAAAAGTCTTCCATCCAAATTTCGGTGAAGTTGGGAAGGCCCGTGCAGAGTTGTGAAGAGGATCAGTGATATCACCTACCGCATACAAACAATTGGGAAACGACGAAATAGAAGGTTGGATCATTTGGAGAGGCTAGCAGCGGTTAGGTCGAGATATTTGTGTGATCGGGACGATCAGACTTAGGTGGAACGCAGTGTGACGAATATGTGTCACTAATATAGTGATACTCACATCACTAAGCTCATACTAAGTAAATAAAGCCACAACAACAATAAAGTAAGCAGTCACTTTTATCTAATAAACGAATCAATCATTATGTCTACACCTATGTACGTACACGCAGCGGATGCTCACAAAAGTAGGCAATCATTTGTGTAAGTATCACTCACATATACACGCGCATATGAGAAGCTATAACGTGTATCTGTAGTTATAGCTGGTAATTTTATATCTAGTAACTAAGTTAAATTCTAGAAACGCCTAGAAGTATGCGAAAGAGACATCACAGAGTATAAAAGGAGTTAAAGCTGAGTAATGAGAATTAGTTTGATTTAAGCACGCTATCTGTTGAGAAGTAAAAGTGTTATTGTGAAAGTAGTCTAATAAATACCATTTTGAATTATTGAATATTGGGGTTATTTATTCAGCAATTTAGCGATACGAATGTTAGTTGAAGGTGTGAAATAAGCGGTATTTCCCAAAATTCGTTACAATGTAAATAGCAGTCGAAGCGAATTTCGCCTACTCCTAGGAAACTGCAGCAAAACACCAAGCGAAATAAAACCTGCCTATACTTCGTCTCAGCAAAAAAAGTGAAGCCATTTACCTTCTTCTGTAACTTCACTCATTTCCTTCGATAAACCCGGTTAACATCTCAAGACGGGAAGAACATCTTTCGAAGAATATTTTAATAGGTTACTCTAATTAAAGTTATAATTTGGCACGATATACTCATCTTCGTAATCTTTGCGCGCCGCTTTTTAATTTTCCTACAACCTGGATAACTTGTTTATTTAATGCAGATTCCAAACGACATCTGCTAGGCCTGCCAAACAACTGCCGACTTAAACTTCATTTAAATACATTCTCTTAAGTATTTTGATGTTAGTTGTTCAGTAACTTGGATCTTGGAGCTTTGGTTTAATAGGTCAGTACACTTATCAAGCACACGAACTCAATATATGCTAAACCGCATCTTCCTGTATCCTGCGCTTTTACATTGGCTTGTAATGGCCATACCTTGCTTAAGTGCGATGATGCCAAAAGGCAATGCCTAAAAGGAACGGCGATAAACTCCATGCCCACTTCAGCACTGTCTTATAACAATTCAGTGCCGTGGAAGATTTTTCACACTTTCAAAGGGGGAGACCTCCACTGAGTCACAAGAGACAGGTCAGGAAGACTTACTTCTCTTGGGGCTTCCAATTGGCGTCAGTTATTTCGATATCAAATGGACTCATTTTTTATAACAAATCGATAAATTTTCTATTGAAAATCGAAAACTTTGTGATAATTTTTGTATAACATAGCGATAATTTGTCTATAGTTAATCGATAAGTTTTGGGCTGTAAGTTGATAACTTTTCGATAACATAAAAATAAATAAATGTAATAATAATAATAATAAATAAATAAATAAGCTCCGAAGAGATTTTAGGCCGAGCTTCTCTTCCAATTCGCGCCGTGCTCTTCTTAATTTTTCCTACAAATCGGGGGAACAGGACCTACTTGTTTTATGCCGACTCCGGTAGGCATCTGCAAAGCAAATGAGTTTTCACTTAGAGCTTTTCATCGCAGAAATACACTCGGAGTGCTCTCCAAACGCTGCCGAGGGCGACCACGCTTGAAAAAATTTTCTTCTAATAGAAAAAAACTTGTTTCTAAAATTTTGATGTTGCTTTTCCCGGGGCGTGAATCCAGGATCTTCGGCGTGGACGACGGAGGCGGCTACCATCACACCACGGCGGCCGCCGATCACATATTGACAAATTGTTGATAAAAATCGATAGCTTTTTATTAATAAAAACATAACTCTTTGATAACAAATCGATAACTTTTTCGATAAATAACCAATAGTTTCTCGATAATAAATCAGTAATTTATTTGATAAGTGGGTTACTAATTATTAAAATAGGTTAGCAGATAACAGACTGGTAACACTTCCATAACAGCGCGATAGCTCATCGTTACTTCGTCGATATCACACAGCTGTACAAAAAACCGATATCTCGTCGATAGGAATTGGGTAAAACGCTCGTAATCTGTCGATAGTGAACCAATAACTCATCGGTTTCGGTTCTGGCTTCGGTTTTGGCTTCTTGCCTTGTTGTTAGATTTCGCGATAATTCGTCGTTACCTCGTCGATATCCCACAGCTGTCCAAAAACCCATATCTCGTCGATAAGAAATGGATAAAATGCTCGTAACCTGTCTATAGTGAACCAATAACTCATCGGTTTCAAATCTGGCTTGGTTTTGGCTTCTTTCCACATTTTGCTGTTTGATTTCGCAATAGCTCGTCGTTACCTCGTCGATAAGCCCCACATAGCCAATCGATACCGCTTACTTAATCTACATTTAAATTCTATATTACCCCATAGCAATTCCAAACGATATGATAACGGTTAAACTTACCTTACGCTTACATAGTGGATTCCATCATACCGTCAGCAAATATGTTAAACATCAAAAACATTATTTACAGAAAGTGAAATTAAATTTGAAATTTTTAAGTACATAATTTTTTCCAGTTAACTACAGGGAAGTAAAAAAAAAATTAACGTTTAATTTCGTACTAATTTTAATTGAAACATATATCTTGCGATTAATTGAAAAAGCGTTCCACATTAGCGCTAGTTTTTGTCATGAAACACGTGAATAAAAGAAATGTATTTTAACGATTGTGGGCTGAGTGAGATATGTATGTATTAACTAAAAAAAAATAAGTAAGGAAGGCTAAGTTCGGGTGTAACCGAACATTACATACTCAGCTGAGAGCTTTGGAGACAAAATAAGGGAAAATGACCATTTAGCATAATGAACCTAGGGTAACCCTGGAATGTGTTTGTATGACATGGGTTTCAAATGGAAGGTATTAAAAAGTATTTTAAAAGGGAGTGGACCATAGTTCTATAGGTGGACGTCATTTCGGGATATCGCCATTAAAGTGGACAAGGGGTGACTCTAGAATGTGTGTTGTACGATATGGGTATCAAATGAAAGGTGTGAATGAGTATTTTAAAAGGGATTGGGCCATAGTTCTATAAGTGGACGCCTTTTCGAGATTTTAATTTATTTGGATTAAAGTCGGCACAGACACAATGCGGTCGACTACTAAGATATATAAAACATAAAATTAATGTTAGAATTAAAAATATTTAAATTCAACCATACATAGGAAAGAAAGTACAAAATATCAGGCCAGACGTGACAGTATTGAATTATGCAACTCGGAAAACGAACATTCAAAACTGATGCAGTTATACAAGTTGTTGTAGTGCGAACACCAGCTTCGCAGTGGATTATTTTTGGCAAAATTTTGCCGGCAAAGTGGTAAATAAAAAGGCACAAAATGTCTGGACGTTCTACCAGGAACAGCAAAATTTAGTCGACTAACAAGATCAGATGAGTCGATCTCGCCCATAATGAGCTTGTGAATGAGCATTACCCCGAGTGAAGTTCTTCGATTTTCTAAAGTTGGCAGATTTATAAGGAGAAGCCTATTTCTATATGGTGGCAAATGCACACTAGAATCCCAGTTAAGACCACGTAGTGCAAATATAATGAATTGCTTCTGTACTGACTCAATACACTTTATAAAGTTTTGATACCCTGGGCACCAGACACACGAACAATACTCTAAGATTGGTCGTACCAACGATGTGTAGAGGGTCTTAGTCAGATACGGATCATTAAACTCCTTAGCCCATCGCTTCACAAAACCGAGTATACCCGTTGCTTTGCTTACCATTGATGAGATATGCGTATTAAAAGTCAGTTTAGGATCAAAAAGAACGCCTAGATCACTTACGACAGATATACGCTCCAAAGGCGTGCTGTTTAACGTATACGATGTCAAACTTGGCTTCACTCGGTGAAATGTCATTAGTTTACACTTCGAGCAATTCAAAACTAGTAAATTTGCAGTACACCAACATTGAAATGAGTCCAAGTCTGCCTGAAGAAACTCCACACGGGAAGACTCCGAAGGCAAGTATGAGTAACAAAGTTTAACATCATCTGCATACATAAGAGTTCGGGAATGTATGAGAGTTTGTGGTAAGTCATTTATAAACAAGGTAAAAAGTAACGGACCCAAATGACTACCCTGAGGCACACCAGACGTCACATCAAACAGCCTAGAAAAGCAAACAAAACTTGTTGAGTCCGATTCGCGAGATAGCTTTCGAGCCATGCAAGCAAATGCTTTGGAAATCCAAGTAAATCAAGTTTGTAAACTAAAAGCTCATGATTGACAGAGTCAAACGCTTTACTGAAGTCGGTATAGATCACATCCGTTTGCCTATTGTTTAAAAATCCATCCATTACAAAAGAAGTAAACTCTAGCAAGTTGGTAGTAGTTGATCTACGCGGCACAAACCCATGCTGGCAGGGCGATAATATGGAGCTACACATGTGTTGAAGTTGACATATAATTATTCGCTCAAATGTTTTGGGAATAGCTGAAAGCTTAGCTATACCTCTATAGTTCTCGACACTAGACCTACTACCTTTTTTGTGTAAAGGTATAATAAATGATTTCTTCCAAATCAATGGAAAAGTGGCAGATTCCACAGATAATTGGAATAATTTATGTATCGGCTCAGATAAGTTAACTGCACAGTATTTGAGTACACTACTAGGAACACCATCTGGACCCGGAGAAAAAATCGGTTTCAAACCGAGAAGGCTCTGAAGAAGAGTATTCTTATCAATTACTGGATTAGGAATGCAATTAAAACTTTCCAGGTTGTAGGAGTGTTGACCGGGTTGAAAACGTTTAGATGAGTAGGTCGACCTGAAGAATTCTGCAAATAATTCCGCAATATCATTATCAGAACTAGCATTCTTGCAACCAAAAGAAAAAGTAGCTGGAAAACCAGATGTTTTCCTCTTGGAATTAACAAAACTGTAAAATCTTTTCGGATTGTTGAAAAATTGAAATTTACAACTGCTTAAGTACAATTTATAACATTGTTGGTTTAGACAATGAAAGTTGCAACGAGCAACCGAATATTTAGAAAAATCGGCAGACGATCCTGATCTCTTGAAACGTTTATAAAGCCTAGATTTAACATTATTGAGTCTAATAAGTTGTCTTGTGAACCAAGGTGGTTTACTTGTTCCAGCACTAACACATCGAAGGGGGACACAGCTTTCAAAGAAGCCATCAAGAATACCGTAAAATAATGAAGTCGCTGAGTTGACGTCCTTACTCGAATAAAGATCTGACCAGTCATGAGTAGCAATCAATTCGTTGAGTTTTATGAAGTCCGCCTTATAAAAACATCTTGAGCAGGATCGAGATTTTAATTTTGTAAAGCACAGCTCCATAGGAGGCTGAATAATATCAATTGCTATTTCAAGCGTAGGATGTAAGGGATCTTCTGGAAAAGATAAAGGAGAAATACGATTGAGAGCAATACCCACTGATTCATCCACAAATACCAGGTCAAGAATCTTGTTTTTACAATTAAAAACATTGTTGGTCTGTACGAGATATGTATCTAAAATATTCTTAACGAAATCATGCTGACAGGTGGGAGTCAAAGTGTTTGAGTCACTCAAGCTAATCCAATTTACCGAGGGTAAGTTGAAATCACCAAGAACGACTAAGCGATCTTTGTCTCGCAACTGAGAGTACAAGTTTCGAATAGCTAAATTATGGCAATTGTAAACATACATATCCGACCGGGGCGGAATATATGAGCAACAAATATATACTTATATATTAACATTACTTATATATAAACATCGCATTGAAATCTTTACTGCTATAAACTCAATATCAAATGCGTTGTCCGACAACAGCAACTCGGATGAAAGACTTGAGTCCACAGCAATAAGAACACCGCCTGCTCTAGATATACGATCACGCCGGTAAACGACGTAGTTACTTGAAAAAAGCTCAGCGTTAAAATTGTCAGGTTTTAACCAGGTCTCGGTGAAAGCAACAACCTGCGCTGTAAAAGCGAAACTGTTAAGAAAAAAGGTATTTAATTTAGATCGTAAACCACGAACATTTTGGTAATGAACGACTATAGAGAGTGAGTCGGTGACTACTTTTTTGCTGTACCCGCGGTGAAGGTAATAGAGTTTTTTGGCACTATATTGGTATTTCTCTTGTACAAATGCACCACAGAATGCTCCGGCCAAAAAGAACTGTCAAGAACATTATCAACATAAAGGTGTGGCACAGTTATTTTAAAAGATGAAATTTCCCTTTCATATTTAAAGGTAAATTTGAAAACTTCAACACTAGAATTATTAATATTAAGTTTAGAGCATATATAATTTGAAATATCATCGACAGTCAATGAAGCATGCAACCGAGAAACAAAAATTGCTCTGCGAGGCGGAACGGCAGTCACCTCCCTAGGACCAACAGGTTGCACCACGGAAACTATCGAAGCAGAAATAGATGTTGATGTGGATGCAGAAGTTGACGTAGATGCAGGTGATGACCCCACTGTCGAAGCAGAAATTGATGTTGAAGTTGATGTAGATGGAGAAGTTGATGTAGATGCAGCTGACGAACACACTGTGGTCGACTTCTTACGACGTTTGCTAACACCTGTACGTTTGCCTTTATTACCCTCATCAACATACTGTGACTCAACAGCATGCTTTGTGTTATTGGTTTTTGATGTAGTATTGTTTGCGGTTTTGTTGTGCGTGTCATTGTTATTATTATTTTTAACAAAAGAAGAAGCATAGGTACTAGCTTTAGCGCGACCAATGCTGTTGACCACCGCTTTAGATACAGGAGCAGAATTTATCTCATTAATATTTAATGATGTTCTATGTATGTTAGAATGTGTTGATGAAGCGCCATGAAGATGAGTGTCAGACAAAGAGCGAAAACGAAAGCTGTTCAAAGGCAATGGCTGTTTAACATGAAACTTCGCAAAATCTCTCAAGACTTTCACATCATTTGCGACAGCAGTGTTGTTGTCATAAAGGTATTTAAAATCAGAGCGAATCTCTGCTTGCCATCCGCTAATTTGAGCACGCAAACGATGGCCATCGTCGAGTGATAACTTCAGAGCGGTTATGAGCTCTGCATTCTTAGCTTTAAGCAGGTTAATTTCACTCACTAAAGATACTAGTGTTTGTTCAATATTAACATTATTAGCAACACTTCGCTCATTATTATTGTTTACAGCATCGACAATTGAGTCATTGCACAGCGCAGACAAATCAATTACTATTTTCAGTTGTATTTATTGGTGATGTAGCACTGACAGTGGGGGGTGGCGAGCGAATAGAGCGACGTCGTTCACATGCACAAACCTTGCAATAGAAAGCACTATTGGTTTCACTCAAATATTCGAGATCAGTAGGCAAAACAGATATCACCATAAAGGTGGACCTGTGGTGACTTTAGAATGTGCTTGTACGATATGGGTATCAAATGAAAGGTGTTAATGAGTATTTTAAAAGGGAGTGGGCCTTAGTCCTATAGGTGGACACCTTTTCGAGATATCGCCATAAACGTGGACCAGGGGTGACTAGAATGCGTTTGTACGATATGGGTATCAAATGAAAGGTGTTAATGGTTATTTAAAACGTAATGAACCTTAGTTCTATAAGTGGACGCCTTTTCCAAATATCGCCATAAGTGTGGACCAGAGGTGACTCTAGAATTTGTTTGTACGATATGGGTATCAAATTAAAGGTACTAATGAGGGATTTAAAAGGGAGTGGCCCTTAGTTGTATATGTAAAGGCGTTTTCGAGATATCGACCAAAATGTGGACCAGGGTGACCCAGAACATCATCTGTCGGGTACCGCTAATTTTTTTATATATGTAGTACAACGAACAGCATTCATGCCAAGATTCCAAGGGCTTTTGATTTCGCCCTGCAGAACTTTTTCATTTTCTTCTACTTCATATGGTAGGTGTCACACCCATTTTACAAATTTTTTCTAAAGTTATATTTTGCGTCAATAAACCAATCCAATTACCATGTTTCATCTCTTTTTTCATATTTGGTATAGAATTATGACATTTTTTCATTTTTCGTAATTTTCGATATCGAATATATACCAAGATAAAGTGAGTACAGATACGTACGTGAACTAAGTTTAGTAAATATATATCGATTGTTGTTCAAGTTATCGTTTTAACGGCTGAGCGGAAGGACAGACGGTCGACTGTGTATAAAAACTGGGCGTGGCTCCAACCGAATTCGCCCATTTTGACGCAAAACAGTTATCGTCATAGACTCTATGCCCCTACCAAATATCACAGGGATTGGTAAATTTTTATTCGACTTATGCCATTAAAAGTATTCTAGACGAATTAAATGAAAAAGGGGGAGCCACGCCCATTTTGAATTTTTCTTTTATTTTTGTATTTCGTTGCAACATATCATTTCTGGAGTAGATTGTTGACATAATTTACTTATATACTGTAAAGATATTACATTTTTTGTTAAAATTTTACTTACAAATTTTTTTTTTTTTAAGTTGGCGTATTCGTCATCCGATTTTGCTAATTTTTATTTATCGCATATATAGTAATAGGAGTAAAGTGCGTGTTAAATTTCATCATGATATCTTCAACGACTGCCAAATTACAGCTTGCAAAACTTTTAAATTACCTTCTTTTAAAAGTGGGCGCTGCCACGCCCATTGTCCAAAATTTTACTATTTTTCTATTTTGTTCACAAGGTCAACGCACCTACCAAGTTTCATCGCTTTAGCCGTCTTTGGTAATGAATTATCGCACTTTTTCGGTTTTTCGAAATATTCGATATCGAAAAAATGGGCGTGGTTGTAGTCCAATTTCGTTCATTTTAAATAGCGATCTGAGATGAGCGGCACGCAGGTTCCAAATTTCATTAAGATACCTCAAAATTTACTCAAGTTATCGTGTTTACGGACGGACGGACGGACGGACATGGCTAAATGAATTTCTTTTTTCGCCCAGATCTTTTTGATAAATATAAGTCTATATCTATCTGGATTAGTTTATGCCGTTACGGATTACCGTTATGCGAACAAAGTTAATATACTCTGTAAGCTCTGCTCAGCTGAGTATAAAAATGTATGCGAATGCTAATAAAAACAAAAATTGGAAGCTAAAGCTTTAATGTTCGACCGTTCGTTTGGGTAAGCGACAAAGTTTAAGTGTATTTCCTCAATTATCTATCGTAATGTGAGATAGCTAAATTAGCTATCACGCGAGCCAAAACAATGTCATACCGTTTGGGTAAATGACTAGATAAATATTCGTACGAGTATTCAAATGCGGCAATTGTGGCAATTATAAATAAATAAAAATACGAAAATATATTTTAATTTTAAAAAGTGAAAATAGTGAAAGAGTCACGTGACAAAATGGTTCGATTTTTTAATGCTTACATTTTGGTACCTGAATATATTAGAAATAAGAAGAAAACATTTGTAATTTTTGCAATATCCGCTTAAGTTTTAAATACCAGTTCGTTTTTTTTTTTTTTCAAAAAATATTTGTATTTGTACAGGCAGTCCCATTCTCATCGCGAGAACACTTAAACAATTTGTCAAGCTTTCCATAAGCGAGAAGTTCCTTCAGAATTGATAAAATTTATAAGCAATTACAGCAGCTGATCTCTAAGATCAATACTTAATCTAAAGTTGTATGGGAGTAGTGTGACTGTCAGCAATTGCGGAAGTGAGAATGTAAAGCTGAGAATTGTTAGACAAACTAGGTAGCTGTGGACAAGAGACCTCTGCTCACTTACTTAGTTAGCGCATAAGTTCAGAAACATTTCGAACCTCTAAAAAATTGCGTCAGTCTCTGTTCCGCTGAGTAAACTGGAAACAACAAGCATATATCGCTTTCCACCTGTTTCCTCCAGCAGAGTGTGGACTTCCCTCTCTGTGGACATTGGTTTTCAGATCGCAGTTCCTTCTTATCCGTGTTTACCATAGCGTTGAAACAAAGAGTCTTTCGTCAAATTTTTAGGTAATATTTTCGGGTGTTATTCCTCTTGAACTTGATTGGCAATTGAAAAGTAAAGTTCTCTCTCGACGAGAAAAACTACGCTCTAAAAGTCGCTCAATACCTGCCCTGAAGTATGGCTCGGAGTCATGGACAGTGGCGAGAGAAGATAAGATGGCTCTTGAAGTACTCCATAGAAAAATTATCCTGAAGATTTACGGTCCTGTACGTGATGTCCACAGTGAGAACCGAGGGAGATATAATGATGAAATGTACCAGTGCAACAGCTTCGCTGGCCAGCTCATTTCATGGAAGTGGAAGACGCTCCAGCGAAAAAGTATTTCTATCGACAGCCGCATTTTAAAGCAGAGGATAGGGAATACCTCCGCTGAGTTGAGAGAGGCAGATAGAGGAGGACTTGGCCTCCATTGATGTTCGCAATTAGCACAAATTGATAAAAACGGCCAACATCGCTTAAAAGTTTAAGCGCCAATTAATAATGATTAATGATTTTGGCTAGTAGCTGAGCTTTTCGCACTCACGCTTTTCAATCGCACCTTATTTTCATCCTGAAAAGTCGTTTCGCTTCCTTTTTGACTCACGGTAGCATCCGCACACTCTTCACGTTGCGTCCATCTTTAGCAACGTGGCCCTTTAGGCAGCAAATTTTCATTTGACTGTAACGAAGTATTTTCCATCGTACGAGAAGTTTCTCGCAGTCGCTGTTAAATAAATTTTTCCTTGGCGGCACGCTATAGTGTAAAATGGAAACAGTTTTCTCAAATATCAAGTTTACGGCCAGCGGATAAAGCTAGAGCCAATTATTTGATCTTTTGAGCTTTTTGCTTGATTGGTCGAGCTTCTACCTTTGCTGAGAAACTTTTTCAAATTTACCGCATATTATGGCGGTACGAAGTGCTCTAGAGAGCTACTACCACTGCTCATCCAATATCGTTGGTTTGATTTGTCCTCTCATAAAGCAGGTATTTTAGATGAGTTGCATAGTCACTGGAGGTCCGTTGCGATTGCAGCTATTCAACGTTGAACTTTCCATATAGTTTCAGCAGCACGACTTAAGCGCGCAGAGGGGGTATCTATATAATCCTATTTCGGGCACCATCGAAGCCAATCACCCTTAACCCATAACGTATGGTTTCGTCGATTGAAACTAAGAACTTTGGTGCCAAAAGTACTTTCCTTACCCAACCTGATGTGAGGTGATCCAGGTACGACATCTGTATGCGCCTTCTAGGCGCTCGTAGAAAGACCTTATTCTACGTGCATTAATTCTCCTTTCTGGTTGGATGTGTGTACACGAATGATATATCAAACGGACAATATATGGCAACTAAGTTACTATCCAACGACAAATTCGACACAGAAACAGTGGTTATCTGCATAACCACTCCAGTAAACGGAACATGTTTTAATGGACTTCTTCCAAGCAAATTCGGAAGCCTTTGAACGCTGATCATGTTAAAGTGGTCGTTGTTGTTGTTGTTGTTGTTTTTGTAGCGATAAGGACACTCCCCAAAGGACTAGGGGAGTATTATCGAGGTTGATGTTCCCTTGCCGGATGCAGATCCGGTATGTTCCGGTACCAAGCCCGACCATCTCGGGAACGATTTGTTATGGCCACATAGGACCTTCTGGGCAATACCGCCCTCCCACCCCCTACATCCATGAGGAGTTCGTGCTCGCCAGAGCCTCGGCTGTTAATGAAACAGGATTCGTCACGGATAGTTGAGGTTGACAATTGGGTTTGGAGAAGCTGAAAACCTGAAAGTGTTGCGTTATACAACCCCTTGTATCTATTTGGTATTTTAGTCTCTTCTTATGACAGGCATACCTACCGCTTCTCAGTGAAACTTCATCTGCCTTGCAGCAGCCATTCGAAACCAGCATATAATAAGACGCTTCCGTCCTGCCAATTTGTAAGAAAAATTTAAAAGAAGTACGGTGCACATTGGAAGCCAAGCTCGGCCTAAATCTCCTCGGAGCTAAATCGCGCCAAGTATTTTTTTCCCCTCGAAAGGATTGCGCTACACAACTCATTGGATTCCTCATAAGATAATCTGGTTATCGGTTATGTAATTTCAGTTATTTTTCCAAAACATGCCAATTAATTATACACTCCTACGCAGCATTAAAAAACAAATTCATTTTAAAATTCATAACTAAAAATATTTTGTATCACGACTTAAGCTTTTACCAACTGAGATTATAAAAAACAAAAATTACTCAGATAATCGAGAATATGTAAGTTCCAAAAAATTGAAATTTCCATTCAGAGAAAGTTATTATCATAGCAAACTCAAACAGTTGTAAAAAAAGAAAACGGAGAACCAGCAACAACAATACATTGTTTAAAATAGTGCATATGCCAGCACACACATAATAAGAGGTTTCTCTCTCCCAGCTGTTCGATTGGTGAGCTTTTGACGTTGACCACGGATGACAATTGATAATGGAGTAGGAACATTGCGCGTTCAATCGGACAGGAGAGGAGTCAATCATTGAGTAAGTCATTCACTCGCCACTTCAGCTAGATGACAAGTTAATGACGAAGATGCTCAAGAATTCCAAGAAAGCAAAAGCAAATAAGGCAAAAAGTGTTTTGTTTGTCTTAAGTAGACGCACACAGACTTTGGGGTCATTGGCTATCGATATGTATTTGGTGTTGTTTATTTCTTTCTTTTCAAATATGCAGTTGAACAAAGCAATAAATATTTATGGAAAGTTCTTTACATATCTATACACATAGATAAGCTTACAATATCCGATCATGAGAATAGCTCATGATATACATACGTAAAATCAATTGGCCAACTTAACTTCATTCAATTCTTAGACACTCGATGGAAATGGAAATTTTGCCATTAAAGAGCTTAGTAGGTTACAAGTCATATGGCTGTGTAGGATAACCAGTTTTATGCTTTTTTTTTTATTTACGAGCTCTTATAAATGCTTTAGTGTTGGTAAACTTTAGCAATTTTGTTCTGCTTCATCTCTCTTATTTGGATAGATCCAATGGATCTGACCAGTTACTAATTAAAAGGTGTCGTTTGCAGAAAGGTACGAGTACTTCAAAGTGTGTCGAGTTATATGTATAAAGTAGAGTGTCCCTTATTAATTGTCTTCCTTTTTTTGTCCAAAACTTCCCTAAATTTCTTGCTCAAGTTTAAACTTCCACACTATTATTATTACTATTACTAGGCCTGGAAGTACTGGCACCTTTGTGTAGATCTATTGTACATGCTATTTCAGCCTTATTTTGTATCTGGCGGCTTTTGATGTATCTAAGTACCTCCTCAGGCTTTTTACTCCATATCACATAGGGATTAAAAGTCACACAACATAGGTGGGAAAGTCTCTGCCTTGCCACAGCGACGCATTCGCAGAGAATGTGAACCGGCGTTTCATCCTCCAGCTCACAGAAATGACAAATTTGAGTGTCGGATAGATTTAACTTACTTAGGTAATATCGTAGACCCTACTGTCCCGTACAGTACCCAGTGAGAGTTCATAGGTCCTGCCTACTTAGATGAATGAGTTTGGCTGATACTTTCGTTGCAGGAAGTATAAAAAGTTTGGCCTGTTTTTGTCCTGGGCAGTCAATCCAGTGACGTCTGAATTGTTTAGTTTGCCAGTTACTTATAGTTTCCCTGGTGTGTGCTTATGTGAGTCCACAGAAGGGCTCTGGACCATAGAATGCTGCTATAGCACCCTGCTTCGCTAGGTAATCTGCATGTTCATTACCTTCATGTCCCTGAAGTCCGGGAAACCATCCTAACAAAACCTTGTTTTTGGCTCCCAGGTAATTAGGAATTTCAGTGCAGTCATCCACTAGCTTATATGTAACTGTATAGGATTGCAAGGCACGCAGGACCACCTGGCTGTCCGACATAATTTAGATGCTCTTCGATGTTGAGCCTCTCCACAGACATTCTCTGCCACAGACTTCTATTGCACGGATTTCTGCCTGAAATATGGTGGGACAGCATCCCATTTGTATCGATTTCTTGAAGTTTGGTCCATAGATGCCAGCTCCCGTTCTTCTGTCATCGAATTTCGATGCATCCGTGAACCAGGGATTCCCTGTTTTCCAGTGAGTCCTGTCCACAATGGACACTTCAAAGTTCCGTGAGATTCTGAGCTTAGGGAACAACTTTCACACTAAAAAAAGTTTTTATTTTTACCATATAAAATTTGGTGGGATTTTGGAATGTTTTTAATATTTGGTTGCATATTTATCCGGGCCAAAAACATCTATGCCACTAATGATTGTACCATTGCGGTTTAGATCTGCTATTAAAACCATCATCTCAACCATAAAGATAATAAAGTACCACGCAGAGAATAGCCCTATTGACATGTGTTGACATTTTAGCTTACGGTATGCGGGAATCCTGAATGTAACCGTAAGCATAGGTATAATGTAGCGTAGTTTGAGAATAACGTACGTGGTAGAGTGGAAATGAATGAAATCAGACCGAGTATTAGTTAATGAAAAGGAAACGGAAAATAAACGGAAAGTAACTGAAGGGAAAGGATAGGGAAAAGGAGAAGAGGGAGAGGGAAAGATTTGAAGCGAAAACCGAATATAAAACCTTAAGAGTATGCAATTTATTACCAATTTGTTGTCAATGTGTTAAATATTTGTTATCGACGGGTTATCGGTGGTTATCGTGTTGTTGTTGTTGTTGTTGTTGTAGCGATTAGTTACTCCTCGAAGGCTTTGGGGAGTGTTATCGATGTGATGGTCCTTTGTCGGATACAGATCCGATACGCTCCGGTAACACAGCACCATTAAGGTGCTGGCCCGACCATCTCGGGAACGATTTATATGGCCACATTAAACCTTCAGGCCATCCCTCCCTCCCCACCCCCAAGTTCCATGAGGAGCTTGGGGTCGCCAGAGCCTCGTCTGTTAGTGAAACGGGATTCGCCGCTCGAAGGTGAGGTTGACAATTGGGTTGGAGAAGCTATATATTGCGCTACACAACCCCTTGAATCCCATCGTGTTGTTAACGGTAAGTTGTATAGAAATTATTATCGAAAAGTAATCAATTTTCATCGAAATTTATTGTTTTTATATAGAACACTTATCGATTTATTTTCGGAGTGTTTTCAATTTTTTATAAGCGTATTATAGATTTATTATCGAGGACTTATGAAACAGTACCGATAATTCTTCGAAAACAAGCCGATAAGAAACCAGTAAATAAAAAGCCTATAACTTGGGGATAGCATGCTGATAATAAACCGATTACTCATCGTTAGTTTCACTATTGATAATAAGCCGATAGTAAAGCAATAACTCGTCGGTATCAGCGGTCGTCGTGGTGTGGTTGTAGTGTGCTCCTCTTACTACGGCGAAGGTACTGGCTTTTAGAAACAAGTTTTTTAAATAAAGAAAAACAAGCGGGTCGGCAGTAGTTTGGCAAACACTCTTAGTGTATTTTTGCCATGTAGGTTCCCACCCAAAAAATTGTAGGTAATATTAAGGTAAATCATGCCACGTAGATTTTTTAACTCGTCGGTATCGCTCATTATGGCTAACAAATTGACGAAGCTATTTTCAAATATCGCAAAATTATTTGTTCTTGGTGAAGTTGCATCTGCGGTACTTTAACTTCAACCCCTGGTCGAGCTCTAGTTAATTTAAAAACCTTAGATTGTAGATGTATACCGGTATGTTTACACATTGGACTTCACAATTTGTAATATTAAGTTAGAAAGAAATGTGTTCCTACTTTATTAATATTGTAGCCTCAAAGTTTAGGCAGTTTTACGGTTATGGTCTGTCTTTTGAGGGGTTAAACTGGGCACACTCTTATACTTGCACCTTCTGGTATTGATTCGACTGCTTCGGAAACGATTTGTTTGTTCCTCAAACCATCGGGTCTCTGGATATACATATGTCGCCTACGCGTGGAAGGTACTTAAGGCAGTGAGTGATAACCATAGCACAAAGTTTTAAAGCTTCACATCTTCCAGAGTCCAATTTTTAATCTCACCTATTCGAGCGTAATCCTTTTACAAATATGTATTTATCAAATACATGTTTAGCAGCCAAGGTTCTGGCAACCACAGTTCCCTCATGGAACTAGGGTTGGTTTCATCGCCCGGCGGCCACCGTGGTGTGATGGTAGCGTGCTCCGCCTACCACACCGAAGACCCTGGGTTCACGCCCCGGGCAAAGCAACATGAAAATTTTATAAATAAAGGTTTTCAATCAGAAGAAAGCTTTTCTAAGCGGGGTCGCCCCTCGGCAGTGTTTGGCAAGCACTCCGAGTGTATTCCTGCCATGAAAAGCTCTTAGTAGAACTAATCTGCCTTGCAGATGCCGTTCGTAGTCGGCGTAAAACAAGTAGGACCCTTCCCGCCAATATATAGGAAAAATTAAGAAGGAGCAAGACGAAAATTGGAAGAGAAGCTCGGCCTAAAATCGCGCCTTACAAGCAAGGGCAGGTTTGAAAGAAGTATTACGGACGATGGGCCCACTTGCGTCTGTCGATATATATTTGAACTTCGTCGTGTGCATAAAACCCGGACTCAACCAATCATCAAAGAAATATTCCTGAATTATGGTGTCACGCCATCTGATACTAATGAATCTCGTCTTTATGAAGATCGCGGCAAGGTACTTGTTGGTGGCGTGAAGAACAGTATTGAATGGGAAAGTATCTTTCCTACAACAAAATTAACATCGTGGCTACGGTTCGAACTTATTTCATCCCGCACACTGTTGTAGATTTACTAAGACCCAATGATTTTCTTGCATTGCCCTGTCCTTCTCTGTTATTGTCTGATGGCGATGTGAGCTTTTTTATTCACAAGGACATCAACCAGCTGGGCATCAGGAACTTCCTATAAAAGTATACTGAAATTCCAGGTAAATATCCTGAAATAAAATTTCTTAAAACGATTTTCGTGGTCTTCAGTAGAGCGTTCCTATCCGAGGCTATGTTGCTGCATTTTTAATTGTGAGTAGTTTTCATGCGTATGTTCCCAAGGCCTGTGGGCAATCTAGTTACGAAATTAGAAATAGTTGCCAATGAAATACACCAAATTCAGCTGCACCTCATGATGAGCAGACGCTACTCTTCGAAGAGCTCTTTAGCTAAGTAAGCCAGGGAGACATACATTAAGCTGGCGAGTGCTTAGCTTGCCTAGAGTGCACGATCCATGACCTAGTGGGACTGCTTACGGACCGGTACACTTGCGCAGCGGTACACCTACACCTATTAAACTGACTCAATTCAGCCTATTCCTCAGCCTGCCAGCGGTTCTTTAATCAGTTTCAAGCACAATAATAATATTGATTAAAATTTTCGATACGGATTAAGCTAGTGAAACTGGTTAGCATGTATTATAAATTGTCTTATTATTGTATAATTTTCTGATTCTAATTTTGGAAAAAAAAATATTAATGTTCATAAATCTATGATTACTAATCGCGTCAAGTTTTCGATTCAGCTGTCAAAAATCCATCATCACCATTCAAGGACTTCATCAACATTTCTGCAGTTAATTTAATATCTGACAAGTAAACATTGTTGTAAATCAAATACATTTTGCTATCGCTTATTATTTGCTCTTTTGTATGAAATGTATGTGATTGTAAAATTAATAGAAAAAAAATATTTTAAGAATTAGAAGTAATTAATTGCATGCCAGTCAATATTAATATATTCATCGTCATTCACAATGGCTTAGGCCCCAAAGGTAAGAGGCAATTGTTGCCTATCAACAATGACAACGACCAAAGATGCTCTTTGGCGTTAATGCTTATGAACAAAAAAGCGAGTGATGTGGGAAGCGAGATAAGCGATTTGTAATTGCTGAAGTACGTGTGAAATATGAAACTTCATTGTTGATATGCTAGCGAATATTTTAAATAAATTAAAAATATTTTTTTCAAAAATTTGCTTTTCAATCTACATGACTAGCTTCTTCATCATTTCGAGCTACAATTCTCCCTGATTTCCCTACATCATATGTACGTAACTGAGTTTAACAACGTACTATGCATTGGACATTCGTTGATGAGCTTAAGCTGTTGAAAGTTGTAAAGTTATGGCTGTCGACTAATTGCAACAGCTGTTTACGCTGCATTTGTGTCAAAAGACTAACGAACTTTTATTATTTGTAATCTTGTTTTTATAATTTTTTATTACTAACATTGTGACCAATTAGAGTCGATGCCTTTTTATAACCTGTTGCTGATGTTGTTGTAGCGATAAAGATACTCCCCGAAAGGAAGCATTTTGGAAGCATTATCGATGTTGGTCGTCTTTTTCCGGATATAGATATACAGATACAAGCCCCACCATCTCGGGAACGATTTAATATGACCAAATTGAACCTCCTAGGCCATGTCGCCCCCCACTTGCTGGTTCCATGGAGCTTGGGGTCGACAGAGTCTCGGCTGTTAAGAAACACTATTCGCAACGGGTAGGAGAAGTTGACAATTTGTTTGGAAATCCTTCGAGGGGGTTTCGTCACACAACCCCTTGATTATCTTTTTGTATTTTAATCGCTTTTTACGACAGGCATACCTGAGAGGGGTATAATCTATACCTATTAAGCCGCTGCGGGTGTTGAGTTCATTAGGTTTTCTGCCTAATTATTGACAGCAGATATCTACCGAATCCCATAGAAACTAGCACCCATACCTCGGCGATACTAATCAAAAATTTATTATATGTAGAGTATTTATTGACATACCAGTTTAACCAGGATACAGAATACATCCCTGCGTCGTGACGAAGTTCTTTTAGAAGCTGCCTATTTTCCATATTAATTTTTGATGGTTTATACTGACTACAAAATGCATTTGTAGGTTGGGGTCTGGGTTGTTGGATTTTTCTAATCGTCTGTCTCTTGCATTCCTTTGCCAAATTATCACCGAAACAGTAAACTGGCGTTTCGAGGTCGATATCACGCAAATTAAATAAGTTCTCTATTTTATAATTTTGAGACTGAATGCATATCTAGTCTTATTGGTAAAACGAAATCTAAAAACACCGAAGCTCGATTATTCTTTAAAATTTAGCAAAATTATGTGGGAAATCATTTTAAACTTTTGCACCAAATTCTTTTAGCGCGACTTCAAGTAGTTAAGTGAATTATATTTTTTATGAATATCTGCTGGCGCCTGGCTGCATTGATGTTGCTCACTTTAACTGTATAATAAAGTTTTGCGAAATTTACTCGGTTACAAAAATGACAGTCTGAAACAATGACCGGCAGAATTTATAGCAATCTGTGCTTTTGTAAGCATGTCGCTATTGCAACATAGCGCCGCTGTGCTGTGCGACTTTGTGGTGGCAACTTCGCATAGCACTCATTCATTCAGTGGCCAGTAATCACCATCTGTGCTCGCTGGTGGGCAAGCAAAACGACTATAAACACGCAAAATGTCAAAAACTTAGACAAAATGTTAACTGGCTGGCTATCTCGATATTCACTTGCTAATGGCGAGAAAGAACCTAAATTACATGGAATCAAAAAATATTTTCACAAAAATATTTGTAAGCATTGTTGAGGTAATGTCTTATGAATTTTAAGTTCGTGACTTAAGTCTTCCGTTTTATTTTTTTTATTTTTTATACTCAGTTGAGCAGAGCTCACAGAGTATATTAAGTTTGATTGGATAACGGTTGGTTGTACATATATAAAGGAACCGAGATAGATATAGACTTCCATATATCAAAATAATCAGGATCGAAAAAAATTTGATTGAGCCATGTCCGTCCGTCCGTCCGTCCGTCCGTTAACACGATAACTTGAGTAAATTTTGAGGTAACTTGATGAAATTTGGTACGTAGGTTCCTGAGCACTCATCTCAGATTGCTATTTAAAATGAACGATATCGGACTATAACCACGCCATCGATATCGAAAATTTCGTAAAACCGAAAAAGTGCGATAATTCATTACCAAAGACAGATAAAGCGACGAAACTTGGTAGATGAGTTGAATTTATGATGCAGAATAGAAAATTAGTAAAATTTTGGACAACGGGCGTGGCACCGCCCACTTTTAAAAGAAGGTAATTTATAATTTTTGCAAGCTGTAATTTGTCAGTCGTTGAAGATATCATGATGAAATTTGGCAGGGACGTTACTCCTATTACTATATGTACGCCTAATAAAAATTAGCAAAATCGGAGAAGGACCACGCCCACTTTAAAAAAAAAATTTTTTTAAAGTAAAATTTTAACAAAAAATTTAATATCTTTACAGTATATGAGTAAATTATGTCAACATTCAACTCCAGTAATGACATGTTGCAACAAAATACAAAAATAAAAGAAAATTTCAAAATGGGCTTAGCTCCGCCCTTTTTCATTTAATTTGTCTAGGATACTTTTAACCAGGGATGCACCTTAACGTTAAGCTAATCGTTTATCAAAAAATTTCCACCGTTTCCGTTGAAACACTTCGAAATATTATCGATAAAGAAATTATCAAGATAAATTGTATCTCGTTTTTAACCGAAACGAAAAGCTTTCGTTAAATTTAAAAACTTTAACGAAAACGTGATACTTTATGTTTGAATTGTGCTGGCAATGCTATAGCCATGGTGAAGCCGTAAGGTGGCAACAACGAGCGAACATACACACACAAACTCTATGTAATTTGTTTGTGTAATTCGTTGGTGGTAATGTCAAAAATACTCTGAGAAATGTTCGTACTGTCAAAATTCATGAGAAAAGTTGCAATCAGCTTGGATAATGCTTTCACCTTTAATGACTCCGCCATCAATCAGCTTTGCCAGCATAGTTTGAAATTAATAATCAACATAAACGATTTGATTTCGTTTTGATATGGCAGAAAACGAAACGAAATCATTTCGTTAATTTGACGATCTTAACGTTAATAAACGAAACGAAATGACTTCGCTTCGTTTATTAACGTTGATTATCGTAACGAAATGATATCGTTTCGTTGGTTAAGCATGCCTGCTTTTAACGCCATAAGTCGAACAAAAATGAACCAATCCTTTTGAAATTTGGTAGGGACATAGATTTTATGATGCTAACTGTTTTCTGTGAAAACGGGCGAAATCGGTTGATGCCACGCCCAGTTTTTATACACAGTCGTCCGTCTGTCCTTCCGCATGGCCGTTAACACGATAACTTGAGTAAATTTTGAGGTAACTTGATGAAATTTGGCATGTAGATTCCTGAGCACTCATCTCAGATCACTATTTAAAATGAACAATATCGGACTATAACCACGCCCACTTTTTCGATATCGAAAATTTCTTAAAACCGAAAAAGTGCGATAATTCATTACTAAAGACAGATAAAGCGACGAAACTTGGTACATGAGTTGAATTTATGACACAGAATGGAAAATTAGTAAAATTTTGGACAATGGGCGTGGCACCGCCCACTTTTAAAAGAAGGTAATTTATAATTTTTGCATGCTGTAATTTGTCAGTCGTTGAAGATATCATGATGAAATTTGGCAGGGACGTTACTCCTATTACTATATGTACGCCCAATAAAAATTAGCAAAATCGGAGAAGGACCACGCCCACTTTAAAAAAAAATTTTTTTTAAAGTAAAATTTTAACAAAAAATTTAATATCTAGACAAAATACAAAAATAAAAGAAAATTTCAAAATGGGCGTGGCTCCGCCCTTTTTCATTTAATTTGTCTAGGATACTTTTAACGCCATAATTCGAACAAAAATTAACCAATCCTTTTGAAATTTGGTAGGGGCATAGATTTTATGATGTTAACTGTTTTCTGTGAAAACGGGCGAAATCGGTTTATGCCACGCCCAGTTTTTATACACAGTCGTTCGTCTGTCCTTCCGCATGGCCGTTAACATGATAACTTGAGCAAAAATCGACATATCTTTAATGAACTTAGTTCACGTACTTACTTGAACTCACTTTATTTTGGTATGAAAAATGAACGAAATCCGACAATGACCACGCCCACTTTTTCGATATCGAAAATTACGAAAAATGAAAAAAATGCCATAATTCTATACCAAATACGAAAAAGGGGTGAAACATGGTGAGGTAATTGGATTGGTTTATTGACACGAAATATAACTTTAGAAAAAACTTTGTAAAATGGGTGTGACACCTACCATATTAATTAGAAGAAAATGAAAAAGTTTTGCAGGGCGAAATCAAAAGCCCTTGGAATCTTGGAATATTGTTCGTGGTTCGACATATATAAATAAATTAGCGGTACCCGACAGAAGATGTTCTGGGTCACCCTGGTCCACATTTTGGTCAATATCTCGAAAACGCCTTCACTAGTATATTTATAGCTACTCCCTTTTAAAACCCTCATTAATACTTTTAATTTGATACCCATATCGTACAAACACATTCCAGAGTCACCACTGGTCCACCCTTATTTCGATATCTCAAAAAGGCGTCCACCTATATAACTAAGGCCCACTACGTTTTAAATAATCATTAACACCTTTCTTTTGATACCCATATTGTACAAACAAATTCTAGGGTCACCCCTGGTCCACCTTTATGGCGATATCTCGAAACGGCGTCCACCTATGGAACTAAGGATTACTCCCTCTTAAAATACTCATTAACACCTTTCTTTTGATACCCATATTGTACAAACAAATTCTAGGGTCACCCCTGGTCCACCTTTATGGCGGTATCTCGAAACGGCGTCCGCCTATGGAACTAAGGATTACTCCCTTTTAAAATACTCATCAACACCTTTCATTTGAAACCCATATCGTACAAACGCATTCTAGAGTCAACCCTGATGCACCTTTATGGCTATATCCCTAAATGGCGTCCACCTATAGAACTATGGCCCACTCCCTCATAAAATACTCTTTAACACCTTTCATTTGATACCCATATCGCACAAACGCATTCTAGAGTCACCCCTGGTCCACCTTTATGGCGATATCTCGAAAAGGCGACCACCTATACAACTACCACCTCTCCCTTTTAAAACCCTCATTAATACTTTTAATTTGATACCCATATCGTACAAACGCATTCTAGGGTCACACCTGGTCCACCTTTATGGCGATATCTCGAAACGGCGTCCACCTGTGGAACTAAGCATCACTCCCTTTTAAAATACTCATTAACACCTTTCTTTTGATACCCATATTGTACAAACAAATTCTAGGGTCACCCCTGGTCCACCTTTATGGCGTTATCTCGAAACGGCGTCCACCTATGGAACTAAGGGTTACTCCCTTTCAAAATACTCATTAACACCTTTCATTTGATACCCATATCGTACAAACGCATTCTAGAGTCAACCTGATCCACCTTTATGGCTATATCCCTAAATGGCGTCCACCTATAGAACTATGGCCCACTCCCTCATAAAATACTCTTTAATGCCTTTCATTTGATACACATGTCATACAAACACATTCCAGGGTGTCCTTCGGTTCATTTTCCTACATGGTTATTTTCCCTTATGTTGTCACCATAGCTCTCAACTGAGTATGTAATGTTCGGTTACACCCGAACTTAACCTTCCTTACTTGTTAACTTTGTCATTTGTTTGGCAATGAAAAGTTTTTAGGAGGTATGTGACGGCAGTTTTTGTTTAACAAAAAAAAAAAAAAAAAAACTAACGTTTACCAATGCTTAAGCATGTAGAAAGTTGCTGGGCATACCAAGGAATATCAATGTATGAACACATACACATAGACATACATACATACCACTAACATGCACTTAATATGCATTAGGTTATTATGGCTTCTGGGCCTACCTTTTTTTACTCAGCGCTAATTTGGGTCAAGCTTATCGCTGTGACTTGTTATACCCACAAATGTTGCAAGTGTTGTATGTATATATTTATGTTTTCATGTTAACATCATTTTAGACGCCATGCCTAGGGGATTTGTAACGTTGAACTTACTTTTGGGTCGAACTTTAATTATATTATATTATGGTTAGATTTGAGATGAAAGATACATTTTGGAAAAAATAATGTGTCGGATGGCAAAAAATTTGATGATGCAAGTTTATATATTAGATTTTGTAAACAACATCGTACAGTACACACATTGATTACAAAAATACGAAAATTGTAACAAGACGTTTGCACTCGTGTCCTGATTTCATTACTTAGTGTAATGGAAAACAGAAAACAAAGTTGGATATGGGAAATAAATCTAAAGATGCGTTTAACAAACACAGTGAAAGTTTTTTTTTAGCTTTTTTCTCTATTTAGATTGCTTTTATTCAATGTGTTTTTGTGGGTGCGCAGGGAAGATTTTTGATAAGCTGATAAATGCTGATGAGAAAATAGTTTTACAAAGTTCTACAGCGTATGGTCTCATACTTATATTAAGGATAGATTGATTTTGAAAAATTCTTTTCTTGAACTCATCCGGTTGGGAAAACGGCCGTCTTCCTTTTCTAATTAGTTAGTATTATACAAAGAGCAAATTTAAATTAAAGCAAGTAAGGACGAGACTGTCTTCGGCTGAGCCGAAGACTTCATACCTTTCATGAATGGGAATGAACAATAATTTTATTCCATTCGTAATATGCAATTAATCGGCTGTATAAGATATGAAATATATAGTTAACAGATGTATATACAACATAAGTGATTTTTAATATAATTAAAAAATAAAAAATAAGGTAGGTAGTTTGTGTGGGGATGCAAAGTTTCACGTCTTTTGTCGTCTGCATGAAACAACTATGACAATGAATCACTTATCTCAACAATTGTAATGTTCCAATGAAGCGTGATCCAGACACGGATAGAAATTTAACATGCAAATACAACAATAATGTGAACCATATGCATCAATTTGTTGTTGCACTTGCATGTTAAATTTGTATCGGTATCTTGTTCACTGTTTATTGGAACGCAAGGAATATATAACGTAAACGTAAGTCTTTGTTGAGATTTGAAGTTTCTAGCCGTTAAAATGGGGCAGAAGTTACGAAAAGTTTCTTATTTGAACAATCGGTTGTATGAGATATATACTATATATACCACCGATATATAAAATTTTTTCAGACATCAATGAATGCTCTATACGTAAGCATTTGATGAAAGTTGAAGCTTCAATCTGATAAATTGAGGAAGATATCACAAAACTCCCCTTTATGAAAAACAGGGTGTATGGGGGATATATGCTATAGTGGTCCGATCCGGCCGGTTCCGACAAATATCTAATCGGACACGCAAGTATAATCGATCACCAAATTTTATCAATATATCTCAAAAATTGAGGAACTAGTTTGCATCAGGAATGCTTAACCAACGAAACGATATCATTTCGTTACGATAATCAACGTTAATAAACGAAACGAAGTCATTGCGTTTCGTTTATTAACGTTAAGATCGTCAAATTAACGAAATGATTTCGTTTCGTTTTCTGCCATATCAAAACGAAATCAAATCGTTTATGTTGATTATTAATTTCAAACTATGCTGGCAAAGCTGATTGATGGCGGAGTCATTAAAGGTGAAAGCATTATCCAAGCTGATTGCAACTTTTCTCATGAATTTTGACAGTACGAACATTTCTCAGAGTATTTTTGACATTACCACCAACGAATTACACAAACAAATTACATAGAGTTTGTGTGTGTATGTGCGCTCGTTGTTGCCACCTTACGGCTTCACCATGGCTATAGCATTGCCAGCACAATTCAAACATAAAGTTTCACGTTTCTGTTAACGTTTTTAACGCTAACGAAAGCTTTTCGTTTCGGTTAAAAACGAGAGACAATTTATCTTGATAATTTCTTTATCGATAATATTTCGAAGTGTTTCAACGGAAACGGTGGAAATTTTTTGATAAACGATTAGCTTAACGTTAAGGTGCATCCCTGGTTTGCATAAAAACAGACAAACAGACAGACGGACATGCCTAATCAACTCAGCTCTTCATACTGATCATTTCGGTATACTTATTGGTGGATCTATCTATTTTCCGTTAAGGACTTACAATTTTGAGATTCGTGACGAAGTTAATATACCTTTTAATTTTCATGGAAGGTATAAAAACAGTCGTATAAATAGATTTCTTTTGATCGGATATTTGTGACTGGACTCTTTCTAAGCGGATTGACTGATTTTGATGAAGTTTTTGGTGTTTGTTCGAGGTGATTTTAGCATGCTTCCAATTCACAATGTGGTCCGCTTGAATTCTTGTCTTTTCAGAAAGTAAACAAAGGGGCAATCAGTTCCAAAAAAAAAAATCATTATGACGCAATTTTTATATAATTTGAGATATCTTTTTTTGCTGGAGAGTGGAACAGGAACCAACCTCTTCTAAAAAATCGAGTTTATGCTCCAATTTGCTTGAAATTTAGTACAGGTAAAGGTACCTTTTTGAATAAGTTGAAATTTGAGAAACTTTTGATTCCGGTTAGTGGACCAGGAACCGAACTATTCTAAAAAATCCGATTTATAGTGCATTTAGCTTGAAATCTTCTTGACTAGCTTAATATATGAGAAACATTTCTTTCCCGAAAGTAAGTCAGGATCTGAGCTATTGCGCTATATTCTCTGATTTGTATTTAAAACCAAGTTTTGTGCACTAATTTGTACAAAAACTTTAAAATTTTACTTGTTGACAACAAAATTTTATGACAGGAAAACACATAATCCTCGAAATTGTATTGAAAGATTTTTTCCTTTAATAAATGGGGAAACCTCTGCAACCACACGAAGCTTATAACAATGAATCGGCTTCCGTAGCTTCTGTAGCTATTACAAAGATGTTGCGTTTGCTTTCCCACACACATTCGCACGTACTTTTGAGGATTTTGTACACATGTAATTACATCCCACATTTGCATAGCTACATAATTGCAAAAAGCTAATAAAATAAAAAACCGCAAAGTTCATATGCCTTTGGAAACTTCCGCAATTTCACTTTTTACATTATAAACCACTAATATTTGCAAATAAAATTGTAGCAATTTTCTACAGTTGGCTTAAATCGATGTTTTCCCTTACAATTCAATGAACTTCCGCCACAATATCAAATTGCGACAATAAAAGTGATTGCAATTGTCAACCATTTTCCAATAACATACCAGTACAAATGCATCCTTTGCTTAGAAACAAAACATTTCACGCAAATAATTGGACGTTACACAAGTCTTGCATTTAGATTGATTGATTGGTGCTCGTAAATGTCTCCATTTAATAGAAGATTGAGTTTTTGTAATTTAAAAAACAAGAAATAAAAAAAGTAGTAGTAAGTAGTATATAAATATAACTCACAAAGCAATGCCTTACAAAATTTAATACATGTGGGATTGCTTGATAACTTAGGATTGAGTTTGCGGAGCATATATTGAATATTACTTTTCATGCCATACAAATCTATGTTGGTACAAAAAGACATCAATGGCGGCAAATAGCTTAGTCATAACAATTTGGTACAATATACCTTCCATTAGAGTCCCGGCCCTCTCTTCCAATTTATCATCTGCCCCTTTTAACACATTCTTGCAAATTGGTGGTACCTGCTAAAGCGCAAAGTAGGACGGATGAAAACTCGTTGGACAAAAATTTCTAATTCAAAGTTCGAAAACCCATCCTAGTTCCACGCAAAATTATTCCAAAATGCCAAGTGAGTATATCGCACCAAATCTTTTGAACCAACAGCTGCTGTCAAAATTTTAGTAGTGTGTATACTTAAAAAATAACGGACTAAAAGGGTACCTGTACAACCGGACTCGACTACCATGCGTTTTTTGCAGCTTCGTATTCGATGTTGGCTTGCGTTTGGGTACTGTCTCCTTGACATCAACACACAAATTTTCAATAGGGTTTATGTCTGGGGACGTTGATGTTTATCTGGCTTTCCTCAAAGCATCCTTTTGCTACTTTGCTCATATATTTCGGGTCGTTGCCTTTACGGAACATCCGAACAAGTGGCATTTCGTCTCTGGCATATGACAGCATGATGTTCTTGAGTATATTAACATATGAAGCGCCAGTCATAATTTCCCTAACGCAATGAATGGCTCGCACGCCTAGCAAGAAAAGTATTCCCAGCCAATAATACTGGAACCTCCATGCTTAAAGGATTTTGTATATTTTAGACGGCATTCGGTGTTAGGTGGTCGTCTTATACATGAAAATCTTCGAATTGTTCGACCATTAAATGTTGCGCCATTTAGCAGAAGGTCAATTAAAATTTCTTCGGCAAATCGTAGACTCTTTTGTACATGCGTTTAACTTAACAACGGCACTTTTCTTGAACTGTGAGCACCCAGATCGTCCTCCCGCAAATTTCGGCAAACAGTCTCAACTAGTGGCGTTGTGAGATTTTCTTGCGCCCGGGGAAAATAGTTTTTTTGGCGAGAATCCTCCTCTAATTACTTGCAAACACTGGCAGCAATCTCAGCTCTTGTAACAAGCTAACGTGAAATGTGCCATGAATCCAACATATTGGGTGTCCAGGCAAATCTGGTCCAAGTTGGACGAAAAGTTATAGCAATCGGATATACACTGAGTCGCCTCTCTATTAGCCCATTATTGGGTATTCCTACAGGTCACTGTCTTATGGGCGCCCATGTTGCTCAAACAAACAAATGACTTCTTCCGCAGCTGCAGGGACGAGAAAGAGATAGAAGGCGTTGAGCATTATCTATGCCGTTTTCTCACCCTACGAAAACCAGTTACCGATGCCCCACAGACACTTCTTTGAGTGCCTTGCGGAGCTAGATTCCGCAAATATAAACGAAGTTCTGCGCTAAAATAGGAAAACACGGTGGTATGGCTTCATTAGTGTATGAATCACGTTCTACAGAAAGGAAAAAAGGGCTCCTTCGAGGTATAACAACGGGCCAGAATGGCATATGTGAGTCTCCGCTTGCGCAGCGGAGTCGGCCACTTTAACCTAAGGGTATAAGAAACGCGTAAAACATACTTCCAGACTTAAATTTATGGTTGCAACACTTATTTTGGAAGCAATTTTATAAAGAAAATGAGGAGTCAAATTGGAAAATACTTACATTGAGATAAGCAATTTTAAAATTTGGCTTACTAGAGAATAATAAAAAAAATCTTAAACGTTTTGTTGTGATCTGGATGCCGCGCTTAAGACACATATAAACACCTTCGTACACCTTGCGTGACAAAGTGGGTCCCCCTAATGTTTGCGGAATTATTTAGTGTTCTTCTTCGGTATTCGTATGGAATATTTGCAGAATGATGTTTGGAGCTTTAAGGAATCAGTTGGAGATCTCTTTTTAAATGTTATTAGTATCTCTATAGTAATACCATAACACTTCGAAAACAAATCGATAAAACCTCGATAAGGCACCGATTATTCGTCGATGTTCAATCAAAAATATGCCGATTGTGAACCGATAGGTCTTTGATATCAAATCTGTAAGAATGCGATAAAAATCGATATATTTTCGATAAACTTCGAATAAAAGTCGAAAACTGGTACTGTTCTGGCTAGAGTTTTGCTTAAGCATAATGTTATTCATACTGTTGAAATGGTAAAAACTTAGTTAATAAAATAAAATACGATGTTTTTAAAGTAATTTTATTCGCCTCACGGCACTCTGTTACAGCATAAGCGAATCAAGATAAATATAGATTTGCATGCATCAAAATTCTCAGCTCCATGCTAATTGATTCTTTAAGACATGGTTATCCGCCTCTAGGTACGATAACTTGGTAAAGTAGGAGATATTTTATTGGCTCTCATTCTGGGCAAAACAACGCAAACTTTTAATCCGCACTTGCACACCGCTGCTTGTTTCTGGTAAGTGTTTTATCTTAAAAAGTCACTCAAAAGCTTCACAAAAGACTGCCGAGAGCCGACTGCATGTAAAAATTAAAACTAAAACCTTTTTTACTTATCCCGGGATTTGAACATGAGACTTTCGTGATGACAAGTGAGCACACCTCCGCATAGAATTGCTTGAGAATTGGCGTTGTAGGTGAAAGATTTAGGCACAATATCATAAGCTTCAATATGTGCCATGTCGTAGGTTTATATTACATATTTTATACAAAAAATTGTATACACCGTTTCTGTTTTTATCAACTCGTTTGCAAAAGATTAGAATTGCTGCTTTTATATCAAACCAACATTCACCCAGTCTATGCCCATAATTGCGATCATCCGACTGTCCACTGAACTGTAACTTAAAATTTACTATCTTATATATTGTCACAATGATATGTTGCTGTTGTTGTAGTTGATTTTAACATGCTTGCATAGAGCAATACAATTTCGTATATGTCACAAGTTGATTATTTATTGTTATTAAAATTGGCTAACTAATTTTGTGTGCATAAGTACATAACTAACAGATGTTCGTACCGCCAAAATAATTTCAATTTCATTAGTTTACTTGTTTCTGCAACAATTGAGTTGAATGTGGAAAGCAACGAAAGCGAGCTATTTTATGATATTCATACTCGTGTTGTTACTGTTGCTGTTGTAGCAGTGCTCTGCCTCTTCAAATAGGTGAGATCTCTCAAAAATTGTCATCAATATCTACTGAGGGGACCCAATGAAATTCGCTGTTTAACTTATTGCATTATACTCATCGAAGTTAAGCTAGAGTGATGCGCGTCTTCCTTAGAAGGTTTCTTCCTTCAACTGCGAGTTCATTCCTCTTAGATAACGGAGCCCACCGGGCAATTGTTGGCATAGTAATCAGACGAACTTTTGTGGATGTCTCTAGATACATTTGTGCTCTTTTTCTCCATACGGGTGTGTTCTTGAGCACCGGATTTCTTCGTAGTGATTTCTGTTGAGATACTCAGGACTCTGGCTATTCAGCTAAAACTATTTGTTCACCATTTAACTTCTCTCTTTTATAGGGAGTATTCTAGGCTCATTGTGAAGATGATATTCTGGAGACATAAGAAAACAATTCGTGGCAGTTATTAGCGCGGTAATTTGATAGGCCTGCAGTTTTCTCGATCTTTTAGGAACGGCGGCCATATTGGGGAAGTGAAGCATACAAGCGGCCAATTGCTTTGTAAGTGGGTATGAAAGCTTCTTTGCCTTTGCCCCAAGTTCTGCTGGAAAGTGACTTGAGGATTTTGTTACGGTTTTTAACCTTACGTACAAATGCGTCAGCATGCTTGCCAAAATATAGATTCTGATCGAACATCACACCCTATATTTTGGGCGTAGGACAGTCGGTAGCATAATGCCATCGACGTGAATGTCCAATATGGTCAACATTTTCTATGTCCAATTATAAAAAAACTGGAAAGGCATAGAAGATAGTCGTCAATTTTATTACATAGCTACCAAACTACCCATAAAATAAATAATTTCAACTTGTAAACTCTGTTCTGAACATATTTTTAACACCAGTACTTTTTAACTGGCGGGAACTGTGTTTATATGGTGCCCGATTTATTTAAACTGACACTTTTTATTTATATTCCATTTTAAGAGCAAAAAAATATATCTTAGTTCTGATGATCATTTTTACTCAGCAAAGAGCTTTAATTGCACAGTCCACTTGCCTTCAGTTTTTAAACTAAGTTAGGTACGTTTGAACTCGCCGATCAATAAAGACCTCACATAGACTGAATGTGTCCACAGTGTAACTGGTATTTGTTTAAAGGCCAAATGGAAACCTCAGAATTAGGAGCCCGAACTTATGTTATGAAACAGTAGCAAATACTTGACATTTTCTTGACCTTGCTTAAGAGCTGCCTTGAGATCTGGCATATCGCCCCTAGCAGCTGGCGCCTTGACGGCGCAAGCGCAGGACACGAACACATCACGTGCTCAACCATTTCTTTTTGTAGCTCGCACTTCGTACATCTGCTGTTACTGGCGAGACCAAATTTATACGCATTTAGCGTTTAAAGGCAGAAAGTGTTCAGCCATTATGCCCATCATCAGCATTAAGTATTCTCTCTTTAAAGATATAAGGAACTTTGTTAGCCTTACATATGATCTTGAAATTTTTACAGCCTTTCTTTCCACGTCTTTCCTGCTTGATAGGTCATATGTGACTCCTGCCTCCTTTTGATTTCTCCTAAGCCTAGAAAGTAGGACGTCTAACGCCACTGAATTGAGTGCAGCGCCCTCCTTTATCCATGATGGAATAACCAGGTGAATTGTACAGTGAGTTGTCTTGCTCTAAATTCTTTTTTGTTCTGTCATTCGGCTATCTGTAAAGTTTTCAGCAATGTTGTCCCCAGAACAGTGTTGTTTTCTGCATATTTCAGGAGTAAGATATGCCACTTGTAGTATTTTTTCACGTAAAGGTGTTAGCTGAATATCGATGAACCCTTACTGAATTTAATAAAAAAGATTCATCATTTGGGTATTTTCGGGGTTGGTTTTCATAAATTAGGCCGTGCTAAACTATCATGCTCATATTGTTTACATTTCCATTAAATATGTTTGTTTTGCTCAAAAAAAAAAAAAAAGAGACTTTCGAGGAATGTTATTTATCACTCCTACAACAAGAGCACTAACATGTTGGTATTATATCGACTTTAGTCGACAAATCAAAAACTTTTGTAAGACATATATATATATATAACAAACCTTGTTACTGTTGTCTCTGTTGCTGTTGTTTTTACCTAAAAGTAGGTAATACCCACGAGATAAAACGGAATGTTAAAGTTATGGATTGTCATTTGCAATTTATGAATGCGGCTCGCCTAGGTACCACCATCTTCTGGTATTAGCCCAACGACCATCTATCCTCTAACATATTTCGGTAAATGATAACACATCCCCACAGAAAAAAAGTGGGATGTACAACGGAGGGGACAGGCCAATTCTTATGGATTTTTGGTCGCTGAACACGAATCCGTTATCGGACTTCAAAAGTTAGCTTCAGTTTTTAATCTTTATTCAAAGCTACTTAGCAGTAATTAAAACCCTCACTGAGCCTTATAATCGCCTGTGTGTTGCTTCTGGCCATCGAAAATACACCGCGCTACAAGTCAAGTTTCACTGCGAGGTCGATGATGTCGATTTTTTAAATTTGTTTTAAACAGACCTGTTAAATTTCCATTACCATTAATAATCAATAATTTCGTTTCCCTTTTTAATTTTAATGATTAATTAATTTTTTGCACAGCACCTAGCACTTAATAATTAATTAATTAAAAAAATAATCAAAAATAATTAAAAAATGTACCCATTGTTTTAAATTAAAGAGAATCGTATGATTAAGAACAATTAAGTAATTAAAAATAATCAAACAATTAAAATTAATCAAAAAATTAAAATTCATCAAACAATTAATAATTAAATTTGATTATTTGACTAATTTCAATTACTTAATTATTTTTGATTATCCTATGATATAATTATATGATTATTTTGAATTATTAACATGAAAGAGAAAATGTTTGAAGTAAGAAATAAGTGGCTGAAACCAATTGTACTATTGTATGTACATACTTGTGCTAACTCAAGAAATATAAGATACATATTTATTCTTACTGATATTGTCAAGTGTCACTGCTTTTTGTGAAAGCCTTTAAAAACCCAATTGGAGAGCGTAAATTTTTGGCTTATTACACCACAGACGTAAGTATATATCTGTATGTATATATTTTTTTATACTCAGTTGGGCAGAGCTCACAGAGTATATTAAGTTTGATTGGATAACGGTTGGTTGTACATATATAAAGGAATCGAGATAGATATAGACTTCCATATATCAAAATAATCAGGATCGAAAAAAAATTTGATTGAGCCATGTCCGTCCGTCCGTCCGTCCGTTAACACGATAACTTGACTAAATTTTGAGGTATCTTAATGAAATTTGGTATGTAGGTTCCTGAGCACTCATCTCAGATTTCTGTTTAAAATGAACGATATCGGACTATAACCACGCCCACTTTTTCGATATCGAAAATTTCGAAAAACCGAAAAAGTGCGATAATTCATTACAAAAGACCGATAAAGCGACGAAACTTGGTAGATGAGTTGGACTTATGACGCAAAATAGAAAATTAATAAAATTTTGGGCAATGGGCGTGGCACCGCCCACTTTTAAAAGAAGGTAATTTAAAAATTTTGCAAGCTGTAATTTGGCAGTCGTTGAAGATATCATGATCAAATTTGGCAGGAACGTTACCCTTATTACTATATATACGCTTAATAAAAATTAGCAAAATCGGAGAAGGACCACGCCCACTTTAAAAAAAAATTTTTTTTTAAAGTAAAATTTTAACAAAAAATGTAACATCTTTACAATATATAAGTAAGTTATGTCAAGATCCAACTCCAGTAATGATATGGTGCAACAAAATACAAATATAAAAGAAAATTTAAAAATGGGCGTAGCTCCGCCCTTTTTCATTTAATTTGTCTAGGATACTTTTAACGCCATAAGTCGAACAAAAATTTACCAATCCTTTTGAAATTTGGTAGGGGCATAGATTTTATGGCGTTAACTGTTTTCTGTGAAAATGGGCGAAATCGGTTGATGTCACGCCCAGTTTTTATACACAGTCGTCCGTCTGTCCTTCCGCATGGCCGTTAACACGATAACTTGAGCAAAAATCGATATATCTTTACTAAACTCAGTTCACGTAATTATCTTAACTCACTTTATCTTGGTATGAAAAATGATCGAAATCCGACTATGACCACGCCTACTTTTTCGATATCGAAAATTACGAAAAATGAAAAAAATGCCATAATTCTATACCAAATACGAAAAAGGGGTGAAACATGGTGAGGTAATTGGATTGGTTTATTGACACGAAATATACCTTTAGAAAAAACTTTATAATATGGTTGTGACACCTACCATATTAAGTAGAAGAAAATGAAAAATTTCTGCAGGGCGGAATAAAAAACCCTTAAAATCTTGGCAGGTATTACATATATAAATAAATTAGCGGTATCCAACAGATGATGTTCTGGGTCACCCTGGTCCACATTTTGTTCGATATCTGGAAAACGCCTTCACATATACAACTACCACCACTCCCTTTTAAAACTCTCATTAATACCTTTAATTTGATACCCATATCGTACAAACTCATTCTAGAATCACCCCTGGTCCAACTTTATGGCGATATTTCGAAAAGGCGAACACCTATAGAACGAAGGCCCACTCCCTTTTAAAAATACTCATTAACACCTTTAATTTGATACCCATATCGTACAAACAAAGTCTAGAGTCACCCCTGGTCCAGAAAGGCCCACTCCCTCTTAAAATACTCATTAACTCCTTTCGTTTGATACCCATATTGCACAAACGAATTCTAGAGTCACCCCTGGCCCACCTTTATGGCGATATCTCGAAACGGCGTCCACCTATGGAACTAAGGATTACTCCCTTTTAAAATACTCATTAAACCTTTCAGTTGATACCCATATCGTACAAACGCATTCTAGAGTCTCACCTGGTCCATCTTTATGGCGATATCTCGAAAAGGCGTCCACCTATAGAACTAAGGGCCACTCCTTCTTAAAATACTCATTAACTCTTTTCGTTTGATACCCATATTGCACAAACGAATTCTAGAGTCACCCCTGGTCCACCTTTATGGCGATATCTCGAAAAGGGGTCCACCTATAGAACTAAGCCCCATGCCCTTTTAAAATAATCATAAACACCTTTCATTTGATACCCATATCATACAAACAAATTCTAAAGTCACCCCTGGTCCACCTTTATGGCGATATCTCGAAAGGGCGAACACCTATAAAACGAAGGCCCACTCCCTTTTAAAAATACTCATTAACACCTTTCATTTGATACCCATATCGTACAAACAAAGTCTAGAGTCACCCCTGGTCCACCTTTATTGCGATACCTCGAAAATGCGTCCACCTATAGAACTAAGCCCCACTCCCTCTTAAAATACTCATTAACTCCTTTCGTTTGATACCCATATTGCACAAATGAATTCTAGAGTCACCCCTGGCTCACCTTTATGGCGATATCTCGAAACGGCGGCCACCTATAGAACTAAGGCCCACTCCCTTTTAAAATACTCATTAACACCTTTCGTTTGATGCCCATATTGTGCAAACAAATTCTAGGGTCACCCCTGGTCCACCTTTATGGCGATATCTCGAAACGGCGTCCACCTATGGAACTAAGGATTACTCCCTTTTAAAATGCTCATTAACACCTTTCATTTGATACCCATATCGTACAAACGCATTCTAGAGTCACCCCTGGTCCATCTTTACGGCGATATCTCGAAAAGGAGTCCATCTATAGAACTTAGGTCCACGCCCTTTTAAAATACTCATTAATACCTTTCATTTGATACCCATATCGTACAAACGCATTCTAGAGTCAACCCTGATCCACCTTTATGGCTATATCCTTAAATGGCGTCCACCTATAGAACTATGGCCCACTCCCTCATAAAATACTCTTTAATGCCTTTCATTTGATACACATGTCATACAAACACATTCCAGGGTTTCACTCGGTTCATTTTCCTACATGGTTATTTTCCCTTATGTTGTCACCATAGCTCTCAACTGAGTATGTAATGTTCGGTTACACCCGAACCTAACCTTCCTTACTTGTTTATATTATGATGCTGGAAGAACACAGAAATAATTAAAATTAATTAAAAATAATCATATAATTGTTTTAATTATGTAATTTATATAATCAAAATTAATTGACATTAATCAAATAATTATATTAATTATTTAATTAAAAATAATCAAAATTAATTAAAATAATCAAATAATTATGTTTATCATTCCATAAGGCAAACGAAAAACTAATTTAAAAAAATCAACATTGTTTGTATTAATTATGCAATTAAAAATAATTAATTAATTAATTACAATTTTTTAATGAAAATAATTAATTAATAATCATTAAAAGGGCATACCTACTGACAATTAATCATTAAACAATTGGCTGAGGAAAACTCATTATAATTAATAATCATTAAAATTTTTAATCATTATTTAACAGGTCTGGTTTTAAAATATTTTTTTTTTTTTTTGAAAACCATGGCAAAATGAAAACTTTATTTGATTTCAAATTTTAATAGCCTTTTTCCTCAGTTTTACTCGTATATGGATGTATGTATCTCACAGTTGAAAATTTCAATAATTATTAACTTTGAGTTTAGCTATAATAAATTCATGATTAGTAAATACATTTATTTTAGGATTTATATACAATATATGTATGGCAATGCGCCTGCGCACAGATGTATAAATATACACGAAGCAAGTACGTATGTGTATATTCAATATAAATTGCACCCTGCCTCCCAAATAAGGTAAATTCTGCGCCCGAAGTCTTTCCAATTGCCAGCTGAAGTGTGTCACGCTTTATAATCAGCAAACGTTCAATGTGTTCATAGTTTTAATTATGTATGCAAAAGTATATTAATAAATGGTTGTTCGTAAGTAATTTGGGTATAAATAAATGTTGTGGCGACTACCTTGATTTGTTTTGTCTTCAGTTCACAGAAGAATGTACAGGTGCGATAATGCTTGTAGCGGGAATCGTTAGTTCAGAAATGTTTATGAAATAGAGTTAGATGCGAGAGCCAAAAAGTCTATATCTCGGTAAAACGTAAATAAAGGTTGTGTTCACACAAAAAAAAACAGAAAAAGATTAATTAAATGTAAGGCGTGATAAATTCCGAAGAGATTTTAGGCCGAGCTTTTCTTCCAATTTGCGTCCTGCTCCCTTTATTTTTTCCTACAAATATCTTCATCCATTTATGAGATAGAGGCTTTAAGTTTCAAAAGGTGCTTTCGTATATGGCATTTATTATTATCACAGAAAATAGTGGAGATCGGTAATATATATATTATATATACCACCTATTGTCCAGATCAGCCGCCTATCGCTTAAGTATGTAAATGTGTTAAATATATATTAAAGATCTTATACAGCCGATTATTCCGACATTACGAATCAGGGCATAAGATAATTGCTCAGCTTCATTCACGAAAGGCATAAATCCTTTGGCACAACCCATCTTCCCATCCTTACTTTTCCATTTAAAATTTTGTCATTCCACTTTGTATTGACAGTAACTGATTTGCTATTCGATATTGGAAAATAACCACGGTTTTTGCAAACCAGTAATGACGAAGCAAATGCATATCCGTGTATTTCGTTAGTGTATTGTAATAAGTATGCTAAGTAAATTTGCAATGCAATACTGCTAGACCATTAGCACAAAATCCTAAACTCCCTTGATAATTTTTTTTGTCGAATAAACATAACTTAGTTGTTTTTTATCTTAAAAAATTTTAGTGAAAATGCTACGAAACGTTGTTTTGGTTTTTTGTTTTAATATTCGTAGTTTCGCTGAAATTTCGCTTTACTCACTGTAACCACAAACTTCGATGCTTTTTTGCTGTCCCGTACAAACGCATGCCTATTTCGAATTTTCCACACACATACACAATATGTCGAAAGCAGTTTTCTATTTTTATTTAGACAGTTAGGTTAGGTTGAACTGGCCGGTCCATGAGGACCTAACATAGACTGAATGAGTGCGTAGTGTTACCAGAAATTTGTTTTAATGACCAAACTGAAAAACCCTATCAAAAACCAGGACCTATGTTATAAAATAACTCCGTCCTATTGGCAAATACTAGAAGCTTCCTAGGACTTAAACCACTTGCTGCTTCTAGATCTGACAGCAGTAGTACTCCTAATAACAGGAGTCTTAGCCTGGCAAGCGCAGGGCACGAGACCAGAACGTGCTCGATCGTTTCCTTCTCCAACCCGCACTTCGTACATCTGCTATCACTGACCAAACCTAATTTAAAGGCATATAGCGCCAGAAGGCAGTGCCCAGTCAGAATACGCGTCATGAGTCTACAGTCCTCTCTTCTTAATGATAGAGGCAACTTTGTTAGTGTAAGGTTGTAAGACCTATACACAATCTTCGACACTTTAAAGCCCCGCGCTTGAATCCACGCCTTTCCAGCTTGGTAGATCATGTGCACCTCTCGCCTTCTCTTAATCGCGCCCAGTTTACCTGGAATGTCTACGGAGCAAGCTTCAAGGGATGCGCTCTTTTTAGCTAGTTCATCTGCTTTTTCATTCCCATCTATTCCCATATGTCCTGGGACCCAATATAGATGTATGCTTCTCCCTGTCCCGATTCTCTCCAGAGACCACTTGCACTCTAACACGTATTTAGATGCTGTGCTATGCGAGATTATTGTCTTAATTGCTGCTTGACTGTCAGTATAAAAGTTAGCACGGTTGCAGCTTAAGATATTACCTTCCAGTGTTTCTACTGCTTTGGTTACGGCTAATATTTCCGCTTGAAAAACGCTGCAGTAATCCGGCAACCTGTTTATTTCCGGGTCAACACAGTATACCGCAAACCCTAGTTCCACTTCTTTGGAACCATCTGTGTAACATTTTCGCCTCGTCCGCCATGTGGCCTTAAGATATGTACAACACAATATTTATGTACTAGATATTTTGGCGACTATTAGAATCACTATGCTGTTAGTAAATAAACACAAAAACAAAGCAAGCTACAAATATGTACATTTACACATAGAAGGCGACGAAGAATATCTCACATACACATATGTAGTCATCAGCTAAGAGCAGAGGTTTATACTGACATACACACACGCATATGGCTAGTAGAAAAGCATAAACTACAAATATACATTTATATAGCTGGCAACCGGGTCTGGGATGTTAGCATCCCATTTCTGGAAATTTATAACAAAACGTATGCCAAATAATTGGTCACTCATTGGTCATAATTGGTCAGCAGGTTTCAGTAATTGGTCAGCATCAGAAAAAAATGTATGGAAATTTTAAAATTTTCATGGTCGGGTGTGGGATGTTAGCACCCCATCGGAGGATTTTCGAATCGAAAGGTATGCCAAATTATTGGTCACAAATTGGTCAGCGGACCCCACTAATTGGTCAGCCATAGACAATTTTGTATGGCCATTAAATTTTTCCAAGGGAAAACAATTTTCCTGTCTAGACACCCTGGCAAGCAATTCAATACAATTGTTCTCGAACACCTTTTCGCGAAATGACTACACTTTAGGAGAAATTGGTGAACGAGAAACCCGAGAGTATAAAACAGCGCATGCTGACGAATCAGTAATCAGTTTGATTTATACACGTTAGTTGTGAAGTGAAGTATAATTGTACCACTCCCGAAGTAGTCTAATAAAGACCATTTTGCAATACTGAATATTGGAGTATTTATTCGATAGTTCAGCGATACGAACGTTAGCAGAAGGTGCATAATTACTAGGAGTTTTCAAAATTCGTTACAATATTTTGTGTGAAAAAGTTATAGTTTGTTCTTAGTTAAGGTCGAAAACGGAAAAAATGCTCCCTACAAAACGTGGAATGCACCATTTCCATATCTACAAATAAGAAATGTACACACGTCTATATATATATAACAATTCATACTTCAAACATTTAACAAATGAGAGCTCATTATGTATTATCACATCTAAAATTAATATTTAATTAATTATTCATAAATAGGTTTGATCAAGCACTGTGCTTGAGTTTTTATTTTTCAAATTAAATATAAACATAACATTGCGGGTAATATGAAACGTAATCACACTAATCATGAAAAAAAAAAAAAAATAAAAATTTCATGTGAGATAAGAAAAAGTCAACGTAATCATGTTACTCACTTTGACGTACATTGCCACAGGTGCATGTTGGGATTTATTGTGCAAAATAATACTTTTAGCAAATTCCTATCATGCAGTTTATAGATGTGTATTATCGTAGACTACTTCCGAACTGGTGTTAATCGCATGCAAGACTGTTGTAAGCCACACTTAACAGCCACAAATCTGAGCTACATATATGTACCCAGCGAATCGCACTATTTCCGGAATAGCGCGGAACTATATATTAATTCAAATACATAAAGCTCAGACTTCAGCTCTGGTTACAAGTGTGGCTATCAACTGGCCCGCGCAGCATTCAAATAGCACCCATTCGTAGGTAGTAATTAAACCTCTAGTGCGAGATTGCCGATTTAGGCGACTGTATCCCATATTCGCTGCAGAGTAGTTGTTAAAGGAAATGATAACACGCATGTTCTTAGATCAGACATACGCAGAGCTCGCCGTTTCTGTAACATCAAGCAAAACAAAGTTAAATAAAAATGGCTAAACCAATTGGTGACACGAAGATAATTTTAATCGTTGTTTACATGGGCCTTACAGCGGAGTGGGAGCCGTTCGTTTCGTCTGCTTCCATAGGCCGGTTCCGATAAAAATACTTTCTTAGCCGGAGCGTCATCTTCCATTCACATACGCTAAAAGAAATGGTGCTAGTAAAATCAACAAATCGGGTCTGTTGTTCTTGACTTAACGGAGATTCGGTGAAATTGATCGCATTATGGTTAATTCGACCGAGTTCTTTGTCAAGCGAACAAATTAGTTTAGTCATTTCAACAGAGGAGAAATTGTCGCTCTTAAGTTAACAAAATTCTGTAAAATTGAAAGATTCCTAATCAATCTAATTGAATTTTCTGTTAACACAACTGATCTCACTGGTCATTTCAACAGCGATCAACAGTCAATACATGAGCAAATTTCAAAGAGAATTTTACGCTCACTGCGCTCTATACTTTGTACTTATGACGATGGAAAAATCACCAAATCGAAAAAACACACAAAATGGGAGAACAACAAAAAACTAGTTTTTCAGTTATCACTACAAAACGAAAAACCCTTCTTTGAACTTACTGCGCAAAAAATTATGAGATACCGGGACACCTATTTATCGGGTACAATTTTACAACTTCTCCTCCAAGCGAAATGCAAAATTGCGCCCTCTTGTTGTAAAAGTTTTGTTTGAACGAACAGGATTGTTCCAAAGTTAGTAACATTTTGTTCAAGTTTTTACGAATTTTCATACACGCGAACGAATCTATTTTATTAAACCATCCTTTTTATTGTTGATGTTTCCGACAACATAAAAGTTTGAGTTGTTTTGAAATCGTTTCAGCTTAAAGTGTTACGAAAATTAAACTTGCCGAATTACATGTAAAGTTACTCCAGGGGCGAATTACCTTCCTGCGATTTGATTCTTTACTTTTCTATAACTTACAAGTTCTCTATTTAAAATGTTATGTCAAACATTTATGCTACAAGTTTTGTTCGAAACAATCAAGTGTGGCAACTACATGCGAGAGAAGAAATTGAGAATGAGCTGAGCTGCAACTGAAAGAATTGAGAATCAGTTTTGTGACTACTATTTTCATTTCTATTTGCAAAGCGAAGTTCAAAACTATAAATTAAATAAATTGCAAAATATAAAATTCTGTGAAAGTGCGTTTAATAAAAGAAAATAATAAAGTGTATAATATTTAATGTGTGCCAGCATTTCCAATTGAAGTTCGGTTTGAAGTGCGTACATATGTATGCATATGTAGCAAGCATGCGTATTTATGTATTCACATATTTACGTATGTTTGTATATGGAAACATATGTACTTTCGTACAAAGCTCTCGCAACAACTTTCTTTAGTGCATTTGACTCCTAAAACGGTCAATTACGAATCAACGATTTGTGCGCAGTTGATTCAACATCTTGGTGCGATGGATAAAAATTGGCAGACATTTCGATTGAATTGACCCGTATTTCGGTTGATTTTACCAGTCTTTTTCTTTCAGTGATAAATGGTTTAGTCAACGTAATCGCTACGTTTTAATATGCTGGACTATGCTGATATCTGCGTAAAGCTCGTACAGCTCATCATTAAATTTACTTCGGTATCCACCGTCGTCAACGCGTGGAGGTCCGTAAATCTTTCGAAGAACTTTTCACTCGAAGACTGCCAGAGCCACTTCATGTGTTTTTGTCATGGCTCATCCTTCTGCACCATACAGCAGGACGGATACAATAAGTGACTTGTAGAGCATGATTTTTATTTGCGGGAAAGGAATGTACTTTTAAATTGTTTACCTACTCCAAAGTGGCATTTATTGGCAAGAGTGATTCTTCCCTGAATTTCAGAGCTGATGTTGTTGCTTGTGCTAATGCTGGTTCCCAAATAAATGATGCTCGATGACAGCAGGCACTTCGTTTTTCCTCATTCACTATCAAACCCATTCTGCCCGCTTCTTTTTCCAGTTTGGAGTAAGAGAACATACGCTGCGGGTGTTAAGGCCGATGATATCAATATTATCAGCATACGCCAGTTACTGCATGCTTTAATAGAATATTGCTCCAGAGCAGATAAGCTCTGCAGTTAGTATAATCATCTTTAGAATAAAACTCAAGAAATCGCATGATCAATAAATCGCACGAACGGCTCGGTGAGTTCCTTGCTAGTTCTGACTGAGCTGTAGGTGTTGCTCAAAGTCATTTTGCACAGCCGTGTAAGTTTTTCGGGGACACCAAATTCAGACATAGTAGCATATTGGCAGCTCCTTTTCGTGCTGTCGAAGGCGGTTTTAAAATCGAAGAAGAGTTGATGTGTGTAAATTCCTTTTCTGAGGTTTTTTTTCAAGATTTGGCGCATTTTGAAAATTTGGTTGATTGTAGATTTACCAGGTCTGAAGCCGCACTGATAAGGGCCAGTTATCCGGCTCATGACGGGCTTCAATCTTTGGCACTTTACACTTGACAGGACTTCATATGCGATATTAAGAAGGATGATTCTGTGATAGTTGGCAAACTTTACAGTATCCCCCTTTTGTGCACTAGGCAAAGAACACTTCCATTCTAATTGTCGAGCATGCACTCGTCCGTCCATATTTATATAAATTTTACTTGTATCAAGTTTCGTTACCATCTGGAAATTAGTCAACTTATGCATTAAGAAATTTGTTTTGGATAGGTCTTCAGTGAAAATATACAGTTTTCCTGAAGAAGATGAAAAAAAATTCATCGAAAGCCGTAGAAGAAAAGAAAAAGAATAATCTCATAGAAAAATATAAATTGGCCCAAAATAAACATCACGGTTTTCCAATTTGGTGGGACCAAACTTCTAATAACACTATGAATTCAGTCTATGTGAGATCTTCCGGCCGGCAGGTAAGATAGTTTCTTTTAAATTTTTGTCCAAGGTGGACATAACTTCGAATTTAGCAGATGAGGCTCGGGTCACTACAAGACGCTCGCACAGGGAGACTGTGGGATGTTCTAGAATATTCGGCGTGCCGAAAGAAACTGCTTTCGCAATGTGAATGTGTACTATTTTTGGGAATGTTCCGGATTAGTTACTGGCAATGGAAAATCAACTGCGATGTTCTTTGGTTGCTGTGCCGCTCGGATACCAAAGATCCGATCCCAAGTAGCGCACGAGCCGCCATTTTGATACACATTTAATTGCTGCTGATATCGTGTGGCTAGTCGGTACTCAGTTCGAACAATTTTGAGCGGACGGTGAACCTGCTGATACCTTTTACAGAGCATTTAGCATCTCCCTTAACTTCCGGCAGTATATAACTGGCCACACTTAGAAACCTTGTGTAGTAGGGCACTCATGGAGGTAGTGCGCGACTGTTGCTTTGCTGCCTTCCTCGCTGCAGCTCTTGCATATGTTGTTAAAAGAGATTACCATTATTTCGGCATGCAGGACATGCTGCCAGTGTCCCGTTATTGTAGCAGTTATCATAAAGATTCCTTTCCTTGACCCATTTGGTAGGTCCCCTTTTCTTTTACTGTCGTAATTCGGCCAGTTTTGCTTGGTTATTCATTATGTGTCTGCGGAATACCAGCTGAAGACAGCTAAATCCTTTAACCTCTTATGATTGTCACTTTTAATTGATGTAAGTGGACGATGTATCTCGACTGCCTCCACAGACTCCAACGGTGCCCTTGCCCTTGCAAGTGCATCTAGTTTTTCGTTGCCCTCGATGTTCCTGTGACCAGTTACCTGTATGGGGGTTATATTTGCGAAGCTAGCTGCGGCTTGGGCGACCACTTGCAGCTGCTGACGGCTTTAGATATAGTGACGGGAGAGTTAAGCTCCATGAGCGCTACTTGGCTATCTGAGTAAATGCACACCTCGCCCATACTTGCCATATTGCCTTCAGCTTCGGCAGTTAGACTCTCGAAGTCTTACTGCCAAATATGTTATAGATTCACGTATGTGAAGGTCCAGAAGTAGCTAGTTTAGGAGCACATTAAGTGCGTTGGTTGGACACGACCTTGGTGCACCTGTTACTCCTCCGAGGGCTGACCGCTGTACTCTATCCATCTTCTTAATGATGTACTGTTTGTCCATGGCTGATCACCATGCTATGCCTCCATAAGTTAGTATGGGTGTGACGACGGCCGTATATAGCCATATCACGAGTTTGGGTTTTAGACCCCAGTTTCTGCTGAGGTTTCTCTTACAGGAATAGAAGGCTACGTTCGACATTCGATTTTTATCAATTGCGATAATACTCCCAAAAATCTTCAGGGAGTGTCTTTATCGATACAAGAGGATAATGATGAAGAAGATGAAGGCACAGTAAACAATAAATCATAATCTACATGTTCGAGAATGACTTTCATTACTTTTTAATTATTGTTGTACCAGACACAGCTGCACCGAAACGTGCCCGTTTTTCTACTTCAGATATATTTATGGAAATGGGTTGTATTAGGAAAATAATAACAAGCACCATAAGCTTGTGGACAGCTACATAATACCAAGTCTTTTGCAATAATTGATTAAGTGTAAGGTATTTGTTATATAAATAGATTCATCATGCATTATTTCATTCATACTAATATCAACTTAACGCTATATGCCTAAGGTAACTAATATCCAATTTGTGGAGAGCAGCTCGCAGTTTCAGTTTCTTCCTAGGTTTTGGTGGGACTCACACGTTCCATTCGGTCTTAAAGTCTGAAAGTGATTAGCATTTCCCGGCACTCAGCTATATACTCATTCACTCATGCTTGCGTCAGTACTCATAATACATTAGCCAAATAGCACCGTCTTCAAACTCAAACTACATACTTACACTTTCATACTCATAAGTAGTTACTTTGCATACTTATATGTAGATGCATAAGTATGTGTGCATTTTGATAATAATGAAAATGTGGGCTTGAATTAAGTAAATTGTTAACAAAACCTTATGACTTTAGTAACATAATTCACTACGCATACGTAACCCCATTTGCTGTTATTTATTATGATTTAAAACCATTTAAATATTTGCAAAAGTTTTCCGGTTTGTTGCACTTTCTTTGACCTTGTGCCTTTATTACGTTTACTCAACGTTACTACATAATTATTATATTGTGTGGTACAATTTTTATACCCAGCTGAGCAGATCTCACAGAGCATATTAATTTTGATCGCATAACGGTACCCCGTAATGGCATAAACTAATTGAGATAGATATAGACTTCTAAATATCAAAATGATCTGGGCGAAAAAAGAAATTCCTTAGTCCGTCCGTCCGTCCATCCGCCTGTCCATAAACATGATAACTTGAGTAAATTTTGAAGTATCTTAATGAAATCTTCTCAGATCGCAATAACAATAACTTGAGTAAATTTTGAAGTACCTTAATGAAATCTTCTCAGATCGCTATTTAAAATGAACGAAATCGGACTATAACCACGCCCACTTTTTCGATATCGAAAATTTCAAAAAACCGAAAAAGAGCGATAATTCATTACCAAAGACGGATAAAGCGATGAAACTTGGTAGGTGGGTTGGCCTTATGACGCAGAATAGAAAATTAGTAACATTTAGGAGAACGGGTGTGGAAGCGCCCACTTTTAAAAGAAGGTAATTTAAAAGTTTTGCAAGCTGTAATTTGGCAGCTGAGTATGTAATGTTCGGTTATACCCGAACTTTGCCTTTCTTACTTGTTTTATTATATGCCCAACTTCTACATATTTTTCGTGGTTATGTTTTGCGGTGGGATTTCCCCTTAATTTTATAATTCCAGCCCCTAAACACAGTTAGTTGAGCTTCCAAAAAAGACAAAAATAACACGATGGTGTCATTATCGGTACAATAACAACAAAAACATGATGGCGCTTGAAAGCTTAAATGGTGTTGGTCGGCCAACAAGTCCCGCTAGTCGCCTTTTCGTAGCAGTAACTGGCACCAAGTGGTGAGACTAAGGGAATGAAAGCCGTTTTCCACCAGGTCCTTTCAGCGGAGTGGGCTGCATTCTTCCTCTGTTTCCGTAGGCGGGTTTCGATAAGAATACCTACTTTCATTCGCATAACATGGTCTACCCCGCGTAGCCGCTGTGTTTTAGTTCACTGGACTATGTTGATGTCTGCGTACAGCTCGTACAGTTCATAGTAAAGTCTTCTTTGTGTATCGTCGTGACGTTGACGTTGTTGGTTGTCTTAAGATTGGTTCCCAAATAAACGAAGTCTTTTTCTATTTCAAAACTATGGATCTGGATATTGTTATTCTGGCATTGTCGTCATCAATAGCTGGCAAGGGGGTGCGCATATCGGTTGCGAAAAGATAGTAATTCGAGTCCGTGTTAGGTCCTCGAATCTAATTACATATATTTCAATCGGGGCAGCCATGTAGCTTGATGTATATCTTTATGGTACTGTCTATAACCATGTTTCGAGCATCAGGAAAGAGGATCAACCTTTGTGGCAGCTGAACTTTGGGACAGTTGGGGCAGAATACCCGTGTTTTCCGCCCTGGAATCAAAGTCCCTAAGCAAGACTTTTATGTCATGACAGGGCAGCGCTCGTATGAGCGTTCCAGGCACCCGTAGAATACGTTCTTCGCCTTAACGTCCCTCTTCTCTGTTAGTGTATGGGCGCAGATGTATGAAATGTTCATTGATTTCATGCAGATAGCGGTCAGACGTTCATCTATATGCATGAACGATTGTAACTACTTCGCGCCGAAGTCTCCCTGCCACTACAAAGCCAATGCCAAATCTGCCCTTATTCGCCAGACCACTTCAGTAAATATCACAAGTTTTGGCTGCCATTTTTTCTTACTATCCATCGCGTTTCGTGGCTGCCTGAGCAACAAACCCTTATTTGGTAATAGGAAAGCCTTTATTAAATGGCATTTTATTAAAATTTGTATATGCTACCATAAATACCAAAATTTTGTATACTGATTAGTATTAAAGCTAGTTCGGCCCAGCCAAAGGCACCCATCAGATACCTGTATATATTTGTTTTTTAAAACTCCTCGAGCAGGAATTTGAACTTTCGGAACCTACAGCTCACACAGATAAACACAGAAACCAAAACTTTTTTTATACCCAACTAATGAAGCATTGTGGAGAAAAACGCACAACTTTTGTATTAGGGCCGTCTCGGTTAATATTTGACCTCATTAATTGCTAATTATGATTAATGAACCTTTCCGCATCACTTCATTAGACTAAAATGGATACGTATACCGGTTCTTCGCTTTTGATTCATAGAGTTATGACAATTACTCTTACAAAAATGGTTAAAAAAAATTAATAGTGCGTACACTTGTTACGCCCTCTTGAAATGATTGCACTATATTGCGGCCCACACGCATGCGCAGACTAAACTTTGACGCAGCACTTGAGCCACAGATCAGTTGCAGCTGTTGAAGTGAAACCATCAATATATTGACGGTATTGCGTTGCAAAAACAAAGAGCTTACTTACTCACACATACATAGGCATATCTTTACAAAAACGTAGGTGCCTGTTGATGCTATACACGAGCTCAAAGTATTTCAACTGTGGGAAGCAAAAGTCAACCGGCTTTTGTTACAACAATAATGGGCATCAGATTTGGCTGATGATAAACTGAAGCGCAAAAATAAAAAATACTTATGGAAAAAATTTCATGATGGTTCAATAACCTGATGTGAACAAATTAAGAAAAAACAAGTAAGGAAGGCTAAGTTCGGGTGTAACCGAACATTACATACTCAGTTGAGAGCTGTGGAGAAAAAGTAAGGGAAAATCACCATGTTGTAAAAATAACCTAGGGTAACCCTGGAATGTGTTTGTATGACATGTGTATCAAATGGAAGGTATTAAAGAGTATTTCAAGAGGAAATGGGCCATAGTTCTATAGACGGACGCCATTTAGGGATATCGCCATAAAGGTGGGCCAGGCCTGACTCTAGATTTTGTTTGTACGATATGAGTATCAAATGAAATATGTTAATGATAATTTTAAAAGGGAGTGGGCCTAAGTTCTATAGGTGGACGCCTTTTCGAGATATCGCCATAAAGGTGGACCAGGGGTGACTCTAGAATTTGTTTGTACTATATGGGTATCAAATGAAAGGTGTTAATGAGTATTTTAAAAGGTAGTGGGCCTTAGTTCTATAGGTGGACGCCTTTTCGGAATATCGTTATAAAAGTGGACCAGGGTTGGCTCTAGAATGCGTTTGTACACTATGGGTATCAAACGAAAGGTGTTAATAAGTGTTTTAAAAGGGAGTGGGCCTTAGTTCTATGGGTGGACGCCTTTTCGGGATATCGCCATAAACGTGGACCAGGGGTGACTCTAGAATGCGTTTGTACAATATGGGTATTAAATTAAAGGTGTTAATGGGTATTTTAAAAGGGCGTGGGCCTTAGTTCTATATGTGGACGCCTTTTCGAGATATCGCCATAAACGTGGACCAGGGGTGACTCTAGAATGTGTTTGTACGATATGGGTATCAAATTAAAGGTATTAATGAGGGTTTTAAAAGGGAGTGGCCCTTAGTTTTATATGTGAAGGCGTCTTCGAGATATCGACCAAAATGTGGACCAGGGTGTTCCAGAACATCATCTGTCGGGTACCGCTAATTTATTTATATATGTAATACCACGAACAGTGTTCCATCCAAGATTCCAAGGGCTTTTGAATTCGCCCTGCAAAACTTTTTCATTTTCTTCTACTTAATATGGTAGGTGTCACACCCATTTTACCAAGTTTTTTTCTAAAGTTATATTTTGCGTCAATAAACCAATCCAATTACCATGTTTCATCCCTGTTTTCATATTTGGTATATAATTATGGCATTTTTTTCATTTTTCGTAATTTTCGATATCGAAAAAGTGGGCGTGGTCATAGTCGGATTTCGGCCATTTTTTACACCAATACAAAGTGAGTTCAGATAAGTACGTGAACTGAGTTTAGTAAAGATATATCGATTTTTGCTCAAGTTATCGTGTTAACGGCCGAGCGGAAGGACAGACGGTTATCGGAAAGCAGTTATCGTCCTAGAATCTAAGCCTCTACCAAATTTCAAAAGGATTGATAAATTTTTGTTCGACTTATGGCATTAAAAGTATCCTAGACAAATTAAATGATAAAGGGCGGAGCCACGCCAATTTTGACATTTTCTTTTATTTTTGTATTTCGTTGCAACATATCATTACTGGAGTTGAATGTTGACACAATTTACTTATATACTGTAAAGATATTAACTTTTCTTTTAAAATTTGAATTAAAAAAAAATTTTTTTTAAAAAGTGGGCGTGGTCGTTCTCCGCTTTTGCTAATTTTTATTAAGCAGACATATAGTAATAAGAGTAAAGTTCCTGTCAAATTTCATCATGATATCTTCAACGACTGCCAAATTACAGCTTGCAAAACTTTTAAATTACCTTCTTTTAAAAGTGGGTGGTGCCACCCCCATTGTCCAAAATTTTACTAATTTTATATTCTGCGTCATAAGTTCAACTCATCTACCAAGTTTCGTCGCTTTATCTCTCTTTTGTAATGAATTATCGCAATTTTTCTGTTTTTCGAAATTTCCATATCGAAAAAGTGGGCGTGGTTATAGTCCGATATCGTTCATTTTAAATAGCGATCTGAGATGAGTACTCAGGAACCTACATACCAAATTTCATCAAGATTCCTCAAAATTTACTCAAGTTATCGTGTTAACGGACGGACGTACGGACGGACGGACGGACATGGCTCAATCAAATTTTTTTTCGATCCTGATTATTTTGATATATGGAAGTCTATACCTATCTCGATTCCTTTATATATGTACAACCAACCGTTATCCAATCAAACTTAATATACTCTGTGAGCTCTGCTCAACTGAGTATAAATATAACAATCTACTAAATTGTAATTTAAGTCGGAGCAGAAAATGCTAATCAGTGTGTGGCGTTATAACTGTTTAGCGCGATTGTGCATTGGTGCAATTCGGGAACTTAACATCAAAACTGAGAAGAATTAATCAAGAGGTACTACAAGGCGGTGAACTGTACCAGATTTTGTTTAACGTTTACAAATCAAAACTCTTTTCTTATATTAATTTGTTGTCTTCAAGGCCAAGTTTGTTATTTTTGTAAAATGTATATTTTACAAGTTATATTACATTATTAGACATAGAAAAGAAGTAAATTAGAAAAAGACAAAGGTCATAGACCGTATAGCCGACTATTTCAAATCCCATGACGGTTTATCATCAGCGATCCACACATTGAAGGATCGACGTTAGCGCATCAGGCCATCAATGCACTTTGCAAGTTTCTACTTATAACTTGTTTTCTACTGTTTGTAGTTTTTATTCTTTACCACCGTCAATAGTTTTTATTCTTTACCACAATCAATAGACGAGGATTTTTATTGCAGCTCATATGGTTTTTAAGCTCTTGCTTTTGTTAGAATTCCAAGGTGCTTTTTCCGTAGACTGAAAGTATTTAATGTTATGTTTGGTTTTACTGGTCTGTAAATAATCCTTTCGCCACCAGAAATAGTTACCATGCGTCCCACGCCGATGTCTGAACTTTAATAGCAACACCTCCCAGCCCTTCCATCGATGAGTTTTGCTATAAAATCAAAGATTATCACCTTAGTTTTTCAAGTTTTTCACGTCGCGAAATCAAACACTGTCACCGACTGTCGGCGACCTTATTTATAACGTACACAATGCCTATATCGACCATATTGCACATCCACGTCGATGGCATCACGCTACCGACTATCTTAAATCCAAAAATACTGGGTGCGATATTTGATCAGGATCTACATTTTGCCGAGAATGCAGCCGCAATAGTACCCATGACCAGAGCCGTAATATCAAGTCTCTTGCCGGCAGCAATTGGGGCAAAGATAAATATACAGACATAACCAACCTAACAGCAGCTGGCCGGCCGCTTTTATACAACGCGTCCCCAATATTGTCTCTGGCCTGTCACAACAATAAACACAGAACTTCCATTCTTTCCTTTCCTTTCCTTTCCTTTGCTTCCTATTCTTTCCTTTCCGGTCCTTTTCTTCCATTTTCTTCATATGATACGTCAGGATTTTTAAAGTATTAAACTCAGAACCTTAATATCATGAATTCAAATAAATGGACTTACGCCATTTTCAAAATAAACGAAACTTATTATGTATATATGAAGGAGAAAACTAATTGGCAATCAACCATTCAATCGTGTTTTTTCATTTAGCGTTATTTGACAAATTTAGCACAATTAGTTGACGATTGTTTGTTTAGAATAATAAATCAGACTGGTGTTTTGCTAGCGATTTTATATTTACTTGTTTCTAGTATATACATTAGACTGGGTCGATTTATTAACCTATATCGCGCCATCGATTTTTCGGCAGGATTTGGGCTCAGGAAAAAAAGTTCCACTACGCATACCCAAACAATTATTTTTGAGCCTGCAAAATTTCCACGATTTTTTCGATTTTTTATACATTTTTTCATTTTCAAGGCTCCAAATAATTTTTTATGTATTTGTTTTGTGTCAATTGCCAAATGCAATATTGGTAAATGCAGTTTTTTGAAAAAAAAAAATCTTTTATGGAGATTTAGAAGAATTTTGGTCGAAAAATCGATTTTTTTTGCAGGCTCAAAAATTATTTTTTTGGGTATGCGTAGTGGAACTTTTTTTTCCTGAGCCCAAATCCTATCGAAAAATCGATGGCGCGATATAGGTTAACTGTCGTCCATACAAATAGACCCAGGTTAATATACATCCAACCATATAATTTGTAGAAGACCAGAAATAGCGAACCATGCGACATAATTTTTATTGTTTGATTACTGATTGAAACTTTTCCTAAACCTCGCGCCTAATTGGACGTTAACATTTCAATTGGTGACTTTCCCATCTTAAGTTTAGTTTGTTAAATATGTATTTAAGTTGTTACTAATATTTTCTATATTTCCCTCCCCCATTGTAGTTTGCGGTCAACCTGCCGTGCCACTTAACGCCAAAGTACAGACCATCGCCGGTGATCGAGGATTTATAGAAGCCAAATATGAATGTGATTCAGGTTATGAGCTCTTTGGGCCACCAACGATCAAATGTGATCCGTTTACTGGTTGGGAGCGTGAATTGCCATTTTGTGGTACAAATGTAGCCTATCGCAAACCAGTCAATCAGAGTTCATATACGCGTTCGGGACCAGCAAATTATGCAAATGATGGAAAACCAGGGAATAAGGTAAATAACTATATGTATACTCTTTTTATGATAATATGAGTACTAAACAGCATAGTGTTTGTAAACAAAGAGTTCGTTAACTATAATGGGGATAATATACTAACTTAATATAAATGTATAAATGGAATTGGTATATGCTGAATATTTTTTTGGACAGAACTCATTAATAAGCATCACATAGGGAATTAATAACTAATAAAATAATTTAAAAACAATTTTTAAGTTAAACGGTTTTATTGAAAACAATAATTTCATTAAGTAATAATAATACTAAAAGCTAGAAAATAATTAGGTATGTCCTAGGTACTAGTCATCACACTCCTCATCAATCTAGGGCGTTGATCAGACAATTAAATAAAAGCGTTGGACGTGTCAAATTTCTATTGATAGTCATAAGTAAGACCAACTGAACCTTAATCAGGTTATGCTATGCCTGACATTTTTAGAAATTTCACGCGCCCAGTGCTTTTTTATACCTTTCATGAACATGAAATGGTATATTAACTTTGGTCCGATGTTTGTAACGTTGAGAAATATAGAAGATAGACTCACCATTAAGCATACCGAATTGATCAGGGCGACGAACTGAGTTGATATAGCCATGTCCGTCTATCCGTCCGTCTGTCTGTTTGAACGCAAACTAGTCCCTCAAATTTTGAGATATCTCAATGAAATTTGGCACAAGGATGTATTTTTCTATTATATTAGACATTTGTCGGATCCGGAAGGATCGGACCACTATAACATATATCTCCCATACAACCGATCGTTCAGATAAGATGATTTTGGTCATTCCTGCCGCAATTTAGAAAGTATAAACGTGAAACTGGGTGATATATATTCTAATGTATCATAGAAGATATCCTGAAAAAATCACTTTGATCGGAGCTATATATAGTATATATCCCATACAACCGATCGTTCAGATAGAAAGATTTTTGGCAATTTCCCCCTTAATTTCCCGTATAAAAACGTTAAACTTGGTGATATTTATTCTAATATATCATAGAAGATTTCATGAAAAAATCATTTCGATTGGAGCTATATATAATATATATCCCATACAACCGATCGTTCAGATAGAAATATTTTTGGCAATTTCTCCCTTAATTTAAAAATATAATCGTGAAACTCGGTGATATATATTTTAATAAATCATAGAAGATTTTCTGAAAAAATTATTTCGATCAGAGCTATATATAATATATATCCCATACAACCGATCGTTCAGATAAGGGGGTTTTTTGCCATTTTTTATTTTATATTTATTTTAAAAATCGTTTAGATATGTACATCTGTTCACTATATATTTCTTATCTTATACATTATTTGGAGATTACGAACGGGATAAGATTATTGTTCAGCCTCATTCATGAAAGGTCCCGTCCTTACTAGTTTTTAATTATTTTATTTTCAAGTTTGTAACCTTAATCATTATAAGGACTCATTATAAGGACTCTTTCCTAACAATTTGTTACAATCTAAGTCCTCGAACTCCAAAGTATTTTGATGTCACTTCTACCGGACTGTATGTAATATTTGTTCCAAATATGAGCCAAATCGGACCACAAATACGATTTTTTGGAATATCTCAATCCATGCGCTACCTATCAGAGCTTTTTTTCTTATTATTGCATTGTCATCGGGTTTTGAACTATACTCCAAGTTTCAAGCTTGTAGCTTATCGGGCAGTTGCTTAAATTTTAATTACAAAAATCATGTCGGCCGATCGGCCGGCCGCTACACAGGGTCAGCGTTGGCTTAATATATCCGTTTAAAAACGCACAAAGTGTGTCTGTATTATAGACTCCATAACTACAGTGAAATCAGTGACACATTTACATAATAGTTATTGGAAGAAGAATTCGCAAGACGAACGAATCTTCATAGTTCAATATATTTCACACTTAGATAAATGAAACTAACTCAAAAATGTTGAATGTCGAATTCATTAGTACATCTGAACTTCCCAATTCACCTACCGAACGCTATAATCGATTTACTAATATCTGCACTAATCAGCGAGAAGAGGCTATGTAAAAAAGGTGAACTTTTTTGGCGCATATGGGGGAGGCAGTAAGTTATTCCTGTTTTTTTTTTTTTTAATTGCGATTCTTTGAGTTGATCGCTGTTTTGCTCTAGGTGTGCGAAATTTTTATAACTATCGCAGAGAGAGTTCTAAGTTCCTCTATGCTTTAATTAATGAGGAACCCATACTACCAAAACTTTGTTTTAAGCTCCCAGATCTTTTAAGACTCCAATGTATTCATCCACCAGCCAAAAAGTAATTATGTAAGACTGCGAGGTAAGTATCGCTGCCTGGTTTTCTGATAATGATAATACTCCTCGATAATAAGCATCTTCTCAAACTATCGCAAACTTCTATAGCATGAGTTTTTGCCAAAAAAAAAAAAAAAAAACAAATAGTGGGGTAGATGCCATTGGTATCGATTTCGGACCACAGATGCCAGTTCACGTTTTTCCGTATTAAAATTTTGATCAATCCGTGAACCAGACCTCTGCCTTGAGGCCAGTATAAGGATTACCTGTGTCCAAGGAGTTCTGTCCACAATGGTTACCTCAAAACTCAGTGAGATTCTAAGCTTAGGGGCCACTGCATTGCGTATTTGGAATAGGGGATTTCTTATGAATTTGTTATTACTTTGTGCGATATGATACTTTTAACTGAGCGAAATGACGGATACTCTCGCCAAAGGCGTATGAAAAAATTACTTACCAAAAGCGTTGGGGCGCATTCAAATATATGACAATAAAAAACGGAAATAGCGCCGGTTAAAAACAAACGATTTCTCACTCTTCTTAAATATATGGCTAACGAGCCATTTTAGCGTCCTTCGGGGGGAATTAATAGCCATAAATAACGTCACCTGCAGGATGAGATCTATCACGAACAGTAGATACAAATTATTGAGTATTTTATTTTGTAGCATCTGCTAGTGATGATGCCACTGTCCGAATTTTTTTTCTTTTTCTCCGATACCAAAATAACGGTCAGTTGATTTCGGCAACGACCATCCGTGCAGTGGAGATAAACTGTTCCTGCAACTGTCAGTTGCAACTGAGTGGAGGTCTCTCATTTACTTTGCTGCAAACAGTGGGTGTTTTGTGAAGTTGGGAATACTTTCAATGCCGAAGAGTTTTCCGCCAGGATTTAGTGTTTTGAGAAAATTTTACTTTGGGCTTTACAATACTCCAAACAGTAATTCTATGCTACTTTGGCTTCAGGCTAAGAGGCGGTTTTCGGATCGAAGACTTGAGCACAGGATACAGACCCCAGGAACCTTTTTTACCAAATTTGTTTGCAAAACTTTTGGGCTATACTCATATCTGCCTTGAATTAAATAGCGCTCATGCTGTTCAGTCTATTAGGCGTCTCGGTATCTCCCTTTGATGCCTAAAAAGAGTTTTTCGTGTTCGTCAGCGGTAAGAATAGTTGTCATGTTTTATTTTTCTTTTTCATTGGAAGCCGTTTCTAAGTGGTAGTTCCTAAGCCCGAATTCAAACTAAATTTAATTTGAGAATGAGCGGAGTATCAACTTCCATTACATCTGACAAACTTTGTGAAAAATGTATCTCAGTAATCTAGACTCGATTTGTCTGACTTGGACAATGATGAATAAAGTGATGAATTGGTTACTCCTCCTTCGGAGGCTTGGAAAACTTTACCACGTAACCCGAGCTTAGTTTGAACGGTCGAAAACTATCATACTTGTATATGAAAATTTCGAAACACTGCCGTATATTATTATGGAAGTGATCATGAGTAGAATACGGAGTCAGTAGCTGTCGGTAAATAAAAAAATAAGACTCATAAACCAACTATATGTTGAATGTCAATTGTTCAACCGAAAGACTTAGTGACTCTGACCGAGGCAATATGGCCACAGTCGTATCCTCAGAAGTCTCCCTGATGTGGATCCGTCATAAGGTTATCGCATGCAATCACTAAGTTTTGACATGTGTCAAATTCTCTTCAAGTTAGGACTGGAGGCGGGCGGAGTGGATAATAAGCATGCAATCTCATTTTTAATTACGAGCACAAAACTGAATGCGGCGTGGGGCTGATGTTTTCTCTGAGCAACTTAAGTTCTCGCTGTCAGTCCGTCCTCAGATAGCCAATCGGCACTCATGACGCCTAAATCCCCCCTCACTTCGTTTAAAGCAGATGAACTTGCAAAGACAGAGGCACTTTGAATGGTATGGTAGTCGTAAGTAAAATTCCTAGAAGTTTCCAGATGATAGCGATCTCCAGCTGGTACTCCTTGTACACCTGCGACATAATCAAGCAAACTAGGCCAATTTACCATAGTAAGAGAACAGAAAACCGTCTAGCACTGCGATAACCATGAGACATTGATCATTTGGGCTGCTCAGCAGACGCTGCGGCTAAAAGAATAGAAAAAAAGCATTCATGTACTATCTGTGCGAACGTTCAGCTCTAGCACACCCCAAGTTTCAAACTATGGGTAGTTATATACTATGGGAACTTCAGGCAGTTATTAAGTGTTCCACAAAACATATGAGCAGGCTCATTGACAGAATTAGGTATAGCCCTTTTAAACACAGCATCAGTTTGGTTCCAGGAAAAAGTGGATCAAAGCGGCGCCACGTGTGCTACTACGGCTCGGGTATTTAGTATCCTATCTTTATTTTAGAAAGAAAAAAATTTACCTGTCTGTGAAACAAACGCTACTTGGATCCCGACAAACAAAAAAGTTATAGCTAACATTCCGATTTACTTACTAAAACAAATCCATTTTGCACACATTTCTTATATTCCATTTTCTTTACCTCTAGAACCCCGATGGCCAACAATGCTCCGAAACACAAAAAGAACCTTCACCATGGTGGCGCGTCGATTTGTTATCTCCACAAGCCGTGTTTGTTGTACGTATCACAACGCGTGGTTGTTGTGGTCATCAGCCGCTGCAAGACTTAGAGATTCGTGTTGGTAATAGCAGCGTTGATTTACAACGTAATCCATTGTGTGCTTGGTATCCGGGCACGGTGGAGGAAGGCATCACAAAAACGTTTTCCTGTGCACGTCCGCTCGTTGGTCAATATGTAGCCATACAATTGGTGGGTGTGGAGGGTAGCTTGAGTTTATGTGAAGTTGAAGTCTTTACAAATGATGAATTCTCAGTGGATCGTTGTCTTAGCCCCAATCTGAGTGTGGAAACAGTATTAACAACATTCTCGAAAACATGTTACGAATTCCACGTGACCAAGGGTGAGAATTTCGAGAAGGCACAACAAATGTGCAAATCAACGGGTAAGTGTGCGTGAGCTAAAGTTTATTTGTTTGCATAAAAATTAAAATAAAAATTAATTATGTAAATTTACTTAGTCATTTATTTGCACACATGTATATTTACATTTCCATTTCGCATGATTTTTTTTGTATTTAAAAAAAATCTCTTTCTTTGTTACTTCGTGTGATTTTTTCATGTTTTTCATATTTTTTGCATTTTCGTTTTAGGTGGCAATTTGGTGCACGATTTTCGTGGTGCTGCCAATGACTATATTCTCGCTGAACTAGAACGTCGCAAATCTGAGTTGAAGACTCAGTTGGTGTGGATTGGCGCACAGAAAGAGCCAGGGATTACTTCACGCACTTGGAAATGGGTTAACGGTATGTCGATCGTAAATGTCAAATCAAATTAATTTATTTAAATTTACATTGCCAAAAACTTCTTTTATGGGCTACAGTTATTAAGTTAACCGTTACTCACAGATGTCAACAAATACGTAGCACACGAAATATATTTATATTCGAATTCAAAATTTCATGACACTTTGTAGTCGTGAGACTTCCCTGCAAAAAATGCGATCAGTCTAGGCTGAGTCCGGGATGAATCGCAAAGGAGTATGCGACTATAGCCAGTTCTGATCTCTTTATAGGGGTTGGAGTGGTGATGTATATTGGAACGATTTTCCGTCATCCCTTGTCAAATTTGTTTTTGAGACAAACCGGTTTCGGCGTTGTGCCATCATCAGTGTCTATTTTCGTTTTGATCTGTTGTTGTCGTTTGTCCTGTATTTGTAGTTCGTAGGTACGTGAGCAGGTATTGTCAAAATTGATGCTTGTGTATATTTAGTTATGTGTATGTGCTGCGTGTTCATTCGGAACCGAGGGTGGTTTACCAATCGATTTGTGTGGCTGACTGGGGTAGGTAAAAATCCGTGATTTTAGTCGTTTGACCTTCTTTGTGGATTTGTTGTTTTGGTGTGTTAATTGTTTTGTGTTTATTTGTTGTTGTGTGTTTGTCTGTTGCACCAGTGTGATTACTTTGTTTCTTGTAAACAAGTTTTAAAGGCTCGAATATTGTGTCAGAAATTGTGTGTATCTGTTCGTTTATTATTCTACCATCGAATGTTTTCTGTTTGTAGATTTCCATGTTTTCGAGTACGTTGAGACGTCGGCTGTTTGCTTGTATGTGAAGAACCCTAACTGTTTTATTGATGTTTGCTGGGGAACATTCATTCTCGACCATGTGATTCGCGAAGTTAGACTCGGGTATAATGTTTGGATTCCATATTTTTTTGTTGTAATCTCTAATATGTTCTCTGAACCTCGTTCTTATTTGCCGTCCTGTTTGCCCTATGTAACTATGCTGGCATCCGCAGGTAAGCTTGTATACGCCATGTCTGCTAAACGGATCCTCTGAGTTAGTGTTAGTTCTTAGTTTTCGCCCTAGATTGTTCGATGTTTTGAATGTTGTGGTAATGTTGTATTTTTTAAAGAAGTATGCCAATTTATATTGTGCGTTTCCAGTATATGTCATAGTCGTCCAGCTATTATTTTCCTTTTCATTATTTCTTTTTGGTTCTCCATTTGTCCTTCTGTCCATATCTACTAGTGATTTTTTATATCCGTTGTTTGCAGCGATATTATATATGACCTCAAGTTCTCTCTTATATGCCTCTTGTGTAAGAGGTGTTCAAGTCTATATACCAAGTGCCTTAATGCTGCATTTTTATGCTGTTGGGGGTGATTTGAGGTACTGTGTATTATTATGTCGGTGGCCGTTGGCTTTTATATGTGTCATAGTTAAATCTATTGGCTTCTTTATCAATATTTATCGTGAGTTCTAGATAGTTGATTCCTCCGTCTTTTTCGGTTTCCATTGTAAATTTTATATTTCGGTGCTGCTTGTTGAGGTACTCCAGTACAAGATCTTCGTTATTAGTAGTTAAAATGCATATTATGTCATGCACGTATCTAGCATAAAATGACACGCCTAATTTGGACTTCATCTCCTGTATGTACTTTTCTTCCAGATTTTGCATGAACACTTCCATAAGAATTGCTGATGTGGGGCTTCCCATTCCATGACCGTTTGTTTGTCTATATATTTTATTGTTGAATTGAAAATAGCTTTGACGTAAAGTGGTTCTTAGCGTATTTGAGAGTTGCATACTTTTCACTTTGTTTTTTGCATTATGAACTATTGTTGAGATAACTATGTCCAAAGTATCCGATAGTGGTATACATACATGGGTATAAATCTTTTATGTCAAAAGATACCAATTTGCTGTTCCTTGTTAGCTCTACGGTCTCAAGTCTCTCTATTATTTCTGTTGTGTTAGCTATTGCATATTCGTTCCTTAGCTCCAGAGTATCTTTCAATATCGTTTTTAAATATTTGGACAGTTTGTAACATGGTTCCGATTTAAAATTATCTTTTGTTCGCCTATGGGTACTGTAGGACAAGTCCTCTTTCTACCCGTACGGAATTTTTTACGGATTTTACAATTTTTTTAAGCTCTAATACAATATTCTTAATTTTTTTTCGTAAAGGTAATGTAGAATAATAAAAACAATACAAATATTACAATAATGGAACATATGGTTCTAGAATTTTAGGTTCGGTATAGAGCTCCGCATTTTTCTAAAATAATGCTATTCAATCACATTTAATCTTTTTATTTTATTCATTTCGTTGCTGTTTTTTTTCAATTGGTTACCTAAATTTCAAACTGACTGATGCCAAATATACGCAAAAGGGAGTAGAGGGGATGGGGATCAATTATACCCCAATGTGGACAAAGGAGATCAATCGCAGACCGCTCTCCTTAGGGATTAATCGCACAATTTTTTGCAGGGTTATATCTGTAAACAATAAGTTAATAATTATATAATAAAAAAATAAATAATTACATTATCAGCGAACGGTGAGGATTGGCGTTGGTGGAACTAAGTACAATTACCATTACCAAAACTAAGTAATTGAAATCACTAATTACCAACTAACAAATAAAAGTATATTTTATTTCAACTACTTTCAATTATTTAACTTTTGTCAAATGTTTATGAGAGAAAACAACACACCATATTACAAACTTAGATATATTTTTTTTTAAATAGCAGCCGTGTTTTTTCCGAATAAATAAATACGTGGACCGATGTACATCCGAGAAGATTTAGGCCGAGATTCTCCCACAATTTGCGGTCGGGCTACTTTCTAATTTTTCCTGCAAATTGGCCGGACGCGACCTACTTGTTTTATACCGTCAAATGAGTTTTCATCCGCTTAGAAAAATTTTCTTCTAATTGAAAAACCTTATTTCTAAAATTTTGATGTTGCTTTGCCCGGGGTGTGAACCCAGGGCATACGGTGTGGCAGGCGGAGCACGCTACCATCACACCACGGTGGCCGCCACCTTTATTGTATTAAAAAAATGTATTCAGAGACTCTCGGTACCACAATAGGTCGCGTTGGGATTATCGCGAGGTTGCCAAATTTAACGGTTTCGTGCAATTTAATTGCTTAAAGCTGAGAGTGGACACAGTCTTAGATAATATTAATTACATATATACATATATAAGCGCAAATTTGATGATAACTGTAAAAAAGCGTGAAAATCGAGGGTGTCACCTCCTAATAGTCCAAAAAGTGTCTTTCATCCAAGTGAAGGTGCATTTAAGTAATGGAAGTTTGCTTTGACGTTCGTCTTTGGGAGAACTTTCAGTACGCGAACTATTGGATTTTTTAAAATAAATGTCCGTGTATTTAGGGTGTTCAATTCTCAATAGTTACATAGTGTGTATCCGTAAGGCAACAAAAAACAAGGTTTTAAATTCATTAAAAAATGTTATTTTTAAAGTAAGAAGATAGAGTAAAATATGCAACTTTTCAAACCATTTTAGAAGTCAACGTAATTATTTTATTGAACGGAAATATTATTCTCTGATTTCCGCATCTCAAAATCATCCGAATTAACAAATATTTGAAAAGAATTGAAAGCAGTTGAAATAATAAAGGTTTCGACTTAGACATAAGTGAGGTGGACAGCTCCGTCCGACCGCTGCTGAGAATCGACGAATATGAGAACAGGGCAACGACTTGCTATGGACCAATAGGGTTGACTGCGAAGTCTCAAGATCCTTATGGCCATGCTTGGATAGGAAAGGCACCAGCTTCCTTCTCAAACTGAACAAATCTGCGGTGAGGGTAATTACGGTGTCATCACAGGTCATTGTGCTATCGCACCAATGCCCCGACGGTGGCGAATACCAACAAGCTCCTCTGCAGAAGCTGCCAGGATGAGGAGGAAGAGGAGTCGAACTACCACTTTCTCCGCCGATGTCCGGCACTTCAAATAAGAAGGCTCAGATTTCTGGGCTCATGCTTCTTCGACAGCCTGACAGAGGTTGGGAACGGGGACGTCTCGCTTCTTCTTGGGTTCATCAGGGAAAGCAAGTGGTTCGTTGAGGACCACTAGGAGTTATTGGGGCTAAACGAGTTTACCGCCACCCTGTACTTACTGAGGTCACTCACAATGGTCCAAAATGTCTCCGAGTGGAAGTATGGGTAATACTCACGCACGCCCTCTCAGCCTAACCTAACCTAATTGAAATAATTGGTCATGAATTGAAAAAAGATGTGTTCATTACCAAATACCAGTAAACAGTAATTGTACTTGACAATTAAATTTCTTAATTACCAAATAATTGTAATTGGTCAATTACCATTACTTAGTATATTCATTACTACATTTCATTATATTCAATTCAACTGTTTTATCTCCCATTTAACGCCTAATACTATGTACAAACAGAAAAATAAATTGAGGCAATTTCAATTTAAATTGAGTGGTGGTCATACAACTCAATTTAGCTTACATAATAGCTGGTGGCGTTTTGAATTTAGAATCTGTTTGTGAAAAAAAAAATAATAATTTTAAAAATATGGAAAATTCTAAACGTGTGTTGGTATTTAAAGCCATAGAATCGAGTTTGGATTCACGGTTGGCCTTTAAAATTTCAAAATATGATTTATTTTATTTTTATTTGTCGTTTTGTTACTTTGATATTTGGGTTTTGTCGTAAAATTTACGTTTAAATCTACTCAATAAATACAATTTACAAGGTTGCATTTGCAGTTTTTTTTTTTAAATTGGCAGTTTATTATTACAATTTATTATATGATAAATTGGGTAATTAATTGCCCAAATGGTATAAATTGCCAATTTGGTGTGTGTTTGTACATAGTATAAGTTACCAGATGAATCTGATAAATTCGTTTTAGTGGTTTCGAGATAACTGCATCAAAGGGACTCACTCAATATTGTCTTTCGAATACTCCGGCCGCCTTCTCATCTGCTTAGATCTGTTATTCTATTGGTTATGAAAAAGTTTCTTCAACCGCTGATGTTCTGTTTGATATAAAAAATACAATGACAAGGCTAGGATTTATCCTATTTTCAAATAGTAAAAGGGGCAGTCTCGTATTTCTAACTCATTAAAGTACCAAAAAAATTTTATATGTTGACCTTGAATTAACAAATAAATACTTAGATACCCTCTTTAGGCTGTATCTCGAGTGGTTATCGTAACGCCATTTGTATTTTTTCCGGGACGATATTAAAACAAGTCTTAAGGCACACCATGACATCTGTATCTATACATCTGCTGATAATTGGGGACAGGATCTTGCAGCAAAAAAACAAGTAACACCTCAATCAGCACAGTAAGTGTAAAATCTACACACAGCTGATAGGAAAATACGTCTGTTCGCAAGATTCACAATCGCCAGCTAAGTACTAATTAATTGCATTAACGTTCGACTTTTCGCTTACACTTTCAGCGGATCACCTATGAATACTCTCAATTTATGTATAAGTCGACTTTATTATTTCTAAATGCCGCACCTACATTAAATTTAAATTATTTGGCAAGGAATATATGGGTGATAAACTATTTCGCTGCTGTTCTTGACTTCGTCTAATGTTCGAAAAGGAGAACGATAATTTAACAAGATTATCGATTTGACTTCGGCTTCTTTCACCAGCTCATACCACTCCTGAAAAATGCTCGAAATTCTTAACAAAATCTGCAGCCTTAGCGAAAGACCGCAATCAATATGGTACATAGCTCTTTAGCAATACTAAAGAACGATATGAGGGGTAGACGTAAAAGTGACTCTGCTGGTACAGGTCAGTCGAGAAATCCTTGTAAGTAGCTATCAAAGCCAGCGGTGCAGAGTAAAGAGACAGATCTATGTTAAAACACCTTGGTGTTAAGGAATTCACCAACTGTCACTGCCCTCCTTTCTAATCACCGAAAATATAAACAAGCAAAGATAGTACAGCTATAATCCCAAGAAAGAAGCCTATCCCAGGAGAATCATATCATACGGAAACCTTTCTACTAATTTATTTGACCAAAAATTATCAGAGTGAATTCACTTTAATACATAGTGGTGTTCTAAATCTTTTGTTGTTCTATTTCCATGTGTCCCGACCGTACCATAGGAAATGACCCTAGTTTGCTATGCGATGACTGCACTACCACGATACGTGTACGAGCCCTTCTATGATGAGCCAATATTCAAAATAAATAGATATCCCAAAAAGCGTTCACTGTTTAAACTTAGCACTTTTCTCGACCAAGTCTATTCCACAAAGCTTTCAAGGAATTACCATATGTTAAACCTAATATTCGATCAGAGTTGTGAAGAAAAACATTCTCGCGGCAGCCGTACTAGTTAATGGTACAACAACAACAACAACAACAACGGAGCATCGTTCCATAGCAAAGCTCAATTCAAATCAGATTGATTAGAAAAAACAGAGTCACATAAAATCCTCAAATCTGATGCTAGAAGCATTTTGAACGACTACATAGAAGCGTTGTTAATCATCTACTTAGAAAGGATGAGTTTGCTACAACAACAAGAACGTTGTTAAAAATAATAATAAAAGAAGCCTCGTCTCGAATTGCGCTCACAAATTCCTTTTGGCGAGTCATCAACCACTTAATATTTAAGAAGTTTACACAAAGAAAAACATAGTTATGAAATCAGAGATGATTTGGGGCTAGATACGCCCAGAGGTATGCATATTAATTTATCAGGTCAATGACAGTAAACAACTTTCCCTAGTCGATTGGTTTTCAGCACAGGAAATTGAAAAATATTTGTATGGCGTATAAGCGATGGTCATTTAATGCTTAAAATATGTATATACCATACTATATACCTACAAATGCGCCTTTATAAGAAAGTGACATTGAAACAATATATGTACATATTGATGACCATAATGAGCTTAATTATATTCAGCATATCAGCTTGTTTGACCACAAACAAAAGCCCGAAATGCAATAAAAAGCTAAACTCAATACTTTAAAAAATCCAGTTAATAAACCAATATAGTGTGCGTCAAAATAAAAAAAAAGTCGCTATATTTGTAACGAACACACTCATCGAATTAAACGTACTACTATAAGTGTACTTAATGAACATTAATTTTATGCAAATGGAACTGGCCAAGGCGGCAAGCGCACCGAATTGGTTTGGACTTATTGCTATTAAAGGTATACGCACCTATAAAAGCTACCGGCGCCGCCAATTTTTTGTCGTATTTCACATGCCGTCATAAATATCGGCGGCGATGCCATTTGCTGCGTTACTGTACTACTCATTTAAGTCTCCCGTTTACTCTTCTTGTCAAAAATTGGTCCGATACGGTCGAAGGGGACACCAATGGCTGGTCATCACTCCCAGTTATAAGAATATATTCCAGGTCAACACATATTATGTAGAGTCTTTGAGGATTATACGATTGTGACCCATAAGTTACGCAATACAAGCTGTGCTTTTTTACATCTATATACGTATGCGCTTAAATTTTATATGGACTGATAAGCGTTACACTTAATCTACACTTCTGAAATTGCTGCACAGAAAGTTAGTACTTCTATCGATACGCATTATACTCAGATGCAACTGAAATATGTGTATATACTATCTACAAATGGTATGTGTCCACTATTATGCGCCTTTTCTGCTATAGGTTATACACTATGGCTAACAGAGGTGTGTGTCTCCGCTTTTCGGTATAACATGTTCTGTAGCTAGTTATTTAACCACTGCCGCTAGATGGGTCTCCTAAACATTGCCTAAGTGAGGATAAGTTTTTTTTTACCCGCAAACGTAGACGTATATACGTAAAAAAACACGGCTTATATTCACTTAGACATCTTGTGATTTCGAGCAATGCATCTTTGGCCAAATAGCTAGTGCGATAAAAACATAGTTAAAAAAGCTTTCATAGCTACACCTTGAGCTACTAGGAAATCGACGTCGAAGAAGAAATGACTTCGAAGTCACTCACTTATAGGTTCTGTGCTGGCATACGGTATGAGTACAATGAGGCGCGGTAGCGATTGGTGTTCGGAATGGGTACCGTTCCAACTTGGGAAACTGACGCTCCTAAAAACAGCCGAAATCTTGAGACAGCCTTTGATACGTTCAAGTATAGGCCAGCATCGTTTCTAGTGGTTTAAACTATGCAACGAAAATATAGACTATTAATAGACCAGCAATAGCTGCCGTAAGTTTCCTTTGGGAAGAACAGCTCCGAAAATGATTTAAAGAATTCGCGTCGACGAAGAGTACTAGGAGTTAGCCTAGAACATCTCCACAGACAAAAGTGGGACCATTTTAAATATAGGTACTATTTTACGGCAGACGCAGCAGTACCAGTTCCTAGCACCATGGTTAAGTTCGAAGCCTCCCAAGAGTAAGTGAATGAAGGTCAGTCCATCCGCAAGGAGCTACAGCTTGAATGAAATTTTCTGAACGATTCGCGAAAAATTGACCAGCGTCATTGAAATGTCAGCCACTGGTCCTGGAAAAAACCTCGGGTTACTCCAGTATATAGAACCGGTTCCCATGGGAGGTTCGAAATGGCCAACATGTCGATTTTCCTCGAGGGTGCCTTTGAAAACACATCTCACGAAAGCGTAAATATAGCACTGCATATAAGAGGAATTCAGATGCCTATAAGAATCGCTGAAGCCCATGTAGGTAACAGTGCAGTTAAGGTCAATACAACGAGGGGTTGCCCCCAAGAATGTGTTCTGCACCCCTTCTGTAGAGCCTAGTAGTGGATGAACTCCTGCGAAAGCTATCAGACAGTAGCATAAGATGTCAAGGAATATGCTGACGAAATCGTCATAATTTCAAGGGGTAAATTCGAGAGAACGCTCTGTTACATAATACATCGAGAACAACTCGGGCGACGGCGAGGCAAGCACTGACAAAACTTCAGCGACTGGCATGTGTGTGCATCACGGGAGCTATGCGCAAATGTCACACAACAGCGCGCGAGGCTATTCTCGATCTAACCCCGCTGCACATATCGATAGAGCAGTCAGCCAAGCGAACCCACCTGAATATCGCCAAGGAGAACTAGGGCAAAGGTAAAGTCATATCGTCCCGGAGCATGGAGGAACTGAGAGAGAAGATCCCAATCTCTCAACTCCCGAGGGATGATATCCTCATGCAGATAGTTTTTGAGAAAAGGTATATAGTAGATTTGGGAGACAAGGGTACATGGAAGGCAAGCAGAATTGAGAGTATTCAGCAGTTACATAAAATAGTATGGAACACCGATGGCTCGAAGACTCCAGAGGGGATTGGATCTGGAGTCTTTGGACCCAGAGCCAACATACCAATACCTCTATGAGCATACCCGAGCATTTTTCAAGCAGAAGTATTCGCCATAAGCCAGTGCGCTGACCTAAACCTTCAGCGCGAATACTCCAATGAAACAATCGCCATACTCAGTGGCAGTCAGGCCGTCCTCAAGGCGATCTCGGCGTTCGAAATAAAATCAGCACTGCTCCTTGAGGGCACTGAAAAGCTTAATGAACTAGGAGCACACAACGAACTACTGTTGGCCTGGGTGCCTCGCCACAGGGGAGTTGAGAGTAATGAGCAGGCAAACAGCCTGGCCAGAAAGGCAGCCACGACACCACCCATCGGCCCCGAGCCGTTCCTGCCAGTAAGCCCGCAGAAATTTAGGGGGCATTTTTTAGTAGAAGAGAGGGAAAAGAGGGAAGAACACTGGCGCAATATTTCAGGCCTGAGACAATCTAAGTTACTGTTAGGGGGTTATAGCATAACTCGATATAGGGCATTAATAGGCCTCTCGAAAGATAACTTAAGAATCCTAACAGCTATTCTTACAGGGCATAACTGAACAGCCACATGCAGAAGCTGGACATACAATCGAACAACACATGCCGATTTTGTGATCGATCAGCGGAGACGGCGGATCATATCCTCCCGGAATGTGACGCAATCTCAAGACGCATGGCTAAGTTTATGGGCTCACCGTGGCCAGAGCATTCTCACATTAAATCCCTCACGCCAGGTGAACTGCTAGGGTTCATCATACATGTCGGCTTGGATGAGGCGCTGTGAAGAAGATGAGGGCACAGTAGACCAATGGTCGCAGTGCGATCCTCAATTAATTATCTATCTATATATAAATAAAGAAACCCTTTCTTAAATATTACCTTTTTAAATAAGAAAATCAAGTTATCTATAGTATGTACGTCGCCGCCGCCGGTATACTATGGACCCTACGCCGCCGATTAAGTGCTCGGCGTAAAGCTCCAATGACTATTAGTGCCTAACCATATTTGGCTAACAGTAGAAAAAAGTCGTTCTTTGAAAAACGAAAGTCTCTGTTGACGTGCCAAAGCGCATTTTAATAGGTATTTTAAATATAATTAAAAGTGAGATTATAATAATATAATAATTATTATAAACTATTCAGACTTTTACAATCATGAGCGTTAGTGTGAACATTTAATTTTGTTCATATGTAAAATAGTTGCATCGAAACGACCATTAAACCCCATTTATTGACCTTGTACTATTGCATTTTTTTTTTTTTTTGTCATAATAAATCGCATTGTTATGTAAAAGCTAAAACTAAAGGTATAATATATAAATATACATATATTTTTATAAAAGTATAAAATGTTTTGTATTTTTTTACAAATATTTGCAGGTGAATTAGTGCAGAAACCGGCCTGGGGCAAAGATCAACCGAACAACTATAATGGCGAGCAAAATTGTGTGGTTTTAGATGGTGGCCGCAATTGGTTGTGGAACGATGTGGGCTGCAATTTGGATTATTTGCATTTCATTTGTCAACATTGTGAGTATTTAAATGAGTAAAATTGATGACGTGCTTCGGTGGAGGACAGAGATGACAAACATCATCAGTTTATTATAATCTAGGCAGGGTAAAATTGTGCGTTGAAGGCGGGGGGCGAGGGGATTTGAGGAATTAAATCAAACTTATTTCCCTTAAAATATCTCAACAAAATTACGAGCTTCAACGGGAATCTAGATCTGCAGGGCTTTAAAGGACTCGTTCTAGATAAGCCGTTGCAATAAAACAAAGGTTGTTATACCCCATTTTAAAACAGACAAAATCATCATAATTAATTGAGGCTTAATCGCCTCTCCGTAACCAGACACGCCAACTATCCCTGTTTCGCGATAACTAACGTTAGTGGGGATATTTAGGGAGGTTAAGTCTTTCTCCACCTGCCACTACCAACTCAGTGAAAGTCTCCCTCTTCCTCTGCTTCCAAACTGAAGTGTCGACTGAAATACTTTCTTGGTCGGAGCATTTTCGTGCATTCGCATAACTTGACCTATCCAGCGAAGCCTTTGGGTTTTTATATACGGCTTTATCATATCTGCATACAATTCATACAGCTCATCAATATACCTTCTTCTATAATCGCCGTCGGCATCACAGACAGGACCATAAATCTTTAATATTAATAATAAAGCCAACGAATTAATATCCTCCCAACCTACACGAGGGGCGCACCCGCATGACGCACGGATTTTATTTTTGCCGAGTTCTTGATAGGCGAAGATTTGTTAAGCGTCGAGATCTAAAACTGCTAAGCTACAGAATAAAAATCATCAGCTGAGTATTATATATAACAGTTGGAAATTATACATATACTACATAGTTATGTTAGGTTAGGTTGAACTGGCCTGTCCATGAGGACCTCACATAGACTGATTGAGTCCGTAGTGTTACCAGAAGTTTGTTTTAACGACCAAACTGAAAAACCCTATCAAAAACCAGGACCTATGTTATAAAATAACTCCGTCCTCTTGGCAAATACTAGAAGCTTCCTAGTACTTAAGCCACTTGCTGCTTCTAGATCTGACAGCTGTATCACTCCTAATAGCTGGAGTCTTAGCCTGGCAAGTGCAGGGCACGAGCACAGGACGTGCTCGATCATTTCCTCCTCCAACCCGCACTTCCTACATCTGCTATCACTGACCAAGCCTAATTTAAAGGCATGTGACGCCAGAAGGCAGTGTCCAGTCAGAATACCCGTCATGAGTCTACAGTCCTCTCTTTTTAATGATACTACATAGTTAAATAAGTGAACATTTTATATAAATATTTTGTTTATTTTGCTACGAGTTATGATAGGAAAGGACAGTTTTCTTTATAGTAAAAAGTGAATCCGTTATATCAAATGAATTCGAATGAGAGCTAAAATCATGACACAAACAACGAAAGGGTTCATCTAATTCGAAATTCGTTCTACACTGCCTCAAAAGAAGAGGTTTATAGTGTCTTGACACTCGATGGGACATTGTAGTTTACTTCATTCAAAAGAAAGGGGCTAGAAATTAGTCCATTCGGTGGTTTAGCCATAAATAATACGCCTAGCATCTATACGACTTGCGAGAGTTGGAAGATTTATAAGCTTTAACCGACTAGTATAAGGTAGAAGATTATACGCAGAGAAAAGTAAGAATTTCTTCTGCATTGACTCAAGCCTATCTGCATGAACTTGATATCGCGGATTCCAGACTATTGATCCGATTTCTAGTATCGGTCTAACTAATGTGATAAAAAGGGCTTTGGTTACATTCGGATCACTAAATTCTTTAGACCGTCGCTTCACGAATGGTCGAAGATCGCTAGCCTTATTGACAGCAGTCATAATATGAAGGTTGAAACTAAGTTTAGCATCCGTCGTAACTCCCAAGTCAACAAAATAATTTACTGATACAAGATACAAAATTATTAATTATGTAAGAGGCTGCTGGCGAGGCAGGCACATGCATTTACCTTTATTTAAGTTGAGCGGCATTGAATTCGCATTGCGCCAAGCAACTAAGCAGTTTAAATCCGCTTGAAGCAAGGGACGTGCTTCAATAGACGCATAGGACCTAAAAAGTTTAGCATTATCAGCATACATTAAAATTTTGGAATATTTGATTGTGTTTATTTTTAAAAGTTACTTGTTGCGTTCTACCGCAGAGACACGAAGATATCCACAGGGTGAGACCAGGTTGGAAGTCAAGTCGATCGAGCTTGTGATAAGCAAGGAGTGGGAAACTTTATCAAATGCTTTACTGAAATCAGTGTAAATAATATCTGTGTGAAAATTTTCTCTAAATCCATCAAAAACATAAGTTGTGAATTCAAGTAGGTTGGTAATGGTAGCTTTGCCTTTACAGAGATCTTGTTTCGTGGCACTCCAAGAGCTATCTCATCTTCTCTCGATACCATCGACGACTTTTGTTCGTCCAAAGAGGACTTAACTTTTCAATTGCCTACTCAGTCTAAAATAGCACTTATTGGTAAGAGTTATTCTTCGTTTGATTTTTAAGCTGAGATCGTTTTTGCTGCTAATGATGGTTCCCAAATAGATGAAATCCTTCACAGTCTCAAATTGACATATATCCGTCAACAGTCGTGTGGCTGCCAAGGCGCGAATGCAACAGACATAAAGCCTAATGAATTTGATCAGATCTTCAACAGGAGTGTGGGGGAAACAGCTTTATATATACGCATACCATCAATACAGCGAAGTTTGATATCACTTTTTTTATATCTTTCATGAGAATTAAATGGTATATTAAGTTTGTCACGAATATCATAATTCTATGTCCTGGAAGGAGAAGACATAAACTCATTTATAAGTTTATCGAAATGATGAGGATGAAAATCTGTAAGTCTTAGCCGAACAAAAGCCTTGTTCAAATAACGTGAATCGCCAGAGGAGATTGGAGGAAAACTTGTTACTTGAAGAGGGTACATTGTTGATTAAGCTCTACTTACGTTCGAATATGAGTTTTCTGATTGAAATAAAACTAGTCCGAAAAAGAATCTTCTTAAATTCAGTGCTTTGGCCAAGGCTGGATAACTCTGAGCTGGAAACATCTCACTAGATATTTTGTCTTCTTTACTTTGATGCTTTCGACAAACATAGTTCGAACGTATGAGCTCTACCGGCGGCATTTTAGGTCAAGTCACTTACCATATTAGGACTCGCATTTTCTTGAACTAGTTAGAGACTGATTTATTTCCAACCGAAATGTAATAATTGATATCTTGTAGGGAATTGATGTGAATAAATATAAGTTGCTAATAGTTAGAATAGTCAGTTCGCTGACAGTCCCAGTATAAGTGTAGTAGCCCACGAAACAATTATACAGTGCCTTTAAACTAGATTTTAATGTTTATTCTATCATTTAGCACCACTTTCATGTGGCTCCCCTGATTCACAGCAAAATACCACCGTTGTGGGCAGAAATTATACGCTAGGCAATAAAATCGCATATTTATGTCCAAAGGGGCACTCACTGATCGGTGATGCAGAGCGAGTTTGTCGCGCTGACGGTACTTGGAGTGGACGTGCACCCAAATGCAAATGTGAGTAATTACTTTTTAAAAATAAAATTATAGAAAAACATGCTATTTTATTATACAAACAAATTCAATAACCTCACATATACGTACGTAAATATGCAGACGTCGATTGCGGTCCACTGCCGGAACTAGAGCATGGCGCTATTCTGCTTTCGGAGCAACGTAACAGCTTTGGTGTGCAAGCAACCTACACTTGTCATGAGAATTACACACTCATTGGCAATGAGAATCGTACTTGTGAGCTGACTGGTTGGACGGGAAAACAGCCGGAATGTTTAGTTGATTGGTGTCCTGAACCGCCACGCATCGCTGGTGGCAGCGTAAGTGTGACGAACAAACGCGCTGGCTCAACGGCAACATATGAATGTGAGACCGGTTATGTATTGGTGGGCGAACCGGTGAGTTTGGTTTTCGATTTCAATTATACAATCCTACAATTATTATAATTATTTTCATAAATTTACTGCGCAAAGTTAGATATAACTCACCACTGTCGGACAAGTCATACTTATTATGGTTTTGCCTTTTATTTAATTTTGATAGATTATTTCCTGTGGTCTCGGCGGTGAATGGTCCAGTAAGCCACCTTCATGCCGCTTTGTAGATTGCGGCGCACCAGCAAGACCCGATCGTGGACATGCAGTGTTGGTAAACTCCACAACTACCGTTGGTTCAATGGTGAAATATGAATGCGAAGATGATTATTGGTTGGATGGTCCCGCCGAATTGTATTGTACCAAAGAGGGTAAATGGTCAGGCGATGCGCCAGTATGTGAGTTGGTTTCATGTGATACACCAAATGTGCCGGCTGGTTCCTTCGTACTGGGATACGATTATAATGTTCACTCCAAAATACAGTATAATTGTGATCCGGGGCATGTGTTACGCGGTAATCCCACATTAGAGTGTTTGGATACGGGAGAATGGAGCGCAGAAGCGCCATACTGTGAATGTAAGTGCTGAAAGCTCATTCGATTTAATTATACTTAATAAGGAAATTTACTAGCTCTTTCTGAACTCTTATAGACATTGATTGCGGCATTATCACACCACTTCCATACGGTGCCATAAAATATTTGCAGAATACGACTTATGTAGGTTCGGAAGTTACCTTTAGTTGTGCTCAATCACATAAGCTTAGTGGCGTCATCAAACGCGTATGCTTGGAAACGGGCATTTGGAGCGACGCAACACCAAAATGTGAAGGTATGCTATTGCTTCATCTTCGTGGTCGCATGCAATTTGTTCAACAATATATATCTTTGCAGAAATACGCTGTCCAGAGCCGATATTAGCTAACCACAGTTTGGTCTCCGTTACCGGAAATGATCGCATGTATGGACGCACACGTATACGTACTACAGACTCATCGCAGAATAGCGCTCAAACTTATAAGTAAGTGCAAGATCTCAGATTTTTTTTTTACAAAGTTGTATAATAAACTTTTCTGTTTAAGGATTGGCGCTTTGGCTAAGTATCGTTGTGAACGTGGTTACAAGATGGTTGGCGAAGCACTTGTTACTTGCGAAGACACTGGCCAATGGAGTGGTGCGGTGCCGGATTGTGTCTGTAAGTGTAAAATGTGTTTTTATTTGGAGAGTGAAAGGCCAAAGATCCGTCAACTTCAAGCTCTAAACGACGGTTATTTCACGTTCTGTGGATCCTGTGTACTTTGCTTGGGACGCCTGCAAAAGTTGTCATCAAGCGATAGGACACTCCGTTTAAAATGTACTCGGGTATGCAATTCGGAAGCAGATATAAACTCCACGATTGCTCACATAATAATACGACAAGATGTTCATTCATGGGATTAACTCTTACCTTACTCAGCAATCCAAGTAGTTTTCAATATTGAGATTTCTTAACTAGAAAGTAAATCCCCTTAATTTTCACATCTTTCAGATGCTAGAGAGCTAAAACTATTTTAGTTCGTGTCTGCTTGGCTCTTAGCTTGTCCTTCCAGATTGAGCTTAAAAACTTGCTAATTAAATGGAAAACTTATGCCTCCTTACGAAAGAAAAAGATGTGTAAGTTCAAGTGTTCTGCATTCAGACTGTATCCGTCAAGCATAAAGAGATATAACAACTGATAAGTTATTGTATTAACGAGCGACCTCCTCATTTTTGTGTAAGGAAGTACAATAGTACAGTCTGGCTCAATAGCGGCTATTGGACCCACGCCAATGAACTTTGAGCGACGTTACTAACTTATGTGCAGTAACCAACGGGTATAGCACACCCGGCCGCTATGAAAATAAAGGAAGCTGCTGTGAGTAAATTTTCGCAAACCTGGACTATGGGATTACAAAGGTTTGAAGTAAAGCAAGCGGATGTATGTTGTGGGATGAGCGCCTAAATACTAATATAGATTTATAGTTACACGGGTGTATAGCCCTTGAGACCCACCACGTGAAAGTCAGTTATAAAAGATAATTAAAAGTAAAAACTCGTCCAGACAGGTACACAGAAAGGTACACAGTTTGAAGGAATGGACCTAGAATTCCGGTCTTCCCTCGAAGTAAAGGCAGACATTGCAAGATCCACCGACAGGGGAAGCGAACGAAGTGGACAAGGAATTCTCAAATACTGTCTCATAGTCTTAACATTCACTATCGGCGTAATCAAATTTGGTGAGATGGAATTACTTAATCGAGAGCGGAAAATATCCACCAAAAACCAAATAAATAACGTCACAAACAGCAACAATGTTCGACATGTGTAAGCTCTCTGTGCTAACAATACGTTTTGTTCCAGTCGAGGAACTGCGATGTTGCACCTTCTCTCTGAGATATATTTCAGGGTTTGTTTTGCCGTTACCGCAACAACAAAATTGTGAAAGAACAAGTTGTACTAGAATGAATGTATCGCCATCTTCCAAAAAAGTTACAATACCAGACGGTCAGTTTTTGTACAGAGACAACGCTAGGTATAAGTAAATTCTATCATGGAGTTATCCCCTTACGACGCCATTGAACTGAAATTCGGTAAAAGCACTTCTTCCCAAATTGTTACCAACCAATTGTTACTCGAGTTTCAGGAGTTCGGCTTCTAGAGTGATCGTACGTACGACCACGATCGTATCCTTCAATCTTCAATATACACTACTTTTATACCGCAAAAAAAGACGAAGAAAAAAATGACAATCTTCAATACAAACGACGCATTCATATTTGAAAATATAAGGAGCTCACTTAATTTTCATGGAAGTATCCAAAATGGCTTTCGGAATGGCAGCGGGAGTCCTTGCGCTAACTCTGTATTATTTCCTTTCCTTACTCGGCGAGCGTGTTACAATCTGAGATTTTCGCTCTCCAGGAGGCATGTAAAGTATTAGTGATACATGCGGCTCTTCAGGCTTTCGGGTCAGTAACAATAAAACCAAGTGTGGTTTGTCATTTTGGACGATGATCGGCTCCAGAAGCTGCTGGAACAAAGGAGATGCTTTCACCCCTGGTAATCATCAGGGAACGCTTAACCCAGCACTGCCTCAGCGTGACTAGCAATCGGTGGAACTGTTCATAGTCCTGTGGAGTTAAAAGCGTGTTTAGCCACCATACAACGAAGAACGATCTTTAACCGTTCATGGAATGGAATTACGGATTTATACAGAGTAGATGCGGTACTCATCGGGCACTGGACAATTGAGGTTCGTGTGACACGGAGGAGATTTGAACACAACACCTCCTTTCGCTACTACAATACGACAGGGGCAGCGGAAACGGTGAAGCACCTACCGTGCCATTGGTCAGCTCACTGGCGAGACAGAATGAAATTTCTTAGTCTGGGGAGCTTATCAAATATATAAGCGCAATGGGATGAATATGGTGGAGTAGAATTCCCTTTTCAAACCATTACAGAATACTTAAAGAACACTATCCAGGGAGTCGTGCATCATTCTGGCTTCATTAAGATCTGCGTACTGTAAGGAAATAAAACACAAACTCCCAATGGTTAAACCAAGTTGAAATTGCTCCACGGACTTCCGTTAGAAAATTCGATGACCAATCTTGAGTGACTGTGCAGATAAGCGAAGTAATACATTGCTATTACAAAGTTTAGCGAGACCCGAAGAGGAGAGAGAGAGAAGCGCCGAACAAGAAAAACGAAACATGCTGCCGAAAGGCGTGGGTACTACTACAGTCTTAAGTGATACACCTTTCGCCGAACTACCCGCCGAAATCTTCACGGTTTATCGTATCACTGGAGGACCCACAAACAAACACTTCCGAACTCGTGAATGGTAGCTATTATATTTTGATTGGGGTAGAGCTCTTTCTGATCTTTCTCAATCAAACTATGATGCTGAAAAATCAGCTCATCAAGCGGTTTCTTTGACGCGCTGTTGTAGAAATAAAAGTGGCAGCGGTGGGAATTCATGGACTAAATATCTGAGAGTTTGTTAACAGATAGGTCTATATGGAACATAGCAATGTAACTTTAATTCTCGTGGGTTCCTGTGAAGGTTGGTGGCAGTAAAATTCATCAAGGAATTTGCTAGAGTAATTGAGGAATATATTAAAGTACTGAGGTCAACTACCGTAAAGGAGTTTGGAGATAAGAAAAGAAAGAGAATCCCAGCCTATTCACAGAGAACGAGCTCGTTTGCTGGATAATGTTTTTTTTTTTTTTTTGTGTGAATGAGTAATAAAGAATATTAAAGAGGAGGTATACATGTTGCATCACCCTTCTTTGAGTGATGTTGTTGTTGTAGAGATAAGGACACTCCCCGAATGCCTTGGGGAGTGTTATCGATGTTGATGGTCCTTTGCCGGATGCCGATCCGGTACGTTCTGGTATCAAGCCCGACCATCTCGAGAACGATTTGTTAATGCCACATGCGACCTTCCAGGCTATCCTGCCCTCTCATCCCCTAGATCCATGAGGAGTTCGGGGTCGCCAGAGCCTCGACTGTTAATGAAAAAGGATTCGCCGCGGATAGGTGAAGTTGAAACTTGGGTTGCAGAAGCTATATATTGCGCTGGCAACTCCTTGAAAGGGTTGCGCTGCACAACTCCTTGAATCTATTTGGTATTTTAGTCGCCTCTTACGATAAGCATACCTACCGCGCTGGGGAAGTGATCTTTGAATTATATTAAATAGAGGTTTGGTTATGAAAAGTTTTACCCACTTATTTTCCATTAAAGTCGCGAGAAGAATACTTCTCGAATGTGTTTGGAATTGTAGCGGATGTCGCGCTAATATTTGATATGAGTACTTCATGCTCTCTAGGATATATACCACTCCTTCCGTAAGGTGCTGAGACTATAAGTTACAACTCGAAACCCTTTTAAGTAGAACTATTCTTAGGAATAAACAGCTTTGACCTAAATCTATTATTAATTCCCTACTTTCCTCTCTCGATTATATCAAAATTTAACGAAGCTTGCTCGGTCGAGATTCGTTATCCCATATCCGACGTACAAAAATATATAGCCTATTAATATCTGTGTTTTTAGATGTCGAATGCGGTATTCCTGCCAACATAACACATGGTAAAGTCACCCTAGCCACAAATGTAACATATTACGGTGCAGCAGTGCTATATGAGTGTGATCCCAACTACAAACTGGATGGTGTGTCACGCCGTCTATGTAATGAAGACGGTACATGGAGTAACGAAACCCCCAGCTGTGTACAAATCACTTGCGATGAGCCCGATATAACTGAAAATCTCATAGTTGATGCAGGCGATCACTCGGTTGGAGCGCAAGCCAAATTTAAATGTGCCAAAGGACGAACGCTTATTGGTAATGACACGAGAGTTTGTCAAAAGAACGGCAAATGGACGGGTAAAAGTCCAATCTGTAAACGTGAGTATGATTTTCTTTACCTATCACACCTAAATCGAATTTTTTTTCCATTTTTCGCTGCATGCAGCTGTGGATTGCGGTCGTCCCCCGATGATTGAAAATGGACGTGTAATTGTGGTGAATGAGTCAACTTTGTATGGCGGCTCCGCTGAATATCACTGCGTGCCGAGCTACAATCGCATTGGCCAATATTTACGCAAATGCACAGAAGATGGAACGTGGAGTGGCGATGAGCCACATTGTGAGGTGGCTGCAACTGAAGCGCAGGAGAGTTCTAGCTTGGGCACCGGTGTTGCAATCGGTGCGACAGTTATTATTTTGCTACTTTTTATTATTGGTCTGATATTCTTGCATCGTAATAAAGCACGTCCCGTAAAGAATACAGAGAATGTTCAAGCGGCGGAAACCAAAGATGAGCGTAATGCGTCGGTAATGTCTTACTCTACGCTGGAGGCGAATACACGTATGAATTTGGATAATGGACCGCCAGCGACTTTTAATACATTTCAAGTCAATGGGCGCGGAGGAATGAATGGTAGTGTCGCAAATGGACGCAAACCAGGTGGGTGAGACCTGATATGGTTAGAATTTAAATGTATGTATATGTTATAGTCAGAAAAAAATGTAGATTTTACTGAGCACTACCTTAGGGTGTGTTCTTGGTGGATTATCGTTGACAACGGTGATTGGAGCTGCAAAAATTAAACGGAACGTTTTTATCTATAATGTTCGTAGCAGTTCTGACAAATTACACCAAAAATACAAGTGCAAAAATTTCGTTATTTCCTTGGTTTTAATAGAGTTGTTCTGTGTTGTCATTACAAGCTTTTAGTTCACGAAATTCTTAGTAGAATTATCCAGTGAGATATCATCTGAAGCTTTGGGTTGTTTCGACCATATTTGAGTCTGATAACCTGTTAAGCAAAAGAACGCGTAATTTCCGTAACCGCAAAGGCTCGGCAGTTTAAGGGGAGGGTTACTTGTATTATCGGTCCTTTTCCGGATATGAATCCAGTACTAGCACTTGCTGGTACTGGCACGACTTCAGCGCGAACAATTCTTATTGAATCAGTGAACTTTCGGTTATGTGAGTACTGCGGGTTTCACTCGTCTTCTACGACAGGAAAATCTTAACGTAAATATATACGAGACCACGCATCCCAGTAACTTTTTTTTTGGGACTGGGAATAAGGGTTGGATCAGAATAACAAGACATAATTGAGCAGAATAAAAATAACAATAGAAGGCAAACGAGGCAAGGGGAAAGAGACTGAGAAGGAGATAGAGTTGGGCGAAGATAGAGAGATAGGGATAGATGGAGAAATGGAGGAAGAAGGAGAGGGAGCTAGGAGGAAAAGAAGTGATAGAAAGAAGAAGAGGGGGAAAGGGACGTAGGGAGAGGAGGTAATAAAACGATAAAGAAAAGGGGGAGAATGGAGGAGGTAGAGTAAGAGGTAAACACTCTTTAAGTGTTTTACAGCTAGGCCGAAGTTAGGACAGAACAACGTCTGAGGGATCTGATAGCACGTCATAAAACTTCATACTTTTCCAAGATATTGAGAGCATGTATCTATGACTTGCAGCCCTTTTCACACATTTCCAGTACTGACTCTAATCTTTTTGGTTTTGTTTTAAAGCCAGATGAAAAGCTTCTGTTTTTGTACTTTTCGGTGTTGGTTTAATCAATTTCGCGATTTTAGACCTATTGTTTAGTTAAGTTTAAAATTTAAACGAAATAAAATAAAAAAATGCAGTTATCAGTAGAAAGATATCCAAACAAATAAGTAAGGAAGTTGGAGTTCGGATAAAACCGAACATTATATATCTCGTCGTGCGCTGTTACATACATATTGTGGATAGTTACTTATATGTACATATGCAAATTTTGTTGTCGTTGTTTTTGTTGTAGCTATAAGGACACTCCCCGAAGGTCTTGGGGAGTGTTGTCGATGTTGACGGTCCTTTTCCGGATTCAAATCCGGTACGTTCTGGTAACAAACACCCTAAAAGTAATTGCCCGACCATCTCGGGAACGTTTTGGTATGGCCACGTGCAACCTTCTAGGCTATACCGCCCTCCCACCCCCGAGATTCATGAGGAGTTCGGTGTCAACAGAGCATCGGTTGTTAATGAAACAGGATTCGCCACATGTAGGTGAGGTCGACAATTGGGTTGAAGAAGCTATATATTGCGCTGGAAACCTCTTGAGAAGGTAACGATACACAACCCCTTGAATCAATTTGGTATTTTAGTCGTCGCCACTTACGACAGGCATACCTATCGCGGGTATATTCTAAGAAACCTAACCCGCTGGAGCTGGCCATGCATGCCATTGGCTATCTTAAGAGCCTATAAAATAGCTACTGTCCTAAATCTAATGTTATTACCAAATTTCTTTAGAATGAGTCAATTTTTTAATATGAATTTGGAGCTTTTAGGCCGATTTAATTAAATAAAACAAGTTTATTTTTTTATTTCCGATGCGTTTCGACATATTTTCGTGTCTTCCTCAGGGAATCTATTTATTAAATACGAAAAACGTATATGTTACAAATACAATAATTGGTATTAATGCTGAATATTGAATCACTTACATTTTTTAAACCAGTGGTTTTTGTCACATTTCTTTAAAAATATAAGTACACATATTAATAACAAACAAATAAGAACAATAATTAAAAATCACACCGACATTTACTACATTAAAATACCGTCTATTAACATTAAAAACAATATTGCACTTGTCACCTCCAGACATTGTTTGTTATTGACGTCGCATAGGCACAATTAATATTATCAACGTCCTCTTTAAAGTTAATCGTTGTTGGTAGTTTTTGTTGTATGCACAGTCCCTCTAGTGCCATCCTTCTACGCGTTCTGTTCTCCACAAGAACACTGACTATCATATGACTATCATCTGATTGTCAGCAATGCCAACCTAACGATCAGCGCCTCATACAAACTCTCTATCACAAACTTAAGGGCACTTGCGCAAATGTGATGTAAACAACTGTGTACGTGTTAGTTTTTGTCTCCTTCTTATACACTAACATGGCCTACTGATTAAGTATATAGCCGTACTGCTCACTCTCATTCCTTTTCCTCGATCAGTGCTGACACTCTAACTATCAAAAAGTGTCATAAATGATAGTTTACTGTAAATATCAGGTTTGACTGTTATACTATCATAAATGACCATTGTTATATTCCGCCAAAAATGAAACAATGCTTTTTGCTTTTTATTTACTTTATTTCATTACGTTTTTAATTTTCTACGTGATAAAAGCATACGTGTTTCTTATTTGTTTAAAATAAATAGTTTTATAAGAATTCGAGTTCAAAATGTTCAATTTAAATTCAGAAAATAACAAAACAACAGAAGAGCGCTTTCCTCATGCGGAAACACATTTAAAAATGAATCACCACTAACCACTATTATTTTTCGCGTATCAATTTTTTGAGTGCGCCCCATACATTCCGACAGCTTTTGGTATTTTTTAATATTATTTTAGAGTTTTTTTCTTTTAGCATGGAGCTTTGAAATGCTCTCTTTTTAATTTTTTTAGACTTATTTTTTATATGGTTTTCGTCGTTTGAAAATGGCGGAATTTAAAAAATAACAAAACAACCGTGATAATCATTTGATTGCCATATGACAGTCAGTAGTGACAACATGATTAAATCGGATAATCTGTTCTCGCATACATAAAATTCCGTTGAGAATTATGTATCTGTCTCACATGCATTATGGTATCTGCTTGTATGTTCTTTTGTTCTGTACCAGGTGTCCGAAGCCTTCCCAGTTTGAGTCCTTTTTCATGATTATAGGCTGTCGTTGGGAACATGCGGACATGCGTGAGCGAACAAACAACATACATAAATTTGAGTATCAATGTTTACGTCATCGCAGGATCAGCATTGTCAATTACAAGTGTGAGTGTATTAGTAAAACTATCAGCGTTTCTTGTAGGGCAGCTGTGTGTTTCTTTTCCGTAAGGTGTTGGGCCAGTGCTGTGTTGCTTTTGTTGTTTTTTGCATCTAGTTTATGTCAATTTTTGTTACACGGACATATTCTCATTTCCATATAAATACTTAACTAAACTATTCTTAATTGTTGTTGGAGAGTTAGGCAACGGAATAAAGTGTAAAAGGAAGTAGATTGTTTAAAGGACCTGGCCACCGTCTCAGACTTTCTTACTGGCCGCAAAAATGTTTCCTGTTGAATGGAAACTTTATTAATTTTTTTTTTATTTTCTCTTTAGAAAACATCTACGATCAAATACCTGCTGAGCAATTCTACGATGCGCCTTACGAAATGCGTACCAACGATGAGGTCTACGAACCTGAACCAACAACCGGAAATGTTATCACCATAAATGGCATATCTGTGCGATGAGCAGAACGCACAACAAAGTCAGCGTGTCATTTGCAAATATATTTTATATAGAATATCGCATTAACTAAGTGATACAGTTGGGTAGAGCAAATTGAAAATGAAAAGCTGTTAAAGAAAATTTTCGTTTCACTTTTGCTATTTTGAATTTTATCATACTCTGCTTTGTTGAGTGTCCTTGTATTAATGCAGAGTAGGTATAAATAATATGCCATGCATGAGTGCTCATTTATATTTGGTTTGGTTTTGTACTGATTAATTTAAATAATTGCGAGAAGAAATGAGCAAAAATTTATTATTTTGAAAACGAATTCGAAAATTATGCGATGACAAAGTTTTAATTGCCTGATACTAAATAAGAAGAGAACATGATCCATCAAAAAAGGTAGTTATTTATAAAAAAAAGGTAAAAAAATGTATGAATTAGTTCTAGTTGTTTTATGACCTTACCTACGATTACGAGTAAAAATACTGTTATATTAGAGTAGAGCTATAAAATTGTAGATTTTGTAAATTGTTTGAGTTTAGTAGTAGTACGTGATTATATACCCTTATGGATAAATATATATTTATTAGTTATAAGTTGCCTTGTAAATATTACGTGATCTGTTAATTTTAATACAAATAAAATATTTATTATTAATAACAGTATATGACGGAAAAAAGAAAAAAGAAAGAAGAAATTGATGAAACTATTAGGGCTGATTACATTCAACACGGCGTCTACAGGCCACAAACACAATAAAGCAATGCTTGACGACAACCGTAGCCAAGCATTGGCTTCTTGATTATTTTGAAAGCGGCAGCCACCAATATAAAGTACAACAAACAGTAGTGAAAAATTTAGAAAAAAATATTAACTATGTTTAAGAAACGCCCAAAAAAATTATTTTAGCTTTTATTATCTGTTATTTACTTCATTTTTAGTTTTTATTGAAAAAATAAAAAGGTTTTATTGAAAAAATAAAAAGGACGGCACTCACTGTCGCTTCCCAAAAATAGAATTAGGTTTAATCTGGCTACAACGGCTTTCGTGATTGATTGTTGTGCTGCTCTGTCGCGCCGAAAATAAGGACACTCGTAAGAAAATGTGTAAAAATAATTTGACAGATGTCGCTTCGTCGTGAATGTAATCAGGCCTATTAAAAAAAAAAATAAATAAATGTAAGGCGCGATAACCTCCGAAGAGATCTAAGGCCGAGCTTCTCTTCCAATTTGCGTCGTGCTCCTCTTGATTTTCCCTACAAATTGGCCGAACGGGACCTATATGTTTTATGCCGACTCCGAACGCCATCTGCAATGCAAATAGGTTTTCACTGAGAGCTTTTCATGGCAGAAATACACCCGGAGCGCTTGTCAAACACTGCCGAGGGGCGACCCCGCTTAGAAAGATTTCCTTCTAATTGAAAAACCTTATTTCTAAAATGTTGATGTTGCTTTGCACGGGGTGTGAACCCAGGGCATACGGTGTGGTAGGCGGAGCACGCTACCATCACACCACGGTGGCCGCCATCACCATCACACCATCAGGCCTATTGTCTGCAAGAAATTGCGTTTATGAATGCAGCATTCGTCTTGTAGACTAAAGGCTTTGTTTCCTCCAAAAGCGGTGCCGCTATGTTACACCCGGTATACTCACCGTATTCAGCGGCACCGCTTTATTTGAAACTACGAACAATTACGGCAGACGATTCACAAATTTAATTCTGCATGTTTGCATGTTTTTTTAGTTTTATTTTATTTATTTTCTTTAAATAAATGTACAAGAAAAAAATTTTAATTCAAAAATGTAAATTTTCTTATAAATAATTTCAATTATTTGACAAAATGTTCACCGCTTTAACAAAGCGGTGGCAAAAAACGGTGATGAACGAGTTTCTACCGTCATGACGGCCGTAATATTTTATGCTCTGCCGCTATTATACGTTACGGTGAACTTTACCCTCTTCTTAGTTTCCACATAATTACTACTGTATAGCGGCACCGCTTCCGAGGAAACGAAGCCTTAACCCTGGAGTGCCCGTTTTGCAGTGGCTACCGGCAAGATAGAATGAATACACTCAGAGAAAAATCGCTATAAATCGAACGAATAAAGTCAAGCCAAGAATATCCGTTCACAGAAGCATGTTAGGTATTTAGTTTTTTTCGTAAACCGTGAATAATGATCTTGTTTTTAGAAAATATTTTTCCAATCCTTCTTTCGCATTTTATGGTCTTGATATGTGAACCTCGTGTGCTTGTCTCAAGCACGATTTCTGTTTGATTTATTAAGTATTTTCGTTCTCACATAAGAACGTATTAAAATTTTTCGTTTTCATTCCAAGAACCCTTTGTGCATTATCTGGAGGACGTTAGGCGTTGTTAGGAGGAGGAAGGTGAGTTGTTGAGGTGAGGTGAGTATGTTCCACATAAATTTGTTTTATAAAAAAAATTATTTATAAAAAACATAAAATGAAAAATACCCACCTCCGTTTTTGGTTCTAAGCACGGCGAGCTAAAAAGTAAAAAAAAGATAAAAACTAAAGAATTTTAATAAATATAAAAGTTTGGTGAAGTTAGAACTGGTACCCCTGCGATCAAACTCTCAAGATCATAGCATTTGATAAACTTGACACTTGAAACTGTATTTCAAAGTTTGGGAATAAGTGGTATGGGACTCAAGAAAAAAAATCGCTTTTCAAGAACAAAAACGTTAAAACATGTAAAGCTAAAACTGATTTTGGATCCCAATTATTCTCTGAGTTTATGTCAGTCTAGAAGAGAGCTGCTCTCTATTGACAGTTGTGTACTCTAACTTTGACTACGCAGGGTGCGCTGACTTAGTAACAGCTACGTAGGAATAGCTTCACTGTGGAAGTTCAACACAAACTTAGCCCATGGTAGGCAAAATCCAACACAATTGCGCAATATAGCATAGAAACGAAATAATAGCTTGCGGTTAGTAAAATTACACTTATTTGAAATAAAAATAGTTTTTTATGGCAAGCAGTAGCGTACTTTAAAATGTTTGAAGTAAATTCTAAGAACAATTTTGTACGAAATGTAAAAATATGCATTCATTCACTCATTAATTGACGCTTGACCACCTATGCGATTTTGGCCATTCCGTAACAAGTCCAAAGAAGGTCAAGTGCTGCTCCAACTGCCTCTCCAAACTCAGTGAAGATCTCTTTTTCTCTGCTTCCAAACTGTGCGGTCAATTGGAAAACTTTCTTGGTCAAAACGTCTTCGTCCATTCGCATATCATGACCATTGAACCTTCTTCGTTAGTAGCCGTCGGCATCACGTACAGAACCATACATCTTCCGGGGAACCTTTCCCTCCAACATGCCATCCGTGGGGAATGCGAATCGAATTGAGAAGATCTGGTATTCTCATAACCGATCGGCAATGCAGCTCGCGAATAAAATTTTGTAAATAAAGCAGTTCGGTGATTCACTTCATTCCGATAACCGCAATAGCTGTCATTTGCTCTAAATGTCATTCGATAAAAAACAGTTGCGGATTGAAAGGAAAAATTTTACATAAGGCGCAATAAAGATAAAATAGAATGAAATTCAATAAAAGGTTAGTTATTTTTTATATTTTTTAGCAAAATTTATGTAATAGTTATATTTTTAAACAGAACCCGCACCACAAATCGCGAACAGTTTTTTTGATGGTTGAACGAATGAAGCTCACCGAGGACATCGCCAAAAATATGTCCAAGCAGCCGTCAGACGTACTCTCAGTGTTTTGGACATCCCTAACCACCGACTTAAATGCGTTGGGACCTCCAACAAAGTCCATTAAAAAAAAAAAAATAACCTACATGTTTTATGCCGACTCCGAACGGCATCTGCAAGGCAGATGAGTTTTCACTGAGAGCTTTTCATGGCAGAAATACACCCGGAGCGCTTGCCAAACACTGCCGAGGGGCGACCCCGCTTAGAAAAATTTTCTTCTAATTGAAAAACCTTGTTTCTAAAATTTTGATGTTGCTTTGCCCTGGAGTTGAACCCAGGGCATACGGTGTGATAGGCGGAGCACGCTACCATCACACCACGGTGGCCGCCAACAAAGTCCATGGCTGAGTGGAAAAAAGTAAGACAATTTATTACATATACAAAATTTTGTTAAACTCATGTCAATTTCAGCTATGGTCAGATTTCAAATCCTCCATTAAGAAGAAAATGTCCCACAACCGCACCCAAATGCCAGCAGCAGGTGGTGGACCAAACACCACAATAAATTTGACTGCCTTGGAAGAGGAAGTTGCGCAGCTGGTTTGTCTTGGTGACGCCATTGCAGGAGTTTCTGGCAGACACTTTGGCACACAACAGAACCTGCCCCGCCATATTGAAAGCGGTGCTAGCGAAACATTCTTAAGTGTCGTGGTGAACAATGCAGAAACTGACATTGCTGGGAGCGAAGAAAACGTTAACCAAAACATTCCTGCAGCTTCCTCTTCGCAGCCACAGCAGAGAACACCACAAAGAAGGAGCCAGATGACGTTGTTAAAAACGCAAATTGCTTTGCAAAAAAAGTTCCACGATAACGTGTCATCTGCAATGAGGTCACAAAAAAGAAAATGGAAGATTTGACCAAAAGCATGGAAAATATTGAAAAAAGTATAAGTACCCTGAACAGGAACACTGAAACAAATTTGCTCGGTATTAGCGGACTTAGTTGCAGAAACTTAAAGGCATAACTTTGCAACTGGAAAGTTATTGCGATACAAGACTCAAGTAAAGGGGCAACTCTTGCAACTGGAGCTTGAAAGAGTGAATATTGCGCTACTAAAACCTTCCCTTCCACATCCTAGCTTGCATCCACCACCCCCTTCCCTCCTATCTCCGTCCCCGCCTCTCTTGCAAAAAAATAAAAATAAAAAAAATTATAAAAAAAAAATTCGTAATAAAGAAAATGAAATGAAAAATATATTAAGTGCAATAAAATTAAAAATAAAATAGTATTAAAAAAAAGTATGTACATATATAGTATACAATGTTTAGTGTGGCCATGAAGGCAGTATTTTTATTTATAATGAAATGAATTTCTTCAATTAATGGAAATAAACAAAAATCGGGCACAATTTATAAAATTTGCAATGTACGATAGTTTGAGTATAGTAAATATTTTACAAGGCCATGAAGGTAGTATTTTTATTTATAATAAAATAAAATTGTTAACAAAAAACTTTGAAGCATTTGATTTCGTAATTCAACTGGTTCACTATAATACCTTTCCGGTTGCTCAATTTCTTGAAAATAAGTTTCTCTGCCCTCCTCATTATTTACGTTATCGAGATAATCATCATGGATTTTGTAGTGAATGAGTAAATCGTGGAGTGCTGTAGCTACATTGATTATTTGCACAGCCTTCTCGGGAGAGTAGTGAAGTTGCCGTGCAGACAGGGGACATCTACACCAGTTCTTCCAAACACCAATAGTTCGCTCTATAATGTTTCGCCCAGAACTATACCATTTGTGAAGCGGCTTTGAAGAGTATTAGGTGCAGGGTTGCGAAAAGGAGTTAAAAGCCGGTGTGCAAGACCGTATCTTGCGTCACCTATAAATTTGATATAAAGTTGTCGTTGAACAGTAAATTATTATGAAGGTTTCTTAAACCAAATAGACGTAGACTTCTATTTCCATTTTCGTATTGAGCTTGGAAGAATTGTCATACGTCACTCTTAGACCAAACGAATGAGTCGTGTTAACCCAGGGTATTTCGCGGTAATGTACGGAATACGCCGTTTATAATCACATATCTGAAAAATTAAACACATTGATTAAAAATATTACAATAAATATTTAGCACACTTACACCCAGTACGTTAAGACTATAAACACCTTTTCGGTTATAAAATAAATGGGAGTTCGCTCCTGAAGATTTTGCTATCCTTACGTGCATACCATCAATGCACATAACAATTCCAGGAATTTTAGATTTGTTGAAGAAGTAATTTCATTTTCAAATTAATTCACTTTTCGCACAATTCCCTTTCCATAATTTCAAGCACCTCTGAAAACACCTTCGACACTGTTGGTTGAGCCATTCCTAGCATGTAGTCTTTACCAACTGCATTCTTATAGCTTCCTTCGGCTAATATTCGCAGACATAACGAAAGCTTTTGTTGGAGACTTACTGCTGTGGATATAATCACGGGAGGAATCTTACTGCAAATTATGCTTAAAAGATGTCCATAAGAGTTTTTATTGACTCGAAATTGTTTAACGAACCTTTAAATAAAAAATGTACACTCGCATCTGTATTAAAATTTTCTTAATTTACCTACTTACTCTATGTCTGCCAGCTCGAAAATTTCCGGTGCCCTATTCCTCACAGATCTTCCAGCGCATGCGGTGTTGTTTTCTGTTTCATTTGTGTCAAAATAAAAAGCAATTGAATCCATACTTTTTTATTTTATATTAATATTTCTATTTTATATTTTTCACGCACAATTTAATCGCAACAAACAATTTTCATTTATTTAAAGAAATGTCAAACAGCTTTTGACACAATCCGCTAGGTGAGTGGGTAAAGCAGTCGTCCGACGTTTATGAGAATGGCATAAATTTCAACAAGTGAGGGGAGTGCTAATCGAATGGCATTCGCGTGAGTGGCATTCGTCGGATACCGTAACACAAATTGTCGACGCGTCGTATCGAACGTTCGACACAAACTGTTCGGTACCAAATTAGGTATCGCATTGCCCTTTTGAAGGTTATACTTTTATGCTTTCGTGATTATTTAGGGAATGGTTTTTTCTTCAGAGATTAAGATACAAACGCTATTTTTAAAAGACAATATTTTGGTAGCTCCAAAAAGCTTTCTAAACACCCTTTGAAATCTGCAAACGAAAGAGATCATACCAAGATACGGGAACTAAAATGGCATCATCGAGCGTTCGATATCGACTTGAAGTATCGAATCAACGAGTGTCGACTATCGAATTACGGAAATCCACCCGTGTTAGAAATGAGCATGCAGACGAGCGCATGTCTCCAGATTGCAATTTAAGTGTGTCTGCACAATTCACAAAGAAAGGCGATACCGCAAAATCCCCCAGCTTATTGTCCCTTATAAAATTCTATTAAGTTTAAGCAAAGAACGCAAAACAAGTACTAAACGTATAACTAAAGACGAATGCAACGGAAACAGAAATGGCGCTGAATATGGCGCAATGAATCAATGTTGAGGGGCGACATCGCTTAGAAAAATTTTATACTAATATAAGAAAACTATTTTCTAAATTTTTGATGTTACTTTGTCCGGGAGTTGAACCCAAGACCTTCGGTGTGGTAGGTGGAGCACACTGTCATCACACCACTATGACAGCCAACGTCTATGAAAGCGGATAAAGAGCGAGGCCCTTATTCCACTGATGCAATCAGCTGAAAATAGATTTAAGTTGCTCTGGTGTTTTCCATAAATACCGAGTTTCGGATGGGAGAAGCGACTCAGGTAATTTGAGAACGGCAAAAACTATTAAGCACCAATCAAGTTAGTTATTAGTCAGATTTATTACAAGTTTCTTGTATTGTAAAATGTCGTGGATGGCCAAAGTTGGACATTAGCTGTGTTTATTTTACATCTATATACGTTTACGCTTAAACATTATATGGACTGCTAAGCGTTAAACTTTATCTAATCTTCAGAAAATTAGTACTTCTAAACTTCAGTACGCATTATACTCAGGTGCAACTGAAATATGTGTCTGTGTTTAACCTCTATGTATTATCTCAACAAATCGTGTGTGTTCACTATCCGATTCAGCTAAAAGTTATACAGTACAGTATGGCCAATGGAGGTTTGTGTCTCTGCTTTTCGGTACAACATATTCTGTAGCTAGCTGCCACTAGATGGGTCTCTTTAACATTATCTTAGTGAGAATATAGGGCCCATTACTGATACTTAGCATAGGCTTGACTTGACTTGAGAACTGTCACTTACAGTGCTGTTAAATGAACTTTGCATGTTACTGATTACTCAAAACTTAGCAACATTAACTTAACCTAGAAGTCTGTTGAATTTTGATTTTCTATGTAAGTTCTAAGTGACGTTTACATTTTGAGATGCCATTTGTTTGTTTCCATTTCATTTCGACATTTTGTCATACAAACTGACAAACAGGCATAACTTCAACACATAACTACATACGAATTATGTGATGTGTGGAAGATAATATATGCGAAAAAAAGGCAATTGGGAAAAACTTTACAACAACTAAGGCATGACGTAGCTGAATGCTTTTACAACCATTTCAACTATCGAAGGAGTGCGGGTTCGACTCCCACTCCCGGGAGAAAAGGCTTTGAAGAGATTTACAAGGTATAATCGAAACAGCTGTCGCCTTGTCCGCCCTGATGTCACGTTGTTTAAATTTTCGCCAAATTATTAACTGACATTTATTGATTATGATGCCAGATTGTATACGCTATGTGGAGTATAATCGTGGCTAAGTTGCCAAGTTTACGCTAAGTCAAGTCAAGTCTATGCTAAATATCAGTAATGGGCCCTTAAGCGTTTGTTTTACGGCCAAACGTGTAAAAAAAACGGATATTATTTCTTAGATTAATGCTGTTAGGAGAAAAATTTCTTCAGAATAAAAAAATCGTATTGTGGTTATTATTTAAGTTCTCTAATTTGAGGTGAGAGGTGTTTTATCATTCGTGAAGGGATGGTCTAAAGAGTTTAATGACCCTTATGTAACCAAAGCCCTATTTGCCACATTAGTTAGACCGATACTAGAATCCGCGATATCAAGTTCATGCAGATAGGCTTGAGTCAACACAGAAGCAATTTTTACTTTTTCCTTTAAGGAATTTTCATTGGGACTCTGCGTATAATCTTCCACCTTATACTAGTCGGTTAAAGCTTATCAATCTTCCAACTCTCGCTAGTCGCAGAGAAATGCTAGGCGTATTGTTTATGTTTATTGAACGAAGTAAACTTCAATGTCCCATCACGAGCGTCAAGATATTAAAAACCTCTTCTTTTGAGGCAATGCAGAACTAGTTTCGAATTAAATGAACTTTTTCGGTGTTTGAGTCATGATTTTAACTCTCATACGAATTCATTTGATATAACGGATTCACTTTTTACTATAAGAAGAACTGTCCTATCCTAACTTAACTCGTAACAAAATAAAAAAATATACAAAAAAAAATCTTTATATGCTAAAAGCGTTAACATATTTAACAATTTACTATATGTTTACTTTTATTATACTATATGTATAATTTTCAACTGTTATGTATATAATACTCAGCTGATGATTTTTATTCTGTAGCTGAGCAGTTTTAGATCTTAAATATTAACAAACCTCCGCCCCTCGTGTCTGTTGGGTGGGCTTTGGAGGGTATTAATCCGTTGGGTTAATTATTATTATTATTACTTACTTACTTAATTGGCGCTTAACCGTCTAAACGGTTATGGCCGTCCAACAAGGCGTGCCAGTCGCTCCTTCGCTCCAACCGGCCCCGATTGTTCACACCAAGGGAGTTAAAATCGGTTTCCAACTGGTCCTTCCAACAGAGTGGGGGCCGCCCTCTTCCTCTGCTTCCACAGGCGGGTTCCGATAGAAACACTTTCTTGGCCGGAGCATCATCTTTCATTCACATAACATGGCCTAGCCACCGCAGCCGCTGCGTTTTAATTCGCTGGACTATGTTGATGTCTGCGTATAGCTCGTACAGCTCATCATTAAATCTTTTTCGGTAGTCGCCATCGCCAACGCGTAGAGGTCCATAAATCTTTCGAGGAAATTTTCTCTCGAACACTCCCAAAGCCGCTTCATCTGCTGTTGTCATGGCCATGCTTTTGCCCCATATAGCAGGACGGGTACGATAAGTAACTTGTAGAGAATGATTTTCGTTCGCCGAGAGGGGACTTTACTTTTCAATTGCCTACCTAGTCCAAAGTAGCATTTATTGGCAAGATTGATTCTTCGCTGGATTTCAGTGCTGATGTTGTTGCTAGTGTTGATGCTGGTTCCCAAATAAACGAATTCTTTTACTATTTCGAAATTATGGCTGCCAACAGTAGCGTGGTTGCCAAGGCACGTATGCGCTGACTATTTGCTCGATGACAGCAGGTACTTCGTTTTGTCCTCATTCACCATCAAACCCAAATCCAAATTATTATTATTATTGATACAACAATGTACACTGCTGATTATATAAAAAAAGGATAAGTGTTGATATGGCTTCGGTTTCAGTTGATAAGTATCTTAATACAAAAGCAAAATATGTACTTAAAATACCGAAGGTACGACTGTACCTTAAATATATCTATAAACTTATGCCTAAACAAAAATATCTTTTTATATTCTTTGTCAAAACAAAAAAACATGCACTTACCTAAGACCACTGCCAACGCTGTCTTCAATAATATGCATAACTACGCACACATATCTGACCTTTGACCACACCTCAAAGTACCTACATATTTTCGTATAAAAATATGCAGTTCTGACTACAAGACTATCAATCGACAGTACATCCTTGAGTTGAGAGCATAGACATACTTGAGTATAAATCTCAGTGAAATACTTAATTAACAAAAACTATTTAAATAATATGATTAAGATGTTACGGAAACACCCAGTTGCATATAATATTTTATTTGGCGCGTTTGTTTTCGTTTTGTATAAGATTTTGCAAGTCTTCTGCACTGCTGAAATTAAATACGAGGAACTTACTCAAGGCGCTACTGTGGAGGAAATGAGTTCGATTACAAAAAAGTATACGAGAACCAAAAAATGTGGAATCACACACTTAGAACAACGTTATATATTGGAAGTCAACAGTTAGATGTAAGCAATAATAAAGGTTCAAGTGCAATATACTTATTATAAAGAAAAAATAGCCGTGTTTTTTTACACGTATATACGGTTTGCGGGTAAAAAAACGTTTATCCTCACTTAGATAATGTTTAGGAGATCTAGCGGCAGTGGGTAAATAACTAGCTACAGCACATGTTGTACCGAAAACCGGAGACTCACACCTCTGTTGGCCATAGTGTATAACAGTGATCGTCACCCCATACGCGCTTTCACGCAAGTGTTTTGTAAAACGCCCAGGTAAGCGCACCGCATAGGCAAGCGTACCACACATCCCCGCGCGTACGCATTCTATCCTCTCGCCCACTACCGAATGTATTCTGCTGTGCCCACTAGGAACTAAACTGCTATAATTTCGTGTAAAATTACTTTTGAAGTAATATTTGTGGGTATATTTTTGGTTCACCTGTACAAAAACAATTAAGCTTTGTTTGATTTATTTAATAATTAAATTTTAAATTAAATTAAATTTTAATTAATCGCATGTAGAAGTATTTTTAAATGCATTTAAGAGAACAATGCGATATGTTAATTTTGAAAGCACCCAGTCCGACTGGGTTTGTGTACGTGCCAGCGCCATTTCTGCTCGCTGATTGGTTGTCGCTATTTTTTTAGAAAACAAAATGAAGAATAGACATGCACTGACAAAAATTTATTTCATCTCACATGAACTTAATAATTGAATATGGAATTGGAAGTATTAGTGAAAAATTTGAAGTAAGAAGATAATTTAAGAATATCACTCATTTATCTAATTGAATATAATAAATAATAGCCGCGTTTTTTTAAACGGTTTTATTTAGCTTGACTCAGTGTAGCGAACAGAATTTTGTAATCGAAATTTAAGTAACTTCCCTATAAGCTACAAGCTTGAAACTTTGAATATACATAGTTCAGAACTGGATGAGAATGCAATAATAAGAAAAAAAAGACTCCGGTACGTGCCGCATGTATCGAAATATTTCAAAAAATGGTATTTGTGGTCCGATTTGGTTCATATTAGGAACTCGTGATACATACATAAACAGAAAGCGACCTATGAAAAAAATCGCCGCTAGATAGCGCAAGAATCGAGGCATTCAAAAAAATGGTATTTGTAGTCCGATGCGGCTCATATTTGGAACACGTAATTCATACATGAATAGAAAGCGACCTATGTAAAAAATCGCCGCTAGCTGGCGCAAGGATCGAGATATTCCAAAAAAATTGTATTTTATGAATTTTAGAAATTTTTACAGTGCATTTTTTAGTAGCTCCGTCGCCATTTTTTTTATTTTTGGATTTTAAAGTAGGTGTGGTCACGCTTCCATAAGAAGCTTTTGGCGATCCCTGGTGTATAACCTATGGCTGAATCGGTTGCGGTGAATGGTGGGCACATACCATTTGGAGAGGTAATACATAGCGGTAGAGCAGAGGTGAAACATAGACACATATTTCAGTTGCATTTAAGTATAATGCGTATTGAAATTTAGGAGTACTAATATTCTGTGCAGTAATTTCAGAAGTGTAGATAAAGCTTAACGCTTAGCAGTCCATATAAAGTTTCAGCGTATATGTATATGTATATGTAGATGTAAAAAATACACAGCTAATGAATTATTTAGGTTAGAAAGAAAGATCAAATATTAATTTATTATAAATTAGATAAAGAATATATTTTTTACATTGTGAAGCAAAATATCGTTTTATAGATTGGGAGAAAAGGACGTACAAAAAATATTCAAATATATCCCAGCAGGAAAAATAAGCTAACGGCAGCTAACTATGAATTGGTTCTCAAAATACTAACGTGCAGTTTTATTTGCTAATTTTTTTTTTTGTTATCTACTTTGTCTGACAATGGCGGAAACAGCCAGACGTGGTTATTATACCCATCTGTACTTGTACACAGAGTATTACAGATTTGATTGGATAACGGTTGGTTGTACAGCTATAAAGGAATCGATATAGATATAGACTTCCATATATCAAAATCATCAGTATCAAAAAAAAAGTTGATTAGGCCATGTCCATCCGCCTGTCCATCCGTTAACACGATAAATTGAGCAAATATTGAGATATCTTCACCAAATTCGGTATACGCGCTTATCTGGGCCCAGAATAGATTGGTATTGAAAATGACGATAAACGCGCCCACTTTTTCGATATCGAAAATTTAGAAAAATGGAAAAATGAAATAATTCGAAAACGAATACCGCTAAGCTAATATAATTTGGAAGTTCGGTCGGTTTTATGACGCAAAATATAATTTCCAAAAAATTTTGGAATATGGGCGTGACGCTACCCACATTTAGAAGAAGAAAATTTAAAAATTTAAGAAGCCGTAAATCAATAGCCTTGCTAAGTGAGGATAATTAAAACTGGTTGAATACCACTCCTGCTTTTGCTAAAGGTGTAACCTTAACAGAGTTTGCAATAACTTTATGGTATTTAACTCCAAATTAGACTGATATTGTACCCGCGTGATCCGCCTCTTTTTTTGGTACTGTTTTCAAAATACTTTTAATGCCATAAGTCGAAGGAAAGCTGAATGTTTGCCCGCTCAAGTTCATCAGTTATAGCCTCTGTATCCTTGCTGCTTCCTTTGAATGAAAATCAGTTCAGAATAGAACCGTATACATATGTATGTATTATTTCCCACTCGTATAACACTATTAACAACACAAAACAAACAACAACAGATTTTCAAGTGCACAGCTGGGTATGTAATATTCGGTTTCACCCAAACTTAGACTTTCTTACATGTTTTTACACTACTTTCTCTTCAACTCTTTCTTAAATTTTTCTTAAAATATTTGTCCATCGCATATTTCATTTCTCTGCCTACAACTCCTACTCCCAATCCCCAATCCCATTCCTACTCTCATATCTACTCCTACTTCCGCTAAACTTCACGCTCCCATTTCCAATTCCAATCCTAGACCCACTACCACTACCACTACAACTCCCACTCCCATTCACTTTCCCTCTATCTTCTAAATCAATGGAATCTCTATACCAAATATCAAATATCTGCTTCATCTGGCCGACCGATTTCAACATTTTTGTTTGTATAAACCTTTACGAAACTATATGAAACTAACGTAATTTTGGCTTCCATTTTTATAAATAAGATTTAGAAAGATAATTGATCCGTTCTCCTGCCTGCTAAAATTCCTTCCTGCGATATTATTACTCTACCAGAGGAAGGCTCGGCGAAACGCAAAAAAACTGGGTGGGTAGTTTGGATCGGATTAGTAATCAATGGACAAAAAATAATGTAATAAATTTTCGATTGTAAATCTTATCGAATATTTGATATAATATTTATCGAATATTCCGAGTTCCAGGATGGGTAGTCCTACCCACCATACTCAAGCCTTTCGCGGGCCCTGAACAAAGACATTTTTCATATTGTAGTTTCTGCAAAAGAATAAAATAACTTCTTGCCTCTCCTTATTTCTCTTCACATTCGATCCCCCTGTCTCTCCTACATATCTCCTCCCTTTTACATTCTTGATTTTTTTCTCTTCTATAACCAACCTTCCTTTGTTCTTCATCATCTCCTTCCTTGCACATGCAGACATTTTCTTGTCGAAGACGAACTCTTGTACCAAGTTTCAAGCAAATCGCACCATAAATAATATTTTTTCAAAAAAGTCGGTCACTGGCCCCTTTTCCCGAAAGAAAAGTTTCTCAAATAATAAGCTCGTCAAGGAAGTACTCCTATGCCAAATTTCAAACAAATCGCACCGTACACCTTTTTCAGTAACTTTTCGGAATCCCGTGAAATTTTTAGAAATTTCGCCACCTACCACACCGAAAATGCTGGCTTCAAGTTCCGCACGGTGGGGTATTTGATCAATATAGCTGGCCAAAGTAAATTTTTCAAAATATTCCAATTTTTTTTTAAATATACCCCCTCGCGTTCCTAGATGTCTACTGAATAGGATAGATACCCCAAAACCATCAGTATCGAAAGAAAATTTGATTGAGCCATGGCACCGCCCACTTGTGATAAAATCAATTTTACAAATATTATTAATCATAAATCAAAAATCGTTAAACCTATCGTAACAAAATTCGACAGAGAGGTTGCCTATACTATAAGGAACGCTTTGAAGAAAAATTAACGAAATCTGTTAAGGACCACGCCCACTTTTATATAAACGAGTTTTAAAAGGGTTGTGGATGAATAAAATGAGCCATAAAAAGCTTTGTATCAATAGAATTTTACTTTCTAAATTGAATTATAACATTAAATTGGAAACACTAAAATTTTTTAAAATGGGTGTGGCACCGCCCCTTTCAAATTTCTATATTGCGGGAGTCATAACTCGAAGAAAAATTAACATAACGTAATGAAATTATGTACAGAAATTTTCCCTATATTAGAAAAAATTTCTAGTAAAAATGGAATGGATCGGTTAAAGACCACGGCAACTTAGATATAAAACAAGTTTAAAAGAGTCGTAGACTAGAATAATAAGCTGTAACTTAGCAAAAAATAGTTTTCAATCAATGATATTTCACCTATCAAGTTTTATTGTAAGAAGAAATGGGGAGATATTTTTTTTTAAACGGGCGGTGCCACGTGTTATGCAGAAAAGTACTTTATCTGAAAGGAAATGTGCAATTGAAGCTCACGCTGAGTATATAATGTTCGGTTACACCCGAACTTAGACACCTTTACTTGTTTTCATAGCATATCATGTCGGTGATTTTTTGGCAATACATAAGATTGTGTTTGTTTCAAAATTTAATAACAAAAACGAACACCTGGGTAAAAAGTCTTAAAATATAATACTATATCGATGTACCAAATTTGATTCAAATCGGTTAAGCCGTTTCTGAGATGGTAGTGGATATACAAAGAAATATAAAAAAGAAAGTTATGTGGCAACCCTAAGTGGCAACCCTACTCAAAAGTATAAATAGAAATGCGGAGTAAAATACCTTTCGCTTGATACCCATATTGACATACATATCTCATGTAATGCCAAAAAATTACTTCGGGTCCCTCCGAAACCGGAGGCTCGATCCATAGTAATTCTGCGCGGAACACCGTGAATTTATTGTCAAATATTTCCTTTCATAACAATGAAGTGAGACAACTACTTTTTTAACAGATATAACTGATGTTTTAGTTTTGGCCAACTATATTGATCAAATACCCCACCGTGCGCCGTGCAAAGCAACATCGGTTAATTTAAGAAACAAGTTTTTTAAATTAGAAAAAAGTTTTTCTAAGCTGGGTCGCCCGCGGAAATGATTTAGGAAGCACTTCGAGTGTGTTTCTGACATTAAAAGTTTCACAGTGAAAATTGCCGTTCGGAGTCGGCGTAAAACATGTATGTTGGTCCCATCCCACCAATTCGTAGGAAAAGTACCTGCAAAGTACTTATGGTATTTTTCTGAATACAGATATACTAAAAGTCCAGCTCATCTAGTTTAGCTTCTATTTCCATTTAAAATTTAAACTAATAGCAAGTTGCCCTTCGGAAATGTATGCAGAAGCCTATCGTACGTGAGTCCTTATAAAGAAAGTAAAATTTTTCACATTTTTCTCACAGGCATCAGAAAGTTGTTACGTGTTGATGCAACATGTTGCTAAAGACTTACTCGGTAGTTTCACCTCTGAGGCTGGGAAAACTATGAAAGGGTTAATCGTGGAGAACTTAAATGTCATTTTGAAATGTCAAGCTTCGTACAGGGAGCAATATTTTCTAGGACACCAAACTCTTCCACAATTTTTACAGCCTGACTAAAGACTTCTTGTCACTCCCAAACCGTTATGTGCAAATAAAAAATAATTGAGATGTGCTGCACTAATGCTCAGCGAAAGTAATATAAACGTCCGTTTTATAGTTTCTAATTTTTTTGTGCCATTGTCATTAACGAGTTTACTAGAATGGTTAATAATGCTACACGATAACGACGTTAATCATACAATTTAATACACGCTTGTACATATTATTCTCATAACTTAAAGATACAAGTTTTGGTATGATAACTAAGATGCCGACAAAATGCTGAATTTAATATAAATATAAAAGATAAATACCTCAGAGAAACATATAAAACAAGTTAAGTTATTAAGAGAAAAAAAAATTGCATAATTAAAAAGTAAATCGAAGCAGAGATAACAAGTAAGGAAGGCTAAGTTCGGGTGTAACCGAACATTACATACTCAGCTGGCAAATTACAGCTTGCAAAACTTTAAAAATTACCCTCTTTTAAAAGTGGACGGCGCCACGCCCATTGTCCAAAATTTTGCTAAGTTTCTATTCTGCGCCATAAGGTCAAGCCACCTACCAAATTTCCATCCCTTTGTCCGTCTTTGGTAATGAATTATTGCACTTTTTCGGTTTTTGGAAATTTTCGATATCGAAAAACTGGGCGTGATTATAGTCCGATTTCATCCATTTTAAATAGCATTCTGAGATGAATGCCTAGGAACATACGTACGCAATTTCGTTAAGATACCTCAAAATTTACTCAAGTTATCGTGTTTACGGACAGACGGACGGACATGGCTAAATTAATTTATTTTTTCGCCCAGATCATTTTGATATATAGAAGTCTATATATATCTCGATTAGTTTATGCCGTTATGGGGTACCGTAATGTGAAAAAAATTATTATATACTATGTGAACTCTGCTCAGCTGAGTATAAAAAAAGAGGCTTGATAATAAATATATATAATTGTACTACCATCAATAGCGCATTCAATTATTACGCTGCTAGTTTATATGGATAATAATATACATAGATATTTATCTATATACCCTGTAGAGAAGTTAGAAATTAGTGATGCATTTTTCTGGTTTTGAAGTAGACTTAAAGTACCAAATAAATACTACGTCGAAAGTAACAAGATTTTAGGGGGTTGTTTTCTATGTTTATGGCAATTATCAGGATTAACTATCACCATTAAGGTATGAGCCTGACCATATCGGAAACGATTTAATATGACCACATCGAAACTTCTTTGGCAACCACGTCCCCACCCCATGTTCCATGAGAGCCGTGGGGTCGCCAGAGCATCGGCTGCTAAAGAAAGAGGATTCGCCACGGGTAGATGTGCTTGTCAATTGGGTTGGAGCACGGTGCTTCGCCCCATTCAATGGGCACGACCACTTACAAATTATCACCACAGTCCTCTAACGGGAGTCCAGGAAACTGGCTGTTTCAACTGGGATGGACCATATTTACAATTAAAAACATACATTACAATTAAAAAGATGGTTCGTGTCATGTGAGGACACATTGCATGTAGGACATACATTACGTATGTCGGGGTTGATTCTGGACAAGTAAGACTTTAATCTGTTACAGTACCCAGAACGAAGATGGGTCGGGTGACTCGTGCCTTCTTCGGTAGTGTGCTTTCTTCCTCTGCAAGGGTAGTATATTGCATATTAGTAAAAGGGTTCACAGGGCGCGTCCCGGCAAAAGCGTTTCAGATTCTGCGTGCATTTGGCATAGGGCCCGCTCATGCTTGGATAAAACGGCTGTGTTGGCAGGTGCCGGATCTCGTCATAGTGCTTATGGAGATGTTCCCTTAACCCCCGTGGAGGCGAGGCTAGATCAAGCAGTTGTTTGCTATTATGTCCTGGTTTGCGACGATTTAGCAAAAATTGCCTGTTCAGCATTTCGTTGTGCTCTTTAATGTTGAGTTCTTTGGCCTAACTATGTAGGTGTTGTTCGGAGGTCATAAGGAAACACCGGTGGCAGTTCTGATAACTGCATTTTGACAGGCCTGCAGCATTTTCCAGTATATGTTTTTATGACCAGGCGACCAAACTGGTGACGCGTAGCTCATGAGAGGCCGGCCAATTGCTTTATACGTGGTAAGCAACGTTTCTTTATCTTTTCCCCAGGTGCTGCCAGCAAGCGATTTGAGGATTTTGTTGCGACTTTGTACTTTAGATACAATTACAGTGGCGTTCGCTTGAAGATCAGAGTATTGTCGAACGTTACCCTCAAGATCTTTGAATGACTGATAGTCGTTAGTGTGAAACCATCGACGTAAACGTCCAATATTGGCGACATCTGTTCCTTCGACATCGTAAACAGAGTGGCCGTCGATTTTGTCGGCGATAATGCCAGGTTGCACGAGGTGCAGAAACTAGTAAGATTGGGGAGATAGCTGTTTATTTTAGAAACTAATTCATCAATTGAAGGGCCAGGTCCTTCCTCCATATCGTTAAGTCGTTGACATAGGAAATGATTGTAACTCCTTCTGGTGGGGAAGGGAGTTTTGATATGTAGAAATTAAACAGAAGCGGGGCTAGGACACCACCCTATGGTACCCCTGTTTAATTTTCCTAGTTTTTAGATTTTGTCACAGTAGAAACTACAAATTGTAGCATAACTTTAAAAGGGTTGCGCTAGGCAATCCCTAGAATCAATTCGGTATTTTAGGTACCTCTTGCGACAGGCATTCTAAAGTCGTTTGTGATTATTTAGTATAGGTTCTCGTTGCACTAGGTGCGAAAAAGTTCAGAAAAGAAAGTTTTTCATGCAGGGTTCCTGTGCATTAAAAGTATGAAATCCTTCCCAGTGAAGTATACATCTCGTTATAAAATTGTTTCAAAGCAAATAATTATTTCTTTTAAACAAAAATGAACTGTTTTCTCATTCCTTAAGTTTTGCGGTCCCTTAGTGGACTTTCTTGCCAAAATTATCGAATGCAGATTTTTGTCAGTGTTCAAGTTTTGTAATAGCCAATAAGTATTTATGACCTCAGACAAAATTTATCAAAATATAGCATCTTAATATTTGCTGGCATGATAATGAAAAACACTGTCTATAGCAGTGCTGAAAACCTTTAATGAATGGATCTAAACAATAATCTGATGAAATTTAAAAAAATTCATAAAATCGGAACAATCAGTTTTATTGGATATATATATACACATACGACCGATCTTGATTATTTTTTCAGGCTGCAATGATAGCCTGCATCTGAAAAAATTTTAAGCTTGAAGAGAAAAAACCCTCTTCTCTGTACAATCTGTTGTATGTGTTTTTGTGTTATATATTGTAATGAATTTAGTGAAATTCCGCCTATTCCAAATCTTCTGCTAACGTTCGAATCGCTAAACTGTTGAATAAATAACTCCAATATTCAATAATGCAAAATGGTCTTTACTAGACTACTTTCACAATAACACTTAACTTCACAACCAATAGCGTGCTTAATAGCGTTTTCTTTTCTGGCTATAGTGTTATGCTTTTTGTGTGCCGCGCAAGGGTTGTTGTTCTATTCTAAAAAACAGGCAACGCCTTTACGGGGTATTTCGTTCTATTGTGAAAATTGTTGCCTGCTCGCAACGCAAAAGCGTTACACTTTTACCCTGTATAAAATGGCGGTGTGGCAGTGCAACTCTGTGAAACTCTCAATTCGCTCTTGAGTTCCACATATACTCTGTTAGTATCATAGCGCAATGATACAAGGTGGCAGCATGGTGACATACCTACAAACATAAATAAAAATTCCATGTACTTTGTTTTTGTAAATTTGATGGACAAATGTCAAAATCGTACTGCACCGGAAGTTGATGTATCAAATCAAATAAAAAAAGTTTATAATCAGCTGTTCGGCCACCGTGGTGTGATGGTAGCGTGCTCCGCCTACCACACCGTATGTCCTGGTTTCGCACCCCGGGCAAAGCAACATCAAAATTTTAGAAATAAGATTTTTCAATTAGAAGCAAATTTTTATAAGCGGGGTCGCCCCTCGGCAGTGTTTGGCAAGCGCTCCGAGTGTATTTCTGCCATGAAAAGCTCTCAGTGAAAATTCATCTGCCTTGCAGATGCCGTTCGGAGTCGGCATAAAACATGTAGGTCCCGTCCGGCCAATTTTTAGGGAAAATCAAGAGGAGCACGACGCAAATTGGAAGGGAGCTCGGCCTTAGATCTCTTCCCAGGTTATCGCGCCTTACATTTTTTTATTTTTAATCAGATGTTCCATGCTGCCCCCTTGTATCGTTGCGCCATGGTTAGTATGAGTGCATAAATCACCTACCAAGATTGCGCATTCACGTTCTGCGCATCTACGTCATAGTTGACTGTTTGAGCGAATGAAAGAAGGAGCGAAAAAACAAGAGCTAAAAGAAAATGACGTAAGAATTGCCCATAAAAAAGAGATGATTTAATGTTTACATGCGCAATGCGATATCTTCTTGTGTGATTTGTGATATGAGTGAATATGGTGAGATGAAATGTTCTTTGTATGCACTATAAATGTTGACAATTTTCTGGGGTAGTAGTAACACTATTAAGGCGTTACCATTTACTTAGGCAACAATTTATTTCATAAAAGAAAACGCTATAAATCAAACTGATTTCGGACTACTCAGTTTCTGCTGCTTATATATTCTCTGCCCAAATGTCTAGACGTTTCTTCTTCTAGAATCCTCTACCTGGTCACCAGCCATACGCACTTGTATTTGTAGTGTGTAACCATATGCGTGTGTATATGTGAGCGAAGTACCCTGCAAAAATCGCGGGTACTCCATGCATGCATGTATGGAGTACTCGCTATGGACCAAGCGAGTGCTCCAAAATTAACCACAATTCATACAAAAAATATGGTCAAATTAACATTGCGATGTCCTAGGACTGGACCTTATACTCCAGCTCCGCATTACATCAGAGTAATCCATGGAGTACCCACAGTCCAATAAACATCGTGTAGTGATTACAATCGTTAAAAACGATCAATGATCGGCTAACAATATATTCGTGTAGAAACATGAGTTGGTCCATTGCTGCATTACAGTGGAGTATAATGGTAAGTACTCCAGTGGACCACATGATCCAACGATTTTTGCAGGGTAGTAGCTGATGATGACATGCGTTTGTGAGTATCTCTCTGCTGCTTGTATGTATGTGTGTACATGATGATTAATGTGTTTATGTAGCTTACTTAAATGTTGTTGTGCCTTTATTTAATAAGCTTAGAGATGGTAATATTCGTCACAATATGTACATGGCCGATTAAATAAGTACAAAGTACTAAGCCATTTAAATAAGTAAAAAATTACGAAAACCCTCTTATTACAAAAATGGATTGTATAGGAGATATATGCTATGGTGGTCTGATCCATTCGGTTCCGGCAAATGATTAATCGGACACCCAAATATACACGTTCACCAGTATTCATTAAGATATCTTCAAAAATTAGGGAACAGACAGGCAGACAGACAGACTGATATGATTCAGCTCGTCGGTTTGCTTATATATGGATCCTCCTTTAAGGAACTTTCAATGTTCGAAAATCTGGCAGTACTTAATATATAATTACATTTTCAGATTCAGAATATACAAAGTATAAGCGGCCGCCGCACAGTGGCATTTTTTGCTTGGTTTTTGTTTTTTTGGAAATTTGGGTGCAGTTTGTTATATATAACAGTAATTATCATTTCTTATAATTATTGTTCTTCATTGCATAATCTGCAGCCAAACTGTCAGTTGTTGATGACCGCGCTAAGTAGTACAATTTAAAAAAATAAAAACAGAAGTGAAATAACGCGTGGTTTAAAATTGAATAAAACTTTGTGGTGAAACAAAAGCTAAAATATTTTTTGGTTATTTAAAATCTACAAGTAATTATATTATTTTCCGAGTGTTCAAAAATTGTTTAGTTGATTATTTTTTACGAAATTATGAGGTTTTTAATGTGTATTATTTTTGTGCTAAATGTATATAAAACCATGAAAAGAAAAGCCTGCCAAAAGTGTGAACCACGCTTAACCACAATAATATTTGTATTTTTGCTATAATTCAATATCATTACATATATAACCCAATGATTTTTAATCCCTGCAGGTCCATGTATTGGTGTAATGACGTTAACAAATTGGGAGTTGTATGAGGTGTGGGTTGCAGAACGTGGCCAAAAGCAAAATGATAAAGCCGCCTAAATAGAGACGAGGGATTGCATGATGAATGCTGCAGTAAAGTTCGCATTTTTTTATCCAACTTTATGAGATGGATTCCAGTGAATTACACCAAAGTTAATTTTCTTGGAAAGTTTGCTTCATGGCTTGAAGAAGATAAGAAATTTAAATATAGGTATGTTCTATTGTGGTAAATTCAAAATTTTTGGAGGTGGGTCCAACCCCCAAGAAGAGAAGCTTGGCCTAAAATCTGAGGTTATCGCGCCTTACATTTATTTATTTATTTTATATACAGGTGTCCCTATATTACTACTGGTACCTATTACATTATATGAGTACGCGTTGAATTTATTGCTGTTTTTTTTTTTTTGTATAGATCCGTCGTACACGTTGCTTGAGCATTTGAAAAATATTTCATACATTCATTCATTCTGTATACTATAAGTGTGTATGAAAGTGTATAGAAGGCGGAATCTGTTGAAGTGACAAAGCCATACACATGAGTATGTAACTACTTATACAACTATACCTAGGTAAATATATGAGTACGTACATTAGAGTGCGTCAAAATAAAAATCAAACATTTTTTATAAGCCACGAGATTTCTAAATCGAAAAGATGAGGTTCGAAGATGGGCGCAATGTTAAGAAGTCTCGCTACCGGAGTTTAAAGAGTCCGTTTTTTGCTAAACTTGGATATCTCGAATAAATTTATTTTCAATGACCAAGCTGAAACGAAAACAAGATTTCTTTTTTTAAACACTCTAATGCATAAGTACATATAGCATAGAACGGTGAGAGTGCCTACTTTTGTAATATGAATTATATATTGACGACTGTTTTATAAGGGATTGCACAGTGAACACCATTGTATGTATACTTAACCTTCATAAGGCTTTCAGATCAAAACCATCTAAAGAGGGAACAAGTGTTCCCCAGATCATTTTTCGGTTAATGAAATGTTTGATATCTTCGGATTTTTATTTATTTAGGAAACATAAGCGTTAAGAAGTGGCTATTCGTCCGGAAAAAAACTTTTTTTATGGTCCAGAATGAAGTAAAATGAAGACAGACAGCAAAATCAAAGATAACAAAAAAGAAAACATAAAAAAAATCTGAAAGTTTTTCACTGATTTCTCTGGACAAACAGGGTCAGCCAAAAATGAAAGGGTCTACGGTATATTATGCTGATCCAGAAATAAACAAATCCTACATGCTGCCAGATCACTTTTCAGGCGGCAATAGTAGTCGTAACCAAAGTAATAGAAACACTGGGAGAACATAGCTTAAACTGTTACCACATCAACTTTTATATTGGCAGCCAAATAGCAATTTAGGCAATAATTTCGAATAGCACAGCATCTAAAAGTGTGTTAGATGGAAAGAGTCGGGACAGAGTTAAGCGTACATCTTTATTGGTTTCCTGGGCATATGGGAATAGATGGAAATGAAAAAGCGGACAAAATAGCTAAAAATGGCACATCCTCGAAGCTTGCTTCACAGGGCGAGATAAAAATGAAGCGAGAGGTGCACATGTTCGATCAAGCGGGAAAAAAGTACGTCCTACAACCTTAAACTAACAAAGCTACTCCTATCATTAAAAAGAGATGACTGTATATTCATGACGGGTATTCTGACTGGACACTGCCTTCTGGCGTCCTAAGCCTTTAAATTAGGTTTGGACAGTGATAGCAGATGTAGGAAGTGCGGAGGGAAAAAACGATGGAGCACGTTTTGTTCCCGTGCCCTGCGCTTTCCAGCCTAAGCCTACAGCTATTGGAAGTGATACAACTGTCAAATATAGAAGCCGCAAGTGGCTTAAGTCCTAGAAAGCTTCTAGTATATTCCAAGAGAACGGAGCTGTTTTATAACATAGGTCCTGGTTTTATTAGCGTTTTTCAGTTTGCTTTTTAAACAAACTTTTGGTAACACTACGGACTCTTTCAATCTATGCGAGGTCCTACTTACCGGTCAGTTCAAACTCACCCAACCTATGCTCATTTATTTACAACCTATGAAATATGGATCAATTTTTATACTCAGTTGAGCAGAGCTCACAGAGTATATTAAATTTGATTGGTTAACGGTTGGTTGTACAGGTATAAAGGAATCGAGATAGATATAGACTTCCATATATAACAATCATCAGGATCGAAAAAAAATTTGATTGAGCCATGTCCGTCCGTCCGTCCGTTCTCCATTAACACGATAACTTGAGTAAGTTTTTAGGTATCTTGATGAAACTTGGTATGTAGGTTCTTGAGCACTCATCTCAGATTACTATATAAAATGAACGATATCGGACTATAACCACGCCCACTTTTTCGATGTCGAAAATTTCGAAAAATCGAAAAAGTGCGATAATTCATTACCAAAGACGGATAAAGCGATGAAACTTGGTAGGTGAGTGGAACTTATGACGCAGAATAGAAACCTAGTAAAACTTTGGTCAACGGGCGTGGCACCGCCCACTTTTAAAAGAAGGTAATTTAAAATTTTATAAGCTGTAATTTGGCAGTCGTTGAAGATATCATGATGAAATTTGGCAGAAACGTTACTCCTATTACTATATGTATGCTTAATAAAAATTAGCAAAATCAGAGAACGACCACGCCCACTTTAAAAAAATGTTTTTTTAAGTAAAATTTTAACAAAAAATTGAATATCCTTACAGTATATAAGTAAATTATGTCAACATTCAACTCCAGTAATGATATGGTGCAATAAAATACAAAAATAAAAGAAAATTTCAAAATGGGCGTGGCTCCGCCCTTTTTCATTTAATTTGTCTAGGATAATTTTAATGTCATAAGTCAAACAAAAATTGACCAATCCTTGTGAAATTTGGTAGGGGCTTAGATTCTCTGACGATAACTTATTTCTGTGAAAAAGGGCGAAATCGGTTGAAGCCACGCCCAGTTTTTATACACAGTCGACCGTCTGTCCTTCCGCTAGGCCGTTAAAACGATAACTTGAGCAAAAATTGATATATCTTTACTAAACTCAGTAAAATATAATTTAGTTATTTATTTATTTATTTATTTATTTGTATAAACAATTTGTACAAGTAAGACTAAAGTATTTTAGGTAGTACATCAATCAGTCTTAAAGATTACAAAAGAAATATGACACATATAAATATAATTCCATAGAAATAATACAAAGAAAACCATAATAATACTAATAACATTAATATCTTAAAAATAGCATTATACATTTTAACACAAAAACATTTTCGGTACACAGATTAAGAATCAAAGATCGAACTATCGTTTAGGATAAGTTAAGAGCTGAGGAAAGTTATTACTGCTTGTTTGAAACATCCTGCTTTTCGTATAGCTTTTATCTTAGACGGAAGTGAGTTCCATAGACGGATTGAACTGACAAAGAACTTTCTGGATGATGATGAGTACCTAAAGTTCGGAACCAAAAGATTCATAGTTCGAGTAGACTGACACAACTTTAATTTTTTAAATAAGTAAGGTGGATTTTGGGAATACAATAGCTTATGCAAGAAGCAAAGATTTCTCATTTTTAAGAAATTATATACATCGCATCCGAGGATTTGTGTAGAAAATGAAGATATATGATAATACTTCCTTTTAGAAAAAATGAAACGGGCCGCATTGTTTAAGGCCAATTGTAATTTGTTTAGCGATATCGAGTCAAGGTTACCGTATATAAATTCGCTGTAGGAAATATGAGGTACAATAAGAGATTTCACCAGCTTCATCTTGGTGTCTCGCGGCAACAAAAAGGCAGTTATGTATAAACTTCGTAGAGACCTATAAATTTTACCAATGACAAAGTTCATATGATCAACGCAAGTCAGAGTGGAGTTGATTTTAAATCCTAAATTGGTAACCACATCGTGAAAGAATATTTTGTCTCCATTAAGCATAATTTCAGGAAGGTTGTTTAAGTCATACGAGGTGTTCGATATTGCTATTGCCTTTGATTTAGTTGCATTAAGAGAAAGTTTATTAAATTGAGCCCACTCTCCTATGCGTGCTAAATCTTCATTCAGCCTGAAAAATAAGTCTTCGGAAAGACCAATTGGACGAGACATGTATATTTGAGTATCATCGGCATAAAGATGAATGGAGGCATTGCGACAACAGGCGACTATGTCATTAATAAAAAGCGTAAAGAGTATTGGACCTAGGAAAGATCCTTGCGGAACACCACATTTTATGGAATTTAAATTTGAGACTTTATCAGCACATTTTATTTGTTGAAACCGGTTACAGAGGTAGCTTTGCACTAACTTTATGGCATATGGGCTGAAGTTAAAACTAGTTTCAAGTTTGTGAATTAGTACTTCAAAATCAACCATGTCAAAAGCTCTTGAGAAATCCAAAAGCACGAGCACGGTAAGTTCATTATTGTCAAAGGCCGGACGTATATCTTCAAGAATCTTAAGCATAGATGTTGCACAATTATGCCCCCTTCTAAATCCCGACTTGGCTTCGGATAGCAAATTATTATTATATATATGGTGAGTTATTTGCATTGCTAATAGCTTCTCAAACACCTTAGAAAAGGCAGGTAACAGACTTATTGGTCTAAATTCTTTGTAAGAACACGGAGACCTCGTTTTAGGAACCGGAATAATATTTGCAATTTTCCATTGACTAGGAAACCTACTGGACATAATTGAGAAATTAAAGATATGTGTTAGCGAAGCGGTGGCGTAAGGTAGAATCAGTTTTATAAATCGTATGCTAATACCGTCAATTCCCACGGCATTAGACTTTATAGCAAAAATAGCATCCAGCACATCGCTTTCGGTGACCACTGAAAAATCAAAGGCACTTATATCCAGTCTTCTGTCTACACAGGTTACAGCGATTCTGTCATCGATATCATTCTTATTCACATCATTATTTTTTTCAATATTGTTTGTATTACCACACAAGAAATAAGAGTTCATAACATTTGGGTCGTGGCTGCATTCAATGTTATGCTTTTTACAGACTCCGAAAGATCGAAGATTTTTCCAGAGCATTCTCGTTGGCAAATTTGTATTAAATTTAATATTCAGGTATGCTACTTTAGCATTCCGAATGAAAAGGGTAGCTTGATTTCTCAGAAGGCGGTAATCTTCCCAGTGCTTATCATCGCGATATCTCTTCCACTCCCTGTAAGCCCTCTCCCGTTTTTTTATGTGTTTCAAAACCTCCGGTGTGAACCAGGGCTTTTTATGGCCCTGGATTTTAAATATTTTAGCGGAACAAATCTATCGAAAAGGTACCAAACCAGGTTATTAAAATATTTTACCTTCTCGTCCAAATTTGAAATGGACAAGCAGGCACTCCAATCAGGACGAGAGGCTTCTTCATTAAGAAGTTCCATATTAACAGCTTTGTAATTTCTGTAGGTTATGACAGATTCGGGCTCTGCTGTATTAAATTTCAAATCATACCACAAGAAGAGCATTTCATGGTCAGAGATACCATCCATCGGAAGCTGGTCAGTATGATTGATATAATTTATATTGTTAACACACATTAAATCTAGCAAACTAGGCTTACTATTAGCAAAACGGGTTGCAAATTTATTTATAATTTTTAAGTCACACGCCTGAAAATTATTAATAATACTTTTACTACGGGAATCACAGTTAAGCAGATCTACGTTAAAATCTCCACAAATAATGACGTGGTCATAATTTAAAGAAAACTCTGTTATTTTGTGAAAAAGGTGTGTTAAATCGTTAGACCTATTGGGGTTATAAACACATGCCACAAAACACTTTGTACTGGCATCGCCTATTTCAATAAAAATACATTCAACCTCGTTTGCATGCTCTGAACGATAAACCACTTTTGGATTTAAAACATCTTTGCAGTAAATTGCAACACCACCACCACGAATGTTATCTTTTCTGTCATTCCTCAGCAGTACATATTTATTTATAGAATAAGAATCATCATTAACGTTGGATCTGAACCAGGTTTCCGTAAGGAAAATTAAATGAATTATAGAAAAAAACTATGTAAAATGGGTGTGACACCTACCATATTAAGTAGAAGAAAATGAAAAAGTTCTGCAGGGCGAAACAAAAAACCCTTGAAATCTTGGCAGGAATACTGTTCCTCGTATTACATATATAAATAAATTAGCGGTATCCAACAGATGATGTTCTGGGTCACCCTGGTCCACATTTTGGTCGATATCTGGAAAACGCCTTCACATATGCAACTACCACCACTACCTTTTAAAACCCTCATTAATACCTTTAATTTGATACCCATATCGTACAAACACATTCTAGAGTCACCCCTGGTCCACCTTTATGGTGATATCTCGAAAAGGCGGAAACCTATACAACTACCACCACTCCATTTTAAAACCCTCATTAATACCTTAAATTTATACCCATACCGTACAAACACATTGTAGAGTCACCCCTGGTACCTTTATGGCGATATCTCGAAAAGGCGTCCACCTATAGAAATAAGCCCCACACCCTTTTAAAATACTCACTAACCCCTTTCATTTGATACCCTTATCGTACAAACAAATTCTAGGGTCACCCCTGGTCCGCCTTTATGGCCATATCTCGAAACGGCGTCCACCTATGGAACTAAGGATCACTCCTTTTTAAAATCTAATTAACACCTTTCATTTGATACCCATATCGTACAAACAAATACTAGAGTCAACCCTGATCCACCTTTATGGCGATATCCCTAAATGGCGTTCTCCTATATAACTATGGCCCACTCCCTCATAAAATACCCTTTAATGCCTTTCATTTGATACACATGTCATACAAACACATTCCAGGGTAACCCTCGGTTCATTTTCCTACATGGTTATTTTCCCTTATGTTGTCACTCTCTTATGTTGTAGCTCTCAACTGAGTATGTAATGTTCGGTTACACCCGAACTTAACCTTCCTTACTTGTTACTTATATAACTTTGTAACCCCATATGCAACTAATCGTGAATTGCTTTTATATATTCATAGGTATTTCCAAGCATTGAGACCAGTTTGGGAATGCTATTCCAAGTTCTATGAATTTCTTAACACTTTCAGAGATATACGTATGATGTTTGTTGGGTATCTACTCGCTGACAATGTTTCGTAGAAAAACAAAAATGCTTGCCCATCAAAGATACATATGTCAGATACAACAGATACTTTCTTATACACATACGTCCATAATTTATAAATGATCATTCGAGCGTAACGGAATGCGACAGCAGATAAGCGAACACTGGAAAAAATTGTTAGTTAAAATCAATTTTAATTACATACAAAGATCTGCTGATATGTATATATATTATAGCGTATCACTAAAAAAGTGGAAAATGTGCCGAGGGTTCGAGTTCTTACTTCCTGGAGATCTCAAATATTGAACAAAAAAAACAAAACGTTGTTTTCAGCTTCCTACAAAAACCATGAAATAGTTTTTTTCTTTATAACAACTTATCAATTTGTTCATAGATTTGATTGAGGAACACAGTGTTGTAAAGTTATTTATTAGGACACAATTCTTTCGAGGAAATCATTGGCTTATCTGGCTACATTCAGCTTTTATTAACATGTCGACACGTTTTGAGCGCCTTATATCAAACAAAAAAATTAAGTAAAAGATTCAGATAACACTCATTTACTATCATCTGTGGAAATAAATTGCTAAATATTTTTATTCTTATCACAGTGCAGAAGTAAAACCGAAAATTAAATACAGGAAGTATAGACAAAATACCCATTTAGGCGCATTTAGAGAGGGCCGACTTTTTTTTTTTTATTTCTTGAGATCTCCATATTTCCAACTTTTTTTTACTCCATATATCGCGATACCCTTCAATGAATACTCAACCAGAATATATACGAATTAAAAAAATTAATATTTTAAGCTACGGCCAAAAAGAGAGTATTTAAATACCCTTATTAGGAAGCAGGTGAAGGGTGAAACCTCCGTTGTTTTCGGAAAAGCAATTGAAGGAAGAGTTTATATCGTTTGGTGCTTCCAAATGCCGTCAGTTATAGTGAAACATAGCATCCATTGGGCGTACCATGGTACAAAATAGCCAAAAACACTAAGGCTATTAATTACGGATCACTTTTTTACGGAATCAGAATAATATTTTGAAAAAATTGTGAAAAAGTGGTGGAAGAAGAAATGGAAGAGTTTCTAAATGCACTTCAAGATCGAGCAGACATGGCCGGAGAATATCTTGTGACCAGTTCAATCTTTAAATAAATGTTAAAAATAGCCTTTTAAAGTTTGTTTAGAAAAATTTACATGTGTTTCGCCCTCTACAACGCATGCGCGACGTTTAACAGAAACCGCAGAATTGGTAATTGAGGGATTAAATCGCAACTTTCTAGAAATATGTATATCTAAATTTGGCATACTATCGTTATGAAAAAAAAAAACTTCAGATTTTTTTACAGTGTATCTTCATTCACAATACCAATACCTCAAAGACCGCGTTCATACAAGAACTCAGTCAAGTAATTTTCCGAAATCGTTTAGTTTGTTATCCTGAATCAATGAGATTACAATTTCATGTGAAATTGATACGAAGGTCAGTAAAAAAAAAGGAAATAAATTCATGAAATAGTGCAAGAGGAAACAAAAAAAGTTGTATACATACATGTGTGTATGTCAGTATTAGTTAAATGAGTTTACCTTTATGTGGAATACAAATTCTGTATCCTTTTCTCTTAATTTTTTCCCCAGTAAACAAAAACAAACTTAAAAAATAAAAACCACACACAAGTCAAGATTAATGTACTACTTGACTTCACTCATGTTGTTGCTCTTTACTTTTCCCTTATGATCTCTTACTTTGTAAGTATCTAGAGATGAAAACATGACTAAGGCTATAATACCGATAACGAGTCTATGTCCCATTATAACATATTTCGTCTTTTTCTCGCTTGGTTTGCCATATTTATGCAAGATTCATATGGTTCGTGTAGATTTGGAGTTTAGATTTGCGGTGGTTTTTTGAATAACGTTAGAGAAAAATTTAAATTTTATCTCAATTTCTGATTAACGTTACTACCCTGCAAAAATCGCGAGTACCCCGTGCATGCATGTATGGAGTACCCGCTATGGACCAAGCGAGTGCTCCAAAATTAACTACAATTCATACAAAAAATATGGTGAAATTAACATTGCGATGTCCTAGGACAGGACCGTATAATCCAGCTCAGCATGAGTATGACACAAGTGGACCACATGATCCAACGATTTTTGCAGGGTAGTATTCTGCGGCATATTTAAGATTTAAAGCTAAATTTATTTTTATTAAAATTTTATATGTTGTTGAATGTTATAAAAACGTCTTCGTCTGCTGCTTTGTGACCTTCGCCGATTTCAAGGAGAATCTGAGCAAACGTCACAAATATTAAAAGTTATTATGTAATAAGATACACAGCGAACAAATAGCACAAATTCGTAAATATCCATAACTTTTTTTTGACATAAAACTGTGCACTTTCTGAATTGCAGCTTAACTTAATAAGATCATCAGTTCATTTTTAAATGTCAAAAAAAAAAAAGTATATATAAATTACAAGAAGAAAGTTAAAATTTTTAGACGAAGTATATAGGTTAGTATGTACAAATTGGATCCCCTTTGTATCAAAATTGTTCTGAAACTATCACGATATTTATAAAAAGTTAGCTGAGTGATCCCGTATTGTCCTCACTTACAATATTTGTTTGATTGTAAAATGGGGTAAACAACAGTCTCGACATGTGCCCAAAGTCGTACGATTTTTTTCCCCCACAGGAACCTTAGTAGGTGCCCAACAAACTATTGGGCTAAGCAATGATTCCAAGCTAACTCGACATTCGAACTCTCACCTTAAAAAATTCAGTCAGCTTCCATCCCCGCACCTCGCATGGCTCTAATACCCATATTACAGAGGATACATTTTAGGGAATTCTGAGTAATAATTATGGTAAGGCCTTTGAAATCCCATTCCATTTAGATTTTTTTTCATACCCCTTACAATAAGTGTACCTTATTTCATACAAATCGTAGACGTTATCCTTTTTGAAGTTGTTATAAATAAGTCTTCCAAATTTCAGAGAGATTAGTTGAGAAGCTAAATGCCCCACACGGGGACATACACTCGATTTTAAAAGTAATACAAGTGAGAGTAGCGGTCGCCGTTATGTGCTGGTAGCGCGCTCCATCTACCACACCGAAGGTCCTGAGAAGCATCTCAGTAAAAGTTCAACTGCCTTGTAGCTGCCTTTCGGAGTAGTATAAAACATGTAAGTACTGTCCCACCAATTTGTAGGCAAAATTAAAAGAAGCACGACGCAAATAAGAAAGGAAGCTAGGCATAAATCTCTTCGGAGTTAAATTGCACCAAATATTTATAAACTTTATTTTATAAGTAGGAATAAAACAAGTCCACTTATTGTTGTTGGGACATTTCTTATTTATTATTTATTGAATCAATAGTTAAGTTTCTTTGCAATTGAGCTTGAAAAAAAACGCTTCAATTAGCTTAACAGTCTCATCCTGGTGAAACCATACAGGTTGTGAAAGTTTATCAACCAATTTGTACTTTATTTAGCTGCACTGACATTTCTACTTCTGGTGCAGCACGTTTTTGACACTCAACCAGAAAATTACACAAACAAAATAGATGGAATGCTTGTATTTCTTTGTTTGTATGTCAGCCTGCCGCTACGCCGTTAATTTCGATAAAACTGCACATTCGGTATGCAGATTTCATTCGCTCGTTCACAATAATGCCATTTTTCTGGTCGACTGTTGTTTAAGCGATTTCATCTCAAACCGTTTAGCCAACTGAACTAGCTTACTTTATGTTGTTGCTCTCTATGCAATTCGCTAATTTACCTAGTGTTTTATATCCACTAGCTTGCAAAAAAAGCGGCTAATTTTTAAAAAAACATATGTGATTCGAGCATTCCATAGAAAATCGTAATTATCAATGGCAACTTCATTTGGCATAAAAAATAGGTTAAAAACAAAAAAATTTGCTTGTAAAACGCTGAAAAATCCCAAACGCACCAACCGGTTTTTCAGTGCGAATTTAAACTACAGTCAAAGTTGACGCTGCCACTTCGGCCGCTTAAGCTGAGATGAGCAGCAAAATTTTATGTTATCGAACGAAGTGGCAAGGTTAAGCTCTAGTCAACTTAAACTGGAATTTAAACTCGCACTCAAAAACCGGGCATAACTGACTGAAAATTTTTTGGAATAAACTAAGCTAATATCTGGGATGTGTAAATTTTATACTGTTTTCACACAGAAACTTAATGATCTCATTTCACCTGCTAATGAAATCGTAAATTTTTTGCTTTCACACAGAAGTAACTGCTCGATTAGTATGAAGGATGAGACAGACAATCATGGCGGAACGATACAAGGTGGGAGCATGGTGACATACCTACAAACAAAAAAAATTCCATGTACTTGTAAATGCGATGGACAAATGTCAAAATCGTACTGCGCCGGTAGTTGATGTATCAAATCAAATAAAAAAGGGTGTAATCAGCTGTTCGATGCGGCCACCTTGTATCGTTCCGCCATGCAGACAATGACATTTGCTTTGACAACTGACATTTTTAAGCACTGAACACACCAAAAACTAAGAAGCGGAAACGGAAGCGGAACGCTGCCAACAGAGTTGCATTGTGCTTTTGACCTCATTAGGCATTCGATTAGCTACTAATGAAATAATAATAGATTCGAATTTTGTAGGGAAGATTGAGCTCAATAAGCGTCTTAATGTAGAAAATTGCCTTTATTATTCAATAAGCCGTCTGTGTGAAAATAGTATTACATTAAATAAGCAAGTTGGAGTAAATGTGGGTGCCACCAGTCCCGAAATCTCTAATCCCGATATCAGCCGCTCATCACTAGTCATTAGTGAGCGTTTGAGCTCGGAGTAGTTGTATACTTGTACAATAAATAGAGTTTAGTTTGTTGCCGATCCTATACTGAATACAACGTAGAAGCGCGTTTTTGTACGCGTAAAAACTCGTTTTTCTTAACCATTGGCGGATTGTTGTTTTTCTCGTTTTTTTATTGTTTGGTTTTGACTTGTGATTTTGTGTGGAATTTGTTATCATATATAACAAAAACAGTAACAACATGTGCGAATCACAATGGTTATGCGCAGCTACAAAACTTTTATTAATTTTATTAGCTTTTAGCTGTCAGGGCGCAACTGCCGGTGATGCCAGCCCTGAAGGTTGTAATGAATATGTTTGTGGTTCGATCGTTTCGAAATGTCTACTCACACAGAGCTGCCAATGTAAATTGAATAATGCAACTTGTTTACAAGAATGTCTACATTGTTTGGGCGATCTATATGCAGAATGTTGCAGTTGTTTGAAAATGTGTCCGAAAGTGAAAAGTCCACTAAATGCTGCTGCACCAAGATCACAATTTGGTGTCTTTGAAGGCTTACCTGAATTATTTGAAACACTCACCGAAGATGATGACAATTGGACTGTGATGCGATTTCAAATGCGTTCAAGCTTGAGGCGACATTATGGCGCCGGTTTTGGTGTTAGTCTCGCTGGTGCGGGAAGTGATGTTGGTGGTGGTGGTGGTGGCGGTGGTGATGCTATTGATCGTCAAGCGTCACAACAAAAATTTCAAACATCAGCAATCGCAGCAGCTGCAGCAGCGACGGGTTCAACGACGTCTACATCAGCGGCGGCAGGTGCGCATGCCAATTGCACCGTTCTCTATTTGAATGAATGCACCACATATCATAAATGTGCACAAGATTGTGAAAATATGGGTGCAAATAGTTATCGTTGGTTCCATGATGGATGCTGTGAATGCGTAGGGGCGAACTGTGTGAGTTTTGGTCTCAACGAAAGTCATTGCTCGGCGTGCCCAGAGGATGAAGAAGATGGTGCTGGTGAAGATTATGAGGATGAGTCGCAGTGGACATTTGGCGAAGAGGAAAACAATTATAATTAAATTCAATACACTTGACTAATTGCAAAACTAAGCAAAAACTTAAAATGAATTTTAATATAGTTAACTTTTAAAAAGTGATAAACAATATATAGCTATATGTATGTAAACTAACAAATAGAGTCTTGAGAGTAAGAGAGAGAGAGAGAGAGAGAGAAAAGAGCGAGTCAAATGTCGTGTAGGGGCTAATTGAAATTTATTTAAGAAGTATGTATGTAATTTACTAATAATAATTTACTTCGCTTATATATGTATACATAGATATGTTTGTATGTATGTTGATAGTGTGCAAAGTGTTATTTAATAATAAATGGTTTACTTAACAGTTTTATTTAAATGTAGTGCCATTAATTTCCATTTCATAAATGTGTGTTTGTAACTTTTGCTAACAAAATAAATATAGATTTATTATAAGTAGTAAAGAGTTGTCTCTTTCATTTACTTAAACCTGGTATACTTATGTAGAGATGTATCTGAGTATAGTGTGAGTAAAAGTTTTGATACATAACAGGGGGAACTCATTTAACCTTATAAATGCCTTATAAAGTGTGTAAACGTATAAATTTATCTAGTGCGGAAACGAACTGTCAAATTTTGTATTAAAAACATTTACACAATTTGTATGAATTTATGCGCACATTTCATGGTGTAAAAACTCAAAGAAATGCAACCTTGCAGACATAACAGCCGTCATTTTTATCAGAAATCTCCAACATCAGCAAGTCATTTACACGAATATCTTAGTGAAGACGTTTTAGTTTTAATTTTTCACTAAATCTTGGCTTTTTAAATTTATATAATAATCACAATTTTTTTTTGGCAATAATACAGATGATCGACAATAAAGTTTATCATGAATATTACTAGGTGCGTTCATATAACAGCGTGTGTAAATGGATATAATTTTACAACT